>NC_134588.1:25153831-26353831 GCF_037038515.1 Microtus pennsylvanicus
ACACAAGTACCATTATATAGATTGTGCAGGCTGTATTTATGTATTAGGAATGTGTGTGTGTGTGTGTGTGTGTGTGTGTGTGTACAATATACGTATAGTGATGATTACTGAAAAGGGGGGATGACTTTGAAAGAGAGCAAGGCGGGGCATGTGGAAGGGTTTGGATAAAGGAATAGAAAGGGGAAATGATGTAATTTATTATAGTCTCAAAAAATAAAAGAAGTAATTAAAAAACACCTATAGACAAGGAAAGGGTGACTACACTACTTTTTGTTTCTATTGTTATTCCATTCAGTGTCTGCTGTAGAGCTTTGAAGAGAAAGGTAAAAAGCAGTTTTCTGGTCCTTTCAGTTTCAAGGTGAAAGAACGTGAATTGTCTCTTCCTCGGCGCAACAGTCTCCACATTCTGCCTCATCAAACTAATATGATGGAGGCTGCTTTAAATTTCAACCTGCAAGCACACAGGAGTAGCCTCTGGGGCTGATTGCTAGGGACACTGCAGTTCCAGAAGAAGAGAACTCATCTTTTGTAGGAAAGGTTAAAGGATCCTACTTGACCTCTGCCTTGATGCTCCACTCTAAGGTCATGTGATTTACACCCCTGCTTTCTTTCCAGCAGCCTCACAGCTTCCTCTTCCCCCTCTACCGACTCTTCAGCATCACAGAGTCAACTGTGTGAAAGAGGATCCAAGTTTTGAATGCTCCCATCCAGCCCATATCTTCCTGAAAGTTTCAGCTTGCCTTCACAGCTTTTCCATTACTGTGAATGTCTCATCTATATTAGTTTCCCTCATATTTAATGTATAGCATTTCAGTTAATTCTCTCTGTTTATATAGTGTCTAAATATTTTTGGAATATATCCGTAAATGCGTACACAAAAATATTACCTTGTAGTTCAACGTCTGCTTATAATACATGGTATTTTTTATTTCACTGATAATGATAGCTAACACTCACCAAGTTTTTTTCTCAGTGCTCTCTTTGTTTTCTAAGTTGTTCTGGTAGAAGCAGTACGAGAGAGGTATCATTGTTGTTCTTGTGTTTCATACTAGAAAGTCAAGGAACAGAGCAGATGAGTCTCTGGAGCAAGAATACCCATAAACCATGTTTGCTCACAATGGATGGTTGTAGAACACATGACAGGCTCATCATTTGAGCCTTCTCTGCTGGTGATGCTGTAGATCAACTCGTTTCTCCTCTTGAGCTAACTGTACTTACTGTTTTTCATCTTCTGAACAGTATTTAGCACTTCTCTACATTTCTTTCCCAGGTTCCAGTTGATTCTTGGCCACTCGGCTGGGGCTGTGATGAATGGCTCCATAACTGTCTTTTGTAGTGCAATATGATCATAAGATATCATATAAAAATTATAAATATAACTCACAAAAAGCACTAAAACAGCACAATAACAAATAAAAACAGAAATATACCCAAATGGAAATTGTTGGTAGCTGTGGGATGGCAGAAACATTTTCTTCTGTTGCTGATTTCTCTTTGCTTTATGCTTCCACCTCACAGAGGTAGGTTTGTGTCACGAGATGCCCACAGAGGTTGGCGTTCATGGGTAAAGTGAAGCCAGAAATGGACCTCAAAGTAATGGGGAGCCATAGGAGCAAGAGATATGAGGCATTTCAAAGACCTTGGACTTTAACAATAGGGGACATGGGGAGAGAAACAAGATTGGCCAGGATGGGAGGCAATAATGAGTTCAATGTGATTTGGCTGAAGATCCTGTGAGCACATCCCAACACAAATTATGCCCCCGTCAACAGTTGCTACTTCTGCCTTGGTCGGCGTGTGAGTGTAGATTAGCTCCATGCTATAGAGTATAGGTCTATACTAAGTCTCAACTGTCAGATGATCTATTTGTTTAACCAACCAATAGAAGTGAATTTATTATGGCAATCTTCCATTCTTCATGATTCCTACAGAACTTTTGACTTCAGGAAGCTGTTGGGCCTTTGCCTGATGGGGTTTCTTGGGTGAATTTCCTATTTCTCTATTCTGTCTCATACACTGAGGATGATATTACACCTCTTTGCCTAAAAAAATAATAATAGCAACATGGGTTAGTCTTTTATTCCATCCTCTCTGAAGTGGGATAATTATCTCCAGTTTTGGGTGAGAAAATTAAAACATGGAGGGATTAAGTGACAGTCACAATGTAATGTCACCAGCAGCCACCATCCAGGCTGACTTGGGGTGTAGGAGTTTGTATTTCTTCACACATTTGTTATTTACCATGGCACTATACCTCTATTAGAAACAGCCAAGGCCACCTTACGAAAAAATCACAGAATCAACTAACCTGGGCTCATAGTGGGTCACCAAGACTGAAGCAGCAAATGGGGAGCCTGCAAGGGACTGACCTAAATCATCTGCATATATGTCCCATTTGTGTAGCTACGTCCTCTTTTGGGACTCCCAACAGTGGAAGCAGTGGCTGTCTCTGACTCTTTTGCTGACTTTTGGGACCCTTTCCTCCTAATGGGTTTCCTCATCCAGCCTTGATACATGGGGAGGTGCTTAGTCCTACTGCAACTTGAAATGCAGGTTTTGTTGATCTCCCTGAGAGGCCTGCCCTTTTCAGAACAAAATCAGAGGAGGAGTGGATTCAGGTGGGTACCCCAGAGGAGTGGAGGAGAGGAGCTGCAAGGAATTGAGGGAGGGGGCACTGCAGCAGGAATTAAAAAAAAAAAGAATTAAAGAAAGTCTTACAGCTGTCTTACTGTGTGGTTGGCGTTTGCCCTTCATCGCAGGCTATGCCCACTGTTATTCCCACTTCATAATGAGGAGCTGCAAGCATTTATAAAGGTCAAGGCAGGGAGTATGTACAACTTTGTCAGGCATACCATCTCTGTCACTCACAACTGTCACCTCTGCTGTTGAAGTATGAGAGCAAAACACGGGCAAGTGCTGGAACAAATGCTGGTGGCTCCATCTCAAAAACACTGTACTTTCCAAGACAGAGGTCAGATTTTACCTATAGGTCACACTTGATCAAACCAAAAGCTTAGAAGCTGAGGACAGGTTATATAAAACTAGGTATTCCCAGGTCAAATAGCAGCTAACATCGGGGTCCCCAGGTGTGTGTTCCTCAGCACAGTCTTCAATAGCCCTATGAATGTGTCACTCACAAGACATGTTTTAGTTCTAAGCTCCAATTTATGTGCACACGATGTTACTTATAACTGCAGTCTTTGCAAATGTCCTGAGTTTAGAAACCAGTCATTCTAGGTTAGACTATCTGTTGTTCTTACTGCAGGGGGGAGAGGGGTTTGGACATTAAGACACAGATAGCTACACAGCTGTTATACATGTGCAGAGGGCCTAGGTCGATCCCAGGCAGGCTCTCTAGCTATGGGTCCAGAGTCTTAAACTCCCAAGAGCCCAGGTCAGCTGTCTCTGTGAGATTCCCCTGTCATGACCTTGAATCCCCTGGCTCCTACAATCCCTCTGTGCCCTCTGCAACAAGACTCCTAGAGCTCAGCCCAGGTCTTGGCTGCAGATCTCATCTCTGCAATCTGCTTCCATCAGGTCCTGGATGAAGGTTCTCTGAGGACAATTAGGGTAGTCACCAATCTGATTGCAGAAGAAAGCCAGTTTAGGCACCCTCTCCATGTGGCAGTTGTTTAACTTGGTCTGTTTGTGAGGCTCTTAGAAGTGGGATCAGGATCTGTCCCTCGTGCTTGAGCTCGCTTTGGGAAACCTACTCCTCATGTTGGGTTGCCTTGTGCAGCCCTTATGCAGGGGAAGTAACTTGGCCCTGCCATGTTTTGTTGATGCTCATGGGAGGCCTTCCTGGTGGGGGGGGGTAGCAGAGAGATAGAGAAGGAAGAATAAAAGGGAAGGGGTCAGGTTGTTAAAAAATGAAAATTAATTAATTAAAAATGTAGTATTAAAAAAGAATTTAACTTTAAAAAAGATAAGATGGCAAATACATGGAGGTAAGCACAGTTGTCCGTGGAGTTCTGCTGGCTACCGTGAGGAAGCAGCAGAAACCACAGGAAACCTGCAAAGACAAGGGCCGGCTTTCTCCTATGAACTTCGGAGGGAGCACAGTGCTGCCAGCAAACATCTTGACAGCAGGGATGCGCCAGGATTCCAGAAGGGACGCACTAGGATAAAGCAAGTTACGACGTTTTGTGGCCGGGCAAGATGGAAATAGGTTTTGCTGTTTTTGTGTGACTGAGTTTCTTCTAATTTGAAAGTCCTGGAAAACTAATAAATTTTCATTTTTTGTTTTATTTCTTCAGAAAATTGTCGCTGGCTTCTCTTAATCCATCTCTGAGTCTAATGCACTCTTTCTGTGTGCAGTCTGGGGTTCTCTGTCATCTCTTGGCACTAATATTATTGTGGCCAGGAGATTGATAGTTATCTACATTTTCTTGGAGAATAAGTTAAATAAATTTTACGTCAATAAATTTAAACGTCTAAGCTTTTTTTATTCCTATAAGAGATGCATCATTAAATACCACCACGTAAAAGGGTAGAATATCTGTCAAGCAAAGACAAGAGAAGCCTAAATGTAAATCTGTAGATAGTGTATAATCCATTAGGAAACAAATTTATTGGTAAGTGAAACAAATTCACTGTTACCAGTGAATATAAATCAGAAACAGAGTCGCACTTAATTGTGCACCTTGGCAAGAGTCCTAAGGTTTTACAGTAACTCGCAGAGAGTTAATGTACTGCACACTCATTCCAGGGCATTGATTTCTGCATTACCTCAGCAAAAGACACAATTCCTCAGCAAAAGCACGCTTTTGGAGGTGAATTTTTTTCATCAAGTAATCCACAAATCAGAATTTGTAATAACTTCTTTCATTGTTCGTGAATGCAAATATTTATCAGGATGATCTAATGGTATAGAAAAAATGTTTTTTTTGAGTGAAATTTTATCTTGGAAGTCTATTTTTTGATGCTTTTCCAGGTTGTGAACTTCTGGGTGGTGGGTTTTGGATGAGTATGTTGTGTATACCTATGCTGTCCTTGGGATGAGACACCTCCTGATTCCAGCTCTAGGGAATCCATTGGATGCTGGTATTCCATTTAATGTGCACAGCCTGAAAGAAGTCAGTTCAAACTGTACTTGTACCGTGGGATCCTAGGTCAAATAATTTTCAGATAAATCTAATTTCATAATTTATTTTTAGCTCTATGTTTGAGATAGCAAATTGGCTTACTCAGTTTGTCGAGTTGGTCTTAAAATCACCCTGTCTCCCAAACAGGCCATTGGCTCATAATCCTCCTGCCTCAGTCTACTGAGTAACTATAATGACAGGCTTGTGACATCAGGCCCAACTTAAAATTTTGTCTTTTGAAAAAAAAAACACTGTTAAATAATCTTCACAGTCAAAATACTTAGCTCCAATGAGGCATAGCCTAACTCCTCCTACAAATATCAGACTAGAGGCAGTGCCCAACTGATCTCCCAAGTTTCTTCATGTGATCTATGGTGATCAACTGTACTGGTAAATTGTGTGTGTCCTCCACTTTGCCCACTCAGATAAAGCTTCATTTTTATCCAGTTTTTTATGTGGTTAATAACTAAGGTTTTTATCTGTTTTATTTGAAGAAAAAAGTAAGCCATTATTTACACAAACTGTACTATTCATCTCTGGTTGATGTTGACTACACTGGGCAAAATCTCCACATGTCCTCAGTTACCCGTATTTCCAAGGGAAGTCAGAAATCTTTATTTTCATGTCAAATCATTGAGTTGTAAATTCAGAGCCTCAAATGCATGGCTATGTAGAGAAACAAGCAAATAAGCAAGCAGGAGGCCAATAAGTGAGTTCATGGTGTTGGCCAAATATAGCGACAAGACTCGGGTCACAGTGCACCTAAGAGCCAAGGAAATAAAAACAGAAAGAGCAGAGGTTCCCTTCTGTGCTCAGTTATGACTGAGTTCCTGGAATGAGGAAAGAACACCACCTGTTCATAGGCCATCTGTGATTATATCATAGCTGCCTCGACTGGGAGTCAAGTGCTCTGTTAAGACCACAACCATCAGCCACTGTGAAACCCTTTTTCCAATAGAGTGAACAACAACCATGTGTGCATGTCATAGATAGGTAAGGAATATTATGAGCAATATTTTATATTCACGTACACACTTTAATCTACTAGCCTGTTACCTAATTTGTGTGTACATATGTATCTCTGCATGTATATGCATATACAAGATACATAGGTATATGTGTGCATGTATATGTTATATGTATGCACTTATGTGTGTATGGATGTTATATGTATGCGCTTGTGTATGAATATGTGTGTATGTATGTATTTATGTGTTTGTATGTTTATACGTATTTACATGTGTATACGTACCCAAACTAATGTGAACATTCTTAATCATCTTTCTAAGTCTTGTACTATGACTTTCCAGAGTGGCCCCTTGCTGATCTAGACAAATTTATGCATGGGGTCAAACTGAAATTCTTCTTCTAAATACATTTGTGTTGACTAGTGGGCATGCAGAAATGATTTCCATCTATTCACCAAAATTCTGTCATGTTGTAAACATGTAAAGACTGTTTATTTTAAGAGAATCTATGGTGTGTTTAGAGTTTTTTAATATGGTAGCTGATCAGATAACAGCTGGATTAAAAGAAGGAAACTTACGACGTGGAGTCCAGGAAAGAGAATGTTATAGCAGTCCAACTGGGAGATAATGAATGCTTGACCTTGACTGGTAGCAGACCTGGAGAGAGCGAGACAGGATCAAGCCACAACTGATTTACTGACCCAAGGCAGCATCCCTCATGTGTCAATGTTATCCCAGATTTAATTTACATGGAAATGATCTGCAATGAGAAATGGAATCCAAATTTGAAAATTATTACCCTATAATCTCTGTGCTAAAATATCTTTGCGGAATTACATTCTCTATCAATCATTACTACCAAAAACATGATAAAGAAAGAATACTTTTACTTTACCATATAGATTTAAGTAGTGGTAAAATATTACTGTGTCATTTATAGTATGGGATAATCTTTTCCCACAGTGTTCTACTTATTATATTTTTGACCTTACTGTACTATAGGGAGTTACAAAGGGGAAATATTGTTATATTTTTATCTTAACACAAGGGAGTTCAAATATTAAGGTTTAATATTTTATCTCAGATCACATAAGGTTAGACCTGATTTATTATCCATAGTGCTAGTTCTTTTTTTACAAAAATAAATTATGAATGCTCCTGAAACATATATATAGACTCAACTTTTACAAAGTCACTTTCCCTGTTGCTCTTGCTGCCGTTCAGATTGTGCTAAGGACTGATGCAGCACTGTCTTATTTTCTGAGGATGTAGCCTCGATTCCCCAAATACTGCGGCTGTCTGTCCCATGCACTCTTACCTGCCGAACACCACCCTTCTGGACCAAAACTGGCTCATCAGATCTGAATAAAGTACATCTAATGAACAAAAGAAACAAGTACCTAATCTCAGTGGCCAGGAGCCAAGCATCAGAGGTCACTTGCTGGCCTTGTCTATCTGAGTGGTCTTGGGTGTCTGCTCTAACCGCCTTTGCTCCTGGCCCCCTGGATGAAAAAGCGGATGCTGTCTGGCTCTGGTGGTAACGGGAAACCAATAATCAGTTGTGCTTCATCTCTGAAGCTTGCTTCCCTTCTGTTCATGTTTAATAGGTTGAAGCAGATAATAATAAGGCCAAACTTAGCTTCAGGGGCAAGGAGTAGAATCTTAGTCTGTACCTTAGATTAGAACCTGAGATGGTTAAGGGAGAGTCTGATGAATGCCAGGAATGCTCAGAGGTCAGCTTCTAGAAACTGCAAAGGAAGCGTGCCGTATAGAGCACAGGGTGTAGCTCACCATGCAGCTCTCTCAAAGCAATGCTGTCTGAGGAGAGGAGGAGAGCTCTTCACACAGACCGCAGCCACCATTCCAAGAATCACTCGGGAGTATTGCCTTGTCAACCAACTGTGTCGTTCCGTGCTGCTGAGGCCAAGTTTATTATGTGGCTAGCCATCCAGTCTTTTGAATTTTAACAGCACTTATTTGCGGTAATGAGAGAAACTGTGAGTATACGTACAGTCCTAACTGTTCTGATTAGTCTGTGTCTAGTGTTCCATTTTCTCTCTAATATCCTCAATATCTTCTTTTTTTTTAAATGTCTCTTTTCTCTGCCTAGAGGAAATTGGCACAGGGAGGTCCTGTTGAAACGCTGTCTATATGGACAACTGGTGATACTGTCTTGATTAAATTGCCTGGATGATTCAATTTAAAAGATCACTTCCTTACGATGTTATATTAAATTGACACCCAAGACATTTAGTTATAGCACATTAACCAGACCCAGAAATTAAGTCAAAGCCCTGTATCTACCATATAAAGTATTTTTCACATGGAAAGTAGGAAATTAAAGCTGGCATCCGTTCATGTTGCCTCAAATCACCATAGAATTTGTATCCTATCATCTTAATTCCCGAAAAGATAACCAGTTTTTCTTCATTTCTCAGAATGGTTGCTTCTGATAGTAATTAATCTCAATAGTAGCATAATTTCACACTTTACCTCAATAGCACTAAGGGGAACATTCAGGGGACTGTAGGACTTTTGCATATCTATCGTTCACTTCTAAAAGTCATTTGTCTTTATTTTTATTGTTTATGAATTTCATTCATGAAGTGTTTTATCAAATCCACCTCCTAGTCTCTCCCCTCCAATTCTTTCCAGATCCTCACGACTCCTTTCCCTCTTGATTTTATGTTCTATTTCTAACCCACAGAGTCCAGCTGGGGCCACCAGTACCTGCGTGAGTGCAGTGCTATTCAGTGGTACATGGACAACCTACCCCAAGCCACATGCATGAAGGAAAATGATGCTCCCTCCTTTAGCAGCTATCAGTTGCCAAGGGCAACTGAGCTAAGGGAAGGGTCTCACGTATTCCTCTCCTATCTATGTTAGCACGTTGATGGACTTGATCTTGTGCAGGTCTTCTGTGGGCAGCCATTGCCACCGTGGGTTCACATGCATGGCAGCTGTGTCGTGTTTGGAAAATACCATTTCCCAGCTGTTCTCTGCTAACTCCTTTTCTTCCTAATGGTTGGTTGAAAATTTCAGACAAGTCTGGGTCCTGGATTCTTTTCTACTTATGATGAGTTTTTAAGTCTTTGCAAGAAAGCTCTTGGTCTCAACATCTGTGAGTAATTAATCTACACCTAAAGTACATTCATAAATTGAATTGCATTTTTAATTAAAAAATTGTTTTCATGTAAATGAATTTCTGGTAGATGTGAGGTATTTAACAAGGATGCTTTGCAATATTTGAGTCTCATGGAATCTAGTGGAACACTGGTTGGTCTATTGATTGAACTTAGTGGATGTTTTAAAATAGCAATATTTCAAGTATCATAATAAGTTCAGAATGTAATTAGGTACTTTAGTATTTGAATTACATCATTATCATTTTAATTTTTATTAATGTGTTAATTGCACAAAATGATGGGATTCATTATGAAATTTCATGTTTATATAATTTGCTTTGGTATCATCTGCCCTCCCTGTCTTCCGTGGGAGGCCTTTCCTTTTCTCTACAGTCCCATTTCTATTTTCAATTGTTCATTTGTATGTTTACACTGATGTGCTTACTTCTTCTAGATTTCTCACAAAAGAGAATGCACAAGGGACTCACCTTTCTGAGTTGTTTTATTTTCTGTTATGATTTCCAGCTCATCCATTTACATAAGAGTGACATGATTTCTTTCTTCTTGAGTCAGTGATGTTCCATGTGTGTACAACAGGTTTGTCCATTTGTCTGTTGAGGAACGTTTAGGCTGGTTCCATGTTTTAGTCCTTGGAAATAATGAAGCAATAAACATGAGCGTGCAGCTATCTCAATGCTGAGTTTTATCCTTGGGGTCTATGCCTAGGAGTGGTGTGAGTGGATCTCATGTTAGTTCTATGCATGGTTTAAGTTGAAGGCTTGCCGTCCACTCGGATTTTCATGTTGCCTGGATTTTTCCATTCCCACAACAGTGTACCAGCCTTCCTCACTAGCATTTTTTATTGATTCTGAAGAGGCTGATGTGGAATCTTTAGATATTAGATTTGAATTCCACAATATCAAAAATTCTAAAGACATTTTAAGTAATTGTAGGTCATGTTGTATTTAGTTCAAGAACTCTCTATTCAGTCATATGCCCAATAATTTATTACATTATTCATAATTTGGTGTTGAATTTTTAAATTTTGCATACCATTTTATGTAAATTATCTGTTAAATAAATATTGTTAAGAAGCTATCCTATATTTAAGTCTGTCTCTTTACCCTATGTATCCTTGGTTGTGCAGAAAGATTTTAAATTTAGCAAAAAAAAAAAAAACCTTTACCAATTATTCTTGTTTCCTGAGCTGGCTATCCAGAAAGTATTTACCTTTTTTAAGGTCTTTGATGTTTACATAATTGAGTAAAAATGCTTTCCTGGTAAATGGCAGTATTTTCAAAGTGTATTTTAATAATTTTAACTTTTCAAACAAAGAGATTATTAATTCTTTTGGCAATTTTAGTTCTGCTCTCTCTAGCACCTTAGGGACCCAAGCATGTTGAAACAGTCTCTGAGATCAGGCAGCTACTCTTCCTATAGCTTTCCACAGCGAAAGCAGAGGTTCTGCAAAGGTCACTACAACCCTGCTGGGTTTGAGCAGGGCTTCCCCACACACTTACATACCTGCAGTTCTAAGATGTTCAGTGTCGATGTCAGACAGTGGAAATACTGCTCGAACTTATATTTTAATTGTCCTTTTAGATGAATATTAAAACATATCTATAATAATTTTCCCAACACTGATGAAATTATTCTTAAAAGAGTCCAGTGTGGTTTTAGCATGGTACATTTTTACGAAATAAATAAAATAACCTAGAAATATTAAAATGCAAAATTAAAACAGCAAATCTTTAAAACAGGGAAATGGGAGTATAATATGGTTTTAACTCATGACTGTCCCAGATCTTAAATGATTTAGCATTTTTGAGAACATTTTCCATGTCCTATTTTGATAATTTGAGCACAGAGACAGTGAATATAAAACATGATTTGCCTAATGCGATGTTTATTGCTACTGCTTTATACAGTAAGGAAATGCAAGTGACTTGATCTGGGTTATTTTCTTACCTTCCTGTCATCAATGTTTTCCTCTTTCACACCCCCAAACACGATCTTAATGGGAAAACATGTATTAAGGAAGGAAGCAAAGCACACAAGGCAGAAGTCTGGGAAGGGGGCTACACTAAAGAGAGAACTATTTATCCTAATGCATGTTAGTGAGGAAGTTTGGGGATTGGTAACGAAGGTCTAACCATTCCAGTCTGTGTCTCTAGTATGTCATTGCACAAATACCTCTAGTTTCATCCTATATATGACAGCTGTTCTGTCATATATTCTATGAAAATTAGTCTCAAAAACATTTGTATGGTTTCAATTGTTAGCTATTGGAATTCTCATGTAGAAAGTTAGCATTGTCATAGTTATATTTCACCAAATATGACTGCCAAAAATCTGTATGCATTAAACGTGAGGGTAAAACTAATCTTTTCAATTATGAGCCAGGCATAAGAATATGAAGCCATTAATTGTTTTCACTATGGGCTTCCCTTTGGTGTACACTCTAGCATGGAAATTTTCTTGAAAAGTCAACATCACTGTTGCTTAGTCTTGGTGAATTTCAAATTTACTTTATGTTCATGGAATTTCTAACTTTGACTTTAATGTGATCCTCTGGGTTTACCACTTATCACGGGACCAGCACAGAAACTGCTGCTAGAGGCTCAGCGATTACATCCTCCATTGTGCAGCCCAGACACCATGGTATAATTGAGCCTCACTCAATTATAACGGTGCCTAGTTGAAAATGTGCTTTAAAATAGGAGATATATATATATATATATATATATATATATATATATATATATGCAAACATTTAATGTTTGATTATGTGAAATAGTCTGGACATCCATATTTCCATATTTGAAGTACTAACTTTCTATCCTAGTCTTTTTGCTTGGTGGACAATGGAGTCGTTTTGTGACTTGCTTTTTTTGTAAAATTATAAATAGCATGTGTGATATCTCTTTAATACTTAGTGTAACTTTGACTATGTTGCTAATATCTCTTTTATCATAAAAATTGTTAGAAATGACTACAGAATTAAGGCTTTTAAAAGGAAAAAATTATTTTTTAAATATTCTTAGTGGGAGCTTTTTTTTTATTCCAATGCCAGAGGATTTTTTTCTGTCATCAGGAAATGTGGTGTATTCATTTATTGATAAGCATTGCCCAGACAACTTCAAGCCATTCTATTGATGCTGTAAGAGAAATGCAATCATATGAATAAAATGAGAGAGAAGAAGAAAGAATGAGAGGAAGACAAACACAAAGACAGGAAGATGGAAGGAGAAGGAAAGACGAAGGTGGAGAGAGAGAGAAAAATGAAAAAGAAGAAGAGAGAGAGAGAGAGAGAGAGAGAGAGAGAGAGAGAGAGAGAGAGAGAGAAGAGGAGAGGAAGAAAGATCCCAGAGAAGGAAATAATTAATGAATCCAAAGACTTGGAAAAAGCAGGTTCAGGTGGAGTTTGAAGAATGTGCTTTCTATAGCATGCAGTGCCTTCCCGTTTGAATACGAAGAAAGAAGTAAAAGGTCGGGTTGGCTATAGATGATACCATAAGAAATTGAAGGCATTCTGTTCCAGTCTCTCTGTTGCTTCCAGTATGGGAGAAGTAACTCCTTAAGTGAAATGCAAATGGAGAAGGTTTGAAATGTCTGTTGTAAATGCAGATGAATCTCAGAATTCCCAGGCTCTTGGAGTACAGGATGAGGCACCCTCAGGATACATTTAGCACTTTCCTCGCACTGATGGTAGTCCTGTTTTAAGCAGAGAATGATGACAGCAAAAAATCTTCTCTGGCATGACACAAAGGCTCCAATAAAAGATGACCAGTGTTTTTTCAGTCCCAGTCCAGCTGGCCTTGGTGAGCTCCCAGTAGATCAGCCCCACTGTCTCAGTGGGTGGGTGCACCCCTCGTGGTCCTGACTTCCTTGCTCATGTTCTCCCTCCTTCTGCTCCTCATTGGGACCTTGGGAGCTCAGTCCTGTGCTCCAGTGTGGGTCTCTGTCTCTATCTCCATCCATGGGATAAAACCGGACTCTCTGAACGTGGCGAACAATGAGGGCTGATGAGAAGCCAAGGACAATGGCACGGGGTTTTGATCCTACTTCATGTTCTGGCTTTGTGGGAGCCTAGCCAGTTTGGATGTTCACCTTCCTAGAAATGGATGGAGTGGGGAGGACCTTGGACTTTCCACAGGGCAGGGAACCCTGACTGCTCTTTGGACTGGAGAGGGAGGGGGAGATGAGTGGGAGGAGGGGGAGAAGGGCGGGAGGAGGGGGAGGGAAATGGGAGGCTGGGAGGAGGTGGAAACTTTTTTTTCTCAATAAAAAAAAAGATGACCAGTGATAACAGAGGAGAGAGGCTGAAGTCAGAGCCAAGGATGCTGGCCTGTTAGGAAAGAACTCATTTGGCATTAGTAAAAGTGTGCGAGGTATTGGCAATGGGGGATCTTGTGAAAGTAGAGTACAAGATGCCGGGGCTGGAAGGAGAGCAGAAATAGCAAGCTTGACATGGGTCTCAGCCTGACAACTGCCTTAGAGCCACCTGGGAGTCTGAAAAAGCTGAGGCTTTTTGGGTCCCATCCTTTGTGATTAAGGCTGGGCTGGTAGGTGATGCACCTTGCTCAAATGGAGCTGTTCCACAGACATGGCCACAGGCCTTGGCTTTGAACCGTTCATAAGAATCATCATTTTGTTTTGTTTTTGTAATGTAAGTTAGCCTTTCCCTGAAAGAAGCAACTGGGAAACCATCAGATGTTAAAGAGATGAGCAACATCAACATATCATATTTTGAAAAGAAGAACAACTGGGCAGGGGTGGGGAGACAAGTCAAAAATGTATTAAGTCATTTCAGGAGCCAGTGTGATCCAGGGACCAGCAAAGGATGTGTGGCTCGACAGAAACGTTTGTGGTTTTTGCCAGAGGGATGATGATGATTATTGGTGTATGTTCACAATGATTGGAGGTGTTAAGAGGTTTTCAGCAGGGGTCATTCCTTGGGTGCTGACTACCATATACTAAATGCCACAGAGACTGTAACTCAAAGTAGCCTTTCTTATGCCACTGTTTCTATGGGTTAGGAGTTTGGACCCTGCTTCCCTGCTCTCCGCTGATGGGGCTCATGGGGAAGTAAAGCCTGGTCCAGCTTTCATCACAGGCTCAGCCAGGGGATGCTCTCCCTCTGAGCTCCCCTAGGATTTCAGCAGAGTTCATCTTCATGTGGACTCTTGATTTCCATTTGTGTAAAAGGGACCCGCCCTCCTTTGGCAGTTTGCAGCTGCGGAGTCACCTCTATTCTAATTCACTGACATCAGTCTACTGAACTGGCACTTGAATTATGTAAGTTACTTACACTCCACTGTGGCCACTGAAACCTAATCATGAGAATGCGGTCCTGTCATGGACAGCAGGGGTGAATTCCTAAGAACATAGATTCAGGTGCTGGGGTCTGGTGACATTGTGCTAAATGCAGAACACAACACAAGGCTCTCAGGAAACCTCAAAAAGGAGAGGAGCAACTTCCATGACAGACATGTGGGTGTTGGGAAAGCCAGGCGGGGTAGCTGGTGAGAATTCAGTTGTAATAGGAAGTGCCAGAGACAGGAGCAATAATAACCAAACAAATTTGGAATGTCTGAGGCTCACCCCAGTTCACATATGAGTCTCCAGTTCTGCATATCCTCTCAGTAGGCAGCAGCTTGCCATTTTTCTACTTTGAATATCACTGTGGTCTTCTCTCTATTTCTCTTCTACCTCCAAGTTACAATACTTAGAAAAGAGAATCAATGTCTTTGTTAGTGAAACCTTACAAGGAGCAGGCAGATGAAAGATTCACTTGTATATGCTACTTGTTCAAGATGGAGAATTGTAAGGATTTGAAGGTAGAGAACGCAAGGCTCACTGATGGGAAATGATCGTGGTGTTTGCCCTGAACTGCTTCCATCCCTATGCTCTTTCTTCCACTCAGAATGAAGTGAACAGAATGACACAAACGGGTTGCAGGTGTAGCCATATTCT
Organism: Microtus pennsylvanicus; assembly: GCF_037038515.1. NCBI lineage: Eukaryota > Metazoa > Chordata > Mammalia > Rodentia > Cricetidae > Microtus > Microtus pennsylvanicus. The sequence continues at coordinate 25,168,985 of NC_134588.1, forward strand.
GTTTCCTCAAACTTTGCTCTCTTTATAAATGGAAATGTGTTGAAGATGCCATAGCAACAGTGACGAGAAATCCAATCTGTGAGGATAAAAGAGAATAAAGCAGAACATTTGACTAGTCCACCTGACTTCCCTGTATTCACTGAAAACCTTTCTTTTCAGGTTATATTCAAGAAGAATGTGTCATCCCCTGCCCATTTGACTGCAAGCTAAGTGACTGGTCCAGCTGGGGTGCTTGCAGCTCATCTTGTGGTATTGGAGTGAAAATTCGATCTAAATGGCTCAAAGAAAAACCTTACAGTGGAGGTCGACCATGTCCCAAACTGGATCTCAAGAATCAGGTAAAGTGAATAAACAAGCAAAAGAGAAAAAAATATATCTCAAGTCTACCTGAATTATTACTTTGGGCTGAAAAGAAACTCATTCTCTCACAGAGAGTCTCAGAAGGCTGAAAGAGGAACACGGGCAGACAAAAGATAGCAGAGTAAGAAGTGGCTTTGCCTGATATCACATGATGGGAAAACCAACTTGGTACCCTTAGCACTAACTATATTTACAAAATTACATCTAATTGATTTTTAAATAGAAGCATAATTTGATATTGTAAAATGTTAAATACTTATATTGTTTAAACATAAGTAATAAAAAGGAAACCATCAATTTTTAAGATAATACATTCATGATATAATCTTTAACAATCCAGAAATGATGTTCTAGTTTTCTTTTACCTAAGTCTTTATCATAATTTTCTTTGCTGTCAATCTTGCCAATTCTTACACAACTCTCCAAATCTATTTTTCTACACGTTTCCGCAGAAGTCATGCCTGCTTTTACAGGTGACAACCTGATGGATACCTTGCCATATACCTGTCAGACAAAATTGTCACTCTAAGTAGTCAGAGTTGACAAGAGCATACTCCAACTTTGTCATCCGGTGTCTAAACTTTAGTGTAAGAATTATAATGAAGAACTCAGAGTTCATCCACAGATGCATACTGATTAGCAGATTGGGACCGTTGATTTTAAAAATCAATTTAACAGACGACACATAAGATGAAGGCAGTTGAAAGGTCTTTATCATAAGGGTAAGGAAAGGTATCTCGCATGGCTATGTATACCATTTTATTAGGAAACTTTCAACAGAATGGCTCCATAGGCTTCTATTGCTAATTCTGTCGTTAATCTCCCACCTCATAACCCTGTTTTGGTTTTGATAACATGTAAGTTTTTAGTGGAAGGGAGATAACATTTGGCAGTTCCTGGTTTGATTAGGATGTGTAGTAGTGCTCAGATTTGAACATCATACATTTCTTCAAGACTAGTATCATGAGATTTTCCCCCCAAAGTCTTACAAAAGACAGTTTACTTATCAAAAGTTACTAATCAACCAAGAAATATATAAGTTGTAAAATTAGACAGAGTTAATATGAGTGTCATGTTTCTTTCTTAATTATGAAATAATGGTCATCACACCGTCTCTTAAGATGAAAACCATTTCAGGAAAACGAAGCAAAGGATTATGAAAATAACATCAAGACAGTGAGGAGACCTTGTAGGTATAGAAGCTCAAAAATGAGAAGAGTCAAATAGTAAAAACAGGAAGGAACAGCTGCAGCAGAAATAAACTGTAGGCAGAGACTGTGCTTGTTTTTCCCAGCTATCCAGAGCCAAATAATTACACAGAAATTATATTAATTACAACACTGCTTGGCCAATGATTCAAACATATTTTTAACTAGTTCTTACATCTTGAATTAACCCATTTCTATTTATCTGTTTATTGCCACAAGGCTGTGGCTTACCAGGTAAAATTCTGGGCATCTTTCTTCTTTGGCAGCTACATGGTGTCTCTCTGACTTCACTTTCTCTCCCTCTATATCTCTGTTTGGGCTTTTTGTCCGGCTCTACTCTTCTAAACCACTGGCTGAAACAGCTTCTTTAATAACCAGTTGTAATAAAGCATATTAATAGCATATAGAGGGGAAGACCACATCAGTAAACCTTACAAACAAAAAAATAATGGAGGTTTACAGTAAGGATGTGATTTCCAGGTGAATACTCTCCGTGAAGACTCTTTGACCATCTCTGGGAAATTTTTCAGGTATTTGAAATGAAAAGAAAAAGAAAAAGACCAACTGCTAAGAACTCATATTTATCATCACATCCTCTTCAAATAGCCAATGAAAGCTGAGCCTTTTTAAAACTAGGTTTAACCATTGGTTTTAATATTCTGATTTTATAAATGAAGAAGTTGTGTATCAAAGGCGGTGCTTCTTTGAGCACAGATGGCAAGCCTCTCGCAGTGTGTAGAGCTACAGAAATACATCTGTGGCATGTAAGGGAAGGAAATCTGCTCTTCATGACCCAGAGAAAATGCACATACTTAAGACACAACACTCATCGCCTTGAGAGGTCACATGAGCTGGAAATTCAATCCACGCTCAAGAATAATTTAAATGACTCTGGTAAGTGAAAATTAAGCAAAGGAGGCCTGCCTGAAAGGGATATTGCTAAGCTTTGAATTCAAAAAGGCAACTGTATCCAAAGTCATTTGGATTTGTGATGATCAGAAATGAATCTTAGACTTTGATGATCAGAAAGAGAATTTATTATTATAAAGAAATTTCAGGCACCTGGCACGCATGTGCAAGTGAAAAAGCAACTCCAGTGACCACTTCCTATATTCTTAAACTTTCTTTTTATTGCAAATTCACAAATGATAGTTGTATATATTAAAGGAATGAAATAACGTTATGTCCTATGAATAAAATGTGAAGCTATTAAATCAGTATAATAGACATCCCTCACTTCAACCATTTTGTGGTGAGAATATTTGCCATTTTCCCTGCATCTTTGAGATGTGCACTATGGTTTTATTAAATACCTTGACCATGCTGTGGCAGATTTCAGTTAAAGACTGTAACTCCGCAGGAAGTCTGTGACAACCTCCCCTTCCCCCACCTTCCCATCACTCTGCTCTCTGCCGAATCTGATTGCCTTACAGCTCAAACTTATGTGAGAACACACACTTTTGTTTTTTTTTTTTGTCATGCATATTTTAAAGTTTTGGTTTTGAGACACACTGCTGGAACTCTCTGTGTAGATCAGATTGGCCTTGAACTTGCTGCGACTCCCCTGCTTCATCCTTCCAAGTTTGGGGATTAAAGGCATGAGCAACCATGAACAGCCAGTGTTTGCTGTTCTATACCCAGTTTATTCCACTCAACACAATATCCTTAAGATTTATCCACAATTTCACCATTGGCCACATTTCTGTCTTTTAAGGACCAGACAGCATCCATTTTGTGTATGTACCACCCATTCTTTCCTTTCTCATCACTGCTGTTCATTTAGGCGAATTGTGTAACTTGGCAAACATGAACATGGCCGCAACGTACAAGGAAGTGCAGACATCACTTTAACATAGCAATTTTAGCTTGTCATAGTAAATACTAGACATAGGATTTCAGAATCGTGTTTTATTTTTCAGTTTTATGAGAAATCTTCAAATATGTTTTTATGACAGTTGTTCTATTTTACAGTCCCACAAAAATGTATAGGAGTTCTATTATATCTGCACACTTTATATCTTAACCTATGTAAATTGATCAGGGTAACTCATAAACTCTCTCACTCATTCATAAGTCTGTGATTGACCAGGGAAATTCCAATTGGGAAAAATAAGGTGTTTAAAAGAAACTCTCCTAGGAATAATTCCATCTCTAAAGCAAGACCACTGATCCCTGTCAATTCATTTGTAGAAGTTATGTTGTGTTGACATCATTATATATTTGTCTTGCCTGTAGTGGAATCTTTTATATGCTTATGTTTGCATGTACATGCATGTGTACATGTGTATGTGTGTATGTGTACGCATGAATATGTGTGTCTCTGTGTGAATGTGTGTGTGTGTGTGTGCGCACGCGCGCGTGTGCCTTGTGCTACATATAGAGCTTGTTTGGAAGAATCATACTTTCACAGTTCATCTGACAAAAATGTAGGCTGTCAGAGATTCTCATTGTTTAGAAAATAGTACCAGCATTACTGTTTATGTCAGAAGTAACCAAATTACAGTGGCAAGGGAGGCACAATTCTTTAGTGCCTTGCCATGAGGAAAATGCATTGTGTGTCACGTTGAATCTAGTACACTGTTCATAAGAACATTGAACTACTCGGGTATATTTCTGGGTAAATGTTAGTTGACTGACATAGTCATTCTTCTTCCTTGATTCTCTTTTGGGCATGGAGTGTATTTGAGGACAAGAGCTCTCTGGTATTTTTGCAAAACATTTTATCCTCTGTTGCACGGTCTTGTGAGTTGTCAACTTAGAGTGATCAGAGGTCTAAGTGAAAAGCTGCCTTCCCCGTGGATGAGAGGATGCCTCCGTCAAAACTAGCAAACACATTAGGATGGTCTTTTATGTACAAATTATTATTTACATTCTAAAAAGCACAAGTCCTTCAATAAGAAAAAAGAAATAGTCTCCAAATTGGTTCCCAAAAGGTCTTTCAAAAGTGTCCTGGAAAACTTTGACATTTCGATCCCACTGAGGACTAGCCCAGCAGATATAAATGGGAAGGATGGCATTATGTGCACACACCCATAAACTACTCTGACTCCTTCCGTGAAATCAATATTTATAATCTCTCATAAAAGCCTCCCTTTTAAACCAAAACCTATCACCCTCGAGCTCCTGCTCTAGAAGAGCCCTAGTGACAGCCATCCTTGAGTAGCTTCTGCTAAGTGTGTTTGTGATGCTAAATAGCTCGCGGTGCAGCTGTCCCTGAGCTCTTCTCTTGGCATAAATGCCTTCTACACAGTTTATTGGATTATCAGGTCAGTTGGCTGATGCCCTTGACTCTGCTGTGCATAATAAAATAGACAATATATTTTAATTTTTACAGTCTAAATGTGTTGAACGGATTTCAGTGCACTTGCACTGTATATTTTGAAATCTTTTTCTTTTGAAATGATGCTATTAGCAGATTAAATACGAGCACCGTGAAGCCCCACTGGACTTGCATTTCCTTTTAAAAGTTCTTTAGCTGATTGAAGTCATGGGCCCCTTGGAAAAACCACCTTTTGTTTACCCGTCAAAGGCATTGTATTCACAGTTTGAATACAATTCTTGTAAGAGATTCACTACCTATACATTTTCAAGATATGCTCCACCTAAACACATTTTGGAGGACCTTAATGCCTCCAACTTACTTAGAGGATATGAATTAAATATGTGTGTTCTTTAGAGATGATTGCTTTTATAAAGGTGTGTCTTTTCCCCAGTGAAAGGTGACCTAAATTTGCAAATGAGAACAATGCAGTTTACTTTTCAAACCAGGGCAATCACATTTCAAGTATTCTTTCTTTTTAATGATATGTAAATCTATTTTACCATGAACACACCTCCCCCCCCCCCCCCCCCCCCCGCCAGCAAGACTCGAGGCTGAGCAGAGGGTTCCGTGTGAACTGGGTTAGCCTCAGTCTGTGCGGCCTCATTCTATTAGCTGCATGTCTACAAGTCCACTTCATTTAACCCATCCTCTTTGCATTATTTTGTTTTTGACCCAGAAAAAATATGGCTACTTAGCCAACTTGGACATCCTTGTGTAGTCCCTGATCTAAACCAAATCGTTCCTGGCTGCTGAACTTGGACTCAGAAGTTTGACAAGAGACTCAGACTGAAGTAGAGGAAGAAGCCTTTTCCCTCAGAGTTAAGGGAAGGGTAGCCCAAAGTGACCTCTGTTTACACATCCGGTGGACTCTTCCTTTGGGGGAGGGTAATGGGTGGCTGTCTCTTTAATAAGAGCGTGTGTTCAGTGAGAACATCTTTCAGTTCTGAATGAAGGATGGTAGAGGGGTTTCGTCTTTAAGTGTTTGGAAGAACATGGCAGACTTGGAAACTCATACTACACTCCTTTGTTTTCCACACAGTAGCTGTCCCAGGCCCAGGCCTCCTTCACTCTGCCTGTGGACACTGGAAAACAGCCTCTGCCATCGGCTCTTTTCACTTGGTCACCTTTTTGCCCATTTGCCAGTACAACTGAGTACTTTGAGGGCTTACTGTGTCTATTATTCTAATATGATGCATTGTTATTCTGTAGGCACTTACTCAGGGTGTTAACTATGCACTTCTGGAGCTATCCCTGTGGTGCAGCTCCTAAATTGTGCTTTTATGATACAGTAAACTTGGAAAGTGGGGAAATTTTCTGAGGTCTGGTTTTATGGCTCCTTCGCTGTTCTCTCATGCCTCATATTATCCTAACCCCTTAGCTCTAAACCCCATGAAATATCAAACAACAGCAACTTCGGTATGAACGTTGCACATCTGTTTTCGGCTTTCCGAGACCATTTTTCTTAACCTGGTGTGAGGCCGAAGCTCTTGAATACTTTCTCGAAAAATATTGACAGAATCCACTTTTCTGTCTTTACCAAGTCTGCCGTTTAAGTTATAAATATGAAATGAAAAGCTCCTTCCCCCTTACTCCAAGCTGAACTGCAAGTATGGTTTGTTACACGGAGATAAGCTCAGAATATCGCACACAAACTGGTAGGGCTGCGGTGCTTTCTTAACTGAAGAAGAAGAAAGGCTGTGCTGAAGACATATTTGAAAGTAGATTTGAAATGGCATACTGGTTCTCTAGCTCTTCCACTGATATTAGTTTCAGATTTCTTTTCCCCAGAAGGTAAATGCCTGGTCCTGTGCAGGTCCTTGCTGAACAGCATTTGTAGAGAGATGACTTGGTTTTGAGTCAAGGAGAGTTGTTTCTCTGAGAAGCCTGTTCTCTGTCTTCTGAAACCAGAGTAGATTATTTCATAACTGTTATTGATCCCGAGCACAAAGACAACACCAAGGTTGAGGGATTGCCATAGCAACTGTGTCTCAGGACGCTGCTTTCTGGGCTGCGGGACACTGCAGAGGATCCAAGAATAAGAATTTGATAGAAATGTTTTTGTGTGCGGATTCTTCTGACCAGGAAGTTTGTGAACGCTGCCACCATAGAGATATTTGCTTGCTGAAGCTGGAATTGGTGGTAAATTAAGACCCCAAAAGAGAAAAAAAGACCCCAAAAGAGCAGCTTCATAGCTGACTTAGCTTTTCCTGCTGAACTCAAACAAGGAATCACTTGCTTTCTTAGTTCCTCATTCAGAGCAAATCATCAAAACCTTTTCCTCTTAGAGAAGAGGTTCAGTTGTAAGAACATGTGATCATCACCTGCCCAGTGTCAGCCACTGGGGCCTTTTAAATGCTAAGACACAGTCAGGATTTGGTTCAAGTTGAACTTTCTGAGCCTCATCTTGATAATTTCTCAAACAGGTAGCTGATGAAAATAAATATTCAGATTTTTGTCTTATTACTTTACACATGCAATGTACTTATTTATTTGTGTGTATGTATGTGTATATGTGCCTGTGAGTGTATGCACGCGTGCGTGTGCACGCGCGTGCGCGTGCGCACATACACACACACACACGTGCACATGCCATAGCATAAAGTGGAGGACAAAGGTCAGCTAAGAAGGCCTTTCTGTCATCTGCCATGTGGGTCCCTGGGACTGAACTCAGGTCCTTAGACATGTCAGCTGACACCTTTACTTAAGAAGCCATCTCACCTCCCTGGCACACACTAAATGTGTGATAGACGTTAGATATGATCATTTTTCTCTGACCTTTAACGCATAAACGTCTTCTCCCAGTTTGCCTTTCAGGGCTGGTCTGTGCAAGCTTCACTTCATTTCACTTCACTTCAGCTACAGGAATGTTTGGAGTCAAATATGTTGGTCGTGAGGACTCTGCTCAGATGTTCAGTAAAGACCTCTCCCTGTGTAGGAAGCCATTTCACTTCCCTTCACCACACACTGTTTGGCACTATGCTTTTGTGTTAGTGGAAGAAGGGACAAGGGTTTTCATGCAGTTAAAACTAATTTTGTGAGTTTAGAAGTTTTCGGTTCATTTCAAATGTTATGGAGGATTAAAGGCAGATAAAGAAAGGAACATGATCCTATGAATTTTCACGAAGCACACCTTGTCCCTCAAGCACTATCCAGGGGTAGAAATAACCCATTGACAAATCAAAATGTCGCCGTAGCTCTTCACAATTGCTCCGTCCGCCAACGATGGTTTACTTTCAGGCTGGAAGCAGCACTGTGCCTCCTCCGTCTGCCTTTCTTTCAACACGATGTCTGTGAGAGTCATTCATACCATGTGACGGAGCAATCCCTGCTCCTCTACACTCCTTTCCTTTCTTCAGCATAGAAGCTTACTTCCATCTTACAGTTTTCATTGTTGTATTATACATAGCATATTTTATCATTTTCTTGTTAATAGATAATTGGTTTATTTGCAGTTTGGAATTGTTACAGATAATACTGTCATGGCCATTGCTGTATTATGAATCTTTCAGTACACACACATCTACTTAAAGAACTGGCTTCCTAGCTGTAGAATATCATGCAGTCAGCTTTGGGGCTCGCTGCATTTCAGCTTCTAAGCTATTGCCGGTCTTCCTATGTACAGAGAATACCTAATTCTATATGTTGACAGGAAATAGCCCCCTCTCTGCCATAGTGGTGTGTATAGAGGTATAACTGTCCTGTGGGTGAAACAGCTGTTCATCTCCTCAACCCTCCCAGGCCAGCAAGTCAGTGAGTGACTGCGCCAGACCCCTATGTCCCTCCACAGGCAGAGGAAGTGCATAAGCATCCCATCCACCCTCACTCAGTCCTTCTTTCTCCCAAACCGCTGCCCCCTTCCCTCTTTCTCTAATTTCCTTTTCTGTCCTGCATTCTGGTATGGACAAAGCAGCTCCATGAGCTTTCTGCACCACAAATCTGATTCTATTTAAATATATCTCAAGGGCTTTTATTACCTCTATATAAAGTGCGGACTGTGTGGTATGTTCTCCCAGACTTCTTGCAATCTGGCCCCAACTCTGTTTACCAGGATGAAGTGGGATGCTCAGATAGCAAGGCTGTCATGCTGGGGGAGTTTCTGGATGGTAGATTTCTGTCTTTTCTCTCCCTATCAGCCCTCAGCTAGGCTTTCTCAGAAGGTGTGAGATTCACTTTCTTAGGCTGATCAGATAGATCAGGCAGATGATTCAAATACAGTATCTTCTTACAGAAATTCTTTTTTCGTTGACTTTTCCACGACCAGACATTGCTTAATGGCATTAGGTGTTTGGGTCTATTATATTGTCCTTTCTCTGGGAAAGACCCATCAAATTTATTACATTTGTATTAAAATTCTGCTCCACTGTCATTTAAATATAGATTGTCTAAGAGAGAATAGAGTTGTTGTCTTATTATCACAAAAGAAATTTCTTCTGCTTAGTTGACAAGGAGGAGACATGGTGTATATTATTAATGCCCAAAACAGGTACAAAGCTCATTATAATGTACACTTCCAAAGGATTTCTCCAAACAGCACGCATTTGCCAAAGCCTAACTTCTACCCTGAGACAGAGCAATCTTGTCGTTCTTAGAATGGAGGGAAATTAATTTGGACAGTAGCATTAGGAAAAGTATGAATTGACCTGTATCACTGATGCTTCATCGTATACAAACGAGAGACCAGCAGGGCAAGATGGCGTGAGCCTGTGTGGAAACCATGATGCAAGAGTAAAGTTGCTGTCACTTTTCTCTGCTTTTGATGGAAGAATATAATCAATTCTTCTGGACTTACAGTTTGCTCATTTTTAACATATGTGTATGTATATAAAATATATATTCCACTATATTTGTAATGTTCCCTCATTGTCCATCTATTTCACACTTCGACCCACCCATCTCTTGTCTCTCTTTCCATGAAAATTTTTCTTGCTTTTTCTTTTCCTTCTATGTTATGTCATCACCACCACTATCACCACCACCACCAATACCACCAACAGCAACACCACCCTCCCCACCACCCTCACCACCACCACCACCACCACCATCACCACCATCACCATCCCCACCACCACCATCCCCACCACCCTCACCACCACCACCACCACCACCACCACCACCACCACCACCACCATCACCACCACCACCACCATCACCACCATCACCATCCCCAACCACCACCATCCCCACCACCCTCACCACCACCACCACCACCACCACCACCACCACCACCACCACCATCACCACCACCACCACCATCACCATCACCACCATCACCATCACCACCACCATCACCACCACCACCATCACCATCACCACCATCACCACCACCACCACCACCACCACCACCACCACCACCACCACCATTAGTTCAAGCTGGCAGTCAGGTTCTCTGAGGCAAGATTCTCCCAGAAGCAATGCCAGAGACAGCATTCCAGAGCAAGAATTTTCTTTATCAAATGCTTAGGGATCATCATGAAGGAAATGAACACAAGTATGGCAGAGAGGAGAAGAAGTCAGTAAGAGGTGTGTCATTGAACCAGGTAGCAGCATGTCACCAACCCTGTAGGAGTATTGTGGAGGCTGAACTACCCAGTCTAAAATTCACCACACCTGATGGGCCTGGGGGCTTGTAAAATTCTGATTACCTACTTTTTTTTTTTATTTTTCGAGACAAGGTTTCTCTGTAGCTTTTTTGGTTCCTGTCCTGGAACTAGCTCTTGTAGACCAGGTTGGCCTCGAACTTACAGAGATCCGCCTGCCTCTGCCTCCCGAGTGCTGGGATTAATGGCGTGCACCACCACCACCCGGCCTCTGATTACCTACTTGAGGAAGAGTCAAGGCAGTACCTTCCAGGCTGAACAGAAGCGGTCTTCCTTTGGCCAGGATAGAGCCTTTAAGCACAGGAATGCAATTCCTGGCTGTTGGAATGTTGAGCAGAGCACAGCGAAAAATTGCTGATCGAATTTTCACTGTGTGACAAGAACAGAAACACTGAGGTGACTCAGCTCATTTCTTAATTGGGAATAATTGTCTGTGCTATATCAAAGTACAAGTATGCTTCTTGTCCACTGAGAATGTGCTTCACTGTGGCTGACTTGAGCTAGGGTCATAGACATTGGCAGCTTAATCACGTGTGATCATCCTAATGCTGAGTCTTTGTCCTTGGTGAATACTGGATATGGGAAAGGGAAAGGAATAAATCTGGATGCAGAGACCAAATTATAACCAGTTCTTGGGGCAGAAAGGGCATTCAAAGTACTCAGAACCACCTGCTTTTTGTCCTCCCTCTCATTCACGGGCTTTAGCCTATGGTGAATCTTTTTCTATCTTTGCTACCCAAGCATATCTTTGTTCACTTAAAAACAGGTGTAAGTGTGAGGTGGGATTGCTTGCGAGCCCCTCAGTGTTCCTCCTACGTGAAAAAAGAAATTATCTGGATAAAGCTAAATTTCCAGGAGGACCTACTCCGGGAACAATAAACAGCTCAAGTGGCAAAGAAAACTCTAAACATCAGTTGCTGACCCCTCCATCATGGCTTCACGTGAGAGATTTTTCATGAGTGTGCATCCCACCCCACTCCCAGACCAATTAAATGAGAATCTCTGGTGATAGGATGCGGTCATCGATACTGTTTTAATCTCCAGTGAAGCTAACGTGCAGCCAGAGCTAAGTTTCCCTGTCTACGGCAACCCATCATCTTGTAAATGAGGTATCCAGGGCTCATGGAAGCAGTTTGACATCTAATTACCAGCAAGAATAGGGGTCCTGACTTCCAGCTTGTTGCCCTCTCCGTTCTGAACATCCCTTCCATCCAAATGAACCCAGACGTTCATTGAACACCAAATGCAACACCACACTCACGGTGGTCTCTCACAAGCAAGCAAGGTGTACCCTGACTTCATCATGTGGTACTTTAGTCTGACCTTGATTCTGCTTGAGACACCAACACTCAATGGCTTGTACCACAAACAAGTCTTTTGGAGAAGTGCTTTACTGAACTGAATAGTGTTTCCTAACAGTTGCCTGATCCTCAGATAGGGAAGGGGCATAACCTGGCTAGTAATATAGCACTCTATATACAGAAAGGTAAATATGCCGTATCTAATGACCTCGTGGTGTTGGTTACAAAATGGAGATGGAAAATTAAGTAATTTTTTTATTGAAGTGTTAACCTTAGAGAAAATAGCTAAAAAAGTGGTCAGCACATTTTCCATTGTATCTTTAACAAATATTACGTGTACATGCTTATGCTGTGCCATTAGAGATGTAAGAAACAGACAGGTAGAAGTGTTGTGTAGGTGAGGAAAACAATGAAGTGTGTCATGTATGCATTCAGTCAGCGCCGACACATACTGAGGAAAATCATCTTCCAAAGAGAACGCACTTGCTGTGGCCACAGCTCAAAAGGTTTCTGTGTGTGGTTGGTGGTGTCTCTTGTTCCCTCATGTATGGCGAGGGATTGCGTGGCAAGTGGGTGGTAAAGCAAAATCACATACATCATAGGTGAGAAATAGAAATGAGAAAGAGGAAGTGATGACATGCCACACACCCCTTAAAGGGCACCACCATGATTCCCTTTGCCCTGCCTTCCACTAGGCCCCATCTCTTTAAGGTCATGACACTTCCCAGACGTCCTAAGACAGGGACCTCATGACTTTTTGTGAATGTTTAAGATAACAGAATACAGAAATGTGAATGAGCACTCTTGGTAGTAGTAACTGTCTGACCTATGCTAGTAGTTTTCAAATGGAGAATCCTAATAATTAAAAGGTGTGGGAGGAATCTCAACTGCGCATTTGAGCCATTATCTAAACATTATTCAGTCACCCAGTGACCAGCCTCAGGAGCAGCAGGCACAGGGAGAAACAGCAGAGAAGTCTACCATACACTCTTGATTTTCTTCTCTTTCATATGCCTAATCCATGCGTTTAATTTATTAAATTAACATTGTTTACCTATTAAGATGAAAAATTAGGTAATTTTTTATTAAAATATCAATGTTCACTGGGCAGTGGTGATGCACTCCTTTAATCCCAGCACTGCAGAGGCAGAGGCAGGAGAATCTCTGTGAGTTCGAGGCCAGCCTGGTCTACAAGAGCTAGTTCCAGGCTCTGTAGGCTCAATGGCGACAGTGAAACCCTGTCACAAAACACTGTATATACGTTCTTCTGGTAGCGTGCTTCCTTGCCCAGGGCTCTTCCATGACACTGTTTGGGAGTGGTGAGGAAACAGCCTTATGCCATTCTGTGATCTGTTTAGTGTAATAGCCTGCCAGTGCCCCACGGCTGTGATCACTAACTGACATCCGAAACAGACAAGCTACAGCATCAGGCACCACACTAACTCTCCTGTTTTCCTGCCCTCAATGAGAAAGGCATCCCAGTGAAAATTGTTCACCTAAGTACGTTCATGTACTTAGGTCTCCATACACAACTGTTCTTCAAAGTTAAAGAGCTCCTGGGGACGGGTGTTAAGACTGTGGGAGGGTAGGCTCGGAAGTGCAGACAAGACATCCGCCACTTAAAGCATGATGTAGTGTGTGCCCTCTCAATGGATTTGTGAAGCCTTTCATTTTACATCTGTCTGCCCATACTCAGACTCCAATCCTGAAGCTGCTGTGACTTGTCTTCTATTGCTGCGTTAATCTGCTCTGGGCTGAGCACTCACAAACACATCAGTGAGTTTTACTGTATTTTTTTTAAACCTTTGCCAAAACTTCGGTATCTGCAGCTTTGCAGGTTTGTTTCTGGGCCTGCTATTGTGTTTCACTGTTCTATATGTTAACTTTTGTGTCGAAGTCATATTGCATGCGTCGCTATGGCTCTGAAGTACAGTTTGAACTCAGGTACTGTGACGCCTCTGGCTATGTTCTTTCTGATTTATAATTGCTTTCTCCAGTTCTGTGAAGAATGCTGCTGGAATTTTGATGGAGATTACATTGACTCTGTGGGCTGTTTTTGGCCATACAGCCTTTCACAATCATAAATCTTCTAATCCGGGAGCATGGAAAACACTGTATTCAGGGAGCAAACAGGGCTCAGAGGAATCATATGTGTATTCTAGCTCACGTGTCCCTCTTAGACTCCAGCTGTTAATATATATATCCATGTAAGAATAAATGTGGGTAAAGTCCAGGAGAGTAGAAAGGGGGCATTAAAACTGAGATGGGGGCTTACGGGTTGAGAGGAGACAACGGAATGAAGTAGAAGTACTTGGGGGAGAAGGGGAGACAGTTGGTCAAGGCAAACACAGAAATTAAAGGGGTGGGAGGATCAATGAGAATATGAAAATCTCATGGAAACCTGTTCCTTTAAAAACTAATTAAAATAAAGAAGCCTGCTCCTTTAAAAATTAACTAAAATCATAAATATTTTAAAAACTCATATTATCTCTTACTGATAGAAAGAACAAGAAAGAAAAAGTTTAAGTAACAAACAGAATTTTTTGTAAGGCTGAGTCCTTTGACATGGTGAAATGATTACTTTTTAGTTTTTTTTTTCTGTGAGTGAAATATGTGTGCTTGGAAAACCAAGTTTGCCTGTGTATTTAGATGCTTTATCCCATATTCCATTTCAGCCTTATGTTCACTGCCCTTGAGGCTCCCTATGGTGGTTGCACTGGGTTATCTATAACAGCCCTAGAAGCGAGAAAGGCAGAATCAAGCCTGGGGTAGAGAGGAAGAAAGAGACTTGTTGTTTCATCCACTGTGATGCATTTGGTGTGCCTTATTCCTCTCTTTCTGTGAAAACACCCCCTACTGAACCTTCTTTTTTTCCACTGGCTTTGCAGCTGTACACTCTCCCTCTTTTAACTGGTTCTCTGGTAGCTGGCTCATGCCATGTGTATGTAGGCTGGAAGGACTAACAAGCCTGATAAAGTTCAAGGAATGAAGCCAGGCAAGCTGGAGCACTGGGTAAGTTTACATTTCCTTAGATATTTCTAGAATCTTCAGCTTTCAAAGATGAAGCTCCATAGATTATAGTCATTGCAGCATAAGGGACCAATGTCTAGCAAACCAAATAAGAATCATGACAGAGTAAAATGTTGAGCAAATCCTGTGCAAAGTGGTGAAGGTAACTATGCAACTCCAAATAGAGAGAGCAGAACTGAGGCTAAATATAAAGAACTTGGGGAGGTAGGGATGAAATATGACCATCTTGAAACCGATAGATGAGTCTCTTCGCATGAATTATTGCTTGTCATTTGGAACAGCACATTACTTAGAAATACTGGAATTTGTTCTGGCTTATTACTTAATTGAAAGCAAGTTCTGAGTATTTTCAATCTATATATAATTTATATCATTTCTGAGTCACAAATTTCCCATAAGCCAGTTGGCTCTAATCATCAAAAAGGTATCGCTATGCCTAAGTACAGTCACTAAGAATCCTTTCGTCTCTCCATCAGCTGTTACAAAAGAAGCTGTCACAGCTGGAGAAAACTGATATGCAAAAGTATAAAAGTTGGCACGGGAAGATTAATTTTCTGTACGTAATGCCCTTGGTTCTTGGAAACCTCATGGACTCACTGTCTGGGCAGCAGTGAGCAGGGGGTAACTCTCTGCTCGTTTTCTTTTGAGATGAACCAAAGTGGGCCCATTGTTGTCCTGATGAGTTAGGGAGAGACGCTATGGTGCTGAGGTAGTGGCTGTGCCTTTCGAATGAATGTGGTGTGGAATCAAGAAGTAGTTTTAACAACCTGGAAAACTTATCACCATTAGAGTAAACAGAGCACTAAAATACATCTACCAGATGTTTCAAATGACTAGATTTGGAAGGAAACATACAATTAATTTACATTTTAGTACTAAGAACAAATTTTAATTTATTCTGATTAACTACTTTATGGCCCATCAAGAAGAACATTTGAAGGAGTTATGGAAAGGCCGTAAAAGGAGTTATAACCAAGAGATGTCATTTAATTGGTGCAGGAACAAGAAGTTTTTTTTTTAAATGCCTATTGGCCATATCTCTCAAAAGAGTTCACATTTTACTTGTCTAGAACCTATGGTTGAATTACAAATATGGAATCAATGTGAGGGGCAGATTAACTCACTTAATTACAGGTTGTGCCGAGGTTTAATCCCTCTGCAGCCCAGGTAAATTGTTCTAATGTATGCCACATACATCCCACTACGCTGCAGTCAAGTTGATGCGGAAAACATGAGCAGATTTCTTGAGAAGAAACATTGTTAAGGGTACTTACAGCCTTTGAGTGAAAACTGATGGTCCAGGGTGACAACTTCTCTACAGGTGTGACCTGTTAGCAATTCTGAGAGGTGCGGAGAAGCTTTCGGTAGCTCTATCATAATTCTGGCACGCTGTAATCCACAGCTGGATGACCGACATTGTTCTTATTACCACAATGCCGCTGACAGCACTTAGAGAAGGCCTTGGTAGACCGTGTACTACAAACTTTCTATATAACCAGATGTTACAATCCAGTGGACAGAACTGTGCTGGCTACAAAGTGGGTTTTTCGGGCTATTCAGTGTTTGCTGTTTTGATATTAATCTTTAAGTTTGTTATCAAGTGTTTTAGATTAGGAATGACTGCAACACAATTTGAATTCCTAATTCCTTTAAATGTCAGAATGTATGGTAAACTTGAATTGAATCTGAGATTTCCTGTTCTCTCTAAACAGAATATAGGAAAGCGACGGCCATCTTTACTCTCAGAGCTCCCAAGGCCACTAGGAATTGTATGGTTTTTGTTCAAGTCTCAGCCTCCCCCACCCCGTGTGGGTGTGTGTGTGGAAGGGAGCTGGTGGAGGTGTGGGTAACTGTGCACATATGCATGCATGTGTGTGTGCATATATATGTGCATGTGGGGAGGGTGCATTGGGGGTGTGCATGTGGGCGTGTATGTGTGTGTGTGTGTGTGTGTGTGTGTGTGTGTGTGTGTGTGTGTGATTGTATAAGTGTATGAGCACATGCTGTATGCCAGAGGCACGTGATAGCAGAGGAAGGTTTCCCATTCTGGAACTGCAGTGAACAGGCATTCTTAAAGGTGCCTGGTTCGGTAAGTGACGCTGGAAGCTGAATTTCAGTCCTCAGTATTATACAACATTCTTTCTTGCAACCTAAGTCTCTTCTCTGACCCACACTATGGTTTGTTCTTTTTTTCTTAGAACTTTGAAAAATTATTTTTATTGAGCTAAACATTTTTGTCCACTCCCCTCCCTTCCCCTCCTCTTCCCTTCTGCTCTCTCCTGTGACCCCCACACTCCCAATTTACTCAGGAGATCCTGTCTTTTTCTCCTTTCCATGTAGATCCATGTATCACAGTTCTCATTGTTGTCTAGGTTCTCTAGGGTTGTGAATTGTAGGCTGGTTTTTCTTTGCTTTATGTCTAAAAGTCACTTATGAGTGAGTAAATAATATATTTGTCTTTCTGGGTCTGGGTTGCCTCACTCAATATGGTTTTTTCTAGATTCATCCATTTGCCTGAAAATTTCCAGATGCTATTATTTTTTAACACTGAGTAGTACTCTATTGTGTAAATGTACCACATTTTCTTTATCCATTCTTCAGTTGAGGGGCATCTAGGCTGTTTCCAGGTTCTGGCTATTATAAATAATGCTGCTTTGAACATGTTTGAGCACATGTCCTTGTTAGGTATATACCCAAAAGAGGTATTGCTGGTCTTGAGGGAGATTGTTTCCTAATTTTCTGAGAAATCGCCATAGTGATTACCAAAATGACTATACCAGTTCGCCCTCCCACCAGCAATGCAGAAGTGTTCCCCTTATCCCACATCCTCTCCAGCAGAAGTTGTCATCAGTGTTTTTTATCTTGGCTATTCTGAGGGGTATAAGATGGAATTTCAGAGTTGTTTGGGTTTGCATTTCTCTGATGACTAAGGATGTTGAGCATTTCCTTAAGTGTCTTCTAGCCATTTGAGATTCATCTGTTGAGAGTTCTCTGTTTATATACCCCATTTTTACTGGATTATTTGTTCTGTTGATGACCAATTTCTTGAGTTTATTGTATATTTTGGAGACCAGTCCTCTGTCTGATGTGGGGTTGGTGAAGGTCTTTTCCCATTCTGTAGGCTGTCATTTTGTCTTGTTGTCAATTTTCTTCACTTTACAGAAGGTTTCAGTTTCAGGAGGTCCCATTTATTAATTGTTGTTCTCAGCGTCTGTGCTACTAGGGTTCTATTTAGGAAGTGGTTTTCTGTGTCATTGTGTTCAACTGTACTTCCTACTTTCTCTTCTATGAGGTTTTATGTTGAGGTCTTTGATCCATTTGGACTTGAGTTTTGTGCATGGTGATAGATATGAATCTATTTGCATTCTCCTACATGTTGGCATTAAGTTATGCCAGCACCATTTGTTTGATAAGCTTTCTTTTTCCCATTTTATATTTTTTAGCTTCTTTATCAAAAATCAGGTGTTCATAGGTGTGTGGGTTGATATCTGGGTCTTTGATTTAATTCCATTGGTCCTCCTGTCTGTTTTTATGCAAATATCAGGCAGTTTTTATTGCTGTAGCTCTATAGTAGAGTTTGAAGTCAGGGATGCGATGCCTCCAGAATTTTCTTTATTGTACAAAATTGCTTTGTTTTTTTGTATTTCCATTTGAAAGTGAGTACTGCTCTTTAGAGGTCTGTGAAGAATTTTGTGAGAATTTTGATGGGCATTGCATTGAATCTATAGATTGCTTTTGGTAAGATTGCCATTTTCACTATGTTAATTCTGCCTACCCAAGAGCATGGGAAATCTTTCCATTTTCTGGTGTCTTCTTCAATTTCTTTATTTAAAGATTTAAAGTTCTTGTCATATACTTGTTTGGTTAGAGTTATCCCCAAAATATTTTATATTATATATTATTTGTGGCTTTCATGAAGGATGATATTCTCTGATTTCTTTCTCATTTGTATTAAGGAGGGCTTCTGGTTTTTGTTTGTTTGTTTACTTGCTTATTTTTTTAGTTAATCTTGTATCCCACTACATTCCTGAAAGTGTTTTTGAGTTGTAGGAGTTTCCTTGTAGAGTTTTGGGGGTCACTTATGGTTTGTTCTTAAATGAGATTATTTTATTCCTTTATATCACATGGCCAGAAACTTCAGGTGTCCAGGTTCCAGGTACTTGGTTTAGTCACTGTCCTCCGGGCCACACTGAAATGCTGCGTTTAGAGGGTCTTAGTAGCTGTTGATACTTCATAATTGCATACCTTCATGGTGGCGTTAGGGCTTTTTTAGGCCAGTCTTCAACAACCAGGTCTTCTTATTATATGTGCCGTGGGGAGATAATTAAAAAAGAAAGTGGCATATTATGCTTTTTATAATTAAATTATAAACCAAGCTAAAAGTAGTCATATAAAATGCACAGTTTTCTTTATGCTCTGACAAACACATCTTTATCACAACCCCAGGAGCTTAACTCAAATTTGGGATGGGCAAAATGCTGGGGCAGAATATGGTACCGTGTAAGCCAGTCTGCAGTCTAGACTCACACTCTGCTTTTCAGCCACCAAACTGTCCTCAAGACCCTAGACTACTTGTCCAAGCTTTATCTGCAGCAAACAACAGCCATGCTCACTCCTCAGCTCTGGTTGGACTCATATGAGTGGGAGAAGCTCCTGCCCTCAGTTAGGCAGATCTAGGGAACATACTCACACAAGTTGGAATAGCAGCCCAGACCTATCAGATACTCCTTGGTTCGGGATTCAGAGCAGTGAACTCTGGGAGTCAGGAAGCAGCTTTTCCTTGATGCTCCAGATTCTCCCTATTGAGGAGAAGTGAAGAAGAGACCCACAGCAGATCCCTATCCACACAAGAGCTGAGAGCACCATCAGTGACTTGTGCTACAGTTTTTTATGGCGTCATTCAAAGGAAACAATTGATTTTGAGATTTACGTTTCTGTTAAACACTCTAACGTTAAAGAGAGGAAAGCAATATGGAGAGGTTCATGAAAGTGGAGGGCTTGGTTATTAATGAGGCTCTTTTTTTTCTCTGACTTAGATCACATGCCTAGAATCTGTAGGTGCTTGAGTTCAAAGCTGTGGGCGGATCAGCATCCTTCCACACTCCTTCCCTTGTAATGCTGTGTTTATGCCACTTAGGGACTGTTCATGCATGTTAATCGCTCATCCTTACTCCAGAGTGTGAAATGTGTAGAACACTTATTAAATTATTCCAGTTGAAAGAGGATAAAAAATAGAAGAATTTAAGCTAAAAGCAATTTAGGAGAGGACACAACAATGGCTCTTTGGAATGGGGAGAGGGATCAGCAGTTCAAACAACTAGCTGCTCCTGCAGAGGACTGAATTTCAGTTCCCAATATCCTTGTTTGACAGCTTATATCTGCCTGTAACTCCAGTTCCAGGGACCCTGAGACACCCTTCTGTCCTCCATTGGCATCCCCACACACATCAGTGCATGCAGACACACACACACACACACACACACACACACACACACACACACACACACACGTAAATATTAAAATCTTTTAAAACAATGATTAAATCATTGTTTCAGTATCCTTTATACTTCAATCCAAAATCCATCCAAAAGAACTTTTGTTTCTTATGCCCTGCATCTCTCTGAATTTGCTATAGCAAAATTTAAAGAGAGGAATTGAAAAGTATATTGTTAGTTCACCTAAGTAAAATTAAAATTACCATACTACATGCTAAACTATATTAATGCAATTTCTACCAAAACAACTTGTGTTCACAGACATGGTGTAGATTTTGTTATGTGTCATGTTTTTACATTTTTAGTACATTTCATTAACTATGGAAGATAGCTAAAATTTATATATAGTTGTCAATGCAATATTTTAGAATAGGTTGGTTTAATAAAGTATTTGAAGAAATTCTTTAAATATGTATATATTTCTATAGATAGAAACTTAGAGAAGTGTTTTATAGCCATTTAAGATAGCATTACAAATTCTGATGTTAAAGCAAGACTTTGCAAATGATAATCTCCCCCCATGGACAATGCCAATGTTGAATCTAAAGTCGCTTTTCATTCTTCAGGATCTTAAAATCTGCTAGACTCCCAAATACTTTAGGTAAATCTGGAATCCATGCATTATTTTTTATTAGTCTTTGTTAGTCTTTGTTAGTCTTTTATAAAATATTTGACAATTGACAGACATTAAAGGTTAATGTATCTAACACATTAATTAATCAGTCAAGTTCTTTAATACCATTTAAAACTAAGTTCTGGGAGGCTTCCAGGCTGATAGTAATAGAAGAAAGTTTTCCCAAAAGTTTAATTTTCACCTGAATGTTGTCAATGTAAATGAGCACCAGTACCTGTTTTCCTTCATCCATTATCTTGAAAATCATCTGCAATATATGCAAGAGGAGATAACCATAGTGTGTCTGCAAACATGCCCTCATGTGAAAGTGCTATTCCGGAATCACGGAAGCCACTTCCTCCCCAAGCCCATCGTGCTGTGCCTTTCCTTAGCGAAGTCACGAAGCTTCAGTGTGCTGTACAGTGCTCTGTGCTCATTTCATAGTCAGCTGTACAGATATCATAAAGTCACTTAATGGAATGTTCAGAGGAAAAAGCTACAATGACAGCCTATGCAGCTTGTTGTCACTTCCTGGTTCATTTTAGGTACCCGAAGTTTGTCCTTAAGGGCTTCTTAAAGACAATTAGCTTGCATCTACTTTATATAAGTGGCCCTTAGTGTTCTTACATTATGGTTACTAATGCTGTGGGTTCACAAAAAAACAAAAAAGCAAATAGTATCTTGGACCCCCCCAAAAATGTCTGAGCTACCCTAGGAGTCTACAAACTACATTTTTAAAAAAAAGTGTCTTCAAAACAGAAAAACAAATACAGAAGTTCTTTCAAAGGTGGGCGCTGGGTGAAAAGAGGAAGAACCACTGCACTTCGCCCAAACACAAGGAATCCATTATTATCCCTTACTGGGTACTATCGGTGGGTGATACGGAGAATGGAGAATCATTCTCTATTGACTGTGTGGCCTCTGGTAGGCTCCCCATGCTCCAATGGATACACCCATACACATACACACATGAGCAGTACACATGGACTCAGTGAGTTAACAGAACCAAATATAAGAGGATATGGATAAAGTTGAGACAATTTGGGTGGTTTAGAGATGGGTGGCTGAGAGCATGATTCACTGTATACGTACAATTGTGACAATGAGGACTACTGAGAACTCAAGAACAATGGCAATGGGTTTTGATCCTACTGCATGTACTGGCTTTGTGGGAGCCTAGGCAGTTTGGATGCTCACCTTACTAGACCTGGATGGAGGTGGGTGGTCCTTGGACTTCCCACAGGGCAGGGAACCCTGATTGCTCTTCGAGCTGATGAAGGAGGGGGAATTGATCGGGGGAGGGGGAGAGAAATGGGAGGCGGTGGTGGGGAGGAGGCAGAAATCTTTAATAAATAAATAAATTTAAAAAAAGAAACATTAACATGAAAATAGAGCTTTCTCATCTATCATTTTATGGGTTTTTGTTGAGACTTTGCCTGTTCTTGGAATGAAGGTCAAACTGACTTCATTAAAAGAGTTGGGAATGCTCCTCTAATTTTAGTCTATGGACTAGTCTGAGGAGTATTAGCATAAGTTCAGGGATGGTATTGAAGAAATTTGAACTGAAACCAGATGGTCCTGGGCTTTTGGTTAGTAAAAATAGTTTTAATTACTGCTATCATTCTATGATTTATTAGTCTACTTAAATTATTTAATTCATCTTTATTAAACTTTGAAACATAAATTTTTAAAGTACAACATTATGACATTCTAAATGTCCTAATTGTTTCTTATAATCTCTCCCATTTCATCTTGAATTCTATTTATCTGGATCATCTCTATATTTTCCCTTTGTTAAGTTGACTAAAGGTCTAACAATCTTATTAATTTTTTTGAAGAACCAACTATGGTGTAAGTGTGTGTGTATGTTCTATTTCACTCATTTCAGCCATGAGTTTGATTGTTTCTTCACATCTACTCCTTTGGTTATTTCTTCTTGGTTTCCTAAAGGTTTCCAGTTAGGAAGTTGTGGAGAACTTATTTTGATTTACAGTATATTGT
This sequence comes from Microtus pennsylvanicus, assembly GCF_037038515.1. Lineage (NCBI taxonomy): Eukaryota > Metazoa > Chordata > Mammalia > Rodentia > Cricetidae > Microtus > Microtus pennsylvanicus. The sequence continues at coordinate 25,191,912 of NC_134588.1, forward strand.
ACCACTTTGTAATTTAACCTAAGACATTTGTCAAGGTATCCATGTAGTTCTCATCAAATTCTGCAATTCAATTTTTAAAATGAGCTGTACGTACTAGATTATTTTATTAAATTTACATGTAGAGTGTTCTGCAGTTTGAGCAATTATGTTGAAGTTCTGTCTTTATTGAGAAAAGACGAGAATTTTCACTTTTGATTAAGCTAAATTGCATGTTTCAAGAACCTCCCAATTAATTATAATTCAAATAGAGATTTTTCATTAGTGTTCCGAAGAGGCTAAATTTAAGTACATTAAAAATTAACCAGATTAAAAGTTTAACCATGGACAGGGCCAAAGAAAATCTATGGATGGATTTAAAAAAAATAAAAGCTTTATAAATACTTCTAAAATCAAACCAGAATTTGAAAGTAATTACATCAGTTACATGCTGAGTTTTGAAGGTTTGTGAATTCACTGAAATTTCTGCTGGATCTTAATTTCCAGCACACCAGTTTTAGGAAGTGAGGTGCTTCAGAAAGTGGCTGAGCTATGGGAGTAGAATGCTCAGGAATATGGTTAGGACCTCACAAAGGGAGAGAAGTGGGAAGTTCACCTTTCTGCCCTCTTTCACACGTGAAGACACACATTGTGCCTTGAAGCAGGCTTGAAGATGTCACAAAGAAAAGAGCTATGTCCATCATATTCAGTTATCCCTACAATTAAACAGTTAATGTCTTATAAATCACCAGTTTCAAATATGTTTGATAGGAAGACAAACAGACACGTGCATGCAATTTCTAGTTACCTCTCAGGACACTAAGGTTTTCTCCCTGCTCTGGCTTTCAAAGCTCACAGGGAAATGTCAGCTTTCAATGTTTTCCTTTTGTGTCTTTGTCGGTCTCACGGTTCTGTCCCGGCATTGGAAAGGGTTATTAGTGAGACATTTTCCAGAATGAATCATTATGACTAACATCTTCTCTAAGATTATTCAGTGAAAACTGTCCTTCAATTTTTAAATAAAAGGTAACCTTAAAATTAAGATTACCAACTGCTTCAACAAAGGACCAGAGAGAAAACATTTTGTGTATTGCCACATACTCATTGGCATGACTATGTAGTAAATTAATTGTTATGGTTCTATTACAATACAACTTTATTTACAAAAAAGACAGATGTTTGTCTTACTTCCCACCCCTGATAAATAACATAATTAAAGGATCAGATCCTTCTGGACCTTTCTTGAATTCAAGTGTCTTAGATACAATGCCTGTAAACCCTAATGGCCTGATTTTTTTTTTTTTTGGATTCCTGAAAACAGTATTCATTGAGGGCTTAGTGCATTAGATCACCTAGCCATTTGTTGGCTGCCAATGGTATTAGATGTTATTTCAGCTAACCTTTCTTTTTTTCTTGCTTTTTTATTTTTGTATTATTCTCTCAGATGATGTATTTGAATGACAGCCTACCCTCCCTTCATTCCTCCTAAAGCCCTCCCCATTCCCCTCTCCCCCATCCAGTGTTCCTCTGTTTCCCTTCAGAAAAACACAGGCCTTCCAGTGATATCAACCAAACATGGCATAAAAAGATATAATAAGCCTATCTACAACCCCTTGTATCAAGGTTGGATGTGGCAACCAGTAGAAGGAAAAGGGTTCCCAAGGGCAGGAGAAGGAGTCAGAGATATCCGTTTTCCCACTGTTAGGAGCCCCACGGATACCCCAAGCTAAACAACCACAGCATGCATGCAGGGGACCTAGTGCAGACATACACAGGCTCCATAATTGTCACTTTGGACTTTGTGAGCCTCTATGAGCCCTGCTACAGAGTTGACTCTGTAGACCATCTTTTCCTGGTGTCCTTGATGCCTCTGGTTCCTACAACCCTTCCTCCCCCTGTTCCGCAGGGTTCCTGAGATCTACTAATATTTGGCTATGGGTTCTGCATCTGCTCCCATCAACTGAGAGAGGAAGCCTCTCTGATAACAGTAGGGTTAGGCACTGATTTATGAGCAGAGCAGATATAATTAGAAATCCTTTCACTGACTTTTTGACATTTTTGGTCAGCCATGTTTGGTTGTATCCTAGATCTCTGAATCATCCAACTTCTAGATCTTGGCCATCTAGGCAGTGTTGGGCATGGTCTTCCCCTAATTGTATGGGCCTCCTTAGACCAGTCATTGGTTAGCCACTCCCACATGCTCTGAGCCAACATTGCTCCAGCACATCTTGCAGGCAGGACAGGTATGGGGTGAAGATTTTTGGGTTGGGTTAGTGTCCAGGTCCCACAACTTGGAGCCTTGTCAGGTTACCAAAGATAGCCAGTTCAGACTCTATATTCTCCATTACTTGAAGTAATAGAGTAATTAACCCTATAGGTTCCAGGAACTTACTCTACACTAGGTTTCCACATCATCCCCTAAATACCCCCCATTCCAGTTGTCCCTCCCTGTACTCCCTCCCTCTTTCCTTCCCTCCTCTATCTATCTAACCTGCTCCCTCCTCATTCCCAGCATACACCCCCCCAACCCCTGGTCTATCAACAAAATCCATACTATTTCCCCTTCCCAGGGAGATCCATGCATCCTCCCTTGAGCTCTCTTTCTTTACTTAGCAACTTGGGGTCTGCAAAATGTAGTGTGATTAGCCTTTATTTAACAGTTAATTTCCACTTATACATGAGCATATCGTGTTTGTCTTTCTGGGTTTGGGTTGCCTTGCTTGGGATTTTTTTTTCAGTTCCATTCATTTGCCTGAAAATTTTATGATGCCATTCTTTTTAAGACCTGAATAATACTCCATTGTGTAAATATACCACATTTTCCATATCCATTCTTTGGTTGAGGGGCATCTAGGTTGTTTTCAGTTCCTGGTTATTATTAGTAAAGCCACTATGAATAAATATACTTGAGTCAGTGTCCTTGTGGTAGGATAGAGTATCTTTTGGGCATATGCACAAGAATGGTATGACTAGGTGTTAATGCAGACCTAATCCTAAATTTCTGAGGAACTATCATATTGATTTCCACAGTGGTTGTATAAGTTTGTTCTCCTACCAGTAATTGAGAAATGTTCTCCTTTCTTTGCAGCCTAACCAGCATGAGCTATTATTTGGATTATTGACCTTAGCCATTCTGACAGGTGTAAGATGGAATCTCATAGTAGTTTTGATTTGTATTTCACTAATAGCTAAGGATGTTGAAGTGTTTTTCAGCCCTCTACTGAGAGTTCTCCTCAGTGTCCTCTACTGAGAATTCTCTGTTTAGATCTTACTCCATTCTTAAATTAGATTGGATTATTGATTCCTAGTTTATCAAGTTCTGGTAGTAGCCCTCTATTGGATATGGAGTTAGTGAAAATCTTTTCCTATTTTGTAGGCTGCCATTTTGTCCCATTGACAGTGTCCTTTGCTTGGCAAAATCTTTTCAATTTCATGAGGTCCCATTTATTAATTGCTGATCTTAGTGCCTGTGCTATCAGTGTTTTGTTCAGGAATTTGTCTCCTGTGCCAATGTATCCAAAGCTATTCCCCACTCTTCCACCAGGTTCAGTGTGTCTGGTTTAATGTTGAGGTCTTTGATCCACTTGAACTTAAGTTTTATGTAGGATGATACCTATTTATCTTTTTACATTTTCCTGTATGCAAATATCCAGTTAGATCAGCAACAATGGTTGAAGATGCTTTCTTTTTCCCATTTTGTGCTTCTTTATGAAAAATCAGGTATCTATGGGTGTGTGAATTTACTTCTGCATCTTTGATTCCATTGACCAACTTGTCTGTTTTTATGCCAATACCATGCAGTTCTTATTATTATATTTCTGTAGTGTACCTAGAAATCAGGGATGGAGCTACCTCTGGATGTTCAGGGTTGTTTTAACTTTTCTGTTTTTGTTTTGTTTTCCTGATGAAACTGAGCATTGTTCTTTCAAGGTCTATAAAGAATTGTTATAGAATTTTGATGGAGATTTGTTGAATCTGTAGATTGCTATTGGTAGAGTAGCAATCTTTATTATGTTAATTCTACCAATTCATGAGTATGGGAGATCTTTCCATCCTCTGATGTGTTCTTCAATTTCTTTCTTCAAACACTTGATGTTTTTATCATACAAGTCTTTCACTTGATTGATTAGGGTTACCCCAAGTTATTTTATATTGTTTATGACTATTGTGAAGGGTGCTGCTTCCCTGATATCCTTCTCAGTTCATTAGTCGTTTGCATATAAGAGGACTACTGATTTTATTATTTTATTTTATTTTTTGAGACAGTGTTTCTCTGTGTAACAGTCCTGGCTGTCCTGGAACTCATTCTGTAGACCAGGCTGGCCTCAAACTCAGAGATCTGCCTGCCTCTGCCTTTCGAGTGCTGGGATTGAAATCATGCACCAACGACTCTCAACTCTGATTTTATTTTTTAGTTAACTTGTATCAAAACACATCCCTGGAGGTGTTTGTCAGATGTAGGAGTTTCCTAGTAGAGTTTTTGGGGTTTCCTATGTATACTATATCATCTATAAGTAAGAATACTCTAACTCCTTTCTTTCCAATATGTATCACTTTGTTCTCCTTCAGCTGTCTTATTGCTCTACCTAGAATTTCAAGTACTATATTGAATGGATAAAGAGAGAATGGGCAGCCTTGTTTTGTTCCTGATTTTAGTGGAATTGATTTGAGTTTCTCTCCATTTAATTTGAAGTTGCTTTCAGTCTTGCTATAAATTTAGGCCAACTAACTCTTCGTCTATGTTTTGCATGTTAACTCAGAACAAGGCATTATTAAGCACAGAGGGCATTGCTTGTATTTACATATTCACATTATGAAATCAAGTCTCCTGTAGTATTTATTTTTAATATATGAATGCAAACTGTGGGCTTCTGAAGGGAAGGACAGATATGTCATCTTGTATTCTCTAAACATACTTATTCATAGAATCTCTATTAAGTCATCACACATGGCACATGGAAAATAGTTTGAAACACACACAGTCCTGGGCCTGGGGATTCCTGAACACATTTTAAATATGACTGACCCTTAGAAAACTGCTTCCCCAAAAGCACTGAGAGGTAACAGTGCCCTTTTCCGGTCTTCACTTGGGCTTTAGCAAGATTATTATTCCTTTGTTTTCCATTATAGTTCTTGTTCCAACTTCACCGTTTCCTCCAGCGCATAGAGAAGAACAAATAGTTCCAGAAAGGAAGGAAAAGGCGACAGCTGGTATTCTGTGAATATAGATAGTTGGCTTTAGGTGCACACACAGCACCACCTTGCATGCCGCTGGTTCTTTAGCAAGCATCTTGAAGATGGGGAAAGGATGGGATGTTTCTGGCAAACAGAGTGTGTTGAGCACACTAGACAGTCCCTCACTTGGCTACCAGCCATCAAGGATACAGTTGTCCCAGCGATCTGGTGACTCTACTTGACATCATATTTGTAAAACTTCAAGATAATGAAAGAAGCACTTACAGACATTATCTGTTTTATATTTTTTAAAAGGTGACAAAAGTTATTTTCTGGGTTTATGTAGTGGATAAAAGTTACATACCTCAGAAGCCATGAAAATAGGACAAATCCAAATTACAAAAGAGCTTACATGCAGATTCTTAGCTGTCTTTTGCTCCTGAAGGATCCTGTGCATGCAGGAACAGAAGCTCCCATCAATCATTAAGGATGCTGGACAAGGTGCCAGAAGCATTCAGAAGTGAATGTGATCTGACCTTCTCTCTCAAGGCATGTCCACAGCATCTGTTGCAACAAATCCTAGCTACTATTTGCTCATTCACTTCAGGAAATGCCAAGGCAGGGGCAACTAATTCTAGTCAATGATGTTAGGGGAGATTTCATAGAAGTAACAAATGAGCTGAGCTTATAGGATTCTAATAGATAGAAAATAGTAAAAAGGATTTCAATACAGGAGACAGAATAAAGACTAGACGGCCTTGGTGCAGACAGAGTTGTGGAGAATAGCAGCAGCAGCCTCGGGAGTAATTTCACAGAATTTACAGGACACACTGATGGATTGAACTTGAGGCAGAGACTGCTAAGGCAGACTCATTTCTCAAGCTTGGGTGGCTGCTGGGATAAAGCCATCAGTGGGCAGAGACTGCCTGGAAGGTTAGATAGGATGATGTGTGCAGTGCTGAGATTTCTTAAGACGTTTGACTTCAGAGTCCCAGTCAATAGTTAAGTATTTAGATTAGAAGCGCAACAAAATGCTCAATCCTGGAAAGATGGAGGTGAAATGAGAAAGTATAATATTTAAACTTGCAGAGCTTTAAAATGTAATAATAACTTGAATATCATATACCATGTATATTGTGATATAAATGCCATTAACTAGTTAAGCCATTCTGACTTGTGCTTAGTCATTTGTACATGTAAAATTTATTATATGTGTGTGTATCCATTATATATAACAAATTGTATATTATTTTTATAGAAGACTATATGGGTCATCTACTAAAAGGCACATTGAGTTTCAAGCCATTAATATAGAAGCCAATAATATAGTCTTTAAGACTAGATTTACATTCAATTTTATCCATTTATCTATTTTATCCATTAGTCTTAAAATACATGAATTTTGAAAACAAATAATTTTGACATTAGAAGTAGAAGTCAGAATATGTCATTTCCATTCCCATCTTTCATTGTGTCTCTTTTCCTTCCACACGTACATATGTATATGAATGTAATAGCTAATGAGGATCGGCAGGCTTCTAAAGTGAAGCTAAAGTAGGCTCGGACCATTTTTTTTTTTAAGATGCTCATGTACTGTATTAGTTTGCTTCTTTGTTGCTTGGAGGAACACCATGACCAGAAAAATTTAGAAGCAGGAAGGACTTATTTCATTTTACAGATTATAGTCCATCGTCTCGACAAGCTAGAGAAGTAGCTAGGGTAGGAACGGAAGCAGCTAACACAGAGAAATACTGCTTACTTCCTTGCTATCCATGGCTTCTTTCCCCCCCTTTCTTGTACAGCCCAGAACCACCTGCTCACGAGTAACACTGCCCTGTGGACTGAGTCCTCCACATCAAAAATTAATCAAGAAAATGCCTCCACAGACATGCCCACAGAGCCATCTGATGGGGCAATTATTCAGTCAAGGTTTCCTCTTTGCAAATGATTCAATTTGTGTCAATTTGATACAAACTAGCCAGTCACACACATGTCTTTCCATAAGAGAAGAATCACAAACAACACTAGAATTAAATTTGAAATGACCAAAAATTATAGGAGAAAGGAATTTTTCCCATCATGTCGTTCTTGTGTAGCAAAGGAAGAACTTTAATATTCACATCTCTTGGGAAAATACGGAAATCCCTAATCTCATAACAAACAGAATAGTTAAATTTTTCTTAAGTTAAGAAAATTAAGTTTTTTTCTTAGGTATTTATAAACTTACTGACCATAAGAGGTTTGGCATTGAGTTTTAGTTTTAGGATCTATTTTTATTAAATTTAAATCAAACGCATTGTTGAAAATAGCTTACAGTAGTTTTTGAAACACTGATGAGGTCTGTATATCTGGTGCAGGTTAGCCCTGAGATGGTAGTTAAAAACAGAAAGCTGTGGTCAGAACCCAGCATTATTCCCTAGGTTCATTCATGATCATGGGCCCAAGCAAGCTCTAAACATATTCTTGACATGAAATGAAATGTTTTTATGTTTTTCCATTCTGGATCACTGACCACACATTAAAGCATCCACAGTTCAAGGGAAAACCATTCCTTCCGTTATTGTCTTTCTCTCAGCTCATGTGTCCCAAGAATTGCAAAGACTATAGCGAGACCTCTTTTCAATTCTATGTAGTATCACATAGTAGAAACATTTGAACAATTCAAGAACAATGGTAATTTACTAGAAAAATCCATCTGAGAAATCAATGATAATTTGAGTTTCGTTGAGAAGCAATGTAAATACATTAAACAAACAATATGATCAGAGTTAGCTAACAGGGTTGGAGACATTGTTGGGGGTGTAAAGTGAATACAGGAAAAATGTGTATGTTCTGTCCGTGGTATTTGACCACCAGGAATTCAAAGGACACCCTCATCTATCAATTAAGGGCAATAATTTCATGTCATCAAAGTCAAGAGAATGATTTTCTGGAACCTTATTTTCAATAGGTGGCATAGAAGCATATTTTTGAGTAGTTCTATATTGATATTTTATTTTTTTAAATAAACAAAATTAATGTATGTGTATGCCTGTTTTTGGAATGTATACAACCTAGTGGGTTTCACCACAGGGCCCTCCTCCACAGTTTGTATTAATCTCCCACTCTCTCTCCTCCTTATGTTATGGTTCTTTCAAACTGCTCCCTTACCAAATCAGCTTCCTTATTCTTCCATGCACTTTATCAAATCTGTTTTTATTGATATTAAAAAGTAAGTCCACTTAAAGCTAAGTAATTGTTTTTTATTTGTTTTGTCCCTAATCTTGGCTCTCAAAAGCCCTGGGTGGAAAGGGAATTTTAGCTGAGGGATGTCCTCTATCAGACTGGCCTATAGGCATGTCTGGAGATGGTCTTGTTTACTAACTGATGTAGAAGAGCTCCTCCCACTGTAGACCACACCACTCGGGACAGTTGGAGCTATGTTGTGTAAGGAATCTGGATTAGCAACAGCCTGTGGAGCAAACCAGTAAGCAGTCTGCCTCCATTGGTTACCATTTCAAGTCCCTGCCTTGGCATCTCTCCATGATGGACTATAATCTGTATGCTAAGATAAACCCTTTCCTTTCCAAGTTGCTGTGGGCCATGATGTTTATTACAGCAACAGAGAGCAAACCTAGAATATTTTATTGTTTATTCTAATTTTGGTATTATATTACCTAAAATTTATTAAAGTTCTTATTAACTGATCAATAAAAACATAGAAATGTTGATAAGGCACCAACCATGTGATGTTTTGATGCACACATGCACAATGTAATAGTTAACTGAGTAAGTGTATCTACCTTCTTTTAAAATAAATCAATCTTTTCTCTGTTGTGAAAATACCCAAAATCTAAATTTATGTTTACTTACAATTTTTACCTTTATTTTATGTAAAAGAGTACATATTTATGGGCACGACATAATATTTTCAAGGCATGTACAGGTTCTGTGATCAGATTAAACCTATGTATCTTTCCAAACACCCCTTCTTTAGCTTCAAGCACGTACAGTCCTCTCTCCAGCCCTTTAAGAAACACAGCACACACAGCTATCCTGATCATCCCAGTATGCTTTAGCACACTGACACGCTCTGCTCCCACATAACCCTGTGTGCCATGCAAAAACGAGCCCAGACCTTGGCGACCACTCTGCTCTAACCTTCAATAAATGCCAACAGTCTGACACTTCACATGCGTGAGATCACAGGGTCCCTACTTGTCTGGGCCCAGCTCTCTTCATTTACAAAATCATCGCCAGTCCTATCCATTTAGTCATGAGAGACAAGCTTTTGTTTTGTATGACAGAATAGTGTGTGCACCCCATTTTCCTTCACAGCTTGGCAGCTAATGCTTGTCTGGGCTCCTCGTGGTAGTACTACCGTGAACACTGGATGTCTCTTCAGCATACTGAATTAATTTCCTTCTGATTAATGCCAAATAGTGGGCTGCTGGATCACATAATAGTTCTATTTGCCACTTTCTGAGGAATACCATGCTGTATTAATTTGTAGCCATAGAAAGGCTTCATGAGTTTCATTCCTATGAACAGTGGATAAGTGTTTCCTTTTCTTAACATACTAGCCAGCATTTGTTGCCTTGTATCTTTTTTGATATTCATATTTTTGAACCAAGGAGGTAAATAGTATTGCTTTGTGTTTACATGTTGATTCATGGTTTGAACATCTTTTCATGGACCTGTTGGCCATTTTAAGTCTTCCTTCAAGAAATGTCTTTATCTAGTGCCCATTTCTAAACTAGGTTTTTATTGACACTGAGTTTTGTTTTGTTTTATATTTCTATTCTTTATATATATTTTGAACACTAACTATCCTTGCTAGGTATGTAATTTGCTGATATTTTCTCTCATATAGGTTTCATTTTATAATGATTATTATTTCTTCACTATATGCAATTTTTATTTCTTATACTCATCTTTTTTTTCCTTCTGCTTTCCGTGATTTTTGAGTCTCTCTTTAAAATACTGGTACACACTTCAATATCCTAAAGCACTTCTCCATAACTTTATAGTTACATGTGAGTCCATATGTAAATTAGTTGATTTTATAACTGAGGATAGAAATCTGGTTTCAGTCTTCTGCATGTAAATGCCATTTTTCCCCAACACAAATAAAAAGAAATATCCATTTTCCTGTCCATTTCTTAACACCTTTGTCAAAATTTGATTGCTGCAAATACCTGACAATATTGTGTTTTGTAATCTGTCCGTTCTTTTATGTTTTTTTTTCTGTTTCCATGCACATTTTAAAATTTTGTCCTATTTTTGTGAGGGATGACATTGTCATTGTGATAAGGGTTGTTTCAAATCTGTATTGTATGTAGGTAGTATGAACATTTAGCAGTACCAGTGCTTCTCATCAATGAGCATTTCTGTATTTTCTTCAGTTTCTTTTATCAATGTTTTGTGCTTTTCATCATAGACATCCTTCACCTTTTTAAAGTTATTCCTACATATTTTATTGTAAACTTGTAAATAATTTTGTCTTCTACATTGCTTTACATATAATTTTCTACTGTGGTATAAAAATGCTGCTAGTTAGCCCGGCGGTGGTGGCGCACGCCTTTAATTCCAGCACTTGGGAGGCAGAGGCAGGCTGATCTCTGTGAGTTCGAGGCCAGCCTGGTCTACAAGAGCTAGTTCCAGGACAGGAACCAAAAAAGCTACAGAGAAGCCCTGTCGCAAAAAATAAAAAAAAAATGCTGCTAGTTTTGTTGCATCTATATCTTCCAAATATGTTGACTTCTAATTGATTAGTTCCAATAATCTTGAGGGTCTTCTACTCTATGGGATCATGCTACCCTCACAATTTCACTTTGAATGCCCTTCACTCATAAGTTGTATGTGTGTGAGTGTATATATGTATGTATTTTAAAATACTTTTTTAAGTATTTAGGAGAACATATAAATGTAGCTATTGGTCATTGGCTTTTCTTGGATGTGGGCTTTTTTTTCTATTATTAATTATGTAAATGTATTTCTTGTTATTGGTCTGCTCAGGTGTTGTGTCTCCTCATAATTCATCTTGGTAATACAGTATACACAAGAATTTTTCAATTTCTTCTATGTCTCAAATGTGTTAACAATATTTATTCATAATAATCTATACTAATCCTTTCTATTTCTGTGGTGTCAGTTGTAATGTCGTCTCTGGCTTTATTTATCAAAAGGCTTGTCAATTTTGTTTATTTTTCTGAAGAAGCAACTCTATTTTATTACATTCTGTATTTTTACTATATTTATTTTTGCTGTTTCTTATTATCTCCTTCCTACTCCTAATTTTGTTTTCCCCTGCACTCATAGTTTCTTGAGATGCAGTGCTAAATTGTTTATTTGAAGTCTTCTTGCAGTTTATACATGCAGTTATTTTTACATTTTACTTATATCTTAAGTGGATTTTTTTAGGCCAATTCTATGTCACAGAAAAATTGAGCAGAAGGGAAAGAAACCTCCACATTCCACACTGTCACAGTTAGTAGCCTGAGTGTGACCAGCATCTCTCATGCTGGTGCTAAATTTGTGATGTATCTCTGAGTGTGGATGCATCATTACAAACAAACCTATCATTTACATCAAACTTAACTGCTTTTTATTTCACTTTTTTGTTTTTCTTTTATTTTTTACTATTTAAAAAACTTTTTTTAATTTATTTATTTATTTATTCATTTATTATGTGTACAATATTCTGTCTGTGTGTATGCCTGCAGGCCAGAAGAGGGCACCAGACTCCATTACAGATGGTTGTGAGCCACCATGTGGTTGCTGGGAATTGAACTCAGGACCTTTGGAAGAGCAGGCAATGCTCTTAACCTCTGAGCCATCTCTCCAGCCCCAAAAACTTTTAAATTTAAATATGTTTTGATCATATGCTTTCCCACCACAAGTTTGTCCAGATCTTCTCCTCTTCCTTACCTACCCAATTTAAGTTCTTTCTCAATAAACAAACCAGAAACCCAATACAACAACAAAATTCCCAAAACCTAGAAAACAAGATACAATCTCATCCAAAAAGGAAAAAAAAAAGCCAGAAAACAAAAACAAAAAACCCATCAAACTGTAATCTAATAAAAACACACATAATAAACTACAGAGTCCATTATTTGTTGGTCAACTACTCCTGAATATGGGATCTGCCCTGGAGTGGTTGATATACCCAGTGTCATTCCATTAGCAAAACCTGATTTTTCCTCTCTCAGAAGGTATAAGTGACAGATTTGTTACCCTGCCTATATTTACATTCATCCATTTGTCTATGCTTCCAAAACATAGCAAATGCAATTATAATAAGGTCCAACAAGAGCTATCATGTTGAAGTTGGGCAAGACATACCAATAGAAGGAAACAACTTTATTTTGTTCAGCAGAGGAGGCTCACAGAAACAGTCAACAAAAGTAATAAATATGTTAATTCTCTAGATTCTGAGTTTTTCCAGCTGGAAACTGAGAATCCCCAGGGATGGTAAGCAGTCTAGATGCCAACTAGCTCTTCTACAGAATTATGGATGCATATTTTTAAGTCTTCTGGAATTATTCAAGTAAACACTAAACATCCCAATACAAGTTTCCAAACTTCATTGACCCTTGTATTTTATGATCACTAGATGGTTTGCTTTAAAATCTCAAATCCCAAATCCACCAACTAGTGCAGGTTTTCAGATTTATTTTTATAGCTCTGGCTTGGGTTTCATTTGCTGTGATAAAACACCATAACAAAGGCAACTTACAGAATGAGTTTGTTTGGGCTTATGGTTCCAGAGAGCTAAGATATCATCATGGCAGAGGAGTATGGTAGAAGGCATCAGGCGGGCATACAGCTGAAACTGCAAGCTGAGAGCTTGTAGTGCCTTTACTACACTACGTAATGGTACATGAGCCAGGAACTAAACTGGAGACTTAAAAACACATGCATACAGACAGAGACAGGGGGACACGGGTCATTCTTGATACAAGAGTGCCAAGAATGCCCACTTTATTGTGCTCAGGGCAGCTTATATAAGGCTCTGGCCACACCCAGCTCTTGGGATCTTTCAGCTTGCAGACTCATCAGAACCTACTGCCCTGCTATCATGGCCTCATGCTCAGAGCATCTGCAGGCTGCTCAGGGAAGAGGGAAACAAGTTGTTTACAAGAAATTCAGGGTCTGGTGGTCTGCAGCCCTCGGCAAAAGCTAACATCTTCAGTTATAAGCAAGAATCAGGGAGAAAGAACTGGGAATGTGTGTGACATTTGAAACTTCAAAGCCTGATCTCACTGACAGACATGCTCTGGAAAGTTTACCTCCCCTAAACCTACCTGATCAGTACTACCAATGGAAGAGCAAGTGTTCAGATGACCCCAGCTATAGAGGATAACTCATTCGAGCCACCCTATACATTCATGTTTGAGAAGGAAAAGTCAAGAATGAGGCAAAGAAAACATATTCATCTTCCCTTGTGAATTAATTGTGGAAAAGCTATAATTATAAGCATGACCACCTTTTAGAGGAATCTTCCTGTTTCACACTTTTCCTGTTGATCAGGGCTCATAACAGGATCCAAGGGACTTACAAGAAATGTTAAGTTGTGTGTAGACAATGCCAGACAATATATTCAACTGTTGCCTTTTGTTCTCATTAAGTATATCAGCCACTGTTTTGTTATTGTGTGATATAGATTTGGATAATGACTGGTACTGTAATTGGCTATCTGTTGCAGTGACGAAACACTACCCAAAAGCAACTTAGATGAGGAAGGAGTTTACAAGGCAAAAGCTGAAGCAGGAACTTGGAAAGCAGAGACCATGGAGCAAAGTTGCTTATTGACTTGCTTCCTCTAGCTTGCTCAGCTGTCTTTCAGTTCAGTAATGGTACTTTCCAATGTTCTACATCTTTCTGAGTTAATCAGAAACTAAGAAAATGCCTTATAGTCGTACCCACAGACCAATCTAAGACGATTATTGAGTTGAGGTCTCTCCTTCAAGGTGACTTAAGTTAACAGCTAAAGTTAATTATGAGACCCCTTCCCACCCCTTTTCAACTTTGACTTACAAACACATCACTGTTAAACCATAATTTTCCTTTCTTATTTGCCCCCAACATCTCATATTGACATCACAATATAAAATGTAATTTAATATTAACAGTTCTGAGGTTTCTAAAATTTAGACATTTTAAATGTCCAAGTTAATCTTTAAAAATCCAAAGTCCCTTAACTGTGGGCTCCAGTAAATTCTGAAATAAACTATGTATTTCTTATTCCACAAAGGAAATATTATAGCATAATTATAGTTAAAGCAAAGTAAAACCCTAGTCTAACCATATATAAAACTCAATGTCCAGCATCAGGATCTCACTCCTGATCTTCTGGGATCCAAAGAGCTTGGGAAACCCTACCTCTCCAGCTCTGTCATCTGCAGCCCAAGACTCCTGAGACAAACATCTGCAGCTTGTCTCAAGGCTCAGATCAGTCTTGCTATGCCTTCTCCTGTACTTTTTTAGACACTCTAAGTTCCTGGAATCTTCAATATCCCAAGGACTCCATTGCAACTAAAGCTTCACCTTCACCAACAGCCTTTCCTATTCTCCCTTCAGGGAGACTCTGACCCTGAAACACAAGGCCCATTGTTGGCTGCTCTCCAGAACACCTTCACTCCTTTAAACCCAGTATCCTGTGAGACGATTATATACATTGCCATGTTCAACCTCCAGCTTGACATGCCGCCTTGACCTTCTTTGGACCACAGCTTTCATGTGCTGACCCTGAGGAAATAATTCTCAGAAAATTTTGCCTCAATGATACTGTCCTCTTACTGATCAGTTTATTTTTCAGCCGCAACTAACTAGCTTCCATTTCCCCAATAAAGCAAGTGTTGACATCAGCCGTTCTGGTAGCTTGCTAATTACAGCTGGTTCTTCAGCCCCTGCTGATCAGAAAACAGATTCTTATTTCAAAATATCACCCAGAGTTTTTGTTTCTACCTGAAACTCCATAAGCCAGGCCTCCCCTGTTGCCTTTCTCCCAGCGCTCTCACCTTCCAGGCTCCCACAAGAACTCACTAAGCTCCGAGAGTCCAACTCCTTTGTCAGTCCCCAATTCCAGACACTTCCACAATCCTCTCCCGAAATCAGACATCTGGGACCATCAAAGCGAGACCCTGCTTTTGTGTCAGCTTCTGTTCCAGTTTGCTTCTCTGTTGCCATAATGAAATAAAGACCAACAGCAACGTGTGGAAGAAATAAACATTTGACTTACAGGTTACAGTCCATCATCAGGAGATACAAAGGGAGGGACCTGGGAACTTGTAGCAGAGACCATGGAGAAATGCTACCTATTGACTGGTGTAATCGGAGACTTCTCTTTCATTTCCCAGATGCCCAGACCCAAGTAATCATACAGAAACTACATTAATTACAACAATGTTTAGCCTATTAGCTCAGTCTTCTTATTAACTAATTCTTACATCTTAAATTAACCCATTTCTATTAATCTGTGTATCGCCGCTAAGATGTGGCCTACTGGTAAGGTTACTGCAGGTCCTGCTCCTTGGGCAACGACATGGTATCTTCCTGACTCTGTCTACTCTCTATATATCTCTATTTGGATTTCCCACCTGGCTTTACTCTGCTAAGCCATTGGCCAAAACAGCTTCTTTATTAACCAATGGTATAAAACATATTCACAGCAGACAGAGGGGAATCCCACGTCAGGCTGGCTCACACTGGTTTGTTCAATCTGCTTTCTTAGACCGACAAGTTCTGCCTTCCTGAGATGGCACCCCTCACAGTAGACTGGGTACTTCTGTAATCGATTAGCAATTTTAAAACTATCTCACAGACATTTCCTTTCTCTCTTCCAAGGTGATTCAACATTTGTGTCAGGTTGACAGCTATGGCTCGCTGGGATGGATGGACAAAGGCTCACTGTGAATAGGAGGCTATATTGTGCACAAGGCCAAGCCAAGGCCGAGATTATAATACACTTGGTAAAATTATATTCCAATTTATTTAGGAAGACTTTTGCATTCCCAACTCTACTATGAACTGAAGGAAAGAAGAAAATGAATTAAGTTGTTCCCGGAAGATTAATGTACAAGTTCCCCATGTCCTACGTGCCTTGATTATTACCCGACTTTATTAAGCAATCAGTGATGAGTTTGAGATTTGCAAAACCTGTTCTCTTTTTTAAGGCACATTACTTCTAATCTAGTCTTGGTTCAAGCTAATCCTTGCATCTCAATAAGGGAGACAGAGCAATTTCTTGATTAGCTCCGTTTCTAACTCTATCCATCACATTTAACCCCGTCTTGTTCTGCTCCTTTAGGATACACACAACTACTGGCTGTTACAAAGCCGATGAAAAAGGACTTCATTTATGCCTATTGCTCATTTCAGAACAAATTCCAGCCTCCAATAATGAGAGCCACCTAACAGCAAGGCAATAAAGCTTAAGTTCAGAAAAACACCCTTTATTTTCCACCTTAGATTTGTTTTTCCAGACTTCAGTATTCCTACCTGCTGGGGCTCTCTTACCACGACGTTCCTCATTAGGCCTGCCTTCCTTGCCACCTCTACTGTTATCAACAACTCATTCCTAGAGGAGAACCCTCTAAATACATCACACCATGGTATGTGTAGCTTTTAGGCACCACAGATTTGTCTGCTTAGGATAAAGTGCTTCTAAAAAAAATAGTCCAAATGTCAAGACAGAGTCCAGTAAGGGAAGCTGGGGGCTTAATGGAAGGAGCTGGAGCCTCCTCATTTCTCAGTTTCCTCCTCTGCATAAACACATAACCGAGGTTATATTTCAGGACTCAATTAAATGAGCTCTCTGAAGTACCTCATATAGAATATGTTATTAGGTGCTCTTTTTATTTTTATATTATTTATTTGTTGTTTGTTTTTCGAGACACGATTTCTCTGTGCAGCCCTGGCTGTCCTGGAACTCACTCTGTAGACCAGGCTGGTCTTGAACTCACAAAGATCCACCTGCATTTGCCTCCTGAGTGCTGAGAAATTCTCAAATACCACAAGGAATTCACCGTGAACACAGGGTACAGTCTTGTGTGCTATGTCAGTACGCTAAAGAAGACATTTCGAGACAGAAATTCTGTGCTTATTCTCATATTTTATTCCTACTTAATGCATGAGTCTTTGTTGTTATTCTCCAAAGAGATTTATAGGAAGTTGAGTACTAAATTTACTGAAGCTTCTCCTTTTCTTTTACGGTTTTAACAATTGCTTTCTCTATCTGCTTGTAGAACGAATCTTATTATTTTGGCTGCAAAAAAGGCAAGCTAAATGTCAGTAAAGATGAACTGAATTATATGTAATCAGAGAAGATTCCAAGGCTAATAAAACATGACACGGCTCTGACTGCTTTCTAAGCTCCTCCCTGCCTCCTAGCACATTTCACACACCTGCACAGCTAGACAACTGGAGGCACTCAGAATTAACAGCTTCCACGACAAATAAAACCCATTATCATCTCCACCTAGAAGAACGGCTGGGAATGAAGGCCAGCTCAGGGGTCCAATTTTACTTTTATTTCATGGACTGGAGAGTAACAAAGCCATTCAGATGTGGGCTAGGATGCTGACAAGCTTGAACATCTAAGATATAGTGACATCATGAAAATGGGTGATGTTCTATATTTAGCATTTTATTCTTTCATTTTTGATCAGGTGCTCTTTAATAAAAATTATGGCAACACTGGGGACAGATAGCTACTTCCCAAAAGGCATTTTGTCTCCTACGCTATTTAAAACTGTTTCTATTAATATATTCCAGCTTAAACCTTTGCATTTCATAGTACCTTACCTATTTTATATTGAATTATTTAGCTAGCAATAGCAGTTGATACACTGTTTTGAATATAAAATATAACCAATAAATAACCAATACTCTACCATTTTCTCAAGGGAAATCAATCTTCCTGCCTCCTGATTACACCAAGATGCATGAAGAGCCTTTGTTATTAAATTTTAAGCTGTGGTTAACACAAAGTTACTAATTTAATCTTTGCTCTTGGAAATAGCTTGAAATTTATTAGTCTATTTTACAGCCTTATTAAATAGAATATAGTATGCTGAACTGAACAGATGGCATACTCTCTGAGGATTGGGCACCTTTGGATTGCCTCAACGTTATCATTTTTGTACCCAGTGATACCATAGATGAGGATCAACAACAGAGCTCAGACAGCAATGACTGCATAGTCCTCAGAATACAATTTCACTGTTATTACCAGTTTCTCTTTAAATGCCTTTATTTCTGTGAATCAATTACAAGAGAAACAAAAGGCGTGAAATACTTGGCTTGAAATATTGTATCTGACCCAAAACGAACCCGGGCTCTCATAATTATGTTTGGGGTTGATAGTCCATGACCTCTTTTTCCTGCCGGCTTAAGGATAGCAAATAGACGCAAAATGCTCAGCTAATTTTCCTTTAAAAAGTATTTATTAAGCACCAGCTGACAGTCTCTACCTAAAGCCCCCTTACCTTCTTGAATTTTGGTATCTTGCATTTACTTTCAACTTCTCAAGCTATGTTTTATATTAATAATCAGCTTATATCTTTCAACTTCTTAAGATTTATTTTACTGAAAAAACAAGTTTTGAGGCTACCAATTATTACACCAAGCTAGCATGCACTGTGCTTACCATTGTGACAATGGCCATTATCTGCATCTCTGTGCATGCCCTTTCCCCGGTCATCTAGAATTCCATCCAACCTGCTTTCTTTATCACAAACAATGCAATCTGGTTCATTCTCATTCTGCTCCATTTCCCCGTTCTCTGAATGTGTGCATTAATATTCCGTGTGAGTTGCCTGCTCCAAGACTGTTGACCTCATCATCTCCCTCCCAAACCACGGGACAGGTTATTTAGCATTCTGAGAAATTCTGAGGTGTTGTCTATCACTCATTGCTCACTATAGTGCCATTCTTTGTTTAATTTTCTGATCCCGTGTGATGGAGTCCCTGGCACTGTGATACAGACCATATACTCACAATGACGTTCCTGCCCACTGGAGTTGTATTTTATATTTAGCAGGATCTAGAATGAAAGCGTAAGAACTTCAGTGACTACACTGTTATGAGTTATGTGAGTCTCAAAGAATAAGAGAAGGTTTAATATTTGCTAACTCTAGGTAATGAAGCAATGGGCCTTTAGCCTTTATTTGAAGAACCACTTTGTCTTGCTGGTATTGGCAAGCTAGATTTCTACCTTCCTCAGTCACAGTAGATTTTACTTACCCATAGCAACTCTAGAATCCAGAAAGGTTTAGATCAGTTTTATCTGTTTGATTCTTCTCAGCTCATAGACAACCATCTCCAAGTGAGAAATTTTCATCACTCTAAGGGCTGATTTGGGAGACACTGTAGAATGACTCGTTAGTAATTTAAAGGACGCAAATCTCATCTCTTCTGAACCATTCAGCGATCGGTGAAGCTTTGTCTGCATGCCCCAACTGTCCATTCTTGTAAACTGTGAGGAGCTATGTAATGAGAGGGAAATATTCATATTCTCCACAAAAGTATCTCTGCTCCAGTGTGCCTTTCATACCAGTACTGAAAGAAAATATACACTTCTCAACATTTAAATGCTTGTATCTGCCAAAGCTAACAAACAATTTATACTTCTCCCCATAGTGATCCTGCTGCATTCATTTGCAAACTATATCTTTTCCACAAATATCTTAGGTACTCTTCTTTGCATATAAAAAATAAATGTGCCTACTGAATCACAATTCAATTCAGACTCACTCATTTGACTTCACTGCCTTATTCTTACCTTTAAATAGTATATGCTACAAATCAAAACCACAAAATATAGGAAAACTTAGAATAGATGAGTTGTATTGTGAGCCATGGTTTTTTTTTTTGGAAATTCTACAAATAGAAATGTAGCAAAGAAAGGCATTTTTGAAAGTTACCAGAGACTGAAATTTAGCTCATGAGCCATCTCATTTTTTCAGGCTATGGGCAGGCTCCAGACCTAGTGCTATAAGATGACATTCCTAAAATCTCCTGTAGCAAAGAGAGACACAGATGGGGACTGAAGCTGAAGCTGTTTCCTAATGATTTAATAAACGCAGTGTCCAACTTAGCTAGTCTAGCACTTCCCGTGTTTCAAAGATAAATATAAACACAGTAATCAGGGCTCCCTGCCACACCACTGCCAAACAAATAGGCCGACTTCCGCACTTCTGCCTTTATTAAATTCTCTATGGTGCATGTGCGTGTGTGTATGTGTGTGTGTTTCTTTTTCACAATTCCAAATATACAGCTAAGTTTTTATGATGTGTAGAATTTATTCTGAGATTAGAATTTGATTAAAAATTTCTCCCTCCTCTTTCTTCCCCTGAACCCTTTCCATAAGTGACACATGACTCTTCTTCAAGTTTGTAGACTTGATTTTTTTAGTAATTGTTATTGCATGCATATATGTATATTATATACATATAGATCCCTAAATGTAACCTATTAAGTCCATATACTGCTACCCATATGTTTATTTTCAGGACTAATCGTTTGTCACTAGAGAAAGAATTGATGTGCTCTTGCCTAGAAAAGGTCACCTCTCCCATTCCCAGCTTTCCTCAGTTGCCTATAGTTATTTTTATAGATTTCTCTTCATGGCAAGCACCTTCAAGTTATCAACCATTATTATCACTGCTATATTCATAATTTCATTTCTTAAGCCACACTGTTTAGGAAGCTTAGGACATATTTGATCATGGCTGACAACATAAATTTCTGATGTATTTATTCATAAGACAAATTCATATAATTGGAAGGATAGTCAAGTGATCATTATGGTGAAAACACTTGGTGAGTAAGGACAGTTGCAAAATGGATTTTAATTTCTTTTCATAGAGTTTGAGTTCTCATTATTTTTTTTCATAAAGATGATCTTATATTCAGTCCAATGTTTTGTGTCTACAGCATGCCTGGCCTGAGAAATATGTAAATTCATCCAGAGGTTTCTGCTGGGGAATTACAGTTGCCTATTCCATTAGTACAGCTGGGGTCAGCAGCTCATTAGAAATGGCAGGCAGAATATCAAATGATTGTTTGTATAGGCTTCCTATTTTCCACAGAGAAATAGACATTCTTCAAAGAATAGTCATAATTTTCAATGATTACAATCCCAAAGTAAGTAAATAAATACTAAAAACGCAAGCACTCAAATTATAATACAGCATAAGACATCCAGAAGAATTGTTTGTTGCTTTTTTCGCACTCATAGAAAAAAGCATGTGCGCATACACACACACACACACACACACACACACACACACACACACACACCAGCCTCATTTCCCCCTCCAAACATATTAGCTCTTACATTAAGCTCCTATTTGGAAAAGAAAATGAAAATATGCTGGTTAACATTAATGATAAAATAACTTAAATATATTTGCTTCAATTCTAGCAAAAGTTCTTTTTTAGTTTTCAAACTAAAAACAATTTTTCTGTCCAATATATTTTGATCTTCCCCAGCACTCTACATACCCAATTTATGTTCTATTTCTTTTTCAAGGACAAAAGCCAAATAAATGAAAATAAAAACAAACAAAAAGAAGCATAAAACCCCATATAAGCAAAAATAATCAAAACTAACAAGCAAAAGATCAATAAGGCAAACAAAGAAAAAAAACCTGCCAAAATGAAACAAAAATGTCATTGAGTTTGTTTTGCATCAGCCAAATTCGCTTGGGATCATGCGATCATGACTTTCAGTAAGGCTGCTGTGTCCAGTTTATTACACTGAAGAGAACTGATTTTCCCTTTGCTACCAGGTACCAACTGCACCTGGAGTTACCAACTGTACCTGGAGTGAGAGGTACCAACTGTAGAAAACTTCTTGATTTGGAGAGAGACAGCCATGTCCATATCCTCCTGTCAGTTCTGGGACCCTGTCTGACATGAGCTAGTGCAGGTCTTGTCTGTATTACCACTGTCACTGTGAGTTCATATGTATATCAGCCCTCTTATGTCTGGAAGACACTGTTTCCTTGGAGTTATCCATTATTGTTGTCCCTGACAATCTTTCTACCTCCTTTTACATATACATAATGGAAATATATATATATGAAAAACTTAGGATGCCAAACAAAAATTTCAGAGGTAAGCATCATCAACAGATTACAAGACATGAAAGAGAGAAATCAGATCTTCATAACAAGATAGAAGAAACTGATACCTCAATCAAATAAAACATCACCCCATGCCTTCTCTCAGCCTCATCTGGAGCCTAGAACTTGGTAATTGCACAGGAGAGATTACTGAAAATTTGCATTGCAATGTTGAGTCTGTACTTTTTAGGTCTGTGAGCTCTTTCATATGGGGCATTTTAAAAAGAACTTGAAAATTATGCCTGCTGTTTAAGATTGAGCAATATGTGGAGACTGCAGCTGATTCAAGGAAGTTTAGATTGTCATCAGCCAATCACCGAGTGGTAATGAATTGGTATGCTTATCGTTGAGGTAATCAGTAATTCTATTAATGCAGGGTTTAGTATACCTTGTCCTCAAGTTACCCTTCCTATGATGACCCCTTATGTTCTATTTCAGCCCTGTGAAAATCACTGACTCTATGAAAGATGGTTATAATGCCTCCTTTTACTTTGATTGGTTTTTAACTTTAGAGTACTATAGAAAGTCACACATAAAGCCTATGTTCACATATGGATATGGTGTACTTGTAATAAAACTTTTCTCTTGTACATTTTTTAAAGTGGCAAACATTTTTGCATCACCATAACAACAAGCCATCTTTCCAAAGACCCAATAGGGAAACACAAATTTTAAATCATTATACCATTGCACTTGCAGAGTGTGCATCCAAGGAGCCCATGTGTGATGATCCACAAGCATTGCTACCACCCTGGGACTTTTTGTTTGTCTTGGAAAATCAACATGAGTGAGATCTAATTTCATAATTAAGTGCAGCACGGCTGGATGAACTATACCAACTACATGCATCAGCGTCAGCGTCACCGCCACTCTAGACAAGCACTGAGCATTTTCCACAGTCCCCCCAACAAGTTTTCCTCGGGAGCTTGTCAGTCACTGCCTGTCCTTGCCCTCACCTACAGGGCATGGCTCAAATTCAAGGCTGTTCTGTTTTTGAGACAGTGCCAGTCGTTTTACACCCATCTATTCCCCTCACATGTTAGCGAGCTGCGCAAAGGGCTGAGGTTGGGTTGTTTCCCTCCCATCTAATCCCTGTAGATGAACTACTTTGTCCGGTCCAAAACGGCCGCAGCATTTGCTTCTGTTTTGAACCATTTGATAAAATCAAATAAAGGAAAAGCACTATCTTCAAATCAGGAGACATCACTGACTTTACCTACAATGACCATCAGAATCCACAGGGTTCCTCTTGTCTGGTTTTAGTCCCTCAAAAATCAGAGTTTTAGAAACAGACCCAGACACATTGTGTTCCAGGAGAATGTCCCTGGAGTGGTCCTAGGCAGTGAATGCAACCTCCAGTGCAGGCACGAGGGAAGGAAGGTTAGTTCAGACATCTCAGAAGTCAGCTGGAAGGGAACTTCAGCAAGGCCACCAGAGAGTCCTTGAACCAAGTCTGTGCCTCCTTGGAGGTGCAAGAGTGAGCCGCCTTTGTGTCTCTGCAGCTGTGAGTCACAGGTCAGGAGCAGCCACCGGGAAAAGTGCTATTCACACCATGGCAAAAGTGCTAATGTAGTGAAGATACCAGAGTTCAGCCGCCTGGAGCACTGAGATATTTAGCCTGTTGACCACAGAGGTGCTATTCAAATTTAATGAGAATGAAAATCACTTAGGAGCTTTCATGAAAAGGCGAATCTTGTCTGTGTAGAGCCTGGGAGGCTAGAGAGGGACCTGAGAGTCTTCCATTCTAACAAGCTCCCAGGTACCTTTAAGGCCAGCAGTTTGGGGAGGGCAGGTTGATCCACAGTGGGGTGCATGTGGAGTGGGTTAGTCCGTGTACACACATGGATCGTTTCTCTGTTCACATGCAGTCAGGGAAGCCTCGATCCACACAACTTCTGTAGCTGTTCAACTCATGAAGCAAATTTACTGCATAGATCACCACCTTGAGTTACATGATCACCCCTGGACCAATATTCTATGACCAGCCTTCTGGGATAATATCCATATAAAAGATAACTGGTGGCCTCCCATAATAAACAGCTAGTGTTTTAAATTGAGTTGTTATCATGGGAGCTATAGATGTATCATAATAAGTAGATCGGCTGAGTACCATTGAGATGACAGTCTGTATACTCAAAGTACACAGGAGGATGGTTGTGCTACACATTGGAGTTCACCTCAGACAACACCTGGGTTGCCAGGAAACAAAATGATAGGAAAGAAATGCTGTAAGAACTTGTACTATGGCTTCATGGGAAAGAATGAGAGAGGCAGGGTAAGCGAACTCAAGTGCACCTACTTTACATTGTTGGAATAGGGGCTTCTGTCATTGACTAGTGCTTGGCCATGGAGTTGTTTCGAAACACTAGCTCCCTCATCAGCACTTCTTCTTTCACGAAGTTTAGAAAAGTGACCTCATGATGTAAGCCGTATTAACTGTAACTCTAGGAATATTCTGGAAGCTACTATAAGAAGGCCTGGCTCCTGGCATCTTAGTAAAACTATAAGAATCTGAATAGAATTATGCACACTGGGCTTGTAGAAGGCTGGGAATATCCCCAGGCCCTTCCAGAGTCCTCCGTTCTTGCCACAGCAAATTTCCCTGACACTGGAGAAGTAATTTGGAAATTCTGGAGTGAGATTTGATGGAAAAACCCAGCAGGGCTAATTCAGAGAATCTGCTCTGTTTCAGATAACATCCTCTTAGGTCAGAGGCTCCACAGGGGGCTCCTGAGACATCAGGGCCACCCCCCACCCCACCCCCCGTCGAGATCAAATGGGAAGGTAACTGTGAAAGGCAGGTAGGAATTGAATTTTCAACCTGATCAAAGGGAAAACGGGGAGGTCGAGTGTCTCATAACCCTCTCATTCGCCAAACTGACAAAAATGTTAGGATTAAATATGGGGGGAAGGGTGGGGAACAAAGGCAGCAATTGAGGGGAGGTGAACAACCTGCAGAGCCTCATGGGTACCTACAGAGTAGCCCTCAGTTTGGAGGCGAGGGTGTTGCAGCTACTTGGATGACCGCCAGGGGGCGCGCTCCAGAACTTTCACGGGATGTTTAACAATCCTGTTGAAAATCCTGGAATGAGGAATCTGCTTTTGTGAAATATATTTTCGGCTTGGCGAGGCCAGTCTCATGACGGGGTGGGCTACCTGCTACCTGCGAGGGTCCACTGTTTTGGGGAAGTGCGGGGCAATGACTCGAGACCTCTAGGTGTCTCCTCTGGAGATATGTGTTGTAAATGTCCCCACAATTTTTGAAGTTCCCTTTATTGTCTGGAAGCCTTCATCCTTGGAGGGGCGGGTTGATAGCTTAGATGAGTACTTCTGAAATGATTATCGTGTTTAAGTGCAGGGCTGATGAGGAATCTGACCCAAAGTTTAAGGGGAGCGCTAAGAAGTGAGGGTAGCGATTCCCAAGCTGTGTCGACCTTAGCTACTGATGTCCAGCTCCGCCTTATATGCTCGTGCCTAACCCAGGAATCTTCATTTCTTCCCCGTAGCTTCAGTAAGGATCCGGATTAGGTAATGAAGGGTCGTAAATCTTTCTGTAATGTTGTGTGTGCTTTTCGAACAGATTAGTTCCAAACTTTGAATCTTTCTTACTGTGTCTAAGTCCTTCCTCCTTATTCCCCTTCTCTACCTGGCTTTCTCCCTTCCGTTCCTTTTTGTTTTGATTGTGTTGGGTGAAATGGATATTTTGCAAGATGATTTGAGCTAAAATAATTGATAAGTTTTAAGTAAATCTAGACTTTAATTTATAAAATGTAATGATTACAAGTGATTGTTAGAGAACCAGGATCCTTGGGATAAAATCCCGTCTCCCGTGTGGAAACAGCCAGCCTCTCTGTGTATTTCCTTGTTTTTAAAGGCTTGAAAGGGCTGCCGGCGTAAAAAAAACATAGCCTTGTCGGTTTCAAAGCCTTGTTGTATTAATAAAAATAAATACTTGCATCTGAAATACTGACTGCATATAGCAGTTGTTACATTTGTTAAATAAGACAGTCGAACACGTTATCTGACAAACGACAAATTGAGCAAACCGCAGATTTCAGTTGTTTGAAAGAACCTGTTTAAAAGCAGATTAGTCAGAGAGAATGTATACAAACACACAAATTTTATCTCAGTTTGGCCCTGCGCTCTGCAGGAGTGGACCCCCCGGCCTTCTCAGAAGAGGGTACATTTTGGAATACCATTTCTGGTAGAAAATGCCTGTTGTCTGAACCATCAAGACTGCATAGTACTGTCAGAAGCCTTAGACCTAGACATGCTGCAGAACAGGACCTTTCCAAGGTCCTGTTCTGGAAGTCTCTTTGGCTCTCTATTCAGATTAGCAGCACAACATACCAGTAAGTGCCAGGACATACCAGAGAGTGCTAGGACATACCAGTAAGTCCCAGGACACAGCAATGTGTCCCATAACACCTCCAATGAATCCCAGGACACTGACACCCTAGTGAGTCCCAGGGCACACCAGTGTATTGTAGAACACATCAGTGAGTCCCATAAACCCACAATGAGACTCAGGATATTCCAGTGAGTCCCAAAACATGCAAGTGAATCCCAGAACACTCTGGTGAGACCCAGGACACACCAGAGAGTCCCAAAACACACCAGAGAGGCCCAGGACACACTGGAGAGTCCCAGGACACCCCACAAAGTCCTAGGACACACCAGAGAGTCCCAAGACAAACCAGAAATGCCCAGGACATACCAGAGAGTCCCAAGACACACTGCAGAGTCTCAGGATACCCCCCCCCACAAAGTCCCAGGACACACTAGGGAGTCACAGGACACCACCAGAGAGTCCCAGAACACACCAGTAAGTTCCAGGACATGCCAGAGAGTTCCAGCACACACCAGTGAGTCCCAGAACATACGGGTGAGTCCCAGGACACACCACAGAGTCCCATAACACATCAGGGAGTCACATGACTTGCCAGAGAGTTTGGGGATATACCAGTGAATCCCAGGTCACATCAGAGAGTCCTGGAACACACCAAAGAGTACCAGAACACACCAGTAAGTTCCAGAACTCAGCAGTGAATCCCACGACATACCAGTGAGTCTTGCAACTCACCAGAGTGTAGACAAACTGGGGCACCAATTGCAGTTCCTGGATCCTAAAATATCAGCTGGCTGTGAGCCACACTTGGGAGCCAAAAGAGCACCTCTTTTCAGGATCCTGGGAAATGAAGCTGCCAGAAGAGCACAGTCAGTGATATCAGAGAACCAAATTGCTTCTACAATTTAGTGTCTCTGCTGCTTCATGTTTAATGGATTCACATTTAACGTAATAATTGATACATTTGTGTTTAGATGTGGAATTCACCTGATTTCTGTCCTTTCTACATGTCTTAGGATAGTGTTGGTATGTTTGTGTGGCATGTACGTGCAATGTGTATGTGATGTATGTGTTCATGGTGCACACATATGTGTCTGCAAGTGCATATGCCTGTTTGTGCATGTGCAGAAACCCAAGGAAGACATGGACATCACTTTCCACATTATTCCCTGGAGACAGATTCTCCTTCTGTATCTGGAGCTTGACTGGCATCCCCCACGTCCCATGATGGCCTGTCACTGTTCCTCAGTAGGATGATAGGGACATGCCTGGCTTTTTATGTGAGATTTGAACTCATGTCCTTGAGCTTGGGCAGCAAGGGTTCTTACAGAGCCAGGTCCCTACCCTCTACATATTTTAATATCCATCTCATCCACTCTTTAACTGTTATCCATGTTCTTATACTTTATTGAAATGATTAGATATATGACATGCATCATTAATTTATGCTAATCTAATGTAAATCACATGAACTTCTGATAACATTCAATAATACTTCACATTCTACGATCATTTTTGTAGTGTTCTTTGGGTGCTATGTGTATGATTTAAGACTCAAAATGTAAGAACACAGTTTCCTTACACAATGAAATTCCTTAAAGGAATAAAGAGAAATGAATATCTGTGGTTGTTTAATACAAATGTCCCATACTTGCTGTTTCCAGTGCTTTTCATTACTCCTATGTAAGACAGGTTATCATTTTTTGTTATTTCCTTTCCATTTAAAGGACATTTTAGTACCTTGTGTAGTGAAACTTTCCTGGCAATGAATTATGTTTTGCTTTCTTTACTTGGAAAAGTCCTATTTCTCTTTCAGTTTTGATGGATGATCTTGCTAGATATAAAATTCTGAGTGTTTTGGGTTTTTTTGTTTTCCTGTCAACAGTTTGAATGTCATTCCAGTATCTCCTCTGGAGCACATTGTTCCTGAAGACAATTCTGCTACTAACCCACGTACTTTCTGTTTACTCTCATTTGTTGTTTTTAGTGCTTTTAGAATTTTCTTTTTATTGTGGCTGTCGGGAATTAGCTCATCAAGTGTCTAGGGCCAGGCTCTATGACAATTAAATTAGATTAAAATCACATGGAGGTTAGTGCAGCTTGCTTCTGGGTACATGGATTAAGGCATTTCCAAAGATTGACCATGAGGACTCTGAGCTCATCTTTGATATATGATATCAAGTGATATATGACCCTATAAAATGAGAGCACACTGAGAGGAGAAGTCGGGTGAAGAAGGGCTAGCCTGGCCCCATCCTGTGTCCTTCTCCTCTTCATTGTTTCCATTGCTGATGGAGAACCTTCTCTTCCACTGCTGTGGTGTTTCCTGCGTGCAGGCCAGGCCACTGTGGATTGAAAACCCTGAGACCATGAGCCAGAATAAATATTCTCTCCTTAAGCTGTTTCTGTCAGACCTCCGGTCACAGAACTGAGAGAGGCACCCGACAACGTCTCCTTTAGTCTTTGCAGTGTGGCAACGTCACAATTCTTGGTCCCATAAACGGATACTTTTCACCAGCTTGGGTTCTGTTATTTAGTAAACTGTTTCTTTTCTCCGTTCTCTTTCTGTTCTTACAGGATTATAGTTAAAAGAGTATGGGAATATTTGACACTTTATCAAAGATTTCTGTCACTTAAACGGTTCTCTAATTCTTTGGAGTACACACACGTCCTCAAATGGATTTGTTCACTCATTGCCGTTTAAACTTATTTGACATTCTTTCTTCTAATTTCTTGAATATATTCTCTTTAAATCTGAGAATATGGAGAACAACTGCTCTGAAGTCAGGATCTACCCCTAAAAATTATATTGGCTGCTTTCTTTCTTTTTTTAATGTACTCAATTCCTACTTATTTGCATAATAGTAATTAATTTTATGATAGTCTAGACAACAGAAGCATATCACAGTTACTTTTATGTTTATTTTCTTGTTTTCTCCTAAGAATTGTTGTTTTATTTTAATAGTCAATTAAATGCCTATGGGCTTAAACTGTAATGCTTGGTGGTTATGCTGTGTGTAGTCTCCAGCAAGTCTTTCAGTATTAGATCATCTGGTTCCCTTGTCGTTTGATGGTCAGCCAGTGACATTTGCAGAGGTCACATCTGCACTTCACAATCGGGTCACCCTTCCAGCCTCTGCCCCCTGAGCTCTGTATTGATTGACAAGTGGCCTCAGATTCCCAACAAATTCTTCCTTCTCTGCTGCCTTTCTGTTCTTCCCTGGATCACCGCTGTGCCCTCTGCAGAGAAATTCAAGAAAACTAGAGGTGACTAGAAAGCTAATTTGTTTCAACCTTTCTCTGATTCCTTCAATTTCAAAGTTTCCCACTAAACTTCCTGTTGCTTCATCACCTTCTCTACACTGGGTCTGCAAATACCAGATGTAAGCCCAAGGGACTGTCTGCCTGCACTAGCGGGAGGGAGATGGCGAGTCATGTGGTCCAGATTACTGATCATGTCTAGAGAGTGAGCACCGCTTTAGGAAAAAAAACAGGGTCATGTTGGTGCCTGCCTTGTCTTTCTGTCTTAATTTCAGAGGATATTCGTTGTATTGAAGTTTATCTTTGTTTTTAATAGTGGGTTTTATTTTGCCATTCTTTCATTAAAATGTTTTATTGATTGAAAATTTAAGACTGCACATAATGTGTTTTGATCGAACTTACCCCATCCCCTCCCCTCTGGTTCCTACCCCATGTCCACCACCACTTTCCCCTCCTTACTTCCTTCATGAGTACTCTTAGCTTTGCTGTACATGCATGGATGTAGGGCCATCTACTGGAGAATGTCTATTAGGGGCCACATAGCAGAACTGATTTGACTTACCATAACAAGCCATCAAACTGCCAATAGCATGGCATGATACCCTCCCCAGCCCATACAATCATATAATCAGTATTCTATAATGATAATTTTAAATAATTTTGACAAATTTTAAACTGTTTTCAGTTTCATCATTGGCCTTCCTGTTCAAGACATTATTTAAAAAAATAACATTTCTTTAATTCTATTCTAAATGCTTTTATAAATCATAAGACTAGTATGTTTTTCACGTAATTGGTTTTGTAATTTGTTTTAATGATTACTAAGAACTTTTGAAGATTTATTTTTCATTTTATGTGTATGAGTTGTTTATCTACATGTATATATGTACACACAAGAGGACCAGTGCCTTCAGAAGCCAGAAGAGATAGTCAGATCCTCTAAAACTGGAGTTACAAATGGTTGTGTGTCCATCATGTGTGTGCTGGAAACCAAACTCTGGTTCTCTGTGAGACCAGATGGAGCTCTCAACCTCTGATCCATCTCTCTAGCCCCCTACCAAGGGCCCTTAATGATCTTGAAAGGCTTATAATAATAGATATACATTTTAAATTAACTCACGAAAGTGCCATGCTAACACCTTTCATGGATAAAAGTAAGGCAACATTACCATTATGCTCATTCTCCTAAAGAACAAACTGAACAGAGACAAGGTGAAAGTCGTGCCCAGGGTCCATCACTTTACCTAATGACAAATTCAGCACCCAGGTTCACTCAGCAGGTGTCAGTCATGATCTTACACATCCTCCAATTTCACACCATGGAAACCACAGGCCAAAGGTAGTGTGTAGAGCCTCAAGGATTACCATGTATCTTCTGAGACTGGCTGAATTATGAGAAAGAAAATGTCCAAACAGCACTTCTGCAAAGCTCTGAAGGCTGTGCAGACCTCTGACACTTCCCACTCTTTCCTGAAGCCCCATCTCATTAAAAAAGAAAAAACTCCAATTTTAAACCATCAGGGTTTTCTTGTCATATTTTTTACACTGCTGTTTATGTCTTTAATTAATCCCTCATATTTATAAGTGAACCAGAATATTAATAAGTGGTGGATTGTGTTGAGATTCAATATGCTTGATTTGAGTTGAGAGGAGAGCGCATTTCACTCCAACACCTCTGAAAACTCATCATAAAGCGAATCATTTGAAGTTGACAGCCTTGCTATAAGGTTGATGCTTTAATTGGAGGATTAGAGAACATAGGTTTGCACATCACATAAAAACCCAGGCTTGACCAATGGAGTATAAAAGCAAAGATAAAATCCTATAATGATTGATGGCAGAAGAACTGAGAGATGAGTACTCTGGACTATGTGCCTTCAAGATTCTAATCTGCCCGTGGTGTACAAAATATATAGTCACATACTAAATTGACATAAGTCATCTAGTATAGAACTGTCCCAAAATAGCATAATTCAAATATGTGAGTGTTTTATTGAGAATGGTTTATTTTACAGGCAGGCAAATGTAGGGCAAGGATGGTGAAAGCTGCTTTTGGACCGGAAACTTGATCCGACCTCTCCCAGGCAACCACCAGAGGTAGAAGAAGAACCAGAGGTGCAAGCTGGGAGTCTCTAGAAACTGACTCAGTACTGGGAAAGAAATGGTGTCTGGAGACCTGAAGGGTATACATACGGTGACGTCACACGCATCAATGCATCACATTAGGAGAATGTGATTTTAATATCTCTAAGTAGCAGCACAGTTAATGTCTGTATCTGCCCCTCGCCACATTGCTCTGCCCCTCACCCTTTCTGTTATGGCATATTCGTTTTTTAGTATTGATAGCATTTTTCCATGAGACATCAGCTAAAATGTGATGAATGGCTCGGACCTGACCTTGCAGTTTCTGTTCCTGTGACAATCTATGTGATATATACTGTAATGAATACCACATTAATCAAAGGCCATGAACAATGATCAGGTGGTGTCTCATTCACTTGGAAACCTATACGGTAATTCCGGTTTCTTATATCCTTATGAATTTTATTTATTTGCCATGTGCACTTTTAAAATTGGAATATATTACATTAATGTTTTCCTAATGCACTTAAGAGGTTCTTAACATCAGGGAAGAAGGGTGTGTGTCTAGCTCATTCAGCTACAATTCTGATTCTAGTCCTTCTATTGATTCATCAGATGCTTCAGTCAGATAGCTTAACTATGTTAAGACTTGTTTTCCTCCTCTGTAAGGCAAAAATAACAGGTCTGCCTTCCGAAGTTTCATTGTGAGAATTAAGCATATTTATCACACATTGTCTATTCAACACCAGTCAGAGTATAATCAAAAGATATTTTGTCAGGAAGGTTTAATAAGGTTCTGGGAAAACTAGAAAAGAAAGGTAAGAGACTATCTCCAGAGACCAGGAAAATGGTACCACCTCAAGGCTACTACCTTAGAAGCAGTTGCTTGGATAGAAGAGTTTTGGTCAGTATCACTGGTGCTCTGGCAGCTGGGATAAGTGGAAGTCATTGTCTTTTCCCTGGATGGAATTCTAATGTGCATAATGATCAGAGCACGAGCTCCTGCTACTGCTGCCATGGCAGGAAAGTTTGCCAAAAAGAATGAGGAGCTCCTTGCTGATTTCCATCCTTTCATGTGGCTTCTAATTGGTGGAACGTGGTCAGAAATCTGCTCACAAGGGAGCCTGCACATGATAGATTACATGCCTCAGCTCTAGCACTTAGAGCTTTCAAATGATCAGAAAGGACATGCACTGGTCTGAGACTCGATAATAGGTTAGCATCCAGCACACTGAGAGGACATAAGGAATAAAGTATCTGCCATAAAGTGGTCTTTAATGCTCCTGTTTTTATACTTTTAGAAAACCTTACACTTTTTTATTCAAATCCTTAGACTGGCTAATGAATGCTTAAAATACAAGAATAAAATTTGACTCATGCATAAAAGCTCAAAAAAGAAACATGTTTCAGAGAATGAGGGAATCTTTGCAAAAGTGTACAAGATATCTGAATACCAATTCTCTTTTTTTTCTGGCATTAGAAGACAGCTAAGCAAATGAAGACACAGTCTAAGGTCTTTTCTACCTTGTGACCGGACCTTAGTGAGATTCTGAAAGACAGAAACTTTTCATTTTCTGATATTGCCCAGTGCCCTTTCTACCTGAAAGCATTTTCTATTATTTAGTAATTAATTGTGTAAAGATCCATAGACTGGGAGTTAGAGACTATGGTGGTCTCTTAATAAGAATGTCCCCCATTGGTTCATATCTTTGAATTGTTGGTCCTCAGTTGGTAAAACTGTTTCAGAAGTATTAGCAGATACATCCTTGTTGGACGAAATGTGTCACTGGAATGGGTTTTAAGGTTTCAAATGCCCTTGTCATTCCCAGTTAGTTAGCTCTCTCTCTCTCTCTTTCTCTCTCTCTCTCTCTTTCTTTCCTTCCCTCCCTCTGCCATCTACTTATGGATCAACATTTAAATTTAATGTTATCCACTGCTCCAGCACCATGTTTGCCTCCCTGATGCCTCCCTGCAATGATAGTCCTGAATTCTAACCCTTTTGTTGTTGTACAAAAGAGTTACACAATAGCCCAGAATGGATAATAAAACATTTTATTTATTTGGGGATAAACTCATAGAAAGAGTAGTGATCCAAAGTTCTCTGTGTACACTGGGAACTGAAAGCAAATCCAGCAGCCAAGAAGCCCACACATGTTTTATTTTTGTCTGCATTTATAGTACATGAGACAACATCCAAAATGGGCTGTCACCTTAAAAGCTATTGGCTGAAGGACTTCTCACAACACCTCTTCCTTTTGTCTAAATAAGAGAGTTCTAAACATAATACAAAATTATATACAATAAGAATAAATATCAAGTAATATTGAGGGAAAAGAAGAGGCAAAAACATATATAAAAATTAAAATTACAACCAGCATGAACAACATCAAAAAAGAAACTTACACTAAATGTTTTAATGTTATCCTATCCTAAGAAGTCTAAGTCTTATATTAAAAATGGCTTGGCTAAGTCATGAGAAAAAAGTAACTATAACTATCTAGTCTTCAACCCCATTAAAGACCTGAGAAGGGGAAGAACATTACTTGAATAAACAGGAAGTGCAATCAAACAACTTCCAAAAGATGCAAAAAATGATACAGACAACCGACCACCTGGGCAATCACCCAAAATCTCATTTGCAACATTGGGGCAACCAACTTTGGCTAAGGTCTAGAGTATCTGACAGACCATTTTCAGAGGCAGGAAAATTTGAAAAATTATTTTATCCTGTCTTGGCAAGGTTTGGCAATCTTTTTGCTTGTATCCTGCTTGTCCCTTCTGAACACTGAGCATTTTGTCAGTGGTCAAGGTGTGGCAGTTCTTTACCCAAAGACCAGTTTTGCCAAGAAGAAAACAAGCTCCAAGTGGAGTATCTTTGGTGCCCAACATTCTCTTAGGAATAGATCAGTGCTTCCAGGGGCAATCATGTCTCACATCAACATAATTCTAAATTATTTAAATATCATATTCCACAGTTATTTGAAGTGTTTGACGATTACTTATCTATGCAAAATACATTTCTAGGCATCTAAAGAATCTGATTAGTTTAACTATAAGTATGACAAACATGGATGACTATTAACCTGTAATTCTTAATACTTATATAACTTAAAGAAACTTCATATTAAAAAATAAACAATCTTTAAACAAATGTGCAGCAAATGAGGATGATTGACCCCAAAATGTAAACAATATATAAGTATCTTGATCAGAGGAAGAAATGTATAGTGCAACATGATAAATATGTCCTCAAACTGCATCAATATACAAAATATCTTAAGCAGAGGAGGAAAAACATGCATGTATTCAACATGACAAAATAGTTTTGCATAAGTGCACAAATACTGTAAACAGAAATAGAAGCATATTCATTATAACAAATATAATTTGAATTTGTTTCAATATATAAGAATCTATACCAATGTAAATTGTGTATAAAAGCACACAAGTAATCTCACTATTACTTACTCTCTATTATTGGCTCATGCTGATCTACTATTATCCAATCCCAACCATTGTCCTTTTTTTCAAGAGAGATCCCTGAACCTACTTCATTTCCATCCCCAACCCTATATCGATTATAACAAGCCCCTAATAATATCCCAAGATCTGAGGACAAACATTGCTTGGAAAGGGGACATCATTTTCTAAAATTACTTCCAGCTGTCATGGGGGTAATATTATTTCTCTGGGATCCTATAAAAACTAAATTGATAGTTAAGTTTCAAGATTACTGTCTGGTGTAATTGCAGATAGTCTCTGAGTAGTTGGTAGTATTTTTCTGAATTTCTTATTTGAAGTTCTGTCCAGAATATTGTAAGTATACCATCTCAGCTAGCCAAGTTGGAATTATCTTGAGCAGTTTGTAAACCCAAACTGATCTTAAAATGATTCTAACATATCAACCAAGTGGATTCATTGTTGTGGGGCCCCATCTTCTTCATGGAAACTTCAAAGATTACTGCAGAAAATTTTATTATTTATTGTGAAAACTTAAATCTTATTTATATAGGCATATATTCAATGAAAAGTATCATAGAGACAATAATAGGTATGGGGAGAAGTAAAATTTTTTGAAAGTAGACTTTTGATAATAGTCTCTACATTTTATCTTCCTTCTGTCCCATACTAGGTGGCTCCTGACATGAGACAGAAACTCTGAATTTTTCTTTTAACAACATGCTTGGATTTAGAGAAAAATAACCACTGTCCAACTCCAAAGCCAGTTTTAATTTTAACAAATGGTGACTACTATTATAAGTATGTCCATAAGATCTTACCCTGAAGGGATATGGATATCATAAGTCAGATTTCTCTTTGCTCAATGATTTTTTTTCTGGATAGTTGTCTTTTCTTCTTTAGGCATCAAGATATATAAGATCTCTTAACTTTAAAGATGGGTATTTTCCTCCAAAGGCAAGAAAATAAAACTTCCCTAACACTTATGAGAGTTCCTTACAACCTATATGATGGTCACCTCTGTGGATGAGCTGTCATTTATCTTTCTCAAGAAGTTTCTCCTTTTTAAATCAAATCTTTATTAATTTTGGTGGTATCCATAGCTTTTCTTCTCATGTGGAAACAAGAGAGAAGCCCATTCCCCAAAGTAGCACATCTCCAAGTTTCCATTCTGGGGTCAACACATCCTTGAAATACATTGGCTGATTTAATTCAGAAGTATTATTTTCTATTATCCAATGTCTCTCTCTGCTGCCATTGTTCCTTTCTCATTAGCATTAAGATAATCCAAGGTTAATAGAGCATTGTGCAATGTATTTCTGGGAATATTTTATCCCTTTCTTTGTTTAAAAGATCATTTATAGTTCTATTTGACCTTTCTATAACTGCCTGACTTAGGATTGTTTGGTATATATAAGGATAATAAGTTTTATATTATAAAAAGCAAAAAATAACCTGTTTTATTTTCTTAGAGACATATGCTGGGTCATTTTCTGTCTTTATTTGTACAGGTATTCCCATGATGGTCATAACTTCTAGTACATTTGTGTGTACCAAATCAGCCTTTTCTGAATTCAAAGCAGTTGCCTATTGAAAACCTGAATAGGTGTTAATGGTGTGGTGTACATATTTTAATTTTTCAAATTCTATAAAGTTGAACATCTGCCAGATTTTACTTCTTTGAGTACCCTTCGGGTTACTTTCTGTAGGTACTGGTGTTTGGTTATATACAGAACAAGTAGGACATCTCCTTATAACCTCCTTAGCCTGTTGCCATGGAATAGAAAAGTACGTTCTTAACCTTTACTATTGGCATGATGTTTTTAATGAAATTCTGAGGCCTTCCCTTCAAAACATTTCAAATCAATAATCAATCAATTTATGCATTACTTTGAACTAGAAGACCTGGCAGACCCATATGGGATCAGATGTGTATTATGTTTATAAAACAAAGCCTCTTCCTGATTAAATTTAAACCTGAATAAATAATAAAGTCAATTAAAGTATCATCTACTATAAATCCAGCAGTTTCAATATGTGAAACAATTATTTCTGCATATTGCGAATCAGCAACTACATTGAAAGGTTCTTTAAATTCCTTAGTACCATGAGAAATAATTCTAACTTTTGAACAGAATCATAAGGGCTTTTTTATTTCTCGATGGTACCAGATTGCCTTGTTTGTCTCTTATTGATCTACATTCATTGGTCCAATGTTGGCCTTTGCTGCATCTTCTACATAATCTAGGAAACTGAGACTTTCTATTTTTGTCATTTCCAGAGGAAACATTATTTCTAGGAATGCCTTGTCTATAGTCCCTTCTCAGATGACCTATTCTACAATAATTAAGACATTTGGTATTTTGATGTCTATTCATACCTTTGGAAAATAAGTACTTGTCTAGCTTCTGGATCTGTTACCCCTATTTGTACAGCTTTAATTAATTATTGTACAAAATCACTAACGGGTTCTCTTGGGCCTTGGATGATCTTAGTATATGTTTTAATTCTTCTCCTTAGTTCCCGAATCCTGTTCCAAGCCCTCAAGGCTGCTGTATGGCATAAGGAGAAGATGTGTTCATTGTAAATAGCTTGACTCTGTGGATCAGCATAATGGCCCTGACCAAGAATTTGATCTTGGGAAACCTCAAATCCTTTGACTATACCTTGGTGTTCCAGGACTTTAGGTTCTTCTCTCTAATAGTATTTCCACTGTAACTGTGATAACTGTGGCTCATCTTCTAGCACTGCTGAGATTAAGTAAAGCCAGAAATGTAGAGTTCTTTGAAGCCCATGCCTTAACCAATTCCTTAATGAATGGTGAATGCATGCCATAAGATACTACTATTCACATAATATCTTTTAGAGCTTTCATAACTATAGGTTTCCATTTACATTCTGTAGTGAGTATTGGGTATTTGCTGACTTTTCAGAGGTAATAACAGGATAAGTAGTTAAAATTCTTAGTAAATCATTTCTGACTCTGAGAGTTACTGGTGATGCTAAATCCTTTGCCTGTACCTCCTCTCCTTATTCATCAGTTCTGACAAGTTCCTCAATCAATTCAAATCTTTTTATTGCTGCCTTTTGTAAAGCCTGAATCTTTGACACATGAATAGTTCTAATTATTTCATCAAATCAAATAATGTCTGGTTCTCATTCTGTACATGTTGTTTCAAGGTTTTAAATTTTTTCATTAATAATATCTTCTCATCATTAGATATTATTTGGATGGTGTGTAGAGTGCCTTTCTGGAGGGATGTTTTAGCTGCTATTTTACCATAAATTTTGATTGTCAATTTCAACAGCATGAATCCTTTCAGATAATCTCTCAGTACCCTTCTGTAAGGCTTCAAAACTCATTGACATGGATTTAATTTAACTGTCAAATTAAGATTATTTTTTCAATAGTATGAATCCTTTCATCTAAAGACTATATACTTCCTAAAGGATTTTATTTTTGACTCTGTTATCAAACTGTTTATTTAATAATATAATATGAAGAACGAAGCTAATAGCCACCATTGCCACAAAAATATATATACAAGATATGTCATATAGCTCTTTCAGAATTCCATCCATAGTAGAAACAAAAAGATTGTTAAATTTCTGGTTGGTGATAGTGTATGAAAATATTTTGGGTTTGGTTACAATTTTCAAATTTATTTATTAATCAAATTAACTTACTTTGTTTTTAATTTTCAGAAAATTGTTGTAGGTATAATAATCTTGATTGGCCATCACGTGTTGCAATTGTGGCAGTAAGGCAGTTCCTATATCAGTACCAGAATTACCTTAGACTTAGAATTACTAACAAATTTAGTTAATCATTTAAGAGTAGCACCCCCACATACAGAGGAGGTTTGAGTTGGGTAGAATATCAAGGATCCCAGAGCTTGCAGGCAGTTGTAAACCATGAGGTTACTGGATAGAGTTTGGACCAGGCAATCATGGATCTGAACTGCAGAGGAGTTATGACAGGAATCCACAGGCAGCAGTAACTCAGCTGCTTAGTCAGCAGGACCAAGCCATGTGGTTGCGGGCAGGCAGGAAATTGCAAAGTCGCCATGGAAGGCCAGCCAAGCCAAACCTTGCACAGCTGCCCAGAAGGGTAGTTCATCTATGAGGAGCAGTTCAGACGCATGGGTGTGAGGAGGCCATCAGAGTCTGGGCAGGGCCCAGGAATGTCATGGACATTGAGTGCCAATTTTTGATGTCAAAAAGAGTTACACAATAGCACAGAATAGAGTATAACAAAGGTTTATTTATTTGGAGATAAACTCATGGAAAGAGTAGCTACCCATGGTCCTCTGCATCCACTGGGAACTGGAATCCAATCCAGCAGCCAAGAGGCCCCCTACCATGCCTTTTGTCTGCATTTATAGTACATGAAACCATGCCCCTCAAGTGAGCTGGTATCTTAAAGCCTATTGGCTGAAGGAATTCCCACAGTACCTTCTGCAATCATAAGGCCCAAATTAGACACACGGCAACCCTGTTGATTGTCTGGGTCAAATTAATAATATTAAGAGAGTGTGGGCTGCTCTTTTCCATTGGAGAAAATGTATAAAGTACAGGTTAGTTAATTCTTCAAATGTTTTGTCTGGCTTTATTATTGTTTCATTAAAGTGATAATGATGTTTATCACAACAATAGAATCCCTAACATGTAAATCCATCCACCATTTCTATTCAATCATCTGATGCATGTTAGGTCAGGGTTGTCTCTAATGCTTGACAACATTGCTGGCAAAAGAGTAATGTTGCTATTGAGGCAAATATAAATTTGACCATTCTCCATGGAATAACATGCTTTTTATAAGAGCAAACAAGCAAAAGATATTTGTATAGTTCTTGCTTTACGGGAGCACCTGGGCAAGGGAAGGTAACCACACCAGTCAACCATGATTGTCATCAACGATTTTGTGCTGTATGGGAAAAAAATTTTTCAATCACTACAGTCTGTACAAAATACAGAACCTAGTCTTTGGGGACAAGGAAGTCAGGGAAAACACTTTCTTGTTCTTTGCCTTGTCCTCGGTTTGAACTTCTCTCCTCCTCCATTAACCACGTTCTTAGTGTAGAGTTGTATTGAGAATGGGGATACAGTTGTTAGTTTCCAAATCCTGTTTGCTTTCTATTATTACAATATGGCTAGAAGAGAAGAAGGGTCCACCTTGCAAGACCATTCTGTCCAATCAAGGACAGGAGTGGGTTGCTGGCATTTGTCCAGCTATGGAGACTGATTTGGCATCCTGGCGCTACACAATGCAGAAGTATTTGGTAGCAGTGGGTCATGGGACTGCACTTTAAAGGGCCCGACATCCAGTCCTGAGATATCCACACAACCAGACAGGTTTTCCAGGCACCTGCCCTGGAATGCTGAATGGACTCACCGTTTATATGCAACAGTCTTGTCTTCCATCACACAGCACCAATTTTACACTTTATTACCAAAAAAGTCTTCTAAATGGAGATGGTGTTTTGCTTTCTTCTGAACTCAGCCTGAGGACTGCGTTGCCTGTGTTGTCAGTTTTGGAAGTTTGGAGCCACTCAGATAAGTTCCTGTTGCTGTGATAACCATAGCACCCACAGGAGTTACAGGATGAGCCTGAGACGCTTATCAGTATATGGTTTTCAGAGTCGTGCAAGTTCCTTGTAGGACTGCGTGTGTTCTCTAAGATAATACACACAGCATCCAGACACAAAAGAGATAAGCCTAATTCTTATATCTCTGTTTGTTCCTCTTTAGCATTAGCAACTCAGTGTCTGATTACAACCCAGAAATCCCAAGGAATCGAGACTGTCTGTATACACATCTTTTTTCTCAATATTTAATCCATTCCTTGTCACAAAGCAGGTCTTGAGAAATGTTTGTTGAATAAACTAATGATGAGAAAAGAGAAACAATTCATTGTGAACTCTTTTTTCAATTTTTATTTTTATTTCTGCCATTTTTTCATTTGCCCTTTTCTTTGGGGGGTTATGGGGAAGAATGTATGAATTAAGGTCACCATGGAATTCCATTGTAGTAGGACACCTGTTGTTCCTGCTCCTCTGAACGTCATACTTCTAATTATTTCATTGACACTGATAAATCCATCTTCATGGAGACAAAAGTTTGTAACAGACCCCCTGCTACTTAGATCAGAGCAAAGCAGATTTTGATGAGTAGTCTCTAGGCAGACAACAGCACTAAGGAATTCGAGGATCACTTTTTCATTTAGAACGTAGCCAATGATCATCATTTGTGCTGGGTGATTACACTCTAACTAGTTACCTACCTGAATGCAAAGATTACACTTCATTCGTTTTTAAAGATCCCTGGTACACAGGGAAGTACTGTCCCCATTCTGGTTATTAATCAAACATATATTTTGAATAAATATGCTCAAGAATTACTGTTGGCTCCCTTACTATAACCCACGTATTCTGCAGAGTGACACACATTTCTCAAAAATAATGCCATGGTATAAACCCTATTTCAGATTCGCAGAGGCTATATGGATTGCACATATTCATCATCCTTATTGTAACCGGAAGTTATTTTCTCAATAACCTCTCCTACCATTGCTTAATAAGTGTCACTTTGCCACACCAATTTTAGTTGTTAATACAATCTTTAG
Source organism: Microtus pennsylvanicus (assembly GCF_037038515.1). Classification (NCBI taxonomy): domain Eukaryota; kingdom Metazoa; phylum Chordata; class Mammalia; order Rodentia; family Cricetidae; genus Microtus; species Microtus pennsylvanicus. The sequence goes on from NC_134588.1 coordinate 25,233,952, forward strand.
CCATTTGTCATTTCGCTAAGATGTGTCTCAATAAGAGCATCAACTCTTCAAGGACAAAAGTTTCAGTTTCATCTCACATTTGGGATTTCCCACTGTGTCTTAAGTCATAATATTTTATGTGTAAGAAGAAGTTAAAAATAGTTTAACCTTGTGCTACAGTTTTTTGAGAGATTTCCAGCTATATCTGTGTATTCTTGTGAAAGGAGAAGGGTGATGGAGTAATTGATGCTGCAGGCTCTAATGTAATCTTCAACTTTGCTGGCAAATTTTCTCCCTCACTCCACATTTCCAGGAGTGACTTAAGATGATTACAATAGTGTGTGGCAGCCACAGTCACCTGCCAACCAATCCCTGCCTGTTCAACAGCCACTCTCCTTTCCACCTCCTATTGGACTTATTATCTCTTCCCTTCCATGGTCATTGTACCAAGAGTATTCCAGTAGATCTGTGTCCAGCTTAACCAAAACCATCAAAATGGTCTCTGGAGAAAGCATAGCTAGACTCCATTGTGCTGCTTCAGGCGACCTAAGACCTTGCTCTTCTCATTTAGATCTCTAAGGAATAGCTTTTTTAAAAAATAAAAATATCGGTGGTGGAGTGGGAGGGATAGGTCAGAGGTTAAGAGTACTAGCTGTTTTTCCAGAGGAACCAAGTTCTGTTCCCAGTATCATCATGGTGGCTTTCAAACATTTGTATCTCTAATTCCTGGGGATTTGCTGCCCTCTTCTGGTCTCTGCAGACACCAGGCACACAAAGGGTGCACAGACATACATGCAGGAAAAATACTTATTTGCATAAAATAATAATGAAAGAAAACTACAACTATGGAGGGAATTCAGGCATCATCATTTTAAAATAATTCTTATATAACTCTAGATGTGAAACTATTGATTAAAACCACTGCTGTGGTGTATTCTGAACAAATGGATTCTCAACACGACTCATAGTTTAAAAGGTACATAGAAGGGATTTCTGTGTGTGTGAAGTTGCTCTCTAATGGTTTTCTCCATTGAAGTACTCTGCTAATTAATCCTGAGTTTCAGCCAACTCTGTTTATCGTCTGTAAGTGGAAGTGCCTGTGTATTTTCTACAATGAACCTTGAGAATTGGCAGTTGTGGAGCGTCTGATGCTGTGAGTTTTTGTATCCTATCAAAATGTCAAAAGATTTGGCACCAAAATTTCATTTTAAAGGAGCGCCTTGAGGTACAGACCAGAAACTCAGGAAGCCTTGGAATGTCCGCAAGTGGCTTGTGGAGTGTCTGCTGTTCCCAGCTCGTGAAGAAGCTGTTTGTATGAGCTATAGCCTCACCCCTGCACCATAGGCCACTGGCAACCACTGCTTGCCTAGCCAAGCTTGAGGCCCATTTGTTAGAGCTCATTACCCATGGCTTCCTTCTTTTGTATTCACCTTTATTTGGAATGAAGGCTGCTTTGAAGCACAAGCTGCCTAGTCACTTCCCCATACAACTGGTATGAACTAACTGCAGTTCTCATCATGATGGCTGTATCTTTATTTATGTCTATCAAAGTATTTTTATAGATTTATGTGTCCCATTTTAAACATTTTCTGAGAAATGATACCAACATTTAAGTTGTCAAGTGTTGAGTATGCAGCAAAAATAATTTACACACAAACATACTTATCTATGTTTATTTATATAGTTTGTTTATAAATAATATAAAATATTAAATTATAAGTGTGTGTGTGTGTGTGTGTTCATAAGGTCAGGGATGTACAGTGGAGCTGAAGTGAACCTTCCAGGCTGAAGTTGTTCTTACATGACGCTACCCTTCCCATTAGAAGTGATATTCCATGAATGTACAAGAATCTGTCTCATCTGTCTAGGGACTTTCTGATTGATGGATACCAGCCAGATAGTTACTGTTTGAGGGATTGTCACAGTCTAGAACCCGCAGTCACTTGGGTGGTAGATGGCATCTTCTTTTTGTTTTTATTTTTCATATGTGTCCTCTCTACCTCAGTGACAATAAGTGCCCATGCTTCATGGTTTACAGTGTTTTAGTTAGGTATCATTTTTCTCTATATTTTTTCCCACAGACATGGCACCTGCCTTGGCTCTAGGTATAAAATAAATATTTGATATTTGGTTAGAAAACCAAAAACACCAAAAATACTAGGATCACCCATGCCTATTGTGTTCCCATGAGCCATGTACTTGGAGAGCAAAACATCAGAGCATGGCTCCTTCCAGAGAAAACAGAAGGCAAACTTCATGCATCCTTTCAGCACCTGCCCTGACATCAAACATCCCAGTTTACTGACACTCTTAACATTCAAAGGGAGAGCCATTGCTACAGAGAGTAGCTGATGTGGGAGTTGCCAGGTCCTGGGACTTACAAAAGTCTTTGCGCTTTGAGAGACAGTTCATTAGCACATCTTTGTGGTATGTATTTGATTAAGTAAGCCCCTTCCCAAGAACTAGGTTTTTTATTTTTATGTATCCATTTCCTAGCTGTGTATAATTTTTCTCTCTTCGCTTGGAATTCCTAACTAGCACTCAGGGATACATTTTAGAACGTGCTGTCATTATGCAGTTTAAGGAGTGTTTTGCATCTGTAATTCATTGTGTTGATAGATGTGGGCCACGTTTTGCAAACATAATGGTGTGATTTAATTTGTATAAATATCATCAATACCAATATTTTATAAAATGTCATGCCTAGAAGTGGAAATAATATAGACAAAGTGTAGTAACTAATAGGAATAAGCCTAGAGAGTACAGAGCTACTGGTAAAATCATATATTTCTAAGTATTTAATGAGTCAGAGGGTGCTAGATAAGTAAGTGATTGTGTAACCAAATTGCTCTCACTTTCCTAGCTCTAAATATAGTCCTATATCCACAGTGTCAAATAAAAAAAAAAACTGGCTTCTCCACGTCCCTGCCATAGCTGGTATGCCAGTTGGCCTTTCCCTACCTAGTCTACAAGGGCCTCTTCTCTTTGTTTACCTAAAATGACTCTTCACCTGGAGACACTTCATCTGAACAGCCCCTCCCACCTGTCAGTTTCTCAGCCAGTTTCTCTGGTTTCTCTGTCTCCTGGGTTCCCTATACTTTCTGCTTACACAAAGATGGGAAGGGAACCATGTGCTCTACCAGCCCCCTCTGACTCGTGAATTTAAACAGAGTATATTCCGCTCTTTACTAATTCATTGAGGGAGGCAGTATACATGACCCACTTTCTGAGAAAGGTAATAGTCAGTTACAGCAGTGTCGATTGCCATGTGTCCACTCATTGGTATTTGGAGACGCTGATAGGAACTAAGAAGGTGAACCCGTGACTGTGACTTCAGTGAGCTTCCAGGTATTAGCAGAGGAAACAGGGGTCTTTAATAGCATAGTTAATTTATTTTATTAATATAATGAGTTTAAAAACATCTACATTCAAGAAGACACAATAAAATAAAATAAAATACCACTAAACAGTAACATTTGAGAGCATTTTGTAGGTGAAACTTGAAAGCTAATCCTTTTCGTAGTAAACCACCTAAGAGGTGAGTCAGGAAATGCTGCCACTTTTCCTGGAGAAATGAATGTTCTTGGGAGAAATAAGAAATGAATAGCTAGAAGGAAATATTGATCAAAGGATTAGAGGAAGCCGTGTGTTCGGGCTGAAGAATGACTATGGCTATATGTACAAACAAATTAGTTTAAAGTTCAAAAACGGGCTTGAATTTGATTGAATACTGGGTTATTTTGAAAACAAAAGACAGAATTCCATCAGTTGTTCACGGCATAACTTTATTTGCATGGATTACGTTCATGTCTGAAAACCATTCTTGTGGGAATTAGTATGGTTTTACTTGTGTCTGCCTCGAAACCATCAAAAAGAAAATTTCTTCCTAAAATAATTATCATTTTGTGATGGTATGCCTTAAAGAAATGAAGAAATTTAGTAAAACATCATCTAATTTACCAGTGAGTTTAACTGTCACAGTCATAAACAACCAAAGTGAGTTATTCTGCTCCATTTTAACTGAACATCGTGGGTGTTTGTCAGTGCGGCTCCCTCCATGCGGAAACATCCCTTTTTAATCCTATCAACAAAATCTTACTCACCTACTGCGTGTAGTCTGGTGCAGTTGAGTGGTGCTGACCTCGGACTGCGTTCAGGGCAAACACTGCACCGCCCAATGTCCATCAGAGCATTGAGGTGACTGGATATAGGCGTTGACTCTGAGATGGACCCCTAACCAATTAGAATAGCAGGGAGCAGGGCTTGGCAAGCTCCCTGACCTTCAGGTCTGAGCTTTGCAGGATGAAACCATATTACCAGTGCCAGTGAAATGGAGTGATTTTATGGTTCTCTAGCGATTGACTTCTAAAGTCCGTCGTGGAACTTTCAGCCCTGAGAGTCAATAAGTACTGATTTTGTTTAAACCTCTTAGGCTTCTGTTTCTGTCATGGACAAGAGCAGTCTAGACACATGTTAGTTAGCTTACCCGCACTTTTAACTCCGATAAAATCAAATTCCAGCTTTGTTGGGAACAAATTGCTGCATGTTACATTGCCTTTCTTGCCTGCCTGCCCCGCCCCTCCTTTGGAGTTACATCACAGCTATTTGCAGTGTAGCTTGGTGAAAGACAAAAAGTCAGAGACCTCAATTTTATCCTACTCTTACATATGTGTGTGTAATGCTGAATGCCATTTCACCCCTGCAAGCTCTTCCCTTGTCTGCTAAACAGAAAGGGTGATGTACTACCTGAGAGGTTTTTATGAGGCATGTGTGATGCAGGAAGTTATGTTAAGAGAAAAGATTTTGTTTCTAGAGCACATATCCCCATGCCTTTTATCTTTTACAGACCTGCTTAGGTGCAGTGCTGTATTGTGTAAGGTTAGGAGCAAATATGGAGAATTACAAGCTGGTCATCATCTTCTTTGAGTGTGATATTCCCATTAGCAACGTCTCCATCCCAAACTGGGTAAGCACTCTCCAGCAAGTCTGCCCCCACACAGCCTATGCAATAGTCTCCTTGAGCTTCCCACAGCATACTGATAAGCTTTCTCACTAATGTAGCTGAGGAACACTTGTATTGGGATCTCTAGAGTTGTTTGTTGTACAAATCTCCAGTGTGAGAAGCTTCTGAACCACAGGCTGATGTCCAAACATGCTAGCATGAAGGGAAAACACGCTGCTGGGTGACCCTGAAAACAAACATTAGCCATCCGCCACTCTCCAGACCCTCCCTTCTGTTATCCACACCAGACTCATCGCATCTTCTCTGCATTCTGTGAGCACACAGCCCTCACAGTTCTCTTTAGATGATACATTTCCATATCCTCAATTGTTTTCACTTGAAAAGAAATCTTCATTCAACAGACACTATTTCTCATGAGTCATGGCGGCTAAACAAAATCTCCCAGAACTCCCCACTGCTCACAAAAGGGTTCTTCTCCTTTCTAGTCTACTTTCTGTTTTAAGAATGACTTTACAGGACTGTCACCTTCCTGTTCTCCTCCACTAGACTATCAGCAACCCGTGTATGCTCACCCTTACTTAATGAATAAACCATAGGCTAATAACTGGGACAGGCATTGGGAACACAACAGACAACATGAATGGCATTTTCATTGGAGCCAGAATCAGCTCCTTCACCTAAAATCTGATTTGTTAAAAGCAGGAGTCCTGTACGTGCTGAGGTGCTAATGTTGGTCCTATATAAATAGGTCTTTATGGAGACCTCATAACACGTGAATTAAGAGTGGAGCCTTGATGAGGATAATGAAAAAGCATCAAAAATCAGTAGGTATAGAATACCCAGGAATCTTAGAGACTCTCCCTAAGAAATACAAGAGGAGAAAGACATCCACAGTGCACCTGTGTTTTCAAAGGCCAACAGACACCAGATAATATACATTCAAGTTGGAAGCTAAAGCTTTTCAAGAGCAATGTAATTTTTAAAAATCAGAAGATATAAATTAGAGGTTTAAATAATACAGTTTTTTCTATTGTGGTTGGGGTGAACCAGGAGACCACAGGCAAGTGAGTTAGTAGCATGACCATGTAACTACATGGTAGCATGTAAATCCCTACCACATCCTTGGGACTTGAGAGATGAAAGGATGATGATCCAGTTAGCCTCTCAAGAGAAAAGAAACACACTTTGAGCAGTACTGGAAACATTAAGTGGAAAGTGATTTTTAGGATTTGTTTCTTGATCTCTTTAAATATTGGTGTTAATTGAAAACTAATTCCTTCAGTAACATGACATGTTCTGTTCTATCTTTGAAAGAGTCGGGGTCAAAGCTGTGCATGTCTGAAGAAGGCACTCGGTCTCCTCAAGACCCTTTCTCTGTGAAAATGTGCCTGTCTCTCCAAAGCTTTGCAGGATCTAATGTACTGAGTATTGGGCAAAGAAGATCCAAGAGCATTTAAGAGATGGGACTTTTGTCTACGTTAGAATGTCATAGAGCCAACTCCTAGAGCACATTCTATAGATACCAGAAAGGTTATTAGCAAAATATTATCTCCCCATAGAGTCCATGTTGAAATAAGGATGAAGATCATGATTTTATTCAGTTAAAACTGACATCTTTAATTTTGTAAGTTGTGTGTTTAGAAACAGGAAAAAGGCAAGGCATCTCAAAAAATGTTAAACATAGATTATTTTATTAATGATGATGCACGAACCACACTTATGGTTAAATATTCTCTGCACATGCCTGGTTGAGTTACGACACCATCCCTACAAAGTTGGCCATGATTTGGACATTCCACAGATTTGCAGCCTTTGCTTTTGACTCAAGATGCTGAAATCTGTTCAGTAATCATTGAGACTTGACAGGACACTGTTGGACATGGCTGTATGACCAGCCTGGACACTATGTTTCTCGGTGCTGTAGGCAATGACTTCAGCGTCACTGACGCATGACTTACATGGGGCTAAAAGCTAGTGGGATGATATTTTTCCAGCTCTAAGCCAGCACCACATTGTCAAGAGAGAACTCCAAGACAGCCTGGACACTTTCCTTGCTTGAAGAATGATACTATTTTGTCACTGCATTGCTTTTTATTTACCAGGGTTAAAGTTCACCTATCAGAGATGGGTGTTACGGGCAAAACTGGGAGATCCAACAATAAGGAGGGTACCTTAGTTCATGGTGTGTTGCTATGACAAAATGCCACAAATAGGATAATTTATTTTTTAATGTATTGCTTAAAGTCTGTGAGGCTTCAAAGTCCAGCATGTAGCAGGCTCACTCATCTACTAAGTGCTGAATCCTCCAAAAAAAGGAAATGCTGTGTTCTAAGGACAGAAGGCAGATGAGCAAGAGACTAAATATTGCAGCCTATGTGTCTTAAGAAAGAACCCACTCTTACTCACAATTTAGGAGACCTCAGAGCCGCATCATCTAGAGGTCCCATTTCCCAGAACCAGTACATAGGCAACACCTAGGCTTTAAAGGGGACACCTTCAGTCTATAATGTTCTAAGTGATTTACAAAGAGCCAGGATACTTCTCTAAGAAGTATACCAGAAGGCCTGGAAATAGCAAATAGAGTCAGGAAAGGACAAATTAAAGCATACGGAAACAGGGAAGCATAGCCTATTACCATAATAATGATAAGTGACTGAAATTGGTCCCACAAGGAATGTGACAAGAGCTGAGTTACTGAAATTATTATGCAGGCATCATTGAACCTTGAATTTTGATATGTGATTTCACATGGTAGACAGAAATTTCATCAGCTGCTAAATATCAGAATAGGCAATATTTGACATAGATTGTCTAGCAATACAAGCCATTTTCGGTCATTATTAATGTCTTTATGAAAATTACAAACTCACTGCTTGCATAACCAGATAATGGGACAAAATCACAGTAAGCAGGATCTTTCTGTGAGGTTAAGAATTCTAGTCTCTAGTTTCAGTGTCCTCCGCTGTAGGTACACGCCCTGATTTCTTATAAAATACAGTGCTTGGATGTACATCGTTCACCTTGATTGTACTCAGGAGACTCTAGGCAGTCTCATCCATGTCCAAAAGCTTTCTACAGTCAGTTATGACATTTAGGCTCAACATTGAACTAACAACAATACCCTGATGAAGATGCTTCCCTTGGTCCCGCGTTATATAGTAATTTTGAAGTAAATAGTGGCAGTTCAGAAGCAGTGCACGGAACAGTCAGTGTGAAAACCTAGTTGTTCAGCACTTAAAAATCAGGAAGCAGCACTAGCCATGCTCAGCCTTAATGCAGGGGGAGGGGCTTGGTCCTGCCCCAACTTAATGTGCCAGACTTTTTGACTTCCCTTGGGAGCCCTTACCCATTGGGAGGAGTGGATGGGGGGTGGGCTGAGGAGGACGCAGGGGGTGAGAGGGTCAGAAGGAGGGGTGGGGGAAAGTGCAGATGAAATGTGAAATGGAATTTTAAAAATAAACTAAAATAAAAAGAAACCACAGAAAAAAAACTTTTATAAACACTTATATTTATATCTTATTTTCAGCACTAGACATTTTAAGCAATAAAATAACATGGATATTCATGTGATTATACCTATAATTATCTAATAACTGGCACAATTAACCAACGGTTTCTTTGGGAGGATTCAACTGACCAGTTCCACCTGCATTAGATATTTTTAGGTGTAATTAAATGACCCACAATTTTTCACACCTGTAGTTAATTGAAGGGCCTGGAGGTGAAGTTTAAACAAAGGCACTGATGTGCCCATTTTCCCCTGCTAATATCCAGGTGTGTTCTGCCACAGCCTCATGTCTAATTCCTCAGTGATTTACATTGTTTGGAATTGTTTAGTGCTATACAGAGAACACAGGAAGACTGCAGTGCATGCTTAATAAATGAATAAACAACAATTGTAGTTTCCTTAGAACAATTTTGAGTCTGCATCTTGGGGTGTCAGCGGAGCCATGAATACATGTATCCTGCTAGTTCTGCACATCAAATGTCAATAATGAATGTTTTTATAAGTACATCAATCTATTACCACTTCGGGCCCTCAAAGAAAAATTCTCCCATCCCATACAGCACTTGTCGTTGAGGAAACAGGAGATAATCTGATTATTGGAAAGGAAAACCTTTTAGCTTAAAGGGAAAAAAGACTCTAGATTATTCCATTTCTATGACCTTTACAATTTGCTTTATAATTCCTATGAAACACATTAAATTTAGGTTTAATTTCTCGGAATCACAGCCCTTAGGGAAAACTTAACATATTCAAGATAAGACATCCTCATTAGAGTGTGTAAGAAACTAAATGGTTCGCTGTAAACTATTAAGTTGCTTGGTTAAGGGATAGAGACAAACAGGTTTGTGTCCTTCGGAGTTTAAGTATAGAACACACTGGCATTCTTATTTTTTTTTCTGATTTTCTTGTTTTATCTCTGTTTTTAAATTTTATGATCTCAATTGTTCTTTTAATAATTAATATTTAGAGTTAGATAATTAAAATTATATTTATAAAAAAGATAATGAATGAGTATACAGATAAAAATCTCAAAATACATATAAATATTTACATGAATTGTGGGTGCATATGTTACTACAAATCTATATCTACATCTTTTTATATGCATATACAATAGACAGTTTATAATATATGACCCAGACAATGATATTCACATGTATCTATGATGTTTTTAAAAGGACAGTATATATTTATTTTATCTTTAATCCTAAAACTGTTTTTAAATGTAGTTCATTTACTGTTGTGAAATTAATTTCTTCAGATAGAACCACTCCTGATTTACTCCTCAGATATTAAAAATTGTTAATAATGTTCTACTTCAAGTAACCCTTATACACAGCTGATTGGGAAGGCAAGCTAGTTCAATATCTACAAAAATCATTTGGAAGATCCATAAGAACTGGAACTAGATATATCATATGACCCAGCTGTACTATCCCTGGGCATTTCCCCCAGGACTACACATCAACACATCACAGAGATCCTTGCATTCAGGTTTGCTGCAGTGCTGGTCACAATGGCTAAATTATGGAACTAGACTAGGCGTCATCAACAGAAGAACGAGAAAGGTAAGTGTGGCTTATGTACATGAGGAAATTTTTGTCTTCCGTAAAGAAGAACAAAATTATTTGCATGAAAATGAATATAGCTGGAGATCACAATATAAAGCAAATTAAGACAGACTCAGAGAGAGAAATATTATGTTTTCTTTCACTTGTGGTTCCTAGATTTTATGTAACTATATAATATCATGTATATGTTGTGTGACCATATGTAATTAAAAATACAAACAAGAGGGTGGGAGAGCAATATGCTCAGCATGCAGCATGTACCTGTAGGACCATCTATGAAAGAATGTTCCAGTTCTCCGTAGAATGCTTCCTGAATCTTCTCCTCTAGAAATGGAATGTGAGCAAGGTCCGTTCCTCAAACCCTGGCTCTCCCCTACAATCCCATGAAAGACACTTTCATCTCCTTGTTATTAATTAGGTCTCAACTTATCTAACCCAGTGACTTCAGTCCCATCCTTCATCTCAAAGTCACATGTGTATCCCTGAAAACGGAGACTGCACTTTGTTTCCTGGCCCAGACCCAAATAATCACACAGACACTATACTAATTAAAACTCTGTTTGGATGGAGGTGGGTGATCCTTGGACTTCCCACAGGGCAGGGAACTCTGATCGATCTTTGGGCTGACGAGGGAGGGGGACTTGATTGGGGGAAGGGGGGGAATGGGAGGTGATGGCAGGGAAGAGACAGAAATCTTTAATAAATAAATAAACGGAAAGAAATTAAAATATGGAAAAAATATTACTCCTAGACTGGAAGAATATTTCATAGTAATAAAAGAGTAAAGTGGTTACCTAAATTGTTCTATTATTAATAAAAATCTGGGAGTTTAAAAAAAAAACTCTGTTTGGCCAATAGCTTAGGCATATTCCTAGCTAGCTCTTACATCTTAAATTAACCCATTAACATTAATCTGTGTATCACCACAAGGCTGTGACCTACCTACAGTAAGGTTCTGGCATTTGTCTCTTTCAGCAGCTACATGGTATCTCTTTGACTCCGCCTTCTGTCTCTCTACATCTCTGTTTGGTTTTCTCACCTAGCTTTATTCTGCCCTGCCATAGGCCAAAGAAGCCTCTTCCTTAATCAATGGTATTAAAACATATTCACAGCATACAGAGGGAAATCCCATCTCATATCCCCACGTCCATACTGATATACAGCACGGTGTGGCAAAGCAATTTGAATATTTATTGTCATTGCTCTTGCTTCATTGTTTGCCTGTTTCTTTGATATCTTCTGATTTTACAGAGGACTTGGTCACTGACCTGGCCCACTGCCTATTCCAAAGCTATGGATGGTAAGAGTTCTGTAAATAGCTCTTTTGTAAAGAAAGAAGAAATCACACTCTTTGCAAATGTTTTCACAGGGTCCTAGCCTAGGACGCCGAACCTGTGCTGTCAGTCTCCCTAGGGTGGGATTTCTGTAAGATGCATATGATTAAAGCACTCTAGGAAGAAGTCATTTGCTCTTGACAGCATTGTTTGTTTGCCTGCTTGATATATTGCTTCTTTTATTGCATGAAACACAGTAAAGACTTATGAAACAATTTAGCAATGACATCCTTAAATTTTTCTCTTTCCAATATTACTTTCCTTTATCTAAAATCTAAAAGAAAAGTAAATATAATAAATATACCCATTTGTTTGTGCCTGTACATAACACACACACACACACACACACACACACAACTTCACATACAAGCATTTCCAAATACATAATACCACAATGGTAATGGGGAAAAATACTTTTATGTCCTAACTTTGGTTTTCCACAATATTTGAAAGCCTGATTATTTTCCTAATCCTTCCATCTCTTCCCTGCCTGTGATCTGGGCTTATTCCTTCATTGTTTATGTCTGTGCCATCAAAACCTGGCTCTTTCTATGTCTCCTTTCCTATTTATGGGGGGTTTAAGAGAATGCATGAGAATCAGAGTTCTAAGAGTAGAGCACCTATTGTAAATGTTGCTAGTTGCAGCCAAGTCTCATATAGGATCCCTATCATGTCACTGGACATAGGCGAGAGAGAGCACTTTATGACCAACCTAAAGCTGCATTCAGAACATCACAGCCGAGCCTCCTGGGCAATGCATCTTCTTCCTCATCTGGTCCCACGGAGGCTTCACAATGCAAGTACTCCAGGAAGAAAAAAGGGATTTGGGGTTGTATCTGCATTGTTAGCTTTCTTTGACTTTGCCCTGTAAAATGAATGTAATTCTTCATGTATACATAAATCCATGCACTAAATACAAAATAAATACTTAAAATATGCAGCTTTATGCACTGCATATTAAAATGATAGAAACACACACAGAGGTTTATCTGAGCAGTAAACATTCCATTCCCATCTCTGAAGTTCTAAATTAGAAATCATACCAGAGAGTTTTAATGCAAAAACATATAATGTACCATTCCAAGAGATCTCATGGCAAAAATAGTTATGACAATTAGTTATAATGTCTCATTTAATCATAAAACTTTTACAAGAACAAATAGATATATTCAATTTATATATTTTCCCAAGGATATAATCTGATTGGGCCTACTTAATTATATATTCATTCCATTTTTGCTCTGTTGTTTTTATAAGGACGTATTTTCACATGCTCTTTAGCATTTTAGTTAACTTAGTCAGCACTTTCAGGTTTGTGATGCAGATATACAGTGGTTCTATTCATTCTTGTTCACACACGAGGCTGAAATCTCATTATCTGTGGCCCTGCAGAGAAGATGTATGCTCTTCTGATCCTTCGGGCCAGGATGTGTTCAAATGTGCTCAGGAGGAACCTCAATTACCCCTGGTATTAGCTATAAATGATATCTCATTTCACATAATGAACAAATCCAGTTTCATGAAAATAGATTGCAAGCCTCTATCCTTATTTCTCTGTGTAATGACCCATGCAATATAATATAGATCAATGTATCTTCTCATCATATCTTCTTATTCTGTAGTTATCAATCCTCATAGTCCTTAGCTAAAATATAGTAGGTTATTACTATACAAACAAGTAATTGTTTATTAAATAACCAATTATCTAACATATCCTAGACATGATTTCCGCAAGGCAGTCAAAATTTTAATGAACTTTATATTCTAATGAAGGAAACCATTTACTAAGAAATACACACAGGGGTGTTTGTGTATGTGTACATGTGTGTTGATGTGTTTGCTGATAATGAAGGACAATATGAGTAAAATTCATTTGGGTTGCAAGACAGAATGTTCAAGAAATACTTCTTTAAGCAAAGAGAGTACAGGCTGTGAAGAAATACGGTGTGGTGACATGATGAGACAGAGGGAAGGAACTCTCAGGCAGGGACAAATTGTCATGGTCCCAGAGCACTAGGAAAACTTTTGCAGCCAGAGGTGCTGGAGATGGAACAGAGTAGTTGTAGGTCTCAGAGATGGGCTTCATAAATGTTCTCGCTCATAACCCTCGCCTTATCAATTTTTACATGAGCCTGTATATATGAATATATAAGGAGCAGATAATCCAAATATTATTGGTTAATAAACCATAAAGATACTCACCTCAAAACAATTCTTTACTATATAAGCTACCAGTTGCAAATTGATGAGATGCTTGTACTTTTTATATATGAAGAATTAAATACTAGTTGAGTATTTGATACTACAGGATATAGGGTATCTTCAACTTTTTTCAGGGTGGATCTATGTTTTGATTTTATAATCATCGGTGCTGAGAATTGAGTTTTGAATAACTACACAATACAAATGGGGCGAAGGTATTTTTTAGGCCAACTCTGAGATGATTGGAAATTCAGTTCTAATCCCAAGACAAAATTCATTTAGCAATTTCTAATGAAATGCAAGTCAGCAACAAAAATAGCAATTTTTAAAATAAATATTCTAGTGGAATACAACTCAGAGTTGTCCGAATGTGTTTTTTGCTAAGGAATGGTGGCAGAAAATTATTAAAACTCTTCATTTCCATAATTAAGTCATTGTGTTTCTATGAGAGCAGAAAACTTTGCAGGCACTCTAAGAGCCCTAAAATTCAAAACAACCAATAGTCTCAATTCTGAGACAGTGTTTGTCGGTGCTACACAGTATGATACCTTGCATAAGGCTAGCACACATGTTCTGTGTTCTGAACCAAAGCTGACGTGAAATCACATGGTGCAACATGGGAGAACCACCAGAAACACCTCAGCGTCCAAGTGCATTTTGTTCCAAACTGATTTTCCTCAGTGTATATTAAGAAACTTTTTACTGTTGTCTCATTTTTTGTAGCTTCCATATTAAATCACATGTCTCCCACATAGAATCATAACCCAATATTTAAGAATCTGTGCTCTAGACAAATAAAACAATAACATAAAAAAGGGAATTGTTTCATTAGCTTGGATAGTCCCACAGAAACCATCTGCAGGCTAGAGAGCCAGAGGCACAAGTAGCCAGTCAGTCCAAGAAGCTGTAAGCCCTGGGAAAAGATGGCCGGCACTGAAGCGCCAATCAGAGAGTGAGAGCCCAGACAGTTGCTAAGACGAATCCAAGTGGAAAGCTGAGGGAGCAGAGTCGGTGTCCCTTGATGAAGGCACAAAATGAACTACAGACTCTGGTCTCAGAACCGACTTACTCTCTATCTAAGGAGACAGACTTGTGTACACAATTCCAAACCTGCAATTTATCTATGTCTTGGGAGCTATGGAGGCACAGATTTGAGAAAATTTATTGCAAGAAATAGTGAAATATGAAGTTATCTTTCAAGAGAGAGTAATATTTAAATATATGGAGATTGAGTTGCCCCAGTGAGAAATTTAAACAATTTTGACACATCAATTTTAACATGGAAGCAGTATTTTACAGTGGAAATAGACAGAAGTAGTTTAAAGAAACCTAAGGAGAAAGATAAAGGCCGTGTAGAGAGCTAAATGCAGCAGGAGACTCTTAAAGAATTCTGCTCAACAGCAATAGAGGATTCACTATGCTCAGGAAATTTACATTTTAACTAGGAATGAAGTAAGTATAAAAGCAGAATGAAAAGATGATACATAAAATTTCAAAGACAACTGGGTTTCTTATGGTACATCCAAATTCTCATGTATGTTATAATTTTAATGATTTTGAAAGATTTCTGGCCATATGCCATAGTAAGCCAAAAATAAGTTTTGGTTACTTTTATTTATCACCTCAAATGAACTGAACACGTCAAGGGAATCACTCACTGTTTTTAAAAGCAATAGCCCTTCACACACTTAGCGTCAATAATGAATAAGGTAGCAACGAGTTTGAGCAATGATGCAATGGACCGGAATCAAAGAGTTCTGGCCACCACACAGGCCCACTTCTAGAGCTCTGCTCTCTCTGAGTTCTGGACAGAGAAGAAAGCGCCACAGATCCGTACAAAGGCAGGAGTGAACCTAGTCCTGGTTCCAAGTCTCCATAGCCAACAGCCTAAATTCCAATCAGTGGCAGACATTGGCAAGATTTGGTAGCAATGGTCTGTCAGCATAGCCCTCTGCACAGATGTGGCGCTGGCGGGCAGTGAGGGACTGTGTGAACACGCTGCAGCATCCTTTGGTTGCTGGTGACTGGATTAATTATACCTACGTAGATTATGAAGCAGACATTTCTGTCAAGAATTTTTCTGAGCTTCTTACCATTAAGCATTTTTATTGTTTAGACTTCTATATAAATCTAATTATATACTTCTTCTGATTAAGAGATATAATTTATAATTCTAGAATTAATTATTTTGGTGATATTTCTGTAATAGTGAAAGCAAATATAGCCACCTGCTAAGTCTGTTGTGCAGTGATTTCTGTTTGCAAACCACCATTACTTATAAATTGGAATGATAATGGGTGGATTCGAAAGTAATTAGAATCTTCAAGATGTCAGTTACATGGGTACCTACCCAGCCTAGCTCCCTGAGTAATACTATTCTGTTAATTAAGATTTTAGTAATTTTTATAGAAGTGCAAACATTGAACTAAAATAAAAATGGATTTCAGATTTGGGTTATATATTAAAGTACTTACAATTTGTTTCCTTGAGACTATATTCATAAATTCATTCATCTCTCTACAAATTTTGAAATATGGGCTACATACCAAATACGAGTTGAGTATTAAGATATAATGCTAGAAATAAGACTACCTCAGACATGCCCTCAGAAAACGTACAGTCCGGTTTTAGAGAGGGTGGTAGATACAGTTTCACTCATGTGCCCTCACAACTTCAGTTCGATAAGAACAGGGAAGTCTAGTTGGAGAAAGTGTGGTGGGGTCTTTTCTAAGTCAGTCTCATCAGCATGACGTGCAAATGTGGGAAAATAGCGATTCCGATGCCACTTTGCTGAGTCATCCGGGGTGACAACAGCACTTGTTAAGACGTCTGAGTTCAGCTGGAGTTTTATTTCAGTTCCTGGGCCCCTGATATTAGCAATCAGCTTAAGAAAGTCTCTCAGATCTGTGTGCTGTTTTTCCCCAACTCACACATTTGGTTTCCACCTAGATGGGTGTTTTACGGACTCAGAGAGAAGCAATCAGATCACAAGTCAAGTGCAGACATCAATAGTCAATGACCAGGGGAAAGGACATTTTATTTTTTATTTTTTTTCAAATCTGTGTTGTACTAGCAGTTCAACTAATGCGTCTATAATTTTCTTTCCCTTTTGTTCATCATGCACTGCTAACACGGATCCTACAAAGGCTCAGGTTGGTGCTGCCATCTGTTCTCATCTTTACTGTTGTCATTTAGTGAAAGAAGCTTTGTTGGTTTTCCTTCACAAGTCAGCATTTTTTTTTCTCTTTGTAAATCCTGATCAAAACATCATTCACACATGGAAGGGAAAAAAATCCCATAGAGGACTCAGTTTTTTAAATGTTGCCATCAAATGAGTCCCTTTATTGCAGCAGAACGGCTGTTTTAGAAAACCCCCAAATGACTTATATCTGCTTGAATTTGTGATGGTTGGCTTGTTTGTGGTCGGGAGAACACAAGGCCTAAGCTTTCACAACCAGCACAGTGTACCAGTCTCCAAAGCTTTCTGCATGGAATCTGCTCCGTAGTTCCAAAACGTCCTAGGTGGAATTCTAGATGCACAGTCAGAATAGCGCCAACCGGTGTTTAAACATTCTGCACATAGATTCACACTGCTTCTAGAATCACCAAATCCCCAGCTACCGTGCTCATAAGATTCATGGTCTCTCTATCTGTCTTGTCTCTCTCTTGCTCACTCACTCACACCATTTTTTTTTTTACAACCATTAATCTACTTTCAGGAATCCATCAATATCTCATATAAACCTCAAGTTCTTTACTTTTATAGTTTAAATAAATCCACATGCTATTTCAGTCCACCCTGATTCTTGTTTGAAATACTGTTTGGTCGTATAATGAATAAAGACATCAGTAATGCTTTTAGAGACTAGAAGCACTGTAGACTGGCGTGATGTTTATGATGCCTTAGGGGCTGGGAGCTAAGTGCAGCTAAAGTGAGTTTATCAATCACAGGAGAATACACATTCCCCTCATACTCCGAGTTGTACAAGGATTAAAAAGAGAAAATAAAATGAGTTAGTGGTTTTGATCTCATGTACTGGGAAGGTGTGCAATATTTGATTCCAGACATACACGTCTTCTGCTGTTTGGGGACCACAGGCAGAGTTTCTGATGCAAGAACTTTATGGTATCTTACTTTACAGTGTGTCCAAGCTCCTATTAAAATGCTCAATTTCATCTTTGGGGGTTACATGGTCTATAAAAATCATTGCTATTCTTGAGACTGGTCCCCATTCATGATCTGGGCATGTAGAACCAACTTATGCTAAAGATGCTTTTAACAAAACTAAAGGTATAGTTCATGTTTGCATGCTTAACTCCCAAGAGAGTTGAAATGGTGATCAAGAGAAACACTACTAATACTATTAAAATGTTTTCTCTGTTTGCAAATAATGTCCTTTGGCATGGAGAGTTGTGTATTATGCTGCATAATACATAGGACATCATGAACTATTTTGCTTCATGAATCAAAAAGTTTCACCATGTTGACTTAAAATCATTTCTAAGGTTGAAAACCACGAGTGAACGCTCTCCTAATTCATGACATAGTTCCATCTGAATAATTAATCTTCAACCCCAGAATATCTCATTTTTACTTTATTTTGCACTTTAAGAGGTCACATTTGGTAATAACTCCCAAACTGAGGAACACTATATAAAATTTTAAAAATAGAATTTAAAATTTAAAACTAGTGTTTTTAATACAGTTTATAGTGCTCAATGTAAAGTGGGCCATGATACAAGGAGAATATGGTCTACAAATAAGACTTTGTAGGCAAGATGGAAGTAATTACCCAGTTCTTCCACAGATGCCATATATGTGAATAAGCAGGGCTGTAACTCTCTAAAAGCAGATAGAAATAAAATAGGCAGTGTCAACAAAATTGTAGATAAAGATCTCAAAATCTTCCCTTGCATAAAGCAACAAGAACCTGGTGTGAACAAAGCAACAACAAACGGAAGTGAAATGGACTTTCAAATCATGTGAGGAACTATTCCTGTGGATGTGTAATGAATTCTTACAATAAAACAAATAGGTCTAGATAACAAATGGGCAGGGATTTAATTATACCTTTCACCAAAACCTTCCTTAAATGGAATATACAAATCACCAGAAAGCACATGATATGCAAATGAAAACAAAAATGATTATAACTCCATCCTCATTTAGATGCCTATATTAAAAATGTCAGATGACCATAAACATTGGTAAGGATGTGGGCTCACTGTAATCCTGACACATTGTTGGTGAACTGCAAAGTGTTTCAGATACTTGTGTACTCTTTTGCACTTTCTTTAAAAAGGAAGCATCATCTCCGTGCAATTTGGGCATTCTACTCTCAGGTTTGTAAACCACAGTTTCGATGCCACATATTCATAGGAAAACCGCCATTTAAGTATTCACTGATGCCTGAGCCATAAGAAACAAAGGATAGAGATGAGCCTTTTATGCCCAGTAGGTGAAAAAAGAATGAACACAATATAGTTTACCCACATAATTGATTGTTATTCAGGTATAAGAAATAATGTAGAGGGGGCTGTAGAGATGGCTCAGCGGTTAAGAGCATTGCCTGCTCTTCCAAAGGTCCTGAGTTCAATTCCCAGCAACCACATGGTGGCTCACAACCATCTGCAATGAGGTCTGGTGCCCTCTTCTGGCCTGTAGACACACATGTAGACAGAATATTGTATACATAATAAATAAATAAATATTTTTTAAAAAGAAATAATGTAGACTGTATTCATATTATAAGGATGATAAACCTTGAAAACATATGAAAGTAGTAATACACTAAAGACCATAAATTCATTCGATCCATTTATCTGAAATGTACAAAGGCCGGCAACTCCATGAGGCGGAGGTTGATTAGTGGTTTCCTGATGAGGGAAGAGGAGAAGGGGAAGACGTCACAAAGTGTCCGCTGAATTCCTGTGTGAATCATGAAGAAGGTCCAACTCAGTGAAAAAATACAAACTCTGGAGCTGGGAAGATCACTCAGTGGTGAAGAGCACTTGTTGATCTTATAGAGGCCCTGGGTTCGGAACCCAGCAGTTCTAACAGATGGCAGTTCAAAGCCATCTTTAACTCCAGTTCTGGGGGTCTGATGTCCTCTTCTGACCTCCATGGGCTCCAAGCATGCACATGGTACATAAATAGACATTCGGGCAAAGCAGCCATACATAGAAAATTAAAATAAATTAGAAAAAGAAAACTTAGAACATGTAACTGTGGCTGTCAGATATTTATCATGAGTCACTCTGCGAGGTCCCTACACTCCTTTTTGTGTTCCTCATCAATATTGTCTACCTTAAACAGAGTACGTCATCCGCTAGTAAATGGTGGGGTTTCAATTAAGTGTTTTCGCGTAGAAGAATTTTTCTTTTTAGGAAGAAACATTCCGCACTCTAGAGAAATGCCAAGGGTTGACATGACAGTGCGGCTGGAAATCTTTGTTGTCTCTTTATGAGAACCAGTAAAGCTATTTTTGGATGACTTGGGTGGTTTGCTGGCTCAGCTGTTACTCTTTGGGCAGCTCTTGTTCTCAGCAGTTTATCAGAGCTTGGGGGGTGTGAAAGCATAAAAGTTTAAGGCCTGCATTTAATTTCTTTCCGTTACTTCTCCCAGGCTTTAAGGGTGCAGTGTTAGCAAGTATTTAAAGTTTATTAGATCGAACTGCTTGGGAGTTCAGGTGCATTTTTTTTTCTTCTTTTTTTGGTGGCAAAAATGACGCTGCTTTGCAACTTCAGAATTACTTTGCCTTTTGCTTTCTCGGGCACATGGGTCATGGCTCCACGTCTCTGAAAATGGTAACTGTTCATGTCAGGTTATAAGGAGAAAAACTGGGCCCCGTGGAGCCCCGAACTGGGTGGCCTGAAAATCAATGGCAGAACCTGAAAAAAGCCTTTTTTTTTCTCACAGCTTTCTTCAGCCTGGTTTACTCAC
The DNA here is from genome assembly GCF_037038515.1 of Microtus pennsylvanicus. Taxonomy (NCBI): domain Eukaryota; kingdom Metazoa; phylum Chordata; class Mammalia; order Rodentia; family Cricetidae; genus Microtus; species Microtus pennsylvanicus. The sequence continues at coordinate 25,254,452 of NC_134588.1, forward strand.
TGGGCACTGCTCATTGTCTTTCACAGGATGTAAAAGCTCCCATCACTCTCTGCTGAGATGAAGCCACCCCCCAGGGAGGATTGTGTTATCAGCTCAATAGGAGCCGACCCAGGAATCCAACAGAGAAGGACAGGAATCCAATATGAACAAAGCGCCCGATGTTTCCCACCCACCTGAACTGCCCTATGGATGTCATTTTATCAATTAGAAGCAGTGTGTTCCCTGCTAAGGCAGAGTGTGTCTTAACAGACACCCCTGCCCCAAATGTTTGCCCGCTCAGGTCTAGAGCCATAAACTCTGTGCTTCCTGGAACTTGCCCCAATTGCATTAATGTGAAATTTCCCTGAGTCCAGCTCACACAGACCCTGTGTGCTACATAGGTGTTGTGTTAAGACACAGGCACTAACTTCTGAGAGCTGGTTGTCGCTGTGAGCCACCCACCCCACGCCAACAGGGGGTATGTTATGTTTATGGTTGTGCATGGTGAATGCTGGAACAAAATGGAAACAAATTAAATGGAAGTTTGCAAAATCATCAACCTATTTTCTCAATTAACAAAGGGCATCCCTAGTCAGGATAGGAGAGTGGAGTAATTATTTTTTCAGTTAATATTAGCAATACTCAAATAAATCAGAGGTGGATGGTTATGTTTTGGATTCAAGAAATATTAAAGGTCATGGATTCCGTTGGATTTCAGCTTTCCAGTACAATCCTAAAGTGCAACTGGATTGCTAAAGTGATTGGACACAAAACTGGGGTGGCTTTGTCAATTCCTGCACTATTAGTAAAAGTGGCAGCGGCTTTAGCTTCCGGTGGCAGCAGTATCAGAGTGTGTGACCTCAGTGCACGCTCCCCGAAGAATTTCTGCAGCTCTTCACTCGTTCTTTATTTATGTGGGTGTGCCCTCTAGAGCTCAGAGTGTAACCCTGCTCTACGCAATTCTCTCCGCGGTCTTCCTGTCTTTCCTTGTGAGCCAAAGTTTGTATCCTTGTTTCTGAAAGTGTGACCTACAGCATTTTCAGTTTTCAGTCATAATCTACTAGTGAATTTTACATTTTAATGCATTATCAAAGCCAGGCTTACGAAAGCCACCCTCTTTAACTCGAACATTCTAAATCACACTTGAAAACCCTTACTCCTTATACTAATAGCTCGACTTACTGGGAGTCGAGTGGGCAAGGTCATCGACTAGATATTTTCCTCAACCGCGTAAGTTTACTAGGATAAAGGCCAAGTCAGTTTGGCTCCAGACAATCATTCTCTGCTCAGCGATATACTTCTGCTGCTATTCTGTGATGAGGCCGAGGGCTGCTTCTGTTTTTATCTCCCTCCATTATTGGCTGCCTCAGAGGAAGGACATTTGGAACAAAATGCTCTTTATTCCATAAAACTGTGGCTTTCAATTAGTCCTTAATATGTGTGTCGGACTGATAGAATTAGAGTAGAAATAAGAGCCAAGATCCCAATTTATCATCCTGTGAGTGAATGGTAGGATTCTATTACTCAGTCAGCCCTGCTGCTCTTTCTACAGAGATCCGGCTATGTGGTCCACAGTTACAAACCATGCAGGCACATGTAGATATTGGTAGCAGATGTCTACTATGCAAAGGTCTTTTGAGGGGTGTTTTATAACTATTTTGAATCTTTCAATTTTTCCAGAACTACAAGGTCATAGTAATTGGTCCTCCTCCTGGAATGGTGCCACGATCCCTTCTTTGCCTCCTTCTGTGAGGACTACAGCTTCGTTTTGAACAAGTTCGCAACAGTGCACACACTGGAATATTGCCTTTTTACTTCTTCCAAAAACAAAACCTTAGTTTTCTAGGCAGAACAAAGGATACTTTCACGGTTTCTTCTTATTTAGCTTCTCATTTCCCGGCAGTCTGCAGGTGAGCAACGCTCAAGAACTCTGGCTCACTGCACAGTAGGGAAGGTCTGTTTGCCTCCGTGATGCACAGACTGGAGAGCCGGGCGGAGGCCCCTAGGGAACGGTGAGGTTGGTGCGAAAAGGCGGTGCTGCCAATTATGGGTTTTCCTTTTGGACTAGCTCCTGGAACTGAAGCTAGACTGAGTTTTGGTCTTGTTACTGGGGATGGTCGTCAGTTCAGAGGAAATCTTCTGAAGGCTGGATTGATTTCAGGACACACCTGGTGTGGGATTTATCCCAGGTAAGCCAACATAAGAGAGACTAAGGAGTAAATGCATTATGGGGTACTTTTCTTAGCCTGTACCCTGGGGTTTCCGTGGCTCTTCTCATGAAAGATGGGTATTCTCTAGAACCAGGGCAACCTGGAAGCGCAAGCCTTTCCTTTCTCACACGGTGGGTTATAAACAAAAGCTTGACTGTTACCCTCTGTTCTAGAATGCATTAAACTTAGATGATGCCGAAGTCATGCCGCTGTTTTGATTGTCTCTTTTATTTCCACTCCTGTGCCTTGCCCTGTCTTCCTCCTCATTATGTGTTTGAAGCTTCCGAGACCCTGGCAGACAGAGGCTCTGGAGGCTCGGATGCTCATTAACCCGTGACCTCGACCTCAGGCTGAGACACACCAGTTCCCTCTATCCTCAGCCTTCCCACTCACTCCCATCTCCTTCACGTTCAAGATGATTTCTTCTTCCCCACCTTTATTTGGAATATATCCCGCTAGGACTATCAGGAGTCTTATACAATCCTACTTTATTGTTCTCCCATCTCCCTACCCCGTTACCTGTACTCCCCGGGCTTCATCCTTTATGAATCATGGCCTCTGTGCACCATTCATAAGAATTACATTTAGATTTCTGTTTGTTGGCGTGATTCACAGCCCACTTGTCCACATTGGTTCAATTTAGATTAAAGTTAAGGAGGGCTATTAATCCTTCCGCATTTGCATTTGGTAATCTAACCACACATTTACGGGACTTCCTGCCTGGAGGATAAGTACCTTGGGTTATATTGCTTCCTTATTCAAACATTTTATGCCGGAAAATGTGTTGTTTGCCTGGGAGTTCTTCTTGGCTTCTTGCAGACACTGAGAGAGTAGATACATAAATATATTCTTTAGGAAGAACATGTAGCTCTGAGTCCCTGAAAGTAAAAGCCAGGAAGTCCCCATTCCCTGTAGAAGCCCCAGAGAAAGCCTTTCCCTTCAAAGTATTTTCCAAGAGAATAAAAAACGGCAAGCTTGAAGTCAGGCATGTTCTTCCTTTCTTGATAAACACCAGATACCAGCAAACGTCTTTCTGACTAACTTACCATTAGAACATTGTTCCTGAGAAAGCAGATGTGTTAGCCAATAAGTATTTTAGCCCCACCTTATTCCTTTGAGTTATGAGAAAATTCCAGAGCCTATATTATCCGCAAGGCATTCTCCTTTTTAAAAAAAATTTACTATGTCTCTAGTTTTTAATTCCTTCCTTTAAATTATATGTATGATTATATGCATGTGTATAGATTGGCGTGTGGGTACCCACTGAGGTTTTGGCGGTGGAGCTACAGGCAGCTGGGAGCTGGGAATTTACTGGGATCCTCTGTAAGAACAGTGTGGACTCTTAACCACTGAGCCTTCTCTCTCGCTGCCAGTCTCTCTTCTGTTACCACAGAGAAAACTGCTTTCTTGGATTTTTGGCTGTGATAGTCTAGAAAATTGGCTTACTATCTGTCTATTCATCAGTCTGCCTGCATCTATTTCTATCTCCCATTGTATCCCATACCTATCATCTCTATCCATCATCCATCAATCATCTAATTATCATCCATCTTCCATCTACCGTCTGTCGTTTCCATATACAATCTTTTTATCATCTACTATTATCTATCTAGCGTTAATCTACATACCTACCCATCTATCCATTATCCATCAGTTCTTAGACTAAATTGCAAACAATGTTCCATGTAGTCTCTGAGACATTCTCATTTCAATTTTTGAACGATTTTATTGTAACAAGAGAACTAAATGTGAAAGCCTAGCCTTTAAAGGCACTCCCGTGTTCCGCAGATTTGTTCCTCTAGGAGCCTATGGGCATGATGCCATACAGAAGCTCTCTACAACTTACCTTGTGCAATGGAAATTTTACACCCTCTTATTAGTAATGTTCCATCTCTGCACCCCGTGCCCTGGCTCACACTCTTCTGTTCTTTGCTTGTGTCTGATTGAGACACCTGCTACATTGAAGTCATGCAGTTATCTGTCCCCCTATGATTAATCTGTTTCATGTCTTTGTTTGTGATCTCTTTTCTCTCCCTCTTTTGAAATACTAAGAATTTGCCTCATCTACTATTTTCTGGAAATAGCAATCATTGCTGCCGTGCCGTTGTTTCTTTCCATTTGAGTTTGAAAGATAACTATAATCTGTTCTATGAAAATCAGAACGACCACCGTGTCTGGAATCCTGCCGTTCTGTGAGCGGCTCCACGGCTCTCATGATTTTATCCCACACAGAAGATGTCAGTAAGAAGCATCTCCCGAGGTACTCACAAGGCTTTCAGACCCTAGAGGAGAATCCTTTTCATGTTGTAGTCATTGTGATTATCTGGTGAGGGCTGTGGAGCAGAGTTAGGCTTCTTAGTTCAACTTCCCCACATTGCCTAGGTTGGTAAGATTTCTCTGCTCTGTAAGTCGCTCCAGACATGGTGAGAGTGTACATGCATGCATGATACTGTTGTCCTTGTAGAACAACACTCAGTTTATAGGGCTGGAAAAAAAAACAATAATTTATGCTACTGATTGACTGCTCTTTATGGTGCAGTTCCCTTTAAGGCCTTGACTTATTTTCGCATTCACTTATGTAACACATAGAAACAATAATAAATCAACTACAAATAAAGATGTAATGTCACAGGTAGAGTATTCTCATCTGTAATACTGGGGTCAGGACGTGGGAATTTATTCTGAATTTGAAATGTTGTATCTACATAATAAGATGCCTTGCGGATGGGCGCCAAGTCCACACATGAAAATCATTTGTGTTTATACACATAAGCTAAACCTAACTTTTGCAGTATTTTTAGTGAACCTGTGTTTTAATTATAACCCAGTTCATGGAGTAAGACATGAAATGGTTGACCTGTGATACCATGTGAGGCTCAACCCCTTGCATGTTTTAGAATATTTCTTATTCTGGATATCATATTAGGGATACTCAAGGTATACAGAGTTTTTTAATTAAACCATTTGTAGCTATTTGTCATTGTGGTGAATCTAAACTATGTCAGCACAGGCAACTCTGGGTCTTTAGATGAGAGTCCCTCTCTATCAACCACGCTTTCTGGAGTACCAGCATGGTACCACGTGACATCCCTGAAGAAGGAAGGGTGTGTGAAAGAAATGGCTACATAGACATGCACAGTTTGGGATACTTCAGTCTGACTTCTGTCATTAGTAGAGAGAAGTAGATCTACACTAATCATTCACACTGTGGGCGGGGATGTACTTTTAGCCACCAGGTCTTCTGACTGAAAGCCTAAGCCGCACTCCCTGTGGCAAGACTCCTGGGCTGACTTACCCCACGGATAGAATGTGTGTCTTTCTGCACGTGTGTGCTCTCCCCTGGTCCTTGTGGAGCTACCACAGCTTCAGTACTAAGAGTTTCTGACTCTAATGACCAAATCTAATCACTTCTTAAAAGCCCCCACTCAAAACCAATAGTCTCGCTGACTTTCTAGTCTCAAGCTCATGATCATAAGACTTTGGGTCCTGAATCCCTGCTTGCCTCAGAGTAAGTAGGGGACAACCACATTCAAATCAAAGCAGCACAGTTTTTCCTCGTGAGAGTGCTGGTCTTGATATTGAATAGGCAGTGTTAAAAGGATGAATAACATGGCCAAGCTTGGTGGCACAAGTCTTTATTCTTGGTGTTCCATATACAGAGGCAAACAGTCCTCTGTGAGATTAGCCAGACAGTATAGGCTACATGATAAAACCCAGTTTAAAAAGAAAATCATTGATTTAGGCCAAAAAGAAGAGTGAACACCAAAAAGGAGGAAGAAAAGAGAAAGAAAAGGAAAATGGCATTGGAGCTTCTCAGAAAAAAAAAAAAAATCCTCCATTATGCCTTTTCCCAAAATCTAGACAGTATTGCAAATTTAGGATGCAGCCTTCTTGATGATCAATTTCTTATTTATGTAAAGTGGTAGCAGGTCCTTGTCTCTTTGAGTTTGACAAGGTTGGGTGATCCTTACATAATAAGGTAAAAACAACTAAAGCTTAAAGGAGCGAATGGCTGCGCTGGAGTGTGGATATGGCTGTCTCAGAGTTCCACTCCCGACGCTCCTTCCCATTTGCACTGTCTGCTAAGCTTGTTCCATGAGGACTTTCTGCTTTCAGCTCGGTTTGGAAAATTCCTGATGAGGGATGAGCTAATTCAAATGCAAAGGGGCTCTCAAGTTAAATTAAAATTTCATTAATCACAACAGTCCCACATCTTTTCACAAGAGATGATACTAACACGGCTCAGATGACATTGTTCCATTAAACTGTGCATAAGTTTGGTGAATTCCTACTCAGACTCACAAAACCTAGTTGGAAACGGCGGGAAGACAGGGACTACAGCCACCAACTATTTTTTTTAATAAGCATCTTACTGTTCAATATGTTCATCAATAGATTTTTAGATAATGCTCATTTAGCATTGTAAGGATCATTTTTAATATCAAAACTGAAAATATATGATGCATACGTAAAGCCAGTGGCGTCTCTTAGCTAGCCTGGTGTGATGGCGTTCTGAGTGTGCCTCTGTCATAGCCATGTAGATAAAGAAGTTAGCATATGAAAATGCCTGGGTAGTAGAGGGACCAGACTCAGGTCAGCACTTGAACTAAACTGACAATTGCCAACACTTTGGAGTACTGTTCCCTTTACCTAGAAAGAATCTCCAGAGAAAACCAACTCCAATTTCCCTGAGAGAAACCCTAGCCCAAAATCAGAGGCAGGATGACTTGCCTGTAGGTACTAATTTGAAAACATTTATGGATATTTCTCTTCAGTCTACCATTTTAATTAAAATAACTTACGCCACTGTAAAGACATATGTCTGCTCTTTCTTCAGGTTCAGACATTGGGGTTTTTAAGAGATATTCTGGCTGTTTGAAATTGTTAAAGGAGCCTCCATACCCAAAGTTTAAGAATAAATTACTTTTGCAGTTTTTCTATTATATTTTTCTATATAAAGAAACAGACATTATCTGATAGACAACTTCAAACACTTACTTTATGGTTTTCCTTTTGTAGGAATTTTAAACTATAACTATCTCTCAATAGCCTCAAGGGACTGTCTGCAGAAACTAAAGTCTATATGCTCAGGTGCATTATGCTAATAGCAAAGTATTAGCATATTGGCTCTGCATTTTCTAATGTATACTTTAAGTCAACTCTAGATTATATATCATACTAATACAATATAAAGGATGTGGAAATAGTGGTTTTATTATTTAGGAAGTAATGATAATGGAAAAAGTCTTACAGGTGCAATATTTTGCTTTTGAGCACTCGTGGTATGTGATTGGTTGCGTCTGTCGCCAGAAAATACAAAGGTGGACCCCCAGCAGCATCTGCACCACTGAAGAAGCAGGCAGTAATCTGAAGATTGAAAGCTAAAATGCCCTAGACAGGCTCACAGCTTGAACACCCTCATTGGTGGAGGTTCTGGGAGGCTCTGTTGAGCAGTGGTTCTCAACCTTCCTAATGCTGCAACCCTTTAACTACAGTTCTCATACAATTATTCCCAATGCTACTTTATAACTGTAATTTTGCTACTGTATGAATCTGTGTTTTCTGGTGGTTTTAGGCAACCCCTGTGAAAGGGGTTGCGACCCACAGGTTGAGAACCACTGCTATAGTACTTTTTAGTGCATAGAGCCTTGCTGAAGGAAATTACTCACAGGATGGCGAGAAAGGCCTTCAGCTTTTGCAGCATTCCCATGACTCTGCTCTACACTCTGCTTCCTGTCCAGTGACTGCTGTGGGACAATGGTCTTTTATCCTAAATGCTGATTGGTCAATAGCCAGGCAGGAAGTAGAGGCAGGGCAAGGAGAATTCTGGGAAGAGGGAAGTTTCAGTCTGCAGTTGAGACCCAGCTGGAGAGGAAGCAAGATAGCAAGATGTGACTGCCATGCCGATAAAGGTACCAAGCCACGTGTCTAACACAGACAAGAATTATAGGCTAATATAAGTTATATGATTTAATAAGAAGCCTGAGATACTAGGCCAATTGTAGCAGCGTAAATGAATGTAAGCAGATTGTAAAGAATATATACAGCTTTAATGAAGAAATAGACTTACAGGACCAAAGTTTCCGCGGAGCACAGGAAGCAGAAGGGGCATGTGGGCTACCATGCGCCCGATTTATAAGTAAACATTCACCCGAGGCAAGCCCGCCCACTAAGGGGCTGGCTTAACCCTACAGCCAATCAGTTTATAATTAATGTAGACCTCTGTGTGTTTCTTTGGGACTTAACAGCTGCAGGATAGAAAACCTTAGTCAACAAGATACCACCAGCCCTATCTCCTGCTGCCACAGCCTCAAGCAAGGTCTTCCCTGCCATGGCTGACTGTAACTCCAAGTATGAGCCAAAATAAAATGTTCCCCCTTACATTGCTGACCATTAGGTATTTGATTGCAGCTACAACAATGTCACTAGTATAAGTCATCTCTTGGTGGCTGGTGAATCGCTGCACCACACTGAGCAGACAATGCATACAGACATCTGCAGAGTGGAACTCTCAGAGAGCTGCATTCACAGTCCAGCTCAGGCATTTCCTTCTTCAAGATATAGTTGCTTTTATCCACATGTAAGCATCACAGCAACCTTGCCAAACTCAAATAATTCCAATGGTGAAGGCTTCAGGCAGAGTATCTTACACATGAGATATTGTGGTACCTTTGCTGCTGCTGCTGGCACAATTGTACAGGATGTGGGCACAGCTACACAGATTACATTGTGCATGATCGCACACAAGCCAGACTAATGACATTAGAAACAAAAGCTTTTGGAGTAATGTGATACTTTCAAGTCGGGATGGGAAAGAGTGAAAATTATTAACAAAATCGTAAAAGGATCATATTTGGTAAGCTAAGGGAGGGAATCTGCACAGAGAAAATGTGGGAGCCATGGAGAAGACAGAGAGACAACCTAGACAGAGAAATCTAGAAGGAAAGTTCTTAGCATTAATTAATGACCAAGGACTCGGGGCTTCATCAGAGGTAGTTTCATATTCTTAGGTAAATTCTTCATAGCATTTGGGATAGAAGGAAGCACACTGTGCTAAAGCTCTCAGTTCTCCTAGAGGCCGTCTCATCTCATTTTAGTAAGACAGAGCCTGACTTTGACTTGCCAAGATCCTTGGTTCCACATGGGCCTCTGAACAGATTTTAAAATTGTGCTAAGTATCCAGTGTTGAGCCTGGAAGCCTTGGGGCTGAAGGATTCTACCGAAGTCCTCACTGGCAGCTTCGCTTCAAGATTTATTGCAACAGTCCACCCGAAGCTGTGAATACATCCTTCTCCCTCCCTTCTTCCATTCCATCTCCGTTCTTCCCTCCCTTCCTTTCTCCATCCTTTCCTTCCTCCCTCTACACTTATTAAGAGTTTTTCCATGTGGTTATTTGTTGTTTGGGGGCCTTGAAATCTAAGACTGTGATAAACAATAAAAACAACTCCCAAGCCCCGTGGAGACCCTGCTTCCAAACTTGTGCCAAGAAGGTCCATCTAGCTGGAAAGGTATTGCTGAAAGCACTGCTTAATTAAACGGATCCCTTCCAGCCAGTACAGGTTTATTTTGTGAATATTAAAAGACTGACTCGGTGAATGAGTTTATGATATGAATCTAGAGCTGGCAAAATTATATAAACCCAAGTCCCCAGCGAAGACATAATAAATAGGACTCATTTCTTGGAGAATGAACTGGCGCCTCTCTCCGAGGATTTAGAGTTCTCAGCAATGTAGTTAGCATCGATGGCCTATTAAAAGCTGTTATTTTCCCCTAATTTGTGCCATTTAGAACTGATTTTCATTTAACTTTCCCACGGCTCATTTCTCTCCGGCAGAACATTTTCATATGATTCCCTGATAAAGTCCATGTGGTAGCAGATTTCCTTATAAAGCTATAACAATAAAATCTGCACCAACCAAACGGCAACACACAGCAGAGAGAGTGAAAAGACGACAGGGAGAAGTCAGAACCTAGAGAGTTCATCTTTATTCTCGAAATTTCTGTTGCATTCCTGCCTAACGTGGGTGGTTTTTAACCTCCCAGGGCAGTGGGGGGGGGGAGCCTAAAGAATAAGGACTTTATGAGACAGAGCTCTCCGTCACGACAGATCTTCAGGAAAGGGCAGTTTTCTCCTTTGTGTTGCATTATATTGTCCTTAGTAATAAAATACTCTTGCTACCATAGAATGGGCTGCACTGGGAGAATCAAATGAAAGGAGTTTTGCAAACTGGGTGCCTTCAAAAATATGTTTTGGTTTTTCTAAGACTCACTCAGATCCCCCTTCACCCCAAATGTTGTGAAATAAGACCCTCCAAAACAGCCTTTTCCTGCCGAAGACTGACAAGTCTCTCTCTGTCTCTCTTTCTCTTTCTCTCTCTAGCAAATACATATGTAAAGAGCATAAATTGTGGGTGTTTTTTTTTAGTATACTCTTTCAGTGTTATTTAAGGTCCAGATTATACAGATTATTAATAGAATCACAGTGAAAAAATATTAAGATGCTGAGCAAAGGAGAGAAAATCATAGACAGAGTAAAGTTGGTGCTATTCTTGTGTTTCCTCCCCAGTCAAGCACGCTGTGGTCCTAACTACCAGGCTGAGCTGGAGTTTGTGGACACTGACAACATAGGCTGTTGATATGGAGGTGTTGAATTTACTTAGGCCTTGAGGGGAGGACAGGCATGCGTCAACAGGAATGGGAAACACAAACAGGATTAAAATAGGGACCATGATCCGGGAATATAGCTCACCAGTACCTGCTCAATCTAGACAAAACTATGGGTTTAATCTACAACACTAAAACTTAAAAAAAAAAAAAAAACCAGCGGAATGTACATATGGAGAAGGGAAAACAGCAAGTAAGACTAGGGAATGTCTTTGAAGAGCTGCTGGGTTTTATACCCTTAACCGGGAAGATGGCGCTTCATCTTCCTCCACAGACTTCTCTGCGTCTTACACTAGTCTGTCACTGCGGGTAGCATCTCAGACCACCAGAGAATAGCGAATAAGGACAGCAAACCCATGCATGCCGAGGCAGGTGTATGCATCCGAGCAGTTTTTCATTTTCCTTCTGATCGTGGGGCTTACCTGGGTGGGAGCATGGTATAGAAATGTAAGCTCTTCCTGGTATTGACAGCTTAAGAAAACTGTGTGTGTTACCCAAGGGATTTCCCACCCATTTCCTACTCAGCTTAGCTTTTAAAATTAATTTTCATCTATTTCTTAGTTGCCTGTAGGAATGCCTTGTACCTTCTTGTGTTTCATATTAAAAGGCTTATGAAAATACATATTAGCATGCATTAAAGGATATAGACAGATAACACATCAATTCAAAGAAAGCCTCATTCTTCTGGTGTGCCTGGGTCAGATAAATACTTGGTTGTTAGTTGAGTATCTGTCTGATAGGAGAATCTTGCCTTTTTGTTTTGGGAGATTTTCCTCTTCCCTCTGCTGTCCTATGAGAATGGGAACAGACTTTTCTCAATTGTGGTAGCTGCCTCCTGTTCTACTGCAGGAAAACTTCCGACCCTGCCGCTCCATTTTTGTCATTACTTAATTCCTCCCCTTCCCCACATCCATTTCCCCTTCTGTCTTTCTTTCTCCTTTGATTTTGCCCATAGATGTTCCTCACCCTGAGTTCTCCTTTTCCTTGTGCTGGGGCTCAATAGAATTCCATGGTTAAAAATAGTTCCTGACATTGTGATTCAGAAGAACGAGTGTCTCCAATCACTTTCTCACATGTGATTTCAGTGAGCATGCTGGCAGAGCCCCGATCTTTCTCTGATTGTCCCATTACACTGCGCTTCTCCTTGCATTCAGTGGGAACTTACAGGCTGTGTTTCTACTTGGATGTCTCTGCCCAATCTTCACCTACAATTTTATGGAATTAGAAAGGAGGCCAGGGGAGGATACTTATATTTAACTCTTGTTTAAAAGGAAAGTTTAATTACATCTTTGGTAAGAGAGTGCGTCCCTCCTTTTCACTCTGCCTCCTCCAGAGTCATCTCTGGGAGTCGGAGGGTTTCCTTTTCCCTTGCCTCTAAGAGAAGCCTGCAGCTGTAATGAGAAGCAAGGAATGTTTAGTGTACCTTCAAAGAGCCCTCAGTTGCCTGGAATATACTGCAATACCTTCAGGAAAAGCTTACCATGGCGAATGCATAGGAAAGAGCAGTCGAGTTCAGTGTCCTCATTGCTTTACTTTTAATCATGCAATTATAAATATCCTTAGTAAGCATGTCAGATGAGTAACTGGTTGGCAGTATCTATCTTGTAGAGTGTGTGTGTGTGTGTGTGTGTGTGTGTGTGTGTGTGTGAGAGAGAGAGAGAGAGAGAGAGAGAGAGAGAGAGAGAGAGAGAGAAAGCACATTCATTTCAGTTATGCTCTGAAACCATGCTACAGATAACTACATTCCTATGAAGCCACAATGCTCAGAAGGCTGAATGATTGCCTGTTAGCATTGATCATTTGGAGGCAAAAAAAGAAAAGAATTTTCTAGTATAAATAATACCACTTTTCTTATGCATTCTAACCCCCATACTCAAGAGCAGATTTGCCTTATGTGTATTCATTACAACTGATGTGTTAAAGTACATATGGGGATGTAGCACAGCACCTAGTTGAGAGCTGGCGTCTCACAGGCATGTGCACATTCTTAAAAGAAGAGGAATGATAATGGAATGCCTTCTCCTGGCACGGGGATGGCCGTCCTTTGTTCTTGTTTGTGAAGGCATACCATCAGACTTCAGTTGATTTTCTTGTGTGCTTCTTCGGGCAGCTCACGAGATTCAGGGAAGTCAGATATGTCTTCCTTTGGGGGGTGGAATTTGGGTAATGGGCCACATTGTCACTTCCCAAGTTATATTGAGCAGGCATTACTAAAGGATTTTGTATGACTTGGATCGTTCCACATGATTTTTTTTCCTTTCTTTCCTGCTCTTGACAGGTTCATGAGGCAGTCCCATGTTACAGTGAGTGCGATCAATATTCCTGGGTTGCAGAACACTGGTCTCCATGCAAAATCAACAATGAGCTGAGATCGCCCCGCTGTGGAAGAGGAACACAATCTAGAAGAATCAGGTGTGTGATGATGAAGAGAGAGAGCATTTGTGTTCTTCATAAAAACGCCGGTGTTGCTACCTAGATACCTGATGATATCCGTTCTGTGTCCTCTGACTGTGCGCAACTTTGAGAATCCATGGAAGCAAGTACATCTCTCCTACCTATGAGCAGTGGGAAGGCCTCTGCAGCCCGCCACCCACAGTCTTTACTGTTTCCTAATTATACTGGGGGCAGTCCACTGCAAGGAACAGATCGGTGGCTGTCCATTAGCTCCCAGCCATCACTGCTAACAAATCAAGAGGCTCTCACTGCTTTGCCATGGCTTATTTCAGTGCTGTGGTTAGCATATTTGGTGGCTTTTAGTCTATTTGGGGATGCCATTATATCACACTGAAAAGGTTAACTTAAACCTTCCATAATTAGCCCCAAACGCTAAAAGTCAATAAAAATCTATGGGTAATATTTATACATTGTAACATTAAAAAAACATATCCATAAAATAATTATGAATTCTGGATCACTCTGAAGAAGATTGTCAAAGGATTTTGACATAAAGCACTGGAAACAAAAACATATTTTTACCAGAGTTTGCCAAGATGGTACATTTAGAAATAACTTGTAACCAAACAGCAGCAGCCTTCAGAACAAACCATAATAGCAATGAGATGTTACAGTTGGACAAGCAAAAGCTAAAGTATTGATACACAACCGTATGTAAAATAAGAAGAAAGACTAGTTTCATCAATTACCCATCTGAATAGCACAGGGCATTAATTTTACAGATGTAGCAAACCCCACTACAAAAGAATAGACTATACTGGAGTCAGATAGCTATCTGTTAAGATGACCATTAGCTGGAAGCCTGTTGCTAAGGTATATCTTACTTACTTGTGTTGACTGTGACCTTGGAAAAGCTTCATCATTCAGTAATTCACCCAATAGTCATCACTTCACAGTTACAATGTTTCAAAATCTCAGAAAGGCACGGCAAAAGCAACAGCTAATGGCAGAATTATAAAGGCGTTTCTCAGGATTCCAAGCAAAAGCTAGCAGAGAACTCACTTCCCTTTCCTTGGGTCCACTGCTGTTTTGCTCCACCATCTGTTTGGTTCGGGTTCTAGCAGTCTTTGGGCTTTAACCATTGCTTTGTCGGAACCTCTGCCTTGTATCACACATGAGTGTGAAAAGTGACTGACCAAGCAGGTTTATAATGTAAGCTGACACATCGTCTTGCACTTCCTTCCTGCTCAGGTCTCTTTGCAATTTTAAAAGGAAATCTCAGGGAAGATAGAAAGCATCAAGAGAACCAATTGTTACTGACAGAACTGTTTGATGCTGATGGAGGAAAACACAGGCAACTAAGCTCCTTGCAGCTCGGCTCATACATATGCTGCCTGATACAGTAAAAATAAATGCATAAAAATGCAACTAACAGATGTTCCTATGTGGCATACCAATTTTACCCCTCCACAAATCCATCTGTCAAAGCGCTATCCCCTAGTATTCACACTGCAATGGAGATAAATGAGATCAGGTACTTAGAGGAAAACGAGGCAGTGTATCTGCCCTAGTCCGATGTGAATGTGTCTACCTGAGCCGAGGAGATTGGGAAACTGAGTAAGGTTGCATATTTAAAAGACAGAAGTTTGAGGACATCTTGGGCTACATAATGCCCTCTCTATGATGCAAAATAAGGCACTGAGAGGGAAATAAGGACACAGAATCATGCATAGGAAAGACCATAGACACTGGAGGAAAGAAAGCAACTTGCTAACAGTTTGCTCTCAGATGTCTAGATTTTACAATGAGAAGGAAATACATCTGTATGGCCTGTGCTACCTTCTCATGATGTTTTTCTGTTTGATATGGTGGCCCTAACTGACCAGCACATGCTCACTGTTAATGTCACATACAAAGTGTGAACCAAATCTTCCAGGCACCTTGGACTACAAACTATTATTGATCTTAATAAGACATGGTTACAAAGAGTGAAACATATCATCTCTTCCCTTTCTTACAACCTCAGTGCTAGAATACTGCTTTACTTTTCCTTCATGGCTGTGATAACTCTAGGCTCAAGCTGTGTTTATGATTATTTGCTACCTATGTCCCAGCCATGGATGTGGGTATAGGAAATAAAATAGTGAACAAGGAATATCTGTTTCCTCAAGGAAAAATGAAACTAACAAAAATAAACACAAATAAATATAAAATGTAGTGACTTGTCTTTGAAATGTCAAGAATAAAACCAAAGTGGGTTTGTAGTTGTAGAGGTCCTGATTTAGAGAGGTTGGTCAACAAAGTGAAGTTTGGGCAGGAACCTGAATGTAATGACAGAGCTGCCTGGGTGTGAAAGAGAATCCCCAGGAAAACAACTTGTGACAGGTGCTTCCTGTCTTGATGGGAGGATAACCAGATGTCCCATTGCCTGCCACTAGTGTGACAACCATGTTGTACTCTTAAGTAAGGCAAAGTCAGGACATCATTCTGACTTTGAAGGCATGAAGCTAGGAAAGATTTCAGGTAGAGGGGAGGTTGCATTTACACTTATCTAAAAGAACCTACCTAGGGCTAATACAGAGAAGGTTCTGAAGGGGACAGAAAGATGGAAGCAAAGACTTCCAGAAGAAAGAGGCTCTCAGTTAAATTTGGTTTAATAAAATTAAAGATGCTGAGAACGTCAACTTTGTAATAAATTTCAGTGCTATGAAACATCGTAGATTTCTGTCTGATTGAGACAATGGGGATGTTCTATCGGGAACTCACCAAGGCCAGCTGGCCTGGGTCTGAAAAAGCATGGGATAAATCCGGACTAGCTGAACATAGAGGACAATGAGGAATACTGAGAACTCAAGAACAATCGCAGTGGGTTTTTGATCCTACTGCACTTACTGGCTTTGGGGGAGCCTAGGCAGTTTGGATGCTCACCTTAGGAGACCTGGATAGAGGTGGGCGGTCCTTGGGCTTCCCACAGGTCAGGGAACCCTGATTGCTCCTCGAGCAGATGAGGGAGGGTGACTTGATCGGGGGAGGGGGAGGGAAATGGGAGGCGGTTGCGGGGAGGAGGCAGAAATCCTTAATAAATAAATAAAAAAAAAGAAAGAAACTTCATAGATGATGCTTAAATGGCCATAAAATGGGAAAGAAAGAAATATAATGATTATTAACTGGCCTGGTCCACAGGAGGAGTGGTAATGCCATTTGTTGAATTGAGAAATGTGACAATCAGGCTTGACACGAAAACAAGTTAGCTTTCCAACCCGATAAATTTGAGATATGATATTAGCTTTCCCACTGATCTATTATAGGCTGCATTCAGAGGAGAGATTAAGGTTATAAATTTCACTGCCATTAGCTTGTAAATTCAATATATGCTGATAACGTTTTGAGCCCTGGGTAACTCTAACACTTGTAAGTTAGAAAGATTCAAAGAGAATGTTTCTAAAACTGATACTGAGAAATTTCCAAGGGAACAAGAAGAAAACGAACAAAGTAAGAAGGCAAGCAGGAGATTTTTTTTTTATTTTTAAAGGAAGATGCAGTAGTCAATTGTCTCCAGTGCCACTGAGCTCCCTGAGATAAGCAGTGACCCCTGAACTTGGCGGTGGGGAGTCTCTGAGCGATTCTGATAAGAGGGCGGTCTGCAATCACAATAGAGGCATGACTAAAGGGGTTCAAGACGGAACAGTTGACGAGAGACAAGGCAGGAAGTGTTGACAGCCAACACAAAAAACTGCCTCAAAGCAGTTGTGCAGCTTTTGAGTGAAGTGAGTGATTGCGGATGGGGAGATGGGCAAGAAAATTGATGCCGTGGGATATATAATGGATTATGCGTTTCATTCGGGAACACCTTTGGTTTCGGTCTTCTTAAGTTTTTACTTGTGGACTGCTCAGAATCGCTAGAAATACTTCTTCTTCAATCATGAATAAAATAGATAATTCTAATAGCCAGTATTCCAGGAGCACAGTGAAAGGATTCTAGCGTGGCAGAGAGAATGGGAGCCCCTCAAAGATGTCTGCATTCCAATTCCTGGGGTGTGATATGTGTTTTATGAAAAAGATAGCTGTCCAGCATGATTAAGGTAAAGACCTGGCAGTGGGACAACAGTTCCAAGCTGTCTTGGTGGGCATAGTTTGTTCACCAGAGACTTTGAAATGGTAGAGGAGGTGAGAAAGAAGACATGGCAACAGAAGGACAATATGAAGAAGTGTGAGAATTCTGCTTTGTAGGGAAAGAAAGTGCCACCAGAGGAAAGACAATGGCCTTTGGAGCCTGAAAAATGAAAGAAACATCTCTAGTGCAACCCCTGAATCTACACTCAGGCACTGGGATATCTATTCTGTTTGCCTATGCTCTTCAGTCATAAGATGATAACTTTCTATTGATTAAACTATTGAGTTAGTGGTGCTATTATTATTAGTAGGTAGACATCTGCTGAAATTCCTGCTGAAGTATAAGGTCCTTCAGTGTGCTGAGAGGTCCTAATCTAAGGGCATTTGGGAACTTCTCTAGATATTAAACCTTCAGTTACTCACATGGAGAGGAGAGGGACAACCACCAGACTGTGCGTTACACAGGGCCTCTGAGGGTCTAGATACCCACGGCACACATTTTCACAACCCTGCTACGTTTGACCCCATCTTCACCCCAACACCCCATCCCCTACAAATTATAGAATTTTCTGTGGGAGGTCTCTGTAATATAAATGTAGTTATTTTCATTATTGCCCCTTAAAAACATACTATTCAATATGAGCCATCGAATTTGTGGCAAATACTTGGTATCTGGTGCCCAGCAGTTAGAAGATATGCCTTTCCACACCCCGTTACTATGAACACAGTTTTTTCCCCGGGGTCTCCAAGAGTAGAGAGGAAAGAAGAGGAAGGTGTATCCACAGCACGATGGGATTCTTCTTATCGCCATCATTAATTATGTTTTTGTAACCAATTCCTTTATTACTGCTTTTGTGGCATATTGGAAGTGAACAGAAAGCATGCCCATGCCCACTGGCTATCATCGTTCTCTTTCTAAGTGAACTAGAAGAAGGTCGGCTCACGATATGAGGAAACTCCAGAAAGCAAGCAGAACGCACTTCCTAACTTCCTCGGGTTGTCCTGTGAAAGACTCTGAAGCCATTCTAAGGGCCCTCCTTCTCCTATGGGCTCTTAGCTCAGAAGAAATGGAAACCTAGAGATGACTTTGTGCCAGGCCTCCCCCCATGAAGACATTACTTACTCTTCCTTCTACCCACCATGCTCTGTGACTCTCCTGAATACAGTGCTTAGATTTTTATTGCTTCACTCATACAGCTTGTTTCATTTTCCACACCATTTCCTAAAGTTTTTTCTATTTTAATGTATTAAAGGAAACTCTTTCAGTGAAAGATAGCATAATTGGGGCGGAGAGGGCATCACAGGGCTTCAGAACATCACTCCTAGAATGCAATGAGTACCTTGGTCCCTGACAGTAATAGACCAGGAAATGCCTTTTGTCTGGTCTATCTATCTCTGGCTGGCCTCAAACAGCCTCAAAGTGACAATCTTCACGCCTCAGATCCTAAGTCTTGGGATATTAAGTGTGCACCACCATCTGGATATTGCTGCCATTTTTATCTTCACCTTTATTGCTATCACTAGAACAAAACACTCACAAATATAGCAACTGTGTCTAATTTTCTTCTCAGTAACTAGATTCTTATACCATAGTAACCCTCAGAATTCTTTATTAAATAAGTCTGGGCCACACTTGTAATCCTTAGCACTTAAGAGGTAAAGCTGTGGTCATTAGAAATTCAAAGGCTGCCCTGAAATACATAAGACCTTGACTCAAAAAAAAATTGACCGAATCAGTAAATATTGACAATAAATAATTTCTGACATCTATCAAACAAACCTGGCTTATAGAATATGTATCTTTAGTATTTGGAGGCAGGGTACATTTAAAATGAATTTCTAAGATACAATTACAGAAAAATGACAATACCATGGGAATATGGCCAGGTAAGTTTTCACGACATTACTGCACTAATACGACCAAAGCCAAAGTGGAAAACAAAATATTTCTAAGATTGCTTATGCCCCTGTTAGTCACTAACCATTCTTCTAAGGGTAACCATTATGATGATGCCACAAATTAGTATTGCTTCATATTGAAAATCTATATGAAAGAATCATCACAGAGTATAGAGACTTTGTGTGTGGCACAGCATATCTGTGCCACCCACGCCCTTATGTGTACCAAAGAGTCTGTGCGTTCTCACCCTTTATTGGAGGCAATGCAATTTAGAACAGTAGGTACAGCTGTTATATAGTATTGACGGGTTGAACTATTCCTGGCTTGGTTGTGTACGAATACTACCACTGCAAGCATCTCCAGATTGCAGGTTGTTTGGTGTGAGCTTCACACATTTCTGTTTGTCTGTCAGGTTATGTGGAGTAGAAACTCTCAGCCAGTTTTGTTACACACTTTTCAACCAGCAGAATGAGCTGATTTATACACCACTGACACCTCTGCCATGTCCATGTATTTTACTTACACCATTTTGGATACAACGCTGTGATTTAGATATGATTAAATTCTCATCGTGTGTACCCAGAATATGATGACAGACATCATTATGTGTGCTTTACCTCAATGTCAATGTTGAGGCTATGTTGGCCACACAGGTGTAATCTATATCCTTGGGCTTTTGTGGGCCATGACATTGTTTGCACATTACCCTTTGACTGTGATGGCCACATCCCATATAGACATGCAAAACTCAAATACCTTTATTAATGACTGATTATTTTTACATTATTTTCTTATCCCCTACAACATGTGGAATAAATATGGAAATGGTTTAAGAACTTTGAGAAAGGTTTACAAGAGCCACGGGAAGTATGAATGTTCTGTCTTAAACCAAGTCATCTATTCTGTATTTGGAGAAGGAAACTTACAAGATTTGTAGAAATTGAAGGAATATGCACTTGGTGCTGGACCTTTATGTCTATACTCTACATCTTTGGAGAATGGGCACTAGACAAGACAGCTACTACCTGTGACATTTCTCAATTCTTTTACTTGCTGTATCAAGTGTTCCTTATTGAGTTCTCACTCAATAAAAGACCACTGGATGAAGGAGATCAGGCTATTGATTTAGTTTTCCTCTTTTATCTCCTGGTCCTAATTTACATGCATTATCTCCACCACCCACAGGTGTGTGAATACTGCTGACAGTGAAGGAGGGGCAGTGGACAGGAGGCTGTGCAACCAGGAAGACGCTCCCCCAGAAACCCAGGCCTGTTCCCTCCTCTGTCCCAGCGAATGTGTCATGTCTGAGTGGGGAACATGGAGCAACTGCCCACAGGTAATTTCCTTTGCTGATGCCGGAATCTTCCTCTGTTTCCTTCTCTGTGTCCTCTATAAATGTACATCATGCGTTTTCACAGCTCTCCTCTAGTGACATGGGAAAAGAAGAGTTCCCAGGAATCCTCCCATAACTGGAATAGAAAGAAAAACAAATGAAAAATTACAAATGAGAATGAGCAATTTAAAATACCATTGCCTCTTCCAAGGCATTTATGTTGAGACTATGAACAAAGAAAATAGCCTGTAATCATCATGCTGTGAATCAACTGTGCACCATTTTTAAGGGGTCTTCTCTAGCACCGAATAACTCTCATTATAATGTCTTGGTTCTGTTCCATTTTTATCCAGAAAGTATCAATTTCCTTCTAGGAGTTCAACCCCACTGTGCAAGGCCACTTCTGTGCATGCCTCTGTTTTTGCCTTTTGCTGTTTTCCTAAAGATGAGGCATTTTTTTCCTATGTCACTGCTTCTTCCAGAGCTGGAAAAAAAATTAGGCAAATCATTTGCTTTATTTTTCCTTTTTTTATTTTAGAAAAATGGAGACATAGCAGCAATATGGAAACTACTAAATAGCATAAGTGAAAGAGTGAAATTTCCATATGGTAAATTTTGATATTTTTAAGCTTGTATTTCTGTTTAGAGACAGGGAAAGAAAAACAAGGATGAGTTCCAAACATTGCAAAGAAAGAACTTGGATGCCTCACGTTAAATTTTCCTACTTGTAAGTGTGGAACAATTAGAGAAATCTTGCTGTTATTATGGAAAGTATCTTTGAAATGAGCTAATAACTCACATTTGCATTTACTAATTATTGACTCCTTATTACTTATTGTAACCCCAGTGAGATCTGATATGTATCTTTTTATCTGCTGAGCGAGTCTGAAGGCACTGAGATGGCTCACCAGGAAGACACGCCATTTAGTCTAGCTCTTCGTCTGTTTGTGCACAACTTAAATATGCTGAAAGTTGACATTTGAGGGCACAGGACTGTTATCTCTAGTCACATCAAAGATCTGCCTACTTAAGTTCGACTTGCTATAGGTGACTGTTCGGCTGGGAGTTGGAACAAAGTTCTCCATTTAACAAGTGCTGAGATAACAAGAATCTTCGTTGCATCTGAGGAAGCCAGAGCTTTGCTTTTTATACTATTAACCCACTTAATCTTGGGAGAATAAAGACCTACTTAGGCAGAACATTGTTCTTCCTTTAAAATGTGGTGTTTATTTTAACATCAAAGTGTTTTAACTCTGCATATCTTTTCTATGACAGGATGTGCATTTCCCACATTAAGATGGACATGAACATGATCTTTAGTTTTCTACATATGGAAGAATGAGCAGCCTGAGGAAGTTAAAGTAAATGCAGAAGTTATGACCTTCCTCATTTGTTCTAATTTACTCACAGAAGATTCCAGAAAGTTCTAGGCATCTTGTTATGAAAAGCTTACTCTGGGGACAAAACATTTGGTGACTGGGCTAAAGTGTTTGCTGCAGGAACAGTTCTGATGTTTGGCATGGAAGTCTGCATTTGATTCCTCATGAAAGCTACTGTTTTTAAGGTTTTCCAAGTGTGGTCATTCTGTTTTTCAAGGGTTTAGAAAGTGGAGATGGAGAAAATACTTTAGCCTCCATTCATGCGTCTTAAAGATGATATAGACAATTGCTCGCTTGTCAATGTGAAATGTTCCTACCATCGCTTCTGGAGTGTTACATAATGATAGTAATAATAGCCTCACAACAGCAATAATAACTTTGAGCAGTCTCATGCGACTCTCACTGTGATGAATGTATGTAACACTCTTTCAGAACAGCAGTGTTAAGAAGTCAGATGCTTGGTGGTGCCCTTACCACTGGGACGGTGCCTTCTCCCATCCACCACACTAACCTCACAGTAAACAGAAACTGAATGGGAATGGTAATCAGGGCTCACAGTTGATTACTTCCCCATAGCTAAGTGTATTACACAGTTCTATCAAGTTGTGAGGTCTTCGCATAGTACCCTAGCATCCTCAGAGCTAATCAAGCTGACGATGAAGAAGAGCATGCAAAGACAGGAAGCTGGATCTTTGTGCCTAAAGTTTAATTAACATTTTAACACACATTTCCTGAGGAAGAGGAAACCACAATTTATAATCACCCCCCCATACCACGTGTTGATTTAACAGGCTGTTCACTGTTATCAAATTCTCTTTTAATAACAGTATAACATACATTCATGGAACAAATTCCTTATTCTTATTTCTTTTATTATTATTATTATTTATTTCCATTAAAAAATTTACACTTTCTCCCCTCCTCCCATTCCCCTCCCGCTCCTCCACTCAGCTTCCTCCCTTTCTTTCCCTCCTTAAGAGAGGGCAAAAAACACTGCCCTGTGGGAAGTCCAAGGCCCTCCCAGCTACATCCAGGCCTAGGAAGCTTTGCATCCAATTAGACTAGGGTCCCCAAAAGCCAGTACATGCAGTAGAAACAAGTCCTAGTACCTTTATCAATGGCTTCTCAGTCAGCCCCCATTGTCAGCCACATTCAGAGAGTCCAGTTTAATTGCATGTTCATTCAGTCCTGGTCCAGCTGGATTTGGTGAGCTCCCATTAGAACAGGCACACTGTCTCAGTAGGTGAACCAACCCCTCGTGGTCCAGACTTCCTTGCTCATCTTCTCCCTCCTTCTGCTCTTCAACTGGATCTTGGGAGCTCAGTCTGTTGCTCTGATGAGGGTCTCTGTCTCTATCTCCATCCATCACCGGACGAAGATTCTATGGTGATATTCAAGATATTCATCAGTGTGATAGTGGGGCAAGGCCAGTTCAGGTACCCTCTACTCTGCTGCCCAAGGACCTAGCTGGGGACATCCCGTGGACACCTGGAAACCCCTCTAGAGCCAAGTCTCTTGCCAACGCTAAAATGTCTCCCTTAATGTAGATATCTTCTTCCCTGCTCCTATAGCCACCCTTTCTCCATCTCCACCCTCCCACTCCCCCAAGCTCTCTCCAGTCTTTCCTTTCTCCCTTCTCTCTCCCCCTCTCCCCTTCCCCTACCCCCACCTCCACCCTTACCCCCAACCTCATGCTCCAAACTTTTTCCCGGCAATCTTGTTTGCTTCCAATTTCCAGGAGAATCTATATATGATTTTCTTTGGGTTCACCTTGTTATTTGGCTTCTCTAGGCTTGTGAACTATAAGCTTAATGTCCTTTGTTTATGGCTAGAATCCACTAATGAGTGAGTACATTCCATATTCATCTTTTTGGGTCTGGGTTTTCTCACTCAGGATAGTGTTTTCTATTTCTATCCATTTGCATGCAAAATTCAAGATGTCATTATTTTTTACTGCTAAGTAGTACTCTAATGTGTATATATTCCACACTTTCTTTATCCATTCTTCCATTGAGGAACACCTAGGTTGTTTCCAGGTTCTGGCTATACAAATAATGCTGCTATGAACATAGTTGAATAAATGCTTTTGTAGTATGAGGCATCTCTTGGGTATATTCCCAAGAGTGGTATTGCTGGATCCTGAGATAGATTGATTCCCAATTTCCTGAGAAACTGCCACACTGCTTTCCAAAGTGGTTGCACAAGTTTGCATTCCCACCAGCAATGGATGAGTGTTCCCGTTACTCGACATCCTTTCCAGCGTAGGCTATCATTGGTGTTTTTGATTGTAGCCATTCTGACAGGTGTAAGATAGTATCTCTAAGTTGTTTTGATTTGCATTTCCCTGATCACTAAGGAGGTTGAACATGACCTTGAGTGTCTTTTGGCCATTTGAACTTCGTCTGATGAGAATTCTCTTTTCAATTCAGTATCCCATTTTTTAATTGGGTTAATTAGAATTTTCATGTCCAATTTCTTGAACTCTCTAAAAAAAAAAGGCATCCTACTGAATGGGAAATCTTCACCAACCTCACATCAGACAAAGATTTGATCTCCAAAATGTATAAAGAACTTATTCTTATTTCTTTTTTCCATCCTACCAATATATAAATGACCTTTATGTGTCTTCAAGAATGATGGTGGCATGGCGATTAAACTTCTATATTCTAGGATTCTTGTCAGAACACAAGGACAACGGCAGCTATTGCTGCAGGGCATTTAGGCATGCATAAGATGAGGGTGTTTATAGTATGGCATTGGTAGAAGAAGAGAAATAGAACAGAAGCCTATAGTCATCCTTTATATTGATTGCAACATGGGTGGGAAACCAGAGGCCTACCATAGGATACATTTAAATTTTTTAGGAAATATCTCTTCCTCCACACAAGTAAATTCCTATTCAGTCTTACAAAAATAAAATAAAACGGAATAAAAGATATTTCTCTTCCAGAAATATGACTTGTTCTATTTAAATCAATGTCCCCCAAATAAGGCACTGGACAGTGAATCACTAGGCTACTAACCTCTTTGCTCATTGCAAAACAGTTAGAGGAATAATGGAATGTATTAGAAATGGTGGGGAAGGCATTGGGAACATGGTGAAAGGAAGAACTGGAGGCTGACCATGGGGTGAAGGAAACAAAAGCAGTTTAATGCAGACACTGAGGAAAATGGGACACACAGGTTTTACATTTTCATATGCTTGGGAGACTTGGTTGCCATGACGTGACTGTATCTTTATTCATTATTCCAACTTGCTCACTTTTCTGCAATGCTTTAATTTGAAAAAGATGCTTATTTGATTGTTAATAGAAGAACTTTCCTAACCAATAGTGTTGACTCTTGAAATGTATTTTAGCATCATTATTTTGTCTATGTTTCTCTTTTTAAAATATTTAAAACTAATTTTATTTTTTGAAATTTAATATAATTACAAAATTTCTCTTTTTCCATTTCTACCCTCCATCTCCCCATCTTTCTTTCTCTCTCTCTTTTTTTCCCTCTCTCTCTCCCTCTCTCCCTTGCTAGGGTTTTATTTAGGTAGTTATGTCAGTGAGACTTCTTCTGACATTTATAGGACACTAAACCTCCCAGCAAAAGTCCTTGTCACTCTGACTCTTGGAAATCCTTCCACTCATTCTTTATTATTATCTGCGAGCCTTGGTACAGGAGTTGTATTGTAGGTGTATCAGCTGGGGCTGGGCACCACACAGTCGCTTGTTCACTGCGGTTTGATCAGTTGTGGTTTCCTGTGATTCTCTCTGTCTGTTGTCCTGTGACATTTACTTGATGAGGGAGAAAAGTATTTTATGTCTTAAAAATAAATATATGCATATTTAAGTTTCTATAGTCAAACAATGCATACGTTTATACTTAGCCTTTTTTATTACACATTTTCCCTTTTAGCTAGTTCATTTTTCTTGTTTCCTCTGATCCTATATCCCTACTGAATATTCTTTTAATCCCTTATTTTTTAAAACTGGTTTATAAATGTCTGATTTTTGTCTATCTTATATATATTTGAATATAATGCACTATTCAGGTATAGATATATTTATTTATACTGCCAATCTCTGCAGAAGTTTTAACTATGAGATAATACAGATTTTCCTATTTATGGATGACTGCTCTTGGAAGCTTTCCAAATAATTATTGACATGAGAAAGCAAAGGTCTTGGTGATGATTATCAATCTGAATCATTTTCTGCAGAAGCAAGACTGGAAACTTCCTTGAGAACTGTGTCTTAGGTTTAGCAAACCTGAGTGAATGTTGCCTGATTCCCCTCTAGCTGGGTACCAAAGTAGGACTGATGAAGGCACATATCCAGGAGTCCCTCCCCTCAGCCAGTTGGAACCAGATGTGCTCAGAGCCTTGCTCTTAAGGGGTCCCAATCACCTGGGAAGGATGTGTGAAATCAGAGAAACAAAGAAAAGTCTGACCACCTTTTGAAAACAAGTGGCCCCAGATAGCCTGAGTCATTTATATTTAAATGGTTTTAATAGTTTGTGTGAACAGTTTTACAATCATATTTGTTTCTTTAATTTTTAACAATAATTACAATAATTGTCAGTTTGTTCTCTTATCTCCTCCTTTTCTGTCCCTCAACTTCCCGACGGGTAATCATTACCTACTCGATTCGTAGTCTTAATATTAGAAGCATAGGCAGAATAGCAAGCAACAAAGGAAGTTTTCCAACTAGGCACACCTACAGGTGGAACAGTGTGCTCAGATGGCAACACTTGCCATTACATCGTTATGCAAAGTGAAAGAGAATTTTAGCTCTAATCAAATCTAAACTCTCCCAATCAACTCAGCCAAGGCTGAATCACTTCTTTATCTTATACTACTCTGTCTCCTATAGGGGATATACCAGGTTTCTTCCTACCATCCTGTAAACTACATAACTAAAAGGCTTCTTCTAATAGTTGGCAGTGCTTATTCCTTGTTCTCATGTCCCCTTCCTCTCAGCTTCCTAAGGCGTTGGCTCCTACAATTTTGGCACAGGTATAGAACTGAGGGCATTGTGAGTTTCTATGATTCTGCTTCATTCCCTGTCCTTAGACTGTTCCCATTAAGTCTTGATATCATCTCTTCATTTGCATGACTCTTAGACTCCTGTGGTTAGAATCATTCTCTCCCGGACAATTATGCAAATATGTAATGTTCTGAACCACTGTGACTCTTTCAGACTTGTTACAAGGTGTGTTAGAAAGGCAGCATCCTAGTCTTGAGAATCTCGAATTCATGGTCACACTTGAAACATCAAAGACTTGAAGAGCTGAGTCAGATCCACTGTATATTTTATACAACATCCCCTTTGGCTCACCCAGAGGAGAATCATCGGGGAAAGTTTTCCCAATGCAATAGCCATTTTCTCTAAGACTCTAAGAAGGTGAAACTAGAGGCAGACAGCACCAATTTGTTTAAGGAAAACAAAGAGAACAGGTAACACATTTGCTGCTGGGAGCATGCTCAGAAATATACAACAAACTAGCCATTGACCTTGCCAAAAATGGGTTAAAATCTTCCAGGCCTTGCTGAAAGGAGAACTTATTCATGCTGTTCTCGGGCCTTGTCTCCTGGAGAAGTCATATGGCTCCCAGCACGGATGCTCACCAAAGAGTAGTTCATATGAAGACTCATAATCAAAGCCTGATGTCTGTGTACTGTCACCAGGACTGACGAGTGTCACAGGGGAAGGTTCAAAAAGAAACTGCACTGCCCTTAAGTGTAATGGAATCTGAATGTTATCACTGGCTTAATACACTGCCCAGTGCACCTCCTATTACCCCTCCCCTCTCTCTCTGCATAAGTGTGCCATCCTCTAGTGAAAGCCGGTACAGAACATCGCCTTTGTTCCTTCATGCAGACTCTGCTTAGAAGACACAGAAACAGATGCCCGTTTCCTGAGAACTGACCCATTTCTGTCATATTCACAGTGCTCGGGCATGACATAGGGGGAAGTCTGTGAGCCCTGAGGGTTCATTGCAATGAATGGCACTTAGCACCACTTCTGCAAGCTGTGTCTTGTTTCAGGAAGCAAATTGCCCCAATGTCTAGTGCTCCAAGCACTTTCTCAGCCTCTCCTGACCATCTCTGGAGTACATGTAGAAAGACCAAGATCCTCAAGCTGTCCAATATTTTCCTTTGACTTAGTGAGAACCAGAAGGGAGTGTTGGTGATTTCCCATCATCTCAACTGTGGATTCTGGGTTCTGCTAACCTGCAATTGGCACTCAGCCAGAGATGACAGTTCATCACTCCGGGGTTTGTGAAGGTGTGTTTTACCCCAGTACCCTGAGGTCTAATATCACTTTTGAACCAGGCTGGTTTTGAGAGTCACGGAGGGAGAGTGCTTACTCACTTCATGCATTGGAGCAGAAAAACAAGAACCAAATTAAAACATTTTATAGCAATCCCTGGTTTAAATTTAATATGACAGCTATAATTTTCTCTTAACACAGTCTGATCTCTTTGATTCTCAATAACATTAACTTGGAATACAGACAAGTGGTATATGCTGACGATTTTCTCCTTCTTTCTTTCCTCTGTTTGGTGATCTCTCTCTCTCTCTCTCTCTCTCTCTCTCTCTCTCTCTCTCTCTCTCTCACCCCCTCTCCAGATGGCATAGAGTTTAGATTTTTCTTGAATGAATACTTAGCATGAGCTGCAATGAGGATCTGTGTCTGTGTGTGTAAACTGACGCATTCTGACGCTGTTTCACAAGGTTTGTATAGCAAGGGCTTTAAAAGACAGTCCCTTCACTGAGAGCTCATTGCATTTTAAATAGAACATTTAGTTTTCTGAAAGTTATTTTAGTATCTGCATTGCATAATCGAAATGGGGCACTTTTGTGGTGTATTTAAGTGAGGTGATTTACATTCTCCTTCTGGGCATCAATGTTCTGAATACGGCACGTTGGCGCTCTATAGTAACCTGCATTTCTGCAAGCTTGAGACAGTGAGTGGAGCTCAGAGAAGGTGATTCTTCAGGGACTGTGAAACCCAGCGACTTTGCCTGGGGATTGGGGTCCCTTCCTTAGCTACTCTCAAGCCAATCAGTCTAGACAGGACTGGAATCTCTCTCTGAGCTTTATATGTAGAGTCATTTCTGATACAGGGATAAGATCCCCTGGAGAAGTTTTCTGTATATGTATATAGATAACAGCTTTCCTTTTCCCTCACTGGATTTTTATCCTTGTTTCTCATACTTGTGTACTTTTGTCTGGAGTTTGTTTCAGTGGCTTAATCTTCACTGATTCTAATTTTTGAATTCTAGTTTGCTAATGCATTGCATTCTTTTATGTTCATCCCACTTTCCTTGGGATTCAAGGCATAGATCCTCTAAATAGAATGCGGTGCTTTTAAATGACCTTTGCTGTATTTTGTAGTGATGAAGACCTTTGAGGGCTTTCATTGACGTGTGACAGTCATTGAGTATGGCAACCCAATTGATAAGTCAGGCCTGATTCTGACCGGTAATCTGACACTTGGTGCTGCAACTGTAATTCCTGTCACAAAGCTCTCAAGGTCACAAATACCCTACTTTCCTAAGCAAGCTGACAAATATAGGTCGGCTTTTAAATTTCAAGAAAATTCTAATTGCTTGAGCATTAATTTAGTAATTTTGTTATATATATACACTAATATTTATTGAATATATATATATAATTGATGTTTCCATAGGCAATTGCTGCTTGATTCAGATTTGTTAAGACTTCACAGTTACTGGCCAAATTTATTGTTTTTGTGAGGGCACATGTATATTGAAGATTTTCAGTTTCAGTTATTTTATTTTTCAATATCCTTTAGTCATTACGTGCCATTAGCCTATTGAAAAGTTATAGATGCCAGCTGTCTACAAGAAAATGTCATCACAGCTGTTTCCAGTCTTCCTGCAGCTCTGATAGTTCCCCTCTATATGTTGGCACCACACTATTTAACACAATGAAGCTCACAAGCACTGGCCTCTGTAATGTGCAGTTGATAGTTTTTACATCAGAACTTTCACTTGGACTCATCTGATGAATAGTGTCATTTCCTTCCTTTTCCTGTCTGTTTGTTTTCTGTATCTCCTCACTTTTTTCTCTATTTTAAGGAAACTATTGTGTTCTTGTCTGATTTAATTCAGTAATGATGAACTTTATTTTCATAAAAATATAGAACATATATATTGCACACACATATTTCTCTGCATACAAATGTTACATACTTTGAATTAGGAACAAAATTAGAATTATGAATTAATATCATACTGTAAATTGTTTTTCTTCTCCCTCAAACTTCCTATCTTTATGAATGTAACCTTTAATTAGAGGCATAGGTTATATTTGCACCTTCTATTTTACATAATAATTCATATTTGCAGATTTGTTCAGAAAATATTTATCTGTTCTCTGTTTCTTCCAGACAATTTTTGTGCATAGGGGTGAGATACTCATTATCTGCCACATTGTGTTTGTGAAACCCTACTCTAAGCAAGATGAAATAATGCTTTGAATATATATTTACTTGACTGTGACAAATTCCAAGTTCAAACGCTTTAGTGCATTTGAAGACCATGACTTTAATTTTGAAATCACAGCTCCCATTGAGGAATGCATCTTGATCCAGCGTATTTTTTCTGTTATTGAATATGCTAAAGTTTATGGTTTTATATAGAGATTTTTAGATCCTAATCCTAGGAAATTTTGAGCTTTTGAAAATGTTTTTACTTTTATATTTATCTCATTAATTATCAAACACTTAAAAATGTCAGTCAGTTTCTTCTCACTAGAGCATCTTTGGTGTAACTTTTCAGTTTTCTCATCTACACCTAAGCATTCTTCTTCCTTCTACGGCACCCATGAAATTTGCCTGCTTTCAACTTCACATTTTTTCACTTTCTTCATGATATTTTGTTAGACAGTGTTAGTTCTATTGATGCCAAATGTATTTTTTACTTTATAGAAAATATAAAATGTGTCTGGAGAAATGTTTTCCTAATCCAAAGTCATGAAAACATTCTTCCATATTTCTTCTTTAGGTTTTGTAAGATGAGCTGACACATTTAGATCTGTGGTTCAGGTCTTGTATTCATTTGCATTCATGTCTGTGTGCAATGTGTGTGTGTATCTATAGGTCGATATGTGTGTGTGTGTCTGTGTGTGTGCATATGTGTTGATTGTACTGTGGTACTAGTTAAGTACTTCAAAGAGGAGATCTTGAGCTAACAGTCCATTGCAAATTATTTATAAAGGAAATGTTCACAATGTCCAACAGAAACAAGAACACAATGAAAAAAAATCAAAATTTCAGATGATGTCCTAGACTGATCTTGACCAGTCGCATCATTACATCACAGACACGCCCCTTCTAGGGACAAAGTCAGTTCTATTTTCTACTGCAGCACTTTACTAGTTATGGCTGTGCCTGGGTAGCTGGTAAATCTTTGGGCACTTTTGAGTCTTCAAAGTGAGTTCCTGTGGCAATCACTGGACTGACTTGGGCATGTGTCAGCAGTAATAAGTCAGGCAGAGAGGAACAAACGGTGCCCAGTGCCATGAAAACATCCAAAGACTCTGGCAAGGATCTGAGCATAGCATCTTCTATAGGCTCATTACTGCCCATTCTCAAACGGCCATTTTCTCCAGCACATTTGACAGGATCTTCAAATTACATTGTTGCCTTCAGGGATCATCAACTGAGTACTTACGAATGGTCTGTTCCTAATCGAACGATTGATTACTCATCTGTACACACACAAGTATGACACTGCCTTAATTACTGAAGATTTAGAGTGACTCAAAAGCCAATAATAGGAATCATCGTTATTTTTTTAATTCTTCAAGTGTATCATAACTTTTATATATCAATATTTCAGAGAAACTTATAGAACTGAAGTGGCAATTTCTTATAACAAATTTATTGAGTTTTAATGGATAGTACACAGAGTCTATACATCAATTTTGACAGGATGACTGTCTTATAAATAGCATGGTGTGGAGCCCTATTGTCAAGGGCTTTGATTCCGTTTAGCAGTGCTCTGCAGCTTCCACTACAGAGGTCGTGTATCTCTTAATTTATTGCTGTGTTTGCATGTTGTTGATATTGCTTCAGGTAAAATTGTATTGCTATTTTCATTTTTTCATTGTTGCCTCATATTGTGAGGCGTTCAATTAATTTTAAAATACTAACCTTATATATCACTGTTGTGCTAGATTTACTACTGTAAAAATTATTCTTTCTGTGGGAACATCTGTCCAGTGGTTGAAAAGTACTCATTCCCTTATGATAGCTCACAATGTTAACATGCACATGGCCTTGAAAACCTACCCTCTCTGTGTGTTGTGTTTCTTTTTTACCTGTTGATTTCACCATGACTGTCTATAGCTGCAAACACATGGAACGATGCATCCTCATTGTATGTCTGTCTCTCGAAGTCTTTCCATTCTCCCTGTATCTTCCCATAATCAGTAATATCAGAACACCTTGGCCCAAAGTCCTTCACATTTTTAGCATAGGGACAACTAAGTCACCATTCTAGGCACTAAGAGATAAATATTTTCCCAAAGGGGCAGGAATTGGGAGACACACACAAATAATTCCTAGGTTCCTGCAATTTAGTTGTCTTGTCTATGCAATTCTGAGTCAACTTCTGCTTAGGATCCAATGTCTTTTTTAACTATCAGTCTCAGAATATCCAATTCCACATTACTGTGTTGAACCTTGACTTTCAGAGATACTGTTATAGTTTTTGAACAGAGAGTGAACTAATTTTTAGCTATTTGAGTTGTTTTGGGAATTGCTTTGTGGAACTAATATGCTGTTTTGTACCTCTGAGATCTGTGTTACACACTACTCTCATCCTTAAAGAACTAACTAGTTTCTTAGTGAAGAAAAAGCAATGTATGCAGGACCAGGCAGGTGGCTCAACAGGCTAGTGAGTTAAAAAGACAATAAAAACTTCTAAATCAGAGAGACCAAAAGATGCCTGACAGAAGGCATTTACTTACTAGGATGGAGGACACACAGAAAATTACCCCAGGCAAAGGGCATGACACCTGATAGTGTATCCCAGAGGGGATGTAGGACCACCTCACCTGGGTATAATGCAGTTCTTACTAAGCAACAGGAATCACTAATATGGGGGCGGATAAGCAAAGCCTTGGATGGAAGATTAAGGAATTATTTCCATGTTCTCAGTATAAAGAAGTAACGTGTTTTGAAATCATTAGTAAGCTTTGTAAAACTTTCTATTAAAAGTTTTCAATTATACTTCATTTAGACAGTTCCTGAAATGAAAGTGTTATAATTATGGCTAAGCATACTCTGATCAAACATCAAGCAATCATATCTGTGTCTCAAGTTTATCATACATTGAAGTAAAATTACTTCAATCAAATTAACCAATGCACAGATTGAATTAATGCAAGAGTGGTGCTAGGCGTGGTGCTAATGTGAGCATGTGAAAGCTTTATTTGGCTTTATTGTTTCCTTTTTGATAGGATCTACGGCAGCCCAGGCTAGCCTAGAATTTAGTATATAGGCGAGGCTGGCCTCAGAGTCTCGAAATCAACTTCTTGAATGCTATAATTATAGCATTGAGCCTGGTTTATACTTCTGCTCCTGTTCCCAACTCTCTCCACTATCCTTCCCATTTCTTCTTCATCAAGGAGTGGATTGATCAGACACTTTCTGTTCCATTATGGTACATTTCAAATTACTTTCAAAGGTTTCCCATGAGATAATGAAGCAAAATAACTACATATCAGTCACGGGATACTAAATGCTTTGCAGTACTTATTAGGGTGCTAGGACAGTAACCATTATTCATTGGTCTCATACATATTTCAGAAGCTACTCTATGATATTTGACTTAGAAATAACATTTTGCTACTAGCATTTCTAGTATCCCAAGTTCCTTACTCATGGGAAATAGTATACTGGTACATTATTGTAATTTACAAACAAACAAACAAAAACAAATGACTGTTGCCAATGAACTGAATATAGAAATAGACTGTTCAATACAACCCATGTTATAATGAAAATAGAAATCATAGGATCCCCCCTGTATTATCAAAGCCATGTATACCTGAGTTAGGATTTCTTGTCTCCCGGGTCCATCAGGGCAGATAGCAGACACTGGCTCTCTGAGCTAAATGTCAGAATTGCCAACACAAAGGCTCACTGAGCAAAGGAACTTGTGCTTTTCTTCGGAAGGCCATCTGCTGTGCAGTTAGCACTGCAGGACGATTCACAGTCCACAAGGAACAAGCTTGGAGGTCCCTAAAGACTTTTTATCAAGAAAAGGAAAAAGTAAACCAATGTCCACGAGACAAAGATTGTCTAGTCAGCAACCGGAGGCACTCCCAAGAGAAAGGATATTTAGTAAAGCGGTTGGTTTCTCGTGTGATTTCTTTTGGGAGAATCTCAGTTGTTCAAGTGTGTAGGAAGGAAATATATTCCACACAGTATAGCCTGGGGAGATTGCAAAAGACTCACAGTTTTGTTGCTTCTAATTTAATCTAATTGAACTTACACTGTTTACTGTTAAAATACAAACCACTAGAATCGCAGCCCGTTGTGACAGCATATGGCTATGATGCCAGCTCAAGCAGAAGGAACACAAGTTCAAAGCCACATCTAAAGCAAGGTTATTTAGGGTTCCTGAGATGTGTAAACAAGAAACATAAAATCTATGGTGCTTTAGCTCAGAACTCCCTCCCCAGCCCCATTCCTCTCTCACTCCCTTGCTCTCTTTTCCCTGAGTGTGTCAGTTCTTTCTCATCTAAAGGTGGAAGGATTTCATTTGATCCATATTTCTGAGGGGATTCAATCCACCATGTCAGGGGAGTCATAGCAGTGGGAAGCAATCACACTGTCTCGCTACTCGGGGTTCTGAGTAGACAGGAAGTGGGACTGGCTTTGGAAACCTCAGGCCTGTCTCCAGTGACTGACTTCCTCTAGTGAGCTTCTGTCTCCCAGAATCCCTCAGCCTTCACCAACAGTACAACCAGCTGAAGACCAAGTAGTCAACACCCAGGCCTGGACAGGGGACCAGTCAGCTCCCTCCAGTCTTCTCTCAAAACTGTTTGTTCTCTTTCCTAGTACCCTATACTTCCTGATGAGCACCGATGAACAGTTTTATGACAATGCACAAAATCCCAGAATGTAATTCATTTTCTATCTCAAGTGCCAGCCAAATGCACATGTGTTTGCTGGTATGATTGTGCCAGGTTTGCAGAACCTCCAGCTTGTTAGAAAAGCCTCAAAATTTGAATCAGGACATGGAGCTACAGCTGAAAATCTACAGAATAGGATCTGGAATAAAGCGCGTCTTCCTCTCCATGTTTCTGCAAAATCCCAGCAAGGAAAGCAGGTTCTCCTCCACACAGGTGCTTCACCATTTAGGGAGTGGTCTGCAAGCCACGTGCCTCCAACAGTCTGCTCAACCCATAGAATAAAGTGCTAACAGAATGGCTAGCGAGCATTTGCGTTAGCGCACGCAGTCAGTGGGGATGGACGCATTTATTAGACAGTTACGACTGTGCCAGGCCCACCAGAGACACTTTAGTTTAAGGGCGGCACATTTCCCTGTAAATGGCTTGTAGTGAATAACGCAAATGTGCGGGCGTGAGAATAAATTAAATCCATTTCCAGACACCGTGAATGTTCTAGAACAGTCCTGCGGTAAATCACTTGCATAGCGTTTATAGATTACTCTGCTCTGTCCGGGCCGACTTGTAAATATCTGTCTAACTCATAACCGTGTGATTTGCAGCCCTCTAAAGGAAACCTTGCGGACTGCTCTCCCGCTCTTTCCCAGTCGTCCTCCCTCCATAGAATATTGACAGGTATCTCGCAAAAAGAAAATTTTCGAATGTTTCGATAAAGCAGTACGTGCCTAATAAAAGCTACATAATGCAGTGTATAACAAGTAAGGCTCAACCAAAACCAGAAAAGATATGAAGCACTCTCAGTGCACATGGCTGCCTCATCAGCCAAGCCCTTTTCTTCTTCCTCTGGGCCAAGCTGTCTTTGGAGCACGCAGGAACTGGCACCAGGCTTTAGCAACACAGAGTGACAATCTCCTAATGCTCTCAGCTCCCAGATTGGTCTCTGTATTCCCCTCTATCTTCCTGGCCCTTTTTCTCACCCCCATACATACATGGCTCCTCCCACCCCCACACAAAATGCTTATTTTTTCAGGAATCAGTATGGACAAACTTGTTTTCCATTTCACTAGGTGCAAGAACACATGAGAGGCAAAATAAGCATTCAGTTCTAGAAAAGCCCTGATGATGAGTTTTAGCATCTCTTTTAAATCAGAAACCATGTCTCCTGTCCTGTTCATTTTGTGTATGTGTGTGTGTGTGTGTGTGTGTGTGTGTGTGTGTGTGTGTGTGTGTAATTTCACTTAACACTCAGACCAAGGCATGTTTAGCTCCTTACTTCATTGGTAGAAATAGTGAATGACACTGAAGAAAAAGAACTACTCCAAGATGATGCTGTTAGCTGCAGATCCAATACTCGAAGTTCAGCCTAATTCAAAGGCATGCATCTGCGCTCTCTCCCATCCGCCTGGTCGCAACTGTAGTGAGCTGTTATGATCTGGGGGCAGTCACCCCTCTCTGCAATCGAGCGCGTTGAAGGTTACACAGTTGGCTGGGTTTGGGTTTCCAACTTTCAATGGGCTGCTCCCTTCTAAGCATACCATTGTAATTATTTAGAGCTGCTAGCTTTAGAAAATATTTTAAGCTCCATGAGGGAAAACGATTCCAGTCCTCTGTGATGCTGTGTCTAGGCTACATGGACATCAAGAGGAAAATGCTTGTCTTTGGGGTTTGGGGCACTTCCCACACGCCAGGATCCTGCTTCTATCATCATCGGCCCTTAGCACACACTAGATATGGACCAGTGTCTCACCATCTCTCTTTCAGGCCTCACTGGTTTCTATTCATTTGTGGTGGCATTTCATCTACTCGCTCTAACCTCTCTTAAAGATGAGTTGATCCTTAGTGGTTCCTCGTCTTCAATCAAGTAATGCTCTCCTGAGCTGCAGCCCTAAGCTTTATCACTACCAACCTGCGCCTTCACAAGGGCAATCCGGATGACCTCACTTCATAGCTGTAGACTGCCTTGTGTTGTGTAACATGTCCCCAGGCTTAGCTCATATCATCCTCATCTCCTCGGTGATGGTGTAGGAAATATGTATAAGTGAAGTAACTGAGGCCTGAGGGCCAGCGAGGGTCAGAGACAGAACACTCAGAAGACAGGAGCGTCTGGCTTCCATGGCCAGCACCAAAGAGAAACATAACTCAGATGCAAAAAAACAACTTATTTCTAGAGACAGCGACTTTGTTGTTTGATTTTCAGATACAGCTGTCTGTGCATGAGCACTTTGAAACCACAGTGTGTTTAACCTTTGACTTGGAATCTGTAACTTTCATAGCAAACTTTGGATATACAAACATCCACGCCGTTGAACACTGTACTGGGAGACTCGATTCACACAGTTAGTTAACAGTGCAGCTTGACAACTTGGAGTCTATTACCGCAATAATGAAATGATTACACTTAACACAGAGCAGGTACTTTGAGACTGTGCTGAATGTGGTACTTGACATTCAAGAAGGCAATGAGAGAGGATGTCTTGATTCTGACCTGTGTTCTACTTATTACACTAAGTGAACTTGACAGGTGGCTGACACTCCACAGAGTTTACTGATTTATAAAATGGAACAAAATGAGTACTTTTAAAATGTCAGCTATGACTTTATTTGAGATTATCTGACTATTATGTAGTATTTTTAGCCATGCTTGGTAGCATACATATCTAATCTCAATGCTTGGGAGACTGAGGCCGGATAATATTCTTGAAGGTAGCCTGGGTTACATATTGAGTCTAGCCTCTCCCCAGCTGCATAGAACATCACAACCTTAAAAATGACAACAAAAATCCCCATTACAAGTTCAATTATGGTATAAATATCATTAACTGCTCATAGCTTTCTGAAAACACACACACACACACACACAATTTTGTTTAAGCAAGCATTTTAAATAGTGAAAATACAATTGTCTTGAAGACTCATTTTTTTTTACTTTCAGTTCATATGTATGTGTGTTTTTCCTGCACATATGTCTGTGGCCCACATGCCATGCCAAAGGAGGCAAGATGAGGGAATTAAATCCACTGGAACTGGTGTTATAGACTATTGTGAGCCACTATATAGACAGTAAGAACCAAACCGGGATCCTCTGCAAGAACAAGTGCTCTTAATATTTGAGACAGCTCTCCATTCCCCAAAATACACAGATTTAAAAATTCCCAATGATAATTTCTTTCCAAATTCTAACATCTGTCCTGACTGGTGATGATATTTTATAATTATGGTGGCTATTATTAAAACGCCAGTGTCAAACCGCAGTGTGTTAATAGTTCTAAACGTGAGTGCACGATCTATATTCCACATTCCCCACAGTTTCCATCTCGTCTCAAATGTCTGCTTCATGCCCAAGAAGAAAAGGCCAGGCTTTCGCTTTGAATTTTAAGCATGCGTTCAGAGCACATGAAGGTTATCCTCCATCCCGCATGTCCTACATGTCTGCCCTGCATCATGTCAGATTCCAGAGTTGGTAACTCCTGGAAGGAATATGGAGACTCCTCCCAGCTGACACTTAGCCTGCACATAAAGTGCCAGAATAATGGCTGATAGTGGGCACCTCACTCTTTTTTTTTTGGTATAGATTTCATCACCAAATCTTAGCATCCTTTTCAACGTGTTACCTCCAAAATAAATGTGAATAATATTAAGTTAATTACATTTTCTTAAAGAATAATAATTTTGGCTAATTTAAATTTATCATATATTAGTATTCCTTACTTCTGTGTATTTGTCTTTACCATACTTTTGTTTGTATCTCTCTTTCTTTGTTTGTTCTTTGAGACAAGCTGTCCTAATGTAGCCCAGGCAACTCAACGCCTAGTGGCGACTCTCCTGCCTGGACCTTTCGTGTGCTGTGCTTAGAAGAATGAGCCACCACACCTGACTGATTTTTATTTAAATGAGTGGGAAAGTGATAAGAATAATTCTCAAAATGCTTAGAAAAGCCCTGTGGTTGTTTTTATCTTAGTATTAGCTTACGAAAACAGGTTCTGCAGAGAACATCTTTTACTTCCGAGATGGTTTTCCCTTTTCCCTTCCAAGGATCCACAGGGAAAATCATCTTGGAAATAGAAAGATGCTCAATTAAGATCCTTTTCCATTTTCCCAATGTTAATTTCTGTATTGAGAGGCTTGTGTGAAGTTCTTAACACAGCTGAGTAAACAATCATGTGAAGTGTCTGAGCTTCAGAAACAAACCACACGCACTCTCCTCCCTCCCTCTTCCATTCCTGTGTGGACATGTAGGCATGACATCACAACTTGAATAAGTCAGACAGCTCCTAAGTCAGCGCCAGGACAGACACATGTAAATTACCTCAGATGGCACCTGGTGCACATGGAAAGAAGAAGTTAAGGGTGCCCCCTATCCAACTCTTCATCAGTATCTATCACATAGAGACACTGAGTCTACACCTCGGGAAGGTTGTGGTCCAATGGGGAATACCAAAAATCCCAATCTGTTTCCACAGAGTGGGCGTTAAAGAGGAAAATCAAGGCATGCTGAGAGTGCATATGTTGATTGACAGCTATTCTAATTCCTGTGAGAATCAGTGAAGAGAATCTAAAAGATGAGTGAGTTGGACAAGGTAAAGCAGAGGAGCAAAGAGGAAGAAAATAAAAAAAGGAAGGAAGGAAGGAAGGAAGGAAGGAAGGAAGGAAGGAAGGAAGGAAGGAAGGAAGGAAGGAAGGAAGGACCAAAGGGGAATGAGAGCCTGGAGCAGTGTAGTGACCAGAAAGAACCCTCCAGATCTGAGCATCCACAGGGCCTCTGTGATGCTAGGCCATGTACACAGCTGAATAACCCTTTCATGGTGGTAAACACAGATAAGTCACAAATGAGGGAAGAACCTGTGGGAAGCAAAGAGGCACAGACAATAAAAAGATCATACGGTGAGGCCCCCACTTGGTATTTTTTTCTGGAGTCTTACACTCCGTAGAGGTTTCTGATTCCAGCCCTCACAGGCAGAAGACTTGAGAGGCTGCATTGTTTATTCTGACAGTTTTTCTGTCTGTGCTCAGAAGGTTGAGATAGAGTAAAGGAAGAGAACTGTCACGTTGGAGGAGGAGGAAGAAAGGGAAGAGAGGGGGCATGGTTGGGATTGAGATGAAGGGTTCTGTCAGTCTCAATTGAAGTAGCAATCACTCCTTGAGAACCTTCCAGGTGGGAAACAGATAATGACTGGCCTGTGTTCCACCCACACCCATCACTGCCTCCCAGACACGGGGCTCTGTGCTGCTATGGGCACTTGTTTCTCTATACTGGGAAAGGACGGTTTCATATACAAATTGACATAAAATTACAGCAGAAATATTTACATTTTCCATACATCTCCTCCAACATCCTCCTCCCATATGTATATACATATATATAATATTTCCATTTTTTAAATCATTGGAGTATATGTTTCAGCCAGAATCCCTCTTTCCCTTCAATGTTCATACACAGCAAGCATTCCTAGGTGAAGGAATATTTCTTGAGATACGCAGAGATAGTAAAGAAATGCAAGCCCTGCAAAAGTGATGCTCTACCTGTAGCTGATATGTGGGCCAGGCTCCAGTGTCCCCAGTTCTCTCCATAATTACTGCATTCTGATCTTCTGAGCATCAGACCCATTTTGTGAGCATTTACTGTCCAGCATTTAATGATGCTGTCTCTTTAATCTCTTCGCTCTTTCCTTTCTTTTTCTACCAGAAGACTGACATTTTTTTAAGAAGTCAGGCCAATATTTCGGATCATAGCTGAGTTGTTTTCTTTCTTTCTCCCTAAGCACCAACTGAATATAAACAGCTGACAACATAAAATTCCGTCATTGGATATGCCATCCATCACGCGTGTGTTCCAGGGCTTCTGATTGGATTCAAATGTGTGCTGTCCCCACTTCTTCGTGTCATAAAATACCAGCCAGGAGGACTATGTGGGGATGTCCCTAGCCATTATAAAATCCTCACCAAACACCTTAGCTAAGCAAAACTCAACTGATATTTATGCATTTCCCTAACTTCCCCTAAGCAGCAGGCCAGGGGAGCCTTCTAAGGAACATTACATCAACTTGATTAGATCATAGCTCCTGCCCTGCTCTTGTCAGTTCCATTATGCTGAGACATGTATCTGGCATGCCTCCTTCCAATTAACTCCCTAAATCTGACAGACCAGGTCTCTAGAAGGGAGCATCTTTTTTTGAACTGTGGGCTCCAGGAAGGTAGCAGCAAGCCTTCTTCAGTCTGCTAGCCCTAGCTTCTCTTCTGCTCTATCCTGAATTTGCTTGATCTTGGGTTGGAGTATGAGCTATTTTCTCATTACTATTGTTTCTCTCCTCCTTCCTTTATTACCACTGTACAGACTAAATGACCCCAAGTGTTCTCATCTGCTTTTTGCCGCTGTGATAAAATACTTACTGAACCAAACTTGGGGAAGAAAGAGTTTATTTCATTATACAACTCCAAGTCACAGTGCATCACTAATAGTGGTTAAGACAGGAAGCAGAAGGTAGGAACTGATGTGCGAAAACTGGCTCTCCCTTCCTAAGCTCCTCAGCCAGGTGGTGGCACTCCATGCCCACCTTCAACCCTCCTCCATTCTGCGATTTTGTCTGGCTTGTGTATGGACAGATCTCGTGTGCGCTGTCACAATCACCATGACAACTACCCTGTTGTTTCAGGAAAACAGTTTCCTTTAAGTTATCCCCACTTTTGGCTCTTACAATCTCCCAGTCCCTCTCTTCTGAGAAGGTCCCTAAGCTTTGGAGATATGCATATCCCATTTTAGGTTGAGCACCTTCTCTGCATGTTGACCAGGTTAACATCTATGTGTTAATTGCCATCTACTGCAAGAAGAAACTTTTCTGAAGATGGCTGAAAGATATCCTGATTTCTGGGTGTATTGAAAAGCCTTTAGGAATTGTTCAAATACTATATCCACTGAACAGAATTATAGAATTAAGGTCTTCCCTGGAGCCTAAGACCTATCTGGCTACAGGTTCTTGGTCCTATTAACAATGCCAGTCATGGGCTCCATCTCATGGAGCGGGCCCTAGATCTTATCTTATTTAAGGTTTCTATCTCTGTGATGAAACACCATGACCATAAACAAGTTGGAAGGGAAATTGATTACTTGGTTTATACTTCCACATCATAGTCTGTTGGAACATGGTCTAAGAATGGAGTCATATGAAGGGAATTATGCACCCTTGTGAGAAAACTCCAAGAAGACAAGACCAAAGTCTTGTGAGTTCAGTTTCTTCAAAAACACAAAGCTGTCCTTGGAACATGCTTTCATTAACTTTCTAGGAGTAGCGGATATGAGGTTATTTCAGATTATTCATTACACCTAGCTATTGTTATTTGTTTTTCGGCCTCAATAGAAAACCATGTTCTTTTCAGGGCAATAGTGGAACTTCAATCCCAGCACTCGGGAAGCAGAGGCAGGTGGGTCTCTGTGAGTTTGAGGCCAACCTGGGTTACAGAGTGAGTTCTAGGATAGCCAAGACTGTTTCACAAAGAAACTCTGTCTCAAAAAGCCAAAAAAAAAAGAAAGAAAAGAGAAAAAGAAAGGAAAACCATGTTCTTACCATATGCTGCTTGCCCCCCACATGCAGCTTTTCCTTGTCATCAGACTTTTAGCCCTCAGAGTATAAACTGTCTGATCCTCTGAATGAAGTTATCTACTACATGAGACTTTAGTGTGCCTCTATTTTAGGCTCCACTCTCCCATGTTCACACTGCCAAATAGAGCAGTAAACAATAGTCTTTCTCAGAAGGAAATCAGGACAGGAGCTCCCAGAGCTGGAACCTGGAGGTAGGAGCTGATGCAGAGGCCTTAAGAGCCAGGGGATGTTGTTTACTGGCCTCCTCATTACGGCTTGCTCCACCTACCTTCTTATACAATCCAGGATCCCCAGCCAAGTGTTGGAAGAGGGGTTGCTTGTTTGTTCCGGCCACCTGGCTAGCTTAGCCCCAAAATAACCACACAGAAACTGTATTAATTAAAATCACTGCTTGGTCCATTAGCTCTAGCTTCTTATTGGCTAACTCTTACATCTTAATTTAACCCATTGCTATTAATTTGTATATCACCACAAGACAGAGGCCTACCAGCAAAGTTCTGGCATGTCTGACTCT
Source organism: Microtus pennsylvanicus (assembly GCF_037038515.1). Classification (NCBI taxonomy): domain Eukaryota; kingdom Metazoa; phylum Chordata; class Mammalia; order Rodentia; family Cricetidae; genus Microtus; species Microtus pennsylvanicus. Next base: position 25,297,695 of record NC_134588.1, read on the forward strand.
GGCAGTGAGTGGCTCCATAGTGTCTCTTTGACTGTGCCTTCTTCCTCCCAGAATTCAGTTCCATCTTCACTGCCTACCTAAGTTCTGCCCTATCAACAGCCCAAGGCAGTTTTCTTTATTCATTAATGGTAATCACAGCACACAGAGGGGACTCCGACATCAGCCCATGGATGGCAACACCCACAATGGGTTAAGCTCTCCCCCACCAATCAATCACTAATTAAGAAAATGCTCTACAGTCAGAATTTATGGAGATATTTTTTCTATTGAGGTTCCTTACTTTCAGATGATTATAGTTTGTGTCAATTTGTCGTGATACAAATCTCATCAGAAAATGATTGGTTAATCCTGTAACACTATTGAACCAGTGAGCATAGCTTGTCAGGCCAAACCTTATTATAGCTAATAGGGTTCAAAGCTGGTGGGAACCTTTCACATCTTGTTGCATGTATAGCAGCTTCTAGTATTGTGAAAGCTAGCTAGTAGGGATGAAGCTTATACATGAGAACTAGATTGATTTCTTTTTCATGTTCCTTGTATGACTCAAATGTGTGATATCTTCAGTAATAGGATCTTACCTACCACCAAGTTCTGGAGAGCAACCAGGAGCACTGACAAAAGCCTATATGGTTTAGGGATTTTAGAAAGCCTATTGGCCAGCAATATGAGGTGACCAGTTCCTAGCACTGGGGTTTTTATTGCTGGCATGCGGTGTTTAGTTAGGATACTGCCCTCCTATGATATAATAATATCATTTAAACTATTTTATCTATGTATGTATTTTAGGAAGCTTATAGTAGTTAGTTTCCATATTCATACCACCCAGAATGCACCAGATCTTGTCTAAACTTTTAAATGTTAACTCCACTTCGTAGTCTGTGAAATAGGAATACAATTGCTCCTGGATTTTCCATGGAGTTATATAAATTGAAAATATAAATTGAAAATACAACACAAATCCTTCAGGAACTTGAGGTATAACTCAGTGGTAAATGTCTTGCATACATGGATGAGGCATCTGAATTCAGTGCCTGCTGTCTACCTCTGAAAAAGGGATGGAGGATTACCTAAGACAGCCCGACTCTGAGTAAGACCCTTCACGGTAGAACACTGGTGTTCTCCATGTGATTGCGGAGCAGACCGGACTGCAGGTCACAGCCCTGCCTGGCATCACCAGGGAGAATCCCACCCGAAAAAAAGCAAAAAGATCCAAACTGAAAACATTGAGAACAGTTTCTATTGAATTCACACTGCTTTTGCACCATCAGAAAGTCTAAAAATCATCAAGGCAAATCCTAACACACCAGGGATTTTCCGAACCATAAACGGAGTCACTTTTCTAACCCATGAAGATTTAAGGAGACATCCCTTCCTGTCTTCCCTATGGTATAGTGCAGTTTGCAGTGATACAGAAACCACTTACATACATTTCTTATGGGAGGGATATGCCTAAGAAACACAGGGGATTGCATTTATTTGTTTTGATCCCATGTAATTGAAAACAAATGTGTTTCCTATGTACAAGCTTAATCCAATAGTTGTTTTATCGTGAAATTAATCCTGGTATTTAAAGTAGAAAGCAGCTCTTGTTCTGCAGGGAAATACTGTGGAGAGAAAATGATTCTTTAAAAGAAATAAACAGGCAAACAAAACAGATCTACATAAGAAAGTAGTTTTGAAGCAATGGCCAAAACCTTAAAGGGGGCCCTTTTGATAAAGATGCTTAATAACATTGTTGACTTGTTAACACTTTGACCAAATGCCTATTTAATGAGTACATTTTTGTTTCATGCCTGGGTATAAATATCAGAAATAAAATCTGATAATATCAGAGATAAAATCTATGTTATCAGTAAAATAGGACCCACCACATATGTTCATTATGAGTCCTTATGTGGATGAATTAATTAAAGAACCTATAACAGTAATTGGAACATAGAAACATTATAAAAATGTTCACTATTAGCATTGTTCTCTCAATCCACTTATATAATGCCTTGAAGTTTGAAAAGTACTTCCTTATGTGACAAGAATAATGATACTGCCTGCCCTTTGGTTAGTGTTAATTGTCAGCTTGACACAATATAAATTACCTAAGGGAAGAATATCAAGGCAGACCTATGAGGGATTCTCTAGGTTATGTTAGCCTCCTGGCATGCCTATGGTGATTTTCCTGATTAGGTTATCTTAAGTGACCATCTAGATTATGGTGGGAAGATCCACCCATTGTAGGTGATACCATTCCCTGGGTGTAGCAAGGAGGTCACTTGTTTGTTCCCAGCTGCTTAGCCCCTAAATAATCACACAGAAACTGTATCAATCAAACAACTGCTTGGTCCATTAGCTCTAGCTTCTTATTGGCTAACTCTTACATATTAATTTAATTCATTTCTATTAATCTTTGTATTGCCATGTGGCTGTGGCTTACCGGCCAAAGTTCTGGCATCTGTCTCTGGAGGAGCTACATGGCTTCTCATTTACTCCACCTTCTTCCTCCCAGTACTTCCCTGCCTACATCTATTCCATAAGAAGACCCAAGACAGTTTCTTTATTGACCACAGCATACAGAGAGGAATTCCACATTACCTCCCCTTTTCTTTTAAATAAAAAGGAAGATTTTATCTTTAATATACTAAAACTACATATAACAAAACAGGTATCAAATAATAATTACAATTACAATATTTATATCCATTTTTTCTTTTATCATAACTAGGTAAAATTATAACTTTCAATTCTTCAACTCCATCAAAGACTCCAGAAGGATACAATATTACCTAAGTAAACTGGAAGTGCATTGTAAACAATTTCCAAAACTCTAGAATTGACAGAGACATCTTGCTGCCTGGACAGTCACCCAAAGTTCTTCTGTATTGTTGGGGCATCCATCTTCGGCCTACAGGCCCATAGTATCCAACAGACTTTTACAAGAAGCAGGAAATTTCAAAGACAGGTCCACCTATATCAGCACTTTGTCAGTCACGTTCTTCTGTGTCCTGCACAGACGTTTTATGAATCAGGAACCCCAAAGGATTGTCTCACTTTTAGGCAAATTCAACAGGCATTTCTCTGTGGGTTCTGCATGTTCAGTTCATCAAGTAGTCCAGGCATGAGCAGTTCTTTACCCACATGGCTAAATAAACTCTATAAAGAGCCTCTTTGATGCCCATCTTTCTCTTGAAGTAACTGGTGATGCCAGGAGCAAATGTGTCTCATTGTCATGAAAAGTCCTAAGTTCTTACACAATTTAAATGCCATATTCTGAAGGTCGTTCAAAGGTTTGAAGAATGTCTATCCATCTGAAATACATCTCTGTACATATAGAAAATCTAACTAACATGACTACATGTTTGACTATTATAGATGACTCTCTACCTATATTTCTTAATTATACATTAAACTTTTAAATGAGCTGCACAAACACAATACCTTAACCAAGAGCAGAAAAACACATATAACAAAATTGACCTAAAACTTGTATCAATAAACCAAGATCCATACCAATGCAAAGTATCCATCTGTATACCTGGGTTATGGTTCTGTAGTATATAAGAAGGAGAAGTAAGCTGGGCACAAACATATTCATTGTTCCCTTCTTCCTCTTTTGTGATGTGTATACTCAGCTACCTAGAGCTCCTTGGCTCCCCTGACATGAATGACTACCCTTGAACTGTGAGCTGAAATATACCCTTTGAATTGTGTTTGTCAAAGGCATTTTTCTCACCGCAACAGAAAAAAATTAGACACCTGCTGTTTTACCTTTTAATACCCAAAACATCAGTAAAATAACTTTAACTTATTCAAAAGCAAATTTAATAAGTACTTTTCTTTTGAAGGGAAGATGAAATAGCCCTTTATTTTTTTTTTTGAATTCCTAATACATTCCTTCAAAATGAAATTGTATGTCTTTTGGGAAAGTAAGTTGTGATCTCTTAAAAACACAGAATATGAAAAAATCTTGAGTGCAGTGGTATTTTATTCATTGCTGTGGCACTTTCTATTTAGTTTATTTTTAAGTGTTATTTCTTTAAAATAAATAGAGAGCTTAACATGAGTTTTCAGGTAGTCCAAGAAGTTCATAGGCAATGAATTAATGAGTTTAAATTTATAAATGATTTAGTACTCGCTTATGTCTTTTGACTCTGTACCACATAATATGTTACATGAAAAGCTAAAATGTTTGAACTGTAGATATTCTATTGTACCGTGTAGCAATTACAGATAATTTGCAAATTATAAGTTACAGGTAATTTGTAAAAAAACAAAACAAATTACCTCAAACTACAGAAGTTCCTAAATAATAGAAAACAGTCCTAGGTGGATTTCCATGCTTGGAAATACACAGTTGTTTCCATGGGATAATTTGCAGCCTGGACTTATGAATCTGTTACTTTGAGCTTGACTTCCAAGGCCATTCTGAGGTCACTACTGAACCTCCCTGAAGGAAAGGAAGAGAATGAAGAATGACCTATAGATGTGGAGGTAAGAGGAGGAGAAGGAACAGGGGGAGTAGAGCTGTCACATCTGCCCTTCTTATCTGCCAATATAAAAATTCAGTCATGTCCTGGTCACATGGTTCCACGGGGAACATTGGGATATGTAGTCCACTCCATGTCCTGGATAGGAGAAGAGGATGGACTTCAGTGTGCAATAAAAGATCATGCTACTGGGTAAGTAGGAAGTGGTCTCCTGTGCCAATGTGTTCAAGTGTACTTTCCACTTTCTCTTCTATGAGGTTCAGTGTAGCTGGCTTTATGTTGAGGTCTTTGATCCATTTGAACTTGAGTTTTGTGCATGATGATAGACATGGGTCTATTTTCATTCTTCTACATGTTGTTATCCAGTTATTCAAAACAACTCTTAGATTCCATCTTACACCTGTAAGAATAGCCAAGATCAAAAGCATTGATGACAACTTATGCTCAAGAGGTTGTGGGGTAAAGGGAACACTCCTGCATTGCTGGTGGGAATGCAAGCTGGCACAACCCCTTTGGATGTCAGTGTGGTAATTTCTCAGAAAAAAAAATAGGAAACAATCTTCCTCAAAACCCAGTAATAACACTTTTGGGTATATATCCAAAGGATGTTCAACCGTGCCACAAGGACATATGCTTAACTATATTCATAGCAACTTTGTTTTTCATAACCAGAATCTGGAAACAACCTAAATGTCCCGCAACCAAGGAATGAATAAGAAAAATGTGGTACATTTACACAATGGAGTACTACACAGCAGAAAAAAATAATGACAGCTTGAATTTTGCAGGCAAATGGATGGAGCTAGAAAACATTATTTTGAGTGAGGTAACCACAGACCCAGAAAGAAAACTATTACATGTACTCACTTATAAGTGATTTTTAAACATAAAGCAAAGAAAAACAGCCCACAAATCACAATCCCAGAGAACCTAGACAACAATCAGGACCCCAAGAGAGACATACATGGATTTAGTCTACATGGTAGTAGAAAAAGACAAGATCTCCTGAGTAAATTGGAAGCATGGGGACCTTTTGGGGAGAGGGTTGAAGGGAGGGGGAGGCAGAGAGGGAAGCAGAGAAAAATGTAGAGCTCAATAAAAATCAATAAAAAAGAGAAGATTGTGACAAACAAGTCCAGTTTTGTGTAAACAAGGACAATTTACTCAAAAGCGAAATTAGGGCAATGTATAGTCACCACAAGAGGCTGCAAGACTGAAGATACTTAAGACCTTTGTTCCCAGGTCTTATTGCTAAGGGGTATATGGTGTTTCTTTGTTTTGACTGACATATTAAGTTATATAACATTTTCCTCCAATGCGCCTGTCCCTTATCACAGTGCATCTGATTTCAATCATATCCACATCCATTTATGTAGAATCTTAAAATGACAAACAAGGGTTTCTTTTAAAACATCCCCAAGAGGACACAGTTTGTCTTAGAGCTCATGCACCCAAAACCATTCTGTATCAGCTCATCTCCTACCTTGATATCCATACGCAACCAGATTTCAACTAAATGCCATCGAACATTAGAGATCATGAAGGGAAGGGAAAACTTAACTCCGTTGTTCAGAGTGGGGTGTGCATGCAATTCAATGTAAGTGAGGGTCATAGTTTACTAACTGGGCATACTGGTTTAGTGGGGTATGAGCATAGCCCCAAAACAGGTGAAGTCCTAGATTTCTAACCTATCTCCTATGCTTGCCTACCCCAGCAGGTCTTCTGTTTCTAGACAGATCTTTAACGCTTAGTGGAGCCTCCCCTTCTATTTCTCTCTCATTCCCCTCTTCTTGGTAATTTATTGGAAAGAAAAATGAATCATCTGACTTACAAACTATTTCCAGTTTGTCTTTTAGGAATCATATCTCCACAGTGAAATTGAAACATGGTCCTGTGTCCTTAAGAGTTGTAACTTAGGGATGGCAAAGCCTCCAAGAGTCTTTGGTGAGCCCCCACTTGCAAAAGCTGGGATCATCAAGAAATATACCGTAGGGTTCCCACTTCTTTTTAGTTCACCTGGCATTGGTGTATCATGCCTCCCTCTTTTAGTCCAGAGATATAAAATGACAACATTTCAATTCAGTCATTGGTCAAAATTTATCTGTGGAACCACCTACAAGGATAACTTATAATCCATCTGCTATTCACTCACCTGCAGGTCCATTTTGTACCAATAATTCAGAAAAATGCTTTCCTTGGCAGGTTTACCACAAATGTCTCTTTCATATCCTTATGGAATCAGATTTAAATAAGTTTTATATTTTGCATCCATGCCATTTTGTAGTAATAGGAGCGCCGGCGGGGCTGCGTCCCCAACACCCCAGCCACCTGCTCGGCTAGCTTTTGCCCCGAAATAACACACAAACTGTATTCATTTAAACACTGCTTGGCTCATTTCTACCTAGCCTCTTCTAGGCTAACTCTCGCACCTGGACTAGCCCATTTCTTATCATCTGTATAGCACCGGTCTTACCGGGAAGATTCTAGCCTAAGTCCATCCTGGGTCGGAGCTTCATAACGTGCCTCTTCCCTGGAGCGGGGAGCATGGTGTCTCTCTGGAGAGGAGAGCTGTCGAGTCTGACCTCACTTCCTCTTCCTCCCAGCTTTCTGTTCTGTTTACTCCACCTACCTATGTTCTAACCAATAAAATGGGCCAAGGCAGTTCCTTTATTAGCCAATGACCTTCCTCCATCACCATTTGTCTTCAATCCATACTATAAAACAAATTACCAGGGACAATGGGTGATCATAGACAAAGCATGTGTCATGATTACAATATTTATCCCACATTCACAGAGAAAAATCTCATGATAGTAATACCAATAAATGTAACATGATGGGCTGGCTTGTTGGGGTTTATGTCCTGCCTGGTTCCCACAGCTGGTAAGACCCCAAAGAAAATCACACAGGGAGTCTATATTAGGTTATAAACTGATTGGCCCATTAGCTCAGGCTTTGTATTAGCTCTTATGTATATTAACCCATTATTCTTATCTATGTTAACCATATGGATCAGTACCTTATTCAGCAGGGTAGGTCACATCCTGCTTCTTCCGTGGTCTGGGCAGGACTAGGGAAAGAGCTTTCTTCTTCCCAGAATACTACTATTCTCATTCCCCTGCCTCTACTTCCTGTCTGGTTGTCCCGCCTATACTTCCTGCCTGGCTACTGGCCAATCAGCATTTATTTAAAGCATAATTGACAGAATACAGAATTGTCCCACATCAAATATAGGTATTTACATTTTGGAGCACTTTTTGCACGTGCTTTGTTCTTTTTCATTGGTGTTGTATATGGATATTCAGAGCACTCTGCCATTTTGTATTTTCTACACATAAGGGTGTCTCATTTCATAGCTGTTCATTAATGTTTTCTAGACACTTGGATGCACTAAAATCAGTGCAATAAATCCCAAGGAATGTACTCATAGCAGGAATTTTGCTTGAGCACTTGTGTGTTCCTAACAGTTCATCTACAGGCTTTATAACTGAAAGTCAGCCTTGCTGTGTGTAATATAGCCTTAGATCCTTTTGAATGTGAATCTTTATTATATTCCTACACTTTTCTAACATTAGCTTTCCCTGTCACATGATGGAATGTGATTTTGTTTCCTCTCTATAAGCCATCTGGCACCTTCTCCTAGATATTCAAATTTATTTCACCCTCCTGTTCAAAGCTAAGTAATTATACAAGAATATGTTTCAGTATTGACAACTCTGGTGTGCTCTTTTCAATGGGCAGTTTCAAATCTTTCTTGTTTTCACTGTTATGTTTCCTTAAAGTTTTTATCCTTAGACTCTGCTTCTGCTGTGCTTTCTTATGAATTCTGATTATATGTGTGCTGTCTGTTTTGCCTCATTTCTCTATTCACCAGCTTTTCTTGGATTTTCCCAGTTTTTTTATGCTTTATTTCAGCTCTCTTATTTTTTTCCCATGTCTATAAAGACATGATTTGTTACCCTTCTTAACCTTGAGTTTCTCTTTTCATCCCTGAAAATGACATTTCCTTTTACTCTGAATTGTTTGTGGAACTCAGTTACTTGGTTTCTGAGTTCTTGGAATTCTTATTCATGTTTACATCTTTTTGTTGCTGTGTCATTTTCCAGCTAGCTTGGTTCCTGTGGAAAGGTACTTCCAGCCTGCTTCTCATTTGTCTTTCTGCGTCAGTGTCTTTCTTACCTGTGTGATGTTATTCTCGTCGTTTTTCTCCTATGGAATTTGAATATGGTTTCTTTCTTTGTTTCTTGCTCTGTAAAATTACTTGTGTGAACTTTTAGAAGGAACAGTCCACAGCTAAATCTGCTGCCCTGGATTTCTTGATTCCCCTTCCCATCCAGCTGTTCTGGACCCTCGTTATCCTTCTCAGCTGCTCTTCCTGGGTTTCTTAATTTGAAGATCTAATAACCTGTTTGTCTTTAGTGGTGTGGTAGAGAGGGGCTCAAGAGCATTCTTGAAGGGAGATCTGACCTATCAACATGAAGGGCTAATGAATCAGGAGGCAGGGACTCCCAAGGCCTTTCTGGGGGCCCTTTTTTTGCTCCTGTCCCGTTGTACAGGTCCTCTGGGTCTCAGTTCAGTTGCCTGCTTGTGGCCATCACTCTGGTTGGATTCCATTCTACTTTTCAGTTTTCCCCGCCTATTTCTTACTTAACATAGGTGCCCTGAAAGATAGCATTCCAGCTCCTCACTGGCCCACTAGCTGTGCTTGCAGAAATGATTCAGTGTTCTCTGTTGGTTTTGACTTTGCTGTCATGTTGTATTTGATATGCAAAACCCTTTTTATGTAAATGACTAGTTCTTTGGAATCTCATGGAAGCCAGAAGAAGAAATACTTTAGGCCCGGATTTTTCTTAGCCTTTCATCAACTTTGGAGAAGCAGGGTTTAGCTTCCTTTTTAAGTTTCTTAATAAGCACCACATTATTCTCTTGTGCACTTTTTGCTACATCTGTCAAAATAAGAAAGAAGAAGTTCGGGAGCATGCATCCACTGACCTCCAGAGAACCAGACAACCAAGGGAGCAGCCTTTTGTCTGTTATCAGATAAACTCTACAACTCGATGACTGCCCTGACTCTCAGTATCTGATGGGAGCTGGCCAGACCAGGCATTGAAGTCATGCTCATATCCAAGCAAGAAATCTGCCGAGTGACCTAAATTCACAAACACCTGGCTCTATCCCAGGTTTTGCTAAACTGTGATCTTTAGTAGCTCAGTGATCTCACATAATACCTTCTATTTGGATTTATTTTAAAGGTTTTAAATTATCTGTTATCTATTCTATGGGTCATTAGCCTCATTTATTGATACATTTCATTAAGTTAATGATGGCTTTCATCACGATTGTGTGAGAAATGTAAGAGTATGAGCGATTTGAGGATATTCTTGTTGGATGTACTGAACCTTGGAAAAAAACCCATATTAAGCAAAATGACCACTCTCCAAGGTTTATTGCTTGTTTTCTAATGGTGGTTTATAAAACCCACCCTGATTGCCCAAGATAACCAACCTACCTGCAGAACAAACATTTACTATTTGCATCTGCAACAGATGCAAATAACATCAGATATTCAGATATGGGCTCTCCAGAGAGCCCATGGTAAGAACACACATACACTTCAGTACGTGCTCGGTTGAACCCCATGAGAAGAACACACACACACTTCAGGACATGCTCAGTTGTACCCCACGGAAAGAACATACACATATTTCAGGACATGCTCAGTTGTACCCCACGGAAAGAACATACACATATTTCAGGACATGCTCGGTTGTACCCCACGGGAAGAACATACACACACTTCAGGACATGCTCGGGTTTAGCCTATGGGAAGAACACACGCATACTTCAGGACATGTTCGGTTGTAGCCCATGGGAAGGACATATACACACTTCAGGACACGCTCGGTGGTGCAGCAGTATTGATCTCTAGCTGATGGGTCCGAGGAAGTGGGTAGAGGTTGGCAGGTGAGGTGTCTACTTTGAGATGAGGACAGAAATACAGGTCCAGTAGGAAATCTAGCTGCTGGGGTGAACAAAAGGTATGAAGATACAATGTAGCAAGGAAGGCTTGAACTTTGGTTAACAAAGATCAAAAGTTAGAAAGCCTATTTGAGTTTAAAGGTTCATGATCTAGAAAGGAAATGGTTCTTCATGGTTACAGTCTACCTCGAAAATAGCTTTCAGATATGAAGTCTTAATCTTTCCAATAAAATAAGTCTGAAATTGACTCTGAGGTGGCTGTGTCTGCACATCATTTTTGCATATTACAGAATGGACTTTATATCTTTATATAAATAATACAAATATTCTCTGGAAGAGATTTTTGTTTGGGGAGTTCTGAGCAAATGAAAAAACCCTCAAGACCTAGATTAGTTGTCCTCAACCCATGGGTTGAAACCCCTATGGGGATCAAATGCCCCTTCCACAGAGGTTACCTAAGACCATCTGCATATCAGATATTTACATTACGACTCATAACAGTAGCAAAAGTACAGTTATGAATTAGCACTGAAATAATGTTATTTCACAAGAGGAACTGGATTAAGGTGTTACAGCATTAGAAAGGGTGAGAGCCACCGCCTCAGAGGTTCCTCTTCACTTGACACCATATCAGTAGCTAATTCATCATTTTTGGAATATCATGTAATAGCTACTAGAGAAAAGAAAGTGATAAAAAGCGTGACCATTAAGTTTTGACAAAGAGCTAATGAAAAGAGACAAAACAGCAATCTCTCACCTATCAATATCAAGATAATTTTCATAAGAAGAATCTAAGAAGAGTTTGCAATGTCTATATGGATTCCAGTCACCCATAAGCTGTTCTTTAACTATTTCTATGCATAAGGAATTAATAAGAGAGTTACTTGTAGTTTTTATTTCAGTATAACTAGATGCTCTGAATAGGATATTAAACCAAAGAGGATAATTTAAAGCCATGTTAAACAAGCATACACACTATGAAGTTTGATCGATGAAATCTTAAAATCTCATCAAATCACATCCTATCACGATTCGCCTGGCTCCTGTAGGTTCAGATGAACAAATGTGTACCACATGTGATTGTTCAAATTTGTCTAGTGCAGGTTTCAGATTTCAGGATGTTTCAGACTTTTCATTTTCGGAGAATAGATGTCACCTCTAAAGTCTGTGCAAATATTCCAAAGTCTGAAAAATGTCCAAATCAGAATGATGCTGACCCCCAGCATTGCAGCCATATTTCATTTGTGTGTCTGTTTTATCTTCTCTTTTATTTGATGGCTTCGACTAAGCAGACACATACGTCCTTGTACACAGTCACTTAATTCAAACACTGATTGATTACTTTATAGAAAACGAATGCAGAAGAATCTTAATCTGTAACATCTACCAGGATTCTAAAATTTTTCTTTATTGACAAATCAGTTAAGTTTTTTACTCCCCCTTATGAGCATTGAGCATGTGCATTCAAATTAAATGGCAAAATAGAGATAAATTATTAGTAAGTATGTACCATGGGATTTGTGTGCATATGATTAAATAATTGTTTGCTCCCTCTTGATCACCTGAATATAATATAATACAATTAAACATAGAATTTAAAGTACTGACTGAGTGTGAAATCACATGGATAGCAAAGGTGTTTCAATTACCAAAACTTTAGAAAAAAATGTGTGGATTTCCACCCCATAGTTCAGTATAATCCAACACTGTCACTTTGAATCAGTCAAGATTCAGTGTATAGGTTGTATTCTTACTATGATACCCGAAAAGACTAAAGGAAGAAGGTAAAAATAAAATGACATCTCAGACACCGACATGGTGATTTTATGATCACAATTCAGAACCTTTATTCTTCCAGTCTTTAACCCTTCCTAGATGTTTTAGATGTAAAACTGCATGCTGTGAATGTATTCATGATGATTATTGAAAAACTGTTTTACATGGTTTCTTTCAAGATTTCATGGGTTATAAGATAAGTAGAAATTGTTATCTACCATGCCTTAATAATTTTTTAAAAGAATAAACAGGGTATTAAAGACATAAAGACTAGCAGTGTAAAGACAGGTATATATACACATTTAGAACTAAATCCATGAATATAAATTAATTTGGCATCATTAGAGACAGTGGAGGTGGGGGTTCCTTGGACTTCCCACAGGACAGGGAACCCTGATTGCTTTTCGGGCTGGGGGGAGACTTAATTGGGGGAGGGGGAGGAAAATGGGAGGCGGTGGCGGGGAAGAGACAGAAATCTTTAATAAATAAATATTTTTTTTTAAAAAAAGAGAATTTAGGATCATTAGAGGTCACATTGTGAGGGGAATAACGGTGTATTAGTTATATAAGGTAGATAAAGTATGAGGTTTGAAGGACATTTGAAATAAGGTTGTTCCTCAGCAGGAGCTGGATACTTTTCTGTAGGTAGACCAGTTGTACAAGATGTGGTAAGTCGATTTATCTGGCTCTAGCACAAGTACATGTGATCCCAGGTCAAGGTGATTTTTCAGTAAATCTTTTGAATTTGCATCTATACATTTATTTTGAGGGACTCAGACAAACTTATAGCAATTCATCCTTTTCAGGCAGCAAGCTCCCAAATAAAATGAAGGCTCTAGTTCATACAATTAATTTTATAATTTTATTCTTATGTGTAGCTTTTTATCCTGGGATTTTTAAAAATAATTTTCTCATTTCACTATTCTGTGTGATTACTTCTGTTGAACTAGAGTAACTGGGGTCACTTTTTTTATTTCATTTAAAGATTAAAATATATTGGTTGTCAAATGAAATGAAAGCAGAAGGCAAGACAGCATCCATCACCAAATCATTTTCTCTCCTAACCACAAGCTGCAGCATTTTCAGGTGGCGTGATGGCCTCATTGTTGTGACTTCAGTCTCCTTTCTGCCCCTGTTCTATGCCTGCGTGTGAACTTATAACCGTATAATTTACCACTCACTGTGTGTCCTTGCCTGCCTGTTCTTGACTTTCATAGTCATGTGACCCTCATGCAATGCAGAGAAGATCTCGACATCTGCTGAGGCCCTCTCTGAACTCAAGAACTTGCGGGGAAGACTCACAGGCGCGGCCCTGTCTCCTCAATGAAAACTGCTTCCAGTTCCAGTACAACCTCACAGGTATGGTGAAAATCCAACATGTGCTCCCTGATCATTAACTAACCCTCGTGTGTGCACCCCATTCCGGCACTGGGGAGGGAGAGGAAAATGTATGTGTGGGACATGAAAGGCTGAGGACTTAGTTCCAATTGTCCTTCCTGAAAGCAAACATCCATTCATGGCATTCGGATACATCAAATCCACCCGTAATTTCTGAAGAACAACTTGGCTTAAACAGATACCACAGTAGAGTCTGGTTTTTCTCACGCCTTTCATTATTTCTGTAACTTGCATCTATGATATATTTTTCCATAGACAATAAAAAATTAGGGAGGCCTAACCAGACATGGACATTAGAGGCAACAATAATCACGAAGGATGAATTATTTAGCCTCTATGGTTATCTGAACACACAGGACAGTGCCCAAAACAAGAGAGTTGCTACTACATTCATCTGCCACCTACCATTCCCCCAGCGGGGGATATGCAAAAATGCCACCAAATGGAGGACCATGTTAGATCTAAGCAGTCAGTACTTAGGAACACACCACCATATGCCTGCAGAGGCAAAGCAGCATCCTTTGCCAAAACCTTCCCTGTTCCACACACGCTGGAATCGCTGAGATTCCTCGGGGTGAAGACCTTGTAAATTCTATGCAGGTGGCTAGTTCTTTCATGGGTGAATGACAGCGTACTAGATTCACCCTTTTCCTTCGGGTCCTTGGTTTTGATAGCAGTTTTTCAGAAATACAATGGAATTTTGCTTTATTGGAAAAGCATATCTTTAAGAGTGAATTTTCTTTAGCCATACGTTTGTTATTAAGCTCTTAGATATAGAAAAAAATGGAGAGGATTTTATTAACACAGTCAAGGATCTTTCGCACCCACATCTACAAGAAAAGTTTTCTTTCTTCACTGTTTTAAGTCAAATTAAGTATGAAGGGAGGGGCCAAAGTGGCCAGAACCACCTCGCATGGCCATAGTCCTGTACTGTAAATACCACTAGCCAGCCCTGTGACACTTACTGGTTGTCTGCAAACAAGCTCCCTAGAGTCTTTCACAAAGATGCTAATCCCACTTCTTAGTTAACCTCCTTCTTGATCCAATCACCATTAAAAGATTGCACTCCCTAATTGTACCACTTTGGAAGGATTTGGGGATATGGGTCACAAACATAGAGTTGTTGCCATGGCTCAGTTGTTTCCTCTCTCAATCATACACAATAAGTAATTTTCTTAAATGGTCTTTTGTTTTATTATTTTGGTTACTGTCTTTCCTATCTTACCAAATGGTTGGTATAACATTTTGGGTTTTAATTTTATTTTGTTTTATCCCAAACACACACACACACACACACAAACAAATTCTAGGAAATCAATTCAGTACATTTATTTTTGTTCATTTGTGTGTTTTTCCTTTGACACATTTGTTGGACAAGACTTTCCAAAACTATTGTGAAGGCTGTAAAATTGTTTGTGAGCTTTCCTCCAGCCTATACAGATGATCAGAGCTTGGCTATGCTTGGCTCACAAGTCTAGACCTTCGAAACTCAGTGTTTGTGATCCTCTTCCCATAGAGTGGAGTACATGCCAGCTGAGTGAAAACGCTTCCTGTGGCCAGGGCGTGAGGACTCGCCTGCTGAGCTGTGTGCGCAGTGATGGCAAGCCGGTCGGCATGGACCACTGCGAGCAGGTAACTTGTGTGTGATGCGATATCTTAGCTTTAGTCCTCAGCCTTCACAAAACCTAATAGACATTCCAGACACGGACTGAAGAGGTGTTATGAAGCAGCTGTATGGCACTGGTTTGGACTGACTCAAAATAGGGGAGACACGTCATCTTGCACTGAAGAAATGGGACCCAGTAAAGAAATGGAGTCATTGCTTCCAAGAACTTCTTAAAACAGGCTTGCTTTCTGACAATCGTTGGTGTTAATGACTTTGCGACTGTGGTGTGAACGCTTACACTGGGTGATTCATTTGCATGTGTGATGAACATATCTTCATGGTACAAGATGGATGCTGACCCAGGATGTAGAACACACTGGCAGCTTTCTCAACAAATAATTTCCAGATAAACAGTACAGCTGTCTTTTTTCTTCCCAATCTAAGCAAAAGACCTCCATGTCAATTTTCAAATGAGGAGGTTTTGAAGTTATCTAATTTTAATTATGGAATTTGGAGAAAAGCTACAGTTGGACCCATTCCAAAGAAGCTGGCTTTTCCTTCCGAGATGTAAATTCCGCACTAGAGGGCCAGCTCAACAGAAAAGGGAAATACTGACATACGGCAGGCATCGCAGAAACCATCTTCAGGATTGAAAATAGGATGCCAGCAATCACAGGTGGCTGCAACAAAGTCTATAACATGTTGACAGGCAAACAAAGATCTGATTCAGTTGTTGTGGCGTGAAGGAAGTAAATTAATAAAGACTTCCTCACCACTGCTATCCCAACCCTAAGTATTGTCATAATATGCTCCCTAACCAGATGTGCTGATGTCATCCAGGATGCTGACTATGGACCAGTCTGTCCCCAGCCAGTAGATTTCTAAAAATGGCTCGCATGCAATAGATGACTCTTGACCAAGTGTCACTGCTTTATTTAAATACTTAATTTAGTTTATTCTTCCTGTATAACACTGACTGTCTCCAGAAAGGAGTTGCCTATCTACAACTCTTCCGAATAACTCAGAGCTGTCCCCACGACGTCAACATTCCCTCCCAATGCGTGAATGAGAAACAGCATAAGGGTGCTTCAGCTGACAAGAGCACAGTGTTGGACTGTAGCGCTTCAGCTGAGTAGCTGGTTTTATTTGTGCTCCCCTTTGTTTATGAACCTTGTTACCTATTAGTTTTGAGCTGCCTATGTGTGCAAAAAAATATTTTCTTTTGATGTAAGGAGAGATGTAAATTATTCATTAATAAAAGTCAGTTTCCTCATTTTCTAAATGGTATATACTAAACATATATTTAATGACTATTTATTTAAAGAAGTCCTAAAGTATTAATCTCCTGTTTCACACCAATAATCACAGATTCCTTTAAGGTGTTTTCTGTGCTACCCACTCAAGGATTCATCATGTTGTGGTAACTAATTTTAGCTTTGGGTAGATGTACTGATAATATTTAAAATGTGTTGGGTGCCAAAGCTTTTTTAATTAAACATACACCCAGCATGTGAGTCACACAGCACAGACTTAAGTATTCGCTGTCTGATTCTTGGGTAATTTATTCTCTCACTGAAAAGTCTCCTACCTTGGTCCCAAATAAATGTACACATTCTGTCTACACACAAATTCCAGAGAAGAAAGTAAACTGTCTAGTGCATTGGTCTCCAGATTAGAGCTGTAATTACATTGTCCTGCTGATCATCTGGGGATTCAGATGAATGGCTTATTTTATCTTTGTTCCCATTCTGGGCACCACCAGTCTTGGTAATAATTTTGATCTCTCTGTGTATTGTCAGGATGTCTGGGTGGAATGATTACATGTCTTTCTGCTTTCTTGTGGCTGAGCAACACGGGCAATCTTTGTGCCATGTGGCCTCACACTTTCCCCACAACTGAGTATCAAGTGTCTGCTAGAATTCAGAGTCTATAATAAGAAACTTTGACTAACCAATGTCACCAGTGAAATAGCAACAGTCATTTCTGTGCCTACCAATTTCTAGGACAATGAATGTTTGTTCTCCCACCACACTGTAGAGAGGCTGTTTATTACAGAATAAAGGGCACTCTTGACCATAAAAGAATAGTGATATGGTTTTGGTATTGAGGGTGTATCTCATTGCATCCACAGCGAAATCTGGAAAAACCCCAGAGGATGAGTATCCCCTGTCTGGTCGAATGTGTCGTCAACTGTCAGCTGTCGGGATGGACGACATGGACTGCGTGTTCACAGACCTGTGGCCAAGGAGGTATTCAGTTTCCCCTGTTTGATTCTACTATTAACAGTAGCTTGATAACTAGCAAAAACCATAGTGAACAGGTGAAGCTGACCCAAGGCTGACCCATAGAACAGACCTCTAAGCTTCCCAGCAGGCTCAGCAGGTAGAAGAAATACCTTGTAACCGTGGCCAATCACAGAAGAGCTGGCTAACCTATAGTCAGTATCCTGTCAGAAGATCCCAAACTCTGCCAGTTGAAAACGTGTGGCCATGGTGAGTTTTGGGCTATGTATTGTGTCAGTATAGCTAGACACAGTGACTAGAGACTTGTTTCTGTCTGTGTACAGAAAGGGCTTGTTTCTGCTTCAAAGAGTTAATCAATCACATAGGTTGACAGAGACCATAGAGTATTAACAGCACCATTTCCCGGAGTGGTGACATCATTGTGGTTGTTCTTATGAGCCACCTTGGAAGTGGTATACCTCTCTTCCTTATGTGTTCTATGAGAGGAAATTTAGTCTATGTTCCCAACTCAAAGCAAGAAGGTTAGGAAGTGGTGGCCAGCTGCTTCTTAGAGTTTTCCATGATGATGTAGAAGAGTGTGGTCAGTGAATAGTTATCAATCACACTTTGAGGTCTCAAGAGTTTGGTGTTTAAGTATACACAGTTGCAAGGGATGTATATGCCAGATAATTCTAGGATGCTAGGCAAATAGAGAAAGATAGCATGCAGCCAGTAGGTTAGGGGAAGAGTTGTCTGTATCAGGAGATCTTGTCTATTTCCCCTTCCCAGGGGTATCTATATGTTTCTCTTAGGGTTCACATTGTTACATAGAGTAATGGACTATAGGCTTGTTAACCTCTGCTTTACAGCTACTATCCATTTATGAGTGAGTACATACCATGCTTATCTTTCTGGGTCTGGGTTACCTCACTCAGGATGTTTTTTTTCTAGTTCTATCCATTTGCATGAAAATTTCAAGAAGTCATTGTTTTTTACTACTGAATAGTACTCCATTGTGTAAACATACTACATTTTCTTTATTCATTCTTCAGTTGAGGGGAATCTAGGTTGTTTCAAGGTTCTGGCTATTACAAAAATGTTGCTATGGACATAGTTGAACAAATGTCCTTGTAGTATGATTTAGTATCTGTAGTGATGAGGCGAGCAGGCCTGCTTTTCATCCCACCCGGCTCCTGCATGGCTAGCTTTACACCCAAAATAACAACACACAAATTGTATTCATTTAAACACTGCCTGGCCCATTAGCTCTAGCCTCTTACTGGCTAACTCTTGCATCTTGATTAACCCATTTCTATTAATTTGTGTAGCACCACAAGGTGGTGGCTTACAGGGAAGATTCTAACCTACATCCATCTTGGGCTGGAGCTTCATGGCGACTGCCTCACTGCCTTTTTCCTCCCAGCATTCTGTTCCGTCTTCCCCCACCTACCTATGTTCTGACCTATCAGGCCAAGCAGTTTTCTTTATTAACTAACCAATGAAAGCAACAGATAGATGGAAGACCCACCTAAATCAAGCATACTTTGGGTATTTGTCAAAGAGTGCTATTGCTGGATCCTGAGGTAGGTTGATTCCTAATTTTCTGAGAAATTGCCTACTGTTTTCCAGAGTGGTTGTACAAGTTTGCTATCCACCAGCAATGGAGGAGTGTTCCCCTTACTCCACATCCTCTCCAGCATAAGATAGCACTGATGTTTTTGATCTTAGCCATTCTGATTGATGTAAGATGGTATCTCATATTCATTTTCATCTTGGTTTTTTTTTTGTTTTTTTTGTTTTTTTTTTTTTTACAAGTATCATGTTTGTTTTTTTTTTTTTTTTATTGAAATGGCCAAAAGATACTTAAGGAAATGTTTAACATCTTTAGCCATCAGGAAAATGCAAATCAAAATTCATATTCATTTTGATGGCTAAAGTTGTTAAACATTTCCTTAAGTATCTTTTGGCCCTTTGAGATTCTTCTGTTAAGAATTCTCTGTTTAGTTATGTACCCCATTTTAAATTGGATTATTTGGAATTTTGATGTTTAAGTTCTTGAGTTCTTTATATATTTTGGAGGTTAGTCCTCTGTCTGATGTGGGGTTGGTGAAGATATTTTTCTATTCAGTAGGCTGCCTTTTTGTCTTTTTGACTGTGTCCTTTTCTTTACACAGTTTCTCAGTTTCAGAAGGTCCCACTTATTTATTTTTGCTCTCAGTGTCTGTGTTACTGGTGATATATTTAGGAAGTGGTCTGAATGTGGGTGAGAGTTATATATGGCTGGGGCAAACTATGGGACCACTGGCAGTGACACCAGAAGTTATCCCTGTTGCTTGTACTGGCTTTTTGGAACCCATTCCCTTTGGATGGGTACCTTGCTTAGCCTGATTATAGTGAGGAGGGCCTTGGTCCTTCTTCAGAGCAATGTGCCTTGACCACTCTGGGGAGTGGATGAGAGGGGTTGGGGGGTAAAGCTGGAGGGAGTGGGAGAAGGGGAGAGAGTGGGAACTGAGGTTGGTATGTAAAATGAAAGAAGATAGTTTGTTTTATTTTTTAATAAAATAAAGTGAGGAAAAAAGAAACATTAAAGAAAAAGAACATTTGTCTGAGGGCAAAAAGTGTTGTGAAAGAGAAACATGCAATGATCATAAGATAAACTAGAGTCTTGAAACGTTACAGTTTATCAACTAATAGATGTCAGAAACTTGGAATAGAAACCTAGGAAGAGATCTTGACACCATGGTTAGTCACCAAGCAGAGGAGAAGGAAGGAACTTCATGTTGGAGGAATCATGGGATCAGGTAGAAGACATTAAGATCTGGACCTTATTGCTTACCAACAATGCTCAGAAACCATTTTCTCGAACTCCTGAAACTGGACTACTGTGTGAGCTCCCTTCTAGTCTGTACAAATGGGGAGAGTGGGGCTATTCACTCTTAGGCCTGGCTCCATGGGGAGCTAGGCAGAGTCAGCCTGTAAATAGGAGCTAAGAATTGAATTGTAAGATTCCAGAGAGAACAGAGATGAAAACAGCAACCAGGATGTGCACTGAGAGAATGTAACGAAAGACAGTGACTGTTTTACAAAGAGCATCACTCACAATGAAAGTATGGGAATCCCAGATGATGATGATGATGATAATCAGATTCTGATAACAATGCACAATAACCTTCTGCACAAAGGTAAACAAAGCCCCAAGAAACAAAATATTATATTTTAGGACCAGGACATTGTGATTGTTCTGCACATTTCCCAAACCATGCCTGAGAGGCAGCTTCCATGAGGGAGCACTTCAAAGTCAGTTCAAATTGCAGCTATGTAAGTATTTAAGTTTGCTGAGGTCAGCAGTATTGCTCTATTATCTCAATGTATATAAAATACAATCATGTATCATCATATATCACATATAATTATTATAATATTCTAATTTATTATCCATTAATGTTATAATTAATACAATAAAATATTATGCATATAATACAACTGTGTGTGTATATGTGTGCATGTGTGCTCATGTGCACAGGCATGCTCTGCCAAGGTCGGCCACATGTACCAATACAACTTGGCCAGACAGAAACCTCTAACACTGCGAAGCAAAATTGCCTCTTCTCTTCATAAACTGATCAAGCGCAGGTATTTCTTGTAGGGCTGGAGTGCTAACCACACAGGGGCTTTGCTCACGGTTTGATATGAGGTTTAGGAAGTCACACACAGTCCTAGTCAGGGTTTCTATTGCTGCAATGAAACACCATGAGCAAAGCAACTGGAGGTGGAAGGGTTTATTTGGCTTACACTTCCATATCACTGTCCATCCCAAAGGGAAACAGGGCAAGAACTCAAACAGGGCAGGAACCTGAAGGCAGGAGCTGGTTCAAAGACCTTGGAAGGGTGCTACTTATTGGCTTGTTTTTCATGGCTTGCTCAGCCTGCTTTCTTATAGTCATCTTAACACTAGGACCACCAGCCCAAGGATGGCTCCACCCATAACGGGGCATTCCCCCCACCAATCACTAAATAAGAAAAGGCTTTATAGTCATGCCTACAACCTGATCTCATGGAGGCATTTTCTTAATTGAGGTTCCATTCTCTTAGAGGACTTTTTGTATCAAGTTGGCATAAGAGTCTCCTGTGTACACAGTATAGCAGCTGTATTATTGGAGTGTTCACTTTTGTTAACTCCTACCTCCTTCATATCTATCAGTAGTACTGAAGATTCCAAGGCCCCTAGGATACTTTTCAAAATTCCCCAATAGGTTCAATCATCTTTATTGTGCCTTTCATAATTTATCTTTTTCCATTGACTCAATATTTTTGCAAACTTTTTTTTGAAATCATGTAGATATTTGTGTCTTGTGCATGAGTACAAGTTCCCACAGAGGCCAGAAGAAGGCATCAGAGCTCCTGCAGCTGAAGTCACAGATTGTTGTGAGCCTCTCACCTTGGGTGCTAAAAACAATCTCAGGTTTTCTGGGAGCGCAGTTTGTCTCTTAACCACTGAGCCATCTCTCCAGCCCTAACTCCACATTAATCATCAACTAAGTGATACTTTAAAACTGCAAATGCCATCAACTGTTCTCCTATTGACTTCTAGTTGCTCACACACTCATTCATCTATTAAACCAATGCGCTTAGTGTAGGCTGTATTTCTTGGTGCCACCATGGGAACACAGTGAGAGTTTCCCTCCTTTCATGGAGCTTACAGTCCAGACGAAGGATAACTCAGCGCAAATAAACAGGCAGCAGACAGTTCTTGCTGATAAAACCTCACAGGTGACAGTGTTGCTCACACAGTGATGCCTAACTCCACAGTCATCTCTCTTCAGCCCAGCGGTGGGCTTAGCTATAGGATGGGCTCTCTCGTGACAATGGCCCTTAATAGAGAGAGCTGGCACACAGTCTGTCTCAGTTGCCTCCCCTACCCTACCGTGCCCCCCCCCCCCCGCTCCAGCACACTCTGTTCAAGGTGCCATTCAGATCAGACCATCCACTCTTGGCATGTTCTCTCACACAGCACCTCTCACCACCGCCACCACTGCTGCTTCCTGGTCACCATGTCCATCTTCCCCAGAGGTCGACATCATCCTTGCTCTGGTTATTTATGGTCTAATCTCCTCTGTCCCGTGCAGCAGACTACATGATTTCGGGAACAATTTCAGTTGTCATTTGTCCTTGCCCAGCTGATTCTAGACCACAAGAAGTCAAACTCAGAGGGGAGAAGAGTTCCAGCCTGGATCTTGAGCTTAAAGGCAGCCAGCCCCTACTACTGGCTGTTTTCCTTTCTCTTTCCCTAAGTAATAAAGTTCTTTGTTCTCCACACCCAAGAATGTAGCAAATAGTTGGGGACAGAAAACACATTTCTTGTTATATTTCTTGAAAAGCCTAACTGTGGCTGTAACAAGCCCCTGAGAAATAACAGCTCTTCGTGTCATTCCAACTCTTCACCTTTATGCGCAGAATCCCAGAGCAAATACTTGGTGTTAAAATGTCGCTTTTCATTCTCAAGCAGCTCTGCTAACACTGAGGACTCAACACACTGCAGATGTCTCTTAGAAACCCACACGCAACACCTCCAAAGCCCAAGCTCCGGTTTGGAGAAGTCTAGGTGGTTCCAGCGTCAGCCTAAACTCAGCTTTCCAAAATCCACAGAATAATAAATAAAACAAAGGATCCAAGTTGTCAGAAGAAAGGCTGTTTTCTGAACTGAAGCCATGCACACATGTCATTAGTCAGGCATCAGCTCCAGCTAACTTTTCATGAATGGGATAATTTATTGGGGAGGGGGTTCATTTCTTAATCCATAGACATCTTTATGTTCTAGAATGCTTGATGTAAAAATACAGCTCCAAAATGTTCCACAATCCTGACATCGGGAAACCTTGTCAGCAACCAAAATGTGCCTGTGTTCAGTCATTGCTCTGGTCACAAGAAAACTACAGGTGGAGTGGCTTGGTCCTGCCCCAAAGGGTTGTGCCAGACTTTGTTGACTCCCCATGGGAGGCCTTACCCTCTTTGAGGAGTGGATGGGGAGTGGGTGGGAGAAAGTTAGGGGGAGCAGGAGGAGGGGAGAGAGGTAGTGAGAACTGGGATTGGTATGTAAAGTGAAGAAAAAAGATTGTTTTTAAACAAGAAATAATATAAAAGGTTTATATCTCAAAAAAAAAAGCAAATGCCTGACTATCTTGCCATGATGTCATGTCATGATGTCCCCTCTGACTGTCAAGGTGAAAAATAAATTACATCATGTATATTACTCAGTGGACACATTCTGAGTGCATGGCACCCTGCCAGGAGCTTGGGATAAACTGCAGGGAACAGATAAGATCTCAAAGCGAAGAACTTCATAAAACCAGTACCCCAACAGAAAGATGAGTGATGAGACCAACACACAGATTGGGAATACTAAGTGATATGGTAAAACTAAAATTGATGGAACATTACAAGACTCTTTCAGGAAAGAAGGGAATGGGTAGCGCTGAAGAGTGGATGCTATGCCAGAGAGGAAAGGCCAGGGTGTACCACCGCCTTTCAAGCTAGTGACACCTTCACCAGGATGCTCAATGCTGAATCTCACAAGCATTTTTGACAATCTTTGTGTTAAAGGCTTCAGTTACAACCTACAGACATAAATATAAAGATGAGTATTATTCCAATCATACATACTTGAACCTGGCCTCAATTTGATAGATAAATAATTAGTAAAATATCACACTACATTGGGGAATTGTATATGGGTCCATTGGCTTTTGAAGTACCTTCTTCCAGACTGTGTGGAAGGAAGGGTGTTATGCTTACACCCCACCTGATATTCCCACTATTTCAGCCTTTCCTGCTCCAACCTTGAGGCATCATTCTTCCTTGTTTCCAGACTGTGGAAATTCTATATTTCAGTCATGCCCCAGCCTGAAAACAATAAAACAATCAGTATCCATCAAATGCAGGCCTGCATAGCACAAACTTATTCCTGGAGTCGGAAAGGTTACATGCTATCATTGGGAAACATCTGCAGACATGCTCGCCTCTGCTAAGTGGTGTGCCAGCATCTGCTTTCTGCATGAGCTCCTCTTTTGTCCTGCTGATTGTGGCCAGGGGACAGAGAGGTAAGATGAGATAAAGCATGCATAGTCACATTAAAGAGGGTGAGGGAGTTCCCTGAGAGTCAGCCTTCGGCACCTGCAGCTCTGGGCTGACTGCTGTATCAAACGGAGAAGTTCACACAATTACCTCTGTTTATGAATTCACCGCGTTGTTGGCCCAGGGAGCCAGGCTTCACCACCAAACTCACAGACTGTCATTGATCTGAGGGAAATTTTGAAATGGGCTCTGACTGCATCTTCCGAGCTTATGAACTGCCTCTTTAGCGCACACCTGGAGCCTGTCATACAGTTTTTAATTGTGTTAAGGATTTCAAGGTCAGAACAGTTTGAATCCAATTTCTTTCAGGTTAGGGAGATGCTGATTCTCAGCTTCACTGGGGGATCTTTTGAGAGAGCGCTCCAAGATCAAAGCTAGTAATAGAAGAGCTTAATATTTGGATTAGTCATGTTCTTTGTCTATTGAGTTTTCAGCAGCTCAGAGGAATGTAGAGCTCCCTATATTTAGCATATCATGAATTATTTATAATTATCACTTAACCAATAAGACTCTAAAAATGTTAGTAATTCCAGATCTTGATTCTTTATTTTATAGCTTCTTCATTCAGTGTACATGAGTTGATATTATTTTTCTATACCATACAATCCAGCCTGCTTCTTGAATTTCCCATATGGTTTGTAATTTTTCCATCTCTTCTAGACCACAATGGAAAAAAAAAAGCAAACTAATTTTATATGAGTTCCAATGCATGAGAACTTTTCTTATTGTTTTCTTTTCCTTTCTTTTTTATGTTTCAAGATGTCAAGGCAAATCAGTAACCTTTCCTTTGATATCTGCATAAAATTTGACTGGTGTGGAATTTTTGACTGGGCACAAGACTAATAGTTCTAACAATTCAAGCTCATTTATTATATGGAATAATTGGTTCTTATGACAGGAGGTCAGGAAGCTACAAAAGAGAATGGGAAAGTCTGGGCACAAAGGCCCAGGACCTTGACCTTGGAGGCTGGTTTTTCAGTAGCAAGTAGCTTTGAAAGGCTAACTTGCCTTTTGTGGGGGCCATGGTATTTTATTCTATAGAATGAAGATATATCAGAGGGGCAATTTGTTTTGTTTTTTAATATCTATTGAACAATAACACAGTTATCAATGCCAGACATGTCTTAGTAAATTTTTCATAATGGTTGGATGATGTGTGCTTCCAGTTTGACACATAGACAGCACAGAGACACAGTGTGTCAGCTGGGTGATAGGCAGCGATATAGCTAGCAAGAGATATGGTGTGTCTGTTGCAGAGGCTGGATTGGAACCTGTGTACAGATGACTCTAATAATGCTTTTCTTCTGCTAGTAGCCCTTTGTATGTGATAGTCTGTAGTTGCCTCCTATACACATGATCCTGGTATGATGCTATGCAATTTTATAAACATTCTTGTAATCCACTTAAACATTCATGAACAAGCAGGGGAAATCAATCTAAGTTTGGAACATGTGCATATTAGTGCTTTAAGAAATAGGAAAGGGGGTGAATATTATCAAAACATACTATATGAAATTCTCAAAGAATTAGTAATTCTTTTAAAAAATAAAGAAATCCCTCTCAATGTAGTCTCCTGAATATTATACAATGTCTTATCTATCTACTAGGATAACAGCTGTTAATATTATAGATAGGAAATTAATGACCCTGATTTTTTTAATATTTATTTTATTTATTTATTTATTTATTTATTTATTTATTTATTTATTTATTTATTATGTATACAATATTCTGTCTGTGTGTATGCCTGCAGGCTGGAAAAGGGCCCCAGACCTCTTTACAGATGGTTGTGAGCCACCATGTGGTTGCTGGAAATTGAACTCAGGACCTTTGGAAGAGCAGGCAATGCTCTTAGCCACTGAGCCATCTCTCCAGCCCCCCTGATTTTTTTTTTCAGAAAAGAATGGATAGAATAGCTCAAAGATTTCTAAAGTTTTTCTCTGTGACCTTTCACCTTGGATGCTATGGGATCTCTTCATTTCAGAACTGACACCATGTACATTACAGAGCCATGCCAACTTGCCTTGGTGTAGGTGGGCAAACAGTTAAATCAGATGTTCACAGTCTACCACGGAAAGTCTAGAGCTCTTACAACCAAGCAGAATGTAAAAGCATTTAATCGTCTTCCTTTCAAAGGCCTCTTCTGAAGCCATGGTCTGTCTTGACCTCTAATAGTCTTGTTGCTTCCTCCAGTAACTAACCTTTCTCTTAGACAGATGGCCTTGGCTGAGACCAAAGTCATCTAAACTCCAGCGGCCCCTGCAGTCTTTATCTTGCCCGAGTTGGATGTTCTCTAGGATGAAAGATGTCTGGAGCCTTGAGGCAATTTTCAGATGACCCAAGGAATCTCTCTAGAGAACAAGTCTTGGGGCTACAGATGTGGGGCTCTGAGTGAAGAGTCATCCCCACATCTCTCATTCCTAACAAAGACCAGAGCAGGGCCAAGAGCGGGCGTTAAATCACCACTCAGCACTGTAATTCCTCCGCCTTGTCAGACATTAGCTCTGATCCCACATTCATCTTCCGCAATGCCTACATTTAAAATTAATGTAAAAACTACAGGTGATACTTGTTAGAAGTACAGTTTCAATCACACTGTGGTACAAGTCCATCTGCTTGAAACGGAGTGTTTTGTATGCAATGAAGCTGTACTGTTCTTGGTGACTCTTTAGGATGAGTTCATACAACAAGAGAGTTTTAGTGGGAGAAAAAGACATGGATATGTTACCATCAATTACTTTTTGCTAAAGGAAAATGTGAATTCAGGTTAAAAATTCATAGGAATTCAGAGGACAAAGCTAAGTGCAATAGTGAACTTTCTCAAAAGACCTAGCAACTGAATCCTAGCACCCAAGACCCATGACAAAGGCCAGGCAAGATCTACTGGAAAGCACATACTTTTGGACTAAAGCAATCGTGTATTCAGTACTAAGATTCTGGGAAAGTGTGTAATGTCTCCACGCTTCAATAAATGTTTTCTTTAATAAGATTAGTAATAGATGTATCCCAAGCCTGGGGTCCTGGAGAAGGGATTTGATTGCTTAAGTTGATGGAATACAGATTGAAGAGTTAGAATGAGAGGGAACCGAATCAGAACTAGGACGACAAAGGAGGTAAATAAGGATAGGCATACCAACCCTGCATCAAAACACAGGGTAGCCACTCAAATGAACTAACTAGTCCTTCCCTCAACAGTAAGGAGTGTTTGACCAGTGACGCACTTCTTAAAAACTGCCTTACTACAGAGAAACATGATTGAAATTAGCAAGGTGAACCTGACTGTCTCTTTCTTATTTATCTTGATGTCTGCTAGGTTTACTATTGAGCAATAGTAAATTAAACAGGTACCAGAAATAAAAATAAATCTGTAAGGGAAGAAAGTGGAAATAATTTATTCAATAATTTACTTTGGGGTACCCATCAATAAAGACCAGTGTCAGCCTGAATTTCATGTCACAGTACCCTTTTCTGAGTGGGAATTGACCAGCTCCTTGGAGATCTCAGTTTCTGGATGACCACTCCATGCCAATAAGCACACAGTATATGCTCATATTAAGAAGAAATAGTTCCTTATTAGAACGCGAGACAAACATAGAGATACTCATAAGCATATTAGAAGGCCCAGGCCTCTTCGTGTCCTGCTGCGGCTGCAGTAGTAGTGTATCTCCAGGACTACACACTCGGCACACAAGCATCCAGCAGTGCATTTGCATCTGTTGCTGAGATGTTTTCAACAATGAGCTGTTGGGGGTTACCCAGTGCTCTCTCTATTTTTTTAAAATTTATTCTCATGTTTTCTATCCATCAGCACTTACATATGCATACACTCTCCCCCATGTTGTTTTCTTGAAGCACATCAAAACTGTCTATAGTTATCCAAAACAGCTACCTCGGCAGCTCTGTGCTGGGCCCCAGTAGAATTCTTACTGAAGCGTGCTGCAGGACAGAGCAAGATGACCACTGACATCTGGTTGTACAATCAGAATGCTCAAGTGCTGTGTTTTGTTTCTCTGTTTGAGATGTTTTTTAAGAAAGAAATCTTTATATTCATTTCATTTCTGTGTGAAAAATCTTGACAAGTATTTAGCCAACTTTGAGGTCTTTCAAATTTGCTTTAAATGCCTCATAAGTCCCTTGTCGGTGTGGCCTTATTGTGTAGTTTGAAAACTGCTGAGTCCAAAGGAAATCTGAGTGGGGCCAATATATATTTCACCTCCATGTGCAAATACTGGGATTGCTCTGTTTCTGCTTCCAGTTTAGTTTTCAAAACTAGTATTTTATGCCTTATTTATTTCTAGAGGTCTTGCCATATAATTTTTCCCTAATAAATAATTCTTACTAATTTGATAGTTAGTACAGTACCACTTTTGGCTATAATGATGTTTCAGTGTTTGAGGGGAGTAAAGGGAAAGAAGAAATTTAATTTTATTATAATCTCAAAAGTTCAAAATATAAACACTTGAACAGGTGTACAGTATATTGTAGACACCCCCATGAGATATTCATTTACAGTGTGAGATATAGTTAGCTTATCATCTGAATGTTCCACACCCAAGTCTTCTTGATGTGGGTCTCTAGGACTCTATATGCTACATAACATCAAGATGCTCATGAGCTTCTCAAGCCATGCTCCTTCCACAGGTTTCCTCGGTCAGCATGCCATTCTCCCATTGGTCAGGGGATGTGTTAATCAATCACCAGGTATAGGCAGAATGGAGACGCACAGCAAATGAATTATTAAAAGGACTGGTCTTCACACTGAAGAGTCAAAGGAGGCCAAGGCATAAATAATGACTGAAAGATCAAAGACAATATGATCGTGCTACAAGTACCACTCATGGAAAATGAATTATCATAGTATAATCAGGAACTTACGTAAGAAACCTGCATGGTTGATCTATTCTTTATCCTGATGGTGAGCACACAGTCATAATTATGATCTGTATGGCTCTCGACATTGGATAAACTCAGTTACAAGCTTCTAGGTTCCAGAAAAAGAATCCCATTTAAACATTTTAGTACTTATTAAAAATAATTTCATTTCCATTTAAAAGAGACTCACTTCTAAATGACATTTTCCCCAACCTGAATTATCCTCAGATAATAAGGCCCTTCCTGATTCTTCGTTTTATTTTACAGGACAGGAAATTCGTGCTCAGAGGACTTAAATTACTTCCATAGAGTCACGTCATTCTCTAGCTGTTAATTTGAAAGAACTGTTTTCAACTATGGATGACTGGTTCCACATCCAGATTCCTCTCCACTGTTCCTTGGCCATTTTAAAACCTTCTTCCTCCATCCCCATTGACTTTTAATGCCTGCAGTTTGACCATATCTTCCACACTCTCCCTCCCCCTGGAAAATTCATAATCACAAACTATAGGTTGTCCAGAATTCTGCTGCATGTGGCCTCTAAGGGTTCTTCTAGGCTAAGAGTTCCATCTAGTATGAAATGGCTCCTGAGAACCCTGCATCACTCTCCTGGTACCACATCATGGTACCATCTGCATTTTGTCCTGCTCCATTTTTAATTTGAAAGTTCAGAAATAGTACGACTTTAATTATCGGGATACATTTGCTATTTGCTATAACCAAAATATCCTTCACTTAAAAAGAAAGGGACATAATGGAACCTGTAAATACTCCAGGCCCTTTTGCACTTTCATGTCTTCATTGAAATATTTATGCTGAACCTGAAAATTTCTTGAATATCAAGGAGTTTTAAATAAAGATTTAGTGTATGATTCTTGCTAGTGACAGGCACAATTTGAAGACCTTATCTTCGTGTCTGGATAGCAAAAGACAGGATCAGCCCTTATGGCTGTGCTCACAATGACTGCCCTGACGTTTTCATTGTTTAAACAATAGCACCATCACTGCGGTACTTTTTCTAATTCCTTGAGAACTTTATACAATGTGCGTTGTCACTCTCACCCCTTCATCCCCATAACGCCTCCAAGTTCACTCCCACCTCCTCACCTCCTCACCTCCTCACCTCCTCACCTCCTCACCTCCTCACCTCATATCCTCTCCGTTTATCTTTGCAACTCACAAGGATGATCTGAGCTACATGGTATAAGGCTCTCACTGGGACTGGTTCCCTACCAAGGAATACACCCTTACAGAAAGCCATCCATAGCTCCTTAGCTTGGGGGTACTCAGGAGCCCCTTCCCCTCCTTGCTAGGATGTTGAGTGACTTGGTTTTGTACAAGCCACCTCTGCTGCTCTGAGTTCATGAACTCAGAGGTCCTATCGTGTCCAGAAAACACTGTTTCATTCTGATGCTCCTTAACCTCTGGCTGTTATGATCTTCTTAATTCTTCCCCTTATGTCCATGCGCCTTACAGAAGGGTGCCATATAGATGTCTCATTTGAGGCTGAACACTCCAGTCACATTTATTCAAAGCATTTTGATCAATTGTGAGTTTCAGCATTAACCATTATCAATTTGGCATCTTCATCAATGAGGTATGAGAGATGAACTGATCTATGGGTGGGGATATATGAATTTACTGGGGCTGACTAGCAGAATAATCTGGGTCTGAGAGTTCCCCAACTGTGGGTCCTTGGCAAGATGTTCAGTATGAGGTTTATGTTTCCTCCTGTGATGTGAGCTGGAAATCTAATCAGAGAGTGGTTGTGAACCCCTTAACATTCATGCCACTATTGCACCCCAGAGACTGTCTTGCCACACAGGTCATTATTGTAGTTAACAATGTGGCGGTTGAGTAAGACTGTTGATGCTTTTCTTCTTAAGCCCCGCCAACTACAGAACACCTCCTGGTACTACAATAACTCATCAATAAGGAGGAAGCTTCCTCGTCAGTACCAGCTTGATTTCTCCATGTTTTATAGCCAACATGTGTAGTATCATTAGCCATAGGATCTTACCATCAAGTTCTAGCAGACAACTAAAAAAATAAGTATTATTTGGGGTTTTCTAGGACTTTCCTAATCAATAACTCAAGGGAAGGAATCCCATATCTAGCACTGAACTTTCTATTTGACAACCTAGGGTACTGGGAGGAGAATTATCCCCTGTATAAGTTAACTCCAACTAAATACTTTATATGAACATAAATATATTGTGCATATTCACACATGTGTACATGTGTGTAGGGGTGTGTGGAGGGAGCTGATAGGATAGTGAGTTTCCACATGGCCTTTTCAAACATCCTTGATGTTAGCTATTCTGCTGACTCTTCCTCTACCCTACTCCCCCGTCTCTTTCCCCATCTAAAGTTCCCTCCCTATCATTCATCCTTTTCAATTTCCATCATTCCACCTGTAACATCATAATGTTTTCTTTTGCACTTATTAGATTTCCTTTGCTTTCATCTACAACAGAAAATACCTATCAGTTGAAAATGGAAATAAACAATATGATTCTAAAGTACTAGCCATCAGCACACCATCAAGTTGAGAACAAACTCAGAGTTGTTCTTTTTATCATTACATTGGAAATATAATTACAAAACCAAAAAATAATGTTGCTATAATGTATTAGATAATATGTACTTTTTGGCCAATAGAATAGACAAAAATTTAATTTTGAAGAGTTGTTGATCAAAAATTCATATGAAATCTTGAGCCAAATGTGTTCACAGGCTATAGACAGCAATTTTATGAATGATGACTGAACTGTAATTTGATTTTAATGGTTCTGGGAAATGTCCAAATTCATTGTGCTCTGTACTCAAGATACACAGTGATTCAGCAAGCCCATATTATCACACACAGAGAGTCTATTGTCAGAAGTTCCATCGATGTCCTCCATGACTGTCCTTGGTAGTTAATGCTCCTAACTTCTTGCTGTTTAACACAACAGCATGGTTGAAGCATCCTCGATATGACCATAACTCTCCATGTGATTGGTGTTTAACTTTAGATAACTGGCCTAAGTGCTTTGGGAATTATTTTTCTCACCTGTAAGACAGACAAATAGAACTTTCTCTGAGATTGTTCTATTGTGAGTCAGTACATATAAGTCATTTAGAATATTGTCAAGGCACCACTTCAATGAGTGCTTTAATATTATTTTATTATTACGTATTCTCAATAATGTGATACAGATATTTTATGAAAATTATGAAATAAACGCATAACCATTAGGGGATTTTCAGTGATGTTGTCTTTTGTGAGAAGCTAAGGGCTCACACATCCTGGGATGGAGCGCTACCACTCAGCTACACCTCCAGACCCCTCAATTGGTGCTCTTTTCAGTTAGTACTTAATGCACTGAGAGTACAATGTCAGTGGCAGGACTCACCCACTAAAGAACTTAGATTCTCAGGAACTTCCTGGTTTTCTTCAAGTTTCCTCAATGAGAGATTTACTTGATCACTAAAGACTGTGATAATATTCTGAATGACAGGAATTGATCTGGTCCTGTGGAAGTATGTTGCCCTTAGGCTTTCAAATTAATGCTATGAAAACGCAATTCTATTTATTACCAGATAGACACATAGGATATTTCACATCTGCTGAAAGACCACAGAATTTTCTCTAGATCTTCTTGTCCTCGCCACTGTTTTAACCCTGCGGCTGCTCTCAGGTCCTCAGATTAGCTTCTAGCCTGCAGCTGGAGACGTCTCTTCTAGCCTGCAGCTGGAGACGTCTCTTCTAGCCTGCACCTGGAGACGTCTCTTCTATCCTGCAGCTGGAGACATCTCTTCTATCCTGCAGCTGGAGACGTCTCTTCTAGCCTGCAGCTGGAGACGTCTCTTCTAGCCCGCAACTGGAGACGTCTCTTCTAGCTTGCAGCTGGAGACGTCTCTTCTAGCCCGCAGCTGGAGATGTCTCTCCTATCCTGCAGCTGGAGACGTCTCTTCTAGCCCGCAGCTGGAGACATCTCTTCTATCCTGCAGCTGGAGACGTCTCTTCTAGCCTGCAGCTGGAGACGTCTCTTCTAGCCTGCAGCTGGAGACGTCTCTTCTAGCCTGCAGCTGGAGACGTCTCTTCTAGCCTGCAGCTGGAGACGTCTCTTCTAGCCCGCAACTGGAGACGTCTCTTCTAGCTTGCAGCTGGAGACGTCTCTTCTAGCCCGCAGCTGGAGATGTCTCTCCTATCCTGCAGCTGGAGACGTCTCTTCTAGCCCGCAGCTGGAGACGTCTCTTCTAGCCTGAAGCTGGAGACGTCTCTTCTAGCCTGCAGCTGGAGACGTCTCTTCTAGCCTGCAGCTGGAGACGTCTCTTCTAGCCTGCAGCTGGAGACGTCTCTTGCAACCCTGTGCACAGTACTCTCCTCATTCCACATCTGCGTAGCCCTCTTCCGTTTCAAGTACATCATTTCAAGAAAATCCTCTCTGATTTCTTCTGGCATGGGGCACGGGGGTGGGTGTGCATCAGTGCTTACTCCCATAGAACTCTGACTTTCTTAATATGTATCCAATACACTAACATGATTCCCTTTGTAACAGAGAAATTATGTCATATTCATAAATAAGATAAATCTTATAGCAATAATTAAACTAAATGTGTCCCATAGTCATCAGTAAGAACAACCAGAAATGAAGGGGCCATGAAAAGATGGGAAGATTCAAGTGAAGATCTTGGCTCACTCCATCCGCTGCTCTTTTGAGCTTATCTTGGAAGTGCTTCTGTGTTGTGAGGAGACGTCATTTCCTCTGCCACACATAACCCACCCTTTCCTCTGACTGTGGCATGGAGTACCTCTTTTGGAATATATGTTTTTTTAAGTATCATTGGTTTCTCCACATAAGTCAACCTACATTTTTTTTCTTGTGCTCAGTGAAGGAAGAATGGGCCTACAATCTCCAGGAAAAATGGTCTTATTGAATTAACTTGGGAAAACTGTAAGGAGCTCAGGGTGTGACCATCCTGTGGAATGTCTTAGAGTAACTGCTTATGTGGCATTTGGACCTCATTATTTTGGACCGAAACATGCAACTTTCTCTATTTGTGTTTAATATTTGTACTCCTGTTGGAGGCAGAGGGTATATATGACAATTTTATCCCCATAGCTAATGCAACGCAAGAAGCCTTGATCACAATAAAGCTCAATAAATAAACATTTGTTGAGGAAATTGGCATTATAGGATTTATAAAATCAACCTGTTTGATAGAGATGCAAAGTTCAGACTAGTGTAGAAGATGGGGATAATTTCAAACCATTTGAAACATCAATTTTGAGATAGTTTATGTCTCTCTCAAAATCTAAATCAAAATGGCAGAAACCGGAAATTGAGTGAGGTGGGCGGGACAGAGTTCAATGTCGTAGAATGCAGATTTACACATACGAGGCCACAATTCTTCCCTCCATTTCTGAGCCAGATGTTAACCAATAACTGATACCTCCCTCATTACTTTAGGTCGAATGAGCCGGAATCGATTTATCATTATGCCCACCCAAGGAGAAGGACGGCAATGCCCCACAGAGCTCACCCAGCAGAAGCCCTGCCCAGTGATGCCCTGCTATAGCTGGGTCCTTGGCAACTGGTCTGCATGTAAACTGGAGGTAAGTCATGCAATGACACTTAGAGAAAGCTTCTCAGTATGTGCAAAGTACTTGTCTCATCAAATATAGTGATGGAATAAATTACACGGCACCAGGTTCTGGGCACATGCTATTTTTAACACAATAGAGAACAGGGAAAAAGGCAAGCAAGTGAGTTTGTTTCACACAGAGTTACACTGCCAGGAGAGTAAACAGTCATTCATTAGGCACTGATTATAACAAGCTGGGTCACAGAACTGCCGATCTCTTTGGCATCCTCAAGAATTCTATGCTTTTTTTTGCCTTTGTTTGCTGGGAATATCAAAGAATTTTTTAATTAAGCAAAACCCTGACTCTGGAAATGCACAGCTTGCTTTGGATTGTGTGTCTTAAAAGTTAACTTTTGGCATTGACAATGCCTTGCTTATGGGCAGGAGATGAAAAGAGGATAGAAGCTATATTCTAGCCTTCTTACATGAGCCAAGGTTGCAACCCTTTCCTTAATAATTACTTTTTATTGGCCTGAAACATAAATGTCTGGTGACTTGACTGTCTGTTCCAGATACTGAACGTGTGCTTGGTCTTTAACTGCTTATTCTTGCCAGTTTCTGGCTTAAGAAAAAGGTGCATTGATTTTATTTCTGTCTTTAAGTAGTTTATCCTTCAGTTCATATTCAGAAGCTTATTTTAATTAGGCAACGATAACTTTGATTACACATCAAGAAATCTTCAGAGTATTCTTATAAAGATGTTCAGTGCCCCTGTCAAGATGGCTGTGTTGAGCAGCTTTGTAATACTGCAGAAATTAAATGCCCATGTGTCTTTATAAGTCTCAGAGGAACGAAATTATGCGGTACATTTGTTCAGTAATCCTTTCTGTTGTTGTTGTTGTTGTTTGTGGACTCATGCTGATTGATGAATTCAGAAATAACCTAACAGCTCTAAGTAGTCAAACCTTCTTTACTTGTCTCAGTATCTGAAATGCTTACCACAGTATCAAAGAAATTAAGAGCTCAATGAATTGTATTTGGTACTAAAAATTTGATTGAAACTATAGTTATGTTTATTAGTGTCATCTGTTCGTTCACATCTGGTCGAAGTGAAAATTCAGTGTAAATAAAACCCCACTGAAGATCAGGGCTGTGAGGGTGGGTGAGGGAATGCTCCCTGTTTACCATCTTGCTCTAAGGAGCTGGGGTCTGCCTTCAGACCGTAGTGCATAAATTCTGTACAAGGAAGTGCTTGATTCAAGAGTGGAATTGTCAGTCTGATGCTGATTTCTCTTTACGTTGGCGCTGTTCTTAAGAGTATAACAGATTAGGGGTGAATGTGGGCTGATCCCAGGATACACAGTGGAAGCCTACCACTGTTTGTCTTGGTTTTTAAGATGATCCCCAGCGCAGGCTCGTTTTCCGCACAGCTACACAAGCTGCCTGATGGACTGTCAAAAAGAAACTCTCCTCCATTCATCCCGTCCGTCGGAGGTATCAGGACTTTCAAAGCCTATATCCGTTGCGGCATCTTTAGACTTGTCTCCAAATACACAAAGTCCTCATACTCATCAGCAAAACTGCACCTAGCAAAGTCAGCAAAGCCATCATCCGGATGTTAAGTTGGGAAGGAGCACTCCCCACCGAAAAGGAAATTCAGTTTGTTATTGTTATTTTTCATTTTAGACAGTGACTTTTTTTTTACCAGAACATTTGTTTTGAATGTTATACTGTGGATTGATTTTAAACTTCTTCTCTCCAAAAAATGCATTAGGGCTAAAATTATGGTAATTTTCATAAATAAATAATAGTCATGAAGTGGTCCCACCTTTGCCATGGTGTGTTTGGGCTCTTCTTAACTCTTACACTGAAGACTGGCCACTGATGAAAGGGAAGAATGACATCAGTAGGAGGTGCTTGGAAGGGTCTACCCTCATGGCAGAAGGCCCGAGGCACCTGCCCTTGGCCCCCAGGACATGCAGGAGTATCTGTAAGGAGTATATACTGGCACTGTAGTGTTGAACACCTCAGACTCACCTGAGGAGTGCATGCCCACCACTTATAAATTACTCAGCATAAGGAAGACATTTTTTTAAAGTAGCCTTCTTTATGAGAGACTATGCTAAATCAACCAACTGCAATTTCTCTTAAGTTTTTTTCTAAGAAAGTGTGTGGTATTCCAGTTTGTGTACTGCCTCAGATGCTGTACACTTTGGATTCACTTTAAATTTTTGATTCACCCAAACTTAACATTTCATTTTTTGCCAGTTGACTTCTTTTTGCTGTCTTGTTTTTTTTTTTGGGGGGGGGGAGTCTTATCTTGAATGACAGATACATTCCAAGGTCTCCAGAGGATGCGTGAAATCAGATAATATTGAACCTAATATTTAGCATACTTTTCTCATACAGCAATAGCTATAATTAAGTTTTTAAATAAAGTTTATTTCTAACTTGGATGCACTGAAATAATAGTAACTATAATGAATTAGAACAAGTAGTACAATATACACTCAAAAGATACGCTTGAAAGATCCTGTGTGAGATAAGGAGTGGAGACATCCCATCGTGTTCTTCAGAACGGCATGCACTTAAACACCTAAGCTGTTTATTTCTGGAATTTCCCATTTGATGCTTTTTAGATCACAGTTAACCATAGCTGACTGAAACTTCACTACTGAATGTCCTCAGTCTTGTCCTGTATGTAGAGAGCCCCCAAGCTGGTAGTCTGTATCATCTTGCTTCTCCAGCAGCCACCCATGAGCTCCCTCAATGTCCAGAAGCTTGTACCTCATACTTGGCTAGTGCCAGCTGGCTTGTGAGTGGACAAAACACCTACTCCATGCCCAGGGTCAGTATCTTCACTACTTTAACTGGCACTTTTGTCTTTTTGCACTCCTGTATATGCAACAACTGCATCATCTCCAAGATCCAGAAAGTGAAGTATCCATCTATCCTCTGTAGACAGGAAAGACCAAGAAAGAGCCCAGGTTTAGAGGGCTGTCAGACTGTCATAAATGAAGAGATACTCGATACTCTCAATCTCTCTGTTTCTCTCTCTCTCTCTCTCTCTCTCTCTCTCTCTCTCTCTCTCTCTCTCTCTCTCTCTTCTCTCTCTCTCTCTCCAGACAGACACGGAGTAACCACAATAGCAAAAGGAAATAAAAAACTAGCTCTCTACCAGTTTTTGGACTTAGTTGAAACAAATTCAACTTGGTTATACTTGGTTATATAGGAAAATTGATACCATAATGGGTGTTTATCAATAAGAATAGGATTGAGAGGGTTTCTGGCATTATAAATGCCTCCCCCTCCCCGACCTTCATCTTTTATGAGTAGCACTGAGGTATGAAATGGCACATCTAGAAGATGATATGAGCAACCAAGACGTGTTCGCGGTTGTTTGTGGCACTGAGTCCAGTGTGTAATGCATCACCCTGGGTTTGCTTTCCCTCCTCTTTCCCTTCAGTCCTGTCTGATCCTCCCCACTGGCATCCAGACTCAGCACCTCCTTAACATCAAAGCTTTGCCTCCAGCTTTGCTTCCTAGGTATATGAGAAGAAATGTAGCTGTCAGCTGAAGTCCTCCAAATCTCCAAAGAACTTCTTTTTTATTTTTTTAAAATACAAACACCTAACTAAAGTCCTGGTGAAGATACCCATCTCATGAGTCACTGACGATACCTTCAAGTAGGAAAATTTCCATTAGCAGATGGTTGAGCGCAGTGCCCACCATGGCTTTTAATTCTTCATTTCTGCGTTGATGAGGCACTGGATGGATTTCCCTCATTGTCCAGCTTCCTGAGTGACACTAGAGTGAAGCATCCTCAAAGCATATTAGTACAGTAGCCAAACTGGAACAATCCCTCCAATACAGCAACAGGGAAAAATCAGAGTTTTAGTTGAATCCCAACCTGATCTATGTGAGAAAGGCCCGAATTCTGCAAAGAAAGAAATGAGGAGGAGTAAAAGAGAAATTCATACTCCGGGACTGTGCATGTTCTCTGGGAAGGGGTTATGGATCAGACAATGTTCTCACATACCTGGAGACAAATTGTGCAGATTTTCCCATTTTGTCTATTCTGCCCACATCCCCGAATGACCTTACTGTGGGGGCATAAAAAGTGAAACTTGTGTCTGTGTTTCTGTGTCGCCTTCCCCGTCAACCCCAGAAGCTCGGAGATTGTCTACCATTGAGAGTGAATTCCAAAGGGAAGAAGTTGCTATGTGTCTTTGGGCTTTCCTTGGGGACCCAAGCTCTGAGATTCGATCTGGTTAATTCTGAGAGCATCCTTTCTTCTCTCAGGGCGGAGACTGTGGGGAAGGCGTGCAGGTACGCAGCTTTTCCTGTGTAGTCCACAACGGCTCAATATCCCACACAGCTGTCCATGTGGAGGACGCCCTGTGTGGAGAAGTACCCTTCCAGGAAGGAGTCCGGAAGCAGCTGTGCTCCGTGCCTTGCCCAGGTGTGCAGTCGCCCTAATGAGCAACGTCCTGCATGGTGATCTTGTTTATTTTTTATTTACATTTTTCCTCGAAAAGCTCTATCCTATCAATATTAAATTATTTATTTGATTTAATGCATTTGAATTATGAGCATGGTAACGTTTTAAAAGATATAGAATAAGGTAAAAACAGTACTGGCTTCAGAAACAAAACTAAGCTAGCATCTCACCTCATCTCACTGACCTCACAGAGCAATGGACCCAGCATATAGGTAACAGGTAGATCAAACAATATCTCCAAATTGCATGGCAGGAGTGAGGCAAGAAGCTAGTCAGTTCATTGTAAAAACTCAGGTTCTGTGTAGACATGAAGATCATCACTTAAACATAAAATGATTAATACTAACAATGCAATAACTTGCGTTGAATATTTTAAGGTTTTGAAATATTTCCTTACAATCTGGTATGTGCATACACATGTACATTTACATGTTACATGCGCACATATATATTTAAGTGTACATCATTCACATGTAAATATTTATATTTAAGTTCTGTGCCCTGTGTCTATTCCATATGTTTTCATTTATGAGCAAAGTGCATAGTGCACTTAAGTAAATACTCTTCAGGCAAAATGACTTATTTGTCATTTTTCCATGGCTTCTATGCATATCCAATTTACAATGTTATGTTGATCCTTGGGGTTTTTTTATACCGTATATTCTGGTTGCAGTTTTCCCTCCCCCAGCTTCTCCCAGATCCTTCCCACCTTCCCTCTTGCTGCCCCCTGTATCCTGGAGTCATGATGACTATGACTTGAAGCAGTGTTATGACAATCTAATCTTTGCACTCCTTTCTAAACTAGAGTGAGCCACAAATTATTTCTCCAATAATAGTACTTTCAGACTGAAAATCCGTCACTATTTGGAGCCTCCCATGTCCTTGCACCTCCACCACACACCCCCTTCTCTGCCCCGTGTCTCTGATGTGTGTCCCCTGCCCTGCAACATGTAACTATTCAGGAGACTGCCACATAACCCAGTGGTCGGAGTGGAGCAAGTGTGAGTTAACCTGCATCGAAGGGAGAAGCTTGGAGACCATGGGCCGCCAATCCAGGTCAAGGACATTCATAATCCAGTCTTTTGAGAATCAAGACAGCTGCCCCCAGCAGGTCCTAGAAACACGACCTTGCACAGGTAATGAGGTCATTTTTCCATATTTCAGCTTGGATGCTTTGAAGCATCTTGTGTTGGTGAGAGAGATGTGATGCGCTCACTGATTCCATGTTCACTTGCAGGCGGCAAATGCTATCACTACACCTGGAAAGCGAGTCTTTGGAACAATAATGAACGGACCGTGTGGTGCCAGCGCTCTGATGGCCTTAACGTTACAGGTATTCCTTCCTTAGGTCTACACAGAGCCTTCAGGAAGGCCCCCTTGGTGTGCTTCGGTTGAGGAATTCACTTACAAATTGAAGTAAGGTTGAAGAGCAGGTGGTTTAGATGGTCTTCTTGGAAGGTTTTCATTAGACCTCACTCACGTTTTTGAAATCAACAATTCTATGCGAAGACTCTTAAAACACATAAACCAAGTAACCAGAACCACAGCAAAATAGTCCTAAATTCATGATCGCAGGTAAATCTGAGGAAGAGGCATTTTAGTTTAAGATGGTCGTTTCTAAAGGGTAGGAGCATGTGCCATCTCTGTGATCACCAAGAAGAGCCCACTCAGCATCAGGTCCTTGCCCACAGGCTCCAACCCATTCTCCTCTGCAGCACAAATTAGCAGAGCTGATAAACATACAATTTTCAAATTGAAGTGTTTTGGCCTTAATGATGCAAAGAAAAAAAAAGATGCTGTGGATGCTGGTGTTTACCCACGGCAGGCTGATTTTGAATGTTTCCCTGGTTAGGACAATTACTTAATGCCTGAAAAGAGTCTGAAGGAAAGAGGGTACAATTTGATTGTACAAATGGTTTTCTCAATAATTTTAAAGATTTTTTGATGTCTTCTTGTCAAAGCAAATTAAATCGACATTGATTTTACTTTAGTACTGCAACTGACAAACAGCTTATGCAAGGCTGGAAGAGGTAAGGAGCAGCAAGAGAATCAAAGCCCCTCCTTTATCCTGTTTATATGCCTTTACATTATTGGTATTAATCCATAGTTTAATCCATACAGCAGTTTATTCTGAGCTACTTTTCCATTTTGCAAGCTGATAAAACTAAGTACTCTATAAGCATGCCTAGCCAGGAGCCAAAAGAAAGCCCCCTACTCCACAGGCACAGGCACTTGCTGGCACAGTGAACCTTCTCAGTGCATGGCATGAGGCCATCAGACAAGAGGGCTGGGGCCGTTGGCATCAGCTGATAAATACGTCTAGAGCCTAACTTCCTACTTAAAGCTTAAAAATCATGCGCTGTCATGGGTATGACTTGTAGTAATCCATCCCCGAGGCCATCAGTTTGAAGACTGGATGCCCTGTCCCCAGACATAATGAAGAAATAGAGAGGTGCTGTGTGGCCATCACCACAGACATCCACATGACCAGTTTCAACTCCCCGTGCTACCTGTGGATTCCAGTAGGTTTTGCTTTGTTTCGTTTTTAACTTTGGTGTGTTTTTTTTATGAACAATAGTGGTAATTTGGATGCTTCATGCCCAGAAAATGTCTAAGCCTGACTTTTCCTCCATAGCCTTGAGCCTGAAACCCTTTTGCTGGCTGCCACCCCATATCGTGTAACTGCAGAGACTAAAGCCTGTAAATTCAGCTGATGTCATAAGAAGAGTTTAAACACCGCCCTTAAGTGCATCAACTTCTCAATCTAGTTATCTCCAAACTATTTCATGTCTATTAACACTTTGACTCAAGGAAGGCTAAACCAGTATGGCACCTGGTTGTAGCCACACCCCACACCCTCCTTTAACCCCAGTACTTAGATAACCCTGCATAAGTGATCGCATAACTGCAGGTACTGAGTTGAGCATCAGACAGTCCATCCTAGACTTCATGCCTTTGCTTCTACACACCAGTTGACGGGGAGGTCCCAGGTGACTGTATGTACGTTAGGCCTGGTCCATATAGAAATCCTTGCCACAGTGCTTAGCAATGTGACCCATGGGGCAACAATGGCATTCTTTTGCATGGCTTTTTGAATCAGCCTAGTTAGTGCCTAGCTGCCTCACCCAGAAACTAGAGAAATATCTACACGGAATAAGTCTCTAAGCAGCTGTGTCTGCTGCTCTTGAACCTAAATAGAGATTTCATCGATTCTTGTACGGATCCGGGTGCACAGGCTTTGCCCTCAATTATAGACACACGATGGACTCTTGATACCAATGAACATGGAAAAATTCTAAAACGTCTCATCTTAGACACATCTTAAAAGTGATTAATAAGCTAGTTGTAGCATATGGTTGACATATACATTTAACCCATGATAAAATAATAATGATGCTAACAATAATAACTATGCCCTCAGTAGAAAAGGGAAATAGCAAACTTTTAAATATGGTTATCACAGATAAATCTGCAAATAACAGTGATCTTTCCTTTGCAGGCGGCTGCTCCCCTCAGGCACGCCCTGCTGCTGTTCGGCAATGCACGCCAGCTTGCAGAAAACCTTTCTCATACTGCACACAGGTGAGTCACATGCTCGGTTCTCCTACAGGCATTATAATTTCAGTGTTATTTCTATGTAGTGTGGTGTGCGCCTCTTGCTTTAGTGAGGCAGTCATTTTACATGCTTATACCGCCATCTAGAGGTGTTTGGAGGGATAACAACTATAGCCAAGATTGCAGTTTAAGAAATCTGCCCTTAAACTGTCTAATTTATGCTCCATCTACAATAGCTATTTTAGTTAATGGATGCATTCTATTTCTAGCCTTTCATGCAACTGAGCTGATTTGAAATTTGTGCAGGCTGTTCATGTTTAATAGAAAGTATTTTGTAAAATTTGTTACATTTCAATGTTTACCGGCTGAGTAAAGGTTTAGTTTGCTGAAAATAGGTTAAATATACATATGACCA
Organism: Microtus pennsylvanicus; assembly: GCF_037038515.1. Taxonomy (NCBI): domain Eukaryota; kingdom Metazoa; phylum Chordata; class Mammalia; order Rodentia; family Cricetidae; genus Microtus; species Microtus pennsylvanicus. Next base: position 25,341,202 of record NC_134588.1, read on the forward strand.
CAGCTGAAAAAGTGTGTGGTGTGTGTATGTGTGTGTGTGTGTGTGTGTGTGTGTGTGTGTGGTGAGCATGTATGTGCAATTTGCCTTTCTTTCATGCAGGGTTTTTGTTTTCTCCCCCAGCCCTTCCACATACTTCTGCTTGCGAACTGATGTCAAATGTTCACTATACTGTAATTAGTGGCTCTAACTAGTTGCAATGCATACATAGTATTTTAAAGCCTTGTTACCTATCTTAAAGAGACAGGTTTCTTCTTGCAGTGTGTGTATACTGAAAAGTAATTCAATGAAAGTAATTTAGGCACTCAGTCATATTTTATGACTCTCCTACTTCAAGGTGGGTTAATTCTTTACCACAGTATAGACATGGGTAGGATTGCAGAAAATAGAACCAAAAAGGGGAAGAAATAAATTCATTTGAGCTGACAATGTTTGGAAAGTATAAGTTGTCTTTACCCAACCTTATGAATATTCATGTTAATAAAACATAAATAACTCTTCCTTAAACCCTTGTCACATACAACTAACTGGATACAGCTCTTCTCTCAGACTAACAATAGAGATTCATCTTGTAAATATGTCTCAATAATACCGCCATGTGATAATGTCCATCATTGAAAGGACGTGGCGTTATTATAGCTTTGTTGTGCACCGAACTGTGGGCAGTTGGTTCCCGCGCTTGCTCCTCTGGCTGCCATCTGTCCTTCCGTAGGGCATCAAGGTGATTTATTCAGCTTCGGTGGCTATTGCTCCTTAAAATCAAATTTAGTCAACAAGTGATGATGCCAGCAAGACTAGCTGCTGGATGAGGATTGTCCTAAATGGCCAGAAGAGGCGGAGATCGGTTCAGAAAACACCAGGAGGTGAATTGTACATAAGGAGCCATAATGGCAGAGTCATAGAGACTGACAACCACACCCTTTTCCTTCTCTCTGATTTTCTGGTGTCTGTTGGACTATGAGAAATTATTTTCCGAGTCACTTCCCGAGACAGCTAGGAACCTTGCCTATCATTGCTCATCACAGTCGGCCTGTCAGAGACCCTCATTACACACGAAAGCGACCAGGAACTGCAAAAGCGAATATAAAGGATGCACCATCATAATGTCAAGCAGGGATGTGCTATCGTGTGGCACTGTAGTTACTACACTGAAGAGTAATTGGGGGAATCTTGTCTTTAAGCGTGATTTCAGTGGAGTGTCCTTCCTCCACCTGGACCTCCCTCCTAGGAGCAGACAGGCAGTCACGACCAGTTAAGCACCAACGGTTCAAGGCGATAAAGACATCTAGCATCTGGGATAATGACAGCTGACAGCACTCAGCATCACCTAATTCAAATAAAACACATGCACACACATGTGGCTTTCCTTTGCAGTAAGAGAGGAAAACAGGAACTTGTGGGCAGGCATCTGAAACCGGTGGGGGTAGCTGAAGATGAAGATGTGATGAAATGCCATAAACATTCTGAGAAGAAACAGCATATCAATACACCTTATTCTCAAAGCACTGTGATAACTATGACGTCCTGTTTGGAAAGTGTCCAAATTATAAGCACATTAGAAAAGCCTCACAAGTGATTTACTGCTGATATTGGGATCCAGGAAAGTTGAATTACACATTTGATTTCTATCCCATTGGTCAATCAATTGCTGAAACCTCCACCTTTCCAGGACATATCAAAGGCAGAGATTAGGGGATTTCACTGGTGTTTGAATTCTTCTTGATTCACTTGCACAACTCCTGTGTAACCACAAATGTATTTTCTGTGCTGTAGGGTGGAGTCTGCGGCTGTGAAAAGGGATACACAGAGATAATGAGATCGAGTGGTTTCCTGGATTACTGCATGAAGGTCCCTGGCTCCGAGGACAAAAAAGCTGATGTGAAAAACCTTCCTGGAAAAAACAGACCTGTGAACTCCAAAATACATGACATTTTTAAAGGATGGTCTCTTCAACCCCTTGACCCAGGTGTGTGTCCACTGTGAATAAGGGATGCACATTTTCCCAGTGAACTCAGTGTGGCCATCTCTCACTACGGAGAGCATGGAGGGAGGGAAAGAAGGACAAAGCAGTGGTGTAGCTCAAGGTTTCTCAGATTCGAGTGTTTTGCAGTGCACACGCCCATGAAAGCATAAAGTGCTCTCATGGATGCTGATTAGCCTGCCAATCACAGTCTAAGAGGTAGTGAGAGTGAAGACACGAAGTAGTATCTTGGGAAAATGTCTTCTAATTGTAAATTGTTTCTGCTTCTATAACTGGATTTGCGCATTTAAATGAAATTAAAGGGGAAATTGGAATCGAAGCACAGAAACTCACAGGAAATACCCACAGACCTACTGTGGGTTAGAGACACTGGGGAAATGATAAGGAGACCCAGTTTCTAAGATAAGCAAACTTTTCAGATTCGATGGCTTAAGCCACCTGTTTTCAACAAGTATGACCCGTAACTCCTCTGCCTCAGTTCCTTTACCTATAGAATCAGGATAGAGGAGAGTTTTATATGGTATTGCTGTGGGTCGGGGCATTTTGTTTTTTTTTCTTTTTCTTTTTTTTTATTCTTTTTATTTATTTTTTTGTTGAAAAAAATTCTGCCTCCTCCCCGCCTCCCATTTCCCTTCCCCTCGTCCCACTCCTCCCCCCCCCACTCTGTTCCCCCTCCCTTTCCAGTTTGAAGAGCAGTCCAGATTCCCTGCCCTGCGGGAAGTCCAAGGTCCTCCCCCCTCCTTCCAGGTCCAGGAAGGTGAGCATCCAAACAGGCTAGGCTCCCACAAAGCCAGTTCATGCAGTAGGATCGAAACCTAGTACCATTGTCCTTGGCTTCTCATCAGCCTTCATTGTCCGCCATGTTCAGAGAGTCCGTTTTTATCCCATGCTTTTTCAGTCACAGTCCAGCTGGCCTTGGTGAGCTCCCAATAGATCAGCCCCACTGTCACAGTGGGTGGGTGTACCCCTCATGTTCCTGACTTCCTTGCTCATGTTCTCTTTCCTTCTGCTCTCATTTGGACCTTGGGAGCTCAGTCTGGTGCTCCAATGTGAGTCTCTGTCTCTATCTCCACCCATCGCCAGATGAAGGTTCTAAGGTGATATGCAAGATATTCATCAGTATGGCTATAGGATAGGGTCATTTCAGGTTCCCTCTCCTCCGTTGCCCAAGGTACTAGCTGGGGACATCTCCCTGGACACCTGCGAGCCCCTCTAGAGTCAAGTCTCTTGCCAACCCTAAGATGGCTCCCTTAATTAGGATATATACTTCCCTGCTCCCATATCTACCCTTCCTTTATCCCAACCATCCCATTCCCCCAAGCTCCCCCCATCCTCCCCTTCTCACTTTTATCACCCCATTTCCCCTTACCCCCATCCCACCCCACCGCCAAGTTCCCAGTTTTTGCCTGGCAATCTTGTCTACTTCCCATATCCAGGCGGATGACTATATGTTTTTCTTTGGGTTCACCTTGTTATTTGGCTTCTCTAGGTTTGCAAACTGTAGGCTCAATGTCCTTTATGGCTAGAAACCAATTATGAGTGAGTACATCCCATGTTCTTCTTTTTGGGTCTGGGTTACCTCACTCAGGATAGTGTTTTCTATTTCCATCCATTTGCTTGCAAAATTCAAGATGTCATTGTTTTTTACCGCTAAGTAGCACTCTAATATGTATATATTCCACACTTTCTTGTTTCCAGGTTCTGGCTATTACAAATAATGCTGCTATGAACATAGTTGAAGAGATGCTTTTGTAGTATGATGGGGCATCTCTTGGATATATTCCCAAGAGTGGTATTACTGGGTCTTGGGGTAGGTTGATCCCGAATTTCCTGAGAAATCACCACACTGATTTCCAAAATGGTTGCACAAGTTTGCACCCACCAGCAATGGATGAGTGTACCCCTTACTCCACAACCTCTCCAGCAAAGGCTATCATTGGTGTTTTTTATTTTAGCCATTCTGACAGGTGTAAGATAGTCTCTCAAAGTTGTTTTAATTTGCATTTCCCTGATTGCTAAGGAGGTTGAGCATGACCTTAAGTGTCTCAGAGGTGACCTGAAAAGAGCTAAACCTGCTTCTGTGACCTAGGACTATCACCAACCTATAGAGACTAATGAGAAACAGAGTCAGCAAGTAAACCATTACACACTTTTTAATGTTTGTGCGTGTGCATGTGTACATCAAAACTGAAAAGATTCACAGATGCTGGGATCTGGAATAGCTCCCACGAGAAAAAGTGAAGGACATTTTCACCCCCACATCCTTTTAAATAGTTTGAACTTTAAGTCTATTCATTATACTGTTATGTTTGTTGGGGGTGGCAGCTTGTTCATTCCCAGATGCCCAGACCATGAAATAATCACACAGAAACTATACTACTTACAACATTGTTTGGTCAATAGCTTAAGCGTATTTCTGGCTTACTCTTATATCTTAAATTAACCCATTTCTATGATTTTATATTTGACCATGAGTCTTGTGGCCTACCATCCAGGTTCCAGATGGAAGCTCATATCTTTTTCCTCTGGCTCCATGGCTTTTCTCTGATTCTACCCACTCCCCTCCTCTATCTGCTCAGAACTCCCACCTTGCCCTATTCTGCTAAGCCACTGGCCAAAACAGATTTATTCATTGGCCAATAAAAGCAACACATAGACAGAAGGACCTCCCATACCACTGTTACAAATGTGCATTTATTTATTAAGTTACTTCTTAAATTCACCACAAATAGCATTCCGGCTCACTGCATTCATCTACAATGAGGATAAAAGTGTTGGGCCACATCGAGGTCTGAGCTCTGAGCTTCTATGGTTGTCTTCGATCATAGAGTATGTCAGGAATATTCTTGTTCAGACTGTCATTGTAAAAACTCAGAAAGGAGAATTTCATCATCAGTGTTTCAGGACAACCATTCTCAACGTTTTAAAAGATTTTTGTGACCACAAAAAGAAATACAATTTCACTAAACCTCATTTCTCAAATGAGTCTCTGTTTGAGATATGAAAAAATGGGAAATTGCAACATAATTTGGCATAATTGTGATATTGCTCTTAACAAAAACTTTTTACAATAAATTGGGTGGTTGACCATCCCCCACACACTAGCATGAGATGGTGCTGGGTGCACTGTGGACTCAGTGTGGTGAATGAGTCCCTGAGTATGTCTTTCACTGAGAAATGCCGTCTATTTGGGGTGCTACCCTCTGCCTTTGTCAACCCACTCACAAATCTAATTAGCCACACACATATTAAATAAATAAAAAAATGAATACCCCAGTTCATCTATAAAAAAGGGCACAAGTAGACCATGATAGTTACTGACTAATAAGTTTCATTTAACTGTGATAGGTATGAAATCTAAAATGATGTCATAAATTTGCACTATTATATATACATATAATCTCTATATTATTTATATTTGTATATGTATACACATGCACACACACACACACACACACACACACACACACACATATATATATATATATATATATATATATATATATATATATATATATATATATATATATACACACACACACATATATAAAATATTCCACAGATTCCAGCTAGGATTGCCCATATACACATAGTTGTGGGTCCGTCCATTGTACTGTGGTCAATCTACCAGGATCTATATCCCTAAAAAAAAACCCTGATTCTCCCTTCCCCAGCAGCCCTTGCCTGTTAATAGCCCCTCAGTTGAGATGGGGCTCTGTGCCCCTCCCGTCCTCACTGAAATGCTGGTTGGCTTGCTCTTGTCAGCTTTGTGCAGGCAGCCACAGCTGCTGTTTCTCTATAGAGTTAATAATAAAAGGTCCCCTCCTATCCAAATGACAGTGTTTCTCCAAAGTCCGTTCTGACTTTTAGCTTCTGGTCTTTCTGTCTCCTCTTGCATGATGTGCCCTGGACTTGGGGAGACAGTGTGTGATACAGGAAGCCCATTTGCTTATTTTCCTTCACCTAGTTCAGAAGAGAGAGCTACTGAAATGTGTTCCCTAGTCCTCTTTGCATGTGCGTTAGAAAAAACGGTCTGAGAGTGTTGCTTATCTTTTCGATTGTTGTAGTAGAAGTTGTTGTTGTTGTTTATGTTGTGAGAATGGTGGTGTTTTTATGTGTCATGTGTATACATATGAACATCTTCAAACAAGTTCATTAAAGCCCCAGTGGAGTTGATGAATCAAGGATTGTTAGCGCTTCATGTCGGGGGTGGAAACTTGGGTTTATATTTTAGTTTCTGATCAATTGTTACCTTATTTCCTTCTTTGTTGTCATTACTTTTTTATATTTAACAGTAGGCACCAATGTGTAGCTGACACCTATGGATATTTGTGAATTTAGATGAAAAAAAAATGATTTTGTCAAAAATACTTTTTACTGAAATGTAGTTACACCCTTACAGGTTTTGTTTGTTCATTGTTTGAGACCAAGGTGGCCTCAGATTTGTGGTAATCCTCCAGTCCTGGGCTCGCAGGCCTGACCCACCACACTTGGCTAACAACCTAATGTTTGTAAGGGTGAATTTTCTAAAGATTAGAGTGATATAAACTGCTCATACCTAGAAAGTCACAGCAGCTGGTATAATGTATAATTTATATGTTGATTTTAAATTTACGAGTTTAATTATATGACATCTTGCTCTCTTTCAAATTTGTGGTCTATATTTTCTATTGATTGCTGTTACAGTTTTCTCTAGGAGGTAATCCATATTCTTGGGATGCTCAGGAGAGAAACCTCTCGGCACCTGATTTCATGGAGCAGATTATGCTTCTCCCATCGAGTAATCGGCTAGTTTAGGCAACCCTTTCAGATCTAGAATGAATCACCAGCTCTGGGTTGTCAAGCATCATGTTACTCTTTGTGTGCTTTCTCTCCTAAATGTTGTAGACTTCTGTGTGCTAAGGTTGTGTGCTATTTCTGTCTTAAACAGATGGCCGAGTAAAAATTTGGGTTTATGGCGTTTCCGGTGGCAGTTTCCTTATCATGATTTTCCTAGTATTTACTTCCTATCTTGTTTGGTAAGTATCAAGGAATGAAAATTATATAAACCCTGTTTTTGCATGTGGCATGCTCAAAGGAAACCATATTTTTAAAGCATTGGTAAAAGTGACAGGAATCTCAGGACCATAAGAAAGTGATTGACAGTTGAACTATGGGACCTTTAATAGTTACCACTTGATACCATGTTCTTATTTGGTTTTCAATTAAGACTGGAAGATACAAAAGACAAACCATGTCTTGGCATTTTTGCACTTAGCATTTGATTTGGACTGTGGGTTTATCACCATGCATGTGAGACCTCTCCTAGACAATGATGCTGAGTTCCACACCCAAGGATCTGAAGTTAGTTATTTTTGGGTGTGGCCAGGACTTCTGTACATAAATAAATTCCCTAAGTAATTCTGATTTGTTGTTAATCTAAGAACACTACTTTAGATGACTCTAATTATTACATTATTTGTAATTTATTATTAGTTCTTAATCTGGCTTGCTTTTGAAAAGGTGGGGTAAATTAACCAGTTAGTTTGGCTTGTTAATGCATTTTGAATAACAAAGATAATATTAACTATCCACATTTAATTAACTGTCAATTCCAGGGACCCTGCTTTGTAAGTGACTAGTCTTACTGCCTACTCTCTGGAAATTCTAATTAGTTTACTGTACAGAATATATTTTAGTTGATGAGCAGTTCTTGAGACTATATATACATAAATAAATTTAAATATTTTAAAGTATGTGAAGAATATTATATTAGCTTCCAAAGCAACATTTTTCAAGGATTCTTCATGAGATCAAAGTACTATTTGGCTTTTTTTCTTACAACTGAGATATTTATATTCTTCATGTGTCTCACAGACTATTTCTTGAGAATTTTTACTCAAGTCTTAATCCTGACTCAAATCTGTGTATTTATCTTCAAATTGTGTTTCCAAGGCTATGTAGACTTTTAAATTTTTGCTTTTGGTCAGTTAAAAATTGGTGAAGAAAATCGGATGTCTTTTATCCCTCTTGCCACCTGTAGTGATCAAAATTGAATTCCTAAAAATGAGATTTCCACCCAGCTGGTATTTCCCGAGTGTTGTGGTAAAAAGCGCTGTCCCCAGCATCCACCCTGTCCTCCACCCTGCAGTCCAAGGACTGGACCAGCTTCAGTGTTTCAACTGATACACTGGGCAAGTAGTGTGGGCATCTTGTCGTAGTGAACCCATGTGAGCTTGAGCGCTTCCTAGGAGTGTCAGAGACCTCTGAGGTACCCGACAACAGAAACAGTTAGAAAAAGGGTGTTTTAAAAGTCACAGTAGAGGACATAAAGGTTAGTAGGGCAATACTGTTCAAGTTTCCCACGGTAGGGTTCCAAATCACCAGTCTGCCTGATGGCAACATAAAAACAAGTGACTTCCTTGGGACAAACAATGTCATCCCCAGCCAAGATTCTGTTGTTCCCTCTGCACTCTTATACCCAAAAAATTAAAAATGAGCATGTGATTTTTGATATTTCTACTAGTGGAAATATTCATATAGGTCCATGAATAGTCCCTTCATTATTTTTCTCCCTTCCCTATGATTCTCACATTTTTTAATTATTAGTCCACTCCTCCAGCAGCACATATTTAATAAGACTCTGAGATCCTGGATTCCAGCAGTAAAATTGTGTTTACCAATACCCCTTCCCTCTTGTCGCTCCCTCCCTCTGTCATTTCTACGCTGATCTAAAGTCAGCTTGATCTTTGGACTCAGTCTTCCAAACACTGGGACAAGGGGTGCAGAACCATGCAAGTTGAGAAGATCTGATTACAAAATACCAGAAGAATTTCTTCCTTATATTTACAGTGACCAACATACATTGCATCAAAGACCCACATTTAAATATACACACCATTTCTCCTTCATTCTGGTGCTATACTAGTCTTCCTAAAATATATCTCCACTGATCACACCTCTCTTCCATACACTATTAGTAATGTCTCATTTTACTGATGATGTCAGGGTCATGTTTCACCATCCAACTGAATGCCCAAAGTCTTTCGTGACCAAACCCAAACAACTCTCATTTCATCTTCTGCTGTTCCCTGACCCTGGACAGGCTAATTTGTGCTGCACAGATTCAAATCATTTACCTTTATTGTTTCACAAAAAAAAAAAGTTTTTTTAAAATGGTCAACTTAGGTGTTTTTCTATTTAAATAAAAAAAATGAACAAGTATATAATTAATATGCTTAATCATATATCCATTCCCAAAGCCTGTGCCATATATTAATATTTACCTTAAAGGTAGATGAATGAATATTTCCTTTTTTATTTTCCCCCCTTCCCTACAACTTAGTTTCATTCACGGCAGTCACGGTTTATGCAGCGGTCATATGCAGTTTCACGTCTGCTGCTTAGCGATCCCGTCAGCCCCTCCATTAGCAATCAGATGTCCTCTCGTCTCTTCACCATGTCCATTCCCATACACAAGGTTGACACGGCATGTCTGAATCTGTGTTGCCTTTTCAGATGCTTTATCCCAAAGGCCCATTCCATCTGTTCACCTTTCTCAGGCCATTGTGTTTGCCCTCTGTGTTTGCTCACCATCCCCGCTGAATCAAACCTTTGCCTCCAACAAAGGCAATTCTCACGGCTTAATCCTCATGACCCCTTCAACAAAAAGGAAGCTTTCACAACCAGTTCTTGGCACTCCACCCAGGCTACCAGTCAGACTCCAATTTCAACCTACAGCCTTCTCAAAGCCGGAAATAGTTTGTCTGGGTCTCCTCCCCTGGGGCATTTACTTCATGCTGACAGCGTGGGTATTTGTGTAGATAGCGTTCAACTTTCTGCCGAACCCCAAAGACTTGAGAGGGGCAACTATGTTGAATATGCTTTTACACCAAACGTTGGATCATTATTTATTGAACACAGGGATAAATAAATGAATAAATAATTTGATTAATGAAAAAGGTGGGGTTTTTTTAAGATCTTTAGGTTTGTGGATAAATAAGTCAGATGTTTGCAAAGTTAGGCACAGGAATACTGCATGGGAGCTGCTTTCTTTAATCCCCATGACCGTCTCCTGGCATGACTGTTCCCACTCCACTTTTAAAGAGCCCTCACTGTTTCTGTGCTCGCGTGACTTGTAGAATCAGCTCTGCATTTGGCTAACCCCAAAGCGCAGGCCTCTTCTACACGCTCTCTCCCTTGAGCAACCCTGCAGGGTTTTCACCTGCAATGTGAAGCCTTGGTTTCCACCTTAGAGCTCTCACATTTTTCTACAGGTAAAGGAACCCACTACCCGGGAGAGACAGGTCCTTCATTGCCTCAGAGCAGCTGCCTGCAGGTAGCCAGATACATCTTTTCCCAGCCACTCATTCTATTAGGAGGCTTGTAGGAGCGCTAAAGAATGACAATTTGGAGATGTTCTATTTTCCACACAAAGAAGAGGTTTATGGTAGGAGAATTACTACAGTATGTCAGGGTTTAGACATATATTTTAAATGAACGCAATTTATAATAAAATGTGGAAAGGTTTTCGAGAAAAGCAGAAAAAAACTCTTCCCTAAGCATTTCTTTTCTGTGATGACCTTCTGAGCACAGGTTTCCCTGGGAATAAACATCAGATAATGATTTATGGAAGCTTCCCACTAGGTGAGCTTGTGGTTAACCTGAATATTATGGCTGGAAGACACTCTAGATAACCATGTCCGTTCTGGAAACACATTTGGTAACAGGCTCACCATCCATGGTTGATAGTGCTGTCCTGACTTCCAGAGGCTTGTCTCTCACAGATAGCTGTTCAAACAAAAAATGTTGCCTGCTTCTATGAAACTATGTAACCTCAGTTGGTGTAAGGGTGTTTGTTGGGGGTCGCGTTCCAAGGCACCTGGAAGTGTCTGCAGCCTGCTTGTCTCTCTGCTTTCAGGGCTGAATGCGCTCTTCCCCTTTGCTAAGATGCAGATGTAATTGAACGAAGTCCCTTTAAAATGTGTCTTCAATGATCTGGCACAGCCAGGACAGCGACATCATCTTATGCTTTGTGTGACTCTGCCAGTAGCCGTGGCTGTCCAGAGCACTCTGTCAGGCTCAACAGAGAGATGACATGCCAGAGGGAGATGCTGGCTGAGAAGTGCAGTGGTGGTCGTGGCCCATGTGCAGGCCTTTGCGGTCCCTGATTTTGCTTGAGGGAGAAAAGATGATGGTTTTTCTAACACCAGAATCTAGGGAGAACAAAAATAAGAAACATTTATCTTAAAGAAGACATGTTCCAATAAAGCAGAAGAAAAGAGGAACCTAGAGCTCCAAAGACAGGCCTCTTAGTTGATGGCTTTTCACAGGGTGGCCATGCACACTCTCCCTTTCAGGGGGCTCATTAACTGGCCTAGAAGTTTTGTTGGCCACAGCTGTACAGGGACCTGCATTCTAGAGTTCCCACATTAACGTTAGGGAGGGATTTCATTTGGTTTAAGTACTCTAAAAACTCTCAGAACTTACACATTCACCGTTGAGACCCTTGGGCTCGTGGTGTTCACAGATTGCACACTGTGAGATGAGTCACAGTGAATGAAGCCCTAATCTCAGTGACTCCAGGCCACACATGGGCCACCAAGGTCTCCAGTCCTCCATTGTCTCAGAGGTGAAAGATGTGCTCATAAATCCACATATAGAAGCAGACATAAAAACATCTGTGCACATTTTGAGTAGAATTTCCCAGGCCCGGCTTGCAGAGCCTCGCCAAGTTTACATGTCTCCCAGGCAATACTTTTATCTCCTCATACAAATCTAGCCATTGCTGTTCCTGGTTGTTACTCCCCAAGTCCCCAGTTTTCATTTCTCTTCACCTAGGAACATATAGCACACGCAAAATAAGGGCAGACTGCCCAAAACTGTAGGATCTACAATTCTCAACCTTCTATTTGTTCCCTGTTCTTTCCCACACAGCAGGGACATGGGGACATCTTTACCATTACTTCAGAAGACATTCTTGATACTCATCAAGGTAGATATACAAGGTGTCACTTCCAGGAGGTCCTAACCTCTCCTCTGATTTTTTTCCACCACCTTTAAATGTATTAGGTCAGCATGCCAAGGAACCTGTTTCGAGCCAGGTTTATTATCCATGCTAGACGCTCCACTCAGCTACAAATAAAGCCTCCGGAATATACTTATGATTCAAATGGATAAAGTTAAATTGGATGCTAGTCAAGTAATTATGCAATACCCCTCTGAGAACCGGAGAGAGCCTGGAAGGCAGGATCTCAAAGCTTGGGCTCTCTCAGCAGAGGACTCTAAAGCAAGCTACTGCTTCCCAATCAGCTTCTCTGCCTGGAAGCTGTTGGCCTGCAGCCTCTACCCAGGACTCAGTAAATGCTCACTGGGAGCCTACTGCCTGCCAGGTGTGAGGCAGAAGCCCTGAGAGGATGCATGGTTCCATTCAGGAAAGTTTTAGAAATCATTTTTATCTCTTTGGCTTGTATGGCTTGCTTCAGACATCAATCAGAAAAATTAATTTTGCTCCTTGAATTAGAACTTGGGCATTTTAAGTTATGAAATCCTTCCTACAATTGGTTCTGTCAAAATTTTTATATTCGAATAAATTCAATTAACGGGGAATTCACCACTCTAACTCCTGGGTAAAAGAAGTTAGACACAAAAGGTCACAGCTGGTAAGATCCATTTGTGTGAGATATCCAGGTCGGAGAGATGGGTGGAGGCAGAAGGTTGGTTAGCAGCGGTCAGGGGACACAGGAGAGTAACAGGAGACACGGATCAGTGATAAAGATGCTTCCACGGCAGGTGGCGGTGACAGCGGATGACACGGTAGTAAATGCTACCACTGCAATTTATAAACGAAAATGTTTCGTTTTCATTAAATTTGGTCTGGATATAAAATTCAGTGCATTTTTCCAGGCAGAAGAGAATGTCACTTCTAACAAGCCCCTCCCTCTCAGGTCCTGGGACTTACTGAAGGAATAAATATAACATGCTTAGCACAGACTTGGCACTCAGTCTGCATTGAATAAAAATAAATAATAGATGCTACTATGTACTACATGCCATAACAGTCTGAAAGCAGGAGAGAAAGAGAGAGAGAGAGAGAGAGAGAGAGAGAGAGAGAGAGAGAGAGAGAGCCCTGATGATGACAGAGCAGAAGAGAGCTAGCCTCTGGAAACATGTCAGAGCCATGCTCTGGGGAGACGGCGGTCTGTGTGGAGAGGAGACCACATGACAAAAATCAGCTATAAATAAGAATCAGGAATGGAAGTACACAGTGGATAGCCACATGGATTTGGCACGCCAGGATCTTTATAAGTAAGAAAAGCGGTCTCCCTCTATATGAAAAAAGTTGTCCTTCACAGGCAAAGCGAGGCCCAGGTGAAGACAGCTTTGTAGAGAACTGTTGAACTTCTTCTGCTTGATTGCAGTGGGTTGGTAGCCAAATAAATACCAGTTAGTCAGGCCAGAGCAGAAATAGATCTGCTTAAAAACAAGGCCAGAGCAAGACACAGGGGTCTGGCTGCTCCAGCTGCTTGAAATGTTAAACATCTGGGATGTGGAGGTCATGGCAGCTTAGGAATTAGTGAGCAGCAGATGTCTACCTTCCTGTGTGTGAACAACAACAACTCCAGAAAATGACTCTTCTCCAAAACCGCTCACTCCACTAAACCATGTGTAAGATTTTGAAAAGATGGTGGCTTATATTTTTAAGAAGTTAAATTGAGGAATACAGGCATAAACCAAAAACTGCAGTTTCTAATCATGCTGACTACATATACTTCTATCCTATGGGCTGGAGTACAGCTGGAGTCAGGCTGGGAAAGGATTAGCTATGATGTTCACACAATGACAAAACTTCCCACGGTGCATTTTACCCACTAACTCTCACAAGACGTATTCAAAAGAGAAAACCCATACTTACTGATAAATGAGTCATTTGTAATTTTCCCACTTGAATTTCCAGCCTTCAAGATTGTCTTTGGCAGCCAAAGAATAGCTCTATAACGTTTATCTGAAGAACTCTTTTCCCTTTGCAGCAAGAAGCCAAAACCACATCAAAGCACACCTCGCCATCAGAAGCCACTGACCTTGGCCTACGATGGAGACTTGGACATGTAACTTGAAAAAGGAATCCAAATGTAGACATCAACTGCTGCCTTAACTGCTTTCTCTTTTGTAGCTCTCAGACTTCTCAGTTCTTTGAGGAATCTCATGATGTGATACCTTGGGCAGAATACAAATACTGCAAAAGTAATAGCGCCCCAACTTCATCTGGACATGGAGTCAAGGATTACTGGGTCTGCTATATTGTTTTCAAGTTGTTTGTGGGTGTGAGTGTTTTACTTTTTTGGTTTTTCCCAAGAGGCCTGAAAACCCTTCTCTTCCTGTTTGAAAATGAGAGGAAGAAACCATGAAGGATTTCCCACAGACTTGAGTAAACTTGACCTTCAGCCGCATACTGACAATCCACGGGAAAGTCCAATCAAGGCATTTACTGTAAATGGCGAGTCTGACACTGTATTGTTATGCACTATATTAGTGCAGAGTCCTTATTCCCATACTTCCACATGAGTTTTCTAGAGTTTACATTGGTTCAAAAACTTTCCAATTGGATTGCCTATTTTCATGAACACAGAGAGAATGGGTTGCCATTTCCGAAGTTCTCTGAGTTTTTACCTTTAAATATTTTATTTTATTTTGTAGCCAGGGGAGGATGGCACTTTGTGGGCTGCATCTGTTGAGACAGAAGAGTGTGCGGTACAGCTGGACTAGAATAAAATGGGTGGCTTCTGGGTGAAATGTGTACTGAATGTTACCAATGAAGTAGGTGATTGTACAGGAGAATGAGGTAGACTATTTGATAACTAAAACTGTATTTTAACAAAAATTTAGCTGTGTAGCTATAGCATTAACCACACACAGTTGTAATTCAGTTTAATGTTGACCAAAATATGCTTTTGTAATTTCAATTTTCTTATCTGAATATTTATAAATTATTTTGAATTTAATTATCTGACCTCATTTAATATACATTGAACACCGACCCTGTTTGTAGCGAGTCTTGTTTTTATAAGGTTTCAATAATATCTAAAGCAACACATTAAAAAGCTGAGACCATTTTATGAGCTAATCGTTTGTAGTCCCGGATGTTGGAAGTAAGAAGGTGCCATTGTGTGCTATGGATTTGTCTTTCTAACAAATAAAGTGCTCAAGAGACCGTAATGCTGGCTGGCTTATATTTATTCACTTCCAAAGCTGTGCTTTGAAGAAAACAATTTAACTCACATCTCCCTGTTTCATCATTTTAAGAACTGGCAGATAAAATTACTGATAGAGAAAAAGAAACCCCAGTTTCTCAATATTATCAACTGTGTCAAAATATAGGCATCCATCACAGAGACAGAGCAGCACGGAAGGGAGATTTATACTCCAGATGATGTCAGATCTACTACCATAACCCTGGAAACATTGATATGTAAATGACCCAAGAGAACTAAGCAAATGCTAAAGACAGAATGGTGCCAAAGAGCAAAACAGTTTGTTTTTATTTACCTGGTGACCTCTGATAACTGTTTAACAGATAGGTAGGCCTTTGATAATTGCTCTTAACCGACATCGGCATTTTTTTTCCAGGAAATAGGAGGTTAAAGAGGTTATCTTACTACCAACACTCTCAGAGCTGGGCTTTCATTATTTTGTTTCTCTGAAATAGCAGCCGTGCTTGAAAGAGTTGACGCGAGCCTGACCTGGAGACTAGACCTGATAGGCCCCTTTAGTACCCATGTGACTCTCAACAGGAATATAAATTATTGCCAAAAAATGGTAGATAAAACATCACTTTCTTTTTAACATGCACATTAATAATAAGTATAAAATCTTGGTATGCAGTAAACATCACAATAAATACTGTCTGTGATTAGCACTTTATAGCACATTCAGGATTGGGAGCCTCGGGTCATTATATGTTTTCATTCATTACGGATTCAACTATTATAATATATATTGAATTTGCATTAAAATACTAGATTTTCAACATTTTTGGCTTGAGTAAAATTGTTTCTCCAATAATATGAAATTGCACAAAATATTTTTTTTTAGTTTACTCACATTTTCCCCCATATCATTGTCAATATAGATTCTATTCATTTATTAAAACAATACATATTTATTGAATAGCTGCCAAAATAGGCACAGTGCTCAGAGGTACATTACTGAAGCAATAAGACAGAGTCTTTTCTGACTTTCATAGGACTTTAGAATTATGCCACACAGCTCAGGAATTCATAGACAGGAATTTCACCCTGCTGTAGTGAAGACAAGTGGGCATTGCAAGTAAATAGAAATCCCATGGGCTGCCATGAGTTCATTCACCAGGTATGGGAAGATTTTACCTTTATGAAACATATTACTCATAGAGCAAAAAAAATAGTTTTAATCTATATAGTTCTTTTAAGTGTAAAGGCATATGTCTGAAGGTAAGAAGTGTGGTGTCACTAATTAGGTGACAGCCTTATGTCGTCTAAATTTCATTTTGACTCACTATTACTCTGCTAAAGGAATAAAGCGCTAGTGCCAAGTGCTATACTTACAGATCAGTGCATCCCTGCACCCTCATTGGATAAGCTTTTCTTTGTAGCAGATAGTAATTAGCACAGTGACCACAACTGGGCACTGTGCAGAGAGCGAGAGACTTTGAAACGCTCAGCTCCAAATGGGATGTCTATCAAACTCCTCCGCTTAACATTCAGGGATCTATAGGAACAAGGAGGCAGAAGGATAGTAAGAGCCAGAGGTGGTGGATGACTCCCAGGAGGCAATGTTTTCCAGAAACACCAGAACTGAAGCACATGCACACTCACAGAGACTGTAGCAGCACACGCAAAATTCAAGCCAGACAGGGTCCCAACGTGGAGAAGGGGAAGTGGACACAAAGTTCTCTAGTCAAAAAGCTATTTGCAATTGTTACCTGCTGGGTAAGGGACTCAGATTTCATCAACTGAATGTCACCAGAATATCAACAACTCACCTGAGCAGGCCACAGGTCCAAAGGTAGTTAGGAAACACGAACCAGACTCCACAGCAGGTTTTGTTGTACTGTGCTGTGCTTGCAGACAGGCATGCATTTTGTGTCTGTGCACACGCTCATGCACATTTTGCTTACTGTGACCTTTGGTTTTATTGTTTTGTTGATTTGGTTTTCTTTGGGGGAATGAAAGACTATGAAGTTGAATGGATAGGGAATGAGGGGAAGATCTGGGAGGAGTTGTGAAAGGGCAACCATTATGATTAAAACATATTGTATGTACAAAGAAATATTAAAACAATAAAATCACTTTTCATAGTGAAGCATAGAAGAAACCCAATTGTGTATGTCTGAAAGTATGCAGCTCATGTCCCAGGTAAGTAGCTTGAAAAATACTGCAGTTGACAAAAAAAAAGTTCTTTTTGATTTTTTTATTTTTGGATTAAACTTTTTAACTTAGAAATTTAACATGAACATATGGATTTTTAACTTCCTTGGGAAGTTCAGATTTTAGTTCCAACTACCATAGTAACAAAATGCTGTTATTAACTGAACGCTGGCTGCTGCTTTAGAAATGACATTCACTCTCATCCGTCCAACAGCTATTTATGGAAGATCTACTAGACACTAGACACTTTTACTTTCTGAGCATAGCTTGGAGACTTAGACACGAGGCCTAATGGCTACTGTCATAAAACTTAGGGAAGATAAAACCAAAGCATAAAGAAAAATGCTTACACAGTAATAATGTCACAATTAAGACCATGGCTGGCCAATGGGTCAAGAGAAATTTGAGTTGGGGACAGTAGTTTGGATGTGGTTGATAGGAATGCCATGTAAGATGACATCTTTCTTGGTAAGATATAGCTTGAGAACGACACGAAGAGGGAAACCCATAACTGTAAGGGGGCATTACAGATAGGCATGGACGTGAGACCAGCTAACATGGGGGCCAAAAATAGGACCAAGCTTGAGGCTGATTACAGTCACAATAAAGACCAGTAAGAATGGCAGTGTGGTCCCAGAAAGGCAATGAGTTGTCTTTCAATGACATTTTCAAATCCTTTTTCTCAGAGAGGCATCCACCAAAGAGAGTTTAATACTTTAACACTGAAATTCAGAAACCCATACATCAAGATTCATGCACTATAACTTCAGGTTTTATCTTTTTTAATAAAATTCAACTGAAGCACAGCCAAACTGATTCACTTAAAGGTGGTCTGTGACTTCCTTTGTACCAGGGACTGTGTGAATCATTAGATCTGAGATTCTATGGCCCACAAAGCTGAAGTTACACCTGGACTACATAGAAAAATAATTTCTGCTCCCTTTCCTGTTGACACATATAATTGCCCATTTCTGATGGGTACTGTCCTCTCCCGCCTTTTCTGCTGTTAAGCTCTGTGTGTGAGTGTCTGCCCATCTCTCTTCCTATTATATTCTTCATGTCACAGACAGCTACAGTAGGTTTTCAGTGGAGTGAGTCGACAAAGTCAGGCCATCCCTAGCCTTCTAACTTCAATACAAGAATGTAAGTGTAACCCAACTACAATAGACCTTACCTTAGCTGACTGACTGATATGCTGGAGCACACAGTGTTCTGCTAGTACCAAACACAGATACTCCAATACTGGTTTCTCTCCAATTTGAGGAAGGTCAATCCAGGTATGGCCTCATCTATTGACACCATTGGGTTATGGGCTATCCTTTCCTGTGAAACTCATAAGATTATCACATGCTACAGTGGACAAGAATCAAAATCCATTACCACGTATTTTCCACAAAAGCAGAAGGTTTGGGGCCATTCCTAAGATTACCGGGCTCATTAGAACAATTGACCATGATAGTGATATAAATGGATTCATAAACACAAGCCTGAAGAGTTGAATACAAAATATGAGAAAAGAATTGGGAAGGTGTTAAACATTGAGCTACACATTGAAGAATGAACTCATTTTCATTGGAAGTAAATGGAGAGGTAGTTTATGACTGGCTACATATTGCCAAAGGTTCATGTTTCAAGGAGCGGCTTGTTCATCCTGGCTGCCCAGAACCAAAATAATCACACAGGAACTATATTAATTAAAACACTGCTTGGCCCATTAGCTCTAGCTTCACATTGGCCAACTCCCACATCTTAATTTAAACCATCTCTATTAATCTGTGAATCACCATGAGGTCGTGGCCTACTAGCAAAGTTTCAGCGCATCTATCTCCAGTGGCAAATCATGGGGTCTCTGACTCACCTTTCTCCCAGCATTCAGTTCAGTCCTCCCTTGCCTACCTGTCCACAGGCCCAGACAGTTCCTTTATTCATTAATGGTAATCACAGCACACAGAGGGGACTCCCACATCAGATTCAGGATCATTTTAGCAATCCTTTGGGGAAGATGTGGCTAAAAATAAATGTCACACTGTGGCACTGACTCAAGAATCATATTACACACTGTCGTGGATCCACCAAGCAGAATGAACTGACTCTGCATTCCTGAAACCTGGGCTTCTCGGAACTCAATGGTTAGAAAGTTCATTAAAGGAGTTTTTATTCTGTGTCTACCAAAGTGTGGCCTCATAAATATCATGCTACAAGTGGTAATTAATGCTGGGTAGATTCATCTGCTACTCAACTTTCTAATTAAAACTTTACTTGAGTTCACTGTTGGGACTGGGGAACTAAGAAACTGAGGGATTCAGCTGCAAGCTCAGTCATCACATATGTGCCCATGTGTAGACAAATCAAATCAGTTTCTTAGTGTGTCCCTTGGCCTTCCTTTATTGTTTACAGAGAAAAATTAACAGACTTAAAGGCTCACCAACATTAGAAAGCAAACTTCCTTGGTTCACAGATTCTCAGATCACCAGCAACACTTGGGTTTTTACTGCATTTGACAGCCCCATGCCAATTCTAAGCCATTTTAAGATTTAGCTATGCCAAAAACAAAATCTTAATAATTCATGGCTTAAGAATGCGGTAGCCTTTTAAAAACACCAATAAATTAAGAGAAAATTACTTTGTTTAACTTTTAAATAACCACTGTTTTCAAATTTCTAGACACCTGAGTGACTGTGGCTTCCAGACCTGAGAATGAGACTAGCCACTGCCACCTCATTTCCTGCTCTTTATTGATTTTCATTACAGCGATCAATGATAACCAGTTTCATAAAGATGTGACATCATCAAAAGAATTGTGCTGTAATCTTGGTTGAAATATGAGCTACTACAAGCCAATAGTTTACAACAATCTGACAGATGCTCCATTTTGCTGTATTATCCTCATAAATTTCAAAACTGTGCATGTAATCCCAAGAGACATTTGATACATAGCAAATCAGAGCTCTATTTCTGGGTGGCTGCAAGTCCATTATGGTGTCAGATACCCATGTTGATTTTCTAGAAGATTGTTTTTCATCTGAGGGATGAGTAACTGCTTAAGCCTCATTTTTTGTTCATAAAAAAAACAACTTCAATTCATTTCTCAAATCTCCAAGTATCTCTCTACCAAACCTATCAATTTGCTACATATTTAAAACACAAGGGAGGCAGTAAAGGGATGCTTGTGTAGGTAACCACTCATCCTCCGTAAATGAATTACATGCAAACATTTTTGAGAGTCACCTTAAAGTGGAAAGACATGGTTTCTTTCTCCCCATGTTTTCTGCTATCACACCCTTCAAAGCACCCCTTACTTAACAAGTTTGCAACATGACCACTTTAGTATCCAACCTAGTTTGCACTGATAAAACACTGAGCAAAACCAACTTGAAGGGTAAAGGGTTTCTTTGGCTTATGGCTTATACTTCAGGCAGGAACCTGAAGGCAGGAACTGAAGCAGAGATCATGGAAGACTGTTGCTTACTGGTTTCCTACTCCTGGCTTGCTTAGTTGCCTTTCTTAGACAATCAAGCACCACCTGCCCAAGAATCACCCACAATGGGCTGGTCCATCCCACAACAACCATTAATCAAGAAAATGCCTTCACAGACTTACCTACAGACCAACCTGATGTAGGCAATTCCTCAAGTGAAGTTTCTTTTTCCGGGATGACTCTAACTTGTATTACATCGGAGGGGGAAACAATATCGAAGGTAGCAAGCAGGAGAACATTAATTTAGAGCAACAGAAAGAGCATGAGAAATTGCAGAGTCATAAACAACTAGGGACTAAATAGTGAGGGGAAGCTGCGGTTAATAATTGAAGTCAAATGGATACAAAGTCATTATCATAAAAATAATTTAAGAACATTTTAGGGTTAGCACCATAGTAGAGCACTTGTCTGGCAGGCATGTAAGCCTTAAGTTTTATACCTAGCATTATTTTTTAAAAACCAGAGGCTGGAGAGATGGCTGAGTGATTAAGAGCACTTGCTACTGTTACAGAGAATCCTAGTTCAGTTCCCAGTACCCACTCCAGACACAAAATATCCAATGCCCTCTTCCTGCATGCTGGGCACCTGTGCTCATGTGGCATAAGCTCACATAGATATACACACATACACATGAATAAAAGTAATTTTAAAATGAAAGGAAAGGTCAAGGTAAAAAGAAAAAAGAATTTATGACTGTAAAATATCAAAAATTACACGTTTATATAAATGTGTATTGTGTAGGTATGAAAACAAGGGGACACACATGGATTTGATGTGTTTCTTTTTAAAACTGATTTTTAGGTTAATACTGAGGGAATGGGTTTCATTATAGCATCCTTACACGTACTTGTCATTACAACTTGTTATAATTTTTCCCCTCCTCCATGTCCTCCCCTTATACCCCGAGCCTTCCCCCAGGATAGTTCCCTTTCTCTCCTAGGTAGTCTTATACTTTTTTATTACTTGAATTCTAGTTCCCACTCTAGTCCCTAATACCTCCCCTTAAGATCTTTTCTCCCTTCTCATGATCCCTCTTCCAATTTCATGACCCCCCAAACACCACATACACACACACCATATACACAAAGACACACAGGTAAACATCATTTTAAATATAGGTTTTGTATATGAAAGCAACCATGCAGCATTTGTCTTTCTGAGTATAGCTTACTTTGCTTAACAGAATGGTTTTCAGTTTGGGTCATTTCCTTGCATTTGCTTTTACTTTTCTTTTTCTTGTTACTGTTTATTTTTGAGATTTTATTTAGCTACAACTTTTCTCCTGTCCTTTTTCTCCCTCTGAACCTTCCCATATAATCTACCTCATTCTCCTTCAAATTCATGGCCTCCATTTTTACTGCTACTGTTTGCATTTATTTATTTGTATATACATATATATTTTTAACTATAACCTCTTGGGTCCATATAATGTTATTTGTATGTATGTTTTAAGGTATAATCATTTGGCGCTAGACAACCAATTGATGTGATCTTCCCTGGAGAAGACCACTCTCCCATTCCCAGCTTTCCTTTGTTGCCTGTAGTTCTTTCTGTAGGGCTGCACCCCTTGGGCTTTTCCCCATCGACTTAGGCATGTCCTTTGGTGTCATCCTTGTTCAGTTCATATTTGGGAAGTCATATTGCTGAAACTTTATGGGTATGGCTCCTTGCATTACTAAGAGACACAGTCTCATTGCAAACTCCCTGATCCTCTGGCTCTTACAATCTTTCTGCAGTGTTCCCTGAGTATTAGGTGCTGGAGCATCAGGTAGATAGATCCACTGGGGACTTGGCTGTGCAACTCTACCTTTTAATTGATTATGATTTTTTGTCATGGTCTCTGTCTGTTGCAAAAAGAAGTTTTCTTGATGACAAACAGAAGTTCACTTTTCTTTATAGGCACATTGTAAATATAAACCTTATTATCTATATCCTTATCTGCCGATGGATATCTGGGCTCTTCCATTTTATGAATATTGTTATTAGTACAACAATAAACATAAACATGCAAGAATCCTCGTGATATGTTGACTTGGATTTTTATAGATGGATACCTCAGTGTCATAGTTGCACTTTGAGTTTTTTTAGGAGCCACCATGCTGGTTTCAGCAGTAGTGTCTGACACCATTGGCATGCCTACCACTAGTAGGGATAACTAGAGGAAAGGTTCCCCTTTCCCATGCATCTTCATCAACAGTTGTTATTTGTTTTCTTGCTGATAGAAGTTCTGCCTGCAAATGGATAGATCTAGAAAACATCATATGGAGTGAGGTAACCGAGACCCAGAAAGACAAATATCATATGTGCTCACTCAATAGTGGATTTTAGACATAAAGCAAAGAAAACCAGCCTAGAATTCACAATCCCAGAAAACCTAGACAGCAATGAGGACCCTAAGAGAGACATACATGGATCTAATCTACATGGGAAGTAGCAAAACACAAGATCTCCTGAGTAAATTGGGAGCATGGGGATCATGGGAGAAAATTGAAGGGGAGGGGAGGGGAGAAGAGAAAAATGTAGAGCTCAATAAAATCAATTTTAAAAATCCTAAAAAAAAAAAACAACATAAAATCTGCCTGGGCTTCCTCAGACTGACCAAGGCAATTAATTTGCATTTTCTCTAACAGCTAAGGGTGATAAACACTTTCCCATTTTTACTGATCATTTGTTCTTCCCTTCTGAGAACTGTCTATTCAGCTCAGTAGCTTATTTACTGACAGCCTATGTTGTGGGGTTTCGTGTTGTCTTTGCAATGTTTTATATACACAAGATAATAACAACTGCTTGATGTACTGCTAACACCGCCACCTCCTCCCCACCCCCCGCCACACACACACACACACACACACATTCTGCAGACTACCTCTTGAATAGTGATTGTGTCCTTTTCTGTGCAAAAGTGTCTTCGTTTCATGCAATCCCATTTGGCAATTCTCAAGATTATTTCCTGTATCATTGAAATCCCATTCAGAAAATCCTCATCAATGTCTCTATTCGTCAGTATTTTGTATATGTTTTCCTCTACAAGTCTCATAGTTCTAGGCCTTACATTAAGTCTTTGAACCATTTTAATAGAGTCGCATGTAGGGTAGGAGACATGGGTCTAGTTTCATTCTTCTGTGTATGGAAATCCAGTTTCCCCAGCACTGTCAGTTAAAGAGACTGTCTCTTCTCTGATGGATATTTCTTTCAGATTTGTCAAAATTAAGTGGTTGCAGCTGTGTACGGTTATTTCAGAGTCTTCATTCCATTAATCTACATATACGCTTCTGTGCCATTAACATGCTGTTTTGTTTTGCTTTTTCCACTGTGCCGCATAATTTGAGATTGGGTATTATGGCATCTCCACCGATGAGGGTTGCTTTAAGAATACAAAGCCTTTGTGATTCCTTATTAATTTAAAGATTATTTTATTTTTCTAGTTCTGTGGAGAATGCCATTGTAATTTTCATGGGGTTACACTGAAGTCTGTAGCTTGCTTTCATTAATGTAGCCATTTTCACAACATTAATTCTGCCTAGTATGACCTGAAGAAGTTTTCAACTTTTAGTGTCTTCTTCAATTTCTTTCCTTAGCATCTTGGGGTTGCTCTGCAGAGGTGCCACACCACTTTGGTTAGCTTTATTGCTAGGTATTGGTCAAGCTACTGTGCATGGGATTTTCCCCTCTGATTTCTTTCTCGATTCATTCATTATTAGCATACAGAACGTGTTGATTCTGTATGTTGTTATTATGTCCGGCTACATTGTTACAAGTGTTCATCAGGTCTGAGAATTTTCTGGCGATGTCTTTCGAATCCTTCAAGTCTAATATCTTATCATCTGTGATTGAATAAGAAGAGAGGGAACAGCTTGCCTCACTCCAGGCTTTAGAGATAGCACTATGGGGTTTTCCCCATTTACTATGTTTTTTGGCTACAGTTTTATTGGACTCAGTCTTTATTGTGCTGAGGTATGCCTCTTCTTTTCCTGGTTTCTTTGGTGCTTTCCTCATCAAAGGACAATGAACTTTGTTGAAGGCTCTTCTGCATCAATTGAGATGATCGATTCATGTAATAACTCACACTTGTTGATTTTAGTGTGAAGAACCAAACTCACATCCCTGGAATGAATCTAATTTAATCATGGAGTATAATCTTCATATATATTCTTTAAAATGGTCATGCTGTTTCCTGATCAGTTCACCCTACAGTCCTTTTCCTAATTTCCTATAGACCCACCAAACCCTCTAATCCCCAACTTGAAGTCTTTTATTTTTCATAACCCATTCGTACCACTGCTACCAACTGGGTGTGGGAGTAGCCACTGATTGTAGTCAGTCTGCCAGGGTTTCACACAGCGAAAGAATAACTCACTCTATGTTCATCAGGAAAAGTGATCTATAATATTCCTGCTTCATTCTATGTTCACACTACGGAGAAATCCTGTCTCTAAAAACCAAAAAAAAAGTACTATAATGAGCAGGGAAATGGTGGCACACACCTTTAATGTCAGCACTCAGGAGGCAGAGGCAGGCAGATGTCCATGAGCTGAAGGGTCAGCCTGGTCTATAGAATGAATTCCAGGACAGCCTGGGTGGTTACACAGAAAAACTCTGTCTCAAAAAACCAAAACAAAACAAATTTTTTAAAAAGGAAGCTCTTTACTTCGTATACTAACTTTAAAAATAATCAGAAAGGGGCTAAGAAGAAGTTTCAGTGGATATTGGGGCCTTTCGTCAAGCCTAAGTTTGTGAGCGCAGTCCCCAAGATCCACATGGGAAGAAAAGAATTGACACCCACAAGTTGTCCTCTGACATCCAAACACACCCTCACATTACATACATACATACATACGTATGTACATATGTACACACGTACACACACAAATAAAATATAAATAATAAAATAAATCATTTGTCTTGTTTTGTTCTTTAAACAAGGAATAAGAACGTTTTTGTCCTGAAGCTAGAGAAGCAAATAGATCCATTCTTGAAGAATAGAAGTCGGCTCCTATAAACTTGTGTTTTACCCATCATGGCATTCTTGCTTATGCTCGTTTCTCAGGGGTCTATGACTTTATATAAAACCTTTTAAGTTCATCAGCCTTTCCTCTGCACTGTGTCTGTCAAACATGACAACAACCACCATCATGTCCCACCCTAAGATGAAGAGAAAATAAAAATGGTTTTAACACTGAATAATGATTCTAATTTTTTACCTGCCTTGATTTTCCTTAAAATAGTCTTTATTCCATCAATATATGGAAAACCAAGATGTACACAAAAGTTAATATTGGGTGTGCTTTGACATTGATTAATCTGACACTACATTTTATATATTATTACCAATTTATTTAAACCACTTCTAAAGACAATGAGTAAACTTATAGATTTAAAATTTTAGTAATTGTACCTGTATAAAACCTGGGAAAACAGAAGATCAATATTTGTGACTTTTGAATCTAAAAACAAAATTCTCTAAATCTCTTAGGCTGAACTTTTCAGTTCATGATAAATGGTAGGTGTGCATATCTCTGGGGAAAAGTTTAAATAGGACTCTCTTCCAAGGAGTCAGTAGAAACCCGAGGCTTCTGTGTGGAGTGCAGATGTACGGATAGATTTATTTTAATTCAATTCAAATACAGAATTGATTTTCACTCCAAGCAGTTTTCTGAAAGGTACATTGTGGCTTTATTCAGTTAAACCTGTTGTAGCCCTTGGTCCTCCGAGATGCTAACGGACCTGCCCCCCGCCTCTGTGTGTGTTGACTGAGCTCCTCTGGTGAAATGACTCTCAATCCCTTTCATAGAGCAAACTAAGATGTTCTATGATGTATGCTACGTACGTTAAAGCACACTGATTCCTGGAGGCTGGAGGGCAAATATGTCCTGCCCTGGCTACCCCAAGGAAGCATTCATGCATACAGATTTCAGGAGTGATGCAGAAGGCTATCAAGAACTTCTCATGATAGTAAAAATAATAGGAAATCATAACATCCAAACAAACGTGGATGCCTTCCTGTGACAGGCACGTAGCTTTTGTCAAAGCCTATGCCATGGTGATGGCCCCAAGACGTCACTGTGCCACTCGGCTGTGGCTTGTTACAGAGTGCTCAGTCACAGATCATGAATTTGCATCACCGTGAAGGTTAGTTTCACCAGAAAAGCTGAAACTCTCTGCAGACACCATCAACATTTTGGCCATTGACAAATTCTGGGCTTGTCAACAGATCCATGTACAAAAGTCAGCCTACCCCAGGTAGTGGTATGTTGTCATGTTGTCCCAAGACACCTGGCTGTCGATGAGTTCAGTACACACGCCATCACAGTGATTTGGACTTTAGCTAGTCACTTTAGAATGTGTTCGTGATATTTCCAGTTGTCTGTATTCTGGAAATAGATCAAATTACCAAGATTTTTTTTCTCAGTTTCTTATTCGACTTGTCTGTGGTGTTGGTATCTGTCCCTCAGATACTCATCAAGGATTGCAAAGCTATATACTCACCCTCCTTGTGGCCAGCAGGACCTTGCTCGTTATTGATTCCAAAAGCCTTGGTGAGACAGAACATTCAAGTTTTCTTTGAAGAATGAGATTCTGAAAAGCTCATGTGAAAAACAATGTAAACACAGGGAGGCAGAGAAGCTCCAGTGTTTATCTATAGGAAGTAAGTAGTCTGAACATGTAGGTATTTCTGTTGAGAGGGAGTGACAGGCTACCGACACATGGGATTTCTTGACCCTTTTCTTCTGCTCTACATAAGAAAATGACTAACCCCATATTGCAAGAAAATATATTCTTATTGTGTGATGCTTAGTTTTTATCAACATAACACAAATTAGAGCCACATAGGAAAGGTGAACCTCTGTTGAGGAATTACCACCATCAGATAGCCCTGCAGGTACATCTATGGGGCATTTTTTTGATTAATGATTAGTGTGGGAGGACCATCTTACAGCTGGTAGTACAACTTCTGGGCAGGAGGTCCAAGGTCAGTGGTTCTCAACCTGTGGGTTGTGACCCCTTTGGCAAACTTCTATCTCCAAAAATATTTACACTTAACAGTAGAAAAATTACAGTTATGAGGTAGCATCAAGAATAATTTCATAATTGGAGTGACTGCAACCTGAAAAACTCTATTAGAGGGTCTCAGCATTAGGAAGGTTGAGACACACTGTCCTAGGTGATATAGAGAAGCAAGCTGGGCAAGCCACATAAGCAGATCATGAAGTAGTCTTCTATAGCTTCTGCATCAGTTCCTGCCTCCAGATTCGTGCCTTGAGTTCCTGCCTTGGCTTCCCCCAATGATGGACTCTCACCTGCAATATGAAATAAGGCCTTTCCTCCACAAGTTGCTTTTGGTCAGTGTCTTATCCCAATGACACTGAAGCAAACCAGAAAAGGTTGTGTTTATTGATTTAGTTACTTTTGAAAATATGGGATAGAGCTTTTCGCCATCTTTCCTCCAGCTGGGTGGCAGCTCTCACCATGAAGATCGAGCTGTGCAGTTTCAGCGGGCACAGAATCTACCCTGGACATGGGCGGCACTACACCAGGAATAACGGGAAGGTTTTTCAGTTTCTTAATGCAAAATGCGAGTTTGCATTCCTTTCCAAAAGGAATCCTCGGCAGATAAACTGCACTGCCTTCTACCGAAGAAAACACAAAGATGGACAATGAGGAGAAATTTAAGAGAAAAGAAAACATGGAATCGATTACTTACATGAGATAATACTGGACTGGAAGTAACATAATTCTTTTCCCTTGTTTTTATATTTGCTTTATCTTAGATATTCCGCTATGTTTGAAATTTAAATATATTGTATAGAGAAACTTCTGCCTTCAACAGTCATTTATTTGACCCCTTTTCATCAGTTTTAACACTTCTCTCTCCCCTGCCCTCTGCATGCCAAAGTTGTATTTAATGTACTCCACTTTGGCCAAGAAGCATAATTATTTATACTCTCCAATAATCATCTAGTGCAGTAAATGTTTTCTTTCCTCGATTGCCTAACAGTGGACTCCTTTTGCTGCAGTCAATATTTGGAAGATCCTGTCTCATCAATTTCCCCACCTTACAGTGTCTAGATCACTTTCTCCATTATTTTATATGGCATAAATCCAGCCTAGTGACTCATAAATACAGATTGTATATGTAAGACTTCTTTTTACCACTTACCAAATTCATGGAGCTCCTCGTTCTCTTTCTTAATCCATGCTATCTGCTCTATAGAACATTTACAGAGATATTCTAGAACTCTTGAAAATTGGTGGACCTGGTTATTCAAATTACCATTGTTACTACTAAGATCACCGTTGTTACTCAGATCCCAAGGTTCTTCCTTTCTTGAATTAATCCATTATTTTACTTAAGAATACCTTGAAGTCATTTTCGTAGAAAAGTTTTGCAAAACAGGAACAATGAACAAAAAGTCCATGAGTCACCCTGAAATTGTTTTCCAATAAGATTGAAGTAGAGGGATTTTGTATTGTCGGCCCCAGCTGGCTGGGCATCTTACAACTGGTTGCTTTCAACTCCCTATTTCTTGGAAAACTGCTCTGTTGCTATAACCAGTTTGATTTTCTAGCACCTATTAAGGGTGACTTCATTCTATAAAGCCTTGATTTTCTGTATCTCAGTTCAGGAGCTCAGAAGAAAGCAGCTTCCCCTACGTTTTATTTATTCTCTCTCATATCGTGTCAGGTAGATCCGCACACTCACACTATTGTAGAAACAAAAGGTGTGAGTCCAGATTAACATACAAAATATTTGATTTCTTCCTTGCTGTTCTTTTCTGATGCACTTGAGCAAAGGTGGCTATTGTGTTGTAAGTATATGCAAGCAATCCTATTAGAAGCTTACGGGAAAGATGAGAAGACTGCTCAAGGTCCAACATCAACATCAACCTTCTTCATCCATAGTGTGAGCCAGTTTGAGAGCTAGTAATTCATCTCCAAAAGATCTTCAACAAGAGCACAGCTTTAGCTGATATTGTGATTTCAATCCTATGGAACTCAAACCAGAATCACACCTAAAGATGTTCTCAAACCCATTGTTGTTTTAAGCCACTAATGTGTAAAACTTTTTGTTATGCAGCAAGAAATCAACAAGGCACATGGTACAGAGTCTTTGTAAACAGAGAAATTTTAATATATTGTAGCGAAATATTAAAACGTTCACTTTGAATCAGGAACAACATGAAGAATCCTTATGTCATCAGGAGTTTTCACTATCATAAATAATATCATAAGTAAGTGCCAAATAGTGTGAAAAGTTGCAACTTGTTATAATGGATTGTATAAGTTTTCCCCAAAGGTCTCTGTGTCAAAGCATGGTTCCTAGTCTATGATGCTGCTGGAAGATAATAGAATCTTTAAGAGGAAAGACTAAGTTGAATATCTTCTGCTCATATGGTAGTGTGTTGGGGGGGGGTGTATTAGGAGCTTGGCCTCTGCTCTTTCTCTTTGCTTCCCTGCTGCCATCAGAGTGACAGCTTGTTCTACTTGTAGTACTCTATATTATGCCTTGCCTCACCATAAGACCAAAGGCAAAAGGTATAAAAAGAAGACTATTCTTTATTTTCCCTGCCGCCCAGACCCAATAACCACACAGAACTATATTAATTACAACACTATTTGGCCTATTAGCTCAGGCTCTTATTACATCTTAAATTAACCCATTTCTATTAATCTGTGTACTGCCACAAGGCTGTGGCTTACTGGGCAAGGTTCTATTCTGGTGCCTTCCTCCTTCAGCAGCTATATGGCATCTCCCTGACTCTACCTACTCTCTCTCTATATATATATCTCTTCCAGCCTGGCTATATTCTGCCCTGCCATAGGCCAAAGTAGCTTTATTCATTGACCAGTAGAAGCAACACATATACAGAAAGCCATTCCACATGAAACAAGGTTAAGAGAGACTATAGGCTGTATCTCCAAAGATCATGTCACAAATTAAATACATCCTCATAAATTGAACATACTATGAGCTTTTGGTTCATGTGACATGTGTGTTCATTCCTGCAGGTGCAATGCCCATGTATGTGAGTGAAGAAGTCACAGGAACTCGGGTGTCATTTTACAGACACCGTCTACCTTCTTTCTAAAACAAGGTCTCTTGCCATTCTAATTGTTTTCCAAGTAGGCTAGTAAGCCCCTGTGTCAATTTTGATTTCCAGCTTGATTAGATTAAGACATTGCCAAGAGATTAATGAAGCACACTTCCAAGTGTGTCTCTTCTGTCCTCTTCAAAGATGACTGTATCCTTAGAGTTCTAATGTAATGAGAGGATCAACCCTTTGATGAATTCATAATATAATTTCATTATTAGGAGATGATGAAAGCAAAGAAGTGGCATCTAAAGGGACAGAAGTGAGCATTGGCATGGGCTCTTCACACTGCTTCATTCCTGGCTCCTTCTGTTGAACTCTCTGCTTCCTACACAATATGTCCAGGTTCCCATGCTTTGTGCTCCCAACACCACGATGTTCATGATGCTATGAAAGTTCTGAAGCCAAAATGACCAACATAATAGTTAATTCAAAAGAATTATCAAATGGCTTGCTTTCCACTGTTGTCTTACGTGAAAACAAAAGCAGTGCTTCTGGTTTGCAGGGGGAGAACGAGCATCACCATCGTCCCAGGATGATGTAGCAGCCAGCAGTACTCTGCATGCAAATGTTTCCATAACACAAAAGGGAAAGGGTGGCTCTGAGTCTGTATCTTTCCTTTGGACACCCAGGAGCTTCACTTTCGTGTATCTTCACATTGCTGTGATCCAGAAATGATGTGTGGACCCAGGAGCTTCACTTTCGTGTATCTTCACATTGCTGTGATCCAGAAATGATGTGTGGACCCAGGAGCTTCACGTTCATGTATCTTCACATTGCTGTGATCCAGAAATGATGTGTGGATTATGAATTCCTTTGCTAAGCTCCCTCACTACGCAGTGCTAGTTTGAGCCAATCACTAAGCTGGGAAGAAGAATAGAGCACCTGTGGGTCTTCTGGTAATTAGAATATGTATGTATTGATCTCATAGGGACTATGAGATTGTTTATAAATAAACATTGATTAGGATGAATATTTATTATCTGTCCTCTTTACTATATGGATTCAAGCCTGATAAGATAAAAGATACTTGAAATAAACAATGTTTATGTGATGGTTATCAACTTGGCAGGGTCTGGAGCTACCTGGGAGATAAGGCTCTGGACAGAGTTGTGAAGGGTTAGCTAGGGTAGGTAGTTTCTGGGCTAACCTGTTGTGGATTATCTTGGTTAGGTTAACTGATGTGGTGGTACAGTCTCAGCACTGTTAGTAGCACCGGTTGTCTGTGCAGGGATTCTGGACTGTATATCTGGATAAGAGAGCTTACATGCATCCACTGCTCTGCTTTCTGATTGTGAATGCAGTGTGACCAGCCAGCCCCCTGCTCCTGCCACCAAGCCACCCCTACTTACTCCTGTGTATACCCCACCATGGTGGGCTGTGGCTTTCTAATAAGCCAAAATAAATCCCTCCTTCTCTGAGTTGCTATTGACTGGTTTCTTTATCACAGAAACAGGAAAGAAACTAAGACAAATTAATACTGATCGATTGGACTTTCATAATAAAATTTAAAGCAGAGAAATGCTTATTACCAACAACTATTCCTCAACATTTTAAGAAAATGTAAAAAAAAAGCTCTCTTTGTTCAAGTATGGAAAGAAAGACTAAAGAAAAGGAAAATGTATGTAATTTAGGAAAAAGATGGCAAAACAGTCACCATTCATACTAACATCATTATACATATATAGAAAAGTCACAACAGTTATTAAAATAGAATCAAAACAATTTACTGAAGTATCTAAACACAAATTCAATATAAATATATTTCTAAATAATTATAATTATCTAGATTAAATTGCAAACAAGTTTTTTTTTTGTAGAATGCCCTTTGGCTTAGCATCAAGATCCTTCATAAGCTCCCATGAGTAAGATATCAACACAGAAAACCTCAGACACTAAGAGAAATTACAGTTCTCTAAGTGAACGAGGCTTTCTATATCACAATCATCAGAATAGAAATGACACCAATTATCTCCAAATTGATCTATAAATTACAGGAAATCCTGTGACGTGCTTGTGAATTATTAAGCTTGTTCTAGAATAGATGCGAGAATGGGATGGCTAAGAATGCATAAGTCTACAAAGGAAAAACAAACTTGGAGGAGTTTTATGACCAGATATCAAAACTTTGTATAAAGCTATACTAATGAAGGCCATGTGGTGACACTGTAAAATAGACTAATAAATTATGGAAGCAGGTAGAGCATCTGAAGGAGAGTCTATTCGGAGACAATCACTTGATTTATCTCATGGATGGCTCTATAACACGGCATGGAAAGAAGAGTCCTTCCAGTCGCTAATGCTGAGTCAACCAGAAATTCATATTGAAAAATACTCAGTCTCGACACATTCCTCCCTCTATATGCAAAAATCGATTCCAGAATGACTGTAAATTTAAATGTGAATAAATAAAGCACTAAAATTTCTGGAAGAAAATGTGTTAGACTTCCTTTATAAGCTTGAAGCTGGCAAAGATTTATTTTGCTAGATATAAAAACATAAAGTTTAAAATGAATGAAAGATTGACAATGAAATGCATTAAAATTTAAAATATCTATTAACTAAAATGTCATTATGGAAAGTGGTAAAATAAGTAGCCGAAGAATTTACATATATATGATATGTATGTATAACAGCTAGAATATATGAAGAACTATTATAATTAAAGGACAAATAAGACAAAATGAAAATGGACAACCCAAATAGAGTGATTTTTTTTATTTTATTCATTTTGAAACAGGGCCTTACTATGAAGGCCTGACTGGCCTGGAACTCACTAATGCAAACCAGGCTGGACTCAAACTCACAGGGCTCTACCTGTCTCTGTTTCCTGAGTGTTGGCTGAACAGATGTTTTAAAGAGAATGCACAGATGTCCAATGACAGAAAATAAAGCTAACTTACTTAAAAACTTTGAGATTGAAGCAGAGTGGCTTACACCATGTTAAATAGTTATAATAAAATTTGCATTTAAAAATTAGAGATATTATAAAGTGCTGACCAAAAAAAGACACAGTGGGAGTCTTCATATATCATTAGGGAATGTAAGTCGGTGTAAAAACTTCAAATAAATCTCAGAGAATTTGCTCATTAATGTGAATAAAAGCATTCTATATGACCCAGTCATAACATTTTTCTTTATTATAGGTTATGTACACAAAAGATATATATAAGGATATCCAAATAACATGACTATGTAAGGAGGAGTGATTCAACAAGCCCATGTTAAACACAAAAAATCTTATACTTTATGATCCTGTATAAAGTTTATTATAAAGATGGTCTTCCAGGGGGAGGAAGAATTGAAGGAGCCAGAGGGGTTGAGGACACATGAGAACAGAGCCCATAGAATCAACTAAGCAAGGGCTCATGGAGGCCCACAGACAGTGAAGCAGCAGCCATCGAACCCACATGGGCCTATGCTAGGTCCCCAACATATAAGTTATAGTTGTGTACCATTGTGTTCTTGTGAGACTTCTGATAGTGAAGCAGAGGGTGTCTCTGACTCTTTCACATGCTCTTGGGACCCTTTTCCTCCTATCGGTTTCCTCATGCAGCCTTGATACAAACGCTTTTGTCTAAGCTTATTGTAGCTTGTTGTGCCTTGTTCAGTTGATATCCTTGGGAGGCTGTTCTTTTCTGAAGGCAAATGAGGGGTAGATATGGGGGAGAGAAGAGGTGGGGGTGCTGTAAGGAGTGAAGGGAAGGGAAACTGTGATAGGGATGTAATGTATGAGAGAAGAATAAATTTAAAAAATGATTTTGAAAATGAAAAAAGATAATATTCCACATCTGACACTATGTGGTATCCACATATGTTCTCTCTATATTTTATATATGAAAGGTATTTCTTTATATAAAGAAAATACATGTTTGGACATTTTCAGAAATCTCTTTCCTAGTCAATCATATCATGTGAATTAAATCACTGGAGCATAAGGACATAGGTACCATGATGCCAATTCCAGCCTTTCTCATGATCGAAGAAACTCAAATAAATATCCTTTGGTAAGTAAATGTTAAGTAATAATATGTACACATCATGGAAAATTATACAAGTACTAATATAAATTAGTTATACTATTTTAACTTGGAAAAATAACTACATAGCAAGGCACAATGCTGAAATTGAGAAACTTATATACAATGTTATCATTTTCTGTAAAAGTTACTAACTAACTTTAGTTGTTTATATTAATAACTTAGTTATTATAAATTTAGTATTATAAATACTAAATATATGTTTGAATACATATAGATATCAGTTTCAGGTGTGTTTAATATGATATTACTGTAAAAACATCTTCAATAACTCACCTCTTTTTAGATAGGAGTCTAATCACATAGCAGTACAATCAGCCAAATTTATTGAATATACAAGTATATAAAATATTAAGGCATTTAAAGAAAGAACAAATCATCATTTTTTTCTTTGCAACAACCATATTTTTTATTAAGTTTATCCATTTATTTTACATCTGGGTCATGGTTTCCCCTCCCTACTCTCCTTCCCCCCATACCTGCAGACCACGCCTCCTCTGTTTCTGTTTAGAAGGGGACAGGCCTCCCATTGGTGTCAACAAAGCATGGCATATCAAGTTGAGGTAGAACTAAACTCTTCCCCTCGTATTCAGGTGAGGCAAGTATAAGAAATAGGTTCCCAAAAGCCAACCAAGGCGTTAGAGACAGGCCCCACTCCCGCCGCTTGAAGTCCCACAAGTAGATTAAGCTACAGAACTGCCACATGCACGTAGAGAGTCAGTCCCATGCTGGGTCCCTAGCTGTTGGTCCAGACTGTAAGCTCCTGAGTCCAGGTTAGTTGTTTCTGGGGGTTCCCTTGTGATGATCTTAACAGACACCCCACCTTCTACCCCCTCAACCCCAGCTCATACAATCCTTCCTTCCTCTCCAACCAGATTCCCAGAGATGGTTCCAGTACTTGGCTGTGGATCTCTACATCTGTTTTCATCAGTTACTGAATGAAGTCTCTCTGATGACAATTGGGTAGACACTAATCTGATTATAAGAGATGGCTAGTTAAGGGTACATATCCACTATTGCTAGTATTCCTGGTTAGAGTCATCACTGTAGATTCGTTGGAGTTTTTTTTTTTTTTACATGATGTGGGATTTCCCTTAGGCATATTCCTAACTATCTCTTACATCTTAAATTAACATATTTCTATTATTAATCTGTGTATCACCGTGAGCCTCGTGGTGTTACCTTTTGCTTCTTGGGCAGCTTCATGGCATCTCTCTGACTCGGCCTACTCTCTATATGTGTCCCTTGAAGCCTGGTTATATTCTGCTAAGCCATTGGCAAAAGCAGCTTTATTCATTAACCAGTGGTAATAAGACATATTCACAGCATACAGAAGGGAATCCCACATCACTCGCACCAGGGCAAAACACCAAAATTTAATACAAAGAAAAATTGTGGGATAACCCAGCTCTGACCATCAAAGTAACACATTCAAAGAATACTGATATATAGCCACATTTGCAAACCCTAACATTCTCTATCCCCACATGGAAACCATATGACCTACAGAACTTTAGAACCAAGTGAACACTCCACAGGAGTTGACCTGAACTGAAAACTCTATGGAGCAAATTCGCTTATGCTGAGACATCAGGTGCAGGGAGAAAGGCATCCTATAAACACAGTGTGGGTGTGACCACATCAGAGCATCACTCACTGATATCCACGAGCACCAGGTATAACAACCACACCTGGAGGACAACAGCAGCTGGTCTGCTGGGAAGTATTCTGAAACTCCTAAGAGAAGTATGACCCCTGGATGATACCCGGGCCGGGATTTGAGCCAACAGTTAATTCATCTGAACTCTGTTGACATATTACATGCATTCTAGTCTG
Organism: Microtus pennsylvanicus; assembly: GCF_037038515.1. Lineage (NCBI taxonomy): Eukaryota > Metazoa > Chordata > Mammalia > Rodentia > Cricetidae > Microtus > Microtus pennsylvanicus. The sequence goes on from NC_134588.1 coordinate 25,378,008, forward strand.
ACCTTGAACCCGGACTTGAGCTGGAACTCTCCCGAAGTTCTATAGAACAATTCACAGAGGGAAGGGAAACAGCACCATCTAAGCAAGCCGGAGACACTGTCTGATGCCATAATAGCAATTGTTTTATATTTTCACTTTTTAACCTTTGCCTGCATTTACTAGGTTGATAAATTATCTGTAATTGAAAATTAATCATCTCAAAATAAGTGCTAAGTGTAAGAGTCAGTGGGTCTAATGTGATTTCAAAACATGAATTCAGCGTAAATGGGGTCTTACTGGGAAAAAAAAGCTCAAGGATATTGTGACCTCATAATCCGAACTTCCCAGATTCACACAGGCTGATGTGTCGTCTCCTGGTGCCAATTCTATACTCTTAGAGATAATTGCTAAAACACTAAGGATCCATTGGTGTGATCTTTGGCTCTCAAAATTGGAGACACTAGACACAGTATTCAGATTTTCTTATCTGGTAAAGGAGATTTCCTATCTTATTACTTATTGCCCTATGTTTTCATAAAACAATTACTTTTCCTTCAAAATGCCAGAAAGGATTTTCTTTTAGAATTAATTTAATTACTTTTAATAAGATATGCTCCATGTTATTTAAAGTTTCCCTACAGTTTCTTTATTTTTCTTGTGACCATCTGACACCAAAACCTTGCTCTAAGGGCATTTCCATTTCTTTTGATATCTGTCAGCTACATACATACATAGCTGTATGTAGAAAGGGGCCTCTCTCTTTTCCGTTAGTTGTCGACTTTGGGAGGAAAAGTGAGTGTCTTCTTTAGCTTGATTTTATTACACACCCATAGAGATAACTCACTAGGTGCACTTTAGTGTAAATGTAGCCAGTGCTCAGAAATGCACTGCTGAAGGCTCACTGACATGGACGAACCAGAGAAATTCACTTACTATTATGATTTAATCCCTTGCAGGATGAATTAAAAATAGATGAGCACACACAATTGCTTTCCTTCCTTCCTTCCTTCCTTCCTTCCTTCCTTCCTTCCTTCCTTCCTTCCTTCCTTCCTTCCTTCCTTTTGTCTGTCAGTTTTTTTGAGACAGGTCTTCTCCATATCCCTGTCTGGTCGAGAATCAAAATGTAGACAAGGTTGCCCTCAGACTGGCCACCATCTTCCCACTTCAGCTTCCTGGGTGCTAGGATTATAGGTATTTGCCATTTTGCCTGGCTTACCCTGAGACTTCATCTACCTATAGAGCTGAGATATTTACTCTAGGCACTACCACATAACCCACGGATGCTGACTTTAAAACACTCACGCCACCAGTTACCTTTGCTTTAAGAGCCTGTTGGGTGCCTAGAGATATTTTGACAGCTATGCCTGATTACTTAATTTTCATTTTTAAAGACATATTTTTTCTAATTTAAACAATTTTAGCAGCTCCAGGGTAGACAATAGTAAGTGCCTTAGAAATAAATTTCAGGCTAAAAGCTTTGTTGGTCCATTTGCATTTAAGAGCCATTTGCTGAAACTATTCTGTTAGGTTACAATAGATAGCAGAGGCGTGGGCTGTTTAAGACTCTCATGGCTACTTTGACTGGAAAATGATTGCTAAAGTAAGCAGGAGATTTTCTCTAACAACATGAGCTGGAGATTTGTGCACAGTTCTTATGTAACATCCCTGATGAGGACATACAGCAACAGGAAGAGAGTCGTACACTTTTGTCTTCATTTAGGAGAACTGGTAACTAGCAAGGCAGTTGAGCTCCATATGAGCTGTCTTTATCCTCGACATCCTTGGTTTGACAAAGCCTTCTAGGATCTGTAAGTCTTCAGATGGGACTGCTTGGACCAGAAACAATGTAGAGACAACCCTATTTTTTCTCCTGAGCAAGAGGCGCTATTACCATTCTGCAAGCTCCGTGAATACTTTTTCTTTACCCCATTCAAACACTTTCCCTTCCTCTGTACCCCAGTGGTCTCCAGCAACAGGCTCCACAGTGGCTATGTCTGCGACAGATCTGGCTGTGTCGTCACAGAGCCTATCAAATCCATCTCACTTGGCTGTTCAGTTGCTGACAACATACACATGGAATAACCATATCAAGTCAATTTGTTCTGGCTCATTTGCTAAGTGAAATTAACCACCTGATAACAACACAAGATCACTTTTAACTCATTCATTTTAGGTCTTTGAGAATTTTACACAAGGTACATTGAACGTATTCAGCCCTTGCCTACATCCCTTAGCTCCTGACCCACCTTCCTTCATTAATCACCCAACTTTGTGTCCTTTTTCAAAGAAAAAGAAAAACGAGCATAATTAGTGCTTTCAATGTACTTTTGGGGATCTGGTCTCCCACTGGAGCATGACTAACTCAGCAGCAGCTCCAGCCTTGAAGAAAACTGACTCTCTCTCTCCCCGTAGTTATCAATTGCCATAACTCCTTAGCTCGGGGACTTCAAGCCCACCTCCTCCCCATGTTGGGATTTTGCTGGCTTGAGTTTGTGCAGGTCTCACGCATGCTGTTTTCAACTGCTGAAAATCCATGTGTGCAACTGCCCTGCTGTGTCTGGAATGCACAGTTTCCTTGTAGGCACCCATCATCTCTGCCTTTCACCATCTTTCGCCCTCCCCCCTTCACTCTTCTCCAGCGATCCATAAGCCATAGCAGTTGGGCTTGTGATATGGTGGTCCCTTTTAAGACTGAGAGTGCTGAAGTCCCCTATCTCTGCACCTTGAACAGTTGTTGGTCTCTGTATTAATCACTACCTGTAAAGAGAAGCTTTGCTGATGAGAGTTGAGAGACACACAAAAAAGCATTAGGAGTCCATGCGGTACCATGTCCGTTTAACAGAATAATCATAGTAGGTAATTTCTTGGGTTCTATGGCCTGCCTAGCCACAGATTCTTAGCTGTGATCAATATGAGATACAGGTTTCAACTTGTAGAACAGCCTTTAAACCCAATAAAAGGATGTTTAGTTACCCCATATTTGTGACACAATTATGCCAAGCAGCATGTCTTGCCAGGATGGTCATTGCTCTAGTTCTCAGGGTTCATAGCTGGTTAAGACTGGTGATTACAGTTCTCTTCCAGAAGTGTGCATAGTACCTTTCATCACTGTGAAGCCTAGCTTGTAGGCAGGAAGCTTTCAGATCAGTACCAACTTCATATTTCTGTCTTCTATGACTCAAGCTTGTGGTGTCCTCAGTAACAGGCTCAGTAACAGGATAACCAAGAATAACGGTGATAGCTTGTAATGTTGGAGGGTCTATGGGATCTCAACAGCCAACAACTCAAAAAAAAATAAAATCCATTCTGAGCACTGAGAATTTTATTTGTTGACTCTTGTTGTCTAGAAATAGCATTGTTAAGGTGAGCACCCAAACTGCCTGAGCTCCCACAAAGCCAGTACGTGCAGTGGGATCAAAAACCCACTGCCATTGATTTTGAGTTCTCAGTAGTCCTCATTGTCCGCTATGTTCAGCGAGTCCGGTTTTATCCCAGGCTTTTTCAAACCCAGGCCAGCTGGCCTTGGTGAGTTCCCGATAGAACATCCCCATTCTCTCAGTGTGTGGGTGCACCCCTCACGGTCCTGAGTTCCTTGCTTGTGCTCTCTCTCTTTCTGCTCCTGATTTGGACCATGAGTTTTCTGTCCGGTGCTCCAATGTGGGTCTCTGTCTCTGTCTCCTTTCAGGCAGTTTGGATGCTCACCTTACTAGACCTAGATGGAGGTGGGTGGTCCTTGGACTTTCCACAGGGCAGGGAACCCTGATTGCTCTTTGGGATGATGGGGGAGGGGGACTTGGTTGGGGGAGGGGGAGAAAAATGGGAGGCGGTGGCAGGGAAGAGACAGAAATCTTTAATAAATAAATAAATAAAAAATAAAAAAAGAAATAGCATTGTTATACCATTACAGGATAACCCCAGTTAAACTCTATCATTCATCTATCTATCTATCTATCTATCTATCTATCTATCTATCTATCTATCATGTCTACCTAGCTAGCTATCATATATCTATTTTTCTGTCTATCTATTTATCATCTATCAATCTGTCATCTATCTATCTCTTTTTATGGAGGTTTCTACAATAGAAGGTTTCCACAACTTTTGGCAAAGGTCTTCAGTGTCAATTATTCCTCCCCATTTTCCTTCATTTTATCCTTCCCTCCCTTTGGTTTCTTCTCCTTCTTCAGATCTAAAATGCAAGTTGCAAGCACCCAGTTCTATGAGCTTTTCTCCCATCTTCCTCCAGCAAGCACTTACACTGTCCTTTTCTTCCTTCACTGGGTGTTTTACTCACAGCCATTGACAGTGTTGTCCAGGTCTCCCTAAGCTCTGTGATCCCTGAAGTTTTACTAACAGTCTTCATCAGTTGACTTTCCAACAGCAGACTCATTATACTCACCACAGCTTTGAACTTGTTTCGTCAACATTCCCCCCACAGGTATACACACACACACACAAATACACACACACAGAGATACAGACACACACATACACACATACCTTCAAATCTAGGTTGGGTGATTTGGCTACATAAAAACTCTCTGACTTTAATTACCATACCATTTACTTAATCTTTGTTTTTTTTCATGAAAGTATGAGGTCTGTATTAATGGACACTTTACCCTGACTGTTTTGAGATCTGTACCCAACAGCTACAACAATGATTGGGCCAGCAGCAATAGTCTGTGTTGTGGAAATGACATTCAAACGGTAATGACAACAGTTCATTTTCCAGGCTAGTCCTGGAAAATAGTAATAGCTGTGTTAGATGTTTATACAACCTGCTGTGTGACACAGGAACCCATATGGCAGCAACCTAAGCCCATCTAAACTTTGCACACAACTACCCTTGAAACCAAGACCTTCCGGTCCTATCTGCGAGACCAGAAGGCCATCAGGATTTCATGTTGTTAGTCTTACTTATCGGCATCAATGTTCCTTTCTAGGGGGTGTTGTGATATTTACAGAGGTAGATATCAGAGCTTTGCTATGCTCAGGGTCTATGAGATGGTAAATTCTAGCTTTTGAGAATGATGAACAAAGATGACTTTGTGTAATATAGTTGTTTTCTGGAGTGTCATCACAAAATACCATAGCACAAACTAAAAGCTATAACAATGGAAATTAATGTTGCTCACACTTCTAGAAACTACAAGTCAAAGCTCAAGATATGCAGAATTGTGGCCTCCCTGAGGCCCTGTTCATGGGCCTGCAGCTGGCCATCCTCACAGCACCTCTCTCAGTAAGTATATCCTGAGTGGCTTCCTTTTCTTGCGAGGATACCAGATTTATTAAACTAGATCCCCATCCCTATGACTTCATTTAGTTTTAGTTCAATAAAAGACCTGTCTCCAAGTGCAGACACTGTAGTATTCAGAGAATCAACTTAATTAATTATGGTAGAATGCATTAAAATTCAAAATATCAACTAAATCCTGGGATACTGTGGTTACCTTGGTGTCGATTCTTTCAAAGGACTGGCCTTTGTCCAATGAGATGTCTCCATTGGGTAAAGGCACCTGCTGCTGGGCCTGATGACGTAAGTTCAGTCCCTCAGACCCACATGATGAAAGGAGAGAACCCAAAAGCCCAAAAGTTGACCTCTGACCTCCACAAGTACACTATGACATAGACAACCAGACACATACACATGAACATATCCAAAGAAAATAATAAAGAAGAAATTAAGTTTTTAAAGATTGTTATTTTAAAGATTGTTATTGTATTTTAATCTTACATGTACATATATACATATAGATTTATATTAATGGCAATTGCAAAAGTATTAATATGAGCATTCACATTTAACAAGTATAAGACTTATAATTCTGATGTAGATCTCAATAAAAAACTATATTTTGCTATTAAGATTACATAGTCATTTCAGTCCCAACAGACCCACCTATTTTATGAAACACATTAAAGAGAAAGAGCATTAGTCATGAATCAGCCTAGAGACCCACACAGCCAAGCAGCTAAATTCCTCTTTACATCATCCAGTTCATAAAAAGAACAAAAAGAAAATTTCAGCATTCACTATAATTCAGTCCTTACCATCTCTGCGTTCAAAAATTTAGATTATACCTACATATTGATACGGTCCCCTAGGGTGAATTTTAATGTTCATTATATGAAAAAATACTAAAAACCAGTTACTATTTTCCAAAGAGTTAGTTAAAATTGGTTTCAGAGACTGACCAGATGTTCCCTTTTCCTTCTTACTCATTTCATCTTACTGTGTGATGTATCCTCAGCCTATTCCTAAGTCAAGGGAGTTTCTCCATGTACCATATTGTGGAGCCTGTTTCATCAATGAGAGGCAAAAAAGCTTGACCTGAGTGAACAAATTGCCGCATGGCAGAGCTCTTGTCTCTCAACGGAAGCCGTTCCAATGGCCTGTTTAATGTGATCAGAGAGGAAGTCGACGAACTGTTTGAATTGGGATGAAAACCCATAATGACAACGTTTATAACAGCTGTCACATTAGATTTGCTTGGTCTGTATATCTCTCTCTGGAATAATAGTGATTTATACAAATTGCTTCTCTCTGCAATTTATATCCATGTAAAGATGCCACCAGATATATGGAGGATTTTATTTGCTTCGAACTGAATGCCTGTTTAATTGTATTTGCCACTAAATGAAAATACTACCCTCTGGCATATCTGTTCAGATATAATGGTTAATTTATTTTTTCAGTTTTATAACTTCATCTTCTTCTGCTTGTTCGCCACTTGAATGCATAACTCTTCCTTTGACATGTACGCATATGTGTATATGTGACACCTTCATCTTCCAGGCCTAGTAGTGATAACTTTATTGTTCGAGGAATGTTGTTGCTAACATAGTTACTTTTTCTCTTGTGGAAGACAGAAACCCTTTTGGCTAGTATTACAATAACAATTATTCCACTGCAGAGGGCAGGGTTTAATTTTGTCGGGTGAAGGACATTTAATAACTGGGGATGTTTTTGTCCTGACAAGTGCAGAATGATGGCGGTCAGAGATGCTGTTATGCATACTACAGCCCTCAGGATAGTTTTCCACAATACTCTACCCTGTCCTCATGGCAGTAGCGCAGATGTTGATCAACACTGAATATTATGACTATGTCCTTAGTGAAATGGTGCTGTACCATGGGAATCTGTTCATACAAACCCAGGCATGTCCACTGTGAGGAAATAACTATTTGTAACCCAGAGATCAACTGGCCTACTATATATTATACAAATGAGTATCCAGGAAATCTCATCATTTTCCCTTTCTTCTTTGGGGTTCATTGAATTCTTTCTGACTACTCCTATGCTTCCCCCTATAGGAAAAGCTCAGTTACCTTGCTTTTTTCCAGAGAGTCTTTGTGGAAAAAGTCTGGGAGAAATCTCTGCATTGCTACACTCATAGAACAAAGCATCTCTCAACCCTCATCAGGAAAGCATCTTCATGTCATAGATGTGATTAACCTAGAAACCCTCAACTGGCCAATATACAAAGAAGAAAATAAGAGGCCATGGGAAACAGACTATGGAGTGCTCAGCCCTAAATGTGACGTGTATATCATATGACAATGCTCTCCACAAAGCCCAGGTGTCCTCATGGAAGAGGAGGCAGGAAGATAATAAGAGCCAGAGATGGTAAATGACATTAAGAAAGCGGTGTTTTCTGGACACACAGGACAGTTGGACCTGTGAACTCACATCAGTTGTGATGGCAAACATAAGACCTGCTGAAGCTCAAGCCAGATAAGGTCCCTGTATGATCTAGGGGATGGTAGGGATAAGTCCACCATTCATTGAGGAACTATTGTTATTTGATGAGAGCAAAGTGAGTTTTCTTTAATGATGGGAAGGTCAAGGACATGTGAAGACAAGCACCACTCTTGAGACTTGATGAGCAACACAAACTAGATTAATGGAGAGGAGGGGATGGGATGGTGGGGAAGGGGGTTATATGAGAAGTTGGGGAGGAAGGGTGAATTTGTTCAAATTACATCATTTGAAATTCTCAAAGAATCAAAAGTATCATTAAAAATATAAATGAAGGAGATCCAGAACTCAGTGCCAGTGGCAACTTTTGTCTCTGGTTGCCTATGATGCAGCCCCTGCCCCAGAGTCCCCCCTCTGCAGCATACCATTTCACTCTAGTTTCTCACTGACTTTCGCTCTTCTTCTTCCTTCGTGGCCCAGGCTAGGACCCAGCACCTCTCTCTGCTGAATTTGTCCCTTTGAGCATCCCATCCACTTTCTAACTTCACCCATCCTTTCTACGTGATAACTGAAACTGGGATTTTAGCCCTAGTCTCTTTTTTTGAACTACAAATTTGCTTTTCTTCAACCATCCTGATTTGTCCAACTCTGTTGCTTTGCTTACAGGCACTTAGTTTAATCTCCTCCTTTGAGTCTATTGCCTCCATGAAGTCAATGTTAAACTGTATGTCATATTCTTTCTCTCCTAAAGGTTTTTTCAATAATATTTGTTTTCTCTGTCTAGGACCTAAATAGTCACAAGAATCTTCCACACATAGCATCCTCTAGTTACTGAAATGCTTGGTGAAAACTCTGGCTTCTGATCCTAAACCTTCTTTCTGATCCAATATTGTGCACAGCCTGGGATTTTTCACATTGAATATGAACTAATCCAGTTCCCAGTTATGAGCATTTTATATATTTCACAGTTTGTGATATTTGAGGTTACACTCTACTCTCTTGGTTATTTATCATATTATGCCCAGTCAGAAGCCCCTGTAAAATAATGGCAGGCCCTTTCACCTATACCATCACCTTTCTGTCCTGAAGTAACCTGTGCTCCCTGACCTCCGATGTGATCTTTATCACCCCTGTGCCACTCCAAATTCACCATCATTTTCCTCTCTTGAAGTACTCCCATGCTCTTCCAGCTCATCCTTCATATTCCAATTCTGAAGCACCACACTGTTCCTCTCCCTCCATCATCTTCCGCTCCTGAAGCACATCCGTGCTCTTCCATCTCTAACACCATCTACTCCTGAAACATCCCTGATGTCTTCATCTACATCATGATGCTTTTCACAACACCCATGACCTTTCACTTCTGCCATCCTCTGCATGAATCGCTCCTTAGCTCTTCTACCTACACCATCATCTTGCTCTCCTGGAATAACCTTTTGCCCCTTCACCATACTAATCCTCTCCTCGACCACCCTCATGTGGCTCCACCTCCAACAGCAAGCTCCTTTCTTGGACCACTCCTCTATTATCTTATCTTGGAATCACCATTTTCTATTGATTGATCAATAGATTTGGGGTTTTTTTTTCTTTAGCTTTTTTTTTTCATTGCTAAACAAACTACATGTTTTATGGAAGGGAATCAGTCATGTAATACATAGTTTTTTGTTTGTTTCTTTTAGAAGCAGTAAACATAAATTACTGCAAGCTATCATTTTTAAATAACTGCTTACCCAATCCTACAACTTTAGCTGCTAGAGGACACTGGTTTAACATATAAAGTTAAATCCATCTTCCAACACCAGCTTCCTCACTTACAGTTCCTTACTGTTGTAAAGGTAGAAGTTTTTTTCTTCTTTGACAAACTTACCAAAATAAAAATGAAAACAAGAGACTTCAGCCATATTTTGACCATATATCAAAAATATCAAAAGCTTTTCTTTCCCTTTCTATTTTGGGGATACAAGATTTTCACTATACAATTTTTTTATGTGAATTTTATGTTGACCTCTTTATCAAACTGTCTGTTTCTTGAGCCTTTTGTGTATTGAGAGAAATAATCATGGGTTGGGTGCTGTTTTGTGCTGTGTACAATCTAGGTACTAACTGAAGAATACTCAGCCACAAATGGGAGACCTATATCTCCACCTCTCCACCCCAGTGCAGAAGAGGGGTCAGAAAAACTGTGACAACGAGGAGGATACAAGGAATCCATTGTCCCCTGGACATGACAAAACAACCATACACATGAACTCACAACAGTGGTCATCGCTGTACAAGACCTGGATGAGATCAAGCCGGTCAACATTCCAACACGGAGGGGATGAGCCCATGAGCCTCCACCAATAGCTGAGGCTCTATAGGCAGTTGACAGCTTCTGGAGGAGGAAGAGTCAGTTTCTCTGAGAGCATAGACTCTGGTAAATCACATGGCAGTAGATGGCCCCACATCTATGAGCATGTGAGCATCACAAACTGACTGAGGTGATATGAAAAAATAAATGAAAACAAGAAGTGGAGAAGGCAAGGGAGCTTGGGATGATCTGAGAAACATCAGGGGGCTAAATGGGGTGAATATGTATACATGTACAGAATCATCAAAAAGTTAATAGAAATGTAATATCTTAAAAATCAGTAATTCACAGATACAAATTGTTTTTAGCTACAGAATTATGAAACTCTGAGCTAGATGAAAACATAGTCAGCTTAACATTAGAGAAGAGACTCCTAAACCCTTAACTAGGAGGCTGAGTAAGGGTGTTCTGGTCAAGTGGGGTCATAAAGCCAGACTCTGACAGAAGGAAAAAAAGAAAATGGAAAGAAACAAAAATCCAAAGAATTTAAATCAATAAATAAACAAACAAAGAAAGAGAAATCCACTTAACTTGACCCAATTTCACCCATATTCTATTACTACTGAATTGAAAATGTGTTTCCCATCGATTTTCAGTGGAAGAAAACTTATATATTTTGGATTTGAGATTGTCCAGTTCTCCCAACGACTCTGATATGATTCTCCTCAGTCTCAAACTTCTCTCCCTCGTGGCCAGACTCTTTATTCTGGCTGATGCTCTGCCCCTACCTGCTACCCCTGCCTCTACAACTCCCTCAGCCCTTCAGCCATCTAAGATGATTCAGGATTCAGGAGCAGGAAAATAATAGTTGCTCACATGTCAGACAGAGCCTATGAAGCCCCAGCTTCATGGTGCTTTAAAAGAAAATACCAAAAAATCAGCAACTATACCAAGAACAGTCAGAATCCTAATTTCTAGGACAATAGAAGAATCTGACAAATCTGGGTCTGCATGTTGGCTCTCTCCCATTGTCAGGAGTTCATCAGTTTCTATTCTACTTAGAAAGAACAGATTCTGCCCTCCCTACTGCATGTCCACTATGGATACAAAGCTACACTCACCATATCACCAGGTCTCCTTGCCACTGCTGTTTTGTTTTGGTCTTGCTTTTGTATATTGCCTTTAAAAATGGAGCTATAAGAAATTAAAGTCAGCTTTATTACACCATCACTATACAAGGTTGGAAAATAAAATGGCTTTGTACAATTGAGGAAACAAAATTCAGTAAAATATTATTTATGTTTAAGCAATTATTTCTTTTCAAAGGTATGAAAATGAACAAATAAGAGTCATTCCATAAAAAAATGAATATAGCTGATGTCCACAGCATGGAAGCCAGTTCCAACACGCTATTCCATTTGATATTTGCTGGGTCTCAGGAAGAGGGTGGTGTTATCTCCATTTGAGAGGCAAGGAAATTGAGGCTCAAGGAGGATCAATAAATTGCCTCAGGACACTTAAAGATGAAAGTGTTTAGCAATGTAGCCAGTAGTCCATACTAAGAGACTGAGGTAAAATTTCTAAGTACTTCCCACACATTACATTTATGTGATCACAAGTAGGTTTATTATATAATCAATTGTCACAGAATCACCATGTTCTGTTCTTACTGCCTAAAGAGTCACTCTATTAGTCCTGTATGAACACACATTCTTTCATCTGCTATTGCAAAATAAATAAAAAGCAGACACATTCTTGTTTCTAATGATTTTTACAGAAGCATACTAGAAACCATGCTCACAAAAGACTGCAGAACAGAATTTGTTGAAAGCAAACACCTGGAGAGAAGAGCTAAGTGCAGACAAGGCATGCTGGACCTCATCAGAATAAAGGTGAGTTTTTCTCTATCTTTCTCCTTGATGCTCATAGCTCTGTTGACCACACAGATCAAACGTTTTCCCCATGCAGTTCACATTTCTCCAGCATTCATTGTGAGGTTCAATCTGGAGTCTGGCAACCATCATTTACAGGCAATTGTCACCTGCTGAATACCAAGGACCTTAATATGTCCATGAGCATTTACTAGAAATCCAATATGTTTAATGTCAATTAACCATGTAGTATTCAATTGGAGGATTTCTGGATTTACTGCTGGTTGTGTAGTGAATGAGACATGGGAAACGGGGGATCTGATTTAGAATCAGGGATGACAAAAAGATGGGGCTATTTCCTGAAGAAGGCCTAGAAAGTGAAGGTATGTGGTTACCAAGAAAGAAGGGTCCTATATGAAGATCCCTTGGTTTAAAGAAGTTGCACACAGTTTTTCACTGCACCGCGTTCCACAATCATCTTTCCCTCCAACCTGCATGAGCACCTTGGTTACTCTGCAAGCCATTCAAGGTTGGATCTTTAGACCTATGGGGAAATCATACCATATGCTAATCCTAACCTGAGCAGCTACACAGAAGGACAGCAGAGAGTGCAAAGGCAAGTGAGTACAGTAACTAAAATGGGTCGTTTGTTTGCTTCCGTTACTGATTTGTTTACACATACACACAAACACATGCATGCACACACACACACACACATACACACAAACACATGTCATGGAATTAGTTGTTTTTTCTAAGAATTACTTAAGCTAATTACCTGTTTATGGAGGAATGCTGCCTTGCATACACAGAGAGTGTAACTTTTAATTGCTATGACAGACACTGCTAATTGATATTCAATATCTGGTGTAGGCAGAGACTGCTCATTTATTTCCCAGCCGCCCAGACCCAAATACTACACAGAAACTATACTAATTGCAACACTGCTTGGCCTATTGTTTAGGCTTCTTATTAACTAACTCTTACATCTTAAGTTACCCTATCTCTATTAATCTATGTATTACTGCAAGACTCGTGGTTTACTGGTAAGGTTCTCCAGCGTCTTTCTCCTTCAGCAGTTACATGGCGTCTTTCTGACTCCAGCCTCTTTTCTTCTCTATCTCTGCATGGAATTTCTCCCTTGCTCTATTTTGCCCTGCCATAGGCCCAAATCAGGTTTTTTTTTTATTAACCAATGGTAATAAAGCATATTCACAGCATACAGAGGGGAATCCCACATCACCCTGATCTCTATTTCTCCCATAAAATATAAAACTCGGTGTTTATGTAGAGTGACGCTATTACTTTTCCATGGACTTTCTCAAGCTGTCCTTTAAGAGGGCATGGGTTATGTGTGCGTGTGTGTGTGTGTGTGTGTGTGTGTGTGTGTGAGAGAGAGAGAGAGAGAGAGAGAGAGAGAGAGAGAGAGAGAGAGAGAGAGACTACCAGTGTGATACACACAGAAGAGCTATGTAGGGGTGCTAACAAAGTCATCCAGGAGAGGGTCACAGTGTTGCAGATCTTGATTCATCTGCTTATTATATGTGTGGAAAACAAGATAGCTTGAACTCTGGAGAGTTCATGAAGCACTGGAGAAAAGACATGTTAGGAAAACCCTGGGACTTATGTTGCTGAACAATTCATGAACTCATCGTAAGAACCTGGGATGTTTAAAATGCAAAATATGAGTGTCCTTACCTGTTTTAAAAACAAGGAATTCTGCTCACAAATGCTTCTCCCTTCTACAGATTTGAAAACATGCATGCCACTGATATAAGTAGTAGTATATTCATGTATTTTATTCTTGTGACTTTTATTCATAGGATAGTTTGCCCATTTATATTTGCATAAGTAAATTTTTCACTTCCTTCATCTGAAAGCTATTGTGTAAAGACAAGGAAGCTCATAACAAGCATTTAATTGCATTTTACAGTGAATTTTTAACATGTATATTTTGGTTAAAACAGTTAACATAATATGTACTCTCTTAAAAATAGATCTACAGTGTAGTATGCCTTGACATAGCAAGTTATTACACATTAGACCTTTAGAACTGTTTATATTGCATAATTGAAATGTTATGCCCATTGTTTAGTAACTCCTGTTTCTCTTCCTGTAGTTCCTGGAAACACTCAATCCTCTTTGATCTTCTGAGTTTAACGAATTTAAATATGCCATTTTATCAGAATCATGTAGTCTGTCTTCTTATGAATGTTTTATTTCATTTAGCAGTGTCCTCAAGTTGTATCTAAGCTGTTACATATTTCAGTATTTTCTAAGGCTTTATAAGCTTTCCCTATATGTGTACCCTTCAGTTTCTTTATCCATCTAATCCTGGTAAACAATTATTCTTACCTTAGCAAATGTTATTAGTGCTTGAATGAACATAGTGGGCTCAAAATCCTCTAGTAATCACTAATCTCTACTCCTATATGATTGTCAAGTTTTACATGTGAGAACAGACAGTGGCTGTCTCTTTAAACCTGACATATTTTATTTAACTTGATGCTCTTCTGGCTCGTTCACATGGATACAATGGACATCATAGAGAATAATATTCCTCTGGGTGTGTGGACCATGTTTCTCTCTCCATGCACCTGTAGATATGACATGGAATTGTGTCTTTGGTGATTGGGAAAAGTGTCACAGTGAACACAGGATGTAGGTATCACTTTGATGGACTGGCTTCCTTTCCTTTGGTGAACACGAGTCTTTCTAATTCCAGAGTTTTAAGAACTTCCATATCATTTTCATAAAAGCTATGCTAATTCCCACCCTCACGAACAGTGTATGGAGGCTTCTCTCTCTCTCTCTCCATGCCCACTTTCTCATTAACATTTTCACCGTCTTTGTAATAAAAGCCACTCTTATTGGAGTGAGATGCTAGTTCATGACTTGAAGTTTGATTTTTCTAATGATTGGTGACATTGGGGCTTTCCATGTACTTGTTGGCCATGGACTTGCATATCCCCAGCTGAGAAATGTCTATTCAGGTAATTTGCCCATTTTTCCACAGGATTTTTATTTTTCTGCTTTTAGATTGAGACTCTTATATAGTCTAAATATTAATCCCTTTTCCATGAATACTCGGAAAATATTTCTCTTCCATTCTGCAGTTTATCTATTTACTCTGTTGGGTTCTTTGCTGCATAAAAGCCTTTTAGTTTAATGTAGCCTGATTTCTCATTTTCTCCCCTGTTGTCTGTATTTTGAGGATTATACATAAAAATGTTTACCCAGACTCACAGCCACAAGAATTTGTCTTTTTATTTATATTCTTGGCTTGTCTGAATCCTCAGGAATCCCTTCTTAAATCACATGTGCAATGTGTAATCCCAGCAAACTCCTCTGAAGAGCCTGTGGGAGAGCAGTTTTGTGAGAGACAGAGCAGTGGCCTCTGAAGATGCTCCTTCCTAGACCTTGGGATCTGGAATACTTTTCCTTCCGTGGTGGGAGGTATTTGCTAGATGTGATTAAGGCAAAACCATGCTGCATTGTCTTTCCCAGGCCCATTCATTCACAAGGGTCCTAGGGGGCAGAAGGAAAGGAAGGTGTGCCCTCAGAGGCATGGTGCTGAGTGGCACAAGGCTGCCAGCCTTGGCGGTCACCTGAAGAATGCTAACTAAGCTTTGGGAGTGCTTTGGGCTTTGTGGGTCTGAACAAGCATTTGTTTCCCAGGATGCCAAGGCTTTGGTCATCATTTAATAATCTTTTCGATGCCTTTACTTCTGCCTTCTCCATCCAAGATGTCTCCAATGTGCACATTATTCCTCTGCGTGACACCCTCAGGTTTCCTTCGGGCTCATGTTGACCTTGTTATTGTTTAGGGTGAATAATTTACAGCAACTTCTAGTTTCCTGTTTCTTCCTTCTGATCAAGCTCCTGTTGGATCTCTTTAGTGAATTTGTCTCCTCCATTTTTAGGCTCTGTGCTCTCATTAGTTTGGCTGGGTAGTTTGTTGCATTTTCTAAGTCAGAGTTGAAATTCTCAGTTCATGACCTACCATTCTGACTTCAGTGAATGTCTTTATAATTGTCCGTTTGAGTTCCTTCAGGGAAGTTATACACCTCAGCACCATAAGTTTAGGTTTAAAGGTAATTTTTTATGAGTTTCATAATATATTTCCCTTTTGTTACAAACCAGTCTCAGGAGACTGCCTTTTCCAGTTAGTCTGTCCAGAGATCCGAGGAGCCCCTAAGTCCTGTGCTGCTTTAACCTGATCATGGTAGTGCCCAGGCATCTGCCGTGTTCTCTGTCCTTCCAGTGCTATAAGAGACACTGAAGTTAACTCCTCAGGTCATGTTCACAGAAGTCACATCCTTGGGCACTTGGCCAGTATTTCCTTCATGATGGGGGAAAGCTAAAACCTGTGATTTTCTGCCCTCCATCTCTGTCTGCATTCAGCTGAGTGGGAACTCCATGGTAGCAGGACATATGCTATATCAAGCAACTCTCTTCCTTCTCAACAGTGGCTAGAGCATCCTTCTTGCCCTTCATACAATCCCCAGAATAGCTGTGGCCTTGGAGAGAGTGACTCTTTTTCCCTACAAAGAGAAAAGCTGGGGCTTGGGTGTGTGTTTCCTCCTAAATTTACAATATGATCAGGGACAAGCATTCTAACAAAAATAAAGTGTCTTGGATTTCCCTAAAGGCACCTATATGTGCTAATGATGTGGGAGTTTCCTCTGTGTGCTGTGATTAGCATTAATGAATAAAGAATCTGCTTTGGACCTATAGCAAGGCAAAACTTAGGTAGGCAGGGAAAACTAGGCTGAATGCTGGGAGAAAGAAGGGAGGAGTCAGAGAGAAGCAATGGAGCCTCTGGAGACAGACACTTGGAACTTTAGCAGGTAAGCCACAGCCTCATAGGGATATATAGATTACTAAAAATGGGTTAAACTAAGATGTAAGTGTTAGCCAATAAGAAGTCAGAGCTAATGGGCCAAGCAGTGATTTAATTAGTACAGTTTCTGTGTGATTATTTTGGGTCTAAGCTAGCTGGGCAGGCAGGAACCAACAAGCTCTTTCCTCCTACATGCTGTTTGTTTGTTTGTTTGTTTGTCCAGCCCAAGGAACAGGGAGGAGCCTCTCATCTAGTTTCTGAATTCTTACAGAAGAAGTGGGCCATGCATGGCATGTTTCCTTTTCTAAGTTACTACTTGGCATTGTTCTACCTGAAATATCACCAGCAAAACAAAGTGAAGCCAGTAAACCCATTATCATTGTCAAATTAATAAATTCAATTTCTGTAATTTCTAAAAAAGAATTGGCCTGGTATTCTTTCTGTCCTTCACTGAAATTCTAATTTGTGAGAAGCAACAAAGAACTATGATAAACAAACAAACAAATAAACAAAGGAAACTGCTACCTCTTCTCTCCCCCGAGTAGGGATGGATGGTGGTGAGATATGGCAAATATGATGTAAAGTAGGGGTTTCTAAGGAGCACCCCTGGAGGCAGCTCTAGCTCCAGGCTTAGCTCCAGCCATTGCTTCCCCTCTACTGACTCAGGGTCTCACTATGGAGCCCAGGTTGGCCTGTAAATCATGATTCTCCTACCTCAGCTTTTGAAATGATAGAATTACCATGTTAGAACACCATGACCAGCTGGGTACAGTCTCATTTAAAGAGGGTAATACAAGAGACTCGTTCCCTTTCACTCACAATCTCCTCTCCCTTCCTCTCTCAGATGAGCCTGAAGACTAATACAGGACTAGGTCTCTTAAGATCCGGAAGAGAAAGCAAACAAAATAGGAGAAGCTGGATGCAGATCACCTTCAAACAGCAGGCACAGACTTGCAAATGCTGCATACAGACCTCCCATTGTGTGTGCAAACTAGAAATCCAAACTTGGTTAAGTTACAGACAGCCAAGGAGAAAATTCAATTCCCAAGTTCAGTGGCTGTCAGGAAATAAGTAGATGCAGGAACTGGGTGTGTGGATTGCAGGGCATTCTCCACAACTGTCTTCGTGACTGCTAGCAGCACCTCCAGTTCAGTTGCAAGATCTTTTTCCATTATTTCTTTAATCAGGAGAGGAGTAGTAGCCATCCATTCTCTTTCTATCCCATCCTTTAATGAAGATGTTCTTTCCTTGGGGAAGTAGCCCTTAGCATCTTACCCATAGGCAGTTTAGAGACTGGCTTCTACTTTTAGTCTCTTCCCTGACTTCCAATCCCATTCCCTTAGCATTTCATTATCTCCTCCTCATTGCTCTCCCCTTTGCTTTTATCTGACTTCTTACCTTTCGTGTTCCTGCATTTTCTTTTAATGTAATCAATGATTTCATATCATGTTTATAGAATACAACTATAAAGATTTATTCTTTATCTTCACACACACACACACATGCACACATACATGCATGCGCACACAAAGCTGCTTGTGCTCTTCCGACTGAAATTGTAGAAACGTGAAGAATCCTTTTAATAGTGACCCAAGACAAAAACTGACAACTAATTTGCTTTCAAAAAGTGTATAATTAATTCTGAGTAGTATTCTCTAGAGAGAATATTTCTAACAAAATGGTAAGATCGCCTATTGTTTATTTGAAAAATATAGGGAAGAAGAAAAACCCTCTTGATCACAATAATTTTTATCTCAGCATTAGACGAGCTGTGACATTGTAGCAGGTTGGTTCCCTCTAAAATTATCTCTAATTCTCCAGAGAGCTCTGATATCACAGCTTCGTCTGCACCTTCTTCCTCCAGGTCTGTCCCCATTAGGAGGGGAACCTAATCAAACCATCACTGTGATTCAGTGTTCACGATGATTTGTGTAGTAGTACACATGGATCTTGCTGCTAAGCAGTGTCCTCAGGTAAACCTGGGGGAACAGGAAAGGGGACTCCTCATTATTCTACTACCCACTCATAATTTCACAATCTTGTACCACGTTCTGAGGGCATTTCATGGCTTATTACCTCAGGGTCATTTCCCTACAGTAAATGGGGCTTTCTTGACATAAAAATGCCACCTAGTGGCTAAGTGAACATAAAAAGTCTGCTTCAGCTCAAAGAAATGAAACTTAGTTCTCACAGCCTGTACTCTAGGCTGAAAGGAATATAAAAAGATGGAAATTGAATAGATAATGAAACTGCAGAGAGAAGACTGCTTCTCATTGATTTAACAGACAACTCTGGTCCCACTAACATGGGCGCAGATTAGCGCTATGCTTTGACTCACAAGCTTGGTTGCCGAAAATAGTTGAGCATTATGACATAATACTGCTGTGCCACCTAACACTCTCTAGAAGCATGTTCTCAAAAACACCAAGAGTAGGTTTGAAGGAACGTTTTTGCTTCTGTTACATTCAGAAAGAGACAGAACAAAACAAAACTAGCTATTGTCTGTATGGCAATCCATCATTCCTGAGTGGACTTCTTCACATAGGTGACTCTATGCCCCAGAAGTGTCTGTATTAGAGCCCAAGCCCTTCATTTTAGAGGGGACTATATCATTACACACATTCTCAGTCTTTGAAGAAAGCAGATACCTGTGAAGGTTTTTGCTTTGGCACACCCTCATGTAGGATGTGGTAGGTGTGAGACACTGCACCAGACATCTGGGAGTCATGCTTGGTTATGGCACGCATCTGGGCAGCAGTGTAAGCTCGCTATATCTATCACTCATGCAACAAGGCTAAGTGCATGGAGCAGAGAGAAATCAGAAGTCACATCCTGAGTGGCAGAGCTATAATTTGAATCTATGACATGGGGCACCAAATGTCACCTCTTAATGACCAAGCTTGAAGGAAAACCACACAGTACTCTTGACTTTGGATCACTAAATGAGGGCTTACAAATCCAGTCCACTACATGCCATTTGCTCTGTTCCTCCTCTTCAGTCACACAGACACTAACCCAGCTCCTGTACAGTTGAGGGCGCCTTTCAGTGGCCACCTGTAATTTGAAATGGGTTGAGGAACTTGAGGTTTAGGCCTGGAAGTTTTGGGATAATTAGAACTTGTCACTTGAAGACAGAGTGCACTGGAACTTTCCCCAGGGGCCACATTGGCGCTTCCTTATCACAGACCACAAGGCCCAAGTATCTGCTGCCTCCATGTGTTCTGCAGAGCTCGAAGCCTAAGGTCACCCAAGCTCCACCCATGTGGAGGTGAGGAGACTGTCATTGTCATTTATCTTCTGACCCTCACTGCATTCCTACTGCCCAGAAAAGCCTGTGAGATGCTTCATTCTTCCCCCCCAAATTGTGCTTCAAATCATTTCTTCTGCCACCATCTTTTATTGCCTGGCTTTCTGGGAACTCAGGTTTCTAAGCAAAAGAAAAACGCATCCAATCATAGCAGCCTGGCTCACATGGTCTCCACACCTGGCAAGGGTGGGCAGAGTGACTGAAAAGCAATGTGGAATCAAGAGTAAGTTGTTTCTGTTCTTGTTATTATTACTGTTGTTATTACTAATGACATACTTTCTCACCCACAGGCTATCCCTTGAGTTTAGAAAGTGTTCCTACAATCCATCCAATTAGACCCTAGGGGTTTAGAAATAGATTTTCACTAGAAAAGTGTGCCACTTGGTATATTTCTGTCAGGTACAAAGGAAGCTCCAATTCCCCAAAAGGCAGTCCACATATCCAGAAATGAGCTCAACCTGGACTGTAGGAGGATTTATGGCAGTTAAATAAAAGTTGGTATTCCTCAGAAACATGTGGAGCTGGTTCCCTCTACCAAATGAAGTCCATTTCCCCTTAACTCTGGGGAAAGGGCTATACCTACGGCACCTACAAGCATATCAAAGCACATGCTGGCTTCTAGGCTCCCTTAGTACCACAAGTACCTGTTATACATTTGAAAGTCCCTGACATCACCCTAGCCCTTCTCCCCTCCTCCCCAACCCTAAACTCCCTCCAGCTCATGGTTTCACCCCTGCCCCCAGCTACTCATTCTTCTATGACCCTGCTGCTCTTGCCATGCTCCCTCTAGCACTGTCTGCTGCTCTTGCTGTGCTCCCTCTAGCACTGTCTGCTGCTCTTGCTGTGCTCCCTCTAGCGCTGCTTCTGCTGCTCTCACTGTGCTCCCTCTAGCACTGCTTCTGCTGCTCTCACTGTGCTCCCTCTAGCACTGTCTGCTGCTCTTGCTGTGCTCCCTCTAGCGCTGCTTCTGCTGCTCTCACTGTGCTCCCTCTAGCACTGCTTCTGCTGCTCTCGTTGGGTTTTCTCTGTTCTCTGTTGTCTGCTAGTCTCTCCTTTCTTGCAGTTAGCCCTGACTCTGTCCAGACTGATGTTCAGTCTTCTTTCTCTCTCTGCACAGGATTTTTTCCAGATGGCTCTGGCTGTTCTCTGTCTCATATCTGCAATAACACCTTTTTCTTAACCATTCCATGGAGCTGTCACGTCATCATTTTGCACATTTCTTCTGGGCCACTTGCTTTAACTAAAAAGGCTGCTAAAGTGTGTCAGATATTAGCAACTGAGGGACCCACTATATTATAAGTGTTGTGAAAATTAAAGTAGGCACATTAGTTGACCAAATATGGGAATCAGGTAACTGTAATTCCATTTCAGATTCTACAGGAGGGAAATGTCCCAGATTTTAGCACTAATCAGAGACTGTGGGTTTCCTCAAGGTCTTCCTTGTTGTTATGCCTTGAAAACCTTTGTTTGTCTTTTGCCTGTTTGTTTCCTAAGGAGAAGAAAGAAGACTTGGATTTGGGAAGGTCAGGAGAACCTGGGAGGAGATGGGGAAAGAAAACACTCACCAGACTATATCATATGAAAAAATTATTTCAGTTTAAAAAGGGGGAATCAAAAAGAGTCTGGGACTTCCTGCCAGCCTGGCAGGACTTGAGGAGGTGGGAACAGGACACCCAGAATGTCCTTTACTGTCTGTCTTTCCTGTGACAAGCACCTCCTTTATAGAAGAGGGACCCTGCTAGGATGTGCTCTTCCATTTCACACAGTTTCTTTCAGCTGCGCATCTCTTTGCAATTTAAATCGGCTGCTCGCACTGGAGCAGCAGATGAGTGCAGTTAGTGAGTGATTAATGATGGCTGACCTGATCCCCCAGCTTCTCTGAGCTGAGTCAAGAGAACTCACATGCAGTGAGCAGCTTTGGCTCTGAGAAGGGAGAACCTCAGCCTCTGCTCAAGCTCATGGAAGTGCTCGGGCTTCACAGAAACGATGGGGCTGCGCTATTTTAGAGACTGAGTAATTTTAGAAGACCTTCTAGGGCTAGATATGCTTCTGGGTTCATTATAAACAGTCATGTGACCAGGAGGCTGGGATAACACAGAGAGAATCTGTGCCTGTGGATTGGCAAACTCTTAAGATCCCAGAAGCCCTTATATCAGCTTCCAGAACATTTAGCAGGATACATTTATCCTTGGGCAATGGACTGGCCCATCTTTGGGGAAGCTTGTTAGATTTAAGTTCTGAACACACGTCTGGAAGAATATGTCATGCTAAGACACTTGTCTCTGGAGGTTCTTAAAAATATTGATAATAGGGACTAAGTGTGAAGATTTGGCTCTGTGTGAAGTATGAAGTGTCCTATCTCTTGAATAGACTTAAAATATAGAAAGAGAAGAAAGCAAAGACAGCTGACAGCGCTGAGGGAAATCCCAGCCTCTGCAGGAAGAATTCAGCCTGCCGTGTGTCTGCATTAAGGGCCCAAATCTTGCCTGTATTTGTCTGTATTTGATTTTAAATATCGTACAATTGTGTGTTGATCTACAACTGGGTCACTCAGTAAATACTTAATATTCCTTTGCTGGGTATACAAGCCATAGACCAGCTGTCTTCATCTCTAATCAATATCAGAGCTGCTGAATGTGAGGATACAAATGGTAAAGAGGATCTTCATCAACGAAGTGAACCATATGTAAGACAACTGGAACTCAGAGCTGCTACTGCGTGCAAGTCAGGCAAGACAGTGCAGAGGTTCCTTGTGAACTTGCGGAGGCTGGATGAAGTTTGACAAGAATTCGATCTACTTGATGGAAAGTTACCCAGCTCTATTCTAGGAACCTGAGGTCAAGATGTCCAGCTAGTTTATCTTGGCTTCTGCTAAACTGACTGCTTGTGCAAAGCCCTCAGCTCCATCTAACTGCTTGTCTCAGCTTCTGTAAAACTGCTTGTCTGTGCAAAGTCTCCCCCTGCAGCTGCCTTGCTCTAAACAGTCAGGACACATGAGTCCCAAATGAGCATAGTCACAGCTGGCTGGAATAAAGACTTCCAATTGGCTATAGACTGAGTGGTCTACTTTGTTAGGCTCCCTGTAGCAACTGTTTCTGGCACTATGTTCCAATCCCAGACTTCTGAGAGAATGCAAAATAAGAATTAATAAGCCCAGCAAGTTTACTACCACAGAACACTGGTGTAGACTTCAGTTCTGAGATTAAACCTGCATTTCATAACTGTATTAGTTAGGGTTATCAAAAGAAACAGCCCACTATATGTATGTGGAAGAGTTCATGTACGTGTGAGTGGATATATGTGTATTTATGTACTCATGTGTGCATCGTGATGTGAAAGAGAAATATACATAAGATCATAGGCTGACAAAATTTGTCAAATTCCTGTAGTTAAATCTTCTTGATGGACTTGATACTCAGGAAGAAGAGATGTCTCTGGTCTGTTCCCAAAGCAAAAAAAAAAAAGGCTCAAATGAGTGAATGAACTGTCTCCTACATAAGGGAGTGCTAGGGTTTTCTTCTGCTCAAGCCTGCTACTGAATGGTAAAGCCTCTCAACATCAGAGAGTAATCTGATGTTTTTGCTATAATGATTTCAATATATATACACCAATGACCCCTCACAGAAAAATACAGAATAATATTTGACCAAATACCTTATTATGACCTCATCAGGTTGGCAAGTTGACTAACACAACCTCCTGTTCCAGATTTTGGACACGGTCTCTAACTGTGATCTGGAATAAATATGGCCTCTAGGATGGTGCCACATCTCTCTTTAGTTGTCGTTTAGGTGCTATTAGAACAGGAATAGATAGAAGCCTTATAGATAATCAGTGAACTGAAATCTTCTAATTATTTGCAGACATGGCTGGTAATAAATGTTGATGTGTGTGGCAGACTTTGTTTTTTAAAGTAACTGACATTTTAGTTGTGAGTATATATGAAAGCTGTCAACTGGCATCTACCTCTGAACTAATGGAGACTGCACAATGTCAACCCCCAGCACCCCACAGATGAGAAAATCCACAGGGCAGTGTAGTTCCTGTGAAGCTATGGGTGGGGGATGGCTTTGTCTGAAAAGCCCTTTCCATCTCACAGAGGACCCCAAAGAGAGGCTTCATTGACAACAGGCCGAGCCCCAGGCGTCAATGAGGGACCAGGGCTTGCAGCAGCCCAGAGCTAATCTGACAAGATGAAGACCATAAAGTTAGCACCCATTAGAGACCATGGGATTGGAGCCAAGCTTCTGCAGAGCCCTGTTGCTGAAGGCCATCCAGAACACTAGGGGGAAAACAGCCTTCTAGTCCTCAGGGGAAGCAGATGTGGTAGGACTTCCCAGAAAAGAAACCAGAGAAGCCCAGATTTAGCCACTTGTCACACTACAGAGCATTAATGTCGCATTTATCAGAAATGTCAATGCATATCAAAACCACCAGATTGCTTGAGAGTTCTTTCTATGTGAAAATTAACTGTTATGCACTTCCTATTGTCTTTCCTTCATCCTGTCAAATACGGTGCAGTTAAAGAGATCTTTACTTTCTGTTGCAAGATGAATGGACAAGAGCTTGAAAATGACAGTTAAGATTCCAGTGTCAGCACAGACGGCACACGTAAGCAGCTCTGTGTGTTAGTGATAGAGGAATAGAATATGAGGGAAGACTGGTTTAAAGAGACTCAGTTCTAACTTCCCTGCAAAATTAAGAACAGGATCCCAACAAACAGAATCAATGACTAGTTCAAAGGGATAGATGTTTCACTTAACATTGTATTTTTAATTTTCTGAATATAAATTTGTTTTGTTTTGTAATTCTCTCTCTCTCTCTCTCTCTCTCTCTCTCTCTCTCTCTCTCTCTCTCTGTGTGTGTGTGTGTGTGTGTGTGTGTGTGTGTGTGTGTGTAGTTGGCATTGAATGCAGCCTCCTTGTGGCTAAGGAACCTCCAGCAAGGCTAAAAAGTGGAAAGAAAAAAAAGAGATGATGGAATTTCACGTTTCTCCCTTAACTGGCTTTGCAGTACAAGAATATTTGGTCTAAGACTTAAAAGCAAGTGTTTCTGGAAGACAGGAAACCAAACAAACAGGAGTTCTTGCTTTGGTGAATCACTACATCAGTAACTAGCGTTGAACCTAAATGAAAACTAGTAGATCATTTTCTTCCTAGAATAGCATCTTGTGTAATTGATATCTTTCACTCCATCTACAGCCAGCCTTCTGTTCATTTCTTCCTATCTTATCTCCTCGGAGCAGCTGGGAAATATTTGAACTCTTCCTATTTCCTTCTGAGATATTTTCTCCTATGCGGCTGCTTATTGTGCTGATATGAGCTCCTGAGTGACTCTAAACCATTGACACTAAAGGAGGAATGTGTTCTGGGCTGATCCCAATGGGACGCCTGCGCAAGGACAGACCAGTGGTCACAGCCTGCTCTGCACTCATCCACCTCCTCAGGCAGATTCTCAGGGTGGGTTACGATGAGCCTGGCCATCCCATGGGCAAATCAGAGAAGCTTTGACTGCCAGTGTCTTCTTTGTCATGAATCAATGTTATTGAGGTCAAATGTTTGGGTGGAATTTACTCCACATTCTCATAAGCAATATACATATCTCTGTGTTGTATTGAAAAGGTAAACACCATGGGGTCTTCACATTGTTAGTAAAGTATGTATTTGGAGTTTTATTTTCTCAGCAAATTAAGCCTTTCTATTACATAAAAGGCTGCATGCAAGAATCAGTAAGATTAGTCAGAAGAAAAGGCACCTGGCATCCTGGCATTTTGACAGTTCTGGTGGAAGAAATTTAGCTAACAAATAGAGGGAAACAAAAATCTTTCTGAAAAAAACTCAAACTATTTGGCTTTATTTTTTTCTATTCCCCAAAATTTAAGGATCTGGGTGGGAGCTCTCTGCCCAGGTTAGGAATTCACTCACCAATAATTGAGGCCAAACAGAAAGAAAGAAAGAAAGAAAGAAAGAAAGAAAGAAAGAAAGAAAGAAAGAAAGAAAGAAAGAGAGAGAGAGACAGAGAGAGGAGAAAAAGAGAAAGAGAGAAGAGAGAGAGAAGAAAAGAAATGAAAAAAAAAGGAAGAAAGGACATCTATAGACAAAACGATATCTACTTCCTTCGTGGCAATCATTCAGATCACTGAAATACTCCAAAGGAGAACCAAACAATAAAATGCTCATTTGAAAATTTCACTGTCATGGACTTGAAGACACCTTTCACCTTCGTATTGCACTTAGCATCTAGCTTGTATCAACTTTAGGTTTTTTTCTTTTTTCAAATATATTTTAGATTGTCTTTTCATGTTTTTAGACCATATTTCTGCTTACCAATAACAGTAAGAATAAAATAATAAGAAACTCTAATATGACTGTTTGCTTAGTCTTTATAATTTTTGCCTTGAAATGTTCAGACAATTTAAGACTCAATTTTAGAACATCCATGTACAAATTAGTTGTGTGCCTACTATGCATCTTTTTGTGAGCAGTACTTTTAATCTAAACTGACAGTGTACAGCAGTTTTATAGTGGTCTGTAGCCCATTTTTACATTAATATGGATGTAATAAACTTACCATTTATTTTCTATTTGATTCATTATTTTGTGTTACCTTGTTGCTTCCTTTATTTCTACTTTGGGGTAGCATTTATTTTTAATTTCTCTCCTGGCTTTTTGTTCTACCAACTGATTTTATTTTCTTTAGTGGTTAATCTATAGAGTATACTATGAACCTTGTAGTATTTATAAAATACTTAGCATTGATATACTTCATGTAAACTATAGAAATATTGCAACAGTATGTTAATGGAGTTTAAAACTCTGTCCCTTGCGTTAATTTCATAATATCTATATTCATGTATATGGTATTGACACACTGTGAGATTTTGCTTTAAAAATATATAATTTACTTTTTAAAATACTATATTTGTATAAACATTTTTTAAGTAAGAAAGTGTTTGACTTATGATTCCAGAGAGATAGTCTATCAGGGTGGGAACATCATGGCACTGGGGACAGAGCAGGAAGCTGGCAGATCATACTTTCATCTGACACAGGAAGCAAATGTATGTGTGTGTCAGGGGGTTTTGGGGAGAGGTTACCTTCACAGACCTCCTTCTACAAGCCCCTACCTCCTAAAACCTCCATAACCTCCATAACCTCCATAGGGTGTCAACAACTGGAAACCAAGTTGTCTAGTACACGAGCCTATAGGGCACATTTCTCATTCAAGCACCATAGAAGTGCAGTTTGTCAGATAACAGCATGGCCGCCCCTGCTTTTTTGTTTTTTGTTTGTCATTAATTTATTTGTCTTTTGTTTGTTCATTGATTTATTTTGTTTTTTTCTTAGGAGCATCTATTTACTATAACACAAATAAGAAAACCTTAAAGTTAAAGTATAAAGATTGCTGCATTGGCCAAAGAATATCTTCTTTATTATACAACATATCACCTGGCAATTAAAAACAAATGATTTTTTCCCTTTCCAATAAAACAAATGGCATGACTTGATATTAAAATAAGTCTGGCTACAGCGCAACTAAAATTACCTGTTCCCTATTCAGAAAATTTTATTATAATTTAGTGTATCTTTACTAGCAAAATATTTAACCCTTAAGATGTCAGTTTTTTATAGTGATTCTAATATCAACATCAAAGGGGAAATAGTTTTTTTTTAAAAAAAAAAAAAACAGCCCAAAAGCCATTCTAGATTGTGGAACCACACATCCCATAGAGAACAGATTTAAACTCATGCTGGTCCGTTTCCATTTCCACTGGTCTTCACTGCTCTTGGAAATCCAAGCTTTACCATCACACTCAGCTTTTCTTCCAAGTGAGGCACTTTCGTGAGTATTTTCTGCCATGAAAGACACTTGGAATAAACCATCTTTCTTATTGACCTAAAAATGTCTTTGTTTTCTATTTTTGTCATAACTTTTGTAGATATAGGATTTTTTTTGTTTTAGCAACGTGAAGGTATCACTCCATTTTCTTCTGGTCTTAGTTGCTTCTGGTGAGAACTTGACCATCATTCATTATGACCCTTTATGCAATGTGTAATATCTGCACTGGTTGCCTAGGTTACTTTTCTATTACTGTGCTAAAATACCATGAACAAGGCAATTTATAAAATAAAATAATAATTTAATTGGGCTTGTGTTTCTAGAGGGCTAGAATCCATGATGATGGCCCAAAGGCATGGCAAAAGGAACAGCTGAGAACACACATTTCAAGACATAGATAAGAAGCAGTGAGAATTGATTCTAATGGTGCAAATCTTCCAAAACTTTCAAGCCCACCCCTAGTTACATACTGCCTCCATCAAGACTATACCTCTTAATCTTCCCCAAAAATTTACCATCTGGGGACCACTTATACAAATGCATGAAACTTTGGGGGGGGAATCTCATTCAAAACCATCATGCAAGATTTAGAGGGTTTTCTTCTAATTCGTAGGTGTCACCAAACTGCCTACAATGTGCCTTTATGGATTTCGTTTAGAGGATTATTTTGCTGTGGTGTTTTTATTGGCCCTTTACATCTTTTGGACTTGCTGTCATTTTGATGTGGTTACCAGACCTATCCCCTTTGGTGATTCCTATCAGATTCTTGTTGAAATTGAGCACAGGTCAGTGCTGACTTTGTGTTGCTACTGTCTGATATTCCTGTTGTGGCTTGGATCAGTTTAGTCTCAATGGCCATGAAAACACAAAAGCCCCATCAAGTTTCACTTGTCAAAAGGGACCAATGAATTTTGGAATGGTACCCTATGTAGTTTGTTTATATTAAATCTGACAGATGTCCTTTTGAGAGAATTCCTTTCCTTTCCTCCACTCCATGAAGCAGGGCTGCTAGCTGATTTGTGCCCTCAGATCACGGCCTGTACCTAGCTCACTAATGGCACAGCTAAGATGAAATACTGGCTTACAAACCCCACTGGCTTTTGAGTCTTTTAACGTCTGCACCTGCTATGTATGGTCAAAATGGCTCAGTGTTCTTTTCAGTGGGCAGTTCTTCCTGTTGGTGAGATCTTCCATAATTTTTCCTGGGTCTTGTGTTCTTACCTAGCTACTTGGCTCTGCTACTTAACTCTGCCATTTTCTACAGTAAGGTGCAAACTGGGTAATCATAGCAAGTGCTCTTTGAACACACAAACTGTGGTAACATCCCCACTCACTGATGTGTGATGGTAATACATGTCTATGTTCACAGTAGGGGTCTGACTAGAATTGTGGCCGTTGAAACTAATTTTAATCATACAGTTAGCCTTCTAAACGATATGCTTTCTGACAGATTCTTTTCATTGTGATTGACAACTGTTAATTACAAGGAACCTGGTAGCTCTCCACATTCCTGTCCATCTGTAGATATCTGATATTTTTACCTGTAACAGCGTAAATGAATGCAAACAGATTGTAAAATATATACACAGCTTTAATGGGGAAATTAGACTTACAGTACCAAGAACAGGAAGCAGCAGAAGGGGCAGCTGCGTGCACACCCAGCAGATTTATAGGTAAACATTCGCCAGAGGCAGACATGCCCCCTAAGGCTGGGCTTAACCCTACATTTACCCACACATTACAACACACTCCTGAAAATTCAATCCTGTTTTACACCTGATTCTCCTGGTTCATACAACATAATAAAAGAGTTTTGTCTCTGCGTGCAACTGACCCCTCCCCAAGGAAACATCTCCTTGTGACTTTGTCTTGAATTATTATTGAGATCAACATTAAAAGAAGAAATTAAATTGACTTCTTTTGAAAACTCAGAACTTTATCTTGATCATTATTTGGCATAAAGACACTGTTATTCCTCAGTGACAAACCTAGACTATCTGGATTACTCTGCCTTTGCGTGGTAACACAAACAATAATGATCACTTGGATGACCGATCCTGACTCCACCCATTAGAGATCTGCTCAGAACAAATTAGACAACAAAGAGTTTCTGTAAATTTTATAAATATCCTTGCCTCTTTCATGCTTGAACTTTCTGAAATAAAAAGTCTAGGTTTAAGAAGAAGATTGGGGGAATAGATGGCCTTACAGAAACAGACATATGACACATTTAAGTTTCCGTGGTGCAGAACTATTTATGACACTGAATGCTGGGATGACTCAGACACAAGAAGAGATACAGCGGAAGAACTTGATCTGCTCAGGCTTTAGACTTTGCCTGGAAAGCATTTTTCTCATAGAAGTCCCTGACTGTGTTCCTCTGAGATGACATAAGCTCTTCAAGATACCTGACTGCTTAGTCTATTGTGCCTTAAACACAACCCCTCTGTAACCACAATTTGGTCTTTATGCTCCTCAAAATCACTACAAAGTCTATCTGAAAAAAGGATATCTTCTCACCTCCCTCCCATGTGGGAGATCTGCCGACATCCAGACTCATAGCCTGAACAACTTCTGCATTCTCAGTCATTACGTCACAAGACAGCAATTGTTGGACTTCCTGGACCACATCCTGTAAGGCAGTCTAATAATGCTCTTCAATGGACATAATCTGTTCCCTTAGAGAACACCTTCTAATACACAAGCTAAAACTAAGCTGTGAAAAGCACTGATATTTATGGGGCTGTTTAATACCAAGCAGGGTTTAGCTTGAGTTACCTGATATAGGAGTGCACAAACTCTCACTTTAGAAGGCTTAGGTAATATATGTGAGGGTACTCTAAATATAAAACACCATTGCTGTTTTAAATCTGAAGAAATAGATGTGGAAAACCATTAATTTTTCTTGTTGTTTTAAAGGTTGTTCATTCCATACCTTGATGACTCATAATAATGACCATGAAATTGTTCCCACGTACATTAGGGAAATCTCATTCAAGATCCCTTGTTTTCACCTATGTATAATATTCTCTCTTCATCCCTTCCTTATATCATATGGGGAAAAGTTTTAAGTGACCATGGTGGGGAAAGACTTGGTAGGAGAAGATCAGGATATGGGTGGTATGAAGTGGGAAGTGGGATAATAGAGAAGCCTCCAGCTGGAAAGAAAGAGGGAAGTCATTACAGATGAAGAGGATGGGCAAGGAGCAAACAAGACCAAGGGTGTTTGATAGAGTCTCAGTGAAGGGTATGATTTAATGTTTATCTAAAATTATGCATAATAAATATAGTAATACATTCTTCACACTCATTATATATACAATACACATTAAGATATAATAGACCATATTATATGCATGTATTAAAGGAAGTTAAGCCTCTTGGGATGACATTGCTCCTCATCAGAACCATGGACTAAGAAGATCCCAGGATACAGGATGAGAAAACTCCTCTCAAATGGTCACTCAAGGTAGTCCAAGTGACTACCAAAATAATATAGATTATCAATATAGTACTTGCATGCCTCTCAGGGATTCCAGAAGTTGTCCATATACTTAGGACCGTGGCCTCAGATGATTTGAGCTAGATATGATCTGAAATCCTCTTTCCTGTGGTCTAGCTGCCATGGTTCCGAAATATACTATACAAGCTTCCAAGTAGGGGGAACAGTTCAATAGTCCCACTCAGCCACAACAGCTATGAACCACAACAACCACAACCACGGCAAGACATGTGCAAATAGGCAGTAAGTGACAAATACCAAAGGCAAACAAGAGCTACCCAATTGGAATTAAGATCCACTCAACAGGAGGGAAATCATGCCTTGCACTGAAAACCTGGCTATCTTGGGAATAATGAGGTCATGAAAGTTAGAAAAGAATCTACTACTGCCACTTTAGTAGACCAAAATAATTCCTTACTAGATTCCAAACCTTATCCTTAAACCCACAGACAAGCGTAGCTCCCACCCATCATCAAAGGTGCTTCTTTTTCCAGCAAATGTAAAACATCACAACTGTACACAATGCAGAGACAAATGAACTGTGGGGAACCCAGGCCCAAGAGATACATCTGTGTCACAGCTCCTGCATTGTTGACTGAGGGAACATTGCCGAGAAGGGAACAGAAAGATTATAAGAGCCAGGGTACCAGAAAGTCTGTTGTAAAACAGTCCGTACTAGAAACAAGCCCAGAACAGTGGTGATGCCTATGGGCATGTTAATGTGGAAGGAGGACAATTTCATGTGGTCCCACCCAAGACAAAGAACTGCTGGCAGATAATGACCACTGGGAGAATTAGCCTTTCCCCGAGAAGAATCCCCTCATTGGTGTTCAGTGCACAGTGGTCATCCCGGAAACCATAAACACAATGATGTACCCAAACTACAAAAATCAGCCCAGCAGGTTGTATTTACATATGTGTGCATACACACACACACACACACACGTATGTAACAACAATAAAGAAAGTGAAGATATCAAATAGGGAGTGAGGCTGTATAGAAGTGTGAGCGAAGGAAGCTAGGAGGAGCTGCAGGGAGGGAAGGGAGAGGAAAAGTGTGGCCATTCTATTCAATTCAAAACATTTTTTAAGTTTCAGCCATTAACAAAATAACTTATATGTGTCTGTTTCTGCCTTAATGCTTTTGTAATCAAAACATTTCATAGCAAACCATATAATGTGCACCATTTCTGTATCATATATTACTTATAGAAGATTCAAAGGCATTAAGAAAATTGAAAACTTGACAGGGCTGGTAAACCAATAAGATGCTGTGGATTCAGTAAGTTCAGTCTTCACCTTTAATCCTTTTACTCTCTTACTTGGCTAGATGATAGCATGAAAAAGACATATATGAATTATCAAAAATAATTTCCCCATAAAGATATAAAAGTTATAAACATTGGGAATAGCTATTTTTCATTAACATTTTTATTTATTATGGTACATTGTGAAAAATTATCAGTTAGATGATATAAAATGAGGATTTCTAAGTATTAGAAAGATAATTAAGATCAAAACATTTCTTAGGACTAATCCCAGTAATTAAGACAAAAATTAGTGAATCATCTTGTATATTTTTTTAAAACTTAATTACATGAGAGATAGTGGTGGCACAAACCCTTATTCCAAGCACTTGGGAGGCAGGGGCAGGTGGATCTCTGTGAGTTCAAGGCCAGCCTGATCTACAAAGCAAGTTCCAGAACAGCCAGACTGTTACACAGAGAAATCTTGTCTCTAAAAACCAAAAAAATTAGAAAAATAAAAACTTAATTTCACATGACCTTTTTTTTACAAATGTTTGGGAGGTTGAAATTGGTATATATAATAAAAGTTTTTAATTGGTTACTGAGTTAATACACAATGGAATATTATTTGACTGTTAAAATGGAACTATTAAATGTTTAAATAAATAGATGGAACTAGAAAAAAAAAGACAACTTGAGTGAGGTGATGCAGGCCCCAAAAGACAAATGTTGCATGTTTTCCCCTCTTTATCCTTCAATATTTGTGCTACATTCTGAATAACTATCAATGTTTATGATGGGGTGAATCCCCACTAAACCTCCCAGGATTCAGAAGGATCACTATAGCAGGAAAAACCTAACTAATAAGGTCTGAAGGTAGATTAAATAAATTGGCTCACATAAGTTGTTTTATCATTTCCCATTTATTTTTTCTATGCTCTATTAAAGGATCCCTTTCAATGTTCCTCGCTGTCCTACCCATCCCACAGTGTTTCCATTTATAAACCCGCAAGGCATAGTCAGCAATTCCATAGACAGTAACAGTGGCACCAAGCATCCATTTTCTAGGACTAAAAAGATGTGTAAAAGACTGACAAGGTAGACACCTTATGTCTCAGAAGGGGCGTGGCTGTGAAATTCCCCAGCAGACACTGGGAGGATTAGGATAGAGCTTGGCCCTCCATGCTATGCATCAGGGTGCTGTATCTGCTGGCACCCAGGTGAGAAGGAATTGCTTTCTCTGGGGCTGGTTTAATGACCCCCAGCTTTTTTTTGTATATTTTAGGGGTGAAGGTACAAACAGTTAATTTTCTAGACTAAGATCTGTGTCAGTGAAGGTAAGTACAGAATATTGGGAGCTTGTTAGGGTAGAGCAAAGGCCAGTAGATTATACTCTCCAAAATTAGCTGTTAAAAGATTTCAGGGTTGCCTAGACTTGTTCATCAGGAAGAGCAGACACACTGCTCTTGCCTGCTGAATGCCTCCTGCTCAGAGCTCCTTTCTTGTCAATAAGTCCCATCAATAAGGATAATTGTGTGGGCCCAACTTATGTAGATTTCACTATGAGAACAAATGTTTATGTTGTAAGGAGGCTGCTCGTTCATTTACCGGCTGCTCAGATTCCAGAAATAATCACACAGAAACTGTATTAATTAAATCCCTGATTGGCTTATTAGCTCTAGCTTCTTATTAGCTAGCTCTTACCTCTTAATTTAACCCATTTCTATTAATCTGTGTATTGCCACGTGGCTGTGACTTACTGGCAAGGTTCCAGCTTGTCTGTTCCCAGCTGTAGCTGCATGGCATCTCCTTGACTCTGCCTACTCTCTCTATCTATCTTTTCAGACCTGAATACACTGTGTTAGACCATTGACTGTAAGCAGCTTCTTTATTCATTAACCAACAAAAGCAACTCATATACAAAAGGACTTCCCATACCATTTCCCTTTGTTTGTTTAAACAAAAAGGAAGGTTTTAACTTTAACATAGTAAAACTACATATAACAAAACAGGTATCAAGTAAAAATTATAGTTACAATGTTTATATCTGTTATTCTTTCGGTTCCTGCCCTAGCCACGCCCACTCCTTTTAACTTCTGACCTCCGCCCGCCATTGCTCTCTTCTTGCTTTTCTCTCCCAGTGTACACACGGGGCTTTGCCTCTCTCCTCCTCCTTCTCTCCCTCTCTCCCTCTCTCTCTCTCTCTCTCTCTCTCTCTCTCTCTCTCTCTGTCTCTGTCTCTGTCTCTCTCTCTGTCTCTCTCTCTCTCTCTCCCTTTCTCTCTTTTTCTCCTTTTTAATAAACATTTATGGCTATTTCCTGTGTTTATATGTCTGTTACGGCTGCCACCGCCAGCGCGGCTCGTGCCCTCCCGCTGGTGGGAAGCTGCAGCTGCTTTTTCTCATGGCGGGCTTGGCCAGCCTGCCCAGGGATATTTTTGAAGAATAACAATATCTACTTAATCTTTTATTGTAACTAAGGAAAATTAGAACTATCACTATCTATTCTTCAATACCATCAAAGACTCCAGAAGGATATAACACTACCTAAGTAAACAGGAACTGCATTGTAAGCAACTTCCAAAACTCCAGAGTTGATAGAGGCTTCTCACTACCTAGACAGCTACCCAATGTTTTCCTGTACCATTGGGGCATACATCTTTAGCCTACAGGCTCATAGTATCTGGCAGACGTTTCTATGAAACAGGAAATTTCAGACAGTTTCATCTATATTGGCAGTTTGTCAATCACTTTCTTCTGTATCCTGCAGAATGTCTTGTAAATTCTTTCATGAAGCAGGAACCCCAGAGGACCATTTCACCTTAAGGCAAGTTAAGCAATCATCTCTCCTTGTTTCTTACATGTCCAGCTCACATAGCATAACATCAAACAGTCCAGGCAAGAGCAGTTTATTGCCCAAATGGCTAGCAATATCCATAAGGAGCCTCTTCAATGCCCATCTTCCTCTTGAAGCAATTGGTGCTGCCAGGAGCAGATGGGTCTCAATGTCATGAAAAGTCCTAAGTAAAAACATTTTAAAAGCCATATTGTGAAGGTCTCTGAAAGATTTGAAGGATACCTTACTAACTGAAATATATCTCTATATATTTAGAAAATTTAACTAACATTACTACAAGCTTGACTATTATAGATGATTATCTATTAACCTATATTTCTTAATTATATATTACATTTTTAAATGACCTGCACAAAACACAATACCTTAATCAAGAGCAAAGTATACATGTATAAAACTGACCTAAAACTTGAATCAATAGACAAAGATCCCTATCAATACAAAGTATCTCTCTCTATAGCATATCCCTCTTTAAATATAAAGAAACATTTATAAACAATATTTGAGGAATTTGGGCATAGTTCTCTCCAAACTGGGTGAGGTATTTTCTTTTGAGTGGTTCACAGAGACCTTTTAGGGGCCCTTAGTCCATCAAACCACATTACTCTGGAATTAAACCACAGGTTCTCATCTTCTGTGGAAACAGAAGAGGAACCTCTTTTCCAAAGCAACAAAGCCTTAGACCCAAATTCTAAATTCAAGATACCTTTAGGTTGGTTTAACTTAGCAGTCCATACAACAAAATGTCTCTCATTATGTAGCTCTTTAACAGTCAAAAAATTCAAAGAAAACACAATACTATACATAATCCAGACTCTCTGTGTATATTCCATCTTTATGAGACTTTTCTTACTTTATTACTTTTTCTACAAGTTTAATATTTATTTTATTATATTTACTCCTTTAATCTATGGCTGTGTGTACTCTTTTATACTACATTTACTGTTTCTTTATTCTTTTTCTTCTTTCCCCCAAGCCTACATACATTTTTTAAACACACTGTGACTCGTTTAGAGGTCTTTTATGTCTGAATCTGTCCTATTGTGTATCTGTAATCCTTTTCCGTCCTTAAAACCTTTTTAAAATGGTAAGCTGCATGGTCACAGTGGCCCTGGACACTGGCTCCTCCTATCTCCACCTTGCAAAATGGCAGAGGTACAATTACCACCAGCTCTGGGGCTGCCAAGTAGGAGCATCGCTCACCACTTTAACTCTAAGAAGGAGTGTGCAGCACATAAACCATTTTTATCTGAGCAATAGCATCTGCCATGCAGCATACTGTGTGGCTTTTGAAATATCTTTGTGTATGGTGGCAGAAATCTGACATGCTCTCCTGCTTATGAATGCCTAGTAGACCTAATTCTGCTGCCTTCCCAGGTGTGGAGCACTGAGCTGTGAGCACAAAACCCCAAGTGGCCACAAAAGCACCCAGGGACACAAACACCATTCAAGTATTCCACCTCCTGAAAGAGTCAGAGTAGTTTGTGCTGCCATTTTGAAACTGGGTGTTTTGTTTTTTTCTTTTGCTACCACTGTGAATCAAAAAGACCTCTTTTAAAGGAGCTGCAGCATGCTGAGTAAGAGCCAGCAGAGCACATTTGGAAAAAAACGTGGCTAAACTTTGCTTTTTAATGTCTAGAATTCATTTCCAAGCCCTCCTAGGTTTTATGTGGATTTAGCTAGCACACATTGGAGTCCTAATTTATTGTAGTTAGAGGCTGCTTGTTCATTTCCTGGCTGCCCAGACTCCTGAAATAATCACACAGAATCTGTATTAATTAAATCACTGCTTTGCCCATTAGCTCTAGCTTCTTATTGGCTAGCTCTTACATCTTAATTTAACCCATTTCTATTAATCTGTGTATCGCCACTTGGCTGTGGCTTACTGGCAAGGTTCCAGTTCATCTGTTTCCAGCGGTGGCTGCACAGCATCTCCACCTAATCTCTATCTATGTTTTCGTGCCTGACTACACTCTGTTAAGCTATTTGCCGAAAGCAGCTTCTTTATTCATTAACCAATAAAAGCAACCCATATACAGAAGGAGTTCCCACACCAGGTTTGGCTTAGTAAATGCTTTTACACCAGAAACCCACAGTGTGAGGAAGGTATCCAGTTGCCAGGACAGGAATAGTTCAGGATTAAAAACTAATTTATATACTGCTGGGATATTTGGAATGAATCCTAGTACAGAAGAGAGAAACATTATGATTTCACAAGATTTCAACAGAATTGACAGTGACTATTCAAAAGAAAGCTGTTCCCAAAGCTTTGTAAGTTAGGTCCCCCATAAGTTGTACACTTGTGGGTTTGGCTAATGAATATGTCAGCTGTGCATTCACTGTATAACATTTGTGGATCACATCAAATATCTACAGAGGTTGTGTACCCAGCAAGGGAATAGTGAAGAAGAGCAAAAATCCCTAAGAAAATGAAAATAGAACATATTGTTGTAGAGAGAGACAGGAGAAATCTGAAGTGGGAAGATTAAATGGAGAGGGGGATGGCAGGGAAGAAATATGGGGAGTGCCACCAAACTAAAAGTCATTTGTGAAGTCATATGAAAACCAATTACAGCAAAAAAATTTAAATATATACATACATAAAAGAAATCTAAATGTAACTACCAAATAATGAAGGAGAAAAAGCCCCAACTAGACATCTTATGTCATCAAGTAGAACCTCCAGTGCCAGGAATGGGCTGCATCTAGTTCAGTCACTGGCCATGTGAATAAAAGAAGTCAGACACAAGAGAATACATGCATAGGAATTCTTTATTTAAAATAAAGTTTCAAGATACTTCAGCATAGGAAGTAAGTTAATGAAATACAGCATAACAGGAAGAAGCATAGAAACAATGTATTATTTCAACTGAGTCAGGAAAACAGTTATGAAATCCAGTCCTTCCTGTGATGAAAAATGAAAACACTAAACAAAGTCACTTTGGAGGGAAGCTTCTGAGAAAAGGCATCTGTGAACAATGTGTAGATAACGTCATCTTAAATGGCCAAAGCTGGTTTTCTCCACAAAGATCAGGAGCTAGACAAGG
Source organism: Microtus pennsylvanicus (assembly GCF_037038515.1). Classification (NCBI taxonomy): domain Eukaryota; kingdom Metazoa; phylum Chordata; class Mammalia; order Rodentia; family Cricetidae; genus Microtus; species Microtus pennsylvanicus. The sequence goes on from NC_134588.1 coordinate 25,416,491, forward strand.
ATGTTTATGCTCCCCACCTTCTCAATACTGCACTAGAGGATCTAGCAGTGAGAATTATGCTATAAAAGGAAATAAATGACATTAAGTTTAGAAAGAAGGAAGCAAAATCATAGTGCTTGCAATTGCTATAACTGTATATATGTAAAATGTCTTAATAGATTCATTAAGAATCTATTGGGTTTAAAATATAAGGCAATAAGCCCAGCCTGACGGGAAGACACAGGATAGTATAGAACAAAGCAACTGCATTCTGAACGTTTGCACTGTACATCCTGAGCTATGAAAAAGAAAACAATTCCATCTATTATAACAGCAAAGAGTGAGCATTTAGAAATAAGCATGGTCTAGGCAGACAAATCCTTACTGTAAAGAACACAGGACTCTATCTAAAGAAAGACCCGCCTGGAAAGAAACTGCTCCATGTACATGGATTAGCCTGTCAGCACTTGCCAGTCAATCTCAAGATCAAGGTAATTCCTTTGAGAACGCATGGGATGTTCTGTTTCTGTTTTGCAGTTGTGAGGATGATTCAAATTATATGGCATTAATTCTAAGGGAACTGTGAATAGTCCAAAGAATCTTTAGAATGAGCAAAGTAAGAATGTTATTCTTTTGATTTTAAAGGTTATTCTTTTGATTATAAAACTTCCTTAAAAATGTTACAAAATTAAGACAGTGTGGTACTACTGTTGTGACAGACATACAGAACAATTAAATCAAATTAAGAATTCAGAAATAAACTCAGGTTCTGTGTTGAAACAACATCTATCAGGCAAGAACAGTGACAGGTAGCAGCCGCATACACAATAATGACCGTGATAAAAGTCAGACTCCAGTAGGGTGGTGTAAGACCCACTGCCATCTGGCCCAGATTACCTTACCTACTACTGCGCTGCCATTGGATTGTCCAACTACTATAACACTGCCGCACATGCTAGTGAGCTGTACACCCCACCACCAGCCTCACGTCTCTCAGGAATATCAACTCAAAATCAGGAGTACAGTAGAAACCGACATATTCATTGAACAGACTCCTTGCTTTCATTTTCTCTATTAGCTCTATAAGAAGTAACTATTTACTTTAAGGATTATTATTAACAACCCAATATATATATATATATATATATACTTCTGAAAGTTTCATGTTAGCTTCTATAGTACATGCATGAGCACATACCTGAACACATGTGTGTTGGTATTATTTTTTTTTAATTTTTTTTATTGATAAAAGGAGAATAAAGAAAAGAAAGAAAAAAAAAACAAATTCCCACCTCCTCCCAGCCTCCCATTTCCCTCCCCCTCCTCCCACTCGGTATTATTTTATATATAACTTTCTTACAATATATTGTATTTATGAAAAGATAAGTCTCAACTGATGGCAACTGCATACAATTTTATACTAAAATTTTAAGGACCAAGCAACATTCTAAGTCTTTTACACATTTTGTGTGACACTCAGACTCCCTATATGCACTATTGCCATGCACTTTGCAGAATGGTGAGACTGGGGTACAAAGAATTAAGTAAATTTGACCACATTTGTGTTGACTGGAAAAACAGAGTTGATGTGTAAACATAGGCACTTAAGCCCGCCACTCACAGACTTAATTTCCCCTCTGCAGGCCTACTCCGGGGGATACTAGAAGATCTTGAAGTCTTTCCTCATAGCAACGTGTTTCCTACTTAATTGTTCTATTGTTCTTATTTGTTTTTATGACTCAAAAAATAAATATGCTAAGAATTATTCTGGGTTTATTATTATTATTAGATCAAAGGGGCAATATGAATCTCTAATTAGAATTTATTTTATAGTATACACTGATATAAAAATATAACTAGATGCAGTTTTCCAACCAGTCAAAATGTAATTTATTGAATTTATTCGACTGTTCATTTGTCTGTCTGTCCATGTACCTTGTGTCTGACAAAGCTACTCTACTGGTTTACTGAGCAAGGAAATGAATGAGTGATTCTTATTAATCATCACCTCTCTGCAGGTTAGTTTCTGTCAACTTGACACAAGCCAGAGTCACCTGGATGAAAAGAACCTTAACTGAGGAATTGCCTGCATCCAACTGACCTATGGGCAAGTCTATGATTATTGCGGATTGATGTGGGAGGGCCCAGCCCACTGTGAGCAGTGCGGTTCCTGGGCAGGTGAGCCTGGATTATATAAGAAACCAGGTTAAACCAGCCCTGAGGAGCAAGTCAGTAAGCAGCCCTTCTCCATGGTTTTGCTTCAGCTCCTGCCCCTGCTTTGGCTCCCACAGTTTATGGAAGTGTAAACTGAAATAAATCTCCCCCGTCCAGATGCTTTTGGTCGGTGTTTTATCACAGCAACATAGAAACACACAAAACAAGCTCAATGAGGGTAAGTCAAACTGTTCGCAAAGCTGTGACCTGACAAATAACTTTAAAGTGTTGAGAAATAAAAAAGGCTCATGGCTTCTCCTATGGAATTTCACACAAATACTTGGACTTGTAAAATATCTGGCCATAAATTCCAAATCCTGAACTTTCTTTGACCAAAAGGTGCCATCCCCTGACTCCTGAATGTGAAACACTTGCATGTAGTTCTTGCTTTCTCTGATTCTTGAGCTTCATAAAACGTTTCCTTTTTCATTGGATTTCAGCTGCTCTTTGAAGAGACACTCTGGCTTGGTGCCTGTGCTTCCCTTTATGCCCTGTCTGCTTCTCTAGGTTTGAAAGGCAGAAGCACAAGGCCACTGCAGCCGGAGCAGGCTGGGGTACACCTCCCTGGTTGTTCTCTCACATAACTGACAAGGCTGGGATGATTAAAGCCTGAGAGATTCTGGGAAGAGCTGAGCACGGATTTTTCAATGTGTGAACTGCTTGTCAAAATTTTATAATAATTAGGAGGTGAGTGAAGAAAAGAGGAAGCGGCTGCTCAGAAGTTGGGAGAATTTCAATGTTGCAATATTCTTTTTGAGATTTATAAATGGTCGGAATTCATTAGGAAGTCACATAAACCTCAGAGTCCACGGAGAGAAGAGCAAAGTTATGCTAGCCTCCTAGTTTCATGTGTCCTTCAAACGTGCACCAGGGTCTGGAGATGGTGTCTGGGAATGGATGTACTTCAGGACCCTCCAGCTTTCCCTTGTCCCTGGAAAGTAGAGGCACCATCCATCCATGTGTTCTTTACTGCAGCAACCCCCCAGACACTGTGTGCTGGAGGGTTCAGAGGGAGACTGTCGGTCAGACCCTTAGATCTGCTGGCCTGTTCAGACACAGATTCCTCTGTCATTCACAGTTAAACACAATGATTTTCCCCATATTTTTTATTTTAAAAAATTACTTTTCATTTTACATACCAACCCCAGTTCTTCATACCTCTGCTTCTCCCTCTCTTTATCTACTTCTTTTTCAACTTCATCCACTCCTAAGATGACTTCCTTGCAAAGTCAACAAAGCCTGGTATACGAACTTAAGGTAGAACTAAGCCCCTCCCCCCGTATCAAGGCTGAACAAGGTATCCCACCATAGGGAAAGGTCTCCAAAATGCCAGTTCATGCATCTAGCATAAGTTCTGATCCCACTGCCAGGGACACCCAATAGATCAATCTACATAATTGTTACCTACATTCAGAGGACCTAGTTCGGTCCCTATGCAGGTTCCCCAGCTGTCAGTCCATAGTTCATGAGCTCCCACTAGCTCCTCAGGTCAGCAGTCTCTGTTGTTTTTCCCATCATGCTCTTGAACTCCCTTGCTCATATGATCCCTCCTTCCTCTCTTCCACTCAATCCAAGAACTCAGCCCAATGCTTGACTGTAAATAAAAGGTTTTAAGCTTTGTGATCGTTCATGATTAAAGTGTTATCACCTTCTATATTACTATTTCTCTATTTGAACACATTTAGATTCTTTTCACTTTTTCACGATTTTCTACAAAATCTTTATTGTTTAATACTTACTCATTTTATCAAAAGAATAATTTTGATATTAACAATCCTTACCACTGAGTTTGATCTAATCTAATCTCTGCCTAGAGAAGTCCGAAGTTTTCTGTGTGGTTCGGGGCAGACTACACTGTTCTATGCTGGACTGTAAATAGTGTGCTGTAGAAATCACTTTTCTTCTATTAGGAATTTAACAAGTGAAGCTGTTTTCCTGTCCTTTTAAAACCAGGGGCCGTCAAGTGACATGCTGGCAAACGTGACTGAATGACGGAGGATGCTCTCCAAGCTGCTGAGCTTCCCAAGAAAGGGAGCAACTTGAAACACGAGAACACTTTGGAATTTCCAGACTATGCTGACAGAATACATGATAACATCATATCGGGATTAGGTTTCAACACAAAAATCTGGGGAAGTATATAAATGTAAACCGTAACATCAAGTATATACGGTAGTAGTAAAGAGCATCATTGTATTGCCCTGTGGAATCCACCTTCCCCAGAATCTACTTCCTGCCCACTGGTCTTTACCAGAATGTGTGACTCTCACTGCCCAGGACAAAGCTTTTTCAGATTAGCACTCCACTTAGCACTGTGCATTGAAATGATCTCCCTCTTCACAGTTTGATGGGGCATTTGTTAGTGGATTAATATCTACTGTCTGCACATAGCACTTGTTTTACTTGTCTATTAATCTACTGAAGAACATCTTAAGTGGTTCCAAGTTCGGGGCGATTATGAAATTAGCTGCTATAAATAACTTCATGGAGATATTTACATAAATGTAAGCATCTAATCCCTTTGAATAGAAAGAGTATGTTTAGCTTCACAGAACCTGTCAAACCATCTTCCAAAGTCTGTCCTCATTTGCTTGCCACCGGTGCCAGGCCGAGCTCTTGTTGCCATGCGTCCGCACCAGCACTAGGTGTGGGTCTTCTGGGTTTGGGTCATGCTGTAAGGTGTGAGGACAGAGTTCATTATTGTTTTAATTTCCAGTATTCTGAAATATATATAACAGTGAGCATTTTTCATAAGCCTTTTGTACAATCTAATCATTTTTACATTGTACAAGAAGACTTTTTTTATAATTTTAGGAAATCAGTTGAGCAATGTTTACTTTCAAAGGGGCTTAGGGAAAATATATCAAGATTTACCAGTGGTCGAAGATGTGAGTTATTCTATTTTTATCTTTCTTCCTTTTAAAATGTTTATAGAAATGTAGGAAAAGTGGTTTAGGGGAAGTTTAGTTAGACTCCTCAGTCTAGAGGCAATAAGGAGACCTTGCCAGCTGAGCAGTATCCTCAAGTGTGTTCTTTCTGGCCCTGGTCTCTCAGCTTCCATCTAGCCCCGAGTATGTCTTCCAGAGACTACAAGGAGGATCTAGGAAGCCCTTTGACTTGACATATCATACGACTCATCTCCAACAAGGGAGGTCGAAATGGTGTGCCTTCTAAGCCCAGGCTAACTTTGTTTCCTTGTTGAAAGCCAAAACTGCATTCAGGAAGCAGTTTTTCCCCTCTTGCAGCCCATAATAATTCACTTTTCTCTATAACATCAACTTTTTTCTTTTGTAATATTTCCAAAGGAGAGGAATAGCATGACAGAAGTTATAGAAGCTAAGTGCTTCCTTACTTAGCAAAACCCTCATTTCAGACCCATGAGGGCTTCCTGAAAGAGCCTTGTTGGGGCCACGGAAGAGGGGCTACAGGGTGGTATGGCTTCCGAGGAGCTTCCAGGTTCTCAGCATTAGGTCTTTGTGATCAGCTGGGGAGGAGGGGGGAGAACAGGAGACAGAGAAGGAAAAGGGATGGGCAATCTGCTCTAAAAATACACCCACAATGGCAGTTGATTATTGGGTGCTCCTGATAAAAGCAGTTTAACAAGAGTAGAGGCTCTTGAGTCTGGGCTTCCCTGGGCAGCAGGCAGATTCTGCCTCCTGACATTTCACTGTTAACCCTACTGTGAGCCCTTTGTGGGTGACTCTCATTAAACCCCTTTAGGCAGTGCTTCTGTCTGTGGTGCTGTTCACTGGCATTCAACTTGCTTCCTCTCTGATAATTCTTATTGTTTTATATGCTAAGCTGAAATGTCACCTTAACAAGTCAGAAAGAAGCATCCAGTGATTAAAGGCCCAGACCTGGGATATTATCCAGAGCTCAGCGGTACTGCACGTGAGAGAGCTGAAACCTAAATTAAACGTCATCAAAGGCCTGCTAATCCCCAGCCTTCACAAAAGTCATATAACATCTACCTTCCTCGATGAGCTTTGGGGTGTCAGAAAGGAGCATGGGACTCCGGGCTAAGCAGTAACATTTCCACAGAGAAGGAGACTGGAGTTAGACATTCAATTGGGAGGGCCAAGAAGTACCTAGAACACCCACTTTCCAAATTAAGTGTGCCCTTCCACCATGTAGGTTTAAACCTGCCAGAAGAGCCAGCCTTCCTGCCTCCTTCTTAACATAGGCAAGGAGGAAATAGTGCTAGTTCCTATTTGAATAATCAAATAAATGCTTACAGTTGGTCAAATAATTACTTAAGTTATAAAACTACTTAAATAAATATTTAATATCAGAATTTCACAGGAAATAATAGTAATATGAAGCACAAATATGATGATAGAAATATATACGGGCTAGAGAATACACAGCCAGTATTTCCGAATGACACTTGCTCCTTAAGCTGTTTGAGCCTTGGTTCTTTGTAAAATGGGCATGTCTGTCTTGGAGAATTCCTGTAGAAATGAAGGATAATGATGCATTGCCATCTTGACACACTCGTCAACACACAGTAAGCCCAAAATAAATGATTTAAATACTGTTGAAAGATTTATTTTTTTTTCAGGAGGATGCTAGTATTTAGCCAATGTTGGAAATCTGGAACCAATTTTGATCAAACATAAAAGGTAGGTTTAAGAACACACAAAACTAGCCGGGCAGTGGTGGCGCACGCCCCTAATCCCAGCACTCGGGAGGCAGAGGCAGGCAGAGCTCTGTGAGTTCGCGGCCAGCCTGGTCTACAAGAGCTAGGTCCGGGACAGGCTCCAAAGCCACAGAGAAACCCTGTCTCGAAAAACCAAAAAAAAAAAAAAAAAAAAAAAAAAACCTCAGGAATAATTTTCAAGGTATGTATTCTAAATCTGCAGCAATTGCTCTCCTTTCTATGTGAAACAGGACTAGTTTCACAACACGGGGCACTAGAGAATCCATCACCACAAAGAAAGGGGAGGGGGCTTTTCTACAGCATACAAGAGGAAAGCTGAGAGTCTCTGTGAACACAGAAGGCAGGAGAGGAAAGAAGAAAGAGAGGCGGCGATGCTGGACCATTTTGTAGCCATTGCATTGTAATCCCCTTGTCAGTCACAATCAACATTTCTGCTATTTAAAAATTTTGTACAGCAGGCCATTTCCTCTCTGTTATATCCTGTTTCCCCGTGGCATCCATAAATGTAGAAGCACTGTAGAGAATCCTAGGCTCTAGGAGTCACTGCCAGACTCGGAGGTATCTGCTCTCACCACGGGTGCTCTCTCTCTCTGGTGCCCTGAACAACATCTCCCCATTCTGGGTGAGGCAAGCGTGCTGAAGACACATCAAGACTTGTACATAGGGGACAGAAGCTCAGAACATCTCATTTCTCCCTAATTGCCATTTGATTCCAAAGTCTTCCCCAGAGTGGCTCTGCTTCACTCAACAGAACGCTACACAGGCTGCGCCTCTGGAGCCCACTATGAGAATTAAAAATTTAGCGCGGAGCTGGATTAGAGCAAGACTGCTCATCAAGGCTCACATGGCTCCCACTTAGCACAGCAGCTGTCTGTCCCCTGCAGATAGCGGGTTTGGAGGAAGCATATTCATTATTTATTTCATTTTAAAAAGAATGTATGATCCCCCCTCCCCCTCAAAGGATATATTTCCAAAACTTCAGACTCAAAAAGGGATAGGGCAGAATTGAGAAAAGTACACAGAGAACGTTTCTTGTCGATTTTTAGCTTTCATGGGCATGACTTTCTAATATGTTCATATATGTATTTACACTAAACACTATGTTTTTCTCAGCAGTTCTGTGAAAGAGCTGATGACTCACAGCACGCTAGTCATACAGTCAAGCTGGTGTCTGGAGATCCAGTCTCAGCTATAATGCTTGTTGAGAATAAATGACTTAAATTATTTAAAACTCAGCAAATGTCTGTGTGTGTTCCCCTCTGCCAGGCACTACAGATGCGGTGGCCCACTGGGCATGTCCGCCCTCTCAGAAGCTCACTGCCACCAACAATAGCATTCTTGTTAAGGGCGATGTGGAAAGTGCTGGCAATGGCAAAGTTCTTGCCACAACTTGGTGCTGTGCTCCACACACATCCTCGCACAGAAGCTTCTGGTTGACAGGATGATGGAGGTAACTACCCATGTCTTTAAAACTAGTGACATTCAGGGAGAGGATGTAAATACCTCAAATGTCTTAAATATCTGCTTTAAGATCTTCAGCTATAATTGAAGCAGAAAATTAAAGAACTGTCCTGAGCAGAACAGTTGTTAAATTTCCTTTTAAGAAGAGAAGAATGACCGACCACAGAGAAGCATGTGGGGGCTGAGTGGTCAGGGCTGGTGAGAGAACCAAAGCTTGTTTGCATCTTATATAATGTGGAATGGTGAGGTAGAGTTAGAAGCAACTGTCATCTTCCTCTGAAGGATGTGATTGCCGGTGTCTAGAACCTAGGGCTGGGATGAGGAGGAGGGAGACTTGCCTGAGTCTAAGAGCTTGACAGAGAAGAGGGACATGGTTCTGGACTCTACTGAAGACATACTTGGAAGAGTCCATTACTCTTTGGCGGTACTGGCTAGTTCATGTTACAAAGCTAATAACTGCTAAAACCAGAATTTGAACCTGAATCTTTTAATTGAGATTTCTCTCCATGATGACTACACATTCTAGAGAATGCCTTAAGAATTTTTCATCTATGGCACTCTGTCTGGTTCACTGAGTGTGAAGGCCATCTCATTGCCATGAGTCGCATAGGATGCTACTTTTTCAATCATAGCTCCACAGAGTAGACCACACCACAACAGAATCACTCAGGTTAAATGACAGATACCTAAACTGAAACTTTAAGGAAGTAGATATTCCCCAAGTGTATCCATTTTTCTTAAAAAGAAAAGATTTCAGTCTACCAGTCAGTGTAGTAAATAAATTTAACATGTGCAGCAAAGACCTGGAGTAACCTGTTAGCTAGTAAACCTTTCTCTATTGCTCTGTTTCCCTATGCACACTTTATAAAACCTACTGTTTATCCATTGTCCCACGGTCCTTCTCATTCTATCTTGCTGAGAGAAAGGTACTTCATTCATGAATAGGCAGTGCCATTTATATTTAAGTTTGGGGGAATTTTGACAATAATTACAGCAAGAGTCCTGATCTGACTTTGTAGGTAAAGGTTGCTGCCTCTGCTGACTGTTCTGTGATCTTAGACGAAAGTTCTGTAAGCTTTCATCTTACCTGGGAGGAGTAGCAGTGCTGGCTCTTGAAGAGTTGTTTTAGAGATTAAAACTCATGCATATTAACATAGGCTTTGGAGTGTGGTCAGTGCTGGGCAAGCATAATCTACTCAAGCTTCACACAGCAAAGTTCCCTGCCTGTGACATTCTTATCAGCAGAAAAATATTAGCTGATAGATCATACTTTTTAATGAGGAAAATAGAAATGATACTAGACAAAAAATATCCCCATGCCTCTCAGTAAGAGATTCTCCTTTTCCTGTGTTCATGGACTCTAGAGTTCAAGGAAGGTTAAACACTGCAATAAATGGCCTGCGATGAAATGCCTGAAAATAAGAACTTACTTTAACTACAGCCAGCATGTAGTAAACTTTGAGTCCAATTCCGAGGACAAAAATGTCCTTCCTTTGCCCACACTGCCAGCAGTTACTTCATATGTACACAAAGCAGCATAATTTAAGTTTAGAAAAACTGACTAGAAACATGCCAAGCTACATTCAGGCATTCATAAGTAAGAAAACAAACCTCTGGTGTTATTTATTTGGGAGCTGGTTAGTGGGCCCCCAAAGAGTAGAAATCCCAAATAGTAAAGAGTAAAAACAACCAACCACAAACTGATTACTTAAAATTTTAAATTTCTTTTTTTCTTGGGGGTGGGGGGGTAGTAGAATTCTGTCATTTCTTAAGTCTGTAGTTGGATCCTCTACCCGTGGCACTGAATGCTCTTCTCAACAGGCAGATAATCCTAAAAGAATCATGAAGGAAAGATATATTTTAGAGAATATTGGCTATTTGCATTATTGGAACAGTATTAGCTGTTGATAATGGGTAATGCTGGCTTTGGAAGTCACATCTATTGGTTATATTAAGCACTAGTGAGTATAAACCAAGGACTGGTTTCTTAGTTGCAAATCTGCACATAAGACTTGAACAACAAAGGCTTAGAACAAGAGGGAATAGGAGTAGACTAGGAAGTGTATGCTGGGATGGCCAGGACTTCAGACTTGTTAAGATATGAAATGTGTGTATCTTTGAATCTTACCATGAAATTTCTCTGTGCTGTAGCTTTCTTACTGGGAAAATGAAAGCAATGGGAGCTCTGTAGTAGCTGTATGCTGTCTTTGACAATTTAGAATTTCTAGGTTGTCAATAAATATAAAAAACAAACAGCTAAGTTGGTGTTTCAAATCAACAATGCCTTAAATGTTTCATGGGGCTCATTTACATTGGATGTTATATAATATTTGATGGCATACTTACAGTAAAAAGTATTCCCGGTTGTTAAGAAATCCAGACTTAAACAAATATTGATGTGGGAGTCTCCTCTGTGTGCTGTGATTACTATTAATGAATAAAGAAACTGACTTGGCTGTTGATAGGGCAGAACTTAGGTAGGCAGGGAAAACTAAACAGAATTCTGAAAGGAAGAAGGCAGAGCCAGAGGGAAGCCTTGGAGCTGTGGGAGACAGGCATGCTGAAACTTTGCTGGTAGTCCATGAGCTCGTGGTGATGCACACATTAATAGAAATGGGTTAAATTAAGATGCAAGAGTTAGCCAATAAGAAGCTAGAGCTAATGGGCCAAGCAGTGATTTAATTAATACAGTTTCTGTGTGATTATTTCTGGTCAAAGCTAGCCGGGCAGCCAGGAATGAACAAGTTGCCAGCCTCCTCCAACAAGATATCACAAATTATACAGTAAACATATCCATGCCCCTTCTTGCCTTCTCAGATAATCTGAATTGTCCAAGGGAAATATTAGGCAGCAATCCCTTCTTGCTGCTATTTCTTGTTCCATGGTAGTCAGGTTGACTTTAATCCTTAGTTTGTGTGGACCAGTCTATTCAACTCCGACATGTGGATTCACTTTCCACTTCTGATTTAGGAATCTAAGAGTTGCTGACAGCCATGTTGAACATGAATAGAGAGACCAGAGAAGGGAGGAAGTGGCAGATGTGACCCTGGGAATGGAGGGAAGACTGGATACCAATGACATTGCCGGATGTTCCAGTTTGCTTATGGCCAGTTCAGTATGTGCTTCCAGCCACATGAACTGTTTATAGAAACCAAGTTCTTTCTAAGTCATTTAGAGTGGAGCTTTGTCAATTATAACAAGAAAATCTCCAAAACAATATGGAGCATGATCAAGTTTTCTATTAAGTGAAAACTCTATAAGAGATCAACCCAAGTTCTCTCACATAAAGATGTTGACAAAGTATCATTTCCATGTTTCCTAGCCTTTGCTAATCTCTTTAGTGCCCCCACTACCCCTAAGTCAACAATAGTCTATGTGTAGCAAATGGTGGACACCACAAGCCCAAACTCCTAGCCGAAGAATGCTATGTGATATAGGAGGTGATGTATGTGTGAATACATTTTATTGCCTTTGTTTAATAAAGAAGCTGCTTTTGGCAAATGACCTAACAGAGTAAAACCAGGCTGAAAGAGATATAGAGAAAGAGAAGAGGAGAAGCTATGTAGCTACCGCCAGGACAGATGCCTCCAATGGAGCCCACCAAAATTTTGTCGGTAGGTCACGATCTTGTGGTGATGCACAAATTAATGGAGATGGGTTGGCGTAGGATTTAAGTGCTAGCTAGCAATATGCTTAAGCTATTGGCCAAGCAGTGTTTCCAATAATATAGTTTCTATGGGGTTATTTCTGGGCTGAGCAGCCGGGCATGAATGAACATCCTCAGTCAACAGGTATGGTGCTTAAGAGCCCAACAGTGTTCACTCCATTGTATAGCCTGTCACCCATAAGCATATGGACAACATAAATCCAACTTTCAGTTATTTCTTTAAAGGACATAAAGCCGGGGAGAAGGTGGAGGGGTACAGGTGGATCTTGGAGAAGCTAATGAGGGGCAAATATAATAAAAATACTTTGCATGAAACACTCAAAGAATTAATAAAGTATAATATATTTGAACTTGATAGAGAGATTTAAAATTTATCTCCAAATAAGAAGCAAGTTAGAAAACAAAACAACTAAACCTTCTAACAACTGTGAGGCTGGACAAATTTTTAATAGAAAATACCACTTTTTTTAACCTCCTGTAGACACATGTAGCAGTATTTTCCAATTACATAAAAAGCAAACGTGGACTTACTCATTAAAAAAGAATAGGCAGTAATGTCCAGAAATGAGAGGCTCTAATTGCCATGATTAATAGTTGGATCAGACTATGTTCGCTCCTAAAAATCAGTAGGAAAGATAATTCTTTGCAAGCTTGTGCTGATGTTGTAAGCAGTGGAGAAGCCAGATGTCCTGTGATCCTCATATTGAGAATTTGTGTTGAAGTATGTGTGTAATGTAGTATATTTTATGTTTCCACTGAGAAGTTTTGTAGGACTATATCCAACAATGAAAGTCCATTGGCCTGGTCTTAGGATGAGAGGCTTCACTACTGCCCACTTTCTATGTTCATCACAATTCTGATTGTTTACAGCACAGATCTAGCTTTCTAATTGCAGTAACCATTTCTCTCTAGAACATACAAGTCTGTAACAAAAGATACAATTGATGCTGGAGTTAGATGAAGTTGAAATAAACAACAATTAATAGCTTCTATTTTGATTACTAAAAAACTGATTCATGATATGAAAAGAGGCTGAGTCAGGGTAGATGACACTATAGCACTCAATTTAATACAGGGTGGGATATCATTTTCAGATAAAGAGCATGGAGCCCAATTTGCCACTGTGGTCTGAATCTGTAAATTAAGTCGCAAGAATGGGAAAGTTCAGGGGGTGCTTGGTCTGGAGGCCGTGCAAGCCAGTGTCAGGGCTGAGAGCAAATGACTCTTAAATTTTGTGCCCTACAGCTCCACTGTATTCACGCTGGTCCCGGCCCTGAATGACAAATCAAGTTACATGGACTATAAATGCTTGTAAGACTCAGAACCTGGATGGCCTGCCTGCACCAAGCAGGGTAGGCGCTTTGTTTGCGAACTGCTCCATCAGCACGGAGGCCTGAGCTCTCGGCGCCAGGAGAGACAGCATTGGGGTGAGTTTCTGGCCCCGCCCGGCGCCAGCCTGGGACACGGAGCTCAGAGGTTCCTTGGCCCCCTATCCTTCTTGGGCTCTCTGCAGGGCCTCTATTCCCGGCATTCTGCCTCTTTCTTCCTAGCCCACACAGCTTCCATCCAGAACCCTCCCCACTTTGGCCCCACCGCCCTCTTTCGGCACATAACATCACCCAGCCCAGCCTGTCTGGGCACTGGGTCCGAATCCTCAGGGCACCCAAGCGGGTGGGACTTCCTTTGCTTCTATGGCCTGCCTGCACCAAACAGGGTAGGCGCTTTGTTTGCGAGCTGCCCCATCAGCACGGAGGCCTGATCTCTTGGCGCCAGGAGAGACAGCGTTGGGGCGCCAGGAGAGCCAGCATTGGGGAGAGCCAACATTGGGGAGAGCTAGCTTGGGTAGGCAAGGAGACCTGATCCAGTAAAAGAAGATTCATAAGGGATCATTTGGAAGAAGAGATGGACAGACGCCAAGGCAAGAATTCGCCCAACAAGCTGAAAAGCAACATGAAGCCACAAGAAACCTGCGACCTCACAACGGGAGGACATGAACACCTTAATCAAGAAGAAGTAGAAAAAATTGACTTCATGAAAGTGATTGACGCCCTTAAACAGCATGTAAAAAATGCCCTTATAGAAATGGATGAGAAATATAACAGAAAGTTTGAAGAATTGAATAAATCGGTGAATGATACCCTAGAAAACCAAGAAAAAAACAATCAAACAGATCATGAAAACAGTTCAAGACTTGAAAACTGAAATGGAGGAAAAGAAGAAAACACAAACAGAGGGCCGCTGGACATGGAAAATTTAAGTAAACAAACAGAGTCTACAGAAACAAGCATAACCAACAGAATACAAGAGTTAGAAGAATCTCAGATTCTGAAGATACCATAGAGAAAATAAACACACTGATCAAAGAAAACAGCAAGTCCAACAAACTTTCATCACAAAACATTCAGGAAATATGGGACACAATAAAAAGACCAAACCTAAGAATAATAGGAGTAGAAGGAGAAGAAGTGCAGCTCAATGGTCCAGAAAATATATTTAATAAAATTATAGAAGAAAACGTTCCCAACCTAAAGAAAGATTCAATGAAGATTCAAGAAGCATACAGAACACCGAATAGGCTGGATCAAAAAAAAAACATCCCCTCGCCATATAATTATCAAAACACAAAGCATACAGAATAAGGAAAGAATATTAAGAGCTGCAAAGGAAAAAGGCCAAATTACTTATAAAGGTAAACCTATCAGACTTACACCTGACTTCTCCATGGAAACCATGAAAGCCAGAAGGTCCTGGATAGATGTACTGCAGAAACTGAGAGGCCATGGATGCAAGCCCAGATTACTATACCCAGCCAAGCTTTCGTTCACTATAAATGGAGAAAATAAAATTTTCCAGGATAAAAACAAATTTAAACAATACACAGCCACAAATCCAGCTTTACAGAAAGTAATAGAAGGAAAATCACTAACCAAGGAGTCCAACAATGACCACAATAACTCAGACATCTAGAGACTCTTCACCAACACAAATCAAAGAAGGGAAAGACACAAACCCTACTACTAAAAAAGTGACCGGAGTTAACAACCACTGGTCATTAATATCACTTAATGTCAATGGACTCAACTCACCTATAAAAAGGCACAGGCTAAGAGATTGGATAAAAAAAAACAGGATCCAACATTCTGCTGTTTACAAGAAACACACCTCAACCACAAATACAGGCACCTACTCAAAGTAAAGGGCTAGGAAAAGGCTAATCAAGCAAATGGACCTAAGAAACAAGCAGGTGTGGCCATACTAATCTCTAACAAAGTTGACTTCAAACTTAAATCAATCAGAAGAGATGGAGAGGGGCATTTTATACTAATAACAGGAACAGTTCATCAGGATGGAGTCTCAATCCTGAACATCTATGCCCCTAATATAAAAGCACCCACGTACATAAAAGAAACATTGCTAAAACTCAAGGCAGCCATCAAACCGCACACACTAATAGTAGGAAACTTCAACACTCCTCTCTCACCAATGGACAGGTCAATCAGACAGAAACCTAACAGAGTAATAAGAGAATTAAAGGAGGTAATGAAGCAAATGGACTTAACAGACATATATAGAAGATTCCACCCAAATAGGAAAGAATATACCTTCTTCTCTGCGGCTCATGGAACTTTCTCAAAAATCAACCACATAGTCGGTAACAAAGCAAACATCCACAGTTACAAAAAAAATATTAGTAACCACCTGTGTCTTATCAGATCACCATGGATTAAAGTTAGAATTCAACAACAATGCTACCCCCAGAAAGCCTACAAAGTCATGGAAGCTGAACAGTCAACTACTGAACCATACCTGGATTAAGGAAGAAATAAAGAAAGAAATTAAAGTCTTCCTGGAATTCAATGAAAATAAAGAAACAACATACTCAAACTTATGGGACACTATGAAAGCAGTCCCAAGAGGAAAGTTCATAGCACTAAGTGCCCACTTAAAGAAAACAGAGAAAGCTCACATTGGAGACTTAACAGCCCAACTGAAAGCTCTAGAAAAAAAAGAAGCAGACTCACCTAGGAGGAGTAGAAGACTGGAAATAATCAAACTGAGGGCTGAAATCAACAAAATAGAAACACAGAAAACAATACAAAGGATAAACGAAACAAAAAGCTGGTTCCTGGAGAAAATCAACAAGATTGACAAACGCCTATCCAAACTAATCAAACGGCAGAGAGCGAATTTGCAAATTAATAAGATCAGAAATGAAAAGGGGGACATAACCACAGACACAGAGGAAATTCAGAGAATCATTAGATCTTACTACAAAAGCCTATATGCCACAAAACTGGAAAATGTAAAGGAAATGGACACTTTTTTAGATAAACACCATATACCAAAGTTAAACCAGGACCAGGTGAACAATCTAAATAGACCTGTTAGTCGCGAAGAATTAGAAGAGGTTATCAAAAACCTCCCTACCAATAAAAGCCCAGGACCAGATGGTTTCAATGCGGAATTCTACCAGAACTTCCAAGAAGACCTAATACCTATACTCCTTAATGTATTTCACAATATAGAAAGAAGAGGCATTGGCAAATTCCTTTTATGAAGCTACAGTTACTCTGATACCAAAACCGCACAAAGACTCAGCCAAGAAAGAGAATTATAGACCAATCTCAGTCATGAACATCGATGCAAAAATCCTCAACAAAATACTGGCAAACCGAATCCAAGAACACATCAGAAAAATTATCCATTATGATCAAGTAGGCTTCATCCCAGGGATGCAGGGCTGGTTCAACATACGAAAATCTATCAATGTAATCCATCATATAAATAAACTGAAAGAAAAAAACCATATGATCATTTCATTAGATGCTGAAAAATCATTTGACAAAATTCAACATCCCTTTATGATAAAAGTACTGGAGAGATTAGGGATACAAGGGTCATACCTAAATATAATAAAAGCTATATACAGCAAGCCGACAGCTAACATCAAATTAAATGGAGAGAAACTCAAAGCCATCCCACTAAACTCAGGAACACGACAAGGCTGTCCACTCTCTCCATACCTCTTCAATATAGTGCTTGAAGTTCTAGCAGTAGCAATAAGACAACATAAGGGGATCAAGGGGATTCGAATTGGAAAGGAAGATGTGAAACTTTCGTTATTTGCAGATGATATGATAGTGTACATAAGCGACCCCCAAAACTCCACCAAAGAACTTTTACAGCTGATAAACACCTTTAGTAATGTGGCAGGATACAAGATCAACTCCAAAAAATCAGTCGCCCTCTTATACACAAAGGATATGGAAGCAGAGAGGGAAATCAGTGAAGCTTCACCTTTCACGATAGCCACAAACAGCATAAAATATCTTGTGGTAACTCTAACCAAGGAAGTGAAAGATCTATTTGACAAGAACTTTAAGGCATTGAAGAAAGAAATTGAGGAGTATACCAGAAAATGGAAGGACCTCCCTTGCTCTTGGATTGGGAGGATCAACATAGTAAAAATGGAAATACTACCAAAGGCAATTTATAGATTCAATGCAATCCCCATCAAGGTCCCATCAAAATTCTTCACAGATCTTGAGAGGACAATAATCAACTTTATATGGAAAAACAAAAAACCCAGGATAGCCAAAACAATCCTATACAATAAAGGATTGTCTGGAGGCATTACCATCCCTTGTAGTAATATGAGCGGCGGGGCTGGGTCCCCAAAACCCCAGCCGCCTGGCTCGGCTAGCCTATGCCCCGAAATAATTACACAGATACTGTATTCTTTTAAACACTGCTTTGGCCCATTTCTAATCATCTGTGTAGCGCCCCTAGGTGCACTTACCGGGAAGATTCTAGCCTAAGTCCATCCTGGGTAGGAGCTTCATAGCGTGCGTCTTCCCTGGAGCAGGTAGCATGGCGTCTCTCTGAAGGCGTCTGCTCTGGAGAGGAGAGCTGTCGAGTCTGACCTCACTTCCTCTTCCTCCCAGCGTTCTGTTCTGTTTACTCCACCCACCTAAGGGTGAGCCTATCAAATGGGCCTAGCAGTTTCTTTATTGCTTAGCCAAAGAAATCAACAGATTGATATATGACACTCCCACATCACCTATGTTAGATAGCTCACAACTACTAATTCAAGCAACATGAGATCCAGGTCCTTCTTTTGGCTTCTTCACATACTTACTCTGACACACACCTGTGGAATACATTCACACACGCACATAAAAATTTAAAAATAAATCCTAAAGATCCTTAGCTACATACTCCCTAGGTTATAAATTAGTATATAGTATTTAATATGCATCTAAAATTGTTTTCCCAAATGATAGCAACAGCTGAAAATGCCACAGGTGTAGTAATAAGGGGCGCGGCGGCGGGGCTACGACCCCAAAAACCCCAGCCGCCTGCTCTGCCCGGCTAGCTTATGCCCCGAAATAATTACACGGACACTGTATTCATTTAAACACTGCTTGGCCCTTAGCTCTATCTAGCCTCTTCTAGGCTAACTCTCGCACATTAATTTAGCCCATTTCTAATCATCTGTGTAGCGCCCCTAGGTGCGCTTACCGGGAAGATTCTAGCCTATGTCCATCCTGGGTCGGAGCTTCATAGCGTGCGTCTCCCTGGAGCAGGTAACATGGCGTCTCTCTCTGAGGTGTCTGAGGCTAGCCGAGCCAGGCGGCTGGGGTTTTGGGGACCCAGCCCCGCCGCTCATATTACTACAGATGACGCCCAGACGTGTGGCCAACTGAATCCACAGAAAGCCTGAAAAAGCTTGGGAAAGAGTAAAGCATGTTTTATTGATAGTAGCGATTTCTTGGGTCTACTCTGCTTGCTAGAGGCAAGCAAGCGCTCTCATCTAAGAGAGGCTTCCTGACTCAGCTTTAGCTGCAAAACCCTGCGGCTCATTAAGAGGTCCTGCCACAAAACACTTAAACAGTGTTGATGAAAAGCTGAACACATGCTTTTCGGTTTTCAGCCGTAGCAGGAAAAAAGCTGTGCCATTTAAAAATGCCGGCTTTCTGGGCCATCCTGCCAGGGCAAACTCTGACTGTTTGAGGCAGGAGGGCCGGCTACTGAGAGAGGACTTGAGTGTTGTCTGTTGTAGCTTGCTGGCTGGCAGGGACCTTGCAGCCAGTACCTCAGCCATGAGGCTGGAAAGCTAAGGAATGGGCTGGATCCAGCCGTCAAAGCCACGCCTTTAGTCCTACTGATATTGCTTGGTAAATTAAAGACTCATGTGGTCAGAAAAAGAGAGATATACAGTAAAGAGAGATTCAAAGACAAAGAAAATTTCTAAATGGTTTACTGTGTGTTAAAAATATATGCAAGCTGAAAGTTAAAGTTCTTAAAGCAAAAAACAAAAAAAGGAAGAGAGTTGTTGTGTGTCTTAGTACACACCTTTAATCCCAACACTTGGGAGGCAGAGGGAGATAGACCTCTGTGACTTCAAGGTGTGGTAGCACACGCCTTTAATCCCAGTGCCTAGAAGGCAGAGACTAACAGATCTCTGTGAGTTCAAGGTGTAGTAGCAAACACCTTTAATCCCAATGCCTGGGAGGCAGAGACAGGCGGATCTCTGAGAGTTCAAAGACAGCCTAGTCTACAATCCCTGACTTCAAACTCTATTACAGAGCTACAGTGTTGAAAACAGTGTGGTACTGGCATAAAAACCGAGATGTCGACCAATGGAATCGTATAGAAGACCCGAATTTTAACCGACAAACCTATGAACACCTCATTTTTGATAAAGGAGCCAAAAGTATACAATGGAAGAAAGAAAGCATCTTCAACAAATGGTGTGGGCATAACTGGATGTCAACCTGTAGAAGAATGAAAATAGACCCATATCTATCACCATGCACAAAACTCAAGTCCAAATGGATTAAAGACCTCACTATCAGTCAGAACACATTGAACCTAATAGAAGAGAAAGTGAGAAGTACCCTACAACAGATGGGCACAGGAGATCGCTTCTTATGTGTAACCCCAACAGCACAGACATTAAGGGCAACATTGAATAAATGGGACCTACTTAAACTGAGAAGCTTCTGTAAAGCAAAGGACACTGTCAAAAGGCAACCTACAGACTGGGAGAAGATCTTCACCAACCCCACAACAGACAAAGGTCTGATCTCCAAAATATATAGAGAACTCAGGAAACTAGACTTTAAAATGCTAATCAACCCAATTAAAAAATGGGGCACTGAACTGAACAGAGAATTCTCAGCAGAGGAAGTTCAAATGGCCAAAAGACACTTAAGGTCATGCTCAACCTCCTTAGCAATCAGGGAAATGCAAATCAAAACAACTTTGAGATATCATCTTACACCTGTCAGAATGGCTAAAATCAAAAACACCAATGATAGCCTTTGCTGGAGAGGCTGTGGAGGAAGGGGTACCCTCATCCATTGCTGGTGGGAATGCAATCTTGTGCAACCACTTTGGAAATCAGTGTTTCAGTTCCTCAGGAAATTCGGGATCAACCTACCCCTGGACCCAGCAATACCACTCCTGGGAATATACCCAAGAGATGCCCTATCATATGACAAGAGCATTTGTTCAACCATGTTCATAGCAGTATTATTTGTAATAGCCAGAACCTGGAAACAACCTAGATGCCCCTCAATGGAAGAATGGATGAAGAAAGTGTGGAATATCTACACATTAGAGTACTACGCTGCGGTAAAAAACAATGACTTCTCGAATTTTGCATGCAAATGGATGGAAATAGAAAACACTATTCTGAGTGAGGTAACCCAGACCCAAAAAGATGATTATGGGATGTATAATCATAATTGGTTATAATTGGTTTCTAGCCATAAATAAGGGTCACTGAGTCTACAATTGGTGATCCTAAAGAAGCTAAGTAAGAAGGTGAACCAAAGGAAAAACATATAGTTACCCTCTTGGCTATGGGAAGTAGACAAAATTGCCGGGGAGAAAATTGGGATCTTGGGGGTGGGGTGGGATGGGGGTAAGGGGAGATGGAGAGAGAAAAGGGAGAAGGGGAGGATGGGGGGAACTAGGGGAAAAAGGAGGATTGGGATAAAGGAAGGTTGGATAGGGGAGCACGGAAACACAATTCTTAGTTAAGGGAGCCACCTTAGGGTTGGCAACAGACTTGAACCTAGAGTGGCTCCCAGGAGCCCAAGCCGAGGTCCCTAGTTAGTTCCTTGGGCAGCTGAGGATAGGGACACTGAAATGACCCTAGCCTAGAGCAATACTGACAAATATCTTGCATATCATCATAGAACCTTCATCTGGTGATGGATGGAGATAGAGACAGAGACCCACACTGGAGCACTGGACTGAGCTCCCAAGGTCCCAATGAGGAGCAGAAGGAGGGAGAACATGAGCAAAGAAGTCCGGACCACGAGGGGTGCACCCACCCACTGAGACAGCGGAGCTGATGTATTGGGAGCTCACCAAGGCCAGCTGGACTGTGACTGAAAAAGCATGGGTTAAAACTGGACTCTCTGAACATGGCGAACAATGAGGGCTGATGAGAAGCGAAGGACAATGGCACGGGGTTTTGATCCTACGTAATGTGCTGGCTTTGTGGGAGCCTAGCCAGTTTGGATGTTCACCTTCCTAGATATGGACAGAGGGGGGAGGACCTAGGACTTACCACAGGGCAGGGAGCCCTGACTGCTTTTTGGACTGGAGAGGGAGGGGGAGAGGAGTGGGAGGAGGGGGAGAAGGGTGGGAGGAGAGGGAGAAGGGTGGGAGGAGGGGGAGGGAAATGGGAGGCTGGGAGGAGGTGGGAACTTGTTTTTTTTTTCTTCCTTTTCTCAATTAAAAAAAAAAAGACTCAGAACCTGCAGTACAAATTACACTGCATCGTCCTGGAGTCCGCACCGATATTTGCACACACGTAAACACCACTCTCATTTTAGATGATGCATAATAGTGTTAGGAAATGGACAAGCATTATTGCTAGGTCCTTAACATATTAATAATAACAGGAATATCATGACTACACATCAGCAAAATGGAGCAAGCCAAGTGTGCACATCACCAGCCCATCAGTGATTTGAAGAGTTCTCGTGATCAACACCATAAATGAATCTGAAGTTTTATTCAAGCGAATTAAATATGCTGAGTTCTTTCTCAAATTTTTAATAGAAATAATAACTGTGATCATCATAGTCTGACCTCCAGGGCACTACCCTGCCTACACCTTCACTTGCTGCCTTTGCCCGCATCCTCTTGTATTCAATGTCTCTGCCTGTGGAGGCGCCTTAGGTTGTGTCCTTGTTCTTTGTCCTCCACAGCCCTAGAGAAGTCAGAACATCTGTTGCTGTTCCTACTTAGAAGGGCTAATATCAATAGCTGGACTCAGCTGTGAATCCATACCTGGCCTCTCAGGCACATATTCACAGAGAACTGCAGGCATTCATTTTAGTAATCCATCCACAGGGAGTCAAACAGGCAGTTGTCTTTTTTACCTCCTATTTTATAGACTACCCAAATTAATCTTTCTAGCTAGCAGGGAAAATTTAAATTACCTGATGATACGGGATAAGAATATGCATTTTACAATAGATGCAGACAGAAGGAAGGGATTCTGTCCTATACTGAAAATCAAAGAGACCACAGTATGCATTCAGTCCACAACCCAGTCTGTAAAACTGGAACTCTGGGCCCTCAATCAACCAAGACTAGAGGATGTGAAAACTTCCTGAGCTCAGCCCCATTTAACTCTGAGAAAACACCTCCTGATGGATGTGGCCTGCCTGTTTCATCTTCCATCTGGTGTTCATTAATTACTGAGAGCATTAATGATAACTTGAAAGCCATTTTGCGAAAACAATAAAGTAGAAGATGCTCCGCATTATATTTAATGCTCAAGACAGTCATTTAATTCCACCAATTTTGAACAGGTGGGTCTATTATACTCTTTGCTATTTGTCTCATATGACTGATTTCCACTCTTACAACTTTCACAACTCCATGCTAAGTGACTAAAAAGGTGCTTAATTAAATGTGTGTTTGATAATTAGAGTTTTCACAATCAAGTGCAGATGGAGAAAATGCAATTGACTATGGAGCAGAGTGGTCCAGTGAGCTATCAGAGAGGCTTGGACTTGTGTGAGCCAGACACAAAGAGATCTTGGTAGAGTTCTACTAGTGGAAGACTTTATTCCTTCCCCTAAAATGTTAGTTTTGAGCCTTGTATATTCATGTGTGACTCTGGTACAGACGGCAAACATGCGTCCCTAATAATGAAGCCATATTAGTATGGCGATCACATGTCCTATTTTATCCAAGGCAATCTTAGTTAACAGCTTATAGCAGATATGGTGAGTTTCTACCCATACTTCTTATTGCCCACATTGAAGTTCATAGCTAAGGAATCCTAGGACAAACATTTGTGGCTCTCTTTATGCTTTCTGTAGGCTTAAAAGAGAATGACTTTAGATCTGTGTCTAGCCTTCAGACAATGGAGGACAGAAGCAAAGATAAAAGGTCAGGGTTTTTTCTCCATGGATAACTCTGAGCATATCCTCGATTAATATTCATAGTTCTCAACAGGATCAGGTTCCAGTTGCCCACATTGTGACTGGTTTGATACGTGTCTGAGATTGGCTTTTTTTTTCCTTCTCTGCCTTAATTCCTCACTTTCCTATGATGTTTCCTGAGAAACTTGCCTAAGTAAATGAGCTAAATTTCTCACCCCCAAGACTGCCTCTGACAGAAGGCATCTTCCTCTTGGGACTCACTCTATCAACTGCTATTGTTTGCTTCTGAAAGTACCCTGATTGCTTGCTTTGTTGGATAGTGAGTGATTTTTCTGGTTTTAGTTTACACTGAGTACCAGGTAACACAGAACCTCTTAAGTTTAAGATACAGTTTATGTGGAACAGAACTTAGCTAGGCAGGGAAAACTAAACTGAATGCTGGGAGGAAGAAGGCAGAGTCAGGGTGAAGCCTTGGAGCCACCACTGGAGACAGACACACCAAAACTTTCCTGGTAGGCCACAGCCTTGTGATGATGCACAGATTAATGGAGATGGGTTAAATTAAGATGGAAGAATTATCCAATAAGACGCTAGAGCTAATGGGACAAGCAGTGATTTAAATAATATGGTTTCTGTGTGATTATATCAGGGCCCAAGCAGCCAAACACAAACAAGTGACCTCTTACAACAAGCAGTGACTGATATAAGGTTACCCCCACTTGACAGAATTTCTAGTTAGGGGCAGGTGGGAGGGGACTGATACTGAGCGTTAATCAAATTTGCCTTCAACTTGTCGTCTCAGCAGGAAAGAAAGTCTCATGTTTTTAAAACTGAACTTTCTTATATGAAATAATCTTAGCCATATATTGCCATGGTGAAGAGAAAAAAATATTCAAAAGCAGAAAATCAACAATAGAATAACTCAGCCTCTTTACCAAGTATAAAATTCTAAAACTTGTATACAATTTGGCTGCTAACTCACTATATTTTACTTCACTGAGACAAAATGTCTGTGAGCCATTCAACCAGGAGTCACTGCATGGACACTTTGTCATCTCCATACAGACATGGAACATCCATAGATAGAGCCATCCTTGATCTCCCTCACAACTCCAGAAAACTCCATTAATCTATATTCCTTGGCTTTGGGGAATGAGCTAACCTCCCAACTCTGACTAGCTGTTTATTCATTTTCAATGAATAATAATAATTGGTCTAAGTGAGAGATACTGCATTTTCTTTTGTTGACTTTTAATTACTGGTTTTTAATACAAATATACAGAGAACAGAAAAATTAAGCCATTTTTTTAAAGTGGGCATTTAATACAGAGCCATGATTTTAGAGTTACTGAAGTACCCCATGACCATGAAGAGGAAATAAGTTTTTATGTGAGTATCTAAAGCCAAAACCAGAAATGTGATATGAAGCCTGGGCTAGTCTGTGATATGATGATTTGGATTCTGTAGTGCTCTCCCAGTCTGAATATCTTTGTAGATCCTTAAGCTAAAAAATGTTTTCAATCGTGTGTGTTTAAGCTGGTATGGGTTATACTCTTCTTCTGTCAAGCATTTGACCTGTTACAGAAATAAATAAATCCAGTCAAAATATAAAATGGACCTATTCACCCCTAAGATCATAAAGCTTTGAAATAGGGATTAGAAAAATGAATTTAACAAAGAGATGAAGATGGTAGAGTCACTGCAGTAAAGCTGCCATGTTAAAGACAGGAGGTTGAAGGACAGATGCAGATCAGGGAGTACATGGAAGAGGGGGAAGCTTGTAGGGAGAACTATCAACATCAAGGACTGGAGGGCAGATTATAGGTCAGCCACAGCAGAATGCACACAGCTTAGCTAGCTCACAGAAGGCTTCATCCAATGCATTTCAAGATGTGGGAGTAAAAGATAATGCCTGTAACCCTTGAAAGGAAGAGTGATGCCCTGCTGCATCTAACAAAGACAACTCATAAAGATCCATAGGATGCTGGAGTTGTGTTTCTCAAGGTCTCTCATAAATATGATTTAAAGGATAAAGAACTTAAAGATTGCTACCAAATCCCCAGATTTTATACTCATTGAAGCATTCAAAAGTATTCTTGTTGCTGGAAATATCCCATTTAAAGTAAAACCAATGCCTTAAAGTGTATAGGATGGAGGGTAAGAAATGAAATACCTTTATAGGAAACTATCATCTATGACATAACAGTGGGATTTTTTAAAGGTGGCCTTGCCTAATCCACTAATTTGAATGTGATTTGCCATAATAACAAGTTTGCAGATGTTAGAGCCAGAAAGTAATAGAATGGGAATACCAGCTTTGCAATGCTTAGGCTTTCCAGTCTAATCCGGCAGGTGCTTTTGTCTACCATGATGCCATCTCCTGAAGACACAATGTGTGCATGTCCACAGCTGCTCTTCCAGTGAGAGAGAGGTCAGCAAAGCAGGTGGTGAGGACAATGAGGAAAGACTGGAAAGTCTGCAGAGCAAAGAATTGTCTGCCTCTCAGAAGAGATGGTCCAGCTATGACCACAGGGACCGAAAGATTAGCCTATTACTAGTAGTGTCTGTGTTGAGCTTTAGGTACCACAAAAACAATGTGTGAAGGAGACATTAGATGGTGAAACAGTGATCCTGGTGGAGACCCAGCTTGTCCAGTGTGGCTCGTGAGCAGTCATGGACTGAGCCTGGTGGACACCCAGCTTGTCCGCTGTGGCTCATGAGCAGTCATGGACTGAGCCTGGTGGACACCCAGCTTGTCCAGTGTGGCTCATGAGCAGTCATGGACTGAGCCTGATGGACACCCAGCTTGTCCAGTGTGGCTCGTGAGCAGTC
This sequence comes from Microtus pennsylvanicus, assembly GCF_037038515.1. NCBI lineage: Eukaryota > Metazoa > Chordata > Mammalia > Rodentia > Cricetidae > Microtus > Microtus pennsylvanicus. The sequence continues at coordinate 25,442,724 of NC_134588.1, forward strand.
ATGGACTGAGCCTGGTGGACACCCAGCTTGTCCAGTGTGGCTCGTGAGCAGTCATGGATTGAGGGCAGACCAGAGCAGCTGTGGATGCTGGAGATACCATAGGAAACAGCACAAGCAGGTGCAGAAAAAAAAATCATCAAATTGGACAATTAGGTGATGGAGGAAGGTCATTGGTTAAAAAATAAAGAAACTGCCTTGGCCCAGCCTTTAGGTGGGTGGAGTAAACAGAACAGAATGCTGGGAGGAAGAGGAAGTGAGCTCAGACTCCATAGCTCTCGTCTCTGGGGCAGATGCGATGAAGCTCCAACCCAGGATGGACATAGGCTAGAATCTTCCTGGTAAGTGCACCTTGGGGTGCTACACACATTATTAGAAATGGGCTAGTCCGGGTGCGAGAGTTAGCCCAGAAGAGGCTAGATATAATGGGCCAAGCAGTGTTTAAAAGAATACAATTTGTGTGTTGTTATTTTGGGTAAAGCTAGCCGGTGGCAGGAGCTGGGTGGCAGAATGCAACCCGCAGCTCCCTACAACAATTAGGTCAGTGTTCTTGCATAAAATCAAGCTCTAATATCTAAGTCATTTGATGCAGCCCCTCATTACTTGATCAACATTATCAAGACTTAAAAAGACTGAGACTTTGGGTTTGAAGTTCCTTTAGTATGAGTTTCTGCTTACCCTCTTATCTACCTTCATATTTAACAATTATTTATTAAGTTCCTATTATATTACAGAATCTGTGGACATACATGGCTCTTGGTGAAAGGCAGCACATAGAGATCCTCTCTGTGAACCTTACAGGGAAAGCAGAGGATCAGATAATGAGAGGAAACAAATGAAATGAGGCTTGACTTGCTGGCACAGTGAAGGGGACAACGTGCTCAAAGTGGCAGTGGATAGCATCTAACTGACCTCAGGAAAGTAGTGGCAGAGATTTCCCTGAAGATGTGTAAAGAGAGGGTAAAGAAGGTTCTAGGCCAAGGAACTGTGCATGGGAAGGCCTAGACAGTAAATGGTAGTGGTGGAGTGTCTGAGGAAGTGACAAGTTCCTGGGGAAGGGAGCATTGTTCAAGGAGACAGTGAAAGTGTATGTGGCCACCCAGGGACTCTGTGGGCCTAGACGCTGTCTGAAGAAGACTAAGGTGTCAAGAGCGCTCACTGAAATAGCCTGGCACCCTGCATTATCCTTATGCTTTGGGCTTGGAAAGGCTGCTCTACTCACTGCCCAGAGAACAGATTTGCCTGCCGTAACCAGAACAGCAGACTGAATGGCAACAAGGACAAACACTTATTTTATCAAAGTTCTAGAAGCTGCAAGTCTGGGATCAGTAGTCAGAAGAGGATTCTGTGAGGCCTGTCTTGCTGGCTGTCAGTTAGCAATCTTCTCACTGTAGCCTTGTGTGACCTTTTCTATGGGCAGAAAGGGTTAGTGAAAGGAGAAAGGGGCCAGGCGGTGGGGTACACAGCTTTAATACCATTGTGAGGCAGAGATGGGCAGATCTCTCTGAGTTCGAGGCCAGCCTGGTCTACAGAGCAAGTTTCAGGACAGACTCCAAAGCTAAAAAGAAACCCTGTTTTGAAAAACCAAAATAAAAGAAAAAAGGAGAGAGGAAAAAACAGAAGGAAAGATAGTGCGCTGGGGGGGGGGGGTGAACCTTCTCTTCTTACATTTGGGACAGATATTATGAGATCAGGGTGCCTTATTTGTGGTCTTGCTTAGCTTCAGTTGTCTCTTTTAAAGCCCTCTGTCCAAATCAGGTCATATGGGAGTTAGGGCCTCAACATAGAAACTTAGTTGCTGTGGGCTGAATTATGTTCTTAGCAGTTTTGCATGGGGAGCACAGAAATGGAAATATATACATATGCTAAGGCCATGGTTGTGCCTGAGACACATCATGCTCATGTGTTAGAGGGAATCTGATGAGCTGAAGAAATGCTTTGAGCAAGAAGGTATTAGAATCTGCTGTGTAGGACATAGGAGGTAGAAAGTGATGAGCGGGGAATGGAAGATTTAAGGGTTGGGAGGGGGATACTGGGCTGGATCATTTTCTATGTTAATGTGTAAAATTAGGAAGGAAAATGAAGGTGCAGAATGATATAATCTCAAAAAATTTAAAAATATATAATAAATATATAGACTCCAAAGAGCTACCTAATGAGAAGCCCTGCTTTTGGGAATCCTGATATAAAAATCTGTCAGTGACAGACCAAGAGCAGAACAAGGTCGTAAGACAGCATAGAGTAAGTGGAGCTGGACCTCCGGAGCAGTAACATTTAGAGGAAAGTGCTCTAAGCAAATCATGTCAGAAACCCACTAAAAAAATGTTTCCAGAGATGTAGAGAGGCTAAAAAGCGATAGTGTGATGTCTGAGACCACCTTCCAACTCTCTTGTCTAGGACTCAGCAGAGATTTGATTTGATTCTATGTTTGACTGGACTATGAATTGGAATTGTGCCGGGTAAAGGCAGATGAGGAAAGTTCAGATCCACACTGGTGAAAATTTTCAAAGCCTTCTCCTAGAGAGTTACATTAGCACAGTATATCTCTCCCAGCAACAATATATCTGAAGTATTTCCTGTATGGAAACTTTGTTATTAACTCAGTGTATAGTTTACAGGGGAACTGCTCATACAGGAACATAGTTCTTGGAGGGCACACAAATTCCAACATTTCTAAAGAAAATATGCTGTCAGCACAAACCACGCCATGTGTGTGGGTGGCTTGAGAATTTTAGCCATTCTGCATTTATTATTAACTATTTTTATAGAAGCATATTTGAGACACAAAATCTGTACATATTGAATGTTCACAGCATGATATTTGTCTCATCCACAAGCCTTCATGTTAAAGTAATAGATAAATAAATAAAGTAATAGATAAATGTATACAGATTTTTTTTATGTTTTTGTTGCTTATTTCTATGATGACGACACTTACCACAAGATCTACCTTCTTAACAAAGGTTTAAGTGCAAGTTTCAGTTGAGCTATGATTTGTCTCATCAAGGTTCAAATAACTGGAACCCAGTATGGTGATGGCAAGAGATAGCTATGCCTTTAAAGAGGCACTGTCTAGTGGGATGTCATTACTGCCCCTTCCCTGATTGTCTTGTCCTGAAATATGGACTCTGCCTCACAAAATGCCCCCATCCACCATGAGGCAGCTCTCCTCATGGTGGAGAATCCTTACCAGAGCTGGCACTATGCTCTGTGTATTTCCAACCTTCAAACTTCTTCATAACTCCCTCCAATTTCAGTAATACATAGGCCAGATTCTTTCTAGATTTCTGTCTTTCCTTTCCCTACTTTTTTTATAAGTAAACAGCCCTGATACATTGTTTCAGCAACAGAAAAACAGAACATTGCAATACACAACATGATAGGGTTGCATTTGGACAGTATGCTGGGGCATAGCTCTTGAGCTAAACCATGTTCCCTACTGTAAAAGTGGAAACTGAACAACAGATCCTCAGCCCCTACCAGCCCACAGTAGCCATGATTTTATTCATTTTCTATTTCTCTGAGTTTGCATAAATATTTTAGATACCTCATGTAAGTGAAATCATTCGTGTCCACATCTGGCTTCTTTAACTTAGCATAATGTTCTCAGGTTCTTTCATGTATAACATGACAGAATTTCTTCTTCAGAGTAAATAATATTCCTTGCTTATAGACACCATTTTCACTTTGTCACCTTTTTGTTCTGTTATTTTTTTGTTTTGTTTTTTTGAAACAGGATTTTTCTGTATGGCTTTGGAGCCTTCCTCATCCTCGTACTCACTCTGTAGACCAGGCTAGCCTTGAATTCACAGAGTTCCTCCTGCCTCTGCCTCCTGAGTGCTGGGATTAAAGGCGTGTGCCACCACCACCAAGCTACATTGTCATCCTTTAATGGACACTGCAGTGATCACAGTAACTTAGCTATTTTGATTTATGCTGTGGCAAACTAGTTGTGATGTCTTATTTCAGTGATCAGATCTGAGGATGATGGGGATACAACCCTGTGGTACTTTGAAAAAAAATGTCACCTATGGGGAGTGGCATTATAAAGAGGTGTGGCCTTGTTGGAAGAGATGTGTCACTATGGGGGCGGGCCTTGAAGTCTCTTTTCTCAAGCTTCACTCAGTGTCCCAGTCAGCTGACTTCCTGTTGCCTGCAGATGTATCACTGTCAGCTCCAGCACCACCTCTGCCTGCATGCTGCCATTCTCCCTGTCGCCATGGTAATGGGCTGAACCTCTGAAACTGTAAGCCAGCCACCCCGATGAAATGTTTACTTTATAAGAGTTGTTGTGGTCATGGTCTTTCTTCACAGTAATAAAAATCTAAATAAGACAGACCCACACCTAAGTTTGCAGCCGTGGGCTAAACTCACAAACAGGTCTTCCTAAGGAGAACAGTCTAGTCTACTTGGGTAAGTCCTTTTTAGAAATAGCCCTGGTGTTAAATGTTCTTTACAATGGGTAAAACCTATTGAGTGTCAAAGACTGTCCCTGAATTATGTGACAGAGAAGTATCTGAGACAGAATAAATGCAGCTTCTGTGAAGATCAGAGGAAGTTGGGCTGCCATGACCGAGAGCTGAAAAACTGAAAAGACGGAGGAGAAGTTCTTTGAATCATTTCAGCAAGGGCATTTTCAAGAAGACTTGATCAGAAAGAAAATTGGTATCAAAAATAGAATCACCATTGTAATTATCCTGCCCACATAACACTTAAGACATTTGGGAAAGGTTTGTAAGAGAAATGTAGAGGAGACTAGAGGTGAAGGCTAGAGAAACTTAAGGATACTCTAAGCAGAACTTTTTGGGGAATTCTGCTAAGTGTTTGAAAGGCCAGAAAACAGAGAGAAAGGCAATCAGTGGGGGTATATATATTCTGGCAAACACGATGACTTCATCCAGCCTGTGTCCTGAGAATTTAAGCAAATCTGACTTTACATGTAATGGACAAATGTATCCAGAGTAGCAACTTCTACTGCAAGCCATCATTTAGGCTGCAGTGTGGTAACTGCTCTTATCCGGGTCTACAGTGAGACAGCACATTGAAGGATGTAAGGTCCAGCCTTAAAAGTCTTTGCTTGGGGTCTAAAGGGGCGCTACAACAAGCAGAAGAACTGGGTCTGAGGGATACAGAAAGAGAATCTTCTCCAGCACATTCTTCCTAGTCATGTGCTCTTTATCTTTCTCCCTTCTGTCCTAAGTGTCTATAATTTCTTAGCTCTAATCCTCATTCTCAATTCTAATTCCAATTCTCTGTTTCATTCTTTTTCTTCTTTATTTTTCCTATATTTTTTATCCTTTTACATTTCTGGCAGCTTCTCCATTCAGCTACTACTTCTTTTTTTTGTTCGAGTCTCTCAAAATATAGCCCAGCAATTAAAGCACAGAAATATGGAAAATATGCAGTTTAGAAAGGGGAAAAAGTCTCCACCTTGCAGACAAGGAAAAGTAGCTGTGATTGTTAGATCAGCACCATTAAGAAGAAACCTTATGTTCTGAACTGGGAGAATAGGTGGCATGAAAGCAAGCCCCTTGTTGAAGTCTCCAGATTATAACGCAAATGTTTTTGAAAAGAGAGAACGTGGGATAGGAAGGATGCTGAAGCAGTTCTCTGCTCCAAAATGGCCACGTAGGAAAAGTTGTTAGCCTCGAAGACCCACATAGCCAACATAGTGTACTCCAGACTGCATCTCTAGCTAACAGAAGAACCTTTGAGCATCATTTCTGTGGTTCTGGTTTTACAGGCATGAAAGATGCAAGAATGAGGTGATCATGGAGGTTGGGCCCTAGGATCCAGGAACTTTCTATGGTTAGGCTTCAGTGTGTGGTTTTTGCTCTTTTGGCTTTTTTTGGTGAAGGGCACCATCAGGCTCTCAAATAAACCACACATGGAGGCTTATTCTTAGTTAGGAATGCCCAGTCTTAGCTTGGCTTGCTTTGGGGCAGCTTTTCATAACTTAAATTATCCCAACTATCTTTTGCCTCTGGGCTTTTATCTTTCTCCATTTCTGTATATCTTTTTTTTTTTTTTTTTGGTTTTTCGAGACAGGGTTTCTCTGTGGTTTTGGAGCCTGTCCTGGAACTAGCTCTTGTAGACCAGGCTGGTCTTGAACTCACAGAGATCCGCCTGCCTCTGCCTCCCAAGTGCTGGGATTAAAGGCGTGCGCCACCACCGCCACGCCCATTTCTGTATATCTTACATTTCTTCTTACTCCATAGCTGGCTGGGTGGCTAGCTGGCCCCTGATGTTGTCCTCTCCTGTTCTTTTGTTGCTCATCATCCCCTCACTCTCTGTTCTCCTTCTATTTATTCTCTCTGCCTGCTAGCCCCATCTTTCCTTGCTCCTGCCTTGCTATTGACTGTTTACCTTTTTATTAGACCATCAGGTGTTTCAGACAGCACAGTAACACAGCTTCACAGAGTTAAACAAATACAGCATAAATAAAAGTCACACACCAGAAAATAATATTCCCCAACATTTTCCCTTTTTTATTTCTAAACCAAAATGAATAATTTTAACTTTAACATAGTAAAACTGTATACAGTAAAAACAATCATCAAGTAAAGATTGCATTCACAATTTATTTAATTCCAGTTCATTTCTGTCTGGTAAACTTAAAGAAAATACTCCATAATCTATCCTATCTTAGTAAATCCAGTACAATTTTTTTCAGAGTGAGGTTGGACAGTTATTTAGTGGGTTATGGAGGAGGAAGGGAGGAGAAGGAGAGAAGAGCAGAGAGAGAGAGGAGAGGAAGGAAGACAGCAGCTGCCTCTTCAAAAGAGAGATGTAAAAGCATAAATCCAAAATTTTATATCTAACTTATTTTCTATCATATCTAAAAAAACTGCAGGTATAACTATCTAGTCTTCAACACCATCAAAGGCACCAAAAGGATATAATATTATTTGAATAAACAAAGAGTGCATTGCAAATGACTTCTAAAAACTCTAGAAATAACAGAGACATCTGACTGCCTGGATAGTCATTCAAAGTTCCTTTGCAATGCTGGGGCATCCATCTTCAGCCTACAGGCCCATAATATCTGGCGGATTTTTCAATGAATCAGGAAACTTGAAAGACTATCCTGCCTATATTGGTCATTTTTCAGTTGCTTTCCTCTGTGTCCTGCAGAATGTCTGGCAGTTTCTTATGTAAAGCAGGAACTCCGAAGATCCATCTTGCCTTGTTCTGGCAAAGTTTTCAGCAGTCACTTTCCTGGGGCTCTTGCATGTCCAATCTGAACATCATATAGTTAGATGTCAAAGGCAAGAGCAGTTTCTTTGCCCGGTGAAAGAAAACTCCATAAGGAGTTTCTTCAATGCCCATAACTTCTCTGAAGTAAATTGGTGCTGCCTGGAGCAGGTGTGTCTCATTGTCATGAAAAACTTTAAAGTAATTAAACATTTAAAATGTCATATTTTATAGGTATTTGAAGACCATCTACCTAAAATATATCTCTATATGATCTGTAAAGCATAACTAGCATATCTACAAATTTGATTATTATGGATGACTAAGTAGTGACCTGTGTTTCTTGATTATCCTAAATATTTCATAAATATCCTAAATAGATTTTAAAAACTAGAATTTTACCTTGCATTTTTAAATGAACTGCATAGGTACAATACCCTAAACAAGAGCAAAAACATATATACAATATTTTGTAACAAAAATAACCTTAAATTGGTATCAATATACAAAATCCTTTAAACAAGAGTAGAAACATTTATACGGTGTCTTGTAACAAAAATTACTTTAAATTTGTAACAATACACAAAAGTCCTTTAAACAAGAGTAAAACATATATAAAATCTAAGAAAATTGACTTTGAACTTGTAGCCATATAACAAAATCCATGCCAATGCAAAATATTTGAATTAATAGTGATCCTTTTATCCTATATTCCTATTTTCCCCTGAATATAACAAACACCCATGACCTACAAAATAACCAAAGACCACCCATACCCCCTTTTCTCTTGGGAATGTGGACATTGTGTTCTCTAGACTGCTTCCTGCTGACTGTGGGCAAAGTATTTTTAGGGTCCCAGAGAGAAAATTTGAGATAATGGCCAAGTCTTGGAAAGACCAGTTATAACCTTTATTAAAAGATATCACCTGTCAAGTTTCAGAAGGTCTCCCTTGATCAAACAAAACCCAAATCAGCCTGGAACAAATCCACAGCCTCTTGTTTCCTGTGGAAACAAAAGCAAAACCTCTTCTCCAAAGCATTTTTGATCTCCATTTGACAAATACATTTTTTTTGTCTTTTTTAAAGTTAAAGCAGTCTTAAAATATCTAGGCTGGTTTATTTCAACAGTCCCTCTTTCAATTCCAGGTCTCTTAGCAAGTGTCCTTTGCTTTTCAGCAACCAAAAAACTTCAAAATCAGCACAACACTATACAAGATTCAGACTCCCTATGTGTTTCTCATCTTTATGTGGTTTTTTTCCTTTATATTACTTTTACTGTCTCTTTAAAGACTTTATTATTTTTAATCTATTTATTTCTTTCTATGACTGCCCATACCATTTTCTTTCTTTATTAAGCCTACGCACATTATAAAACACACTGAGACCTGATTAGAGGTTTGTTTTCTTTTGTTTTCATTTGGACCTCTTTTACTGTATATATTTTCACTGTTTGTGACTGTTTTTAACTTTAGACTGTTAAACTACACCTGGATCCTCCAGGTGCTCTAGCCACTGACTCTGCCCTCTCTCAGTTCGGGTCCTGAAGGCCAAGTCCAAAGCTTGCAGCCAGGTCGGAGGTACCTGATCAGGAACTGCATGCAAACTTCTAGAGCTCTAGAATGCTGATACTTGTGCCATATCAAGCATTTTTACTTTGTTTTTGTTCCTACTTAACCTACTGGCTATTCAAGGGTTCATCAACAGGCACAAAATATTAAAGGAGTCTTACTTCTTTTTCAGCTTTCTTTGGCACTAGTGGATATTCAAGCCTTTTGTTGGAACACCAAAATGTTGTGTGTTTTTTGGCTTTTTTTGGTTTTTTGAGGGGCCTACCACCCAGCTCGAAATAAATTGCACATGGAGGCTTATTCTTAGTTAGAAACGTCCAGTCTTAGTTTGGCTTGTTTCTGGTCAGCTTGTCTTATTTTAAATTATCCTGACTATATTTTGCCTCTGGGGTTTTATCTTTCCCTATTTTTGTATACTTTTCTTTACTTCTTTCTCCTTGACTTGATGTGTAGCTGGGTGCTTGGCCCCTGATGTTCTCCTCTCTTTGTTCTCTCTTGTTCCTTTTTTTTCCCCCTATTTATGCTCTCTGCCTCCTATCCCCACTTATCTTTGCTCCTACCACTCTATTGGCTATTCAGCTCTTTATTAGACCATCAAGTGTTGTAGACAGGCATAGTAACATAGCTTCACAGAGTTCATCAAATGCAACATAAACAAAAGTCACACACCTAAAAATAACACTAGACAATTTTGGCAGAGTCAAATTTCCCACAAGGGAATATTGAGAAGCCATTCCAAGAAGCTGGAAAAGCAAACCATAAGTTGCAAATGAAATGCGGGTAACAACAGTATGTTGAAGTTGCCAGGATGGTAGGATGTCTATCAAAGACAGCAGGCATGGAGTGGAGCTGATCCAAGAAAGAACAACGGTGCATTACAGCTATGGAGCTGGAGGAGAAGAGCTGCCAAAGCTGTTAGATGCCAGGTGATTCCATCACAAGCCCCAGAAGTCAGATATGGAGTTGTAGGTTTGGTGTTTTCCCTCTGTTGAATTTCACCCTTGCTTTGGTCCAGTCTTTCTTTACTACCCTGTCTTGTGGAATGCTGATGTTTATTCTGTGCCATTATATATTAGAAGTATATTACTTGTTTCATAATTTTATAGGGGATTGCAGTTTCATGTTTTCCTTAAAAGAGTTTTTGGAGTTTGGTCTCTGAATGGTGTTGAGACTGGTAAATATTATTAAATATTTAGAGACTAGCTAAATTTATTTTGTCTTATGAGATGAAAATGAGATTTTAGGACCTACAATGTGGTTTAAAATAATATGTTTGAACACCGAGTTAACAAGAGATAGAGTTGTGATTATTTTCATTGCAACTTGAGTGGATTTAGAACCGTCATGGAGATACACCTCTGTGAGCGTATTCCCAGAAGACTTAGCTGAGGGACAGATGATCTCCTCTGAGTGTGAGCACCAGCATTTCATGGACTGGGATCATGGACTGAATAAAATGGGGAAAGTGAGCTGAGCACCAACATCCATCTCTCTGCTTCCTGAAGCTGTCACACACCCCTGCTTCCTTATCTCCTCAACCATTGTGAACTGTACCCTTCTACTGTAAGCCCAGTAAGCCTTTCTCTCCTTCAGTGCTTTTGTCAGAAATGCTATCACAGAAAGGAAAAAAGTAAGGTACAATATGTGGGCACAAGAATGTATCAGCCAGAGGTAGAAACATGATACAGGTTAATATTTTTAATTTTTATTTTAATATTTATTTTAAATGAAATTCTAGAACCTACTGGAAAGCTAGAATGTGAATGCTCCCAAAAGAAAAGAGGTTAAAGGTACCCCAAACCACCCACAGATAGATGATCAGCTGACAAGCGTTCTGAAGAGATGCCAGAACACCATCGAGAAGATGGGAGTCAGACCATGGGAGAGCACCCCTGTCATTCTCGCCAGAAATGCATGCAAGAGTACAGGGATTTGAGACTTTCATAGAAAACTGGTAAAATAATTGTGTTTTGGAAGTAATATTTGTTTCACAAAATAAATGGTGGATTAGGTTTTCAGCGATCTAGGTTTCCAGCTAACAATATGAAATTTGGATGATTAAAGGAAATGAGAACCAAGTAGGTAAATAGTAGAGCTGACAGTTTAAGGTTGGAGACAAATTTACAACTGCAATAACTGCCTGGTTGAGTGTTTTCTTAGAGGAAATTGAGGTGCGGCTGGCTGGTGCTGAGTGCAGGCAGAGAAGCACAATATTTCAGTGTGGGACACCACGTGGACGCTGGTGTGGTAGGGAACATGGCTCTCTTTTCCCAAGTGATGGGCAGAGTGGCTCAGTCCCACAGCCAATTCCATCCAACCACTCACTCCCTGGAAAGTCAGGTTCACATTCTTGATGGTAAAGATGGGAGCATACTGAGAAGTATTCTCCATACCAAATTAAATGAACGTCTCCTTTGTTACGGGATAAATACAGATACAAAGTTGAACTGATAAAAATCATTTATCATCTGCTTTCCTATAGGAAACTCAACACTTCATATTTCTGGAGAGAGGAGGATATTTTTCTACAGTTCCTTTTGATTATATATTATTTACTATTCTTGTGCTATTTGATATTCATTTTATAATTTATCTTCATTACAATGGTTCTCACTAATTAGTTACTTCCTCACCCTGTAGTCATTCAAGCATTGTGTTTTGGATTGCTATAGATAGAACACATTGTAGAACTAAGGACTGGACTTACTATTTCCTCCATTTTAACAAAGCAGAGCTTTAATGCGGAATCTGGCTGATATGCTACATGGCAGAGAATTAGAAGACACCTCTATCCTTCATTTGAAAATGAAAATCCAGACTTGCTAATAATGTCACAATACTTTGGCAGTATGGACTGGCAAGAGAACAAACGTCATTTCTATCTTCAACTTTGCAGCGATGTTATTCTTGACTTCGAAGGCACATTCTGATGAGAGCCTTTCCATTTTGAACTCTGGGAAAGACTTAAGTGTAAAAATAAACTCAAAGAACTGTAGCATTACATTTGTATTTCTGACCCAACTGGAACACCTCTAACATGGAGCGATTCTACAATAAGATGGGTAAAACTGCATGTTAGAAAAATCAGTACATGTACAGTAGCCCACCGTGTTCACGCATTCTGCTGACAGTCTATGAAGTATCATAAATCTATCAGTCCTAATTTAGTGCAGATGTTCCTAAATATTTTAATGAAACAGCTGTCTGTACTTCACCATACCAAGAGCTCCACTGTCGTCTATGGAAGGTGTAACTGAAACTGTTATATCTACCTCCCATCCTACACTGATTCCCTGAATAACAATAAATATATGGATGACGATTAATAAGCAATATACAAACAACACCAGTGAGATCCTGAAGATGTACCATGACAAGTCTGAGGAGAAGCTTCCATGGCTGATTGTCTCATGTGATGCTTCCAAAAGCAACACTCCCAGAATCATCTCTGCCATGGCTAAAGGATTATGAAGGCAGAAATGATCAGATGCTTAACAAAAAAAAAAGAAGTCTCACACTAGCTCAGAACTAAGAAAACAGATCATTGTTTATTAAGGGGTAGACTTACAATGTCAGGACGTTCTGCTTGAATGATGAATTAAGATCATATCCAAAGCAAACCAAACAGCCAAAACGGGGCCCAGAAGCAAGCAGAGAGAGGAAGGAAGGGGCCAGACGCGCTTCTGCATCCAGGTAAATAGTCTATGAGGCCACACCCCAATAGACGAGTAGTTGTTAGCTATACACCTTCCCGCAGCAGGATTAACCATGAAACTCTGTCCTAATCCTCCCTGCTTTCCTTCAAAATAAAAGCTCTGAACTGGATACATATAGTACTTAATGTACCACATTGTGCTTGATCTGTCCATGAGTTTCCCCAATCTCTAATAAGTCTGGAAAGCTTCTCCCATCCCTCAGAAGAGTTTCCACTGCCAATTTCCAGACCTTCCATCAAGGACAACTCAAACACATTGTCTGTCAGCTTCTCACAGCCAGAATGACTAGATTCAGAAACTTCTTTTGGTGTTCTTAAAATATGGTCACTTATGTCTGTCCTAGAGGTCATTGTGTTTTGAAAATGGTCTTAACCTCCTTGGTGACAGTACTTACCAAAAGACACTCTCTATACAGGGACAATATCACTTGCCTGTAGTGCACATAGGCTCTCTAAAACTTACCTCTTGGTTGAAAGGGAATAATGAAAATAGTATAGTTCATAGATCTAATCTACGTGGGAAGTAGAAAATAAAAACAAGGTCTCCTGAGTAAATTGGGAGTGTGGGGACCATGGAAGAGGGTTGAAGGGGAGGGGAGAGGATGGAAGAGGAGCAGAAAAAAAAATGTATAGCTCAGTAAAAAAAAATACAGGACTCATAACCTTAAAAAAAAGAAAGAAAATAGTATAGTTAAAGTAACATGAATCAGTCAATTGCTTCTGGGAAATAAAAAATCAAAATCAAAACCATGATGGTCAAAGGCAGTGCAGCTTTCCCCAGAGCCTGAGAAGAGATAACTGTTGTGATAAAATAACGCAACTGGACTCTGCAGACTCCGGTTGTCTGCCTGTGTATTATGTGCCTAGACCTGAACATCCCACCCTATCTAATCTTCAAATCACAAATACCATGCTCTGTGTGCAGTGAAATCACAGCTCCTCACAAGCACTGTCTACTTTAATATTGTCTGAGTCCATCATATATTTAGTAATCACTGGGAATTGTGAGGGGCTACCTCATTTTAATGTTACAGAAACTCAAACACATATTGAACATCTGGTTTTCATGACGAAAACCAGCCATTTGATGAACTGGAGTGAGTCCTTTCATAAATGACAGATAATTCTTTCTGCTGAATACCCAGACATTTTTGATTTTGTGCTATTCCTGAGCTTTTGTTCTGAGATAAAATTAAATTATGTGTCTTTGCCCTTGGGGAGCTTGTTTCTAACATTTGTGAATTTGGAATGGAATGTCTAGAGATACTTTTCCCGCTTTCAATGTATTATATACTTTTTGCAAACTTCACTTGATGCCTATGTATCTTAAGATGATTTCCTTCTGGCTGGTGAAAGGGAGATGCTTGGCCACATGTGAACTCCAAGGATGTTTCTTACTGCTGAGCACTCATGGTCTTTCCCAGTTTGGGGGAGCTTGTTCAATGGCCAGTATCTAGGGAAAGGCCCGGGATCCGTGCTCTGGTGTCTCACACATTCTGGTGTTTTGGTTTCTCTGTCCTTCAGACTTGGTCTCATCAACTGAGAAAATGACCGAGGTCCTTTGATGTTCCTCCTCTGGAGCAGTTAGGAATTGTGTGTGTCACCTTGACTAGTCTAAAGCGTACCTTGTAATCTTTTCTTGGAAATGCCTATAAAGGGTTTCATGGTGGACAAACACTGGAATCAGCACAGTGAACAGAGAGCCTTCACAAACAAAGGCAGGAATAACCAAATTAGTTGAAGGAAAATGGAACAAGAAATGCAGAAAGAGTCTTTGTTGCCTCTTCTTGAACTGGGGTGTCTGTTTTCCTGCCTTGGACATCTGTGCTCTGGCTTCATGGATCTGTGAGCTGCACAGCTCATGACAGCTGCTTTTCTGGTTCTCAGACCTCCAGACTCACAATGAGAGTCTGGTTATAAATCACCACAGTTCTCAGGTCTTCCAGCTCAGAGATTACTCTACTGGATCTTGACTCCTGTTCTCTGGGATCTAGACCCAGACAACTTACCATCAGTTTTTCTTTTTCTTCAGCTTTCAAATGCAAGGTGTAAATATTTTTGACTTTTATAACTGCATGAACCAATCCCCATAATAAACCAAATCATTAAAATATATCTATGTAAATTTATTTTCTGTACTTGTCATCTATTTTCTATCTACTTACCTATCTATTTATCATCTATCTATATACCTATCTATTTATCATCTATACTCATCCATCCATTAGGTGTGTTTCTCTGCAAAACTCTAGTGCACCCTCCCTGCAACCTTACCTGACAACGCTGCAGTGCTAGGCTGTGGCTCTTAAGGGTCTTAGCTTGTTTCTTTATTTTATGTCAGAAATAAAAGCTGAAGATGACTGGTTCTTGTGTTTTGTTTTTAAATTGTTTTAGGTAAGGAAAAAATTATTTCTCATTATTATTTAAAAATAAATTCTGACCTTTGGTCACTTTGCATCCATTCACATTTGGGTCAACGGTCTTGGCCACAATTGGGACATTTTTATCTCTACCTTTCCAAGGCTCAGGCACCACTGAGGGGAAATAAGGAAGAAAGACTCTATATGCCACAGGCTATGGAAAACTTGAGTAAAACCCTGTTTTTGGACATGACCAGCCATCCGCACGCACACACACACACTCACAGCAGCTGTGCTTGTCTGCACACGATAAAGCCAGTCAGCATGAGAGCATGGAGAAGAAGGTGGTTTTTCACCCCTAACTAAGGAGCTAGGAACAGTTGCTGGTTTCTGAAGGAAGAAGAGTCAATTTTCTTTAAGGATGTGGTCCCGAGTAGATCAACAATGCCACAGTTTGGGGAACTGGAGCCTACAATGAGAAGATGGGAGAATGCTAAGACGTGACTAATGAGCTTATAGCAGCTATGACTGCAGACACAAGACCTGGACAAGAACAAGCCAGGCAAAATACCAGCATGGATGGAGGAGGGGCTCACAAAGCCCCACCCCTAACAGAGAAACTGTGGGTGGTTGATGTTTCCTGGAGGAAGGGACGGTCAATTTTCTTCAGGGATGCAGTAAGACTCATTTGTCTCCTTCCACAACACAGGGTTAGTATCTCTTGAACCTGAAGTCCTAATACATAATTTGACCCCTTAGAGGTCAGTACTACTGCTTCTTTGAAGGTTTCTTTAATCCAGCCCCTTATTTCTGACAAGTTATCCCCCGAACAGTAAAGGACCTGTGCATTTGGGAAGAGAAAGAAGTTGCTTAAAGAAGAATGGAAATGAGGCATTGCCAAACACAAGGAAGCTCTAATGTTCAGTTCAAGAGCTTCTTCCTGGCCAGGATTTTAATATTTACTTTTAGTATGGTCTTTGTTAAGGTTTATATTGCTGTGAAGAGACACCATGACACAGCAACTCTTGTGAAAGAAAGCACTTAATTAGAGCTTGCTTACAATTTCAGTGCATTAGTCCATTGTCATCATGGCAGGAAGCATGTCGGCACTGAGGCCAATGTGGCCAACATGGTGCTGGAGAAGGAGCTAAGAGTTCTACATCCAGATTGGCAGGCAGTAGGAAGAGAGACATACACTGGGCCTGACTTAAGCATTTGTAACTCCAAGGCCCACCCCCAGTTACACAGGTCCTTCCAAGGCTACACCCATTGAAACAAGGCCTTACCTCCTAAAGCCATTCCCTAAATATTCAAATATATAAGCCCATGTGGGCCCTTCTTAATCAGATCACCACAGGTCTGGTACCCAGATTGTTAGTTTTAATTGTATCTAATTGGAGACAGGCTGGTACCAAGATAAAGGTTGTAAACAGCACTCACCAATCTTTCAGTTCCATACAAACACCCTCCTAGGCATCAGTGACCTTGGTTAGTGACTGCATCTTTTGTGATTAGCAATGCTGGTGAAATTTGGTTGAAAAGTTGAGCATTTTTTGGGGGGGACAGATTCTAACTCGACCAAAGCAAATGACAACAATTGTCTAGAGAGTTTGAAAGTCTCTGGCTCTGAAAAGAAGCTGGCCAGGATTTGAAAAACTGTTTTTACAAGCTTGGGGTCAAAGAGCCCTAAAGTGTTGATCATTTATTTTGCTTAAATTTTAGCTATCACAACCTCCTTACCTACTGTCTCCCCAGTATTCCACATTTTTCCGTTTGGCCATTTTACTTACGAGGCATCTGCCAAGATTTCCAGTGGTGGAGCTCGGGACAAACCTGGCAGTAGAGTCTGGGTCAATCCCTCTGCTATGGTTTGAATAGAAAATGCTGTCATCTACCACACTGCTTCAGTAGATAAGGACTGAGCTAAGACAAGACACGTGAATCAGATCTAGAGTCCAAGCTTTGACAGACTGTGTTTCTCTGTGAATTCAACAGAAGTCCTCAAGACGAGGGCTGAAGAATTCAGGGACAATGAAGAAAGGAGAGAAAACCAATAACAAATTAAGCAAGTTTAGTGTGAGACCCTCATCTCTTATTCTCAAAGGAACAAGAAGCAGTTTCTCAGCAAAATGTTTTAAAATTAGAGGAGTCTTGGTGAGGGTCTGATATTGGCAGTGTCCCGGAAGCCAGACCAACAACTCCTTGCGATTGAACATTTGCAGGTTATGCTTGGGCAAGAGGGTCTACTGTGTGACACACCTAAGCTCCCAAGGCCACTACAGCAAACGATTTGGTGATGGAAAGGTGGGAAAGATGAGGATCGAAGTATTTTGTTGTTGTTGTTGTTGTTGTTTCTTTGTTTAGTTAGTTGGTTTCACTTGTTTTTTTTAATTTTTTAAAATTTTATTTGTGGGGGTGGAGGGCACACAAGGAAAGGACAGAAAATTAGTGGGATTGGGTTGCATGATATGAAATTCACAAAGAATTAATAAAAATTATGTTAATAAAATAAATAACACACACACACACGTGTTGAATGAATTGTGTTGTGCCTTGACACTATCATGCACTAAATAACACAGCAGGACCTGGCACAGCTCAAAAGTGCAGAAACAGCTCCTAGTAACTCGCCTGTGAGAGCAGGGTCCTTACCTCAAGGCAGAGAAGAGATGATTTATTCTGGAGCCAAGTATGAGTAACCATGGCCTTGAACACATGTTTGGGCTGTTCCAAAGCCCGTGTTCCAAATTGGGAGCAGCTTCATGAAGCTTTAAAGTAACAAAACAAAAGAAGTCATAAATCAGACCATTCAAATAATGGCAGAAACATTAGAAGTGTGATTACAGAGAAGCAGAGACTCCTCAGCTACAGGCTTGATGCCCCTGATGACATTCTTATTTAAGAGACAGAGCTTGTAGCTGGCTAAGTTAACAGTGTCCAAAGGCTTTTTAGCTGTTAGTCACTGGAGATTTGGCCTGACACAAGAGGTGGGCAAGGAATGGCTACTTAGGGGGCCAAAGATGGCCTGAGATAAATTGTCCTTAGGCCCTGGACCTACATAAAACATTCCAACTTCTCTTTATCACTGAGATTCTAATCAGTCAATCAATGTTGGCAGACAAAGCTTTTTTCCAGGAATTTTCATTCACACATTTAAAGAAACTAGCCATGCAAGCAGACATCCCGAGAGAACATAGCCGGCACACTTGCTGGGCAAGTTACATAAACTTTATGAATCTTAGTCTCTTTATCTGTACAGCAAGGCTGGGATTCATTCTCATATCGTGTTCTCTCATCTCTGGAATAAAAACACATTAAAATATTTTTATAACATGAAGCAGGTTCAATATCACCTAAATTAAAAAATATCACAGGTGATTAAAGGTAGCAATGTATGTAAAGAGTTTGGAAGTGATAAAGCACTAAGTGAAGCTGAGGTATCATTATTTTAATTATGCAATTATACAGGAGCAGAATTACCTCTGCTTGGTTCTATTACCTGCTGTGCTGACACTCAAATTTTAATTCCCAGGGCCAGTCCCAGGAGACCAGTCCTCTAGGGGCCTCAAAAATCTGTACTTTGCATTTCTAAAAGGCACTCACCACCTGCCCTTCAAATGGGAACCATGCCTTCCCCCTCTTCCCCCTCCTTATAATTTGATTTTGAGATGGAGAGTTTCCAGTCTAAATGAAGAGTAAGGAGGTAAAAGGAACTGAGGAGACCACCTCTGGAGTTGGGGGTGGGGTGATCCACACTGTGAAATCTTGGAGTGGGGAGAAATCTTGCAGGAGTGAAGAAGACAATATCCTGATACCTTGGCTCAGGTCTCAGCTCCACCTACTGTGAGCCATGTGGTGACAGCCGTCACTATGCCCATTGTCTGTGACATAGCCATGGCACTGGTCACGTGACCTAACATAGTCATTGTCTTGGAAAACTGTTGCTTATCTCTACTAGTTTGATGCTGTCCTTACACTTACACAGTTGGAGATGAAGTAGCTGAACTTGAATTCTGTTAGCTCATTGTGAAGTGTGAATGCTTGCCAATAGGGAAGAGAATCACTAAATGAGAAGAAAATTTCCTGTTTAGCAATTAAAATCATTTCCCATGTTGTCAGTTTCAAAGAAGATGGTGGGCTGGGTCCTGCCACCCAAAGAGAAGGAAAAATATGGATTTGGCTTCTCTTTTAATTCTTCCTTCTGTGTTCAAAGTAGTCACCTTTCTGGGTATGGCCAGTCACCTGTGAATGTGGATGCTCACTTTCCTTGTCACCAGATGCTTGGTGAGTTAAATACTAGGGCTCCTGGGCAGCAGACTCTGGGACAGACATCTGTCGCTTATCATCTTCCTGCTCCCTCGTCCTCACCACAGTTAGGGTGGGGATGAACTTTAGACTTAAGGAGGTCTAACCTTAGTAAAATAGATACTGACAAGAGAAATCCCATATTCCTGTCATTCCCAATTGGGAATCTGCAGGAAGCACCCATGATAACCAAAAATAATTGAACTAATAATTATGAATATTTTACATTTAAAATAAATATTCAGTTTTGTTCCTAATGTTCTATGAAAAAGTTTATACAAGTTACAAAATTATATATTCCAAGTTTTAAGCAACAGCAATTCATACCAATTATTCCTTTAAAATTGCTTGATAAAGTTTTTTCCCCATATATGACAGAAACCAGCTTCAATAAGGATACCACTTACCAGGGAAAGGACATGAGGTTTAGAAAAATAAGTAAAGAGAACAAAGACACTAGTGGAAATAATAAAACAAAAGCATAGGATAGTATCGGGAGGGAGTTCTAGTAAATGTTGAAAGTCTCCTGTTCTTAATTTCCATTTGGTTAAATACCTCTGACCCCAAAAGGTAGGAATAAGATAAAAAACTGCATTCATATGATTCAGGGAATGAATAGATCAGTTGAAAGGTTACAGGCCCCATTCTTAGTTAAACCTTCTGTTGCCGTTGTCACACTGCAAACTAAAACATTCTGTAAGCAAACCCCTCTCTGGGAGGAATCCATAATTATCTCGCTAGGGGAGTAGGAATGTAGTAGTTCCTTAGACTTTTGCTTGAAGTAGAAGCAGATCTACTTCTTAATACCTGAAATAGCAGGTATCGCTATTAGCCACCTGTTTCTGAACTGTTGACAATGACCTTGAGAGAACAGAACTCTCTGACCTAAATCAGGGTGAAATGGAGTCTTGACCTTTGTCTGAGGTAGAAAGAGATCCACTTCTTAAATCTGAAATACCAGGTCTGGATATTAGCCTTTCCTGCTGTCTGAACTGTTGACAATAACCTTGAAGGCACAGAAGTTCCAACTCTCTGACCTTAGTCAAGGTGGCACAGACCCACACTTACAGGTCCTGTCACAAATGTTTCTAGCCTTTGACGCTGTCAGTATGGAACTTCTGCTCCTGTTATTCACTCCTTTCCCCTCCACATGACAAACACATTCGGATTTCAAATCCCTGAGAATGTCTCTAAATCCGACCCATCTGTCACTGTTCTCTTGCTGTAAAGACCATGACCAAAGCAACTCTTGTAAAGAAAATATTTAATTCAGGGCTTGCTTACAGTTTCAGAAGGCAGTCCATTATCATCATAGCAGGGAACATGGTGGTTCACAAGCAGCCATGGTGCTGGAGAAGTAGCAGAGAGTTCTACATCCTGTTCCACAGGCAGAGAGAGAAGGTAACACTGGCTCTGGCTTCTACTTTTGAAACCTGAAATCCCGCCCTCCCAGTGACACACTTCCTCCAACAAGGCCAGGCCACACCTCTCAAACCTTCTAATCACATCAGAGTTCCATTCTTTCATGACTGAGCTTGTGGAACCATTCTTATACAATTTACCACACCATCCTTTGGGGTATTTACATAACTGCACGTAAGGAACAGACATAGCAAAGCCACAATTTCTAACTAACCGCAATCTGGTAGACTTCTCAATACTTTGTCTCGAGCTCCTGCAGTCACTGACAAAAGGAGATATCATCATGACTAGGTGGAAGAGATGTGTGAGAAAATTTCAGTGAGAAAATGAGAACAGACATCATGAGCCGGTGCCTATGAGCAGTGCATCACCCCATTGCAGCAGCCGCTAAGACAGCAGCTCTCCTCTTCACTTCCCAGTGATCTCTGATCCCAGGGGCTGAGGGTAAACAGCTAAAGGTTATGCTGTTCCTCAACTACTTTGTATCCACCTCAACCAGAGCCTATGAATCTGGAAACTCGAAATGAGACCTTACATTTTCACTGTGTCTTCTATAAACCCGATTGTAATGATTGTTCTGTCTCTTTAAGAGACAAGCCATGCCCACTCCCTTCCCCATCTGCTTAGGCAGGCTGATCTTCAGCTCCCAGCCTGAATTCTCTCTTTTTTGTCTTCCTCTCAGAGAGGCAGCTTCCATCTCTCTCTTCTCCTTCTCTTCTCTTTTTAATTTCTCCCTCCCCTCTCTCTCTCTGTCTCTCTCTGTCTCTCTCTGTCTCTGCATCTCTGCTCTTCTCCCCTTCTCCCTTCCCCTTCTATAATCCCCTGTATAAATATCCAACCTCACTTTGCATGGTGTGCCTATCTGTCTATCTCTTGCCTGCTGCTGCCACATTGACTTGCCACCCAGGACCAGCCACCTTTGGAGACCTGCATCACGGTCTCATGTTTCTTGCTGCCACATGTCTCCCTGCCCTGGAACAGCCACTGCTCAGGGACATGCAGCCAGACCTGCCTGGGACTGGGTGCTCTGAGGGCCTGCTGCCTGCTGACACATGGCCCACTGCCACCGCTTGGAGACCTGCAGCGTTTCTGCTGCCTGCTGCTGCCAGAAATCCGAAGCATTTTTAATAATTCATTACACTGGTGCCACTACTCAGATAGGCTCTCCTGCCCCAAGTCCCTTTCCTGGGGTCAGGATCCTGAACCAGGTATTTTTTCCCCACAACCACGTGTTCCATATGCCTGAGTGAGATTTCTACAGCATGATTTCTACTCACACCACTGACTTCAGTTGGTGAGTTCCCCCATTCTGCTCAGCTTAACCATTTCTCCAACCCTGAGGAATTGACTCTTGAGTTCCAGCAACCCTTTGGTGTTCCTAGAAATGGGGGGACTGCCCCCAACCACGGTCTTCAAGGCTACTGTTGTACCTGGTTGTTCCCTTCACTGACATTCATCTCTGGATGCTTCCCTCAGCTAAAATCGTGACTGGACTGACCCGGGGTCAGTCCTCCTGCACTAGCTCTGCACACTCTGTGTGGTGCATTCGACTGGGAGCCCAGGGTCCCTCAGATTCTTCTTTCTCTTTTTTTCCATATTTTTTTTCTTTTTTTCCCCTCACCATAAAAGGCTGCTCAGAGCAGCCTCTGGCCTCTCTGACTTCTGAGTCACCCTGACTGGATCCAGTCAGGCTGTAGCACTCCACCTGGAGGTCAGAGGACACCCTCCGGCAGGTCCTGCAGTGTTTGCACCGATTTGCACCCCGCCCAGAGGGAGAGACATCCCGTTCTAAGCCTTGTGGTGTCATTGTTTCACAGGTTTTCATGGTTTCTGCTATTGGAAGCAAGACATCCAAACCCATCAATCCAGCCTCCCCCTGGGAAGACTTTTAGAGGCCCACAATCCTCAGGCCTTTATTCCCTACTTCTTCAGCTCATACTCTCACTTGTTGGTGTCCCACCAGCTCCACTTTTATGGAAGCTTTCTGACTACTGTCAGCGCACAGGCAAATGGAAGGAGTTTTCTCAAACTGTCCCTGCCACTATGCCTACAAGATTGGTTGGATCTACAAGGTGGCTGTTTTTAATTCCAGCCCTTTGCTCCCCATCTGTGACTTGTGGCATGGTGGCTCAGCCACAGGGCAGATCATTCCTCTTGGTCTCTTATTAAGCTTAAAACCCCTACAGCTCAAAAGTTGTGGCTTTTCCATACAACATGTGACTACTGCCATTTTGACTGGGATCAGGTGACTTCGCTGCCATCTTGGCTGAGAGCCAGGTCAGGTGACCAAGTTCCACCATCTTTACTGAGGCATTCCTTGCCTGGTTCCCCAGTGTTAACTTTGTTACATGAATGACCTTATCATCATCTTAACTGAGAGCCAGGTCAGGTGACCAAGTCCTGCCATCTTTATTGAAATATACCTTGCCTGGTCCTCCGGTTGACTTTTGTTTTTGTCTCTAAATTCGTCCTGCTGACTCTGTTGCATGTGCATTTTGTGCAGTGGTATGCTTTTGGTAGGGTCAACCAAGAGTATCCATTTTGCCAAATTCCTGTTCACTCTCTGTGTGTGTTCATACATGTAACTTAAATGCACCTATGCTTAATGTTCATTACATCTCATTTCAGACTACAAAAACAGTAAGTCTCATGTTTTAAACTGGTATGTACTTTTAAGTCTCTTACAAAAATACCTTATATTTAATCCAACCCTGTTTTAAAATATATTAAGATGTTCTCTACTATTGTCAGTTCTGCCGTTAACCTTCTATTGCAAGCAGGTTTTTCTTTCTGTCTTTTTACTAGTGTAAATCTTACCTGTTAAGAGCCAGTACAGTCAAGCTCAGACCCAGCTCTCCAGTCAGATTCTATACTGTAGTGTTACCTGATAGACAGCCCTCAATTGCTCAGAGATCTGGGGAATATGGCATTTAGATAATTAATTATTAAAAAAAACTTTTCATAACAAAAAGAGACAGGTTGGCTCCTAGCAGCAGCACTCCATTTCCTAAAAAAAAAAAAAAAAAAAAAAAAAAAAAAAAAAAAGTCCATCTACAATTCGCTGCAACTGGCAAGCACTGACCACTGAGCAAAACTGCCTTCCATATGAACTGAAGATCAACTGACATGGACAGAATCGCTAGAATTGACCGCCTAGCTACTCAGGAAAAGGTAGGTCTGTCTTCCTACAGATTTCTCAGCCCACCAGATCTTCTGAAGCCTGGCAGGCCCTGAGCTAACAGCAAAAGACAGTGACCATGGAGGACCCTAGGAGTGGCTCTAGGTGCCAACCAAGTAAGTTCTCTATTGGTTTTTAACCCATAACTCAAGTAAAATTTTATTCTTCTCAAAGATCTCTGATGCAGTTTGACAGCTGAGAGGTTTTGTCAGTTTAAAAGGACAATCTCACCAAACAAATTTCAGCAAAATACAATCACAAGACCTGCAAGTTATAAAGGTGTGAGGACAAATACAATTACCAAAATTTTCTCTCATGTTGCCTTCCATAGTCTTAAAAATGCTTTTCATTGTGCAAAAATATCTGTCACAGTCATTCTGACATAAATATGCTACTGGTTATATAATGTATAGCCAGTATGTCTAAAACTTCTGTTTTCACAAACCCAAAGAATTCTTGTGAGTTCCAGGAAGCCAAATTGAAGGATCAACCTTAAACAGGTCAGGTACATCCCCCTCAATTCCCTTAATTTAACTTTGTCCTCTGTTCTGCCAATACCTTAAACAGGTGTAAGAGACACTAGACATTTCCATACCACAAACACGGGACAGGAGCAAAGAGACCAGCTATGCTAGGATGTGACCAGCGCCTAGCCTTTGAAGTTTCCCCCCCAAAGATGACGCCCACAAATAAGCAGGAAAAAGTCTTGAGAATCTGCTGCCCCAATTCCTTTAACCTGTGGTGCCCAACCTTTCACCTTTTTATTATAAAAAAGAGATGTGAATGGAATGATTGTTCTGTCTCTTTAAGAGACAAGTCACACCCACTCCCTCCCCCATTCACTGAGACACGCTGATCTTCAGCTTCCAGCCTGAGTTCTCTCTCTTTTTCCATCTTCCTCTCAGAGAGGCAGGTTCCATCTCTCCCTTCTCTCCTCTCTCTCTCTCTCTCTCTCTCTCTCTCTCTCTCTCTCTCTTTCTCTCTTCTATCATTCTCCCCCTTCCCTTCCATAACCCACATAATAAATATTCAACCTCACTCTGCATGGCATGTTTATCTGTCTGTCTCTTGCCTGCCACTGCCACGTGGCTTACCACTCTGGACCAGCTGCCTGAGACCTGCAGCGTGGTCTCCTGTTGCCTGCCACCGCCATGTGTCTCCCTGAACAGGACCAGCCACAGCTCAGGGACCTCCAGCTTCCCTGCCTGGGACTGGCTGCTCTCAGGGCCTGCTGCCACATGGCCTTCAACCAACACTTGGGGACCTGTAGCATTTCTGTTGCCTGCCACCTTCAGGGATCCCACAGCATTTTTCATAATCCATTATACCTGTTCCAGACAGTGTTCATTAAGTCAGGGTATGAAGAAACTACTCATATAAGTTGTTCAGTATTAGGCCTCTCATTCAGCTCATAGAAACTGAAGACTAAGAGACCATGGGCTTCTCTCTTAGCATTTCAAAAATGGGATAAAAGGGAGTTGTTAAATAATGCATATCAGAAACATTTGCATTGACAATGTCAAGAAATACCATCTAAAATATAATTCACAGGGAAACACAGTTCACATATGTCTAGATTCTGATAGTACAGAGTAGCTGATTAGAATGAGAGACATTTATAGCTTTTGGAATGCAGCCTAAAATCATACAGTGATTTTTAAATTAGTTTCTGACCTTCAACAGGAAAACTCCATACTTTTTTAAAATAAATATCAAATACAATTATGGTGGGAATGAATATATATACCCCATATAAGACAGATGAGGTATGATACAGTTTTCCCCCATCTCTCCTGTGAGAGGGATTTGCACATTTTGATTTTCATTGTGTTCCAGGTTTCCCCTTCCTTTCTACCTCCTCCACTCATCACCAGTGTATTAAATTAGAGGGAATGGCACATACTTAATTTTGTGTACAAACTTAATTTATTGGTAGCTATTTCCAGAGAGCATACTGGAAATATCCTTTTGATATTTGGCCATTAGTCAGCCATTCAATCACAGAATTAATTTTATTTTAACTTACCGATATTTTAAATCTCTCTTGTTGAAGAAGTTATATTCATAAATATAAATTATACAAAATAGCTTTCTTTTCTTATTAGTATGTGAGTTGTATGCAATAAGGGAGGCCATTGTGATACTTTCGGGCATATTCAGTCCTCATTACCTCCCCTGCCTTATTGATCACTTCCACTCCTCAAATTGTCCTCTTCTATTTCAACTCCATTTTGCTTTTTTTAAAAAGAAACAATGGAGATTCTTCATATGAAGGAAAACAGGATGTTTGTCCTTCTGAACCTGGCTGATGTCACTTAGTGGAAGATCTCCAGTTACTTTCATTTCTTCTGCAGATGACGTAATTTCATTCTTCTTTGTGGCTGAATAACACCTGTCCTTGTACGTGCACCATGATTTGCTCACCCATTCGTCTGTTGATGCACACCTAGGCAGCAAGACTGTGTCCTAGTGTGAAGCAATGTTAATAGTGTCACACTGGATGTTGGTACAAGGGTGTCTATGTGCTGGCTTTGCTTCCTTTTTAATGCACATCCAGGAAGGGAACAGTCGGAGCACATGCAAGCTCCGATGTGAATTGTTTAAAGGAACTCTGGTCTATACGAACTGACATAATCCTACACGAATTTGCCTTCATATCCATAGTATATAAGGGTTCAGCAGCCTTACGGCATCCTGGCCAGCTCTGTTTTGTTTACTTCCTGAGAACCAGTCTGGCTGGGTAAAGTGAATTTCAGTGAAGTTTCATTTTACCTTTCACGGGTGCTTAAATAGATTGAACAATTTTTCACGTATTCATTGGCCATTTGTACTTCTTTGAAAGCTATATTCAGTTCATGACCCGACCCAACCCCCCAAAAATCAAACTTACAGAGGTCAAATGAATATAATGTACATCTGCACCATGTTTGTAGCAGCTTGTAGAACGTTCTACAAAGTAAACCCTATTTTAAACCATAAAGCAAGTCTGAGTGAATATCAAAATTGACGTGATTTATCTTTGATCAAATCATTATGAATAGAAACTAGATAAATGCATGGAGACGGAACAACACATCTTTAAAAGGTAAGAGAGCAATTGAAACAGCAATAAAGAAATTTCACACATCCTAGAACCCAAAGAAAATTAAAACACAACTTTCCAGGGACTCTGAGACACAGCAAAGGCAGTTCTAAAAGGTAACTTGTAGCCATGACAGCATGCACTTGAAAAGAAAAGGCAAAGATTTCAAATAAATAACCAACTCTCTTGTATATTTCAAAATATACCTCAAAAGCAAGGATGAGCTGAAATTGCATAACTAATAAAAGTGAAAATCAGGGCACAAACAAATGAAACAGAGACTAAAATAATATCAATCAATGAAGCAAATAGTTTGTTTTGGGAATAAATAAACACCCTGGGCAAACCTTCAACCCAACTGCCCAGTTAAGGGTGAAAGAAATGGTGCAAATTAGTATAATTTGAAATAAAAAGGTAGATTTAATAAGATGCCACTGAAATACAGAGATCATGAGAGAGTAATTTGAAAATATTTATTCTAAGAAACTAGAAAGTCTAGAGAAACTCATGTGTAAACACATATGACCTGCCAAAATAGAATAAAATATATAAACAATATATCTATAAAGAACAATGAAATTAAAGCACTAAATAAAATATCTACAAAGATAAGCTTAAGAAATGATGAATTCACTACTTATGCTTTCAGAGCAGAAAAAAAGAATTAGCAACCATTCCTTAAAGTATTCTAGAAATATTTCCTCTCATGTGGAAACAATGTTCCAGACTTATTTTTTCACGCATGTACCACACTTTTACAAAACACCGGCTAAAGATAAGGGAGGGCAAACTGTAGAAGAATTTCCTTGATGAATGTAGACATGAATATCTGCAGTAAAATATTTCAAGCTGAATTCAGTATGGCATCAAAAAACGTGACTAACTTTCCACCAAGTATGCAAGGCTGGTTTAACATAAGCAAACTGATAGACATCACATGATCATCTCAATAGATGCAGACAGTGCCTTCAATAAAATTGAGAATCTGTTGCTTAAGAAATTTTAGATATTAACATTTCGATATTCCCTGAAACTAAAAATATATTTGTTTAGTATGTCATGTACCATACTAAATAATCTAGATATTTTATTTATTTTTAAGAAAAACGAGTGTGGTTCATGCTATCTGTATTAGTTACATTCCTATTGCTGTGATGACCAAAAGCAATATAAAGAAAAAAGGGGTTTATTTTGGCTTGTGAGTCCAGAGGCGTAGAGTCCACTCTAATGTGTGGCTTGGTGGCAGGAGTAGGAAGCTGACAGATCACGTTTTCATCTACACACAAGAAGCCGAGACACGGAAGAGGAAGTGGGGTGAAGCTGCAAACCCTTAAAGCCTGCACTCACTGACATGCTTCCTCCAGCAAGGCTCCTCCTGAAAGTTCCATAACCTCATAAACAGGGCCACCAACTGGGGCCCAACTGCTCACACACCTGAGCCTATGCTCGCCTATGAGCTTAGGTTCGCTCACCAAACCAAACACTGTTTATTGCAAAGGAAACACAGGCTGTGGGGGCCAAATACAACAGTAATTGTTAGGCTCTGTCGAGTGCTTCCTATTTTCGGGTGATTTGTAATGAAAGGCTTATGCCTTCTGACTGGCTCAGTTCTCACACGCTGCTGGAGAAAGCACTTACCAGCAAAGTTTCTGCCCATGTTTCACAGGTGAGATCAGTGAGTTATGTAGATGAGTAAGGACAAGCAAGCTTGACACAGTCCTGGGTAGCAGGACAGTCTCTGAAACTAGGCCACTCAGCCCCAGAATCTACCGCTTGCTCAACATAAAATATCTAAGTAAAGAGAGACTTTTAACTTAAATCCTCTGTATTCCAATGCTTATCTCCTTAATTGCGGGGGTTTAGTCCTCTTCCCAATTGCCTCACAACAGGTTATTAAGCCTCCGTTGGGGCTCCTTATGGGGTGCAGGGTGGAGACTACGTCTGGAGAAAAGTTTGTCCTATTTTTGGACAGCAGTATTAGAAAACTTCTTGGCAGTGAGCTAAATTTTCTTCTGGTTTTCTGTGTAAAGGGAACAGTGATTGGAAAGACCAGGAGATGAGAGGCTGGGTGGAACATGAGGCTGTGGTGCTCGGAGCTGAGGCAACACCGGCCCTGCTGCTGCTGTGAGGCAGACTGCAGGTGAAGGCCCAGCCGCTAAGACACACCTTCTTCTGTAATTGGATGTCCCAAGCCCCCAGAGGTCTCTACATGAAGGTCTATAGGTGCTGCTATTGGAAAACAGATTCTTTAAGAAACAGGTCATACTGAGAGGCCTTATGTCATCGAGGGTGTGCCTCAAGCGAATGTGGGATCCTGGGCTCTTTATTGAAACTTCTTGTTTTTATTTTTTTATTTATTTATTTTTTTGAGGTAGGTGATTTCATTCCAGGATGTGTTCTCATCAGCACGTGTCGCCTCATCACAACAAGGTCAATTGACTACGAGGCATCACAAACCTCTGCTCTGTGTAGTTTGATTATTTCAGTCATTCTGTTACTGAGATGGCAAAGATGGCACAGTCCCCCCCCCCAAGTTTCCCTGGATGGCAGGTCCCCCACCCTGTTCTGAACACTGCTGCGTGTTCATGAGCAACACTCAAGGGAAAGGGCAGGTCCTCTTCTGGGACTCTGACGTTTAGCGTGTTCCCTGCCTTTTCAGAGCCCTGCATCCATCCTCGGACAGCTGACAGTCTCTCAAGAAATGTCTCAATGGCTGAGGCCTGAGAGAGGGACCCGTATTGTCCATTTTCATCCAGCTGCAGTATCCTGTCTGGTGCTCCACTATCTGCAACTCTCGCCTTTCCTCCTCAGATGCGATGCTGTGTGCTTCAGCTTTGAGGAACAGCAGAAATCACAGCACCTGGACTGCTGTAGCCAGAGAGGATGCTTAATAGTGTTACACGGGAAATAAAATGGTATTTATGTTTCTATTTAACAGAGAATCGATATTTAGCTATGACCTAATTGGAAAGTCTCTCCTTTTACGTCAAAAGAGGAGAGTCATGGTTCTGAACACCTCCCCAGTGCCTCAGCGCTGAGAAGAGTCAACTGATGGAGTGAACAGAGTGAACACAGGAGGTCCAGGAAGAAGGTGGGCACGAGAAAGAAACCCCGCCTTGCCTGCCCTGCTGGTTAGTGCCCACAGCAAGCAGGCTGACCTTCTACAGACTTCATCAGAGCACAAGCCTTTGCTTAGAAATGCTTGGTATTTTATTACATAAAACATAAGCTTTGGTAACTATGGCTAGGAAGCAAAAATATTCCGCAATGGCTATAAAGATCAGGGTACCAGAAAGCAATCTCCCCAGCCACCACATGACAGCTCCTAGGGGGAAACTCTCCACAGAGGAAATAAACAAGACAAAATAAGGAATTCTGAGCTATCAAAAATAAATCCTTTCCCACCATCATTCCCAAATGGCGAAGGATCTCTCCAGATATTAGAAAAGAGAGAACAAAATCTAACAGACTATGCCAGTTAGAACACTTAGTTTACTATATTATTTTATTTGATATATGTTTATTTACTATATTTACTTACCATGTGTTTTTTCCTTCAGGTTTCGCATTGCTCTAATAAGTTATCACATCTTCCACCATAAAACACTTATCTTTTTCTCCTAAAGCACTCTGATATTCAAGATCACTAACTTTACTGGAGCAGCGGCTCAGTGGGTGTGGGAATGTGTCGCTCCCGCAGGGGTCTGCATTCCATTCTTAGCACCCAGGAGGGGCAGCTCCCAGCCACCTGCAGCTCCAGTTCCATGGGGACCCAATGTCTCTGGGCTCCACACCTCATCTGCACACACCCATCCACAAACACACAGAGACACATAATTGAAAATAGCAGAATAAATCTTTTTTTAAAAAACCAAAAATACATCTCCTTGTATCACATCATAGAAGTTTCTGTCTGAGTTAACTGAAACTGATAATAAAGATTCACATTTCCAGCTATGGGCCTTCAAATGGGCAGCTCAGTTCAGCAGTCCCTTCTGAATGTGCAGATAGACTCTCATCATGAGAATTCTACAGATGTTCCCATCGCACAGGCTTGCTTGTGTGCAGAGTTCAGCACGGGTAAACGTTTGCTTCAGTTCTTGAGACAACTGATGCTTTTGAGTGTGTTCCATCCTATGGCCATATTCCGTGCCATACTTCATCCTAGCAAATCTCAAGAGTTCTAGAAAAGACATGGTCACATGGTCACTAGTCAGAACAAGGAGAGTTACAAGAAGGGCCGTATCGAGATGGAGATAGGGGATGCGGTAACACAACTGAAGACCAAGGAGCAGATCTACCAGAAGCTGGAAGTGGAAGGGGAGAATTCTCCCCAAGTCTTCAGATGATGCATGTATCTGTTAACATCTTAATACCTTGTCCCAACAGGTCTTCAACGAATACTTCCTTAAGCTACTATGTTTGGGGGCCATCTGTTATCGTAATGCTGGCAAAGAAATTGAAAATGTAACAAGGAAGTTCCCACTGTATCTAGAAATTCCATCATTCACTAATGCATTCCTTTGTCTCAAATGCACAATGAATTCAAATAATATATAGCAATGTCCTTTGGAAAAGAGATTGTGTTTGATATTATGTGCTCTGGAAATGGAGGTCTCGAGGTCTTGTGTCTCCAAAGAAACACTGAGTACTATGGCAGTAATGCTAAAGGGCTGAATAGAAGCAACTCCAAACAACAGCTTGACTTGAGGACAATGCCACTTGTCTGTCATTTGTCACGGTGTTCCTTATGTAGGGAATCCAGGCTCTAATGAAACCCTGGGCGCTGCTGCCCTTGGACTCATCTATGAGTCTTCACCCCCTACTCATCTCAGAAAATGCTCTGTGCAATGGAATGAGGCTGCAGGGGGCCAATGAACATGTCCACAGAGGTAACTCCATCCACTCACAGACCACGATGAGGGTGCCCAGTCTTCATAGTCCCTTATCCAAATATCTCTAGACTGTTCCCCAAAGCTCCTGCAGAATTTTCTCCTAGAGACATGCCGTCTATGGAGTGGAAGATACTCTTGGTGTGCACATTCTCCCTCTTGGTGGTGATGAGTGTGCAAAGCATGAAACACAGCCTGGGCCTGGAGATGAAGCCTGGTTGGGTCCCAGACTACACCTATTCTAGCAGTGCTTCAGAACACCCAGACATGGTCTTCTGGTTCTCTACCAAGACACTGCTCTCAAAGCAAGCATTCTTAAATAACCTGCTCCAAAAGTTCAATATTTGGGAAAGTGGAAGGTAAGCCTTCTATATGCACTGCTTCCATAGACCCAGAGAACTCAGCACGGCCCTGACTCAAATAAATATGCAGTAGTTTAGAACACCCTGTGAAATTAGAGAATTGAGGAAACAGCCGTCCATCAAAAGATGGCGTAAAACAGGACCCCAGCCTGCAAGTGAGAACAAGGGAGAAAGACACTTGGTCCTGTAGCTGGTTTTAATGCTAACTTGCCACAAATCAGGATCACCTGAGTAGGTGGCCTCACTTGGAGAACAGTCCTAGTCACTTTGGTTTATACTGGTAGCAATCAATATAAAAACAGAGTATTTCAGAAGGAAATCTAAGTAAAAAGAAACTCCTCCTCACATTGCTCTGATCATGGCATATAGCACAGCAATAGAACTGTAGCTAAGACACCTGGAAAGGACTTGACCATGAATTTAAGCACTACACTCGGGTGGAAATGGCTGTATTTCAAAAAACAGAAATGGGCTCCTTGTCCCTGAGACAATTGAAGGTTTTGAGCTAAAGCTTCCAGAAAGGTAAAGATGGGATAATTAAGCCTATAGCAAAGGGATCTATGAGAATTCAGAAAGGAATGGACCAAGTCAAACAGAATCCTACTAAATTGTTCTGATAAGAGACCTTGTCTCTTCTAGAATCCACAGTCACTATCTACAGATGCCTGCCTGTCTATGAGGGCCCTAGATAATTTAGAGTAACCTTAACTAAGGATCCTATCTTAATTATGATTGCAAGCTTTATTTGTCAAAATGAGGTCACATTTGTACATTTTGGGTGGCTGCATCTTCCACGGTCACATTTCGACTCTGAAATGATGAATTCTGCTATTTGAGTAACACTCTCTTGTGTGTCTATAAACTGAATGCCAGCTTCATGCAAGCAGAAGAGGGGAATCCCAAGCCTTGCTGTGCCCATTGTGACCTCCAGCCTAGGTCACGATCAGAAATGTTGGTCTAGGATTTCAGACCGCCTTGGAAGTTGAGCATTATTCCCATGGGAAATGAGCTTCGATTGTAATGTGGAAGTGAGGAAGAGAATACAGGCAGCAGGAGGGAAGGTCTTGAGACGGTCTTAGCAAAACTAAAGCACCATAAAGAAAGAAACATCACCTGTCTTTACTTTCTAAGACCCTTGGTTGTATCACAAGCATTTCTAGAGATTAAAATTCAGATCCAAAACAAATTTTATTTCTTTTTCCAAACAAAGAAATGCAGGGAAAGGAAGCAGTTGCCTGCCCGTTCCACCCCATGTCTTAAAATCACAAAGATCACATATCTTTGTAGCACCACTGCATTGAAGACATTAATATTTATGTGCTTGGTATATGTTGAAACTAGGACCTTACAGAGAGGACTGAAGCATCTTGGCAGACTTCTACAGCTAGTACAAAGTACGGACGCACAGATACTCACTCAGCCTGCCCAGGACTAGCCTGCCCTGAACGGAATCTGGATTGGCCCTGCTCCCCACACTGGCGGCCCTAACTAGCCTGATTTCTTTCCCCTGCTGTGGAAGCAGCTGTGGAGCATTTTTCTCCAGCTGTGGGAGAACCAGAAGCTGGGGAAAGACATTTCCCTCTGCTTACACTACACTGCCACCTAGTGGCGAGCATAACGTTTCTTCTTTTGTTATGTTTTACTTGTGATTGATGAGAATGCCAGTTCTGCTTTGTGAAGCTGTGATTCTATCTCCACTAATGTCCCATACTGACTCTATAAACCATAGCCTCTGTATTCCTCTGTCGCCCATGTATATCCCCACCTGGTCTTCTTCTGCCTGATGACCTCCTTCAACAGTAGGAGCATAACTCCCAGCATCAGGCAGATGAAAATCATAAAATATCCCTAATATATCCCCTTATGAGAAGTCTCTGTTCTAATATGAAGAAAATTTCAGAGACCAGCTTAAATAAAGGTAGGCTAATAAACCTGCTTTGAAACATTTTTGCACCTGAGAACACAGTGCACAGCTCATCAAAGCAACTGTACATACTAGGGCACAGGAGTTGAGGCAGCTGCTCTGGGTGACCTTATCTAGTAGCTGACAGAACTCATGCTCCCTGTGTACACTGGTACTGAGGAAACCCTTTCCTGAAGCAGAAAGAGAAAGACTATCACCCATCATCAGCACACAGTCTAAACCTAGCCTCATCCTGCTACTGTATCATATTGAGTGAGTAACCCAGACCCAGAAAGACAAATATAATATGTATTCACTTATAAGTGGCTTTTAGACACAAAGCAAAGAAAAACAAGCCTACAATTCACAATCCCAAAGAACCTAGACAACAAGGAGGACCCTAAGAAAACATAAATGGATCTAATCTACAAGGGAAGTGGAAAAGGATGAGTAAATTGGGAGCATGGGAAAGGATAGAAGGGGAGGGGAGAGGAAGGAAAGGGAGCAGAGAAAAATATATAGTTCAATAAAAACAATTTAAAAAAAGGAAACCATGCTTTAGCCCCAATAAGCTGACAAGGAATGAAGCATGTTTGTGTGGTGTGGTTTTATGGAAGCTGGGTCACATTAAAAACAATGGGAGATTGATGAAGAATGTCAGAGCAAAAGAAAAAACTAAATGTTGTTGAAAAATCTAGAATCTTCACCCAACCCTCTAGGCGACATGAATTTAATGTTCATGAGGTACCAGGGCACCCATCCTCTCCTCAGAGCAGGTAAGGCTTCCCATGGGGAGACAAGAATTGGGAGTATGGAGGCTGGGAGAAGGGAGAGTAGAAAGGGAGGAGAAGAGGAGAAAGGGAGGGAGGAGAAGAATATAAGAGAACATATGCAAAAAGGACAGAGAGAGAGGGGGGAAAGCAATATATTTTTTAATTTATTATGTATAGAATTTAATTATATATGCCTGAAGGCCAGAAGAAGGAATCAGACCTCATTACAGATGGTTGTGAGCCACCATGTGGTTGCTGGGAATTGAATTTAGGACCTTTGGAATGACAGGCAATGCTCTTAACCGCTGAGCCATCTCTCCAGCTCAGAAAGCAATATCTTGATTGTTGGAGTCATTATGGGGCTAGTGTGAAACCTGGTACCAGGAAAATTTCCAGAAATCTATAAGGATGATTCCAGATAAGACCCTAAGCAATAATGGAGAGGGTGCCTGAACTGACCTTCCCCTGTATAAAGATTGATGGCTATCTTGTCATCATAGAACCTCCATCCAACAACTGATGGAAACAGATGCAGAGACCCACAGCTAGCACTGAGCTGAGTTCCCAGATTCCAGTCAAAGAGAAGGAGGAGCAAAGGGGTCAAGACCATGATGAGGATACCCACAGAAACAGCTGACCTGAGCTACTGGAGCTCACTGACTCCAGACTGATAGTGGGGGAACCTGCAGGGGATCAAACTAGGTGGGTGGCTTGGGCAGTCTCTGGGGTCACTGGAAGAGGGAACAGTATTTATCCCTAGTGCTTGGGCTGGGTTTTTGGAGCCCATTCTTTATGGAGAGACACCTTTCTCACCCTAGAGATAGGTGGGAGGGCCTCGGTCCTGCCTCAACATGATGTCTCAGACTTTGTTGACTCTCAGAACATTTTTAAAAGTTGTTTCTGCTTAACTTTTAGAAGAAAGTGTTATCTCGTCTCAGATATGATAGGCATGTTGCACAAGTTAGTAATGTTAATTTAAAACCTAATCAAATCACTAGCAACCTCCTCAGGGATATATACACACTATTTATGCAAACTGTTCACCATACTGTAAGTGGGTAAAATGAGTAGCTAATGAAATTGAGACCTAAAGAGTTCAGTGACTTGAAAGGTCCACACAGGGCATGAAGAATAAATAGTATTGATATCACTTTCCAGTTCTGGATCCTTGATTCCATTCTTATGAGCACCATAGACAAATGTTTACAAACAAATCTAAAATACATTTCATCAGCTTTTGGGTTTTTAAAGAATATTCATTCATTTATTTACTATGTGTGTTCATATTCTTGTGTGTGTGCATGTGTACATATGTGTGTATATGTGGTGCGTGTATGTGTGTATATGCATATGTGTATGTGTGTATATATGTATGTGTATGTGTGCATATGTATATGTGTCCATATGTGTGTATATGTGTGTGCGTGTATGTGTGTATATGCATGTGTATGTGTACATATGTGTGCATATGTGCGTGCATGTGTGTATATGCATATGTGTATGTGTACATATGTGTATGTGATGCACATGTGGAAGTCAGAGGACAACTGTAGTGAGTCAGCCCTTTCCTGTCATTTTGTGAGTCTGGGAACGGAACTCAGCTTGTGAGTTCTGCATGCCACTCCCTTTATCCAATGAGCCCCATTGTTGGTCCAACTTCTGCAGTTTTTGTAATTCAGCCACCCTCCCCTAGAAGGACAAACTACCCAGATTTGGGTCTCTTCCATACCCATACTGCTAGGACACTAAAGTGAGGCTGACAATAGTCACACTTGCATTGTGTAAAAGCCCACAAAATTCTGACCAAAGGCCAGAGAATTCCAGCTTATTCCTGTTCCTTCAAGGATATGACAGGAGGTTTGACCAAGAGAGTGGCTCTCTACAGGATGCTTGGCCTAAGGTGTGGTCACTGTCTTTAGTAGATGCCAAAATCCTGAAGAAGTGGGCTGCACCACTGTAGAGAGCTGCGTGGAGCCACACCTGATGGCGATGTAGAGAGCTGCGTGGAACCGCACCTAATGGTGCTGGCTCCCGCCCTCTGCGATCCCGAAAGCGAGTGCTCTCTGTGACAATCAACTCCTAATATTGGCTAAGGCCTGACTCATGCTATTATCACGCAATGATTGTCAGCTGCTTGCATATGCGTGGACCTATGAGCAGTGCCTACCTGGCAATCCGGGGTTGGCAGCCTGTGCCTTTTTAAGGGCTGGGAGAGGTTTGCCCGGGGACAGAGAGAGAGAGAGAGAGAGAGAGAGAGAGAGAGAGAGAGAGAGAGAGAGAGAGAGAGAGAGAGAGAGAGAGAGAGAGAGAGAAGGGGAGAGAGAGAGAAAGAGAACAAGGTCCTGAATAAACTGCCTGCAAGAAGAGCTTCGGTGTTGCATCTTCCTTGCTGGTCGAGGAGGGCGCAACACACCACCAGTGAAGGATTGAACTTGCTAGCAAGGTGAAAACAACCAGGCAAAGAACAAAAACTTCCTTCTTCCAAATTGTTATATAGGCTTCCAGCAGGTGTTGCCCAGATTAGAGGCGGGTCTTCCCACCTCAGAGATCCAGATTAAAGGTGTGACTCTCCATCAATCTGGATTAGAAGTGGATCTGCCCACTTCAAATTAAGCAAAAATCTGTCACAGGTGTGCCCCTTTTGGTTTTTGGATTTTAGTTCGTTTCAGGTGTAGTCAAGTTGACAACCAAGAATAGCCATCACAGACACTAAACTGGAAGACATACCGCGTGTGTAGAGGTCCTGGGGCAAATCCATGCAGATGCTGAGTGTGCTGCCTCAGTCTCTGTGAGTTCAGAGCTCATAGTGGTTTTTATCACAGCAACAGAAACCCCAAGAAAACACGTGTTGATGAAAGACCGTGTTACATTTTGAGGCATGCAAACACTGTGTAATAAACACATCTCTCTTCTCAAACATTTACCCTTTCTTTGTGGTGAAATCCTTGAGCTCCTTTCTCTCCACTTTGAACATACAATACACTATAGCTTCTAGAGTCCCTTGGCTGTCCAAGAGCATTGAGGAACTTCTCTTTTCTCTGCCTGTGACTTGGTGCCCATTGATTAACCTTTCTCAGTACTCTAAAGGTTGCTTTGGATTCTTAACGTTTTCCCCTTCATTGGCTTAATTGCAGGTGGCAATTGTCCTGTTACAATTGCACTTATCTCTTTTATAATGAAGAGACAATAATGAGAAAAATGCATTAATGCATAACAAGGCTCGGAACATATCATAAAGTATTAGCTGATAATTTCCCTTTCCTGGTAATAGAGTTAGAGATGGTTTCCCATCTATTTAAGAAATAGGTTGCATTAGTCTCAAGCCTCTGTGACTCAATATTCCATAATTTACATAGATCCGACTTGTAAGCTAAGATGCTGGTTGCCTACTGAAGCCATTATTTTATTCTGATGACTGAAAGTAATAGGTAACAGATAAGAATAATTAAATGTCTGTTTTAAAAGGTCAGTAGCGTAAGGAAATGGTTAATTATACTGACAGTGTAATAAGAAAGTTGAAGAGAGTGTTGTGGGGTTTTTTTTTTTTAGTACAAAACTCAGTAAAAACTAGCCAAGCTGGGAGGTTTACTAATTTATAGCAATTAAGTAGTTAATTAGAAATTCATAATTATCTTTGCCACTTCATTAAGAACTCTGTGCAGATTTCCTAATGTAACTTGTTGGAAGTCTTACTTATCTTGGTTATTAGTGTTTTATGAAGAAACAGCTTTCAGTGTGTTAAAATGACTGTCTCATTAAAACTTTGCTTTTCCATCCATGGAAGAACACATCAATTCTAAGGCTGTAATAGTTCTGGGCTTGCTGGTGATGTGTGACTGGGGGTCAGAGGATAGAGCCTATCCTTAATCACTAAGGCAGAGGAGCATCGCTCGTGATGCTCAGCTTTGGTCTGGTTGCTGATGCTGGCCTCTGCTATCATTGTTTTGTGCGTTGTTGTTTTTTTCTTCAGCATATTCACTAAGCTAGTGTGCTTGTTTGTTAGTTTTGCCATCTTGACACAATCTGGAGTCCTCTGGGAAGAGAGAACCTCAACTGAGAAAATGCCTCCATCCATCAGACTGGTCTGTAAGCAAGACTTTGGAGCAGTTTCTTAACTGATAACAGATGTGCAAGAGCCCAGCTCATCATTAGTGGTGCCACCCTGAGATGGAGGTCCTGTAGTGTGTAAAAATAAAAACAAATGGGAGGAGAAGCTGGTGTACAGCACTTCTCCATGGCCTCTGCCTCAGTTCCTGCCTTTGGAGTCCTGCTTTGAGTTCCTACCTTGGCTTCCTTCAGCATGGGACTGTGATGTGGAAGACTAAACTCTTTCCCAAGTCGAATTTACTCATAGTGTTTAGTACAGCAATAGAAAGCAAACTAATATAGCTAGTTTTGTAACTTTAAATTCTACAAAGTGTTGACATCCCAGAGGGAAATATCAAAACTGTGAGAAGATACCAACAGCAAGTCATCGCTACACTGTCAATAACTCGAGAGCTTTAAGTTATAGCTCAGTAAAATAGCCTAAAGGAACATGAATTTCTAGAAAAGAAATCATAGCGCAAATGGGTAGTAGATTTAAAAGTGCCAATATTCTTCCATGTGTGTTTTCAGCAGGAAAACCAGGTGATTATCATCAATTGTGTCCACTAACCTCACAAGGCTGTACGCAGATGAATAGGATCCCAGCTTCATCAGGTGACGAATGAAGGATGAACTTACAAAGGGTGATTTCAGTCCCTTAACACAGCTCTGAAGCACAGCATACACCACGTTAGGCAGAATCTCAAACTGATTGTGACCTGTGTTTTATTGAGGAGTCTGTGTCCCTGAGTGAATGCGCTGTGATATTTTTAGTCAGACCATTGTAGTTGGACATTTAGGTCATTTAATTGAAAACAAACTTCAATATTTGTATGTATAGCAATGTTTCTTCCCTAGAAAATTACTACTTATCTGAGTTTTTCCAAGTGTATTGGCTACATCCAATTGTGGAAATTTTATGGAAAATTTTTTACAAAGAGTACATACATAACACACATACATATACACATAGTCATGTGCACACACACAAATACTACTAATAATAAAAGAATAAACTACCAGAATAAATCCTTTCAGATCTGTATTATCCACTTATTTGTCTTCTTCTGATGAATGTCTCTTTCGATCCTTGGCCTGTTTTTTAAAGCTCAGCATATTTGCTTTCTTGCTGTTGTGTTATTGAGTTCTTCATACCTTTTTCATATTAGCTGATATGTAGTTTGAGAATATTTTCTTTGTCCTATGAGTTGCTCATCATTCTGTTGTTTCCTTTGCTAAGCAGAAACTGTCTAGTTTAATTATTACCCCATTTTTCTAATTTTTCTTTTCTTTCCTAAACTTCCAGGATCCAACTTAAATAGACACTATCCAGATCAACATCATACAGTTTGTCATCTGTTCTCTTCTAGTTTTATATTTACGATTTTTACATTTAAGATTCCAATCCTTTTTGAATTTATTTTATTAGTGAGATCATCTGAAACGAGGATCTACTTTTTAATTTAAAAATTAAAAGAAAAAATATCATCGTGTGCATGAGTGCATGATAAACGGGGAGGTGTGTGTATGTCATGGAGGTCACAGGACAGCTATGCGGAGTCCGTTCTCTCCTCCACCTTTTCCTGTGTTCCAGCGAATGAACTCGGGTACCATGTTGTACCACAAGCACCTCTACCTACCCACATCAGCTCAGCAGTCCAGGGCCTCCCCTTATTCTTCTGCCATAGGAACTTATTTCCCCCCAAACTCCGTATTGTCACGGTTGCTCAACTCCCACTGTCTGCTCTTAACACCTTTGCTGAAAATCAACTATCCACAGATAAGTCTGTTTCTGGACATTTCATCTTCTCCCACGGGTCAATGTGTCTCTATTCTAGGACTGTGTTGTCTTGGGAGCTACAGTTTATAGTGTATACCTTTTAAAATCATATAGTAGGATGTTATCGGCATTGCTCTTTTCATTCAAGACCTTTGGCTCTCCAAAGTCTATTATTCTTCTACATGAATTTTAGAATTTTTTTCAATTTTTATGAAAATGGCATTACAGTTGCATCAGGAACTTCACTAAACCTAAAGATGCTTGTGTATATGGACATTTTAACATATTAATTCTAACATATAAACATTAATTTATTTCCACATATTTATGCCAGCATCTTCAATTTCTTTTTTATAAATGTTTATAGTTTTCAATTATAATCTTTTACCCACTGATTAGATTTAGTCCAGAGTACATTTTGTAGCTATTGTAAATGTGGTTGTTTTATTGATTTCCTTTTCCAATATTTCATTGTTAAATTGTAAAAACACTACTGATTGCTGTATTGATTTTGAAGCCTGCAACTTTACTGAATTTGCTTACCAGTACTAACATGTTTTTGATGAAGTCTTTAGGGTTTTCTAAATATGAGGTCATTAATCATTTAGATAATGCAAGCTGGAACTACAGTGAGATATCCACTCACTCCTATTAAAATGGGTATTTTTTTAAAAAGGTGTTAACAAATATGGCAAATAAACAGATCTGTTTTAGAGTGTTGGTAAGAAGGGTAATACATTCATTATGGGAACTATATGGAAGTTCCTTAAAATATAAACATCTGGGGCTGGAGAAACGGCTCAGACATAAGTTCAATTCCCAAGCATCCACGTGGCAGCCCATAAGCATCTATAACTCAGTTACAGAGGATCTGATGCCTTCTGGATTATGCGGGGAGTAGGGACTCAAGTGACGCACAGGTACACATGTATACAAACACTCATACATATAAAATAAATAAATTTTAAAATGAGCAAGAATAGGATTGCTCTACTTTCCAGCAACCCCACTTCTGGACAGCTGTCAGAGGCAATGGAGTTATTTATGTTTACTGCAGAATTGTTACCGTAGCTCAACACAGACCCCACTGTGTCCATAAATGAATTACTGTGTGGAGTAGATTGCAGTACTCATAAAGAATAATACTAAGTCTTCAAAAGAAACAAATCCTGCCCATGTACCCCAACATGGACGGACTTGGACATTACGCTTAATGGAAGAAGACAGAGCAACATACTGCACTATCTCAGTTGTACCTGGAATCTTAAAACAGACTCAGAAGCAATGAGATAGAGAGGTGGGGTGTAGTTCAGCTGGTGCAGTGTTTGCTTACTATGCTTGGGTCCTTGAGTTCTATCCACAGCACCATAGAAACCAGGTATGAAGCTCAGGCCAACCTGGATTACATGAGTTCCTGTCTCAAAAATAAATAGCTAGGTGAATAAACAATAAAGAGCAAAATGGTGGTGACCAGAGGCAAGAGAAGAGAGTAGGCAGTCACATGGAGATCTGATCAAGGTAAAATGGTGAAATCTAAATTAACAGTGCAACACTTCAGTTATATTGGAAGAGCAAGATTTTGCTACCTATAGAAAATTTTCATTAGATTTATTTATTTTCGATTTTATGTGTATGATATTTCTTTCATGCATGTATGTGCACCAGGTTGGTGACTATTGGCAGTCCCTGGAACTTGGGTTACAGATGGTTACAACCACCGTATGGGTGCTGGAAATCAAACCCAGTCGTCTGCAAGAGCAGCAAGTGCTCTTAAGGACGGAGTCATGTCACCAGACCCTGAAAGACATTTTGACTCTACTTAATGACAATTTATCATATAACTCAACATGATTAAGAGAGTAATTTTAAAGATTTTCTTTATAAAATTGATAAGTATTAGAGGAGATGAATATGCTAACTTAATTTAATCATCTCTGATCATATCTATGCATGAAAACATCATGTTGTACCTCATAAATGTTTGTTATTGTAATATGCCAATTAAAAAATTAATTAAAATGAAGGTAACAAAATCTTAGAAGTCTTTGATTTATCTTAAGATATCTAGATGCAACATGCTGCACAAAGAAAACACTAGAAAGAGGTAATTGAAGGCATCATCTTACATGTATATATTATTTAGTTCAGAATACCAGATTAAATGTAATATCTTAAAAATTGCAGGAAATACAAGAAAAATAGCAATAGGTAACATATCTGGGGCACTTCCTGTGTGTCAGCCACTATGTGACGAGTCCAACATTAGGAAACATATCTGAGGCACTTCCTGTGTGTCAGCCACTATGTGACGAGTCCAACATTAGGAAACATATCTGAGGCACTTCCTGTGTGTCAGTCACTACGTGAAGGGTCCAACATTAGGAAACATATCTGAGGCACTTCCTGTGTGTCAGTCACTACGTGAAGGGTCCAACATTAGGAAACATATCTGAGGCACTTCCTGTGTGTCAGTCACTACGTGAAGGGTCCAACATTCTTTGTGTTGCTCACTTTCTACTACATTTGGGTAATTTGAATGTGATTGGTCCCCAAAGCTTATAAGCTATTAAGAAGTGTGGCCTTGTTGGAGGAAGTGTATCACTGTGGGGGTGGGTTTTGAGGTCTCCTTTGCTCAAGCTATGCTCAGAGTGGAAGACAGTTCACTTCATGTTGCCTATAGATCAAGATATAGAATTCTCACCTCCTTCTCCAGCATCATGTCTGCCTGCATGCTGCCATGTCTCACCATGATGATAACAGACTAAACCTCTGAAATGGAATTAATTATTTTAATTAAATATTAAAATGTTTCCTTTATAAAAGTTGCCATTGTCATTGTGTCTCTTCACAACAATAAAACCCCTAGGAGAAGAGTTGGTACCAGGGACTGGGGTATTGCTGAGACAGGTCTGATCATGCTTTAATTTAAAGGGATATGGACCTTGGGACTGTAGATTAGAATGGAAATTGAATGCTTTAAGTGCTGCTTAATGAACCATACTAGTAGGAGCTTGGAAGACAGTGATGCTAAAGGTGAGTTGATGAACTGTGGGGGCGTGGCTTGAGAGGTTTCACAATAGAAGAATGTTAGCATGAAGTCTAGAGCCCAGTATTGTGATAGTCTGGTAAAGAAAGCAGCTTCTTTTTTGCCCTTGTCCAGAAAGTCTGCCTGAGGCTAAACTGATAAGTTTTGAATTAACCATGTTGGCTAAGGAGATGTCCGAATAGCCTAGTACAGACTCTGTTTTGTGGGTACTAGTGTTAAGTGTAATAAAGATTTGTAATGAAAAGGAGCAAACTGAGCAAGAAAAAATATAAAATGTACAATTTGAAGAGAAAAGGGGCACCAGAAAGTAGAATGGAGCTAAGTCCTGTGTTCAAGGAGATAAACATTAAGAAATGGAATAAAGGGTGTGATTACCTCAGGGCAAGATCCTTCCTAGCTAAATTTCCAACTTGTGAAAAGGAATTAAAGAAAAGTTTAGAGGTGTCTTGAGGACCATGGATCTGTCTACTTACCTCCTAGACAGGCACACAGAGCAGTCTCTATCCACAGCATAGGCTGAGCTAAGCACTGCAGCATCTGTGCTGGTGCAGAGATGCTTGGAGACTCTGGGCTAGCAGAACTAGCTCTTCCTGGGATTTCTGACACCTAACAGGCACCCTCCATGTAAGCTGGAGTTTTATTAACTTCCAACTGCCTGATTTTACATGAGAGTATCAAAGTGAGAATGCACAGGCTGAAAAGAAAAATTGACAGTAGGAATACAGACCTCATGCAAAGAATGGA
This sequence comes from Microtus pennsylvanicus, assembly GCF_037038515.1. Classification (NCBI taxonomy): domain Eukaryota; kingdom Metazoa; phylum Chordata; class Mammalia; order Rodentia; family Cricetidae; genus Microtus; species Microtus pennsylvanicus. The sequence continues at coordinate 25,487,131 of NC_134588.1, forward strand.
GGGAGAGAAAGTAATGGCTAAGGAACAGAAGAAAGTGACGTAACAGGGAATAAACTGGATTGCTACTCTGACAGAGCCTAGAGACACAGAATTTACCTAACAAGCATTATAGCCATTAGGAGTCATGGTTTCTACTGTATTTTTTTGTTGGTTGTGTTTGTTCAAAAGAAAGGCATTTTAGCTAACGTGTGAAGCCAGGAGCACTATTCATGAAAATTACAATATTAATTACCAGAATCTTTCTATATACTCAGCTTTGACTGATTCACTAGAGCTGTGACACAACCATGGAGGGTATAGGTGAAATTAAAGGCAATATCTTTATTTCAGATTGCATACCTGGCAAGGTTTACAGTCCTGCCAATAAGCTATGCAGCTACCTCATTTGGAAGAAACTACTTCTGTAAGCCCTGTCCACAGAAGTCCTGGAGTAGAGTCTGTAGTACCAGCGGCTCTCTCTCTCTCTCTCTCTCTCTCTCTCTCTCTCTCTCTCTCTCTCTCTCTCTCTCTCTCTCTCTTTCTCTCTCTCTCTCTTCTCTCTTCTCTCTCTCCCCCCTTCTCTCCCTCCCTCTCTCTGTATATGTGTGTCTCCCCGTTCTCCTTCTCCACTCTCTCTTCTTGACCCCCTCTCCCCCTTCTCTTCTCCCTCTCTCCTGTTTCTGTCTGTGTCTCTCCTTCTCTCTGTCTCTCTCTACCCCCTCTCTCTTCCCTCTCTCTCTCCATTCCCTCTCTCTCTTCTCTCTCTCCCCTCTGTTTCTCTCTGTCTCTTCTCTGTGTCTCTCCTTTCTCTTCCCTCTGTTTCTCCACATAGTGAGATTGAAAGGACATCCTCACAGAGTATCCATTGACCACTTGAAGTCACTATGGGCCACTAACCTACAAAGAAAATCCTTTCATACCCTCAAGACCTTGTATCTACAACACAAAACTCTAGATACAGAACTAGATGAGAGGTGGAAATGTAAGTGTTCCCTGTTTGACTTTTAACAAACCAATTAGTATTCTCAGACTTAGTTTCTACCTACAACGTGGGAAGGATAGCATAAGCAACATAAATTATTTGAAGAATAAATATTGATTTTAAAGCTATCACCATAGTGGTTATGAAACTCAATTTAAACATATATTGATGATACATTTTGCATAAACAAAATAAAATTTACACATAAATCATAATTCTGTATTTTATCATTATCAAAAGGCCAACCATTATTTATGTATTTTTATACACACGAAACAGGTCAAGATTTATTGAGAAAAATCTATGTGTACTCCAAGCTATCCTTTACCTATTAGAATAATGGTTATTAATTTTGAGCATGTAACTCTCAAAGAAGCCGGCAACTTCAGAGAGCTGACAGGCCACTGCTACTCTCCTCCCACACCCCGCAATGGTCTGAGGCATCATCCATAGTACCGGCATATGAACCCCACCCCTACTCAGCACCTCTGTGACTCTTAGCCTATAAGCCTTAGTCACATCACCCTGTAGCTAGGTTACTTATTAACTAAGAGTGATGCCTGGAGGTGTGCTACACCCTTCACCCTCAGATACCTTTAAGCAGAGTCTTCCTACTCCACCTGGCAGAACCGAGGTATCTCTTGCTTCAAATCTTCCGTAGAGCACTCTCCCTCTTCCTTCTGAAACAGAATTCATGTCAGTGTTACTCTATTGAGCCTACTGCATCTCATGTTTGTCCCTTAAACTTAACAGAAACATTGTTTTCATGGAATTGAGGATGGAATCCAGAACCTTGTACATGCTAAACAAGGACTCTACCACATAATGCCATGCCCCTGTCATTATTAAAACACTTATTTTTAATTTCAGTCATCTGTTTCAATGCTCCTTCTCAAAAAATACAATTAAAGATAAATGAAAAATTCATTTAGGGCAAGGGGCATAGCTCAGCTAGTAGAGCGCTTTTCTAGAATGCATGAAGTTCTGTGTTCAACCTACAGCACTACATGAAGTGCACATGGTAGTGCACATCTGTAATCTCATCACTCAAATTGTTAAAGCAGAAGGAGCTGAAGTTCAAGGCTATCATTGGCTGCATAATAAATCTGAGGTCAGCCTGGGCTAGATGAGATCCTGACACAGAAGAAAAATAGAAGACGAGAAAGAGGAGGAGGAGGAAAAGTTGGTTATTACAGTATATGTCAACATAAGAAACAGGTCTCAGAGATAGCCTACTCTGTAATGCAATATTAATAGCCCAGAAACACAAACTTAGGTTACCCCAAATTCCATGTTCCAACATGATAACAGTTTTGTAAAGGTTCTATCGAGATTTTATAGTTACAGAACAACAAAAAAACACAACATGAATTAAGACCTTTTCCAAGTACACTGGTAGAAATATCAGGTAGGTGAGTTACAGAATATGGGAGAAAACTGACTCGTCTGCTATCTGTCACACTCTTTGCCTTTTGACCAGTGAAAGCTCATGTCTTTTCAGACACTGGATGGAGTCCATCTCATGGGGTTGGTCTTAAGTCAAATCAGATATTGGTTGGTTACTCCTACATGGTTTGTGCCACTATTGCACTAGCCTACCGTGCAGGCAGGACACCATTGTAGATAAGAGGGCTTGTGGCTGGGTTGCTGTTTACACTTCCCTTTTGGTAGCCTGTAGAGTACCTTCCTATACCAACAATACTAGTTTGTAGGGTGAAGGTGCTAGGAAAGCACCAGATTCACTTCTTTGCACTCCTTGATTTGTGTAGGTGTTGTCTTCAGCAATGAGGGTTTGATGTCAGTTTGTGGAGGGCAACCTATAGCCTTGCCAACAGCCTGAGTTACTTGGGGCTGAGATGGGACCCCTTTGGCCAACAGTTCAATAAAATATAACCCATTCCATACTACAACTCAAATGGCCCTTAATTTTAGTTGTCTCTCTCATATTCCCTCTGTCACCTTCTTTACTTTCTTCCTTCTTGATCTTCTCATTCTAGTGTCACCACCCCCACTGCATCCATTCATAATTATCTATTCTATTCCTCCTTCATAAAGAGAGCTATCTGTTTGTTCCCCCTAGTCCCTTACTCTATACCTAACCTCTGAGGTTCTATGGATTGAAGCTTGCTTATCATTGGCATAACACCTAATACCCATATATGAGCAAATGCATACCATATCTGTCTTTCTGGGTCAAATTACCTCACTCACTGAGTTTCCTGGTCTGTAGACTGCCACTTGTCCAAAGGACAGTGTCATTTGGCATACAGAAGCTTCTCAGTTTTATCCATATACATGTGAACTTCATTTCATTTTTGTAACTACTGAGAAATAGACCACTGTGTAAATGTCCTACATTTTCTTTATCTTCACTTGTTCATGGACATCTAGGTGGGTTCCAGAGTTTGGCTATTATGAATAAAGCATGATTAAATAAGTGTTTCTATGGCAGGATGGTGTGTCCTTTATGTATATGCCTAAAGTGGCATAGCTGGATCTTGAGTTAGATCAATTCCCATCTTCCTGAAGAACTACCACACTAATTTCCATAGTTGCTGGACAAGTTTGCACTCAACCAACAATGATGAGTGCTTCCTTTACTCCACCTCCCTGACAGCATGAACTGTCCTTTGTTTTGTTGGTCCTGGCCATTCTGATTCATGCAAAATGAAGTTCTCAAAGTAGTTTAGGCTTGCATTTCCCTGATGACTAAGGATGTCGAGCATTTCTCTTAGTGCTTATCAACCATTTGAGTTTCCTCTCTTGGGAATTCTCTGTTTCGACCTCTGTCCATTTTAATTAGGTTATTTGTTTTCCTGATGTGCAGGTTTTGAGTTCATTATATATTTTAGATATTAGCTCTCTATTGAATGGGGAGTAGGTTTAAAACACATAACATTCTGTGAGCTGCTGCTTTGTCTGGATGATGGTATCCTTTGTCATGTGGAAACATCTCAACCTATTGAGGTACCATATATTAATTGATGATCTTTGTGCTTGTGCTAGTGGTGTTCTGTTCAGAAAGTTGTCCCTGTGCCAATAATTCAAGGCTATTCCCCACTTTCTCTTCTATCACATTCAGTGTGTCTAGTTGTTGGGGACTGCAGACCCTCAGACCCTGAATTTTCTATGACCCCTTGCCTGCTGGAGTAAACAACTTGTTTTCCTGTGCTTGCAGCTGCTCTGGGCACAAGACCCTTATGAGTTCCTAATGGCAGGGGAGTGGTTTTTGCTGGGCTTGCAGCTGAAAAATCCTGAGAGCTAGGACATGGCCATTAGTCAAGGAGAGCCCTATATAAGCTGCTCTGGAACACAATATAATGGGCATTGTGGGCATTCTTGTTTCAAGGATGACCTCTCTCTCTCTCTCTCTTTCTCTCTCTCTCTCTCTGTCTCTGTCTCTGTCTCTCTCTCTCTCTCTCTCTCTCTCTCTCTCTCTCTGTGTGTGTGTGTGTGTGTGTGTGTGTGAAAGAGAGAGAGAGAGAGAGAGAGAGTGAGTGTGTGCGTGCGTGCGTGTGTTTGTGTGTGTGTGTGTTTCAATCTCCAGCCCCTTGCCTGACTCACATACTGTCCCATGGTAGACAGGCAGGATAGTATATCCAGTCTCATGTTGAAGTAAAGGTCGCTGATCCATTCAGAGTTTAGTTTTCTGTGGGGTCATTATTATGAATCTCTTTGGATTCTTCTACATTCAGCTTGCCCAGCACCATTTATTGAAGATGTTCTTTATTTCTTTGTGTGCTTCTAGCTTCTTTATGAAAAATCAGGTGCCCATAGATGTGTGGATTTATGTATTGATCTTCAATTATATTTCATTTATCAGTGTATCTGTTTTTGTGCCAATACCATACTGTTTTCACTACTATAACTCTGTAGCACAATTTGAGATCAGGGATGGTGAAGCCTCCAGTAGATGATGATGATGATGATGATGAATGTTGTTGTTATCATTTCAAGTTATTTTAGATATCCTGTGCATTTGCATTTCCATATGAAGCTGAAAATTATTCTTTCAATCTCATGAAAAATTGAAATTTTTGTTTGCTTGTTTTTATTTTTTGTTTTTCAAGACAGGATTTCTCTGTATAACAACATTGACTGTCCTTGAACTCACTTTGAACACCAGGCTGTCCTTGAATAAAAAATTGGATTTTTGATGGAGACTGCATTGAATCTGCAGCTTTCTTTTCACAGGTGGCCATTTTTAATATACTAATCTTACTGATTTCTTAACATAGGAGATCTTTCCATCTTCTGACATCTTCTTCAATTTCTTTCTTCAATGTCTTGAATTTTTTTCATACAAGCCTTTCATGTGCTTGGTTAGAGTTATTCCAAAATATATTGTTTCCCTGATTTCTTTCATAGTACGTTTGTGATTTGTTTATAGAAATGCCTCTGATTTTTGTGTGTGTTAATTTTGAATCCTGACTCTTTGTTGAAAGTGTTTACCAGCTGTAGGAGTTTCCCAGTGGAATTTTTAAGGGTCTCTTATGTATACTATCATATCATCTGCATAAAAAGATACTTTGACTTCTCTTCCAATTTGTATCTCCTTGATACAAGATAAGTCTCTAGATAAGTGCACTAGATAAGTCTTCAAGTACTATACTGAATAGGTTTGGGGAGAGTGAACAACCTTGTCTTTTACCTGATTTTAGTGGAAAATCTTTGAGTCTATCTCAATTTTGGTTTATATTGGCTGTGAGGTTGATGTAAATTCTTTATTATGTTGACGTGTGTCCCTTGTATCTCTAATCTCTACAGGACTTTTATCATGAAGGGGTATTGGATTTTGTCAAAGACCTTCTCTGCATCTAATGAGATGATCATGTGGCTCTTGCCTTTCAGTTCAATTACATGGTGGATTACATTCATCAATTTATATATGTTGAGCCATTCCTTCATCTCTGGGATGAAGCTGACTTGATCATGGTAGGTAACCTTTTTAATGTGTTCTTGGATTCAGTTTGTAAGTATTTTATTGATATTTTTGTATCTATGTTCATAAGAGTAATTGATCTGTAATTCTCTTTCTTTGTTGAATATGTGGTTTAAGTATCATAAGATGAATCGGGCAAGTCTGTTTCCATTTTGTGGAATAAGTTGAGGAACATTGGCATTAACTCTTCTTTCAACATCTGCTAGAATTCTGCACTAAAACCAGGTGGCCTTGGTGTTATTTTAGCTGGCCGTCCTTTAACTACTGCTTCTAATTCACAGGGAGTCATAGGTCTGATTCAATTATTTATCTCATCTTGATTTAATTTTGGTACATTGTATGTATGAAGAAAATTATCCATTTCTTCTTGATTTTACAATTTAAAAACCTGAAGTATGGGTTTTTTAAGTATGTCCTTGTGAATCTCTAGATTTTCTCAGTGTCTGTTATTGTGTCCCCCTTTTCATCTCTAATTTTGTTAATCTGGATCTTCTCTCCCTGCCTTTTAGTTAATTGGATAAAGTGTTGTCGATTTTACTGATTTTCTCAAAGAACCAATATGTTGTCTCATTGATTTTTTTTTTGGTTTTCCTTTTGTTTGTTTGTTTGCTTGTCTGTTTCTACTTTATTGGTTTCAGTCCTAAGCTTGGTTATTTATTGCTGCTTATTCTTTTGGGTATGATTTATTCTTTCTGTTCTAGAGCTTTCAGATGTGCTTTTAAGCTACTCATATGAGATATCTCTAATTTTTTTTTTATGTAGGTACTTTGTGCTCTGAATTTGTCTCTTAGAACTGATTTCATTGTGTCCTATAAGTTTGGTCATGTTGTGTTTTCATTTTCATTCAATTCTAGAGTTTATAATTTCTGGCTTGACCTATTTTTCATTCAGCAGAGAGTTGTTCAGTTTCCATGTTGTCGTTGCTGAAATCCAGCTTTAAACCATGGTGGTCAGATAAAATACAGGGTCTTATTTCAGTTTGCTTGTATCTGTTGAAGGCTACCTGCAGATCACTCTCTCTCTCTCTCTCTCTCCTCTCCTCCAAATTCAATCTCCATTCTCATCCCCAGTTCAGGAAAAGACCACCTGCTGCGGCCTCACCTAACTCTCTGTCCCAATTCCTAGGGGACAAAGCAGATCCTGTTGGAACATCCTACTTTCCTCCTTCCTGTGAACCCCCTCAACACCTCCCTCTTTTAATCCATTTCCATTCTGTCAGCTTTCAATTCCTAGAAATACATCATACCTGGGACCCGCAGTAGCCCCACCTGGCAGGATCTCAGAAGCACTTCCTACCAGGCAACCCAGCCACTAAACCCAGCTAAGAACCAGAGAGGACAACAGAAAATTAAAAGACCAAAAAGAACCAAAGTTTGATGAGTTTGTGCAGAACCAGCGCTACCAGATTCAGAAGGAAAGTGCATGGCATGCAGCAGGGATGAAATGGCACTAGCTTCCACAGCCCTCCCCAGAGTCCGAACCCTGCCATGTGCAAAGCCGCCTGTGACCTGCAATATCCCTAACCTACTATGTCGTCTGTAACATGCAATGCCAACTATAACTTGCAATGCCACCTTGTAATGTACAATGCACCTGTAACATACAATGCTATCTGTAGCATACAACACCACCTGTAACACACGAAGAACTTGTAACGTGAAATCTGTAATGTTTGATGCCACCTGTGATGAGCAGGACCTGTATCATTCAATGTCCCCTCTAATGTGCACTGACACCTATAACAGGCATTGCCACCTATAATGCGCAGTGCCACCCATAGCATGCAATACCACCTCCTGCTTACTTCCAGCTTTCAATTACTCCAAAACAAAGGGGCCCATGGAGTGGATATGTATTCAGGGGGGAGGACAGTGGATCACTGCCACACTCATTCTTACAGAAGACCAGTCCTTCAACCAACTGTGGTCCTGACCATCAGCATGAAAGAGACAACTTCCTCATGATGCAGATTCCACAAACCACATCTCATTCTTTACTGATCATAAAAAAGCTTGTCATCTGGCATCCTAACATCACTCAACATTACCTTCTTCCTGTTTTCTGAGGCGCATGTGTTAGAAAGGAGATAGGAATTCTGACACTGGCCTCACCAGAACTGTAAATGAGCTGTGTGCTGGGCTCTGGGTGAAGTCACTCAAAATAAGCAATGAGTTCACACCCTTAATTTGTTTTGAAATAATTGAAAAATAATATTTACTCAAATAAATCAGTTTTAGAAGAAAGAGTTGTAGTCCAGTTAGAAAATTTAAAAAATCATTGCAGTTTGAGCAGGCATTAAAGTCCATCCCACTGGCTACAGCAAATGAAATCTGGATGCCAGCTTGCAATTTGAATGATTTCCCAGACACAGGGAAACCCAGCCCAGAGTCTGTTACATGTATGTACAATGTATTATTCTTAAAGCTCCAGACATAATGTCATAAAACAAAGCTTAATACAGAAGGATAAAAAAGAGTTTATGCCTATATTCTGTATTCTGTCTACATTCTCCTATGAATAAATCATTTGCTGTGCCACAGCTCTATGAGTTGCTGTTTCTGATTCCAGTCTCTCCAGTGCACAGATGTGTGCATGACCTGCCTCCCTTGGCAGGACACTCTCAGGCCTCTGAGCAACAACTCATTTGATTTTTTGTAATCAAATTTCTCATTATGATAGTCTGGTTTTGCCTTTACTAACAAAAGTTTCCTATTTCCTCCAAACTAGCATGTCTGTTTATCTTAAGATAAGAAAGTAGCTGGTCTTCTACTTCCATAGGTTTTGGGGAAGAAATGAACATATATGTTTATGAATAAACAGTGAGTGGCAAGCTGGGCATAGACTCACACCTGAAATCACAGCACACAGAAATGGCTGTGAGTTTGCACCACCTGTAGCTACCTAGTGAATTCTAGGCCAGCTTGAGGGGGGTGTGAATGACAAAAGCCTGAAGTTGGTTACTAGTGACCCCACTGAAACAGGGCAGGCAGAAACGAGAAGTCAGACAGGAGTGGGTTCAAACTGGTTTCTTCCCCTCTAGCTGGCCAGGTGAGCAACTGGTTCCCAGAAGTAAGAATCACCAGAAGTAAGAAGGTGATGCCCTCTGCCTTGTGCTGGACACTGAGTCCCTGATGTGGGAAGGTCATTTGTCTATCTGTTGCTTTCATTGGTTAATTAATAAAGAAACTGCTTGGCCTGATAGGTCAGAACATAGATGGATGGAGTAGACAGAACAGATTGCTGGGAAGAAGGGAAGTGATGTCAGATGCCATGGAGCCAGCCACCAGGTCAGACATGCTGAATCTTTCCCAGTAAGACATCACCTCGTGGTGCTACACACATTATTAGAAATGAGCTAGTCAAGATGTGAGAGTTAGCCAATAACAGGATAGAAATAATGGGCCAGGCAGTGTTTAAATGAATACAATTTGTGTGTTGTCCGGACCACCGGGCGGCGGAACGCGGCCGGACCACCGGGCGGCGGAACGCGGCCGGACCACCGGGCGCGCGGAACGCGGCCGGAGGACGCCCAGCGCAGCCGGCGGGGACCCACTGGGACCAGAGCGGCAGCAGAGGACACAGGCTGCTGGCGGCGGGAACCGTCCCAGCAGGAGAAGCAGGCTGCAGGGACCGCGCGCGCAACACCAAGAACAGATCGCCCCACTACAATTAAACCGAAGAGGTAGGCCTTCGGTTGGGGAGGTCCCTGGCAAAGGAGGAGCCGGGTCCTATTCCTGAAGACTTTTCTGAGGGGTGAGAGGGATCTTGGCCCCCGGCAGGATCCAGGAAACAGAGCAAGGGCATTTTGTAGGAGGAGCCCCTGGCCAGCAGGGGAACCTGAACCAGTTTTAAAAGACCCCTTAGATAGCATCGATAGGAGATGGGCAGGCGCCAAGGAAAGAATTCACCCAATAATCTGAAAAACAACATGAAAACACCAGAACCCAACGATCTTACAACAGAAGGTCTCCAACACCATAACACAGAAGAAGTGGAAAAAATTGACTTTATGAAAGCTGTAGAGTCCCTTAAACAACATGTGAAAAATGCCCTTACAGAAATGGATGAGAAGTATAACCAAAAATTTGAAGAAATGAGTAAATACGTACATAATACCCTGGGAAACCAAGAAAGAACGATCAAACAGGTAATGGAAACAGTTCAAGAATTGAAAACTGAAATGGAAGCAAGGAAGAAAACACAAACTGAGGCCCAGCTGGATATGGAAAATCTAGGTCAACGAGCAGAGCCTACAGAAACAAGCATAATCAATAGAATACAAGAAATAGAAGAGAGAATCTCAGATTCTGAGGACAACATAGAGAAAATAAACGCTCTGATCAAAGAAAACTGCAAAGCCAACAAATTCTCATCACAAAACATTCAGGAAATATGGGACACAATAAAAAGACCAAATCTAAGAATAATAGGAATAGAAGAAGGAGAAGAGTCACAGCTCAAAGGCCCAGAAAATATTTTGAACAAAATTATGGAAGAAAACTTTCCCAACATAAAGAAAGATATTCCTTTGAATATTCAAGAAGCATATAGAACACCAAACAGACTGGATCAAAGGAAAACATCCCCTCGCCATATAATAATCAAAACACAAAATATACAGGTTAAAGAAAGAATACTAAGAGCTGCAAAGGAAAAAGGCCAAGTAACTTATAAAGGTAAACCGATCAGACTTACACCTGATTTCTCTATGGAAACAATGAAAGCCAGAAGGTCCTGGATAGAAGTACTGCAGAAGCTAAGAGACCATGGATGCAAGCCCAGACTACTATACCCAGCCAAGCTTTCGTTCACTATAAATGGAGAAATCAAGACATTCCAGGATAAAAACAAATTTAAACAATACGTAGCCACGAATCCAGCCCTACAGAAAGTAATAGAAGGAAAATCGCAACCCAAGGAATCCAACATTGCCAACACTGCTTACAATAACTCAGGCATCTAGCGACCCTTCACTAGCACAACTCAAAGAAGGGAGACACACAAATTCTACTTCCAAAAACAATAAGAATATCTGGCGTAAACAACCACTGGTCATTAATATCACTTAATATTAATGGTCTCAATTCACCTATAAAAAGGCACAGGCTAAGAGATTGGATACGAAAACAGGATCCAACATTCTGCTGTTTGCAAGAAACACATCTCAACCACAAAGACAGGCATCTACTCAGAGTAAAGGGCTGGGAAAAGATCTTTCAAGCAAATGGTCCTAAGAAAAAAGCAGGTGTGGCCATATTAATTTCTAACAAAACTGACTTCAAACTAAAATCAATCCGAAGAGATCGAGATGGACACTTTATACTCATAACAGGAACAATTTGTCAGGATGAAGTCTCAATCCTGAATATTTACGCCCCTAATATAAAAGCACCCACGTATGTAAAAGAAATATTACTAAAACTCAAGGCAGACATCAAACCACACACACTAGTAGTAGGAGACTTCAATACACCTCTCTCAGCAATGGACAGGTCAATCAGACAGAAACCTAATAGAGAAGTAAGAGAACTACTGGAGGTAATGAAGCAAATGGACTTAACAGACATCTATAGAACATTCCACCCAAATAGGAAAGAATATACCTTCTTCTCTGCAGCCCATGGAACCTTCTCGAAAATTGACCACATACTCGGAAACAAAGGAAACCTCCACAGATACAAAAAAATATCAGAGTCCACCTGTGTCTTATCAGATCACCACGGATTAAAGTTAGAATTCAACAACAATCCTACCTCCAGAAAGCCGACAAACTCATGGAAACTGAACAGTCAACTACTGAACCACACCTGGGTCAAGGAAGAAATCAAGAAAAAAATTAAAGTCTTCCTTGAATTTAATGAAAATAAAGGGACAACATACTCAAACCTATGGGACACCATGAAAGCAGTGCTAAGAGGAAAGTTCATAGCACTAAGTGCCCACTTAAAGAAAACAGAGAAAGCATACATCGGAGACTTAACAGCACACCTGAAAGCTTTAGAAAAAAAAGAAGCAGATGCACCCAGGAGGAGTAGAAGACTGGAAATAATCAAACTGAGGGCGGAAATCAACAAAATAGAAACGCAGAAAACAGTCCAAAGAATCAATGAAACAAAAAGTTGGTTCTTGGAGAAAATCAACAAGATCGACAAACCCCTATCCAAACTAATTAAACGACAGAGAGAGAACACGCAAATAAATAAGATCAGAAATGAAAAGGGGGACATAACCACAGACACAGAGGAAATTCAGAGACTCATTAGATCTTACTACAAAAGCCTGTATGCCACAAAACTAGAAAATACAAAAGAAATGGACATTTTTTTAGATAAGTACCACATACCAAAGCTAAACCAAGACCAGGTGAACGATCTAAATAGACCTGTTAGTCACGAAGAGCTAGAAACCGTTATCAAAAATCTACCTTCCAAAAAAAGCCCAGGACCAGATGGTTTCAATGCAGAATTCTACCAGAACTTCCAAGAAGAGCTAATACCTATACTCCTTAATGTATTTCACAATATAGAAACAGAAGAGTCATTGCCAAATTCCTTTTATGAAGCTACAGTTACCCTGATACCAAAACCACACAAAGACCCAACCAAGAAAGAAAATTACAGGCCGATCTCACTCATGAATATCGATGCAAAAATTCTCAATAAAATACTGGCAAACCGAATCCAAGAACACATTAGAAAAATTATCCATTATGATCAAGTAGGCTTCATCCCAGAGATGCAGGGCTGGTTCAACATACGCAAATCTATCAATGTAATCCACCATATAAATAAACTGAAAGAAAAAAACCATATGATCATTTCATTAGATGCTGAAAAAGCATTTGACAAAATTCAACACCCCTTTATGATAAAAGTCTTGGAGAGATTAGGGATACAAGGATCATACCTAAATATAATAAAAGCTATTTACAGCAAGCCGTCAGCTAACATTAAATTAAATGGAGAAAAACTCAAAGCCATCCCACTAAAATCAGGAACACGACAAGGCTGTCCACTCTCTCCATACCTCTTCAATATAGTGCTTGAAGTTCTAGCAATAGCAATAAGACAACATAAAGGGATCAAGGGGATTCGTATCGGAAAAGAAGAAGTTAAGCTCTCGTTATTTGCAGATGATATGATAGTATACATAAGCGACCCCAAAAACTCTACCAAAGAACTCCTACAGCTGATAAACACCTTTAGTAATGTGGCAGGATACAAGATCAACTCCAAAAAATCAGTGGCCTTCCTATACACTAAGAATAAGGAAACAGAGAGGGAAATTAGAGAAGCATCACCTTTCACGATAGTCACAAATAGCATAAAATATCTTGGGGTAACTCTGACCAAGGATGTGAAAGATCTATTTGACAAGAACTTTAAGTCTTTGAAGAAAGAAATTGAAGAGGACACCAGAAAATGGAAAGATCTTCCTTGCTCCTGGATTGGGAGGATCAACATAGTAAAAATGGCAATTCTACCAAAAGCAATCTATAGATTCAATGCAATCCCCATCAAAATCCCATCAAAATTCTTCACAGATCTGGAGAAGACAATAATCAACTTTATATGGAAAAACAAAAAACCCAGGATAGCCAAAACAATCTTATACAACAAAGGATCGTCTGGAGGCATTACCATCCCTGACTTCAAACTCTACTACAGAGCTACAGTATTGAAAACAGCTTGGTATTGGCATAAAAACAGAGAAGTCGACCAATGGAATCGAATAGAAGACCCTGACATTAACCCACAAACCTATGAACACCTGATTTTCGATAAAGGAGCTAAAAGTATACAATGGAAAAAAGAGAGCATCTTCAACAAATTGTGCTGGCAAAACTGGATGTCAACCTGTAGAAGAATGAAAATAGATCCATATCTATCACCATGCACAAAACTCAAGTCCAAATGGATTAAAGACCTCAATATCAGTATGAACACAGTAAACCTGATAGAAGAGAAAGTGGGAAGTACTCTACAACACATGGGCACAGGAGACCACTTCTTACGTATAACCCCAGCAGCACAGACATTAAGGACCTCATTGAATAAATGGGACCTCCTGAGATTGAGAAGCTTCTGTAAAGCAAAGGACACTGTCACTAAGACACAGAGGCAACCCACCAACTGGGAGAAGATCTTCACCAACCCCGCAACTGACAAAGGTCTGATCTCCAAAATATATAAAGAACTCAGGAAACTAGACCGTAAAAGGCTAATCAACCCAATTATAAAATGGGGCATTGAGCTGAACAGAGAATTCTCAACAGAAGAACTTCAAATGGCCAAAAGACACTTAAGGTCATGCTCAACTTCCTTAGCGATCAGGGAAATGCAAATCAAGACAACTTTAAGATACCATCTTACACCTGTCAGAATGGCTAAAATCAAAAATACCAATGATAGCCTTTGTTGGAGAGGTTGTGGAGAAAGGGGTACACTCATCCATTGCTGGTGGGAATGCAAACTTGTGCAACCACTTTGGAAGGCAGTATGGCGGTTTCTCAGGAAATTCGGGATCAACTTACCCCTGGACCCAGCAATACCACTCTTGGGAATATACCCAAGAGAGGCCTTATCATACAACAAAAGTATATGCTCTACAATGTTCATAGCAGCATTGTTTGTAATAGCCAGAACCTGGAAACAACCTAGATGCCCTTCAATGGAAGAATGGATGAAGAAAGTATGGAATTTATACATATTAGAGTACTACTCAGCAATAAAAAACAAGGACTTCATGAATTTTGCATACAAATGGATGGAAATAGAAAACACTATCCTGAGTGAGATAAGCCAGACCCAAAAAGAGGAACATGGGATGTACTCACTCATATTTGGTTTCTAGCCATAAACCAAGGACATTGAGCTTATTATTAGTGATCCTAGAGAAGCTAAATAAGGAGAACCCAAAGAAAAACATATAGGCATCCTCCTGAATATTAACCTTCAGCAAGCGATGAAAGGAGACAGAGACAGAGACCTAAATTGGAGCACAGGACTGAAATCTCAAGGTCCAAATCAGGAGCAGAAAGAGAGAGAGCACGAGCATGGAACTCAGGACCGCGAGGGGTGCACCCACACATTGAGACAATGGGGATGTTCTATTGGGAACTCACCAAGGCCAGCTGGCCTGGGTCTGGAAAAGCATGGGATAAAACCGGACTTGCTGAACATAGCGGACAATGAGGACTACTGAGAACTCAAGAACAATGGCAATGGGTTTCTGATCCTACTGCACGCACTGGCTTTGTGGGAGCCTAGGCAGTTTGGATGCTCAACTTACTAGACCTGGATGGAGGTGGGGGTTCCTTGGACTTCCCACAGGACAGGGAACCCTGATTGCTTTTCGGGCTGGGGGGGAGACTTAATTGGGGGAGGGGGAGGGAAATGGGAGGCGGTGGCGGGGAAGAGACAGAAATCTTTAATAAATAAATAAATTAAAAAAAAAACAAACAAAAAAACAAAATAGGAGGTCATGAGGTAGAAGGCATGTTTGAAGACAGTCACAAGTAAATTTCCAAATTAATAAAAGAACATGAGGTGAGAAAAAAAAAAAAACAATTTGTGTGTTGTTATTTTGGGTCATAAGCTAGCAGGCAGCCGGGATCCAGGTGGCAGGAACACGGCCCGCTGCTCCTTCTACAAATGGCGCACAACATGGGGCTCGAACCCATGACCCTGAGATTAAGAGTCTCATGCTCTACTGACTGAGCTAACCGGGCTGGTAGTGACTAATGGTGGCAGAGGGGAGGGCGGATATGTCAGGAGGGGGCAGCTCTGCACCTCAGCACTCATCAGCTGAGCACAGGCTATTCCAGATGTGATGATGGAGCAATGTGCATCCAATACGTTTATAACACAGATGATAAATCTCAATCAGAGTGTGAGGTTCATGAGCATTAATCATGGAGAGAAAGATTTGGTGAGAATAACGTTCATATCGGGCATTAAAGCTCTAGCTATATTTTAATTACAGCAGTGACAGGAATCAATTTGAAAAACGTTTTTGCAACAAGCTTTACCTGCACAGTTTTTTAAAGTTTTGCATTTGTCAAAGTGACTGCCCATTTGTTTTTTTCCTCCCCAGAGTAATCACTGGGTTCTGGACAAAGGATGGAATGCAGCAATCTACGGGATAAAGAAGGGGTGAAAACGCTTTGAGCCATACCAGACACAATCATTGTTGTCCATGTACTGTTGTTATGAACAGAGGTTGAAATAAACTAATTATCCAACGTTAACTGCCCACAGGCACGTTTTTACAATTTGCATCAGTGCCTGCCTGCCGCATCCATAGCAGTATGCGGTGCATTTTCAGAAAGTCTACAGCTGGTCAGATGGGTCAGTAGTGCCGCGCAAAATTCCAGGACCTGATTTTGAGCCCAGAATCTGCTCCTAAAATTTGTCCTCTGACCTCCCTACATGGTCTGCGGCACACTTACATGTACAAACCTGGACTCACACACACACACAAACACACACACATAACATGCAAACAATACTCACAGTAAAACATAAAGAGAATTCTAATGTTGCTGAAACACACCAATCAAACTGTTCTCATATTTCAGGTGCAAAATTGAAAAGAAGGAGAATTTTTAAAAATGATAAGCCAGAAGCAGTGCAGTTGAGTGCTAATGTAAATTACGGGGCACCCTGAGAAGCAATCGGTCCCCACCATCTCTCCAGCTCCCCTTCTCTCCTGCCCTCTGCAGAGGAGGGGCGTCTTGCAAACTGGAAAAGTCAGAGTGCAACGCCAGGCTGAACTGGTGGGCAGCGCCTTCTCTGAAAGCCTGAAGCTAGCAAGTGTGTGCTGCCTTAGTTTTCTAATGTGATTGTGTCTCTTGGAGGGCGTCTCTGAACTCTAGCCCTGCACAGCTGGGACTCCGGATACTGGCCGTGGGCATTTGAGAGGCATCTTCGCCAGCTGTGTCTTCATCATCCTGGAGGGCCCAGGGCCCGAGTATCCGATCGAGTCCTCCCACAGAACTTGCAGGTTGGTACGGGCAGATGCTCTTGTGCTGAGCAGTGAGCAGTTTCTCTCTGCCTAGATAGGCACCGCCTAGGAAGGTGCTAAGTTCAGTGAATCTGGTGACGTCATCTAGGTTCAGTGAATCCGGTGACGCCATCTAGGTTCAGTGAATCTGGTGACGTCATCTAGGTTCCATGTGTGAATCTGGTGACGAAATTTAGGTTCAGTATTTGAATCTGGTGATGTCCGGGTTCTATGCGCGAATCCTGTGATATCCAGGTTCTGTGTGTGAATCTGGAAATACCAGAGATGGTATAAACATGGGTGAGGAACAAGAGAAGCAGACCCCCACTTACCTGCAGCCAGGGAACAAGAGAGCAGGCAGGGCTGTGCTGCAGCCTGCAAGACAATGAAGACTGAGGCTGTCCCGGATGCGCTCAGCAAGCTGGCGGGGGCTGCACCCTAGCTGTACACCACAGGCGAAGAGGAGCTGTGCAGTGGTGGCAAGGGTGCCACCAGGGAGAGGCGGTACAGCAGAGATCTATCTTGATCGACTCAGCTGAGGAACTGGGAGGAGACAGAACAGGAAATGGTGCCGAGAGTGTTGGGATCCTGCTTACAGTATGACAAAGTTCAGCTTACACTCCAAGAGAATGGAAAACCATGCAGAATATGTAAAGACTGACTACATGCTCCTGAAATCCCAAGAGCAAATGCTTCACATCTGGCTGATAAATATGAATACCAATTAACTGGGAAGTCCCTAGACCTTATATTACTAACCAGCATCCCCACCCAACACATTAACGTGAATGAGCGTTTAGTGATGTTCAGGGAGGCTTGTGGGAAGATAGTCTGCATGACAAAGTGACAGCATGCAAACCCGTCCCACCCAGAAGAGTGCAGGGACTGCACTACCAGCTCATCCAGGGAGTGTGTTCCACAGGCTTTGGAATCTGCCTGCCTCTTGGCTCCAAACCACCTTCCCAGCTGCCAAAAGCAGACCTTGATATGATTTTTATGGTGCACACAGGACCACATAACCAAAGCAAATTCGTCCTGGAGAGTTTCTGCAGACACACTACTTTCCAGCAGTGAGTGTTTCACAGAATCGCGTCTTACCAGGAGAATGACATGAACCCCTGGAGGCAGCCCGAATTCTACACCTCAGTACTTGGATGACGAGCGACAGGACCAGAGCTGAAAGAAGTCTCTGAGGATGTTCACCGCAAGGCGCAGGAGAGCCCGGCTCAGGGGCTCAGGCACCAGAAGTTCAACAGTACAGGAAGTCCACCTGAGGCAGTGAAGTCTGAGAATTAAAAGATGGGGACACCCCCTCAGGAAGTGAAGTGAAACAGTCTTTATTAAGGAATATTCCAGTCAAGTGAGGAATGCGGGAAAAGGAGGGACATGCCCAGAGTTTACAGATTTGACGCAGAAATCCAGCAGTAAAGTCGCACACAGGGTTCCAAGGGGCTGCCTCCGGGCCCTTGCGAGTGGCTGGCTGTTTATGAGAACTGTGCTTTCCACAGACCAAAGACTGATACCATTTCTCTGGGTTTGGTTAATCCTCCAAACGCATCTTAGGCCCCACCAGTTGGGGATCCCATCCTCTGTGATGTTCCCCTAGCGCAGTCGGGGAGATGATTACAAACTGCTCTCAGGGGCACTCCCACTTAGGGAACTGAGTGATGTGCCTCTAGCCCATGTTGAGATCTGATTGGTCAGCAGTGACTGACCCTGGCTGTTGGCTGTTAGCTCCACCTGCAGCATTGTGACTCACTGTCCTTTAATGTGTGACTGGTCCAGGACCTTTGCTGGTGTCTTGTTGGCTGTTAATCACATTGTGTTCCCTTTGTTCTTTGTTTATGTACCCAGACCATAGTTTTTACCGTCTTTCTCTTCATCGTTGCGCACACCTAGGTCCATCTAGAGGCACAGTTGGAAGCCTTTTAGAACTGAAATTCTCTTCTTCATTGTCCCGCACCTTTAATGAAAAACTCATAAGTCATGGTAAGACCAAAAATATCTGTTAGATGTACTTTAGTCTAGAGTCCCCATTATTAAGCTCTTCGTGGCTGTAACACATTTTCTGAATACAATTCATTCAAGACAATATTTGACAAATATTCCAAAGGTAAAGATATGAATACAATAATACGACTACCTTACATAATATATGTTGTAATAAAACAAAATGATAAAATAATACTAAAGATAAGATGCAGGCCTAATTATGATCTATGCATGTGTCTGCACTGGGAATGGAAATAGAATGGAGATAGGGGATGCTTGGCCTCTGAAGACCCAGCTTGAGGGGTTCAGAGAAATTCCAGCCCCTTGAGGGCATTCCCTTTTCATTGTCTCCAGGCTACAATTTCTTCCTCCTTTAAAAGGGAAAGATAGTAAAAGAGGAAAGAAGGGAACTCGAAAAACTGCAGAGACCTTGTTATTATTACTTTTTAATTGAAAGGGTTCAGCTGGGATAACCTCTTCATCCCCCAACGACAGAAGAAAAACAATCTGTATGGTCCCAAAGCGCCATCTACCGGCCATTGGGTAATTCAGGAACGACAATTCCTGATCCCTTTGTGATGAATTTAGCAGAAAAACACCATCCTGATGATGATCTATAAGTGTGCAACCTTGTGTTATAGTTGGGATCTGTGTCGGGGGTGGATGAGCACCCACCGAAGTTTCCAGCTACTGTGTCCAGGGGAAATAATTGTCCCAGAGACACAAATGACTGTTTGTTTGGTTTTCGAATCAGGGTTTCTCTGTAGCTTTGGAGTAAACAACAGTTTATTAAGAAAGGGGTGGGCTCGTCATTTACACAGCAGCCTCACTTTTCTTGTGCTCACAAATCACAGGCTTTCCCAGAACACGCTCTACCTGTTACACGTAATCTGTCAGTCAGCGTCTTTTACATGGTCATCTGATGCCTCTTCCTCTTCTCCACATCCCTACCCTCCTGCCACGCCCTCCACTTCCACCTGTGGTCCCGGAAAGGTTTAAGGAGCAGTAATGATTATACATTAATTATTATATTAATCTATTAATTATTATATTATGATGTGGAAAAGCAATTGTAAGGAGGAATCCAATGGTGGAAGAAATGAAAAACAGAACGATACAAGGTTGTAACCATTGAGTACCAGCAATGGCGGGAAAAAATTTAGAGAAACAAAAATACGAGCAAGAGATACCCACAGACAGACCTGGGCAAATCTCTCTGCATTCTTTTTGCCGTGGTTGATGACTGTGAGTCTCCTGCCTGCCTTTCCAGCAAGCTATGCTCACGCCTGAATAATACATTGCTCCTCTTACAGCCTCGTCCACTTTCTCCTTTCACACTGTTGCTTACTGTTTTCTTTGGGGCTCTACTTTCCTGAGGGTGTTTAAGACGAAGCAGGTGGCCAAAAATAACCATAGTTCTGTATAAAGTCAGTTAGGGGATTTTCTTAGGGACTGAGGAAAAATCCCAGAGGCTCCTTTGTCACTTGGGCTATCTGGTAGGATGGGTCAGGGTGTGGCTGACCACGTGGTTTCCCTCAGAATCACTGTGGGCATTGTTTGTCGAGTTGATGCTGCTCCTCTGTGTTGTTTGGAGCTGAGCAGATCAAGGCTTTCTCAGAAGCACTGATGAAAGGACAAGAGAACATTAGTTCCCTTGTCCAGGGGAAAACTTGGCAAGGTCTGGCCTGGGGCTGGGGCCAGGACCTCAAAGGTTAAGGTTTGGGCCCTGAAGAGAACCTGGATTCCTTAGCTTTCCCCTAAAGAGGCTGGAGTCGTCGAGCCTAGGACTGCTGTGTGTCTGCCTGTGATGGACTCGAGACATCCTGTTCCCTTTGTGCAGCATGCTTAATTAGCACTTTCTCCCATTGTGTGATAGTTTCCTGCTCACTCTGTCCCATTTTCCCCCTCGAACTATATCTAAGATGCTGTACTTCTCAATGAGCTTGCTCAGCATAAGACAGCTTGCCCAAGACCTCCTGCTCCTAAATTTTCCCATCTTCTCTATTTTCTGATCACTATCTTCCTCTCTGAATGCTGTCACTGAAGAAGAAACTGTTATGTTAGTCCTGGTCACTCTATAGCAAGTACATTGGTAATATTTAACATCTGGTGTCTCCCATGAGATAGAGAGAGTGCAGACGTTCCTCCATCTTGTATTCTTGCTGAGACTATTTCAGGTTTAACTAGAATCTGATCTCCTTTGATGGAGCGTCCCTTGAAAAATTGCCCAATTATATTCTAGAATCTAACTTATCTAGGCCTTTGTCAAAACTGCCTCTGTATGTGGAACCTCCCTCAGCTAACTGCTTATCTTTGCTTCAGTTAAAACTGCTTGCTTCAAACTGCTCACTCTGTGAGGTGACCCCTCCCCCTTGCAGCTGCTGAACAAGTAGTCTGGATGAGGTCTCTGCCCTTAAAAACTGTGTTCTGGACACTTGGGGCCCACACTTAGATCCCTGAACCTTGGGTGTGGTTCCAACCAGTTGGAATAAATAAATAAATAAATAAATAAATAAATAAATAAATAGTCAGTTGAAACTGACTATACACTGTGTCTGGGAGATGATCTCTGGTGAGCTCCCAATAACACTTTGGCCTCTTGGAGCAAGAGAACAGGAGATCCACTAGAGCCATGCGTGATAGTTCAGAAAAACTATAGGATCCCTTTTTTCCATCCCTGCATTATTTACCATTGACTCTCTTTAAGAAGTATAAAGCTGAACGCAGTTGGTGGAGCAAGAACTGCATTGAGGCTAAGCCAAATCCCTGTTTCCGATGATGTTCTTCCCTGGTAACGCTCTCCCAAATCTTGTGTAGGCTTCCAGGTGAATACTGGGTTAATGACACCTCACATGCACGAGCCAGTGTTTCTCAGCGGAACCAAGATCCAAACCCTTCTCTTACCTTGATAAAGCCAGTGCTGTAGTAAAGCCAGTGCTTCATTGTTCTTAGAATGGATGATGATAATGTCGGTTAATGACTCACGTTCCATGTGTCTGGTGTGATTATCCTGGGAGTCTTTAACACAGAGGAGTGGGAACTGAAGTTCTCAGAAAAGCTAGTCATACTTGATGGTCAGCCTCAATAGTCATAGGATTGTGTGTGTGTGTCTGTGTGTGTGTGTATGTGTGTGTGTGTGTGTGTGTGAGAGAGAGAGAGAGAGAGAGAGAGAGAGAGAGAGAGAGAGAGAGAGAGAGAATGTGTGAGTACATGTGTATGAGAGAGTGTGTGTTTGTGTGTGTATGTGTGTTAGTGCTGTGGGATAATGCTCTTTTGCCCTGTAAAGATTTTTATTGTTTTAATAAAACATTGATTGGCCTGTAGTCAGGTAGGAAGTATAGGAGGGATGACCAGATTAGGAGAATTCTGGGAAAAGGTAAGGCTCAGTCTGTAGTCACCGAACAGACACAGAGGAGGAAAGATGAGACTACCTCACTGAGTAGGGTACCAAGCCACATGGCTAAACATAGATATTAATTATGGATTAAGTTGTAAGAGCTAGTTAATAATAATCCTAAGCTAATAGACCAAACAGTTTATAATTAATATAAGCCTCCTTGTGTTCTTTGGGACTAAATGTGGAATCAGGTGGAACAGAAGATTCCATCTACATGTGAGTATGTGTATGTGTACATGAGTGTGTGTGGTGTGTGGTGTGTGTGTGTGTGTGTGTGTGTGTGTGTGTGTGCCATTGATTGTTCCCTCAATGCATGGAAGCTTCTTGGTTTCATGAGGTACTATGTGCCGGTTTTGGTTCTGATACCCTGCACTACTAGAGTCTTATTCAGAACAGACCTTACACAGCCTATGTGTTCAGCTCATGCTCCAGTCCTAACTCTAGCAATTCCAGAGTATAGGGCTCATGCTAAGGTCCTTTATCCGTTTGGAGCTGAGTTTTTGACAGGTGAGGAATGGGGTCTAGTTTCATTCTTCCAGATTCTCTCATTCCTCAAGGATTTAAAACATAAAACACTGTTTTTATCATCCCCATTCCTCACTACCCCTGGCTTCTCCAGCCATCTACCTTTCAAATCCATGTTCTCTTCTCATGGTTTTTTTATTTTTTTATTTATATTTTTATTAAAAATTTCTGCCTTCTCCCCACCTCCCATTTCTCTTCCCCTCTCCTTTCCCCTCCCTCTCCCTCTCCAATCCAAAGAGCAGCCAGGGTTCCCTGCCCTGTGGGAAGTCCAAGGTCCCCCCCCCCTCCATCCAGGTCTAGGAAAGTGAGCATCCAAACAGACTAGGCTCCTTACCTCAAGGCAGATATCAAACCACACACACTAATAGTAGGAGATTTCAACACACCTCTCTCACCAATGGACAGGTCAATCAGAAACCTAACAGAGAAATAAGAGAATTAATGGAGGTAATGAAGCAAATGGACTTAACAGACATCTATAGAACATTCCACCCAAATAGGAAAGAATATACCTTCTTCTCTGCAGCTCATGGAACCTTCTCAAAAATTGACCACATACTCGGTAACAAAGCAAAGTTCCACAGATACAAAAAAAAATATTAGTAACCACCTGTGTCTTATCAGATCACCACGGATTAAAGTTAGAATTCAAAAACAATGCTACCCCCAGAAAGCCAACAAACTTATGGAAACTGAACAGTCAACTACAGAACCACACCTGGGTCAGGGAAGAAATAAAGAAAGAAATTAAAGTCTTCCTTGAATTTAACGAAAATAAAGAGACAACATACTCAAACCTATGGGACACTATGAAAGCAGTCCTAAAAGGAAAGTTCACAGCACTAAATGCCCTCTTAAAGAAAAAGGAGAAAGCACATATTGGAGACTTAACAGCACACCTGAAAGCTCTAGAAAAAAAAAAGAAGCAGACTCACCTAGGAGGAGTAGAAGACTGGAAATAATAAAACTGAGGGCTGAAATCAACAAAATAGAAACACAGAAAACAATCCAAAGAATCAATGAAACAAAAAGCTGGTTCTTGGAGAAAATCAACAAGATCGACAAACCCCTATCCAAACTAATCAAACGACAGAGAGAGAACACGCAAATTAATAAGATCATAAATGAAAAGGGGGACATAACCACAGACACAGAGGAAATTCAGAGAATCATTAGATCTTGCTACAAAAGCCTGTATGCCACAAAACTGCAAAATGCAAAAGAAATGGACATTTTTTAGATAAGTACCGTATATTAAAGTTAAACCAAGACCAGGTGAACAATCTAAATAGACCTGTTCGTCGCAAAGAATTAGAAGCTGTTATCAAAAACCTCCCTTCCAAAAAAAGTTAAGGACCAGATGGTTTCAATGCAGAATTCTACCAGAACTTCCAAGAAGAGCTAATACTCCTTAATGTATTTCACAATATAGAAACAGAAGAGTCATTGCCAAATTCCTTTTATGAAGCTACAGTTACCCTGATACCAAAACCACACAAAGACTCAACCAAGGAAGACAATTACAGGCCAGTCTCACTCATGAACATCGATGCAAAAATAATGGCAAACCAAATCTTCTCATATTTTAAAATATGTAACTCCAGTTGGTGTTGGCCATCCGCACAAGAGTGCAATGTTGACCACAAGACACAGACAGTGGTCCAAACGGGAAGGACACTGACTGTCCCTCCCTCAGGAACTGCTTATAGTCTCTCAAGTAGGAACGAGGCCCTATGAGTCGTTACCCACCCACACTGGAATATTGACAGATTTAGCCTTTTGCAGGTAACACATATCTGTGTTGAGAATTCACGGGCCACCGCCCTTGTCACGCCCAGTAGACACTATTTTAAAGCAGTTCTCTTTGTATGATTTCCCCCACACACTTCTGCGATGTTCCCTAAGCTCTAGGTCGAAGGGGTGTGTAATAAATGTCCCATGTGGGGGTGAGCACTCCACGGTCACTTATTCTCTGCTCTCTGAGTTGCATTCTCTGTAAGAACCTCTGTTTACTGCAAGAAGTTTTCTGATGAGGGTCCAGAGCTACACTATTCTGTGGGTATCGGAGAGGTATTTAGAAAGCAATCAAATCCTGTATCAACTTACAAAATAGTACAACTACTTCACCATGGTCTTTGACATGTTTGGCAACAGGGTTTTGACCAGGTCCATAGTACAAGGCATAATTACCTGCTCCTATTGAGTAGGCTTTAAATCTGATCAGACAGATGTCAACCCCCAAGGCATTCATAGCACTACTGCAACATTGGGCAAGGCACGACAGGCTGGTCATTGGTGTATTTTGCAGGGTTCACAACTGGATAGGATTGATAAATTTTCTCCCCAAACAGCCCACACAGCATCCTCTGATTACAAAAGCTGGCCACCTAAAAGGAAGTTTCCTGATCAATACCGATTTGATTTTTCCAAATTCCATGACTGAACTGTGGGGTTTTCCTTAACAGGGTGTTACCCTCAAGTTCTAGCAGGCAGCTAAAAGAAATGGTGGAATTGCATTGTTTGGGGCATCTCTTAGAATCCCGTAAATAACAACCCTAAAAGCAGTACCCATGCCCAACACTGAGTGCATTGCTTAGGTTACAGGGAGCATCACCCCCAGATTTGGGGTATATATATTTTTAGGCTATGATCTCTTCTTTTGAGTTTATTTTTTAAAACAATCTTTTCTCATTATACATGTTAATCCTATTTCCCTCTCCCTCCCTTCCTCCTACTCCCCCCACCTCCCATGCAACCCACCCTCATCCACTCCTCAGAGAGGGTAAGGCTTCCCATGGGTAAGTCAACAAAGTCTAGCATATCACTTTGAGGCAGGACCAAGCCCCCCACTTATGAGTGAGTACATACCATGTTTGTCTCTTTGGGTCTGGACTACCTCACTCAAGATGTTTTTTCTAGTTCCATCCGTTTGCCTGAAAATTTCAAAATATCATTTTTTTTAACCACTGAGTCTTACTCCATTGATTAAATGTATCACACTTTCTTTCTCCATTCTTCAGTTGAGGGGCATCTAGGTTGTTTCCAGGTTCTGGCTACTATGAACAATGCTGCTATGAACATAGTTGAGCAAATGTCTTTGTGGTGTGAGTGTGCATCCTCGGGTGTATGCCCAAAAATGATATTTCTGGATCTTGAGGTAGATTAATTCTCAATTTTCTGAGAAACCACCATACTGATTTCCAAAGTGACTGTAAAAGTTTGAACTTCCACTGTAGGGATAGCCCAGCCCCTTAGGGGGCCTGTACACCTCGGGCTAATGTTTACATATAAATCTGGCGAGTGTGAGCCCCTATGCTCTCTCTTTTTTTTTTATTTCCTGCTCATCCTTGGATCCCTGGTGCTGTAAGCTATCCCTTCATTAAAATTTGCTGTTTCATTTTAAGCTAGCCTGGTTATTACGCCGATTACATTCCACCAGCAATAAAGGAGTGTTCCCTTAACTCTGCATTACGGCCGAGAGGCCTCAGAGTTGTCAGAAATGGCTTCAGAGTTCTACACTTCCTTTCCAGGAAAGGGTTGACTTTGTACTGATGCACCCATGGAATATGAGTTGAGTCAGCTACTAGATAAGGTCACCCCAGAGCAGCTGCCTCAACTCCCATGCCCTGGTCTGTGCAGTTGCTTTGACCAGCTGTGAACTGTGTTCTCAGGTGCAAAAATGTTTCAAAGCAGGTTTATTGGCCTACCTTTATTTAAGCTGGTCTCTGAAATTTTCTACATATTAGAATAGAGACTTCTCATAAGGGGGTAATTTGGGGATATTTTATGATTTTCATCTGCCTGATGCTGGGAGTTATGCTCCACTGTTGAAGGAGGTCATGAAGTAGAAGACGACCAGGTGGGGATACATTGGGTGACAGAGGAATACAGAGGCTATAGTTTACGGAGCCAGTATAGGACATTAGTGGAGATAGAATCACAGCTTCAGAAAGCAAAACTGGCATCCTCATAAATCACCACTAGTAAAACATAACAAAAGAGGAAACGCTAGCCTTACCACTAGGTGGCAGTGTAGCGTAAGCAGAGGGAAAAGTCTTTTCCCAGCTTCTGGTTCTCCCACAGCTGGAGAAAAATGCTCCACAGCTGCTTCCAAGGCAGGGGAAAGAAATCAGGCTTGTTAGGGCCGCCAGTGTGGGGAGCAGGCCAATCCAGATTCTGTTCGGGGCGGGCGAGTCCTGGGCAGGCTGAGTGAGCATCTGTGCATCAGTACTTTGTACTAGCTGTAGGAGTCTGCCAAGATGCTTCTCTCTGTAAAGTCCTAGTTTCAACATATGCAGTGCACATGAATATTACTGTCTTCCATGCAGTGGCGCTATAAACATATGTGATCTTTGTGATTTTATCTCATGGGGTGGAATGGACAGGCACTTGCTTCCTTACTCCATCTCTTTGCTTGAAAAAGAAATAAAATTTGTTTTGGATCTGAATTTTAATCTCTAGAAATGCTTGTGATACAACCAAGGGTCTTAGAAAGTAAAGACAGGTGATGTTTCTTTCTTTATGGTGCTTTGGTTTTGCTAAGACCGTCTTAAGACCTTCCCTGTGCTGCCTGTATTCTCTTCCTCACTTCCACATTACAATCGAAGCTCATTTCCCATGGGAATAATGCTCAACTTCCATGGTGGTCTGAAATCCTAGACCAACATTTCTGATCGTGACCTAGGCTGGAGGTCACAATGGGCACTGCAAGGCTTGAAATTTCCCTCTTTTGTTGCATGAAAATGGCATTCAGTTTATAGGCACACAAGAGAGTGTTACTCAAATAGCAGAATTCATTATTTCAGAGTCAAATAGTGACTGTGGAAGATGCAGCCACCCAGAATGTACAAATGTGACCTTATTTTGATGAATAAACCCCTGCAGTCATAATTAACATAGGATCCTTAGTTAAGGTTACTTTAAATTGTCTAGCACCCTCATAGACAGGAAGGTATCCATAGATGGTGAGTTTAGATTCTAGAAGAGACATGATCTTTCATCAGAACAAGGCCAGTTACAATCTAGTAGGATTCTGTTTGACTTGCTCCATTCCTTTCTAAATTCTCATAGATCTCTTTGCTATAGGCTTTATTATCCCAACTTGACATTTCTGGAAACTTTAGCTCAAAAACCTTAAAACCTCTCAGGGTCAGGAAGCCCATTTCTGTGTTTTGAAATATATCCATTTCCACCCTCGGTGTAGTGCTTAAATCCCATGGTCAAGCCCTTTCCAGGTGTCTTAGCTATAGTTCTACTGCTATGCTATATGCCATGATCAGAAGCAACACGAGGAGGAATTTCTTTTTATTATTATTATTTTTTAATTTATTTATTTACTAAGGATTTCTGCCTCCTCCCGGCAACTGCCTCCCATTTCCCTCCCCCTCCCCCTCCCCCGATCAAGTCCCCCTCCCTCATCTGCTCGAAGAGCAATCAGGGTTCCCTGACCTGTGGGAAGCCCAAGGACAGCCCACCTCTATCCAGGTCTAGTAAGGTGAGCATCCAAACTGCCTAGGCTCCCCCAAAGCCAGTACGTGTCAAAAACCCACTGCCATTGTTCTTGAGTTCTCAGTAGTCCTCATTGTCCGCTATGTTAAGCTAGTCCGGATTTATCCCATGCTTTTTCAGACCCAGGGCAGCTGGCCTTGGTGAGTTCCCGATAGAACATCCCCATTGTCTCAGTGTGTGGGTGCACCCCTCGCGGTCCTGAGTTCCTTGCTCGTGCTCCGTCTCCTTCTGCTCCTGATTTGGACCTTGAGATTTCAGTCCGGTGCTCCAATGTGGATCTCTATCTCTGTCTCCTTTCATCGCCTGATGAAGGTTAATATTCATGAGGATGCCTATGTGTTTGTCTTTGGATTCACCTTCTTATTTAGCTTCTCTAGGAACATGAATTATAAGCTCAATGTCCTTTATTTATGGCTAGAAACCAAATATGAGTGAGTACATCCCATGTTCCTCTTTTTGGGTCTGGCTTACCTCACTCAGGATAGTGTTTTCTATTTCCATCCATTTGTATGCAAAATTCAAGAAGTCCTTGTTTTTTACTGCTGAGTAATACTCTAATATGTATATATTCCATACTTTCCTCATCCATTCTTCCGTTGAAGGGCATCTAGGTTGTTTCCAGGTTCTGCCTATTACGAACAATGCTGCCATGAACATAGTTGAGCATATACTTTTGTTGTATGATAGGGCCTCTCTTGGGTATATTCCCAAGAGTGGTATTGCTGGATCCAGGGGTTATTTTACTTACACTTCCTTCTAAAATACTCTGTTTCTATATTGACTGCTACCAGTATAAACCAAGATGACCAGGACTGTTCTCCAGGTGAGGCCACCTACTCATGTGATCTTAATTTGTGGCAAGTTAGCATTAAAACCAGCTACAGGACCAAGTGTCTCACTCTCAGGCTGTGGTCCTGTTTTTATGCCATCTTTTGATGGACAGTTGTTTGCTCAATTCTCTACCTTCACGGGGTGTTCTAAGCTATCATACTTTAATCAGGGCCATGCTGAGTTCCCTGGCTCTATGGAAGCAGTGCATATGGAAGGCTTTCCTTCCACTTTCCCAAATATTGAACTTTTGGAGCAGGTTATTTAAGAACACATGCTTTGAGAGCTGTGTCTTGGTAGAGAACCAGAAGACCATGTCTGGGGTGTACTCAAGTGCTGCTAGAATAGGTGTAGCCTGGGACCCAACCAGGCTTCATCTCCAGGCCCAGGCTGTGTTTCATGCTTTGCACACTCATCACCACCAAGAGGGAGAATGTACACACCAAGAGTGTCATCCATTCCACAGACAGCATGGGTCTAGGAGAAAATTCTGCAGGAGGTTTGGGGAACAGTCTAGGGATATTTGGATAAGGAACTATGAAGACTGGGCACCTTCATCATGGTCTGTGAGTGGATGGAGTTACCTCTGTGGACATGTTCATTGGCCCCCTGCAGCCTCATTCCATTGCACAGAGCATGCTCTGAGATGAGTAGGGGGTGAAGACTCATAGATGAGTCCAAGGGCCGCAGCGCCCAGGGTTTCATTAGAGCCTGGATTCCCTACATAAGGAACACCGTGACAAATGACAGACAAGTGGCATTGTCCTCAAGTCAAGCTGTTGTTTGGAGTTGCTTCTATTCAGCCCTTTAGCATTACTGCCATAGTACTCAGTGTTTCTTTGGAGACATAAGACCTCGAGACCTCTATTTCCAGAGCACAAAATGTCAAACACAATCTCTTTTCCAAAGGACATTGCTATGTTATTTGAATTCATTGTGCATTTGAGACAAAGGAATGCGTTAGTGAATGATGGAATTTCTACATACAGTGGGAACTTCCTTGTTACATTTTCAATTTCTTTGCCAGCATTACGATAACAGATGGCACCCAAACATAGTAGCTTGAGGAAGTATTCGCTGAAGACCTGTTGGGACAAGGTATTAAGACGTTAACAAATACATGCATCATCTGAAGACTTGGGGAGAATTCTCCCCTTCCACTTCCAGCTTCTGGTAGATCTGCTCCTTGGTCTTCAGTTGTGTGACTGTGTTACTGCATCCCCTATCTCCATCTCGATACGGCCCTTCTTGTAACTCTCCTTGTTCTGACTAGTGACCATGTGACCATGTCTTTTCTAGAACTCTTGAGATTTGCTAGGATGAAGTATGGCACGGAATATGGCCATAGGATGGAACACACTCAAAAGCATCAGTTGTCTCAAGAACTGAAGCAAACGTTTACCCGTGCTGAACTCTGCACACAAGCAAGCCTGTGTGATGGGAACATCTGTAGAATTCTCATGATGAGAGTCTATCTGCACATTCAGAATGGACTGCTGACCTGAGCTGCCCTTTTGAAGGCCCAGAGTTGGAAATGTGAATCTTTATTATCAGTTTCAGTTAACTCAGACAGAAACTTCTACGACATGCTACAAGGAGATGTATTCTTGGTTTTAAAAAAAAAGATTTATTCTGCTATTTTAAATTATGTGTCTCTGTGTGTTTGTGGATGGGTATGTGCAGATGAGGTGTGGAGCCCAGAGACATTGGGTCCCCATGGAACTGGAGCTGCAGGTGGCTGGGAGCTGCCCCTCCTGGGTGCTAAGAATGGAATGCAGACCCCTGCGGGAGCGACACATTCCCACGCCCACTGAGCCACTGCTCCAGTAAAGTTAGTGATCTTGAATATCAGAGTGCTTTAGGAGAAAAAGATAAGTGTTTTATGGTGGAAGATGTGATAACTTATTAGAGCAATATGAAAACTGAAGGAAAAAAACACATGGTAAGTAAATATAGTAAATAAACATATATCAAATAAAATAATATAGTAAACTAAGTGTTCTAACTGGCATAGTCTGTTAGATTTTGTTCTCTCTTTTCTAATATCTGGAGATATCCCAAGCCAGTTGGCAATGATGGTGGGAAAGGATTTATTTTTGATAGCCCAGAATTCCTTATTCTGTCTTGTTTATTTCCTCTGTGGAGAGTTTCCCCCTAGGAGCTGTCATGTGGTGGCTGGGGAGATTGCTTTTTGGTACCCCGATCTTTATAGCCATTGTGGAATATTTTTGCTTCCTAGCCATAGTTACCAAAGCTTATGTTTTATGTAATAAAATACCAAGCATTTCTAAGCAAAGGCTTGTGCTCTGATGAAGTCTGTAGAAGGTCAGCCTGCTTGCTGTGGGCACTAACCAGCAGGGCAGGCAAAGCGGGGTTTCTTTCTCATGCCCACCTTCTTCCTGGACCTCCTGTGTTCACTCTGTTCACTCCATCAGTTGACTCTTCTCAGCGCTGAGGCACTGGGGAGGTGTCCAGAACCATGACTCTCCTCTTTTGACATGTAAGGAGAGACTTTCCAATTAGGTCATAGCTAAATATCGATTCTCTATTAAATAGAAACATAAATACCATTTTATTTCCCGTGTAACACTATTAAGCATCCTCTCTGGCTACAGCAGTCCAGGTGCTGTGATTTCCGCTGTTCCTCAAAGCTGAAGCACACAGCATCGCATCTGAGGAGGCAAGGCGAGAGTTGCAGATAGTGGAGCACCAGACAGGATACTGCAGCTGGATGAAAATGGACAATACGGGTCCCTCTCTCAGGCCTCAGCCATTGAGACATTTCTTGAGAGACTGTCAGCTGTCCGAGTAAAGGTAGCAATGATGGATGCAGGGCTCTGAAAAGGCAGGGAACGCGCTAAACGTCAGAGTCCCAGAAGAGGACCTGCCCTTTCCCTTGAGTGTTGCTCATGAACATGCGGCAGTGTTCAGAACAGGGTGGGGGACCTGGCATCCA
Source organism: Microtus pennsylvanicus (assembly GCF_037038515.1). Taxonomy (NCBI): domain Eukaryota; kingdom Metazoa; phylum Chordata; class Mammalia; order Rodentia; family Cricetidae; genus Microtus; species Microtus pennsylvanicus. The sequence continues at coordinate 25,519,244 of NC_134588.1, forward strand.
GGAGAAGTTTGGGGGGCTGTGCCATCAATATGCCGTCACTGTAACAGAATGACTGAAATAATCAAACTACACAGAGCAGAGGTTTGTGATGCCTCGTAGTCAATTGACCTTGTTGCTTTGGGCATGTGATGAGGCGACACGTGCTGATGAGAACACATCCTGGAATGAAATCACCTACCTCAAATAAATAAATAAATAAATGAATAAATAAATACAAGAAGTTTCAATAAAGAGCCCAGGATCCCACATTCGCTTGAGGCACACCCTCGATGACATAAGGCCTCTCAGCACGACCTGTTTCTTAAAGAATCTGTTTTCCAATAGCAGCACCTATAGACCTTCATGTAGAGACCTCTGGGGCCTTGGGGCATCCAATTACAGAAGAAGGTGTGTCTTAGCAGCTGGACCTTCACCTGCAGTCTGCCTCACAGCAGCAACAGGGCAGGTGTTGACTCAGCTCCGAGCACCACAGCCTCACGTTCCACCCAGCCTCTCATCTCCTGGTCTTTCCAATCACTGTTCCCTTTACACAGAAAACCAGAAGAAAATTTAGCCCACTGCCAAGAAGTTTTCTAATACTGTTGTCCAAAAATAGAACAAACTTTTCTCCAGACGTAGTCTCCACCCTGCACCTCATAAGGAGCCCCAACCGAGGCTTAATAACCTGTTGTGAGGCAATTGGGAAGAGGACTAAAACCCCGCAATTAAGGAGATAAGCATTGGAATACAAAGAATTTAAGTTAAAAGTCTCTCTTTACTTAGATATTTTATGTTGAATGATCTTCAGATTCTGGGACTGAGTGGCCTAGTTTCAGAGGCTGTCCTGCTACCCAGGACTGTGCCAAACTTGATGTCCTTACTCACTACAGAACTCACTGATCTCACCTGTGAAACATGGGCAGAAACTGTGCACTGGTAAGTGCTTTCTCCAGCAGCGTGTGAGAACTGAGCCAGTCAGAAGGCATAAGCCTTTCCTTAGAGATCATCACCAAAAAATAGGAAGCACTCGACAGAGCCTAACAATTACTGTTGGTATTTGGCCCTCACAGCCCGTGTTTCTTCGCAATAAACACAGTGTTTGGTTTGGTGTGCGAACATAAGCTCATAGGCGAGCATAGGCTCAGGTGTGTGAGCAGTTGTGCCCCAGTTGGTGGCCCTGTTTAGGAGGTTACGGAACCTTCAGACCCCCCAAAAAAGAATATGGTATGTACTCACTCATTAGTGAATACTAGTCATAAACAAAGGACATTGAGCCTATAGTTCATGATCCTAGAAAAGCTAAGTAATATGGGTAAAGCTAAAGAAAAACATATATAGATCCACTTGGAAATTGGAAGCAGGCAAGATTGCCTGATAAAAATGGAGTATGGGGGTAGGGGGTAGAAGGAAGGGGAGGACGGGGAAAGGAGGGGGAAAGGGGAAGGGTTGAGGAGAAGTTAAGGGAATGGGATAGTCAGGATAGAGGAAGGACAGATATGAGAGCAAGGGAAGAGATATCTTGATTGAGGGACATAAGCCTTTCCTTACAGATCATCGCTGGAAAATAGGAGTCACTTGATAGAGGCTAACAATTACTCTTGGTATTTGGCCCCCACAGCCCGTGTTTCCTTTGCAAGACACACAGTGTATGAGTTTAGGCTGCATTCCAGAAGCTATAAATGTCTCTCATTCTAATCAGCTACTCTGTACCATCAGAATCTAGACATATGTGAACTGTGTTTCCCTGTGAATTATATTTTAGATGGTATTTCTTGACATTGTCAAAGCAAATGTTTCTGATATGCATTATTTAACAACTCCCTTTTCTCCCATTTTTAAAATGCTAAGAAAGAAGCCCATGGTCTATTAGTTTTTAGTTTCTATGAGCTGGACGAGAGGCCTACCACTGATCAACTTATTTTTGTTTTCTATATGAGTAGTTTCTTCATACCCTGACTGAATGAACACTGTCTGGAACTGGGTTTATAGAAGACACAGTGGAACTCTAAGATCTCATTTCCACTTTCCAGATTCATAGGCTCTGGTTGAGGTGGATAGAGAAAGGGAAAGTGTGAAGTGTGTCTGCAAAGTAGTTGAGGAACAGCATAACCTTTAGCTGTTTACCCTCAGCCCTTGGGTTGAGATCACCCGGGAGTGAAGAGGAGACTTTCCGTCTTAGGGGCTGCTACGATGGGGTGATGCACTGCTCATAGGCACTGGCTCATGATGTCAGTTCTCACTTTCTCACTGACAATGGGACTAAACACACATCTCTTCCACCTACACGATAGTCATAATGATGTCTCCTTTTGACAGTGACTGCAGGAGCTCAAGACAAAGTATGAACAAGTCTGCCATGTTGCGGTTAGTTAGGAACTGTGGCTTTGCTATGTCTATTCCTTACATGCAGTTATGTAAATACCCCAAAAATGGTGTGGTAAATTGTATAAGAATGGTCCCACAAGCTCAGTCATAAAAGAATAGAACTCTGGTGTGATTAGAAGGTTTGGGAGGTATAGCCTTGGCCTTGTTGGAGAGAGTGTGTCACTGGGAGGGTGGGCTTTCAGGTTTCAAAAGTAGAAGCCAGAGCCAGTGTTACCTTCTCTCTCTGCCTGTGGAACAGGATGTAGAACTCTCTGCTTCTTCTCCAGCACCATGGCTGCTTGTACCACCATGTTCCCTGCTATGATGATAATGGACTGCCTTCTGAAACTGTAAGCAAGCCCTGAATTAAATATTTTCTTTACAAGAGTTGCTTTGGTCGTGGTGTCTCTCTTTATAGCAAGAGAACAGTGACAGATGGGTCGGATTTAGAGACACCCTCAGGAATTTGAAATCTGAATGTGTTTGTCATGTGGAGGGGAAAGGAGTGAATAACAGGAGCAGAAGTTCCATACTGACAGCGTCAAAGGCTAGGGACATTTGTGACAGGACCTGTAAGTGTGGGTCTGTGCCACCTTGACTAAGGTCAGAGAGTTGGAACTTCTGTGCCTTCAAGGTTATTGTCAACAGTTCAGACAGCAGGAAAGGCTAATATCCAGACCTGGTATTTCAGATTTAAGAAGTAGATCTGTTTCTACTTCAAAGAAAGTTTAAGGACCCAACTGTGTTCCTACTCCCCTAGGGAGATAATTATGGATTCCACCCTGGGAGGGGTTTGCCTACAGAATGTTTTGGTCTAGGGTGTGAATATTACTTGTCTTGTTCTGGCAACAGAAGGTTTAACTAAGAATGGGGCCTGTAACCTTTCAACTGATCTATTCATTCCTTGTATCATATGAATGCAATTTGTTTTTTTATCTTACTCCTACCTTTTGGGGTCAGGGGAATTTAAGCAAATGGAAATTAAGCACAGGAGACTTTCAGCATTTACTAGAACTCCCTCCCGATACTATCCTATGATTCTGTTTTATTATTTCCATTAGTGTGTTCGTTCCCTTTACTTATTTTTCTAAACCCCATGTCCCTTTCCTGGTAAGTGGTATCCTTCTTGAAGCTGGTTTCTGACACATTTGAGGGGAAAAAAACACTTTATCAAGCAAATATAAAGGAATAATTGGTATGAATTGTTGTTGCTTATAACTTGGAATATATAATTGTTGTCACTTGTATAAACTTTTTCATAGAACATTAGGAACAAAACTGAACATTTATTTTAAATGTAAAATATTTCAATAGTTCAATTATTTTTGGTTATCATGGGTGCTTCCTGGGAACTGCAGGAATGTGGGATTTCTCTTGTCAGTATCTATTTTACTATGGTTAGAACTTCTCCTTAAGTCTAAAGTTCCACCACCACCCTAACTGTGGTGAGGACGAGGGAGCAGGAGATGATAAGCGACAGATGTCTGTCCCAGAGTCTGCTGCCCAGGAGCCCTAGTATTTAACTCACCAAGCATCTGGTGACAACGAGAATGAGCATCCACATTCACAAGTGACTGGCCACACCCAGAAAGATGACCACTTTGAACACAGAAGAAAGAAGAGAGAAACCAAATCCATATTTTTCCTTCGCTTTGGGTGGCAGGACCCAGCCCACCATCTTCCTTGAAACTGACTGTTATGGTTTTGTTCCCTTTAAGAGACAAGCCACACCCATTCCCCTCCCCATCCGCTGAGGCAGGCTGATCTTCAGCTTCCAGCCTGAGCTCGCTCTCTTTTCCATCTTCCTCTCGGAGAGGCAGCTTCGCTTCTGCCTCTCTCCCCACTTCTCAGCTTCCCCCCTTCTCTGTCTCTTTCTCCTCTTCTCTCTCTCTCTCTCTCTCTCTCTCTCTCTCTCTCTCTCTCTCTCTCTCCCTCCTCCCTCTCTCTCTGTCCCCCCTTCACCCTTTCTCCTCCATGACCCCCTGAATAAACATTCAACCTCACCCTGCATGTCGTGTCTATCCACGTTTCTGTCTTCTGCCCGCCCGCCATGTGTCTCCCTGCCTGGAACCAGCCATTGCTCGGGGACCAGCAGCTGTCTCTGCCTGGGGCCCACTGCCTGCTGCCACATGGCCCACCACCACTGCTCTGGGACTAGCAGCTGTCTCTGCCTGGGACTGGCTGCTCCCAGGGCCTGCTGTCTGCCGCCACATGGCCCGCCACCACCACCGCTCAGGCCACCGCTCTGGGACTGGCAGCCATTTCTGCCTGGGACTGGCTGCTCCCAGAGCCCACTGCCTGCCACCACATGGCCCTCTGCCAGCATTTGGGACCTACAGCATTTCTGCTGCCTACTGCCGCGGGGATCTTGCAGCATTTTTTTAAAAAAAAAGAATAACACTGACAACCTGGGCAATGATTTTAATTGCTAAACAGGAAATTTTCTTCTCATTTAGTGATTCTCTTCCCTATTGGCAAGCATTCACACTTCACAATGAGCTAACAGGATCCAAGTTCAGCAACTTCATCTCCAACTGTGTAAGTATAAAGACAGCATCAAACTAATAAAGATAAGCAACAGTTTTCCAAGACAATGACTATTTTAGGTCACGTGACCAGTGCCATGGCTATGTCACAGACAATGGGCATAGTGACGGCTGTCACCACATGGCTCACAGTAGGTGGAGCTGAGACCTGAGCCAAGGTATCAGGATATTGTCTTCTTCAATCCTTCAAGAGTTCTTCCCCACTCTAAGATTTCACAGTGTGGATCACCCCACCCCCAACTCCAGAGGTGGTCTCCTCAGTTCCTTTTACCTCCTTACTCTGCATCTAGTTGGGGAGCTCCCCATTTCAAAATCAGATTACAGGGAAAGAAGAAGTAGAAGAGATGAAGGGGAGGAGGAGGGAGAAGAGGGGGAAGGCTTGGTGCCTGCTTGAAGAGCAGGTGGTGAGTGCAATGGATTATTAAAAATTCTGCAGGTTCCCTGGCAGGCAGGAGGCAGCGGGTCCTGAGAGCAGCCAGTCCCAGGCAGGGACAGTGCACAAGACCATGTGGCAGGTCTCTGAAGGTGGCTGGTCCCTGACAGTGAGCCGTGTGGCAGTTGGGTGAGAGACAGATAGGCACACCATGTAGAGTGAGGTTGGATATTTATTTAGTGGTTATGTCAAGAAGAAGATGGAAAGGAGAGAGAACTCAGGCTGGAAGCTGAAGATCAGCCTGTCTTATGGGGGGAGGAGTGGGCATGGTTTGTCTCTTAAAGATACAGAACAATCATTACAGTTAGTGCCTTTTAGAAATGCAAAGTAGAGATTTTTGAGGCCCCTAGAGGACTGGTCTCCTGGGACTGGCCCTGGGAATTAAAATCTGAGTGTCAGCACAGCAGGTAATAGAACCAAGCAGAGGTAATTCTGCTCCTGTATAATTGCATAATTAAAATAATGATACCTCAGCTTCACTTAGTGCTTTATCACTTACAAACTCTTTACATACATTGCTACCTTTAATCACCTGTAATATTTTTTAATTTGGGTGACATTGAAGTTGCTTCATGTTATAAAAATATTTTAATGTGTTTTTATCCCAGAGATGAGAGAACACGATATGTGAACGAATCCCAGCCTTGCTGTACAGATAAAGAGACTAAGATTCATAAAGTTTATGTAACTTGCCCAGCAAGTGTGCCAGCTATGTTCTCTCGGTATGTCTGCTTGCATGGCTAGTTTCTTTAAATGTGTGAATGAAAATTCCTGGAAAAAAGCTTTGTCTGCCAATATTGATTGACTGATTAGAATCTTAGTGATAAAGAGAAGTTGGAATGTTTTATGTAGGTCCAGGGCCTAAGGACAATTTATCTCAGGCCATCTTTGGCCCCCTAAGTCCATTCCTTGCCCACCACTTGTGTCAGGCCAAATCTCCAGTGACTAACAGCTAAAAAGCCTTTGGACACTGTTAACTTAGCCAGCTACAAGCTCTGTCTCTTAACTAAGAATGTCATCAGGGGCATCAAGCCTGTAGCTGAGGAGTCTCTGCTTCTCTGTAATCACACTTCTAATGTTTCTGCCATTATTTGAATGGTCTGATTTATGACTTCTTTTGTTTTGTTACTTTAAAGCTTCATGAAACTGCTCCCACATTGGAACATGGGCTTTGGAGCAGCCTAAACCTGCATTCCAGGCCCTGGTTACTCATACTTGGCTTCATAATAAATCATCTCTTCTCTGCCATGAGGTAAGGGCTCTGCTCTCACAGGAAGGAGAGTTACCACAAACTGTTTCTGCACTTTTGAGCTGTGCTAGGTCCTGCTGTGTTATGTAGTGCATGATAGTGCCAAAGCACAACACAATGCATTCAACTCTTTTGTGTGCGTGTGTTTTTTATTTTTGTTAACATAATTTTTATTAATTCTTTGTGAATTTCATATCATGCCACCCAATTCCACTAATTTTGAGTCCTTTTTCTGTGTGCACTCCAACCTTCCCCCACAAATAAAATTTAGAAAAAAATTTAAAAAAATAAAACAAAACCAACCAACTAACCAAACAAAGAAACAACAACAACAAAAATACTTCGATCCTCATCTTTCCCACCTTTCCATCACCTAATCATTTGCTCAGCGGCAGCATGGACTGGGATATCACATGACACCGCATGGCAGGGTAGATCACTACTACATCAGCCTGTTCCTCACTACTGTCCCGTTTTCAGGTCTGCTTCTCTGGATAGGGCGTAACCACTCTGCTTCCCCTTCTCTCCCATTTCTTCAATGAAGAGCCCAAGAATAAGAAAATAAAAAGGTAGATTCTAGAAATAAGAATGTAGAAATAAAGAAATATAAAGTTATAAGTCTAAGGAAATGAAAACAGACTCTCATCAACTTTCTCAGCAGATCAAGGATCAGTCATTCACAGTGAGCTATTTTCTCGGATGATTGGGAAGCCTCCATCAGCTTACGACATTCCATGTTACAACTGGCTGTTCTATTCACAAAGCCTAAGCCTCTGCAAACTGAGAGTAGTGTCCTGGCCATCCTTGATAAATGATAGATATGAACTGAGTTAACCTTTAGGAGACAGAGATACATGACCTCTGGGTTAGGCACTGTCTCTGTTAAGGGAAACTGGAGCCACGAAAGGGGAGGCATGGAGCACCAGTATACACTGCCTGGAGGTATCAGGACAGACAGTGGACAAGGTAGAAACACGGGTTTGACTAATAAGCTCTGATAATGGAGGTTATAAAGTATGACAGTCTGTAGCTGAGTTTTACCTTGAGATACTGTGAAGAACTTTCAATTATCTTCAAAGTTCCCAACCTAAGAACCAATTAATTCTAATTTATTAACCTTCTGGTATAACAAGCAGTCCCTTTTCTGACTAATTGCTAAAGACAACTGTGTTCTTGAAATTAGTGACTTTCACTGTAATCTACTCTGAAACATATTTCATGATAGCTGCCTAGTTACCCATTGATGTTAGAACTCACTCCCCTACTTAGGGTCTATGTTGACTGACCCATGGGTCAGGGCAAGGTTGTAAAAATTCCTGTGTGCAGACCTAATGCTTGGTGTTCCTACTATAAAAAGTGGGTTCAGAAACCGGCCTTTTGCCACAGCCTAACAAACACCATCTCTGGCTGTGGTCTCTGCTAGCTGATAAGCTTCTGTGCCCCATGGTGGTTTTTTATTTTTTTATTTTTATTTTTTTATTTTTAAGTTTGCTTCTGGTTTTCCTAGGATCTGGTTTCTGGAATAAAGTTTGCTTCTGGTATATTAGACTTGGTGGTGTTCTCACCTTTGCACGACCCCCCTGGACCTCATTCCTGTTCATGGTAGGAGTGTCTGCTGTAGGTCTATAGGGCACCAGGCGGGCCTGCAGCTGTTCATTCAACTGTTATTGTCTCTGAACACAGATCCTTCCCATGTTATCAGAACACAGTCAAAAGAATAACCCATAGAGAGCCATGCCTTGGGGACCTGTGAAAAGAGGATCCAGGAAAAAAGACAGAGGACTTTTTACTTCAGGTTTATTTAGTTTCCTGGATTGTCCTTGGACGTGATTTCAAGCCTCCTGTGACAAACATTGACCTTCAACTTATAAGACATGTTTATTTTTGTTGGATGTCAGAACACAGCTATGCAACCCAATCTGGTCACTGTACCCTGAATCTGGATGTGGCCTTTAGCCACGCTTTTGCGAGTTTCCAGATGTAACTTATGGTACATGCCAGGCAATTGTGTTTGAATTGGTCTGTCCTGAAAACGTTCTGGGAAAGGGCTGCTCTATTCACATTTCGTATGCGCTTATTGACATTTATTTACATGTTTTTATGAAATCAAACAACCTTCCTTGGATCATTGTTGAATTATGAGCAGCGGGGCTGCGTCCCCGGCACCCGGCCGCCCACATGGCTAGCTCTAGCTTATACACCGACATAATTACACGGAAACTGTATTCTTTTAAACACCGCTTGGCCCATTATATCCAGCCTTTTCTCAGCTAACTCTCGCACCTGGACTAGCCCATTTCTTATAATCTGTGTAGCCCATGAACTGGCTGACCAGGAATGATCTTAACCTGCATCTGTCTGGAGTGGGAGAATCATGGCGACTCTGCCTGACTCGGCTTCTTTCTCCCAACATTCTGTTCTGTTTATTCCGCCCACCTATGTTCTAAGCTATGAGGCCAAGCAGCTTGTTTATTACTTAACCAATGAAATCAACAGATTGATATATGACACTCCCACATCAGATCATTGTATTCATGTATAAAGTACACTGAAAATGAAGTAAGGCTGTCTACAGCACTAGACTGCAGCCTGCCCCCCCCACACCTCATTTAGGTCCTCAGATCCCAGGTCCAGCAGACAAGATCTGCACAGGTTGGCCAAAAAGTTGACACCACACAAGACAAAATGAGTACAGGAACCTTATAAGTCAACACATCTCCCTGGACTATCAGATTTCTCTTGATTTAGGGATAATTAATCTAGTAATAATTACATAGCCTCTAAAATCTATCTGTATCCACTAATCCCATACCGCGTCCACCTAAACTTGCTCAATTTGTTATTGCTTTTCTCTCCCTTCGTCATCATCCCTGAATTCCTCAGCCCTCGTCTTGAGGACTTCTGTTGAATTCACAGAGAAACACAGTCTGTCAAAGCTTGGACTCTAGATCTGATTCACGTGTCTTGTCTTAGCTCAGTCCTTATCTACTGAAGCAGTGTGGTAGATGACAGCATTTTCTATTCAAACCATAGCAGAGGGATTGACCCAGACTCTACTGCCAGGTTTGTCCCAAGCTCCACCACTGGAAATCTTGGCAGATGCCACGTAAGTAAAATGGCCAAACGGAAAAATGTGGAATACTTAGGAGACAGTAGGTAGGAAGGTTGTGGTAGCTAAAATTTAAGCAAAATAAATGATCGACACTTTAGGGCTCTTTGACCCCAACCTTGTAAAAACAGTTTTTCAAATCGTAGCCAGCTTCTCTTCAGAGCCAGAGACTTTCAAACTCTCTAGACAATTGTCCTCATTTGCTTCGGCTGAGTTAGAACCTGTCCCAGGAAAAATGCTCAAATTTTCAATCAAATTTCACCAGCATTGCTCACCACAAATGATCCAGTCACTAACAAAGGTCACGGATGCCTAGGAGGGGGTTTTATGGAACTGGAAGATTGGTCAGTGCTGTTTACAACCTTTACCTTGGTACCAACCTGTCTCCAGTTGAATACAATTAAAACTAACAATCTGGGTACCAGACCTGTGGTGATTTGAATAAGAATGGCCCACATAGGTTTATATATTTGAATGTTTAGGGAATGGCTTTAGGAGAAATGGCCTTGTTGCAGTGGGTGTAGCCTTGGAGGACCTGTGTCACTGGGGGTGAACTTTGAAGTTACAAATGCTTAAGCCAGGCACAGTGTATGTATGTCTCTCTTCCTGCTGCCTGCCAATCTGGATGTAGAACTCTTAGCTCCTTCTCCAGCACCATGTGCCACCATGCTTCCCACCATGATGACAATGGACTAAACCTCTGAAATTGTAAGCAAGTTCTAATTAAATGCTTTCTTTCATAAGAGTTGCTGTGTCATGGTGTCTCTTCACCGCAATATAAACCTTAACAAAGACCATACTAAAAGCAAGTATTAAAACCCTGGCAAGGAAGAAGCTCTTGAGCTGATGATTAAAGCCTCCTTGTGTTTGGCAATGCCTCATTCCCATTCTTCTTTATGCAACCTCTTTCTCTTCCTAAATGCACAGGTCCTCTACTGTTCCGGGATAACTTGTCAGAAATAAGGGTGTGGATTAAAGAAACCTTCAAAGAAACAGTAGTAATGACCTCTAAGGGGTCAAAATATGTATTAGGACTCCAGGTGCAAGAAATACTAACCCTTCCTGTGTTGTGAAAAGAGACAGTTGACACTTCCTGCATCCCTGAAGTAAAATAACCCTCCCTTCCTCCAGGAAACATCAACCACCCACAGCTTCTCTGCTAGGGGTGGGGCTTTGTGAGCCCCTCCTCCATCCATGCTGGTATTTTGCCTGGCTTGATCTTGTCCAGGTCTTGTGTCTGCAGTCATAGCTGCTGTAAGCTCATTAGTCACTTCTTAGCATTCTCCCATCTTCTCATTGTAGGCTCCATTTCCCCAAACTGTGGCACTGTTGATCTACTCGGGACCACATCCTTAAAGAAAATTGACTCTTCTTCCTTCAGAAGCCAGCAGCTGTTCCTAGCTCCTTAGTTAGGGGTGGGAAGGGATAAGCCACCTTCCCCTCCACGCTCTCGCGCTGACTGGCTTTAGCGTGTGCAGACAAGCACAGCTGCTGTGAGTGTGTGTGTGCGGATGGCTGGTCGTGTCCAGAAGACAGTGTTTCACGTGAGTTTTCCCCAGCTTGCAGCATATGGAGTCTTTCTTCCTTATTTTCCCTCAATGGTGCCTGAGCCTTGGAAGGGTAGAGATAAAGATGTCCCAATTGCGGCCGAGAACTCAATAACAGTTGACCCAAATGTAAATGGCTGCAAAGTGACCAAAAGTCAGACTTTGTCTTTTAAATAAGAACAATAAGAAATAAATTTGTTCCTTACCTAAAATAATTTAAAAACAAAACACATGAATCAACCATCTTCAGCTTTTATCTCTGACATAAAATAAAGAAACAAGCTAAGACCCTTAAGAGCCACAGCCTAGCACTGCAGCGTTGTCAGGTAAGGTTGCAGGGAGGGTGCATTAGAGTTCTGCAGAGAAACACACCTAATGGATGGATGAGTATAGATGATAAATAGATAGGTAGGTAGGTAAGTAGGCAGATAATAGATAGATGGTAAGTACAGAAAATGCATTTACATAGGTAAATTTTAGTGATTTGGTTTATTATGGCAATTAGTTCATGTGGTTCTAAAAGTCAAAAATATCTACACCTTCCATTTGAAAGCTGGAGGAAAAAAAAAAGCTGATGGTAAATTGTCTGGGTCCAAATCCCAGAGAACAGGGGTCAAGATCCAGTAGGGTAGTCTCTGAGCTGGAAGACCTGAGAACTGTGGTGATTATACCAGACTCTCGTTGTGAGTCTGGAAGTCTGAGAACCAGAAAAGCAGCTGTCATGAGCTGTGCAGCTCACAGATCCATGAAGCCGGAGCTCAGATGTCTAAGACAGGAAAACAGAGATGCCCCAGTTCAAGAAGAGGCAACAAAGACTCTTTCTGCATTTCTTGTTCCATTTTCCTTCAACTAATTCGGTTATTCCTGCCTTTGTTTGTGAAGGCTCTCTGTTCACTGTGCTGATTCCAGTGTTTGTCCACCATGAAACCCTTTATAGGCATTTCCAAGAAAAGATTACAAGGTACACATTAGACTAGTCAAGATGACACACACAATTCCTAACTGCTCCAGAGGAGGAATCTCAAAGGGCCTCGGTCATTTTCTCAGTTGACGAGACCAAGTCTGAAGGACCCAGAAACAAAAACACCAAAATGTGTGAGACACCAGAGTATGGATGAAAGTCCTCAGTAGAACTGCTGAGAAGTCAAGAACAATGGCACTGGGTTTTGGTCCTACTGCACATACTGGCTTTGTGGGAGCCTAGGCTGTTTGGATGCTTACCTTACTAGACTTGGAAGGAGGTAGGAGGTCCTTGGACTTCCCACAGGGCAGGGAACTCTGACTGCTCTTAGGGCTGATGAGGGAGGGGGAGTTGATTGGGGGCGGGGGAGGGAAATGGGAGGCAGTGGTGGGGAGGAGGCAGAAATCTCAAATAAATAAATAAATAAAGTCCTCAGTAGAAAGAAAGCTCTAATCATCCTCAGAGGATTTCTCTGGGCCATTGAACAAGCTCCTCCAAACTGGGAAAGGACCACGAGTGCTCGGCAGGAAGAAACATCCTTGGAGTTCGCATGTGGCCAGAAGCGTCTCCCTTTCACCGGGAAATCATCTTAAGATATGCATACATCAAGTGAAGTTTGCAAAAAGTATAATACATTGAAAGTGGAAAAAGTATCCCACTTTCCATGCCAAATTCACAAATGTTGGAAACAAGCACCCCAAAGGCAAAGACATATAATTTAATTTTATCTCAGAACAAAGCTCTGGAATAGCATAAAATCAAAAAGGTCTAGGTATTCAATGGAAAGAATTTTGAAAGGACTCAGTCCAGTTCATCAAATGGCTTGTTTTCGACTGGAAAACCTGATGTTCAATATGTGCTTGAGTTTCTGTAACATTAAAATGAGGTCGCCCCTCACAATTCCCAGTGATTACTAAATATATGACGGACTCAGACAATATTAAAGTAGACAGTGCTTGTGAGGAGCTGTGATTTCACTGCACACAGAGCAGGGGATTTGTGATTTGAGATTAGATAGGGTGGGATGTTCAGGTCTAGGCACATGATACACTGGCAGACAACCGGAGTCTGCAGAGTCCAGTTGCGTTATTTGATCACAACAGTTATCTCTTCTCAGGCTCTGGGGAAAGCTGCACTGCCTTTGACCATCATGGTTTTGATTTTGATTTTTTATTTCCCAGAAGCAATTGACTGATTCATGTTACTTTAACTATACTATTTTCTTTCTTTTTTTTAAGGTTATGAGTCCTGTATTTTTTTTTATTGAGCTATACATTTTTCTCTGCTCCTCTTCCATCCTCTCCCCTCCCCTTCAACCCTCTTCCATGGTCCCCACACTCCCAATTTACTCAGGAGATCTTGTTCTTTTCTACTTCCACCGTAGATTAGATCTATGAACTATACTATTTTCATTATTCCCTTTCATCCAAGAGGTAAGTTTTAGAGAGCCTATGTGCACTACAGGCAAGTGATATTGTCCTTGTATAGAGAGTGCCCTTTTGGTAAGTACTGTCACCAAGGAGGTTAAGACCATTTTCAAAACACAATGACCTCTATGACAGACACAAGTGACCATATTTTAAGAACATCAAAAGAAGTTTCTGAATCTAGCCATTCTGGCTGTGAGAAGCTGACAGACAGTGTGTTTGAGTTGTCTTTGATGGAAGGTCTGGAATTGGCAGTGAAAACACTTCGGGGGCATGGGAGAAGCTTTGCAGACTTATTAAAGATTGGGGAAAGTCATGGACAGATCAAGCACAATGTGGTACATTAAGTACTATATGTGTCCTGTTCAGAGGTTTTATTTTGAATGAACGGGGGGAGGGCGGAATTAGGACAGAGTTTCATGGTTAATCCTTTAACCACAGCAGAGATGATTCTGGGAGTGTTGCTTTTGGAAGCAATCACATGAGGCAACCAGCCATGGAAACTTCTCCTCAGACTTTTCATGCTACATCCTCAGAATCTCACTGGTGGTGTTTGTGTATTGCTCATTAATCATCAATCATATATTTATTGTTATTCAGGGGGTCAATGCAGGATGGGAGGTAGATATAACAGTTTCAGTTACACTTTTCTTAGATGACAGTGGAGCTTTGGTATAGTGAAGTACACACAGCTGTTTCATTAAAATATTTAGGAACAACCGCACTAAATTAAGGATGACAAACTTATGATACTTCATAGGCTGTCAGCAGAATGCATGAACACAGTGGGCTACTGTACATGTATTGATTTTTCTCACGTGGAGTTTTACACATCTTATTGTAGAATCGCTCCATGTTAGAGGTGCTCCAATTGGATCAGAAATAAAAAATGTAATGCCACAGTTCTTTGAGTTTATTTTTATACCCAAGTCATTCCCTGAGTTCAAAATGGAAAGGCTCTCATCAGAATGTGCCTTCTGAGTCAGAAATAACATCACTGCCAAGTTGAAGATAGAAATGACTTCTGTTTTCTTGCCAGTCCAGACTGCCAAAGTACTGTGACATTATTAGCAAGTCTGGATTTTTATTTTCAAATGGAGGCTAGACGTGCCTTCTAAATTCTGTGCCATGTAGCACATCAGCCAGATTCCGCATTAAAGGTGTGCTTTGTTAAAATGGAGGGAATAGCAAGTCCCAACCTTAGTTCTACAACGTGTTCTATCTATAGCAATCCAAAACACAATGCTTGAATGACTACAGGGCGAGGAAGTGACTAATTAGTGAGAACCATTGTAATAAAGATAAATTATAAGATGAATATCAAATAGCACAAGAATAGTAAATAATATATAATCAAAAGGAACTGTAGGAAAACATCCTCCTCTCTCCAGAAATATGAAGTGTTGAGTTTCCTATAGGAAAGCAGATGATAAATGATTTTTATCAGTTACACTTTGTATCTTTATTTATCCCATGACAAAGGAGACGTTCATTTAATTTGGTATGGAGAATACTTCTCAGTATGCTCCCATCTTTACCATCAAGAATGTGAACCTGACTTTCCAGGGAGTGAGTGGTTGGATGGAATTGGCTGTGGAACTGAGCCACTCTGCCCATCACCTGGGAAAAGAGAGCCATGTTCCCTACCACACCAGCGTCCACGTGGTGTCCCACACTGAAATATTGTGCTTCTCTGCCTGCACTCAGCACCAGCCAGCCGCACCTCAATTTCCTCTAAGAAAACACTCAACCAGGCATTTATTGCAGTTGTAAATTTGTCTCCAACCTTAAACTGTCAGCTCTATTATTTACCTACTTGGTTCTCGTTTCCTTTAATCATCCAAATTTCATATTGTTAGCTGGAAACTTAGATAGCTGAAAACCTAATCCACCATTTATTTGTAAAGCAAATATTACTTCCAAAATGCAATTATTTTACCAGTTTTCTATGAAAGTCTCAAATCCTGTGCTTCTGCAAGCATTCCTGGAGAGAATGACAGGGGTGCTCTCCCGTGGTCTGACTCCCGTCTTCTCCATAGTGTTCTGGCATCTCTTCAAAAATCTTGTCAGCTGATCATCTGTAGGTGATTTGGGGTACCTTTAACCTCTTTTCTTTCAGCAGCTTGTACATTCTAGATTTCTAGTAGGTTCTAGAATTCTATTTAAAAACAAATATTAAAACAAAAATTAAAAATATTAAACTGTATCATGCTTTTACCTCTGGCTGCTGCATTCTTGTGCCCACATACCTAATACCTTATTTTTTCCTTTCTGTGATAATATTCCTGATAAACGCAGCTTAAGGCGAGAAAGGCTTACTGGACTTACAGTTGGAGGGTATGGTTCATCACAGTAGGGGAGATAAAGAAGCAGGGGTGGTGGCAGCTGATAAAGCTGCACCCAAAGTCAGGAAGCAGAGAGATGGATGTTGGTGCTCAGCTCACTTTCCCCATTTTATTCAGTCCATGATCCCAGTCCATGAGATGCCGGTGCTCACAATCAGAGGAGATGGTCCTTCCCTCAGCTAAGTCTTCTGGGAACACCCTCACAGAGGTGCATCTCCATGATGATTCTAAATCCACTCAAGTTGCAATGAAAATAATCACAACTCTATCTCTTGTTAACTTGGTGTTCAAACATATTATTTTAAACCACATTGCTAAAATTTTAGGTCCTAAGATCTCATTTTCATCTCATAAGACAAAATAAATTTAGCTAGTCTCTAAATATTTAATCATATTTACCAGTCTCAACACCATTCAGAGACCAAACTCCAAAAACTCTTTTAAGGAAAACATGAAACTGCAATCCCCTATAAAATTATGAAACAAGTAATATACTTCTAATATATAATGGCACAGAATAAATATCAAAATTCCACAAGACAGGGTAGTAAAGAAAGACTGGACCAAAGCAAGGGTGAAATTCAACAGAGGGAAACACCAAACCTACAACTCCATATCTGACTTCTGGGGCTTGTGATGGAATCACCTGGCATCTAACAGCTTTGGCAGCTCTTCTCCTCCAGCTCCATAGCTGTAATGCACCGTTGTTCTTTCTTGGATCAGCTCCACTCCATGCCTGCTGTCTTTGATAGACATCCTACCGTCCTGGCAACTTCAACATACTGTTGTTACCCGCATTTCATTTGCAACTTATGGTTTGCTTTTCCAGCTTCTTGGAATGGCCTCTCAATACTCCCTTGTGGAAAATTTGACTCTGCCAAAATTGCTTAGTGTTATTTTCAGGTGTGTGACTTTTGTTTATGCTGCATTTGATGAACTCTGTGCAGCTGTGTCACTGTGCCTGTCTACAACACCTGATGGTCTAATAAAGAGCTGAGTGGCCTATAACGAGGTAGGAGCAAGGATAGGTGGGGCTAGCAGGCAGAGAGAATAAAGAGAGGGAGAACAGAGAGCGAGGGGATGATGCGCAACAAGGAAACAGTAGAGGACAACATCAGGGGCCAGCTAGCCACCCAGCCAGCTGTGGAGTAAGAAGGAAGGTAAGATATATAGAAATGGAGAAAGATAAAAGCCCAGAGGCAAAAGATGGTTGGGACAATTTAAGTTATGAAAAGCTGCCCCAAAGCAAGCCAAGCTAAGACTGGGCATTCCTAACTAAGAATACACCTCCATGTGCATTTTATTTGAGAGCCGGATGGTGCCCCCCCCCCGCAAAAAAAAAAAGCCAAAAGAGCAAATCCACACACAGCACCCTAGCCATAGAAAATTCCTAGATCCTAGGATCCTCCATGATCACCTCACCCTTGCATCTTTCATGCCTGTAAAATCAGTACCACAGAGATGATGCTCAAAGGTTCTTCTGTTAATTAGAGATACAGTCTGGTGTTGTAACTAAAGCTCACCACAGATGTTTCTAGTAGTAGGCTAACCTTTTCGGTCCCTGTGGTCTTAGCTGGACCATCTCTTCTGAGAGGCAGACAATTCTTTGCTCTGCAGACATCCCAGTCTTCCCTCGTTGTCCTCACCACCTGCATTGCTGTCCTCTCTCTCACTGGAAGAGCAGCTGTGGACATGCACACATTGAGTCTTGAGGAAATGGCATCGTGGTAGACAAAGTACCTGCCAGCTTAGACTGGAAAGCCCAAGCATTGCAAAACTGGTATTCCCATTCTATTACTTTTTGGCTCTACCATCTGCAAACTTGTTATTATGGCAAATCACATTCAAATTAGTAGATCAGACAAGGTTACCTCCAAAAACATTTCACTGTTATGTGATAGATGATAGTTTCCTATAAAGGTATTTCATTTCCTGCCCTGCATCCAATATACTTTAAGCTATTGGTTTTACTTTAAATGGGATATTTCCAGCAACAAGAATATTTTTGAATGCTTCAATGAGTATAAAATCTGTGGATTTTCTAGCAATCTTTAAATTCTTTAATCTTTAAATCATATTTATGAGAGATCTTGAGAAACACAACTCCAGCATCCTATGGATCTTTATGAGTTGTCTTTGTTAGATGCAGCAGGCCATCACTCTTCCTTTCAAGGGTTACAGGCATTATCTTTTACTCCCACATCCTGAAATGCATTGGATGAAGCCTTCTGTGAGCTAGCTAAGCTGTGTGCATTCTTCTGTGGCTGACCTATAATCTGCCCTCTAGTCCTTGATGTTGATAGTTCTCCCTACAAGCTTCCCCCTCTTCCATGTACTCCCTGATCTCCATCTGTCCTTCAATCTCCTGTCTTTAACATGGGCTCTTTACTGTAGTGACTCTACCATCTTCATCTCTTTGTTAAATTCATTTTTCTAATCCCTGTTTTGAAACTTTATGATCTTAGGGGTGAATAGGTCCATTTTATATTTTGACTGGATTTATTTATCTCTGTAGCAGGTCAAATGCATCACAGAAGAACAGTATAACCCATAGCAGCTTAAACACACAAACACACAATTGAAAACATTTATTAGCTTAGGGATTTATAAAGATATTCAGACTGGGAGAGCGCTACAGAATCCAAATCATCGTATCACAGACTAGCCCAGACTTCATATATCTCATTTCTGGTTTTGGCTTTAGATACTCACATTGAAAACTTATTTCCTCTTCATGGCTGTAACTCCAAAATCATGGCTCGGTATGAAATGCCCACTTGAAAAAAATGGCTTAATTTTTCTATTCTCTGTATATTTACATTCAAAAACCAGTAATTAAAAGTCAACAAAAGAAAATACAGTATCTCCCACTTGGACCAATTATTATTGTTCATTGAAAATGAATACAACAGCTAGCCAGAGTTGGGATGTTAGCTCATTCCCCAAAGCCAAGGAATATAGATTAATGGAGTTTTCTGGAGTTGTGGGGGAAATCGAGGATGGCTCTATCTATGAATACTCCATGTCTATATGGAGATGACAGTGTCCATGCAGAGACATCACTAACTACTAGTTGAATGGCTCACAGATATTTTGTCTCATTGAAGGAAAATATAGTGAGATAGCAGCCAAATGGCATAAAAGTTTTAGAAATTTTATACTTGGTAAAGATGTTGGGTTATTCTATATGCTGATTTTCTGCTTTTGAATATTTTTTCCTTTTCACCATGGCAATGTCTGGCTGAGATGACTATTGGATCATTTCACATGAGAAAGTTCAGTTTTGAAAACATGAGACTTTTCTTCTGTGCTGAGATGAAGAGTTGAAGGTAAATTTGAATAAGGCTCAGTATCAGTGGTCCACTCCCACCTGCCCCTAACTGGAAATTCTGTCAAGTGGAGGTAACCTTATATCAGTCATTGCATGTTGTAAGAGGTCACTTGTTTGCTTCTGGCTACTCAGCCCCTAAATAATCACACAGAAACTTTATTATTTAAATCACTGCTTGTCCCATTAACTCAGTGTAAACTAAAACCAGGAAAAGCAGTCACTATCTAACAAAGCAAGCAATCAGGGTACTTTTCATAAGCAAACAATAGCAATTGATAGAGAGGGTCCCAAGAGGAAGATGCCTTATGTTCAAGGCAGTCTTGGAGGTGAGAAATTTAGCACATTTACTTAGGCAGGAAGCATCATGGGAGAGTGAGGAACTAAGGCAGAGAAGGAAAAAAGCCAATCTTAGACACGTATCAAGTCAGTCACAATGTGGGCAACAGGGACCTGATCCTGTTGAGAATTATGAATATTAATCGAGGACATGCTCAGAGTTATCCATGGAGGAAAAACCCTGACCTTTTATCTTTGCTTCTGTCCTCCATTGTCTGAAGGCTAGACACAGATCTAATGTGATTCTCTTTTAAGCCTACAGAAAGCATTAAAGAGAGCCACAAACATTTGTCTTAGGATTCTTTAGCTATGAATTTCAATGTGGGCAATAAGAAGTATGGGTAGAAACTCACCGTATCTGCTATTGTCTGTTAACTAAGATTGCCCTAGATAAAATAGGACATGTGATCGCCATACTAATATGGCTTCATTATTAGGGATGCATGTTTGCCCGTCTTTACCAGAGTTGGGCGTGAATCTACAGGGTTCAAAACTAAGATTTTAGGAGAAGGAATAAAGCCTTCCACTAGTAGAACTCTACAAAGATCTCTTTGTGTCTGGCTCACACAAGTCCAAGCCTCTCTGACAGCTCACTGGACCGCTCTGCTCCTCAGTCAATTGCATTTTCTCCATCTGCACTTGATTGTGAAAACTCTAATTATCAAGCACACATTTAATTAAGCACCTTTTTAGTCACTTAGCATGGAGTTGTGAAAGTTGTAAGAGTGGAAATCAGTCATATGAGACAAATAGCAAAGAGTATAATAGACCCACCTGTTCAAAATTGGTGGAATTAAATGACTGTCTTGAGCATTAAATATAATGCGGAGCATCTTCTACTTCATTGTTTTCACAAAATGGCTTTCGAGTTATCATTAATGCTCTCAGTAATTAATGAACACCAGATGGAAGATGAAACAGGCAGGCCACATCCATCAGGAGGTGTTTTCTCAGAGTTAAATGGGGCTGAGCTCAGGAAGTTTTCACATCCTCTAGTCTTGGTTGATTGAAGGCCCAGGGTTCCAGTTTTACAGACTGGGTTGTGGACTGAATGCATACTGTGGTCGCTTTGATATTCAGTATAGGACAGGATCCCTTCCTTCTGTCTGCATCTGTGGTAAAATGCCACATTCTTACCCCAGATATCATCAGGTATTTTAAATTTTCCCTGCTAGCTAGAAAGAATAATTTAGGTAGTCTATAAAATAGGTGGTAAAAAAGACAACTGCCTGTTTTAGTCCCTGTGGATGGATTACTAAAATGAATGCCTGCCGTTCTCTGTGAATATGTGCCTGAGAGGCCAGGTATGGATTCACAGCTGAGTCCTGCTATTGATATTAGCCCTTATAAGTAGGAACAGCAACAGATGTTCTGAGTTTTCTAGGGCTGTGGAGGACAGAGAACAAGGACACAACCTAAGGCGCCTCCATAGGCAGAGACATTGAAGACAAGAGGATGCAGGCAAAGGCAGCAAGTGAAGGTGTAGGCAGGGCTAGTGCCCTGGAGGTCAGACTATGATGATCACAGTTATTATTTCTATTAAAAATTTGAGAAACAACTCAGCATATTTAATTCTCTTGAATAAACTTCAGATTCATTTATGGTGTTGATCACGAGAACTCTTCAAATCACTGATGAGCTGGTGATGTGCACACTTGGCTTGCTCCATTTTGCTGATGTGTAGTCATGATATTCCTGTTATTATTAATATGTTAAGGACCTAGCAATAATGCTTGTCCATTTCCTAACACTATTATGCATCATCTAAAATTAGAGTGGTGTTTACATGTGTGCAAATATCGGTGCGGACTGCAGGACGAAGCAGTGTAATTTGTACTGCAGGTTCTGAGTCTTACAAGCATTTTTAGTCCATGTAACTTGATTTGTCATTCAGGGCCGGGACCAGCGTGAATACAGTGGAGCTGTAGGGCACAAAATTTAGGAGTCATTTGCTCTCAGCCCTGACACTGGCTTGCACGGTCTCCAGAGCAAGCAGCCCCTGAACTTTCCCATCCTGCGACTTTATTTACAGCTTCAAACCACAGTGGCAAATTAGGCTCCATGCTCGTTGCCTGAAAATGATATTCCACTCTATATTAAACTGAGGGCTATAGTGTCATCTACCCTGACTCAGCCTCTTTTCTTACCATGAATCAGTTTTTTTAGTAATCAAAATAGATCTACATGTGCCTTATGACTAGCGTGCTGTGAGTCATGAGCTCTTTCACAGAACTGCTGAGAAAATATAGTTGTTCAGTGTGCTTATATTCTAAGCAAATACATATATGAACATACATATATGAACATGAAAGCTAAAAATCGACAAGAAAATTCCCCTGTGTACTTTTCTCAATCCTGCCCTATCCCCTTTTGAGTTTGAAGTTTTGGATATATACCCTTTTAAGGGGGGGAAATCATACATTCTTTTTAAAATGAAATAAATATTGAATATGCTTCCTCCAAACCCGCTATCTTCAGGGGACAGAAAGCTGCTGTGCTAAGTGGGAACCATGTGAGCCTTGATGAGCAGTCTTGCTCTAATCCAGCTCCACGCTAAATTTTTAATTCTCATTGTGAGCTCCAGAGGCACAGCCTGTGTGGCGCTCTGGTGAGTGAAGCAGAGCCACTCTCGGGAAGACTTTGGACTCAAATGGCAATTAGGGAGAAATGAGATGCTCCGAGCTTCTGTCCCGAATGCACAAGTCTTGATGTGTCTCCAGCATGGCTGCCTCACCCAGAATGGGGAGACGTTGCTCAGGGCGCCAGAGAGAGAGCACCCATGCAGAGAGCAGATACCCCTGAGTCTGGCAGTGACTCCTAGAGCCTAGAATTCTCTGCAGTGCTTCTACATTTATAGACGCGATGGGGAAACAGGATATAACAGAGAGGAAATGGCCTGCTGTACAAAATTTTTTAAATAGCAGAAGTGTTGATTGTGACTGACAAGGGGATTACAATGCAATGGCTACAAAATGGTCCAGCATCGCCACCTCTTTCTTCTTTCTTCTCCTGCCTTCTGTGTTCACGGAGACTCTCAGCTTTCCTCTTGTATGCTGTAGAAAAGCCTCCTCCCTTTTCTTTGTGGTGAATGGATTCTCTAGAGCCCTGTGTTGTGAAACTAGTCCTATTTCACATAGAAAGGAGAGCAATTGCTCAGATTTAAAATACATACCTTGAAAATTATTCCTGAGTTTTTTGTGTTCTTAAACCTACCTTTTATGCTTGATTAAAATTGGTTCCAGATTTCCAACATTGGCTATATACTAGTATCCTCCTGAAAAAAAATAAATCTTTCAACAGTATTTAAATCATTTATTTTGGGCTTACTGTGTGTTGACGAGTGTGTCAAGATGGCAATGCATCATTATTTTTCATTTCTACAGGAATTCTCCAAGACAGACATGCCCATTTTACAAAGAACCAAGGCTCAAACAGCTTAAGGAGCAAGTGTCATTCGGAAATACTGGCTGTGTATTCTCTAGCCCGTATATATTTCTATCATCATGTTTATGCTTCACATTACTATTATTTCCTGTGAAATTCTTATATTAAATATTTACTTAAGTAATTATTTGACCAACCATAATCATTTATTTGATTATTCAAACAGGAACTAGCACTATTTCTGCCTTGGCTATGTTAAGAAGGAGGCTGGAAGGCTGGCTCTTCTGGCAGATTTAAACCTACATGGTGGAAGGGCACACTTAATTTGGAAAGTGGGTGTTCTAGGTACTTCTTGGCCCTCCCAATTGAATGTCTAACTCCAGTCTCCTTCTCTGTGGAAATATTACTGCTTAGCCCGGAGTCCCATGCTCCTTTCTGACACCCCAAAGCTCATCGAGGAAGGTAGATGTTATATGACTTTTGTGAAGGCTGGGGATTAGCAGGCCTTTGATGACGTTTAATGTAGGTTTCAGCTCTCTCACGTGCAGTACCACTGAGCTCTGGATAATATCCTGGGTCTGGGCCTTTAATCACTGGATGTTTCTTTCTGACTTGTTAAGGTGACTTTTCAGCTAGCATATAAAACAATAAGAATTATCAGAGAGGAAGCGAGTTGAATGCCAGTGAACAGCACCTCAGACAGAAGCACTGCCTAAAGGGGTTTAATGAGAGTCACCCACAAAGGGCTCACAGTAGGGTTAACAGTGAAATGTCAGGAGGCAGAATCTGCCCGCTGCCAGGGAAGCCCAGACTCAAGAGCTTCTACTCTTGTTAACTGCTTTTATCAGGAGCACCCAATAATCAACTGCCATTGTGGGTGTATTTTTAGAGCAGATTGCCCATCCTTTTTCCTTCTCTGTCCCCTGTTCTCCCCTCTCCTCCCCAGCTGATCACAAAGACCTAATGCTGAGAACCTGGAAGCTCCTCGGAACCCATACCACCCTGTAGCCCCTCTTCCGTGGCCCCAGCAAGGCTCTTTCAGGAAGCCCTCATGGGTCTGAAGTGAGGGGTTTGCGAGGTAAGGAAGCACTTAGCTTCTATAACTTCCGTCACGCTTTCCCTCTTTTTTGGAAATATTACAAAAGAAAAAAGTTGGTGTTACAGAGAAAAGGGAAGCACTATGGACTGCAAGACGGGACAAATAGCTTTCTGAACGCAGTTTTGCCTTTCAACAAGGAAACAAAGTTAGCCTGGGCTTAGAAGACACACCATTTCAGCCTCCCTTGTTGGAGATGAGTTGTATGGTATGGGACAAGGGAAAGCTGGAGGGTCCTGAAGTACATCCGTTCCCAGACACCATCTCCAGACCCTGGTGCACGTTTGAAGGACACATGAAACTAGGAGGCTAGCATAACTTTGCTCTTCTCTCCGTGGACTCTGAGGTTTATGTGACTTCCTAGAGAATTCAGACCATTTATAAATCTCAAAAAGAATATTGCAACATTGAAATTCTCCCAACTTCTGAGCAGCCGCTTCCTCTTTTCTTCACTCAGCTCCTAATTATTATAAAATTTTGACAAGCAGTTCACACATTGAAAAATCCGTGCTCAGCTCTTCCCAGAATCTCTCAGGCTTTAATCATCCCAGCCCTGTCAGTTACGTGAGGGAACAACCAGGGAGGTGTACCCCAGCCTGCTCCGGCTGCAGTGGCCTTGTGCTTCTGCCTTTCAAACCTAGAGAAGCAGACAGGGCATAAAGGGAAGCGCAGGCACCAAGCCAGAGTGTCTCTTCAAAGAGCAGCTGAAATCCAATGAAAGAGGAAACGTTTTATGAAGCTCAAGAATCAGAGAAAGCAAGAACTACTTGGAAGTGTTTCACATTCAGGAGTCAGGGGATGGCAGCTTTTGGTCAAAGAAAGTTCAGGATTTGGAATTTATGGCCAGATATTTTACAAGTCCAAGGATTTGTGTGAAATTCCATAGGAGAAGCCATGAGCCTTTTTTATTTCTCAACACTTTAAAGTTATTTGTCAGGTCACGGCTTTGCGAACAGTTTGACTTACCCTCATTGAGCTTGTTTTGTGTGTTTCTATGTTGCTGTGATAAAACACCGACCAAAAGCATCTGGACGGGGGAGATTTATTTCAGTTTACACTTTCATAAACTGTGGGAGCCAAAGCAGGGGCAGGAGCTGAAGCAAAGACTATGGAGAAGGGCTGCTTACTGACTTGCTCCTCAGGGCTGGTTTAACCTGGTTTCTTATATAATCCAGGCTCACCTGCCCAGGAATGGCACTGCTCACAGTGGGCTGGGCCCTCCCACATCAATCCGCAATAATCATAGACTTGCCCATAGGCCAGTTGGATGCAGGCAATTCCTCAGTTAAGGTTCTTTTCATCCAGGTGACTCTGGCTTGTGTCAAGTTGACAGAAACTAACCTGCAGAGAGGTGATGATTAATAAGAATCATTCATTCATTTCCTTGCTCAGTAAACCAGTAGAGTGGCTTTGTCAGACACAAGGTACATGGACAGAAAGACAAATGAACAGTCAATTAAATTCAATAAATAACATTTTGACTGGTTATTGGAAAACTACATATAGTTATATTCTTATATCAGTGTATATAAAATTTATTTATAAAATAAATTTTAATTCGAGATTCATATTGTCCCTTTGATCTAATAATAATAAACCCATATCTATTTTTTTAGTCATAAAAACAATTAAGTAGGAAACACGTTACTATGAGGAAAGACTTCAAGGTCTTCCAGTATCTCCAGGAGTAGGCATGCAAGACGGGAAATTAAGGGTCTGAGTATTGGGCGTAAGTACCTATGTTTATACACCAACTTAATTTTTTGGTCTCACTGTTCTGCCAAGTACATGGCAATGGTACATATAGGGAGTCTGAGTGTCACACAAATGTGTAAAAGACTTAGAATGTTGCTTGGTCCTTAAAATTTTAGTATAAAATTGTATGCAGTTGCTGTCAGTTGAGACTTATCTTTTCATAAATAAAATATATTGTAAGAAAGTTATATATAAAATAATACCAACACACATGTGTTCAGGCATGTGCTCATGCATGTAATATAGAAGCAAACATGAAACTTTCAGAAGTATATATGTTGTGTTGTTAATAATAATCCTTAAAGTAAATAGTTACAACTTATAGAGAAAAAAGAGAAAATGAAAGCAAGGAGTCTGTTCAATGAATATGTCGGTTTCTACTGTACTCCTGATTTTGAGTTGATATTCCTGAGAGACGTGAGGCTGGTGGTGGGGTGTACAGCTCACTAGCATGTGCGGCAGTGTTATAGTAGTTGGACAATCCAATGGCAGCGCAGTAGTAGGTGACGTAATCTGGGCCAGATGGCAGTGGGTCTTACACCACCCTACTGGAGTCTGACTTTTATCACGGTCATTATTGTGTATGCGGCTGCTACCTGTCACTGTTCTTGGTGTTGGCATGCCTGATAGATGTTGTTTCAACACAGAACCTGAGTTAATTCCTGAATTCTTAATTTGCTTTAATTGTTTTGTATGTCTGACACAGCAATACCACACTGTCTTAATTTTGCAACATTTTTAAGGAAGTTTTAAAATCAAAAGAATAACCTTCCTGAACCTCGTGGAGGAGCAGGCAGCATGGGGCAGTCGGGGCGGTCCTGGCACCAGAAGCGCGCTCGCGCCCAGGCCCAGCTCCGCAACCTCGAGGCCTACGCCGCACAGCCGCACTCGTTCGTGTTCACGCGAGGCCGGGCGGGTCGCAGTGTCCAGCAGCTCAGCCTGGATGTGCGGCGGGTCATGGAGCCGCTCACCGCCTCTCGTCTACAGGTTCGAAAGAAGAATTCACTGAAGGACTGTGTGGCAGTGGCCGGCCCCCTCGGGGTCACACACTTCCTTGTCTTGAGCAAAACAGACAACAGTGTGTACTTGAAGCTGATGCGCCTCCCAGGAGGCCCCACTTTGACCTTCCAGATCAACAAGTACACACTGGTGCGGGATGTCGTCTCCTCCCTGCGCTGCCACCGGATGCATGAGCAGCAGTTTAACCACCCACCCCTTCTGGTGCTCAACAGCTTTGGCGTCCAGGGCATGCACATCAAGCTCATGGCCACCATGTTCCAGAACCTGTTCCCATCCCTCAACGTGCACACGGTCAACCTCAACATCATTAAGCGCTGCCTCCTCATCAACTACAACCCGGACTCCCAAGAGCTGGACTTCCGGCACTACAGCATCAAAGTGGTGCCCGTGGGTGCCAGCCGGGGCATGAAGAAGCTCTTACAGGAAAAGTTTCCCAACATGAGCCGCTTGCAGGATATCAGTGAGCTGCTGGCTACGGGTGTGGCGCTGTCGGAGAGTGAGGTGGAGCCAGATGGTGAGCACAATATCACAGAACTACCCCAGGCTGTGGCTGGCCGTGGCAACATGCAGGCTCAGCAGAGTGCTGTCCGACTCACAGAGATTGGGCCCCGGATGACCCTGCAGCTCATTAAGATCCAGGAGGGTGTTGGGAACGGCAATGTCCTCTTCCACAGTTTTGTGCACAAGACTGAGGCAGAACTGCAGGCCATCTTGGCAGCAAAGGAGGAGAAGCTACGACTCAAGGCCCAGCGTCAGAACCAGCAGACTGAGAACTTACCGCGCAAGCAGGAGCTGCGCGAGGCCCACAAGAAGAAGAGCCTGGCAGGCATGAAGCGAGCCAGGGCAGGGGCCCATGGGGACAGCGATGCCGAGGACCCTGGGGCACCTCCAGAGGCAGCAGGAGCAAGCCGGAATGAGGAGGAGGAGGATGACGCCGAGTATTTTCGCCAAGCTGTGGGCGAGGAGCCTGACGAGGACATGTTCCCCAGAGTGGGCAAGCAGAGGCTCCTGGGAGGACCTCTGGGCAAGAAGCAGCGAGGGAAGGAGCAGAGGCCTGGTTCAGGCAAGGGTCAGGGTGGCAACTGGCGGCCTCCGAAACCAAAGGGTAGATTCCAAGGAGTCAAGACCAAGCTGAGAGCCAGACGCCAGGACACGTGTCGACCATCAAGAACCTGAGGCTGCTTGGCAGTGGATGATCCATAGATGCCCCAGATTGGGGCCCGAGAGCTGCCCTGGGCTCCACTGTAGCCCGGTTTCCTTTCATAAAGGAGCTATCCAGTTCTTACTTCCAATAAACTTGAACTTGGCAAAAAAAAAAAAAAAGAATAACCTTCCTACTTTGTTCCTTCTTAAAATTCTTTGGACTATTCTCAGTTCCTTTAGAATTAACTCCATATAATTAAAATCCTGTATTTTTTAGAGTAAGCATTTTATACTTGCCTAGACCATGCTTATTTCTAAATGCTCACTCTTTGATGTTATAATAGATGGAATTGGTTTTTTTTTTTCATAGCTCAGGATGTACAGTGCAAGCGTTCAGTATGAAGTTGCTTTGTTCTATACTATCCTGTTTCTTCCTGTCAGGCTGGGCTCATTGCCTTTTGTTTTAAACCCAATAGATTCTTAATGAATCTATTAAGACATTTTATATATACAGTTATAGCAATTGCAAGCACTATGATTTTGCTTCCTTCTTTCTAAACATAATGTCATTTATTTCCTTTTATAGCATAATTCTCACTGCTAGATTCTCTAGTGCAGTATTGAGAAGGTGGGGAGCATAAACATCCTTGTCTAGCTCCTGATCTTTGTGGAGAAAACCAGCTTTGGCCATTTAAGATGACGTTATCTACACATTGTTCACAGATACCTTTTCTCAGAAACTTCCCTCTAATCTGACTTTGCTTAATGCTTTCCTTTTTCATTACAGGAAGGACTGGATTTCATAACTGTTTTTCTGACTCAGTTGAAATAATAGATTGTTTCTATGCTTCTTCCTGTTATGCTGTATTTCATTGATTACTTCCTATGCTGAAATATCTTGAAACTTTATTTTAAATAAAGAATTCCTATGCATGTATTCTTTTGTGTCTGACTTCTTTTATTAACATGGCCAATGACTGAAATAGATGTAGCCCATTTCTGCTACTGGAGGTTATACTTGATGACATTAGTTGTCTAGTTGTGGCATTGTCCCCCCCCCACACATTATTTGGTGATTCCATTTATATTTCTTTCAAGTATGTGCATATTTTAAGAAGTTTTGCTGTAATTGGTTTTCATATGACTTCACAAATGACTTTTAGTTTGGTGGCACTCCCCCCCCTCCATTTAATTCTCCCACTCCAGATTTCTCCTGCCTCTCTACAACAATATGTTATATTTTCCTTTTGGGGGGGGAATTTTGCTCTTCTTCACTATTCCCTTACTGGGTACACAACCTCTCTGGATATTTGATGTGAGTCACAATGTTATACAGTGAATGCACAGCTGACATATTCATTAGCCAAACCCACAAGTGTCCAACGTATGGGGAACCTGACTTACAAAGCTTTGGGAACAGCTTTCTTATGAATAGTTGCTGTCAATTCTGTAGAAATCTTGTGAAATCATGACGTTTCTCTCTTCCATAATAGGATTCATCCCAAATATCCCAACAGTATATGAATCATATTTTAATCATGAACTTTTCCTGTACTGGCAACTGGATACCTTCCCCATACTGTGGGGCCCTAGTGTGAAAGCATTTACTCTGCCAAACCTAGTGTGGTTTTCATTTGCTGGAAAGAGAAGCACCTTGATGAGGGGTGAGAGCTACCCTTCTCTGCGGGTATAAGGATAAGGTTCACAATCTAGTAAGGAATTATTCTGGCCTACTAAGGTGGCAGTAGTAAATTCTTTTCTAACATTCATGACCACCCTATCCCCAAGAGAGTTAGGTTTTCAGTACCAGGCATGATTTCCCTCCCATCAAGTGGGTCTTAATTCCAACTAGCTTTTGGTTGTCTTTGGTATCTGAGTGTCACATTATTATTATTGTTATTATTGTTATTATTATTACCTATTTTCACATGTCTTGTCATGGTGGTGATTGTTGTGGTTCATAGCTGTTTTGGCTGAGTGGAACTGTTTAATGGTTCCCGCCACTTAGCAGCTTGTATGGTATATTTTGGAACCATGACAGCTAGACCACAGGAAAGAGGATTTCAGGTCAAATCCAGTTCAAATCATCTGAGTCCACTGTCCTAAGTATGTGGTGTCTTCTGCAACTTAGGGAAATTGCATTAGGGAAATCCCATTCAATATCCATTGTGTTCATCTATGTATAACATTCTCTCTTTATCCCTTCCTTATATCATGTGGGAAGAAAAAAATTTAAGTGGCCATGGTGGGGGGGGGATACTTGGTAAGGGAACAGCAAGATACAGGGGATATAAAGTGGGAAATGGGATAATGAGAGGCAGACAAGTACTACATTGACAATCCATATTATTTTGGTAGTCACTTCGGCTACCCTGAGTGACCATTTGAGAGGAGTTTTCTCATGCTGTGTTCTGAGGTCTTGTTAGTCTATGGTTCTGATGAGAAGCAATGTCATCCCAAGAGGTTTAACTTCCTTTAATACATGCATAATTATATATATTGGTATATAGGTCTAATATATATTAATGTGTATTATATATAATGAGTGTGCATAATGTATTACTGTATTTATTATGCATAATTTTAGATAAACATTAAATAATACCCTTCACTGAGACTCTATCAAACACCTTTGGTGTTTTTGCTTCTCATCCATCCTCTCCATTTGTACTGACTTCCCTCCCTTCTTTCCAGCGGAGGCTTCTTTGTTATCCCATTTCCCACTTTATATCACCTGTATCTTGCTGTTCCCTTACCAAGTATCCCCCCCACCACCATGGTCATTTAAATTTTTTTCTTCCCACATGATATAAGGAAGGGATAAAGAGAGAATGTTATACATAGATGAACACAATGGATAGTGAATGAGATTTCCCTAATGTGTGAGGAGCAATTTCATGGTCATTATTATGAGTCATCAAGGTGTGGAATGAACAACCTTTAAAAACAACAAGAAAAATTATGGTTTTCCACATCCATTTCTTCAGATTTAAAACAGCAATGGTGTTTTATATTTAGAGTACCCTCACATATTACCTAAGCCTTCTAAAGTGAGAGTTTGTGCACTCCTACATCAGGTAACTCAAGCTAAACCCTGCTTTGGTATTAAACAGCCCCAGAAATATCAGTGCTTTTCATAGCTTAGTTTTAGCTTGTGTATTAGAAAGTGTTCTCTAAGGGAACAGATTATGTCCATTGGAGAGCTTTATTAGACTGCCTTACAGGATGTGGTCCAGGAAGTTCAACAATTGCTGTCTCATGACTTAATGACTGAGAATGCAGAAGGCTGTTTTCCCCCTAGTGTTCTTGATGGTCTTCAGCAACAGGGCTTGCAGAAGCCTGGCTCCAACCCCATGGTCTCTAATGGGTGCTAACTTTATGGTCCTCATCTTGTCAGATTAGCTCTGGGCTGCTGCAAGCTCTGGTCCCTTGTTGATGCCCAGGGCTCAGCCTGTTGTCAATAAATCCTTTCTTTGGGGTCCTCTGTGAGATGGAAAGGGCTTTTGAGAATAAGCCATCCCCCACCCATAGGAACCCACTTCACAGGAACTACACTGCCCTGTGGATTTTCTCATCTGTGGGGTGCTGGGGGTTGACTTTGTGCAGTCTCCACTAGTTCAGAGGTAGATGAAGGCAACTAGCATCCTTCACACATACTCCCAACTAGAATGTCAGTTACTTTAAAAACAAAGTCTGCCACACACATCGACATTTATTAGCAGCATGTCTGCAAAATAATTAGAAGATTTTTCACTTCATTGATTATTTATAAGGCTTCTATCTATTCCTGTTCCAATAGCACCTAAATGACCACTAAAGAGAGATGTGGCACCATCATAGAGGCCATATTTATTCCAGATCACAGTTAGAGACCGTGTCCAAATTCTGGAACAGGAGGTTGTGATACTCAACTTGCCAACTGATGAGGTCACAAGCTGAGGTATTTGGTCAAATGTTTATATCTAAATCATTATAGCAAAAACATCAGATGACTTTCTGATGTTGAGAGGCTTTTCCATTTAGTAGCAGACTTGAGCAGAAGAAACCCCTAGCACTCCCTTATGTAGGAGACAGTTCATTCACTCACTTGTTTTTTGATCTGAGCCCTTTTTTTTTTTTTGCCTTGGGAGAAGACCAGAGACATCTCTTCTTCCTGAGTATCAACCCTATCAACTACAGATTTAACTACAGGAATTTGACAAATTGTATCAGCCTGTGATCTCATGTATATTTCTCTTTCACATCACGATGCACACGTGAGTACATAATTACACATATATCCACTCACACGTACATGAACTCTTCCACATACATAAAGTGGGCTGTTTTTTCTGATAACCCTAACTAATACAGTTATGAAATACAGGTTTAATCTCAGAACTGAAGTCTACACAAGTGTTCTGTGGTAGTAAACTTGCCGGGCTTATTAATTCTTATTTTGTATTCTCACAGAAGTTTGGGATTGAAACATAGTGCCAGAAAGTTGTGACAGGGAGCCTACCGGAGTAGACAACTCAGACAGTCTATAGCCAATTGAAAGTCTTTATTCCAGCCAGCTTTGACTATGCTCATTTGGGACTCATGTGCCCTGACTGTTTAGAGCAAGGCAGCTGCAGGGGGGGTTTGCACAGACAAGCAGTTTTACAGAAGCTGAGACAAGTAGTTAGATGGAGCTGAGGGCTTTGCACAGCAGTCAGTTTAGCAGAAGCCAACATAAACTGGCTGGACATCTTGACCTCAGGTTCCTAGAATAGAGCTGGGTAATTTTCCATCAAGTAGATCGAATTCTTGTCAAACTTCATACAGCCTCCACAAGTTCACAAGGGACCTCTGCACTGCCTTGCCCGACTTGCACGCAGTAGCAGCTCTGAGTCCAGTTGTCTTACATATGGTTCACTTCGTTGATGAAGATCCTCTTTACCATTTGTATCCTCACATTCAGCAGCTCTGATACTGATTAGAGATGAAGACAGCTGGTCTATGGCTTGTATACCCAGTAAAGGAATATTAAGTATTTACTGAGTGACCCAGTTGTAGATCAACACACAATTGTATGATATTTAAAAACAAATACAGACAAATACAGACAAGATTTGGGCCCTTAATGCAAACACACGGCCGGCTGACTTCTTCCTGCAGAGGCTGGGATTTCCCTCAGCGCTGTCAGCTGTCTTTGCTTTCTTCTCTTTCTATATTCCAAGTCTATTCAAGAGATAGGACACTTCATACTTCACACAGAGCCAAATCTTCACACTTACTCCTGTCAAGTTGGGAACATAGGCCCCAGCCCCTCACATCTATCCCAGCTCCCAGGCCTGGTCTGGACTCCAAATCCCAGCAGGCCAGGTCCTGACCCCTCCCTGGAGGTGGGGCCAGGACCACTCCCCAGGGTATTTAAATGAGCCTCCAAAGAGGAACAAGTGGTCCCTTTTCTTTCCTTCAGATGGTTGCATTTCCCAGTCGGGGCCACCGGAGAGCACAGAACTCCCATTAAATCTGGATATTTCTTAATTTGGCTTGTTTTGATTTGGCTTGATTGGGAATTTTGTGTCGGCAGAGAGCTCGTGTTAGGAAATATCCCTAACTATTATCAATATTTTTGAGAACCTCCAGAGACAAGTGTCTTAGCATGACATATTCTTCCAGACGCGTGTTCAGAACTTAAATCCAACAAGCTTCCTTAAAGATGGGCCAGTCCATTGCCCAAAGATAAATGTATCCTGCTAAATGTTCTGGAAGCTGATATAAAGGCTTCTGGGATCTTAAGAGTTTGCCAGTCCACAGGCACAGATTCTCTCTGTGTTATCCCAGCCTCCTGGTCACATGACTGTTTATAATGAACCCGGAAGCATATCTAGCCCTAGAAGGTCTTCTAAAATTACTGTCTCTAAAATAGCGCAGCCCCATTGTTTCTGTGAAGCCCGAGCACTTCCATGAGCTTGAGCAGAGGCTGAGGTTCTCCCTTCTCAGAGCCAATGCTGCTCACTGCATGTGAGTTCTCTTGACTCAGCTCAGAGAAGCTCTGGGGACCGGGTCAGCCATCATTAATCACTCACTAACTGCACTCATCTGCTGCTCCAGTGCGAGCAGCCGATTTTAATTGCAAAGAGATGCGCAGCTGAAAGAAACTGTGTGAAATGGAAGAACACATCCTAGCAGGGTCCCTCTTCTATAAAGGAGGTGCTTGTCACAGGAAAGACAGACAGTAAAGGACATTCTGGGTGTCCTGTTCCCACCTCCTCAAGTCCTGCCAGGCTGGCAGGAAGTCCCAGACCCTTTTTGATCCCCTCTTTTTAAACTGAAATAATTTTTTCATACGATATAGTCTGCTGAGTGTTTTCTCTCCCCATCTCCTCCCAGGTTCTCCTGACCTTCCCAAATCTAAGTCTTTTCTCTCTTCTCCTTAAGAAACAAACAGGCAAAAGACAAACAAAGAAAGGTTTTCAAGGCATAACAAGGAAGACATTAAGTGCAAATCTGGCCAATGGAAAACGTTCCGATGCACCCTGTCTTCAAGTGAGGAGTCCCAATTACCCCAAACAACTTCCAGCCTAAACCTCAAGCTCCTCAACCCATTTGGAAATACATGTGGCGTTTCACTGAAAGGTGTGTGACTGAAGAGGAGGAACAGAGCAAATGGCACGTCATGGGCTGGATTTCTAGGCCCTCATTTAGTGAGCCTGAGTCAAGAGTACTGTGTGGTTTTCCTTCAAGCCTTGGTCATCAAGAGGTGACATTTGGTGCCCCATATCATAGATTCAAATTGTAGCTCTGCCACTCAGAGTGTGACTTCTGACTTCTCTCTGCTTCGTGCACTTAGCCTTGTTGCATGAGTGATAGATGTAATGAGCTTACACCGCTGCCCAGATGCCCTCCACAGCCAAGCATGACCCCCAGATGTCTGGTGCAGTGTCTCACACCTCCCACATCCCACATGAGGCTGTGCCGAAACAAGAATCTTCACAGGTGTCTGCTTTCTTCTCAGACTGAGAACGTGTGTAATGTAAAGGAGGAAAAAGGAAACACTTAGGTTTACATTATCCTTGAACTCTGTCTCACACTTCCTCTTCCAGTCCGTTTCCAGCCCAGTGCTCATCTTGCAGTGCCAAGGCCATCTGTGTTCTTTCCTGAAGGAATGCCGCCGCAGCAGATGGGAGACTAATTGTGTTCATCAAGTTGTTTCTGGGGAAATGCATTTCCCTTTGCTGTGACTATTTCATTATTGGGCTTCCTCAGCACCGATGAATTATTATATCATGAGCACAGAGGTTGTGTAGCTATGTTCTCAATCTCACAGAACACCAGTTACAAATTTCTATTACCAAATATTTCCCTAAAACTACAGAGAAACAATTCTGTGTGGTCAGAAGTGACTTCTGGTGTAATGAAAGATGCTGGAGAGAAGGAAATTGGAGAATGAAACACTACCAAAGTTACCTACGAGCCGGGCAGTGCTGGCGCGCAAGGCAAGCAGATCTCTGTGAGTTCGAGATCAGCCTGGTCTACAGAGTGAGTTCCAGGACAGCCAGAGTTGTTACACAGAGAAACTTTGTCTGGAAAAATCAAAAGTTACCTACGAATAGAACGTAAGGATTGATTGCTATTTGTTTGTTTCTTGTTTGTTTGCTTTTGTTTTTCGAAGCGAGGTTTCTCAGTGTAGCCTTGACCATGAAGAAAGAAAACATATGAAGAGGTTCAAGAGATGATGGTCCCATGGCACGGAATGCTTATTGCTCCTGCAGAGAACTAGGGTTTGCTTCTCAGCTCCCCCATGGTGACTCAGAATTGTAACTCTAATTCCCGATTATCCAACACATATTTCCGGCGTTCATGGACTCCACACATAAATGCAATGTACATACAATGTAAACAAGCACTCACACACAAAATAAAATTAAATAAATGATTTTAGGAAACATACAGAAATTTTCAAAATTTAAATTTACACAGAAGAATGAGCTCATTTTTGGTCCGCCTAAAATAAGAAATATAATGGAATAGATATTTCCAGTTTTGATAAAATAAAAAACAAAATAAACACATCAGTTCTATGGGGAATCTATTTTTCTGTTATGAAAATAGAAACTTGTGGCATGGATTACTTTATAAGGAAC
The DNA here is from genome assembly GCF_037038515.1 of Microtus pennsylvanicus. NCBI lineage: Eukaryota > Metazoa > Chordata > Mammalia > Rodentia > Cricetidae > Microtus > Microtus pennsylvanicus. The sequence goes on from NC_134588.1 coordinate 25,555,383, forward strand.
ATTGAATCTCATTATCAGTAATGTCTATAGCTTTATTTGATAAATTTCTCAGAAAACCAAAGATCTCATCTGTTTAAACTAAAAAATAAACACAGTAAAATATCAGCTGATACTTTGACAGAAGTTAGCTATTGATAATATGTATGTGTGTATACATATATGTGTGTGTATTTATATATGTGTGTGTGCATGTACTAAATATGCCGTAACAAAATATAGATCTTATACAGTCTTTCAAACAGCTGATTTCCAAGTTATTCTTGCATATGGATATCACTCACCAAACAGCGTTTCCTGGGATCGTTTATCTAAAGAACTATCATTTCCCTATGAAACTACAACACTTGAAAGCCTTGAATCAGGAATTACAAGTTCTTGAACACATATTTCCCTTGAGAAATTGTTCTGGCTACTTGAAACCTTTTATTTTTTATTTTATCTTATTTATAAATTAGTTTGTTATTTTCCACATAATTGTATTATCTACAAATAAACACAATTTTGCTTCTATCTTTTGAAATCTATGACTTTTGTTTATTTTCTTGCCCTATTACAAAGTCTATAACCTATGACCTCTACATTTTTCCTAATAAAAATAGAGACAGCCTTGCCTTCATGCCCATACTGAGAGGAAAAAGTTCAACATTTCAGCTAAGTCACACTCTTTGTGCTTCACATAAACACTCTTACCGCTCATTCTAAGGGTCAATGAACCAGTTGGAAGCCATAGGAATTGTCCCAGGTGGGTCCATAGGCTCAATGGACCACTGTAAGATATCTTTGTGTTGTTTGATCTCTATCCTTTAACTGGGGTCATAGTGATGGCCCCACAGTGATGTCTCCAGGAGGCAGAAATAGCTCAAATCCAGTACATTTCTAAAGACTGCAAACCAATTGCTGAGGGTTCCTTTGGGGCAGAACTGAAGAATTTCTACTGTTTATGCCTCATATTGACCTGCCCCTGTTTTCAGTTCAACAATTAGAAAATTATCAAGAAAAAAAGTCATTGACAAGGTAAGAGGCAACAGATACTGCCTTTCATTAGAGTGATTAATCTTATTCTTAATTCATTTTCAATCTCATTTTTCTATTCATGCCCAGGTTGGCTGATACTTTTAGTCACACACAGGGTCCTAAAGGTCAGAACACTCCCGTCTACCCACATCTCACTTTTCTATTGAAAAGGAAACAAAACAAATCAAAATCTGTATGGACCGGAAGCTGCAAGATAGGGAGGGAAATGAGCTAAGTAAAGGCACGTTTTCAGGAAAAGGACAATGTTTACCAAACCACGAGCCATGAAGCATAGCATAGAGTCATCCAGAATTGAGTCAAGGGATTCCTCTGCCATTGACCTATTGGGGAGAGGGAGGTATAACTTCCTAGTGATGAGATAGAACTTCCTACCAGGATGGTTCTGGTTCTTCTAGAACATTCTCTGAGCATCATCATGGGTAACTGCTTCACCAGCGTTCCCCGGGGAATGGAGCAGCAGTCTGCTAGGAAAAACTCAACAATAGTAGTTTGCTACCAAGTCAGTGGGGTCAGGGTACAGACGGTGATCATGATCATCCAGTAGTGATCTTAGTATAAAGATGCTTGGAGTTTGCATGTTGTTTTTGGGATTAACAGTTGGCTTATTTGCTAACTATCTAGATATTTGGGGTAGTTTACCCAATCTATCTAAATTTGTTTCTTCATCTATACAATACTGAAGATAAGAGCCACTTCAGGGGGGTTTATGAGGTCAATTATAATTTATGTTAAGTTCTGGTATATTGTATGGTTAAAATTAGAAGTACAATAAAATCCTTCTGATGATCTCATGACGTTTGCAGGTAAATACACCTCTCCCTCTCCTTGAAGAAGATTCCTCGGAAACTGATGGAAATGATTGCAAACACCCACACCTGGCCAAATGCAGAGACCTAACCGTGGGCACCCAATGCCAACTAACACAGCTCTATCACGACCTTGGATTTGTACGGCTCAGGGAACACTGAGGGGAGGGGTGAAGACTGAAGAGACAGAGGCAGGTGTCTGCCGCTCCAGAGTGCTTTCTGCCTGTGACAGAGAAGCTGTGCCCATCGCCTCTAAGCAATATGGTCACTTAAACAAGACTTTTACAATGGCAATATCAACTGACATGCCAGCAAGGATGAGGGGAATCCCTCATGGCCCAATGCCCTAGATGAAAGACTCTAGAACTTTAGACAACATATTTGTATATACACATATATATGCTCAATAGCTAACTTCTGTCAAAGTATCAGCTGATATTTTACTGTGTTTATTTTTTAGTTTAAACAGATGAGATCTTTGGTTTTCTGAGAAATTTATCAAATAAAGCTATAGACATTACTGATAATGAGATTCAATGTTCCTTATAAAGTAATCCATGCCACAAGTTTCTATTTTGATAACAGAAAAATAGATTCCCATAGAACTGATGTGTTTATTTTGTTTTTTATTTTATCAAAACTGGAAACATTTAGTCCATTATATTTCTTATTTTAAGTGGACTAAAAATGAGCTCATTCTTAGTTCTATGTAAATTATAAATCCCAATGACTTCATTGGTTTTCAAAGAGAACTTTTCTGAATTTGGTGTAACCACCATCATGGTTGGTGGTTACATTCCAGGGCTTAGATAGATTATCTCAAGTTCTCTGGTCAGGGATCGGGTGCTATTCTGATGCCTAGATGAGTCAGCAGTTTTCTTTTAAAACCTTAAACGTTCTCTCTGTTCCTGGTTTCCTGGTATTCTTTTTCAGCTTGTTCTTGACAGTGACTGGTACTGTTTGAAATTGGATTCATTCCCCTGAACGTGTCCAAGCCCAGCTTCCTGTTTGCTCTGCTTCAGTCTTGGCTCCTTCCTGCAGTACTCTTCCGTTTTGCTGACTTGGAAGTCCCATTGCTGGCTTCTTTTCTATGTCGCTGACTTCCTCTCAATGCTATTGGCTTTCCTGTGAGGTCCTGAGCTGAACTCACAGGCTTGCTTTACTTTCTTTTTTTTTTCTTGTTTTGTGGTTTGTTAGTTTGTTTTTCTCAAGACACGGTTTCTCTGTAGTTTTAAGAGTCTGTTTTGTAACTAGCTCTTGTAGACCAGGCTGGCCTCGAACTCACAGAGATCCACTTGCCTCTGCCTCCTAAAGGCTGGGATTAAAGGCGTGCAACACCACCCCCTGGCAGGCTTGCATTTCATCATGGTAGACTCCGATGATTTATGCTGGTGAACTTTGGCAGTCATATGGCATTTTATGTATTTTGGTAGTTGAAGAGAAATTGTTTTCAGGGAGAGACACATTGCTTTGTGTTTTTGTGTTTCTCTGTTCAATTTGCTATCTGTTGCTTTGGATCTCTTCCAGGTTTACATGGGGATCTTCTTGGGAGCAGCTACTTTTTAATTTTTATTTATTTTTAAACGTCTGCAATTACTCCTTGATGATTTCATCTATATATACAATGTACCTTGATCATATCTACCCCAGCTCCCCCTCCGTCCTCCCAGACACCCCCAGCACAGCCCTCTCCCACCTTAATGTCCTCTCTTCCTTTGTAAATGCTTGCATGTTTCTGTAGCCCACCGATTCCTATTAGTGCTGTCTGTTGTCCTGACCCCATGCAGGTCGCCCTAGTTCCCGTGAGGTCATCAGTGTACCAACCATGTCATATCCAGAAGAAGGCATTTCCCAGCCTCCTTTCCACCCACTGGCTCTTCCATCCTTCCTACCACCCTTCCATATAACCTGAACCCCGGCAGTGTAGGGAAAGATGCCTCCACAGTGTGGGCACCCAGCAGTCGCTCATTCTCATGGCCAGTTAGGAATCTCTGCAATAACTGCTTCCCAGCGCAGAAAGAGCATCTCTGATCAAGGATGAGAACAGAACTAATCTAAAGATACGAATCAATTCTAGAAGGCAGTTTTACAATGTGTGCTCTCCACACACACCTGCACTCATTGCATGCATACCCACCCATCAACACCCACGGACACATAAGTGGAAATGAATCTCAACTCTTACTTAGGATAATGTAGAAATAAGAACTCAACAAAATGAGAGAAGGGGGGAGGGAAAAAGCAACAAAACAAAACAGAAAAAGAGTGTATGAAATGCAAGGAGAAAGACTAGAGAATAATGGTCTAGGAAGAAAAAGAAAGTAGAAATTTTAAAAATATTTTTAAAGAATGGCAAAAACAGTATCTCAATACTGAGATTTTTTCAATGCAAAGTTAGAAAAGTGTAAGGAGAATAAAAACGCAGCCAAAATCCCACAGAGCTGTCAGGTAGTTCAAAGTGCTATGAAAAGTATAGCAGAAGGAATAAAAGCGGAAACAGGGCGCAAGAAAGGTTGCCCAACAATGAAGAGATGCCTAAACAAAATTAAATGGGCGCTTGGCTGAGTAAAACAAAAGCAGTTACTTAAGGACATTAAAGTGAACTACTACTTAAAAAGCCGGGGCATGGGGGTCTTTAAACAGCAGAGAAAAGCCTGAATGTCAGAGAGACACTGTGGGTTGTGTCATATCGCAGGTGGTTTAGGGGAACTCACCTGGTAACAAGCCTGTATTGACTCCTCCTGTGACAGGAGGGAGCAACGCTTTATTGGCTCCCATCCTTTGTGTTCTGGCGTCCTCTGCTGGCCACAACTAGCTTTGCAGTCGGCAGCACCAATTTTTCTGACAGAGCCTCTGTTGTCATGTAGAGAGCCAAGTACATGAAGCACACCCGACCACCCAGTAACACAGCCCCTTAAACACAGCTTTTTATAAAAGCCTGAAAGATTTTCCAAGAAGACTGCAGAGAATTCTCCATTATGTTAAAGAGTAATACAGAGCCGGTCAGCTGGGGCGAATGTTAGAGTAACACAGAGCCCCGTCAGCTGGGGCGCGAATGAGAAAACCTACCACCTTTCTTCTTTGCACTAATTGGGTTTATGATTTGTGCTCCGTAGCATTGGAAGCCACACGCCAAGAATTAGGCGAGTGAGGCACTTCCGGTGGGCATCAAACTTAGACAAGAAGCTAAAAATCCCCAGTGACCAAGATAAAGAGGATTTTAGCACACTTTTTCCTGTTTTGTCTTCGGACACTTTTCATACATGTGCGTGCTCAGTTTTCATCCCTCACTACACTTTTCTCTCCACCACTGAAATCCTTCTTCCTTGGAGCAAGTCCCTCCTGCTTTGATACCCTTTTAAAAACCGCGTGAGTTCAGTTATGTTTATCTTCCTGAGCATGAGCGGAGGGTTGCTTCCTGGAACGTGGGTAACTTATCAGAGGTTACACACTGAAGAAAGTGACTTCCTCTCCCCAGCATCCATTAACTGCCCTCACCCAGGGTGGAGGCCGGATCGGCCTTGAACCTTGTGGTGAAATGGCGACCGTCCCATTCTTGGGTTGGTCTTCTGCAGATGTCCATAGTTCAGTGCGCTGGTGAGAACGACGGCTGGGCTGCACGTTCAGAAGCCACCGCTCTCCAGAGGGCCTTCCCTGCCTCCGGAGGTGTCATTCTGTCTGTCCCTTTTCAAGGTGCCCTCTGAGACTTGAAGGTCATGATACAGACGTCCTTTTTAGGACCAACCATGCCACAGTAACACTCTCTCTGTCTGCCCCTTTCCACGGTGTTCTCTGAGCCCTGAAGGTCATGATACGGATGTCTTTTTCAGGGTCAAGCATGCCACAGTGCTTTGCATGTTACAGGTCTCTGCATCAACCTCCATCCACAAAACCCTTCCTTCCTGGAGGCTGAGCACAGCACTAACCTGAGTGTCAACAGGAAGTATTGAGAAAGGACTTTGATACTAAATCCTTTCAACAGAACAGCAGCAGGAGGCTCTTCATGGGAGCCTGCGACCACAGGCTGACCCGGTTCACTGTGCAGGCGCGGGTTTCCTGCTGTGGAGCAGGTTTCAAATCTGATTGATAGGTAGGTAGATAGATAGATAGATAGATAGATAGATAGATAGATAGATAGATAGATAGATAGATAGATAGATAGATTAATAGATAGATAGATAGATAGATAGATAGATAGATAGATAGATAGATAGATAGATAGATAGATGATAGATTAATAGACGGACGGACAGACAGACAGACAGACAGACAGACAGATAGATAGATAGATAGATAGATAGATAGATAGATAGATAGATAGATAGATTAGATAGGCAGGCAGGCAGACAGACAGACAGTCTTTGTTTTCCTGGTAATTGTCATGCTGTTTTTGGCTGGTGGGCATAATAGGAGCTGGGTTAGATTGCTGAGGATTTTTCTCCTCCAGCAGCTGTCCACACAGCACCTCCTAACACTATGATAGCTAGCCAACAGGAAGGGAATTTCCAGCTTGGCTGCTCTTGTTCTGATCTTCAGGTTGAACCCCCATATCTGTCTCTGGGTTTTTCTCATTCGTGCTAACCTAGGTATTGTGCATAGGGCGTCAGTGAGCACGGATGTGCAATATCTCTACAGTAAGAGACAGTACTGGGGTGTCTGCCCAGAAGTGGAACGTCTGGGTCAGAGCAAAGAAGGTTTTTAGCTTTCTGAGTCAGTGAAACAAACACCGACTAGTGATTTCTCCTGCCAACAGTGAGGAAGAGCTCCGCATTGCTGCATCCTTGTTGGCATCTGCTATATTTAATAATAATCTCTCTAGGGCAGATGGAATCATAAAGTAGTTTTGTTTTTTTTCCTGATGGCTAAGGATTAACACACTTGAAACATATTGATTAAACATTTGTATTTCTTCTTCTAAGAACTCTGTTCAGTCCCTCAACTCATTTTAAAAATGGATTGTTTCCACGGTTAATTTTTTTAGTTCTTTGTATATTCTAGATATTAATCTTTGTCAGATGGAAAGATAGCCAAAATTTCCTCCCATTCTGTAAGTTTATTCTTCACTAGATTTTAGTCCAGAAGGGTGTGTGTGAGTGTGAGCGTGTTTTGCAAGGTCCAATCTATTAATTGTTCTCTTATTCCTTGAGTAATTAGTATTCTGTTCAAAAACTCCTTATATATACCTATATATTGAAGGGCATTCCATATTTTTTCCCTCAGGCAGCTTCAGTTTCAGGTCTTCTGTTGAAAGTTCTTGTTCCATTAGGAGAAAAAGATTTCTTCAATTGCTGTACAGAGAACACCCAGTGTTCCTGGACTCTTTGTTCATGATGCTATCTTTCCTTCAGGGAATATTTGTGGTACTTTGAAAAACTCAGGTGACTGTAGTTGTTTGGACTTATATCTAGATTACATATTCTATGCATTAATGTGTCTCTTTCCCTTTAGCCAATGCCATCCTGTTTTTATTATCATAACTCTGCTGTATAACTTGGATCAGCTATGGTGGCATGGCCTTTGTTCAGGGTTGCTTTGGGTATTTGGGGTCTTTGTGTTTCCATATAAACTCTAAGATTCTATTTCTGTGAAGAATGGCACTGGGATTTTGATTGATGCTGCATTAAATCCACAAATTGCTTTTGGTATGATGGCCATTTTCACAATATTATCATCAGCAGTCCATGAACATGGAAAGTCTTTCCTTATTTCTACTTTCTTCAATCTCTCTTCAGAGTCTTAAAGCTTTCATTGTCAAGTTTTACTACTGAGGAAGATTTATTCCAAGGTATGTTTGTGAGGCTATTGAGGATGGAACTGTTTCTCTGACTTCTTCCCCAGAATGTTTGGAATCATTCTATGGGAAGGATATTTGCTTTTGTATTTGGTATAGAGGAAAGCTACTTTCTTCTCTGCTTCTGTTAGATGCTACCACTTTTCTGAAAGTCATTACTAGTTCTATAACCTTTCTGGTGGGGTTTTTAGGGTCTTTCTGTGCATCCTGTTTTCTTAAAATAAGGATAATTTGATTTCCTTCTTGTCTGTATCCTCTTTATCTCCCCCTCCTGTCTTACAGTTCTAGTTAAAACTTCAAGCACTACATGGAATAGGAGCAGAGAGAGGAGATGGCCTTGTCTTGTTCTTGAGCTTAGTGACAATAGTGAGCATTTTCTTCATTTAGCATGATTTTAGCTTTAGGTTCATCTCATAAAGCCTTGCATTAAAAAAAAAAGCAGGCATTACTAGTCTAGTACCTGACAAAATACACTTCAAGCCAAAACTAGTCAGAAGAGTTGAAGAAAGACCTTCTTTTCTGATCAGGTGAACAATTTTCAAAAGAACATTACAATTCTCAACATCTATACATTGAATAAAACTAGATCCTGTCTCTCATCATGTTCAAAGACTGACTCCAAATATATCCACGACCACACTGTAGAACCTGAAAGTTGACAGTGCCGGATGAGAGGGCAGGGAGTGCGCATTACAACACAGAAGTAGAGCAAGGGCTTCATAAAGAGGACTCTGACTGCTCAGGAACTAAAGCCAACAACTGACAAGTGGGAGCTCAGAACGCTAAGAAATCTTCTGCCCAGAAAAGCAAGTCAGTTGAGAGAGGAAGCGATCTACGGAATCAGAGAAACACGTTGCCAGCCATATATCTGATTAAGGATGAACATCTAGAATACACAAAGAGCTCAAAGAAGTCATAACATCAAGAAAACAAAACAATCCAAGGGGGAAAATGGTATACAGAGCATAACAAAGAATTTCCAAAAGGAGAAATAAAATAGCTAACAAAAATGTAAAGAGTGTTTAAGATCATTAGTCATCAGATAAAGACAAATTAAAACTACTTTGAGATTCTATCTCACCCCAGTTGGGATGGTGACTATCAGAAAATCAGAGAAGAACAAATTCAGTCCATGACATCAGGACAAAGAGTCCCACTTTTTGGTGGTGAGAGTGAAAACTGGTTTGACAACTGTGACGATCAGTATGGCATCTCCTCAAAATTAGAAATAGATGGCTGGGTGAGTCGGCTGTTCCATTGCAGAGATGTCCCCTGAGGACTCTCCACTCTGCTGCACGGGTGAGACGCTGCATATCTATTGCCCATCCATATTCATAACTGCTCACAGCAGGCAAGAGTGGGAGCAGGGCAGGTGTCCACCAGCTAATAAATGGATAAAGAAAGCGAGGGACACACACAGAATAGAGTTTCATTCAACAGCAAAACAACTTAAATGTACAGATGTCAATGCAAAAATATATAACTCTCATTTTAAAGAGAATAAAAGGTAGTTTATTCTGGAGCCATTTTGAGGGACCATGGCTCAAGAACACGGACTTAGGTTACCTCGAATCCCATGTTCCTATATGGAAACAGATTCATGAAGCTTCATAGTTTTACAGAACCAAGAGAGTCATAAATCAAGGCATGTCAGAGAGGGGGTGACAGCAAGCTAGGGAAAGCTCTCCCTTCAGTGCCCCCTGATAACATTCTTAGATTTGGATCTGTAGAAGCTAGTGCCTATTCCAAAGGCCTTTATCTATTAGCCATAAATCGCTAATTCCTATGCAGGGGTGGACAATGGGTGGCTTTTCCAAGGGATGAAACGGGCTGAAAATTAGGTGATGAGCGTTTGGAACTGTAACATTTCCGTCTTTCTACAGCACTGTGGTCTAATCAATCAGTCTCAGCAGACACAGCTTCTTTCCGGGAATTTTTGTTCACATAAACAAATGGATTGAATTATAGAACCTTGTATTTAATGAGATGGTGTGGGCACTAAAAATCAATACACCGTATTCTCCATTAGAGTGGATCCTGGCTTTGTGTTCAACTTGGAGTGCGTACAGGAGCCGGGAAACCAGGAGTAAATCAGCAGGAGGGGCGGGGTATAGAGAAACATGATTGTAAATAGAGATGCGAAGATTGTGAGTTGAAATGTTTAAGGAGGCAGGGGTTATGAATAAGGAAGATGGGGTGGGCTGTTCAAAACAAAGGGGACATAAAGGACCCATATAAAAACCTGATATCTCTTAACCAAAATTAAATTACAATTTATACATTGAAAGTTGGAAGGGAGCTACCTGGCACAGATGAAGAAAACTGCTCCCAGAAGCATGACAGATTTGCTTTCAGTAGGAAACCATTTTCTCGGTACTACTCCTACAAATCCATGAACATGGGAGGTCTATCTGACTTCTGGAATCTTCTTCAATTTTTTAGCATCTTTAAGTTTTCATTGTGCATGTCTTTCATTTCCTTGGTTAGATTTATTTTAAGAATTTCGGGGGGGGGGGGGGATGGTTAATGTGAATGACTGTTTCCTTGCTTTCTTCCTCAGCACAGTTTAAGTTGGCCACCACATCTTGTGTGTTAATCTTGTATCGTATTATGTTGCTGAACTGAATGTGTTCATCATCTGAAAGACTATTCTGGTAGACTCCTGTCATTTATATATAGTATAATACCATTTGCAAATAAGATTACTTTGACTTCTTCCTTTCCTAGTTATATTATACCTCCATCTACTCTTGTCATATTGTTCCAGCTAAGAGTTCCAGCACTATATTGAACAGGAATGGAGAGAGTGAACATCCTTGTCTTATTCCTGATTTGTGGACATGCTCTGAGGCTTTTTTGCCTTCCCCCGCATAGGGAGCCTTGTTCCAAAATGGGAATGATGACCTGGGATGGATGAGTGAAGTTGGCACAATGAAGATACTGTGACCACCTGTTTCAAACATTTGGCCCCGGATAGCCTGAACTATTTTTATTTATATAATTTCAATAAGTGTTATGAACAGTTTTACAGTTATTTATTTCCTTTTTTCTAATAATGGTTACAATAATTGGCTATTTGTTCCTTTACCAAATCCCTCTATTGTCCTCCAACTTTCCCACTGGTAACCATTACCTACTTCATTCATAGCTCTAATGTTAAACAAATAAGCAGTGTTGCAAGCAACAAATGAAGTTTTTCTTTGTAGATCAGGATGATCTCTAACTCATGGAGATCTGCCCGCCTCTGCCTCCTGAGTGCTAGAGTTAAAGGTGTGTGCCACCACACCTGGCAAAAGTTTTTCTAACTAGGCACACCTATAGGTAGAACAGTGTGCCCAGCTGGCAGCATTCGCAGTGACAGCCAAGAGCCAAGCTGTTCAGATTCTGCATAGGGCTATGGATAAGGTATTTCCTGGAGCCTGAGTCTCTCAGTGATGTAGTCACCAGAGAAGACTGCTTAGACATGGGTTTCAGCCAATAGAAAGCCTTTATTAGACAGCTGGTGACAATAATGGATGTTTGGGATCCCAGTGTAGCCCCGAGCATTTTCAGGGTGAGCTTTTAAAGCACAAAAACCATTACTGGGTTGGCCCAATTTAGTAAACAAGAACAGTTAGCTGAAGCGGAACTACAGAAGTTAAAAGTAAGGTTACTACATTTAGAGACATTCCCAGATGTATGGATTTGATGGATTAGGTCTTTGTTTTCATTTTGGCAGGCAGTGTTGTCTGTGTGCTGAGTTTCACAGCCTGAATGGTACTTCCACCATGGGATGTAAATTGAGACTGTGCATTGGTTTCCAGGCCACCCAGATCCAAATAATCACACAGACACTATATTAATTGCAACACAGTTTGACTGATGGCTCAGGCATATTTCTAGCTAGCTCTTATCTTAAGTTAACCCATTTCTATTAGTCTGTGGATCACCGTGAGGCTATGGCTTACTGGTAAGGTTCTGGCGTTTTCCTCTTTTTGCAGTTACATGATGTCTGCCCGACTCTGCTTTCTTTCTCTCTGCATTCAGTTTAGTTTTCCCACCTAGCTCTATTCAGCCCTGCCATAGGCCAAAAGCAGCTTCTTTATTACAAATGGTAATAAAATATTCATAGCGTACAGAGGGGAATCCCATCAATGGAGTCAGTTGTGCTAAGGTCTCAATGCTATCATAAACCAGAAGAGGAAGGGAGTTATCTGTCTTTTCTTGGAGATGCACCCATCACTCATCTTCATGTTCTCGTGTATCTGAAGATGCTGATGTCTGTTCTAAATGTCTCCTTGGGGTGAGGACAGCAGACATTTGGTGGGTGGCTAGCTGTCTCTGTTACACACCAGGCTGAGTTGGATTTTAAGTACTGAATCCTAGGAGTCATGACGATAACAGAGATACACTACCACATTAGACTATGCAGGATGGAGATGGCAGACGATCAGGACACCTGCCTGCTGCACACCTCCTTGTAAGGAATACCAGAGGCACCCCACTTTAGCATATCCCCACTTTACCTCTTCTATCCGCCATGCCCAGCCCAAATCTGGCATTTCCTTCTCCTCCCTCCCTCCCGCATTAGCCAACAGCACCATCCATTAATCCTGGGGCTTGCTCTTGACAGGTTTTTGGTCTTTTTTTCCCCCTGAATTTAATGCATTTGCAAATTGATTTCACTTCCAAAATATATTTATCTGAAGTGCTCCTACTTGTATCTTTTCTGGCACTTCTCCAGTCTAAGCTATCATCAACTATGATGGGCAATACTTAGTATAGTCTCCTGTCACTTCCTGTTGGCCATAGAGACAACCAGATGCTAACAGATGTTCCTGAGTAGTTGCCCCCTACTTCAGAGCCTCTCATCAGGTTGGGATGGGGAACTCCTAAGAGATGACCACTCAGATACAATGTACAGCCAATTAAAATCTTTATTCCAGCAGGCTGGGACCATAGCCAAGTATTTGGGGACCTAGGTGTGACTCTGAGTGTCCAGAACACAGGGGTTTTAAGGGAAGAGACCTCGTCCAGGCATTTTGATTGGTAGTGGCAGAGGGTGCAGGGTAAACAGGTTGAAGCAAACAGTCTTAACAGAAGCTAAGATAAGCAGTTAGTTGGAGGTGGTTCTGCACAAATGAGCAGTTTACACAAAGGATAAGTTAGCAGGGACCTTTGGTTCCTAGATAGAGTTGGAATTTCTCCTTGATGGGATTCTCCATCAAGATCAGATTCTAGTTAAACTGGTGACAGCTTCAGCAAGAATACAAGATGGGGGAACCTCTGCACTGTCCTCCACCCCTTCCCAGCATCACAAGGCAAAGTCAGGATCTTGGCTTCTACACAGAATAGGATTTCAGGTGAGTAGGTATGAAACAGGCTTATTGAATATTGATAAGGCAGAGCTGGTCTTGCTTTAGATTTGCTGGGGGTAGAGAGTGGACAGAGACATGTTTTAGCAATAGCTACCAGCTATACAAACAATTTTGTTGCTTTTTAAGTTGCAATGCTTAAAGAATACATTTTACAACCAAGTTCAAACAGTAAACCAAGTTTGAGATTTAAGTACAAACACACAAGGGGTGACTCACTTGCTTTTCTTGTCTTAAGGAATTTTCTTTTGTAGATGAAACTGCAGGGTGCTTTACGAGGTTGCAGCCCAGGGCTAGTGCTGATAAGGTTAGGCTCAAAGGTCACATACCTTCTGGCCCTACATAAGCACATTTGTTGTTTTAATACTGTTTGAGTCTCTTCAAAAATACACATCACCTCTGTGTAGACAATCGTCACTGACTTTGTCAGTTGTATTGAGAATCTTGACTCTGAACCACCTGGAAAAGGAAACCTCACACAAAGGTGAAATACCCTTTCGTCTCACCCTTGTCTCCTTAACTTCTCTGCCTTTCCACCAGACCACACAGAGCAAGAGAGCTTCCTAAAATATCGTCACATTCAGCTGTTACTGAAAATTCTAAACACCCCAACACGCACCTCCAGGTTCTGTAGGTTTACAGTCCCATTGAACTCTTGACCTGTCACCCTGCGTGTTCCCATTCTGGAGTCCTTCCAGCACTGGCTGCTTTTAGGCCCCACACGCACCCTTTTCATTTCCTGTTTTGTAGTCATTTTCAGTTCTATCAATTCCTGCCCATTCTCTCACACATTAGCTTAACGGCCAAATCTTTAGAGAGTACGTTATGACCTGCACAGTCTACAGTGGATCCCCATGGCTCCCTCTCAGTGCCTTTCATCAGCCTTCATTTGGAACAATGCATTTGACAATTTTATATTTATTTGTGCAGGGTCTACTTATTGTGTTATTTATTGACCTGTACATTTCACGGAGGCAGCGATCATGCCTTTTATTCCCAAGTCTCATCCCAGCATTTAGTTTGAAAACAGGTGTAATGGATTAAGTAAAATGCCATGGATCCCTCTAGTGGCTGTAGCAGCAGAAATGCTGCAGGTCCCCAATCTGCAGCAGTGGGCAGCAGGTACCCAGAGCAGCCAGTCCCAGGCAGGGGTGGTGAAGTTCCCCAAGTGGCTGCAGGTTCCCAATCTGTGTCAGTGGGCAGCAGGTCCCAAGAGCAGCCAGTCCCAGGCAGGGGTGGTGAAGTTCCCCAAGTGGCTGCAGGTCCCCAATCTGCAGCAGTGGGCAGTGGGTCTTAAGAGCAGCCAGTCCCAGGCAGGGGTGGTGAAATTCCCCAAGTGGCTGCAGGTCCCCAATCTGCAGCAGTGGGCAGTGGGTCCCAAGAGTGGCCAGTAACAGGCAGGGATGGTGAAGTTCCCCAAGTGGCTGCAGTGGACCACGATGGGCAGCAAGTCCCACGAGGAGAGACAGATGGATGGGCATGCCATGAGACCATGTCACAGGTCACTGAAGGCAGCTTGTCCTGGGCAGGGAGCCATGCAGTGGTGGGTGAGAGACAGAGACATGGACACGCACACCATGCAGAGTGAGGTTGGATATTTATTTAGTGGGTTATGGAAGGGAAGGAGAGAAGGGAGAAGAAAGGAGAGAGGGAGAGAGAGAGGAGAAGAGAGAGGGTGAAAGGAAAAGTGGGGAGAGACAGAAACTGCCTCTTTGAGAGGGAGATGGGTAATGAAAGGACTCAGGCTGGAAGCTGAAGATTAGGCAGATGGGGAGGGAGTGTCTCTTAAAGGGACAGAGCAGACCATTACAACAGGTACCTTGTGAGTGCTTAAAACATTACTATTCAAAGAATGAATGAGTGTGTAAATGACAGGAATCTGCTGGAAAGCCTGGAGTCAGGCTCAAATCCTGTGTTGTGTGACAATGGAAAAGAACTGAGTTTGAAAACCATTAGTTTTCTCCTTAGTGACACTGGGATAGATAACAACCACTGCACGACAGGCTCATGCTCAGTAGCAGTGGACCAACGTATAATTGGACTCTACAGTCTATGCGGGTACTTTTATTTAGTTATAGATTGGTGGGCTTTGTGTTTTTATTTCTTTGTTTTGTGTGTGTGTGTTTTTTGAAGGGATTTTTTTTGTTGTTTTCTTGTTATGTTGGGGTTTTGGTTTTTTTTGTTTTGTTTTTTTCTTTGAGAAAGAACTTAAAATTTGGAGAGTAGGGATAGGGAGACAACCTGGAAAGACTTGGGGGAGGGGAAGAATAAGATCAAACTATATTTAACTTTAAAAATTGTTTTAAATAATAAAATATTAAAACAAGACATCTTGATTCCAATATTAGTGATGCTGCAACTGTCACAGCGGGAAACGGCACAAGTGTGCTAAAGACGGTAGAGGACAGTTCACCAGGAAAGTTTGGAAACAGAGTGTCGGGGCTCGTAGATATTACCGTCCTGTGGGCTTGCTGGTTGAAAGTGCAGAACAGCTGATCTCCAGCTAAACTGGAGTAAAAGCTGTCATTGGAGAGATGTTGTGACAAATTAAAAGTCTTGGCATAAAGGAGTATTTTACAGAGTTATTCCATGAAACAAATGATGATGTCCGGAAAGAGGAAAGCTCACCCATAAAGCCACAGGATTACGATTTACAGAGGAAAGTAAATGTAGGACCTGAGGTTGGAAGGACAAAGGGAGAGTTTGGTTGGAAGAAATTCTACAAGTTTTTTTTTTTTCTGTGCAAAGTAGGAGTGGGTAGACAGCATGGGATCTCTGCAGCTGTCAGTCAGGAAGCAGACTGTGAGGAGGTCAGAGGGAAAACTCAGTCCAGACCAGGCCGACTCCATCAACCTGGTTCAAGACTGGTTCAAGGGAGTCTCCATGCCAGGCAGGTTATTGTAGGCATATTTAAACACAGGAGAGTTTGGAAAAGGTTTGCAGGCAACAGTCATTCCAAATCCAGATGCACAGCAAAGCTCAATGCGTGACCACTTAGAAATTCCTTACCAAGTCATTTGTGACGTTGAGGGTGGGTTCTACAGCTAAAAGGCCTAGAATCTAGTCTGCTCTCTGACTGAGACAGCACGTAGGTCAGCAGGTAATAAAATACCTGTGACTTCTCCCTTACGGTTGGGTTCTATAAACTAAGGGTAAAGATAACAGTGTAGGGTGGAAGAGTCTGAGATAATTATTCTGGGGAATTAGGGTGAGGTCTGTTCCGATGATGATAGCAAAAATGTCACCAGGTCATTCGCAACCTCAATTCTCAGCTTTCTGGGTAGAAAGCAGTATTTGATTTTATCTCCTCCATTGTGGAAGCAACCCTGTGTGTTTAACATTCCTGCTTTTCTTAGTGCTTCTCTGTGAGTACAAAGGTCTCCTGCCCTCTACAAGAGAGGGCTGTGCAAGGGAAGCCACCTAGCCATGAACATACAAAAGAGCCTGGGCTTTTGCCTGTGTGTAGGTATAAAGGCTGTTAGGGTTTCTATTGCTGTGAAGAGACACCATGACCACAGCAACTCCTATAAAGGAAAACATTTAATTGGGTGACTTACAGTTCAGAGGGTTAGTTCATTATTACCATGGCAGAACATGGAGGTGTGCAGGCAGACATGGTGCTGGAGAAGGAGCTGAGAGTCCTACATCTTGATCAGCAGGCAACAGGAAGTGAACTCTCATACTGGTGTGGCTAGAGCGTATATGAGATCCCAAAGCCCACCCCCACAGGGTCACACTTCCTCCAACAAGGCAATGACTACTTGAACAAGGCCATACTTCCTAATAGTGCCACTCCCTATGAGCTTATGGGGACCAATTACATTCAAACTCCCATAGATGGTATAAACTCACAGGGATGGTAGGTAGTTTCCCATCACAGATTTGGATAAGCATAACGAACATGACATGGAGCTTAGAGGAGCTGGGAACCAAAAGTAGAGCAGTCAAGTCACACTATAGATTGCTTCTTCACTGTCCCAGAGAGAGCTGCAGGAGGTGTGGCCTGGTCCAGGCTGTAGGATTAGGCCTCAAGTCTCATGTTCTAACAGCCTGCAATTTATTGTATATCCTATACTAGCCTCAAACTTTCAGCAATTCTCCTGTCTTAACTTCTAAGTACTGAAATTTTAGGTGTACCCAGCAAAGAGCATTTTTTCTTTGTTTGTTTGGTAGACTGGTTGCTTTGTTATTGTTCTTGAGACAGGGTTTCACTAAACAGCCTTGGCTGGCCTGGAGCTTACTACGTGGCTCAGACTGACCTTGAACTCACAGAGATCCACATCTTTGTCTCCCTAGTGCTAGGATTAGAGGCAGGGGCCACCGTGACAAATTAAGGATTATCTTTTTTAAGAACTGTTTCTTTAGCCCTGTAGTGGTGGCACACCCCTTTAATCTCAGAACTTGGAAGGCAGAGGCAGGCAGTCTGTGAGTTCGAGGCCAGCCTGGTCTACAGAGCTAGGCACAGTACAGCCAGGGCTACACAAAGAAACCCCATCTCAAAAAAAAAAAAAAAAAAAGCAAAAAACAGTTTCTCTAGTGAGTAACAGCCCCCTTGTCTTGTTTGACTTTCCCAGGTCACTCTCAGCAAATCAGAAGACCACATCCTCCCTCTCTCTAAGGTCAACAGAGCAAAAACCGCACTGTGCTCTGCTCAGGAGGCCACAGTGGGGAGTCGAGTCTTTCATTCCAGCTCATTGAATGTGGTGGTTTTTTTCCTTTAAAAAGTGTGTCTCTGAGTAATGTCAAAAGGTACATCCATAAACATCTCACCAACATGACTGCCTGAACAACAGCTAAAAAGGGACGACACCAAAGGACATCCCAAAGTGGGGGGGGGGGGGTGAGAGGATGACACCAACAGACAAACCAAAGTGGGGGGCAGGAAAAGCCTCTGAGGTCTCCATCCTACAAAGAACTGGAGATAACTAAGAAGTGCTGAGTGTAGGAGAAATTGTCTTTCCCAGGGAAAAAAACAACTGGTTTTTCAGTACCGAATGGTCAACCCTGAAGACACACAGAGACATAACAATATACAGACTGTATGTGTGCACATACAAATATGCATGGGAAAACAATGAATGAAATGGAAAAGAGGCCATGGATCTGAAAAGGAGCAATGAGGGGTAGATGGGAGAATTTGAGACGAGAAAGGGGAAGGGAGAAATGATGTCACTATAATCCCAAAAATTAAAGAAAAATGTTTTAATTAAAATAGAATTACATCACCTCCCTTTCCACCTTCTAGCTCCTCCCAGATACCCTCCCTTAAGTTTCTCCCATGCTCCTCCCAAACTTGATAGCTTATATCCACTGTTTCTTTGATTATGTGTGTTACATAGGCATAGAAACATACATAGACGTGTGTGTGTGTGTTTAAAAAGACCCTGTTGAGAACATTTTCTGAGGTGGTTTTGTGTGTGTGTGTGTGTGTGTGTGTGTGTGTGTGTGTGTGTGTGTGTGTGTGGTTCGAAGGCCAACCACTCAGGGAACATCAAGGAAGCAGGGACAGAAAGACTGTGAGAGCAAGAGTACCCGGAAGTCACAATACTGCTGTAAGACAGTCTCTATAGAAATGACTGCATAGACAAGACCAGAATGATGGCATTGTCAATGATATCTTAACATAGAAGAGGGAAATTTTCTGAGGATCCCACCCCTAGACAAAGAACTACAGGCAACTATTTCGTGTGATTTGCAAAGAGGAGCAGGCCCTCTCACATAAGTCAGTAACTTCCTCTTCCTTCTAATGAGCTTCCTGACACTGGCTGTGAATTATGATACCAAAAATGCAGCTCAAGCTGCCCTAATTATCCAGTCCTTTCTTTGGACAACTTCAACTTAGCCTTTACAATGTCAGTGTCTCCTGACCTCTTAGGTCCTTTTGCCAAGGCTCCTGAGGCTTCATTAAACAAACTCAAAGTTCTGTATCGGTTTGAGTCATTTGATCTCATGAGACAGAGAAAAAGAAGAGTTTGGAGGAAATCATATGTAAGCAAACTAGCAGGAATCTGCTGTAGGAATCCCCACAGCCAGTAGCCTCTAAGTTACCTGCCCACTTTAACATAGCCTCTTAAATGGTGTGATTTGGTTCCTGTTTCCTGTTCCTGCAGAGGATTGTGATCTGTGAGCCTACCCCTAAATAAATAATCCTTCATTGTACTCAATTCTGAGCTAGTGTGGGATTTCTTTTTAGAGTCCTTCTTCAGGAATCATCGCACACGTAAAAGTTATTCTACCCCGTCTTAGTTTCTGTCCTGTGGTTGAGGCAAGACACTTTGATAAAGGGTACTTGAGGGAGAAGGGGGGTTATTTTAGGTCACAGTTTAAGGTACATCTTGAGGGGGAAATCAGACAGCTGTCTCAGCACATCAACAACTAGGAAACAGGGATGAGTGCAAGCTGCGGCTCAGGATGCTGTCTCCATCTACACTCTAAGATCTCTTTTCCAGGGATGGTCCCACCCACAACTGAGACTGGTCTTCTCATGTCAATAATTTAATGAAGAGAATTACGCACAGGTGTGCCCAAGGCCTGTTTCCCAGACAATTAGAGATCCAGTCAAGGCCACAGGAGTAACCATCACAATGGTATGCTATCAGTTCAATCACTTTTATGTTTTTAAAAGTATTTTTACGTGTATTTATTTATTGGTAAGGGACACATATGCACCACAGTGTATATGTAGAGGTCAGAGAACAAACCACTTTGTAACAGACACCCAGACCTTAGCACAACTGACTCCATGATGGAAGTACCACTCAGGCCATAACTGAGCACACAGACAGCACCACCTGCTAGAATGTAAACAAAACCTTAATCCATCATAGCCCATACATCTGGGAAACTCACAAAGTAACTACCCTTGTTTTCTGTATTCTGTAGTTCCACATCTGGCTAATTGCTCTTGATAATAGAAGAATGTCAACCCAGTACACCGTTTTTATGCTCCAAAAGCTCACCCTGAGAAAGGCTTGGTGCTACATCGGGATCCCAAACACCCAGTGTAAGGACTTTCTATTGGCTTAAATTCCTGCCCAAGCAGTCTTCTGTGGCGGATCCCACAACAGCTCTTGTTCTCATTTACCAGCTGCTGTGACATGGACGGGGAAGGATGATGGGCATTCTTGATACCATCACTGATACTATTCTACATACCTTCCCTGACTTTTGTTTTGTTTTTTATTTTGATGCCTTCCTATTTAGTCACATTTCAATGAGCTTTTTCTTCCCCATTAGAAGAAAGTGAAAGGCAGTGAACAGTGATCTGTGTGCAGGTGAGTGTGTCTGTGTCTGTGAGCATGGACGGGAATTCACAGCCGTGCTTTCCTGCAAACACAGGCTCTCAGGAAGCACACACAGCTGTTTGTCCATGCTCACACTGGAGAGTTTCAGGGCAGGGGTGGATCATGCATGATGCTTATTTTCTGCATAAAGCTTTTTAAAATATTAATTCTCCAAGAATTTCACATAATGTATCTCGATCAAATTCACCTCCTACTCCTCCCACTCTCGCCTCGCGGATTTAACCCCTGATTCCACATCCTCCTGCAGCTCCTTGGTCTTCTGACTCTTTCAATCTTTTCACCCTTTCTATGATATTCCCTGAGCCTTAAGTGTAGGGTTGTAATTTTTCTGTACTTTTGTTGTTTTGTTTTCTATGTCCTGTGTCTGTAGATTACAGGGACTTAACACAATGTTTCAGTCACAATGAGCACCTCCTAATCCAGGCAGCTGATTGACAGCTCTCCTTGGGGGAGATTAATGGAGGGATTAACCCTGACTCCAGGTGCTGACTCCTATCTAGCCTGAGGAACGTAACAATGGACTGGTAAATTAAGAAGCTGAGGAAAATGGTCAGAGGGGATATCTAAGAAGGTAGCTGAGACCCTCCCTGACTCACACAATCACTAGAAACTGGCTGACATCCCTAATATGAGAGACTCAGTATTTACTCTGGAGTTGGATACATCATAGGCAGAGCAATACTACCCGTAAAAATGCAAGAAATATCCAACAAGGTCACCAGGCATCAAGGTTAGCATGGTGGGAATGGCTAGTCCAATAGGCTTCCTTTCCTGCTGGTCACTCCGGAAGAAGGACAGGGAGAATGGGGGTCTCTGAGACTAATCTAACAGACTGCTCTCTCCTTAGAGTTGTTCATGAAGCCAGGGAAGAAAGAGGAAAATCTCCAGAGGGTGACTGAGTTATCATGGCAGACGCTGAGGTTTCCAGGTTCGCACTCTTCTCATGATGACTTTTACAGAGGCCCATGGATAATCACATGAAAAGATCATTTATTGACAGAAGGCCACAGGGACCTGGAGGTGTTCCATGCTTTCCCTGTGGCCTGGCTCCAAGAAGAGAAGAGGGGGAGAGAAAGGAGGTGGAGTGAGGGCCCGCTGACCTTTTATGGGTCATACAGTCTTACCCGTGCTGTGAGCTTTCATTTTTCATATGTCAAACTCTGGAATTTTCTGTTTTCCTGACTCATCAAACTTTTTTTTTTTTACTTTTTAATTTACAGATGGAGATATATATCTTCAATGAAGGCTCCTCGCCACTGATTCCTTACTGGGATCACTTCAATGCACAGACCTTAAAAAAAAAAAAAACCCTAATACTTTTCTGGTCTGAAATAAACTCCAGAGGGATCTCCCCACCCCTGACTTTGGGTAAGACTTCCTGGAGAGAAGCTGTATCTTCAAAGGCTGGTTGACTGATTACAATGTCACACTGTGGAGAGCTTGGAATGTTGCAGGCCCAGAGCCTACTTACACTTCAGCCCCCTAATTAGCCATTCCATGCCTACCTGTGACTGACCTAACCTCCTGTGACTAACACAGAAGAAACCTTTTGGACTGTATTATTAAGAAACCAGAGTTTTCACCAACCAAAAGGCTAAGAGGCATCACGTAGCTCCCGAGGCCTACAGCTGAGATTTCTCTGATTGCTGTAACTTCCTTCTTAATGTTTCCGCCAATTATGACTTTTTGGTTCTGTTATTACACAAAACTTAGTGAAATTGCTTTCTATATTACTGGAAAATGAAATTTGGGGTAAGCAAAATTTGAGTTCCCAGACCATGGTCACCCATATTTGGCTCCAGAATAAATTATTTTTTATACCTTTTGGTTAAAAAGGCATATGATTGAAGGGCCTTGTGCACAGCCCTTATTTGTTTTAGAGATAACCCAGACTCAAGCAAGGACTGCTTTATCTACCCACAACTCACTGCTTTACTAATACCACAGGCCCCCAATTTGCTAAGGACCTCCTGCTGGTACAACTACTCAGAGTAGGCAAAGGAGTCTCCTTCTCACTCTGAGCATCCAGAGCCCATCTAGAACTCATTTTCCCTGCTGAATATCTCTTCCACTCCTATTCATACGGGAGACAGGATTTGACCAGACAAAGAGACACACTTGACTGGACATCGCTTTTCCTTATAAGATCTAAGACATATAAGAGCTGATCTTGGAGAAGAGTCCAGAAGTCACTGTCAAATTCACTGATGTCTTCAGGGACTCAGTCCCCTTAGCTGGCCTTGAAAGACGTACGTAGCGTGACCCCTTAAACTAAAGTCTGACTCCTAGCAGAAAGACTGTGGCTTTGAATGTTGCTGAAAGACACAAGGACCAGACAGACGCCTGTGAGCAAAACAGAACACCACAATGAGTCAAATACAAACACAAGCAGAAAGCCAACCCCTGTGGAGAAGTGGTTCTGAGGCAGCAAGCGCAGGAAACAGGTCAGTAATGTTGACACAAATGCACAGCCCTCAATTCCAAAAGGAGAGGAGATCGTTTATTCTGGAGCCAATTATGAGTGACCATGGCCCGGGAACAAAGGATTAGGCTACCTCCAAATCGCATATCTTGGCATGGAGGAATTCTCATGAAGTTTTTGTAGTAACAGGACAGAGGAAGTCATAAATCAGGACACTTTTCACATGTATTAATGGGAATGTCAGGTAGGGCTGGCATTAACAGAGAAATATCAACTATGGGTCTTGGATGTTTGTGATGACTCTTAGCCTTTTGCATGGTTCTGTTGATACATTCCAAAAAGTTTTATGTGTTAGTCACAGAACATTAAGTCTGACAGAGAGGTGGGCAAGGAATGGCTACTTAGGGGGCTAAAGATGGCCCAAGATCATTGTAGTCAGTCCCTGGTCTTTGTGAAATATAAAAATACCCTTTAAGAAGTGCTTATAGGAATTAAACAAATCACACAAGAATACCAAGTAAAGGGGCATATAATCCCGTGCACCAACTCTCAAATATCCCAATGCTATTACAAAGCCAGATGGAAGAAGAAAGAGACTTCTGCTAGACCTCCAAGCCCCAAATAGGATAGCCATCTCAGTAGACGTGAATCCTCACATCCTGCGATCCCATACTTCACTAGGTCCAGTCCATTTTTGGGTCCAGAACCGCAGGTGTCTTTCTGAGCACCTCTGCTGTGTCTAACAGTCAGGGCTTGCTGATCTTCAATGAGATGGCAAATGCATGAATTGCGAAGGCCCAGAAACACCGAAATTGCTACATGGAATTTCGTAATTCAAACTCAAACTCGTAATTCTCATGATATCTACGATTCTTTTAGGAGTCGGATTTCATTCTGGGTGTGGCTTGTGGTCAGGGTCCTTCTAGAACAAAGGAGAGACAAGAGGCTTAGTCAGCACTGGTGTGCTTGCTCACCCTCATCACAATGCCATAGCAACTGGAACTCGTTCCTATAGCTTAATATCACAGACTGAGAGCCCTAGACACTTGGAAATATGCGTTATTATAGGAGGGGGACAAAGGGGTTAAAATGTATACAAGCTGAAGCCCTTCTGAGCTTGTGGCTCGGCCTTTGGTTGCGAATCTACTGAGCCAGTTTCAGCACAAATAAAGCTACTCCATGGCAGGAAGCCTGGGTGTCCCATTTCTCTGTTTGAGAGTCCCTTTGCAGATGACCTGTTCTTTCCTCCCTCGCAGGATGCTTAACTCAAAGGTCAAATTTTCTTATTATAGCAACTAGCTAAGACAGGCTACAAGGTATCAAAATACAAAATGCAGCTTTATGCACAGGAGGCTAAATGCCTGTGTTATATGGTGACTCCTTCAGGATTGCTAATGTACCATGTGAGACCACCACAGGAGAAATACCCCTTGCAGGATAAGGGTTCTGTCTGCAGCTAAGACAGTTAAGAACAGCTCTTGTTAATCCTCTGCTAAGTGCTTGCAAGTTAAGGTTCCCATTTGTAATAGAGAAGTTCCCATTCGCCCTGTGCAGGTAAAGGTTTCTGTCTGTAGTTAAAGACTAAGTTCCTGTTTATCCTGCATGAAGCCCTTGCAATTAAAGTTTCTATTAGTAAATTAAGATTAAATTTCTGTTTCTTAGATCTGATGTAAACTACAAACATGTTTTTCAACCCACACTCGCCTTGCAGTGCCATTCACAGGCTGCATATCCTTCTTCTCCTTCCTTCCCTTTGTGGCATCCTAACAATGCTCACAGCCAACTCTCACCCCCGAACACTTGGTTACCTCTCCTACTACACGGACTTCGAGAGGCCAGCAGAGGTTGCTCCCTACAATCCCCACTTAGGAGGGCAGCCAGACTGGCCAGTCCCAGGTGTACCCTCAAAAAGCTTGATTTAATTGGACAATTGTGGATTTGGCTTTTCTTCTTGCAGTTCTGAGGTTTAACCATCTGAATGGTGTCTCTGTTATTATTAAGTGCCCTGTACCCCAAACAAAAGAACAGCTGAAGGATCCTAGGGTGTTGTTGAAATTAAACTCCAAACTACTCAATCATTGCCCAATTACTATATAAGAGCTGCAAACAGGACTGGATCTGATGCTGCACAGCCAGGCCTGGAGGAAAAGGTGGCAATTTAGGACTTAAAGATAGGTTTAACCCAGGCCCTGCCCTGAGGCAGGCAGTCTACAGGCTACTCTGTTTCCTTTGGTTCCTGACAAGGAAGAGAAGGACTGGAAAGGGGATGTTGATTAGAACCATGGGGGAGGGGCTGTGGTGGGGATGTGGAGGGAGATATGGTACACAGGACCCTGGGGTTCTCTAGTCCCCCTTAGCCAGTGGACATCTTCCCAGCCCGAGAGCCATGGCTGCCACTGCTGTGCTCCTGGAAAGATCTGAAGAGGTCACTGGAGCATCTCCTTTCACCACTGACACCCACTCCATAGGAATTCTGCTAGAGGCATGTCACACCAGCACCGCCCAGTGCAGTCTACCTTCCCATCCACATCACACCAGCACTGTTCTAGCTTCCCAGGAGAAGCTTCTGCTTTAGTCTCCCTGGGTCTCTACAACTCTCTCAATCCTGCAGCCTCGCCATGCCCTTCATCAGATGAACTAGAGGAGGAGGATCATAGCTGTGCTCAGTACTCATATGCTTCTTGCTTCTAGGAGAGACATTTGAAACTGTTATGCAAAGTGCAGAGCTGATTTTACTTACTGCTAGTTCTTACCTTTGAGATGCACAGGAGCATTTGGAGGCAGGATATGCATTCACTTCCACTCGTGATGCAATGGTTTATGCTCTTTTGCTGATCAGTAAATCTGCTCAAGTGGATGAATTCAGAGCCTTAACCGAAGTGCCCCTATCAGAAAACAGAACAGCCATAACACACACACACACACACACACACACACACACACACACACACACCAAGTCATCACAGATTTAGAGTGCTGCATGAGAAAGAATTTCTGAATTCCTCTGGACAGCCTTTTAGAGAAGTCAGCAAATCTCAGAATTTCTGGATGCCATTCATTTACTCAATTAGTCATTATTAAGATCCTAGAACATTCTAAAACAAACACTAAAGAAGCTAAGGGAACAACATGGGTGATGGGACAGCAAAGATGTCTGCGCTGTGTGGAACAGTGAGCCCTGAAGGACTTAGTCCTGTTCATTACACTCATCCCCAGCTTTCGTCGTGGTCATAAATGGTGCCCAAATGAGACACGGATGTTTTATAATAGAAGGGGAACAGTTTCAATCTCCACCATAAGCTTTGGATGGGATCTTAATACCTCTAATCCTACAATACCTCTAAATGACTAATTTCCTCGTCCTCTTCTGGAATATATATGCATATATATGTGTGTGTGTGTGTGTGTGTATATATACTTCCTGGGCATCAAATATATTCTTGGGGCAAACAATATTTTTGGAGCTTTCCTTAAAAATAACTCTAAAGATAAACTCCAGGTCTTCTGTGTGTCCCAAACATAAGACTGCTGAGCCACTATATGGGACCCAAGAGCATTTCTGTTAGGCCTCGGGAGTGCCTGCATCTAGAAATGACAGTCTTGGCTCAGCTCAGCCTGGACTATAAAAGGATTTCTGGTGGTTCTATAAAAGCCAGTGTCCTCATGAACTTGTGAAACATGCTCCTGTCTGTCAAAATGAGCCATTTCTCCTGCTTCTGGCAGCAAGGACACATGGCTCTCCATGAATGGGCACCTGTGGCACCTGCCAGCACATCAAGGTCCATGCTATCCTTCAGGACCCTACAGTCTCCATACACAGGGACCTTTACACAGTCAAAGTCTGCACTAGGATCCTGGCCTCTTTCACCCTCCCCCCCATGCTTCCCTCCTCTGTCAGGAGCCATTTCCCCCAAAAAGTATTGCTGGGACCATTGTCTTGGGGATGTTTGCAGAGAGCCCCACACCCCAACTGTATTGAGAACTGTTTGTTGGCAGAGACCACCCCACACCCAACTATCTTGAGAGCTATCTGTTAGCAGAACCTGCCCCACATTCCAACTATCTAGAGAACTGTTTGTGGTTGGAATCACAAAAGGAATGATTCTGCTTGCATAGAGAACTAGGTGTGTCGACTCGTTACCTCCTGACCAAGTACTCGTGACCTCGTGACCGATGACTCCTGACCAAGTGTCGACTCGTGACCATTGCTGCCCCGGCAACATCCCTTGCCCCTGCCCCCTGCCCCCATCCCAAGCCAAATTCCTCATCCAGGGGCTATATAAGTCACAACCATTACGCTAATAAACGGAGGCTTTGGCAAGAGAATTTTGCTTGTCCTCGTTCCTCTCTCTTGCCCATGTCTTTTTCAGATAGCACCTCTTCGGGACCCTGGAATAACTGACCTGCCAGGCGGGTTACAACCCTAGACTAACTGACCCACTGGGTGGTTACACTCCTCTGATACCCATTCATTCTCTGTGTAATGGCAAGCGTTTCCCCTCCCCCACTACTCTCACGATTCCCTTTTGCTTCTTTTTCCTGCTTCCTTAGCCCTGGCCATGTCAAGTCTGCTGGCCATGGCCATGTTCAGTCTATTCTGTCTCTGCACCTGGATCCTTCCCGATGCCCATGAAGGTTTCTCTCTCTCTCTCTCTCTCTCTCTCTCTCTCTCTCTCTCTCTCTCTCTCTCTCTCCTATCCACTTAAAAATCTTTCTCCCGACATGGAGCAGCTATCTCAGTGGTTTATTTACTACACCCTTGGACACAATTTTTCTTAACTGAA
The DNA here is from genome assembly GCF_037038515.1 of Microtus pennsylvanicus. Lineage (NCBI taxonomy): Eukaryota > Metazoa > Chordata > Mammalia > Rodentia > Cricetidae > Microtus > Microtus pennsylvanicus. The sequence continues at coordinate 25,582,879 of NC_134588.1, forward strand.
AGGACCTTGGGAAACTTGGCAGTTAGACTTTGTCCAAATGTCTCTGACATAAGTATGTAAATATGTCTTCACTGAAAGGATCTTTGGAAACTTGGCAGTTAGACTTTGTCCAAATGTCTCTGATATAAGTATGTAAATATGTCTTAGTATGAATTTGTTTTCCTGTTGGGTTGAAGCTTTTCCTGCTGGAAAGCCATTGTCTCAGCAGGGGAAAAAATGAGTTAGAAAAAAGTTTTTTCACATGGCACATACTATAGCTATCATGGAAGTCATTTTACCAGACAAGTGTTTTTTGTTAAATTTGTTCTGTTGTATAACAATTTCATTGCATTTACCACCCTTAATTCGTTGGATTGGTTGAACAAATTAATGGCACTATAAAAGTTTTATTGTCATCTTCTGGGTATGACACAGCCATTGAGATTATGGAATCACAGTAACTATGAGAAACTGGGCCTTTACAAGGCTGGCTCTGTCAACAGTCATGAAAAGAGAGGGTTCATGAAGTCGTACCCCTCCACTATTGGCTAAGACAGCCTGTGGGAGAAGGGGAGTCATGGCCTTCAGTTAGGAACTCCGGGTCAGCTCACCAGATTCCAGTTGATAATCCCAAACCCATAGTCACTGGGTTAAACAGAGTGAATAAAAACAAACAAACAAAAAACCCAGAAAGGCATGAATGTGGGAGAGAGGTCTGTAGGATGTGGAGGTTATCTGGGTGGAAGGAAAACAAAGATTGATACTGAGAGCAATGAGAAAGCATTACATACATGTATGCAGCTGTGCAGACCTAATCAATAAAAAAGAATTACGACTTAGAAACTCAAACTATAAGCTGACCAAGGTCAGGGGATTTTTATGGTGATAATAGTTCCTTATAGATGATAGACATAAAGTCTTTTTTTAGAGACTTTAATATTATACCCATTAATTAGCCATGTGTTTCTTATGCTATTTGATCACCTAAACTTCTCATCTTATTCAAGCCAATTCTCTCTCTCTCTCTCTCTCTCTCTCTCTCTCTCTCTCTCTCTCTCTCTCGGAGTATGTTGCTTTTGTTGTTGTTGTTTCCTTATTTATTCTTCTCTTCTCTAATACATTACATCCCTACCACAATTTCCTTTCTTTCTTCTCAGTTCCTTCTCAAAACCTTACCTCTTCCCCGGATCCACTCCTCCTCCATTTCCCTTCAGAAAAGAGCAAACCTCCCAGGGATATAAGTTAAGCAAGGCATACCAAGTTACAGTAAGACTGCAGACATACCCTCAGATCAAGTCTGGATGACCCAGCCTAGCAGGAGGAAAAGGGTCCTAAAAGCAGGCAAAGGATTCAGAAATAGCCCAAGCTCCCTCTGTTAGGAGTCCCACAAGAATGTCAAGCTACACGGACATAACATATGTGCAGAGGTCAGACCTACACAGGGTCCCTCGTTGTCATTCCAGTCGCTGTGAGTCTCTGTGAGTTTTATTTAGTTGACTCTGTGGGTGGTGTTTTTGTGGTGTCCTTGAGCCCTCTGGTTTCTACAGTCCTTCCTCCCACTTTTCCATCGGGTTTCCAGGGCTCCACCTAATGTTTGGCTGTGGGTCTTTGGACCACCAAGCAAATTCTTTATGCTGGGAAACATTCAAATTCCCCACTACTGAGAGGGAGAACTCCCTTATTATTCAGAATAATTTGGATAAAGAAAAATGCCAGATGTTTCAACAAACAGAGCTTTTATTTGTCTGCCTAAAGGAATCTGTTGTCTATTTTTGACCTTCAATCCTTATATCCAAGTAACAGACTGCTAATAGGTTCTTCTTTAGGGCCTAGATGTCCCCCAGCCATGGGATCTTGGGTGGAGTTACATTATCAGGAACTGTTCTATAAAAAGGAAGGTCTTCCCCCTTTGCAACATGCCTTAAATCCAATAGAACAATCAATTGGCTATTCCCACCACATTTGTATCACTGTTGTGCCCATAGGCAGTCTTCTCAGGCCCATCATTACTGTATCTCACAGGGTCAGAGCTGCTAAGATTGTTGATGACTCCTCTATCTCGGCACCCTTTCTGGCACCATATGGTGCCATGAAAGCTAGCCAGCAGGGAATAAGCATCCATGTTTGCACTAGTTTATTTTCTCCAAGTCCTATGACCAAAGACTGTGGTGATGTCAAGCAATAGGGTCTTACCATCAAGTTCTGGTGGGGAACAGAGGGCAATGACAATAGGCTTCATTGCTTTGGGAGTCTCTGGGACACCTATGATCAACAACTCAAACAAAGGTACCCCACACCTGTCACAGCATTGGTGTCTTCACAACCTATGGCTTCTGGGAGAAGCATTAACTCCAGAGCAGCTACATTTAATCTCTCCCCTCTCTCTCCTTCTCTCTTTTCTCTTCCCATATGTGTGTGCGTGTGTGTGCATACACACACACACACACACACACACACACACACACACATTTATATTTTTATTTGTAACCATACTCTATCTTTTGGTTTTCTTCTTATTACTTATGTTTGGTGTTGCCAGTACTCAGTGATTACAACCTTGCGCTGTTTCCCCTTTGAATCTGTTCCACCACTGGGTTCATTTTCTTCTCTTTAATTTTGCTACACTGTCAATATTTTTGCTACACTGTCAACAGATAACCATCACTATAGTGTTTCTTTGCTTGTTTTGTTTTTTTAAGCAATACAAGGGAACACATCCCTGGAATCTAACTACAGAAGATGGCTGTGCTGGATCAAGCATGGCCACCACTGTCCTGGCTCTTGACAGGCCACTGATTCCTATTGCTTAAACCCTGTAGTAAGATATATTACAACATCACTAAACTCCCCATGATACAGAGATCTCATCCAACTCCTACTACAAAAGAACCTGACGTCCTCCTCATGCAATAGAAGAAACAGCATGGAGTCTTAAGTCACTCTCAGGCAGGAATTCATCAGTGTGAATTACAGGAAAATGACTGAATATCCTCCTTCCGTTCATCAAAAGAAACTGTTTTAGGAGCACGGTACTCAGAGGTGAGACGTGGTAGCAGAAAGTTCCATGAAGAATAATGTGTAAAAAGGCTCATGGGTGTGCATAACCAAGCCCTGTTGCTGACCTCGTGACCCCACCCACCATCGGCATCTCTACTCCCATCTCCATACTAGGTGCTGTGGCAAGTGGAAAATCTATTTTCAGAAGAAAAGCTCATCATCTGGGTGTCACTGAAGACCCCGCCTTTCCCTTCCCCTGACATGACCTTCCTGGGGAAATACCATTTTCTTTTGGTTCACTGTTTTCAAAAGTCCAATAGTCAAAGGGTGGGCATAATTGCCTCTAGACTGTCTTTATTCTTGCCAGGAAGGCCAGACCTCCTCACACCCAGAAACTCCTTTGGTTGATTCATTACAGATGCTAGTTGCTGTGTCTGCCCACTTCTGAGTTCTAAGTCAGGAAGTACTTAACTTTTCTTTTCTCCTTTTCTATCTTCATTTTTCAAACACTGGCCCAGACGCTAAGGCTGACGACTGTGCTGGACTCAGTATTCCTGTTCTTCTCTGACGCCCTCCACCAGACAGCTCCTCCAGCTGCTTCCAGTGCTGAGTGCCTGCTTCCTTGAGCTCTAAGTCAATATTTCTGACCTTTTCTTTCTTTTTCCTATTTCCCTCCTGGTGGGTGCTGAGCTCTTGAGCTTGCGTACCTGTTTCTCTAAACTATAATAACCACAAAGCTCATTTGCAAAACAGCTTCTTTACAGTAGAAAGTGGAGACATTCTTAAGTCACTTAGAACCAACAGCACAGAATAATGGCTGTCACGTGTTTTAGTAAATGGCATTAGTGCCTTTGACAAAAAGCAGGTAGATTTGGGCAAAAAGAGATGGTCTCATAATTCTATCATACACCCACCGCCTCAGATACATAGATAATTTACTATTTCATATAGCGATACTCTTTCCTTCCGAGTGGGAATAAGTAGTCACTATTTGCTTTCTCAGCTTTTCATGAATACTTTGGAAGAAAATTTCTAGAAACCACAGAACAATCTGTGGCGTTGATATATCTGGAACACTGTGTGTGTGTGTGTGTGTGTGACATATGAATAAGGATATGCAGGTGTGCGTACCTATCGTGTATAAGTAGAAGTCAGAGGTCAGCATTTGGGTGTCTTTCTCCATCGTTCCCAACTTTATTTTTAAGTTAAAGTTGTATAATATTATTGTGCACGTGTGTATGCATGATGTATGTATGAACTTGTAGAATTCAGAAGCCAATTTTGTAGAGTCAGTTCTCTCCTTCCACTTTTATGTAGCTTCCAGGAATTAAAAAGTCGGTCATCAGGTTTGTGTGTCAAATGCCTTTGCCTATTATAGATCCTTATCAGTGGCCCTTCCTCCTTCCTTTTGAGACAAGTTCTCTCAGTGAACCTGAAGCTCACGGGTCCAGTGAGCCCTGCTTTCTGCTGTCTCTGTTCCTTCTACTCCCTGACCACCCAGCTCCATGGTTACAGGCACGTGCTTCCATGCCCGGCTCTTACATAGGTGCTTAGAATCTGAACTCAGGTCCCAGGCTTGAGAAAGTAAACATTTTACCCACTGAGCTGTCTCCCAAGGCCCTGAAGACTTCTAAAGCAATCATAGTTAAATTCTAGAATGATAAATGCTCTTTATCTCAGGTTATCATAGTGGAGAGGATGAGGTCAGTGATTCTAGGAACAGTCAAATCAGTTATGACTGCATTGTCCTTAAAATCCATGCCCCAATCTTCCTGGACATTCATCTACAAATATGGTGCGTGTGACTTCATGGTAAGAATTGGAATCTTTAGATGATTGATGACCGAAAAAAGTTCTGCTTTTGCCTCCCTTAAAGCTTCTTCTCGGGCTGCTGCTGAGCAACCTCCAAAGATCTCAAGGGCAGAGGCACCAAGTGGAGCAGGCTGCCATTTAGCACAGGTACCACAGGGACTCTGTAGGAGCAGTGAAGCCTACAATTCCCAAAGTGAGCATCAGGAGGGAGGGAAATAAATAGATCTCAACTCAATAATGTTCTAGCTAGCTCTCTGTGGAAGAGACCAACTTCATGATGTCCTTAATAGTTACTGAAGTTACAAGCCCAGATATTCCTGCTGGTTCATCAAACAGAGTTAAGGTAAAATGTGCTTGGAGCATTCATAACATAGCCAAGATGAGGGCCCAAATAGGCAGCTGTCTAGAGGAAACTTAACAATGTAGTCTGTGTCCAAATGGGGGATTAAAAGTTTAACCTAAAAAAAAAAATTGTTCCCAGTGGTGACCATCTCCACAAACTAGACTGAGGGTTGCCAGGTGACAGAAAGTAACAAAGGCTAATTCCAAGTTCATTTAAACCTACACAAAGGGCATTATCGTATTTTCTACTCCAGTGGAAAAGACACTGTCAGTCAGAACTGACCCTCCTTCTATCTGTCACCCTTCTTCCTATGGCACTCTGCTCACATTGTTAGTATTTGATATAAAATACATTTTTAAATTACAGCATAGTTTCTTAGTACATGTTTCCCAACTAAATCACTTAGCCTTTTCAAAGCAGGGGCCATTTTTGTTTGTTTTTTTAACACTTTCTATTAACTGTATTAATTGCTCTTCCCTTTGCTCTAACCAAAAGACTAACAAAAGCAGGTTACGGGAAGAAGGGTTTCCTTTTGCTCGGGTTCAGGGAAATGAAGTCCATCAAGGTGGGGTTAGGCGTGTTGTTGGGAGTGGCTTCATCCAACCAGGAAACAGAAGAAGGAGAATATCATTTCCCGGCTGGCTTTCTCCTTTTCCTCTTTTCAGTCAGTCCAGAACTTCAGCCGACGGGATGGTGTCACCCACACTCAAGGGTGGAGGTTTCCTTCCTCAGTTAAAGATCGCAAAAACCACTCTCACAGATACACCCAAAGGTGTGCCCCATGGATTTTCTGTGTTCGTTAACCCAAACAAACTGGCAATAGAATTTAACTATCATACTAAGTATCTAAAACAATATCTTTCCATGCATACCAGGTTAACCAGAAATTGGATATTCCAGCCTTGCTTATTTTTTCTTTTTTTCTTAAAGACAGGATTTCTCTGTGTAGCTTTGGAGCCGTTCCTGCAGCTCACTCTGCAGACCAAGCCGAACTTCCAGAGATGCACCTGCCTCAGCCTCCTGAGTCCTGGGATTAGAAGCATGTGCCATCACTGTCCCCTCTGGTTTTGCTTAAGACTTTCCTTAAATGCTCACTTTCTGCTGTGTCATTGTTTCCTTCTGAATTGCTACAGAATTCTTGTACCTCTTCCAGGAACTCATTTTCCTTGGGTTAACCAAACACTACTTCAGAATAAGAAATGGGCTTTCCTTGGCACTAGATCCTACGGAAAGACTTCATTCAACCTCACACTTCCAGTTACCGCACAAATACATCTCAGTGTTAACTATGTGGATTATCTTCTAGCACTGATGATGTAAAGTAGATAAAATAGACATAAATTTTAGTCTTCATAGGCTTAAATTCTCTGGGGTAACTTAGACAATAAAGTAAAGCTTACTGCTTTGATGAGAAGATGTACAAGTCCTGAAGAACTAGACCCGATTCAAAGAAATCAAAGATGATTACCATGTGGAAGTCTTGGATAATCATGACTTAAACAAACAAACAACAAACAGAGACTGGTTTATTTAAGGAGCTGAAAGAACTTCAACAATACACAGTGACTCAAAAAGAATGCTTTGTGTCCATCATCTTTGTCTCTCTAGAAAACTGACATGAAAAGGAGAAACCCCTACTGCTCTCTCACTGGATTGAAGATGCCCACTCCACAGGAGACACTCTATGCCTGGGACTGTCAACCTGGCTAAAAACTTAGATCCAGGGAGATCACAGGCCCTAGGGGGAACTTAATGCTGTTGTTCATCTAAGAGAATTCCGAGGTCCCTTTCAAATACAGGTGTTCATAACTATAGACAGGTGCGCCCCACGGCTTTAATCACAGAAGGCCCTGTCAGATGAATGACGGGGAGTGCAGAGTCTCACGGTTGTACACAGTACAGAGAATCAGTGGGAGTTAAGTGTTCAGCTTGAACAGCGAATTTATACTGTCTTCTCCAAGGCTCAGAGAGCGTTGCAAAGACAGGGGAGAAGAGTATAACGCGCCAGAAGAAAGGGAGAAGGTCTGTGAAATGCCATCTGGGCAAGACCCAGATACTAACAACATGACATCACAGCAGCTGGGGCTGCCTAAATTGTTCCTGCATGAGGATGGGCCTAGCAACAGTCAGGCATGGAGGCACAGGGGCTCAGGGGCCATCACCTCTGAGCTATTTGCTTTAGATAATTTCAGGGAGAAAGGAAATCGCTTCTATTTGTGTACCTACTGATGACTGCAGCAGGCTCCAGTGGATAACTTCCCAACCAACGGTCACAGAGATGGTCCTGATTATATGCCACAAAATGATAGAGAAAACATGAATCTTCTAAAAGGACCTGTGGGCACTAGGGGATGTTGGCTGGGATGAGAAGGTGATCCCGGTAGTCATAAGATGGGGAAAATCCGAAAACATCACCCAAACGAAAAGGAAAACTTCATCACTGAGGCAAGAAAACACTCAGGACAGACAATCGCTCTATTTAGAACTGAACAACCTTAGCAGGGTTGTATATGTCAACTCTGAGGTTTTCATAGTCTTTGCTTTTATTCTGGATCAAAGTTTATTTGTTTAGGGACAGGGGGTCCCACTAGTGCCCACTTCTTTCTCTGCCTCCCAAATGCTAAGATTACAGGCATATGCAACCACACCTAGTTTGCAGACTGCTTTAAAAAAAAAAAGTATGTCCAAGTCATGAGAGAAAGTAACTACATTTATATAGTCTTCAACCCCATCAAAGATCTGAGAAGGGAAATAATGTTACCTGGGTAATTAGGAAGTTCAGTAAAACAACTTCCAAAACATGCAACAAATCACAGAGACAACTAGCTACCTGGGCAATCACCCAAAGTCTCGTTAGCAGCGTTGAAGCAACCAACTTTGGCTAAGGTCTAACATAACTGACACACCATTTTCAAAGGCAAGCAACTTTTCAAAACTATCTTATAAAGGGGTTAAATCAGCTCCCTTTAGAGGGCGGGGTTTGCCTCAGGCGAATCCATGCCAATAAAGGGTGCGCAGAGAGGCGGCTAGTCCTTTTTGTTCCTCGCTACCTGTGCTACGCTGGAACTTTGGTTCAGTAAGTTTAACAATAAACTGGTAAATATTCTTTGATATCTGCATTGCCTTTATTTTGTGCCGGTACAATCTTACCCTGTCTTGGCAGGATATGTCAGTCCTGTTTTATCCATTGATGCATGCTCTGTATCTCTGTCAGTGGTTGAGGTATGGGCATTTCTTTGCCCCAAGGCCAGTTCTGCCAAAAAGAAAGGCTCCAGGTGGAGTGTCTTGGTGCTCAACATTCTCTCGGGGATAGAGTGGTGTTGCCAGGAGCAATTGTGTCTCACTACCACAAAACTCTGAGTTAGATTAAAGGCCATTTTCTACAGCTCTTTGAAGAAGTTGAAGATTATCTATCTATACTGAGTATAATCTCTATATATCTAAAGAACCTGATTAGTCTAATTATAAATGACAAACTTAGATGACTATTAATCTATATAATTCTCAATATCTATCTAAATTAAAGACTAAGAAAATAAACGACTGTGAAACAAATGAGGACAATGACCTCCAAATATAAACAATGTACAAATATACATTGCAGTAGGTAAATATATATCAATACACAAACATTATATAAGTATCTTAATCAGAGGTAGAAATGTACACTGCAATATGGTAAATATATACAATATATATCAATACAATATATGTCAATACACAAAAAATGTATATCATTTTTAAAAAATTGATAGTCCATGAATATTATAGTAATATTAAATGATAATATTTAATATTAATTAATAATAGAAAATAGAAGAAACAGTTCCCTTTTCCTTATCCCTAAAATTTAAATATTACATCTATAATTATAAAAGTTATAGATTACTGACAGCCTCGTTCCCAATTTTCAAGAGCTGGTGGAAGAAAATAGCAATGATCATGAAGCACTTGGCTGCCCAGCACTAGATAAATCCTGTCTAATAGACTTCCTCACAGTGATGGCCTTCCTCCTGTCTATGATCTTTGCTGTGTGAGAACCACATGGAATAGTCTGTAGTTAAAGCATGACTCATACAAATGAGGAACTAAATTTTAAACTTGAAATATTTTCAATGATTTTAAAGCAAATTTATATAGCTCTATATTTCCTGCAGTTAACAGTCTCTAGATTCAGTGTCTAGATTGTGACAAAGAGATGTCACCAAGATATAACCGGGACATCTTTTCATTTTTTGTTTTGCTTGCCATGTGAATAAACAGGGCTTACATCCTAGTGGGCTAAGGCCTTGGCTGCTCCTTTTGGGGACTGCACTGTAGGGATCAGTGTCACCTCATTACATTGTGAGAAAGTGGTGGATAAGTATTCACAGTGTTTGCAAAAGAGAGCGCCCATGCTTATCTATTTTAACTGAAACACTATGGAAATGATTGGTTTAAGTGAAATGGTGACCGGAATCACATGACTTCTTCCATTACACACCCAGCTCACCATCATTTCTAAAGGAAGTTCCACTTATGCCAAATCCTCCTGTAGAGGGATCTTGAGTCTCATGAGTTTAAGGCTCTACTTGAGAATTTTATTTCTCTTATCGCAAGATCAGGACTCAAAAAACTGATATTAAATATCTCCATTAAATCAAAATTTTTTTTCTATGAGGTCCTCTTATTAACCACATCTCCTTTATTTACCTCACCATTCTCTGCTCCATATTATTTATGCAATTACTAAAGAAGAGCAGGAGACAAATGGACTATACCTCTTCTACTGGGGAGCAGGTATTTTGAAGCAGGGGCTGTATTTTCTACGACACTGAGCACAATTCTTTGTATAAAGTACATTGTACATGGCGGTGGCTTAGTTTATTTGAAAATATTTTGTGGAGATTCCTCACATAATTTAAATATTAAGCTTCTAATATAAAATGAGTGAGGTAAATTCTTATCCAATAAACCATCATCAGAATGTTATGGGGAACTCAGGAGTAAGTCCCAATTGTATCAATCATAGATCAGTAAAATATATACGATGCTTGGATATAAAATCAAGGATATGGTAAAATGTAGGGCTAAGCCAGCCCCTTTAGGGGGCAGGTTTGCCTCGGGCGAATGTATACTGATAAATCGGGCGCACAGGAGGTGGCTCGGCCCTTTTTCCTGCCTCCTGTGCTACGCAGGAACCTCGGTTCTGTAAGTTTATTTAACCATTAAAGCTATATATATTCTTTAATATCTGCCTGCATTTATTTACGCCGATACATTAAAACGGACTTTCCATCAGAATTGAAACAATAAGGGTATTTTATCAACATACTTTGTTGTAATATTCTTGGTATTTGGGATATCAACATGTAGAAGAATGAAAATAGAACCATATCTATCACCATACACAAAACTCAAGTCGAAATGAATTAAAGACCTCAACCAACCACATTGAACCTCATAGAAGAGAAATTGCAAAGTACATTTGAACACATTGGCACAGGAGACCACTTCCTAAATATAACTCCAGTAGCACAGACACTGAGAGCAACAGTTTCTAAATGGAACGCCCTGAAACTGAGAAGCTTCTGTAAAGCAAAGGACACGGTAAACAAGACAAAATGGCAGCCTACAGAATGGGAAAAGATCTTCACTAACCCCACATCAGGCAGAAGTCTGATCTCCAAAATATACAAAGAACTCAAGAAATTGGTCATCAAAAGAACAAATAATCCAATTTAAAAAATTGAATATAGACCTAAACAAAAAACTCTCAACAGAGGAATCTAAAATGGCTGAAAGAACTCAAGGAAGTGCTCAACATCTTTAGTCATCAGAGAAATGCAAATCAAAACAACTCTGAGATTCCATCTTACACCTGTAAGAATGGCCAAGATCAAAAACACTGACGACAACTTATGCTGGAGAGGTTGTAGGAAAAAGGGAACACTCCTGCATTGCTGGTGGGAGGGCAAATTGGTACAAATACTTTGGGAATCAGTATGGTGATTTCTCAGAAAATTAGGAAACAACCTACTTCAAAATCCAGCAATACTGTTGTTAAGTATATACCCGAAAGATGCTCAATCATACCACAAGGACAAGTGCTCAACTATGCTCACAGCAGTACATTTGTAGGCCCCATTCATCTTGTATTGACACCTGAAACCTGGTGTCCTGTGACTAACTCTCCTTGTCCCCTAGCCTGGGTATTTGGCTGTCAACATTCTACTCTACACACCTACGAATTTTTTTTAAGATTGTTTATATAAATGCAGTATTTGTCTATATTTCACAGCATATTTTTCTTTCACAGTCATCCAGTAGTTGCAAATGGTAAGTTTTCCTTCTTTTAAAAGGAATAATGCTCATTGAATGTACCTGCTACATTTTGTTTAGACGTTCGTCCATCCAACAGACACTGTGTGCTTCCGTTTCTTGGTTATTGTCAATAATGCTGCAATGACCATGGGACCACAGAGGCCTCTTGGAGATACTGATTATAATTCCTTTAAAGAAGCACCCCAAAGTGGGACTGTTTGACCATGTAGCAATTCTAATTTTAATTTTTGAAGCATTTTTACTGTTTTTATAACTGACTGTTATCAATTCCTGTTTCCACAAACAGTGCTCAGGGGTCACTTTTTTCTACATCCTTAGCAACATTTATCTTTTTTTTTAAAAAAAAAAACAGTATTTTTAATATAATTGAATTTTAATCTCATGATGGTTTTGGTTTGTTTTTCCCTTATGACTCATATTCTCCAGCTCCTTCCTGTATTACTGTGTCCATTTGCTTATCTCCTCTGGGGGAAATCTCTATTCATTTCTATGGTGTTTGAATAAAAATGACCCCCCCATAGGCTCATATACTGAGAACTTAGTCACCAGGGAGTGGTTATTTGAGAAGGATTAGGAGGTGTGTGTGTGTCAGGGGTGTCCCTACACGGAGGCCCAGAGAGGTCACTTTGTGAAGCTGTGAAAATGAAGCCTGGAATGGGTTTCTGATCCTACTGCATGTACTGGCTTTGTAGGAGCCTAGGCAGTTTGGATGCTCACCTTACTAGAACTGGATGGAGGTGGGGGCTCCTTGGACTTTCCACAGGGCAGGGAACCCTGATTGCTCTTCGGGCTGAGGAGGGAGGGGGACTTGATTGGGGGAGGGAAATGGGAGGCGGTGGCGGGAAGAGACAGAAATCTTTAATAAATAAATAAATTAAAAAATAAAAAAATAAAAATAAAGAAACCCTATCTCAAAAAAGAAAAAAAAGAAAAGAAAAAAGAAAATGAAGCCTGGATTGTGTTAGAGACCCAAAAATGTTGTAGCTGCCAGAGTTATGGGATACCTGCTGTTGGGTCCAGGGTTGCGTAAAGATGGGGACAGACCACCAAAGTCTAATAAACCAGAAGCAAACTTTATTCCAGAAAACAGAAACCAGAATCCAGGAATAAAAATAAAATAAAATAAAAATATTCTCCACGGGGCACAGAATGCTCACCAGCTAGCTGAGGCCACAGCCAGAGATGTTTCTTTTTTTGTTTTTGTTTGTTTTTGTTAGGCTGGGGCAGAGGCTGGTTTCTGAACCCATCTTTTTATAGTAGGGGCACCAAGCATTAGGTCTGAACAAAAGAATTTTTACAATCTCAAGGTAAAATTTAGATACAGATTGCCTCATTTTACAATCTCCATTAACAGAGTTTCTTTTTGGTTTTTTTGTTTGTTTGTTTGTTTGTTTTAGTTAAATTAGTGTTTGCACTTAATTTATTGTCTTCCCTGGTATTTCCAGGTGGTGTTTACTGAAGCCCTGTGCTCTCCCCTTTGATGCTGACAGTTTCACATAGCAGGGATAATGTGTAACCCAGAGGTCATAGATCTATTTCCTAAAACTTAACTCAGCTCATATCCGTGTTAATCAAGGATGTCCGGGATGTTAGGCTCTGGGCTTGCAGAGAGATGCTTCAGCCTTGTGAATGGAGCTATGGGTTGTAAAGCGGAGTAACTCACTGTTCGTAGTTAACCCTCAAGCTACTGAGAAAGCTGCTGACAGTCCCTTCTCATTCTCCTAGGCTTACAACTTTATGTTTCTTTATTTCTACCTTCCTATTTCTGAAATCTACATTTTTATTTTCTTATTCTCGGGCCCTCACCTGTCAAGGAAAGTTTCAGACTGGGTATGGAGCCAGATCAGGATACAGCTCTCAGCTACTTCTCCAGTACCATACCTGCCCCCATGCTGATAATGAACCAAACCTCTGAAACTGGAAACAAGCTCCAATTAATGCTTTCTTTTATAAGAGATGCTTTGCTCATGGACTCTCTTGACAGCAATAAAACAGTAAAAGATCATTTCCTTGGCTAATTTTTAGCTGCATTATTGAAAGAGCCAGGCAAATATCATCACAGGCCCCAATAACTCAGTTAAAAAATATGCTTCAGTTCCTGCAAGTACTAGTCCTGGGCCAAACACCATCCCCCAATATGTGATAACCATATAAGGACAAACACCATCCCCCCAATATGTGATAACCATATAAGGACAAAGCCTGGGACTTGACCAGACTTGCCCACGAATGGAAAAACTATAGCCTTAGCCCACCCTGCTAGCCCTATCCAATTAGAAATGTACTAATATGATTGTATAAGCCAATTCTAAATAGAATGGTTACACTGCTTTTAAAAATTCCTATAGTTAGCCGGGCGGTGGTGGCGCACGCCTTTAATCCCAGTCCTCGGGAGGCAGAGGCAGGCGGATCTCTGTGAATTGGAGTCCAGCCTGATCTACAAAGCAAGTTTCAGTATAAACTCTGTTATGCCCAAATCCATGTAGTTCCCACAAAAGCCAACAAGTAGACTGAGTCCTGTACGTAAAAGCAAAGAGCCTTTATTTTAAGCAAGTTTGCAAACTCGGTTTCTCCGCATGTCCAATGTATTGGAATAAACAGAGAACCCCGAGCTCAATTAAAATAGGGCTTTATAGTAGTAAAGGTGGGGGTGAGGGGTTTCTAAGGTTTTAGGACCTGATTGGCTAACATTTGTCGAGGGGTGTCCTGGAGTATGTTCTGGCAGGTGGTCCTATCTATAGTGGTTGGAAGTTAGGCATTTCCTTTGATGGTCTGTTCTTGGGTGGAGGTTGGGTAATCTCAGCTTGTGGTTCTTCCTGCAACCAGATATTGGTTCAGGGTAAACTACTGAGACTCAGGCCTCCATTTAAATTCATCAATGGCCTGAGTCCTACCCTAGCAGGTGATAATGGTTGGAAGTAAAGAACTTTCTTTGGGTGACCTGCCCATACTTAGCTTATCATGGCAGGCTCCCACAGCTCCACAGCTACAAAGAAACCTTGTCACAAAAAAAGAAAGAAAAAGTCCTGTAGCTGTGCTTAAAAGGAGCTCACAGGTCCCTCCTCAGGGTTGTCACCATTATGTACAGGTGTGTGACCCCACGTGCATGTGATCTAATAAACGCTCTTGCTGACTGCATCATGACTGGTGGTCTTTTGGGGACTTCTTACAGACGCTAAAAATTATTACTCCAGGGTTTTGTTTTGTCACGTGGATCTTGGGAGTTCCTTCTAGATTTTGGATATGAACACATCTTTAAATAAATGTTTTGCAAATACTAGTTTTCTCACACTTTATAGGCTGTTTTTCATTTTTAATGTGCAGATTTTAAGCTTTGGAAGTCTTCCCTGTCCATTCTCTTCTGTTTCTTGTGCTTTTGAAATCATGTCCGTGAAATCATGGTGAAGACCAATGTTGTAGACCTCTCAGTGCTTTCTGTTAGGAGCTCTAATGTCTCAGCACTTACACTCACGCCTATAATCCATTGTGTGATTTTCCCATATGTGAGGTGAGATAGGGATCGTGTAATTAAATAATTCAAATACTGCAGAAGTGCATCTGACATGTGTCCCTTCCTCATTTACTCTGACAAACTAGAAATAACCCGACTGCCCAACAAGAGGAGGAGGAACATAAGCTGACCAGTGAGAAATAGACAATTTCATGATTAAGAGTTTTTGTTATAGTCATAGTACAATATTAAGTAAAAATAAAAGAACAAAATGTTGAGAGAAAAGACAGCAGAACACTGAATATCAATTAGAAATGACTTTTTTAAAAAAACACCCTATCCTTTATATTTTTCAAATTTATTTAATACCAGTAGTATGATATCCAGATAATCATATAATACATAATTTTGAGTTTCCCCCTACATTTAGATGTCATTCTCATAGAGAATTAGGACAGCATTCAAACTTCTGTAATGCTGAGCACTTGAAAATTACATTTGGTTTTACTTACTTATTTTTAAATTCAAGCATCTTGGTTTTGATGACTTGGCTGAAAAAGCAGCACTTTTGGGGACGCACGAGTAAAAACTCAGTCAGGGGTGAATTCCAAATGGAAGAGTGCCAAAAAAGATTTCACAAGAACACATCTTAGCTTTATTAAGCATTAAAAAAATGGTTTGTAAGGAATAACTGGCTGCACTCTGTAAATTATGGGTACTATATATATATATATATATATATATATATATATATATATATATATATATATATATGTTGGAGCTAGGCTATGAATCAGTTTGTATCATGATAGGAACATCTGTAAGTCGTATGTTTTCAAACTGAGCTATGAGAAAACAGATCATTTATCTGCCCAGAATATGTATGAAGTGATCAGTATTTGTGTCAGAGAAAAAGAAAACATCATATAATAGAAAATGGGGCCTGGGGGGTTGAGATGCAGTGTTGTGTGTGATGTGGGGTCTGGGGGAGACAGATGCAGTGTTGTGTGTGATGTGGGAGTCTGGAGGATTCGGATGCAGTGGTGTGTGTATGATGTGAGGTCTAGGGGAGCCCAAATGCAGTGGTGTGTGTGATGTGAGGTCTGGGGAGCCCAGATGCAGTGCTGTGTGATGTGAGGTCTGAGGGAGCCCAGATGCAGTGTTGTGTGTGATGTGGGGACCTGGGGGAGACAGATGCAGTGCTGTGTGTGATGTGGGAGTCTGGGAGAGCCCACATGCAATGCTGTATGTGATGTGGTAGAGTTTTGGGATGTCTAGACATGATGCTGTATATGATGTGGTAGAGTCTGGAGGACCTTATGTGCAGTGCTGTGTATGATGGAGTAGAATTTGGAAAAGTCCAGATGCAGTATACTGTCTATAATGTTGTAGATTAGTGTTCAGATGCAATGAGGTGTATAAGTCCCCAACACTAACAGTCCATTTGGAACCTGAATGGGCGTAAGTGCACACTACATTGAACAGAGAACTCTGTGTGGAACAGATAATCACCAGCACCAAACAGCTTAAGGCTCAGGAGGCTCTCATCCACCAACTCTGAATATCTGTTCTTTAGGTGTCATTTCTCTCGTCCACCAGCTCAGAATGTCTGTTCTTTAGGTGTCATTTCTCTCGTCCACCAGCTCAGAAGGTCTGTTCTTTAGGATGTCATTTCTCTCGTCCACCAGCTCAGAAGGTCTGTTCTTTAGGTGTCATTTCTCTCGTCCACCAGCTCAGAATGTCTGTTCTTTAGGATGTCATTTCCGGCTGACTCTGCCTTTCCGAACAAGCTGCAGTGTAAAGAAGAGTGGCTCAATAGGAGTTAAAAATTATAGAAAAACTCGAGAAAGGTATAAACAGTCTTTTCCTAGAGGATTTGACATTTAAAATTGCAGCCACTTCTAATGCCAGGTATCCTTGGTGGCCAGCAACTATGAACTTAGAAGCTGCAGGGAGCTGGCTTCAGGTGCTCCCCAAGGGCAGGGCTTGTAGCTTTCCATTCATTAAGGAATCAAGTCTTGGGAACTGGTCCCCTGCCTGCATTGCCAAGGGGGGGGAGGGAGAGAGAGGGGGAGGGGTTGAGGGGAGCAGGGGTGGGGGGAGGACACAAGAATGGCTAAGAGGATTTGGAGATATTTGGACAATTTATTGCATCTAAAGCATCTAAGGGACCTAACTTAGAACAGAACAACTTGCCTCTTTGGGGTATCAGCGAGGAGCCAGAGAACACAATTAAGATCAGTAACTAGGGTTGGGAAAGGAACAGAAGATAAAGATGAAACAAAACTTTCTGCGCTGCACCCTTACAGTGTTAAACACCGTTTCCAGTTTTCTGGGCTTTTCTGCCGTCCCTTCTCTGGCTCTTCCTGCACCCATCTCTGGGGTCTCTTGGGTAAAATTCAGAGGTTACTATTATGAAAAGCATTTCAAAATCACTTCTAACTTAAAGCACATTTCCATGGGAAACAAGAGTTTGGATGCCAGAGAAATGCAAACGTGGAATCTACTCCATCATTTGTTTCGTGTTTGGACATCTGCTTAACCTCGGGATGAACCAGCACTCCTGAGGATGCTGAGCATGAGAGCTGAGCAGCTGGTGTAGAGCAGCCAATACAGCATTTTAGTTATCGCGTACTCAATAAATACGTATGCTTCAGGCTTTCTATTTGCTACTTAGTACAGAGCCTTATCTTCACAATCAATAGAAGACCAAAGCCAGAACTAGAGTGAAACAGGGAAATGTGGGCTGTTCAAGAGCCAATCAGAGACGAACAGAAATAGTATAAACAGCACTGTAATCCAGGAAATAAAGGAAGGAAGACACTCTATCTCCCTCATGCCATCCCTATCACAGTTCTGTGATGGAGGCACAGACTGGTAAGTCCCAAGTACAGTTGGTTTCTGTGGTGGCATTATGCAATGATGGGATTAAGAAACTTCTAGTTAGCTGGGTGGTGGTGGTGGAGGCGCATCCCTTTAATCCCAGCACTTAGAAGGTAGAGAGACAGGCAGATCTCTGTGAGTTTGAGGCCACCTGGTCTACAGAGCAAGTTCTAGGACAGCCAAGGTTGCACAGAGAAACCCTGTCTTGAGAAAGCAAAATAAAATAAATAGGCTAGTGAAAATTATGATACCCAACTCTACAACGTTGATTCCTTGATTCTGCAAGGCCTTTGTAGTGGGCTAGTACCTAGAATGAAGGAGAAACGTCAAAGGAAAATGCACATTTCAGTTGTACGTACCCTCTCCCTCCTTTCCCACAGGATCTCAATGCTCCACTCTGGGCAGTATTTAGAATAGGGTACACTCATGTCTTACTGAACTCCACTTTCACGCATCTGAGTTCTTCCACTCTGACATTCCTGCACACAGTTCCAACTCTTGCTATTTTCTTTTAATTGTTTATTTTTAAAACAAAATACAGCTTTATTTAAAAGATACATATTTAAACTTGGCACTCGATCTTTTATCAAATGACGAATTAGACAGCCTAGAAGAAGAGCAAATTCACATGCAGAACAGGGAAGGTGGGTGCCAAGTTTTCTATATTTGTGGGTACATGAGTGTGAGCTCTATGGTTAAATTCCTTAGGCTCCAGTTTGAGCTGAAGTCCAAAGTGGCCCAGCTCCCCAAAGACCTGAGGGCCTTATTTTGTTCCAGGAGCCAATACCATAGCAATAACATGTTTGCTTGGTTACAAGGACTTCCACAGAGGCCAGCAAGGTCTAGCAGGCACTGAATTTGAAAGTACCTAGTGTATCTGTAATTTGATTCTGAGCATTCTTATTTTATAAATCAAATACATGCAGTATGTCTATTATGTGAGTAAGAAGAAGGATCTATTTGACCTCCTTTTCAAAGTCCTAGATAGATTATATTCGGGCCCAAAGTAAAATCATTGCTTCTAGGATAGAAAACTCATTGCTTAAAACTTAAAAGCTAAATATATTTTATTATAAACATGTGCTATGCACAGCTTATTCATATTGCTCTCATTTGACACCCAAGATATAATTTTATAAAGAAGGAATGCTATATCCTCTAGATGATAGGAACAATATAAACTATAATGGGTCCAGGAAAATGAAAACTTGCAAGCTTTGGAGATGTGTGGGAGCTGGTTCTTCTCAATGAAAACATTAACACTTGACCAGAGCAACTGTAACTTCCTATATCAGGTATGGAAACCATGACCCAGCAGAAGCGCTGCAAACACTTATTGGAATGGCCAAGTATAACTGCACATGAATATGCCATTAACAGGAAGTGCCATGTGCTAGATGCTCCATGTGTCTGAAGACGGTTAAAACTGACCTGGCTGGATTTCTGAAAGAGTGGAGAGGAACGACCAGGTGAGTTTCTTGGAGCACAAAGGTGTCAAAGAATAATGAAAAGAAAACAGAGAACACCAAGTTCTGCCCAAGGTAAAGCAAGCTACAACCAGCTCATGGAAGTGCAGAGTAGACTTGGCGGGGATGGAAAGTGAATCCCAATGAGATACTTTAAGGCATCTGGAAGGCTCCAGGCTCGTTGATAGGAATGAATAAACTGGTGTTAATAAAAGGACACAGGCCCTTGTGTGTTCCTGAACAGAAATCTCTCTTCATAGAGATTCCATGCCTGTCTCTTAAACAGAGGTGGGCTTAAGTCAATCCTTCCAGCTAGCGGCTCTGTGCTGATTTATTTCACACAGGTTTTAGGAGGACACTGTGGCAGTTTCCGATCTTAAAGTTAGAGTGAACAGTTAAGGTCAACAGCTCTGGGGACTCTTACCTCATGTGATGCTCCTGTTGACTCCTTTCTCTTTTTACTAGACATGGAAAAGAACTGTCTCTCAACAACTCCAAGCCTCTCTAACAGGGTGGGTTTGTGTGCTGGCAGCATGTACAGAATGAGGATGTCAACATCAATTTGGTTCCTGTGATTAAGATGTATATTAATTTGACATTAAATGTGAAGTTGAAGACATATGGTTAAAGAACACAGCACTGGAGGGATTTTTCAGGTCATCAGTGGTCCAAGAACTCCAGGACCAAGAATCAATGGACATTATAGAAGTCTTTCCTGAACCCCATAAGGAATAGACAGTTAGCTAAAGAAAGGAGAGGAAGTCAAGAATTGTCTGCTCTTGTCAGTAGGAGATATGAAACACATTTGATCCACAGCACAGACAGAAGTATTCGCACTGAGGCTGTCTCCATTTCATCTCTATATTGTCTCAAGTAACTCTCAAATTTCATGATTCCTCAAACTTTGTACTAGATGTTGAGCCAGAAACAAGAGCAGGTTAAACAGGCCCTGTTCTCTACAGAACCTCATCACCATGTTCTGTCGCTCCCTTTTCCTTGCCTCCCTTCTCTATCATTGGCCATCCTCCCTTCTCTATCATTGGCCATCCTCCCTTCTCTATCATTGGCCATCCTCCCTTCTCTATCATTGGCCATCCTCCCTTCTCTATCATTGGCCATCCTCCCTTCTTGTCATTTTCATGCTGGTGTCACCTGTGAACTGGGCACATTGTCACATAGCCAGACCAACCCATAAAGGTGGGATGTGCTCTCTCAAATTGAAGTGAATATTTACATTGTATAGATTTCAAAAAGATGGGGTTCTGATGTATCGGGACAGATTTACACGAAAGCATTCCCCCTTAAATGTGTGGTCTTCCTTATATTTACTCCTCTGCTAAAAGCTCCTTGAGAAGGCAGTGTCTTTGTGAGGAGGAGGGGTCAGCGGAGGGTGTGGCCTCGCTGGAGCTAAGGAAGGTGATGAGAAACAAGGGTGCAGAGGGACAATACTTTCTTCTCTAGAAATAGCAGGGAACTAAACCTTCAGTACCATCAATGTGTGTGTGTGTGTGTGTGTGTGTGTGTGTGTGTGTGTGTGTGTGTGTTGAGTGGAGGAGCTGATGCTTGCCTTATACCCAATAATCAGTAGAGAAAATCTCCCACTGAGGGTCAAGGAAAGTATATTTGGGAGGATGGTGGAGCATCCATTTGATCATCCCCTTTTCTCTGAAGATTTTAAAGTGGAAACCACGAGGCTCAGTGTTGTGTGCTGTCAGGAGGTACAATGGAAGAGAAGAACAGGGCAGTTAAGGGCATTAAGAACAAGGAAGGAGAAGCAGAGCACCACAGATGTCAATCAAAAGAGGAAGGAAAGAAGGCACACAGGAAGAGAGGGAGATCTAAAGTAGGTGACCTCGAACTGCGGGTCTTAGTGACGACAACTGATGACAAACTAGAGTAATTGGTTAAAGGTTATCCCAGAGTCTGGTGTCTGAAATGGAGTTTTCACGTATGAAACCACTTCAGATGATAACAGATTCCAGGGTGTGCCAGCCGCGGGAGTGAGTACAGGGAAGGAGCTATGAAGCATTTCCAAGGGTGGTGACTCAGACAAGGAAAGGAGTCTAAATCATCAAGCATGGATGACGTCGTTCTGGAGACTTCAGTGGATAGAAAGGAGTGCTGTGGGGGTGCCACATTCCTTCAGGGTCAGGGAATAGCCCTGGTACAGAGATCAGCCGCTGGCAGCAATCCAAAGTTGTAGAACGTTGGTGCTTAATGTAACTCTTTCTAGAAATACTTCAATGCAAGGGTGGAGGAGGATGGCTTTAAATTTATAGGGAACAAACATTAAGTTTTTATGCACTGATAGAACCACAGAATTAGTGGAGCTGGGTTGTTATTCTTTTTAAATATAATTTTAAATGGGAAATGAGTTTGCATCTTATATAAATGGTAAGTATATTTTCTCTCACTTTACATGTTTTCTTTAAGCCATGCTTTCTGCCCTTGATTTTCTACGAGTTTTATGCTTTCAGTTCTTCTTTGTGTCTGTATAGCCTACATAATATATTTACTATTATGATACATCATATACAACACCCAGATCTTGTGACTCATAGTTCCTAGGAAAACTGAGGGACATTTAATTACTGACTTCAAGCTATATGACTGATGCCCATAACGGGACAAAGTACAGAGCCTTTGGAGCAGTCAGCCTTAAATGAGCCGCCTTTATCAAACTCTTCCCTCAAGAGTCCTCACTCAAGGACCAACACATACCAGGAAGCAGAAAGACTGTAAATCTAAGTGGTGCATGACTCTAAGGAAATAACATTCCCTAGACACAATAGGACTGATCCACATGTGAACGCACAGAAACTGTGACAGCATGCACAACCTACACAGGTTTAAACTAGACAAAATTCCAGCACTGAGAAGGGGAAGTAGGCACAAAGTCCTACCCCTAGCCAAGAAATAGGCTGTTTCCTCTTGAGAGCTGGCAGGGGAGGAAATCAGTTTTCTTCAATGGAGTGACTCCGGCCCCATGCCCGACAATAGGTAGCCAATCCCAAAGGGACCCCATCAGATTGGTCTGTGGGCATATCTGTGAGATATCTATTAATTCATAGACTTCGGGACATGGGTATGGGGGAGGATCTGGGAGTAATAGGGATGGGGGAAAGAATATGATTTTAAAAGGGTGTATGAAATAGTGAAAAATAAAGTTCTGTGATTTTTTTTAATTTTCTGGTTTCATTTTTATAGAGCCATGAGTACATATCCCTAAGGTCAAGACAGGCAATGAAAGAGCCTCAGATTAAGCTAAATATCTCTCTATCCAGGTAGCTTTTACCCATTCATTCTTGTGTTTATTGAGCATATCTTATATGTCACACATTGTATTAGCTGTCAAGATTTAAAAAAAGATTAAACTCTAATCTTTGTTCTTGAAAGGCTATGGTCTGATGATAACATAAAGTACATATCATTGCTGTAACAGAACACTGCCTATTGTATAAAAGCCACAGAGGGAGTCATTGTTGGTTTTAGTCAGCTTGGCACAAACCTAGACATATCTGGGAAGAGAGAATCTCGGTTGAGAAATGGCCTCCATCAAATTGGTTTGTGGGCACATCAATTAATTCTAATTGATGAAGGAGGTCCCAGTACACCATAGGTGGTCTGGGTGGTCCTATCCCTGGTAAGGTGGGCTAGGGCTGTGAAAGACAATTGACCATGAGGTTGGAAGGAAGCCAGTAAGCCCTGTTCCTCTATGGTCTTTGCTTTGGCTCCTCTCTCTCGGCTCTGGGAGCTCCTGTTGTGGCTGCTCTCAATGATGAGATGTAACGTATAAGCTAAAGCAAACCCTTCGCCTCCCAAGTGGCTTTTGTTCAGTGTCTTATTACAGCAACTAGGACAGAAGACTTCCCAGAGATGCCAATGGCTAATTTGCTTCGTGAAATAAGAGAAGTCAGGCAGATATGTGTTAGGAAGGCATCTAACAGGTAAGGGGGGGAACAGAATAAAGAAGAGAAGTGCCACGGGGCAGGGTATGTGGAAGGAAGAAGTGGGGGACACATGAGAAAGCAGACAGGGAGTGGATCTGAAGACATAACAACAAGGGTTTAGATTCTAACATAAGAGTTAAATCTACATAAGATAGAATCTTTTTTAAAACTGTAATATTAATGACATGGATTGTAATGGACTTGGGTGAAGGCAGGGAGATTTTAAGATCAGGAGTTTACTCCAATGATGATTTGAGAGACTGAGAAAGAAAAACACTGGTGTTGAGAGAAAAAGGAGGTGTTTAGAAGGTAAACTATAGGACTGCTGACTGGAAAACAGGTTGAAGGGGTCTCTGCCCACCTGCGCCATCCCCACACTCTCAGGCCTAGCTTGGATCACATGACTTGAGAGTGCCCAGGTCCCTGCCTGCCTACATTGATCCAACTAGGAGTCACTTTGGCATGCTTTCTCAGTAACCACTGAATTAAAATTACCTCCATCTCTCCAATAAAAATGAAAATGTTCTCTGAAGAACTGACTGAGTTCACCTGCCCAGGTCACATTCCCAAACACCAACAATATCAACAGTCAAGACAATATGTTCCCCTCCCAAACCATAGAGATGTTCTCAAATGAGAATTGTCTAGACGAATCCAGGACACAGAACTTGAAAGAATAATCACTAAGATGACCATAGAATTCAAGGGGTTTAAAGAGAACACAAGCAGCAAACATCTTAATGATAATAAGAATTAATTCCCGAGTGCAGTTCAAGAAAACACCAATATGAGGCTGGACGAAATGCCAAAGGTAATTCAGGATTTCAAAAGTAAATTCAATAAAGAGATAGAAGTACTGAACAAAATCCAAATAAGAATGAAGATGGAAGTGAAAAACTCTAACCCAATTTAAAAACACAAAGGAAAATCTTACTTATAGAATGGATCAAGTAGAAGATAGAAAATCAGAGATTGAACCACTCAATTAAAGAGTAGCATAATTAAAAGAAAAACACAAAAGGAAAATACAGGAACTCTGAGACACCATGAAAAATTCAATTCTATGAATCATAGGCATAGAAGCAGGTGACTTGCAGGTAAATTGTATAGACCATATCTTAAATACCATCAAAGAGGAAGTCTCTCCCCAAATTAAAGGATGACTTGCCTATACAAACACAAAAGGCACACAGCACCAAACAGACAGGAACAGAACACTCCAAAGACATGTTATAATTAAAACACTAAATATACAGAATAAAGAGACTTTGTTGAAAGCTATAAGAGGGGAAAATCACAAGTTACATATGAAGAAAAATGCATAATAATAACAATTTCCCTCTTAAAGGAAACTTTATAAGCCAGAAGACCTTAGCAATGGTCCCCAACCTTCCGAATGCTGTGACCCTTTAATACAGTTTCTCATATTATGGTGGCCCCCAAACATAAAATTATTTTTATTGCTACTTCATAACTACAATATTGCTACTGCTTTGAGTCATAATGTAAATATATGTGTTTTCTAATGGTCTTAGGCAACCCCTGGGAAAGGAGCGTTCAACACCCAAAGGGATTGTGACCCACAGGTTGAGATCCACTGGCTTAGAGTAATGCTATCTGCATTCTAAGAGACCACCCTAAAATCCATATGAACATAAAAACCTATACTACTCCCAGCAAAACTATACGTGGCAATTCAAGGGAAAAGGAAAACTTTTTGTGACATAAACAGGCTAAAGAAATTCATGTCTACTAAACCATCTCTGCTAAGAACATTGGAAGCAAGGCTTCAAACTAAAGAAAGGCATGAACATAACCAAGAAACTATAGAAAGAAAACAAATGAAATTATAATTACTAAGACACAAAAGAGAAACAAGCACACAAACAGAAAAGAAAAAGAAAATGACAACAATGTACACAAGCCTTTCAATAGCAACTGTAAATATTAATGGCCTCAAGTCCCCAACCAAATGGGTCAGGCTAGCTAAACGGAGTAAAAAACAACATCCATCTTTTTGTTATCTACAAGAAACTCATCTTACCTTCAAAGATAGACACTACGTTAAAGTGAAAGAATAGAAAAAAGTTTAGAACCAAATGGGACCAGAAAGCAAGTGTTGCTATCCATATACCTGACAAAATAGATCTCAGACTAAAATCAGTCAGAAGAAATAAAGAAGAACACTTCATTACAATAAAGGGAATGATTAACCAAGAAGATATTACAATCCTGAACATAAATACACTAAACTCTTGAACACTCAATTTCATTAAAATCATACTTCAAAACACGTATTATCTCCAACTCAGTAATAGTAGGTGATTCCAATACCCTACTTTCTCCAATAAACAGGCCATCTCAACAAAAAATAAAGAGAGAAACATTAAAATTAAATGACATCACACATCAAATGATCCCAACCAGTATCTATGTAACATTAGACCCAAACATCAAAGAATACATATTCTTATTAGAAGCCCATGTAAATGAGAGGCTGCTACCAAGACAATGGGTTGCTCTTCCCAAACTGGGAAGGTCCATTGCTGAAGACAACTCCACACAACTCACTGAACATGGAGAGGGTGAGCTGGTGCCTACATAGAACCTTGACCCCTACATTTTAGTGACTTTGGTATGGGAAGGTACTCTGCAGGCTACCAAAAGAGAAACATAAACACCAACCCAGCCACAAAACCATTGATCTGCAGTCTGTCCTGTCTACAAAATGTGCTAGGCCAATGGTGGCACAAAGCTTGGGAGCATAACCAACCAATATCTGATTTGATGGAACGTATATCTGACACTGCTTGGATGACCAAGAACCAGAAACTCGATAGTCCAGGGATCTAAGGGAAAACGAGACACTACTGGACAGAAAAGGGGAGAGGTCACTAAAAGGACTCGTAATGGTTTTCCACTCTACTCATAGAGCAGTGTCTTATTCAGCCATCATCAGAGAAGGTTCCAGCAGCAGATGGAAACAGAGGCAGAGGCCACAGTCAGACATTATGTGGAGAGAGAATCTAAATGGGTTCTTGTAATCAAATCCCTCCCCTTAGAGCTTAGGGAACCCCTTGGAAGAGGAGGAAGAAAGAGTGTAAGAGCCAGGGGGATGGAACACACCAGTAGAACAAAGCCCTCTAATTCAACTAGGCAAAGCTCATAGAACTCACAGAGACTGAAGCAGCAAACACAGGGCCATCATGGCTCTGCACCAGGTCCTCTGTGTATATGTTATGACTTTCAGTTTAGTATTTTTATGGGACTCCAGAATGTGTGAATGAGTGGATCTCTAGTTCTTGTGACTTTCTTAGGGCTCTTTTCCTTCTGTTGGTTTACCTTACACAACTTTGATTTTATTTTATAATATTTGGTTGAAATCCTAGAAACCTGTTCTGTTCTAATGAGAGATAGAAAAGGGAGTGAATCTGGATAGAAAGAGAGGTGGGGTGGAATTGGGAGGAGTAGAGGGAAAGGAAACTGTAATTAGGTTAGACTGTATGAGAAAACAATCTATTTCTAATAAAGGAGAGAAAAAGAAAATGAAATAATGTTCAGTCAGTAAGAAAACTAATTCAAAGAAATAGATTTTATTGTTTCTCATACTATTTCACCAAAACCACACCAACTGTGGTTAACATATGAGTTAGACAATTCACTTTTATTTTAGTTAACAAAAGAGGAGCATAATAGCTGCTTCCTATTTTTAAAAATAAAATCAGTTAATTCTTACTAGGCATGTTAGGTACCTTAATTTTACCTTTCCAATCTGAGAAAATAAAGTTAAAGTATGCCTTCAAGATAAAAAATAAGAGAAGCCCATGTAATACTGTAAAACAGAGCATTTACTCATACACAAAACAAATCTCAAAGAATAAATAACAATTTATACAACTGAATATCTTATCTGACCACAATCCAATAAAGTCTCAAATAAACAGAAAAGAATCTCTAGGACTTATATAAACTTGTGGAGATTAAATAGCAGACTACTGCAAAATGAATTAGTCCAGAAGAAATCAAAATGGATATAAACATTCCTGGAAATAAAGGAAGATAAAGACACAGCATACCAAACCTTTGAGAAACATTAGTGGCAGTCATAAGACAGACATTGATAGCTCTAAGTGCATACATTAAAACATTAGGAAGAATACAAGTGAGTGACTTGATGGTGCAGCTAAAGTACTTAGGAGAAGAAAAACAAACAATCCAAAGTCCAGGAGATGAGAAGAAACCATAAAAGCCAGGGTAGAAACTAACAAAACAGAAGCAAACAAACAGTATAAAGAATCAACAAATCTGATAGTTGGTCTTTAGAAAAGATAGCCAAGTTCAACAAAGGTGAGTTAACCCAGAGAAAGAAAGAGGCAATCCAAATAATAAATAAAATTAGAGATGAAGAGAGAAACACCGTAATAGACAACAAAGAAATTCAGAATGTCCTAATGAAATATCTTTTTTTTTTTAATTTTCGAGACAGGGTTTCTACGTAGCTTTTGGTTCCTGTCCTGGAACTAACTCTTCTAGCCCAGGCTGGCCTCGAACTCACAGAGATCCTCCTGCCTCTGCCTCCCGAGTGCTGGGATTAAAGGCGTGCGCCACCACCGCCTGGCATGAAATATCTTAAAAACCTATACTCTATTAAGTTAGAAAATCTAAAAGAAATGGGTGAATTTCCAGAGTGGTCAAGTCACCAAATCCAGCCAAGGAGATTTCAGTGACCTAAACATACCTAAAACAACAACAAAGACTGAAACAGCAGTCACAAATCTTCTGCCTAAAAAGATCAAGGCCCTGAAAGATTCACAGTAGAATTCTACCAGACTTTCAAAGAACAACAACCAACACTTCTAAAATTATTCAAAAATAAAGAAAAATAAATAGAAGGTCTATTTCCAATGCCATTCTACAAAGTCATCATTACTCTAAAACAAAAAGTAGGGAAACACAAGAAAACAACATCCCTGATGCAAATAGATGCAAAAATTCTCAATAAAATACTTGCTAATTAAATATAGGCACATACCAGAAAGATCACCTACCATGATAAAATTGGCATTAGACATAGGTATAGGGATGGTACATTATATGCTAGTCAATAAATATAATATATAAATGGACTTAAAGACAAAAATCACATGATCATTTCAATAGATCCATAATGGTCTTCGATAAAATCCAACATGCCTTTTATCCAACTGATAAAAGTTCTAGACAGAATAGGATTAGAGGAAAACAACTCAACATAATAAGGGTGTATATGACAAGGCCACAGCCAACAAGATTCTAAGTGGAGGAAAATTTCAGAGCAATCCCATTAAAATCAAGAACAAGACAGGACTGTTCAATATCCCCAAACCTTGTCAACATAGTGCGTGAGGCCCTAGACAGAGCATTAGGGCAAGAGAAGGAAATTAAAGGAATCCATGTATGAAAAACGTAAAATTATCCCTCTTTGAAGGTGATATAGTATCATATTTAAGAGGGCTCCCAAAAATCTACCATATGTCTTCTAAATGGTCAACACTTTCAGCAAAGTAGAAGGATACAAAATTGACTCATAAAATCCTTCTGTAAACCAACAACGAACACTCCTTTTCACAATTATGGCCTCAATAAAGGTAAAGTATCTGGGAATACACCTACCCAAGGAAGTGGAAGACCTCTACAGTGAAAACTTCACATCTCTGAAGAAAGTGAAGAAGACATTAGAAAATGGAAAGGACTCCCAAGCCCATGGACAGAATTAATATTGTCAACATGATCTTCCTACTAAGCAATTTGTAAATTCCATGAAAATTCAATGTAATTCCAATCAAAATATCTATGACATTCTACATGGAAATAGAAAAAAAATCTTAAAATCCATAGTGAAGCACCAAAGATCCCAGATAGCCAAAGCAACCCTGAGCAAAAGGAACAAAGCTGGGGGATTACCATGAGAGATTCCAAGCTTTATTACAGCATTGGAGTAATAAAAACAGCATGGTCCTAGCACAAAAGCAGGCATATTACAGTACATATGCAAAACAGAATTATTACTGAGTTGTAAAGAAAAGTAAAATATCCAATTCCTTCAAGTTCTCCTCCCCTTTCCCCGATTCCTCCCATTTCGCCCTCCCTTCTCCCCCAACCCCTGTGATCCCAATTTTGTCAGGAGATCTTGTCTATTTCCCCTTCCCAGGGGGAATCTATAAATGTTTCTCTTGGGGTTCACCTTGTTACTTAGCTTCTCTAGGATCATGGACTGTAGACTCATTATCTTTTGCTTTACAGCTAGTATCCACTTATGAGTGAGTGCATACCATGTTCATCTTTCTGGGTCACCTCACTCAGGATGTTTTTTTCCTAGATCCATCCACTTGCATGCAAATTACCATGGACTAGTACTCCATTGTGTAAATGTACTACATTTCCTTCATCTATTCTTTGGTTGAGGGGCATTTAGGTTGTTTCCAGGTTCTGGCTATTACAAATAATGTTGCTATGAACATAGTTAAACAAATGTCTTTGTAGTATGATTGAACATGCTTTGGATAGTTGAGATGGAGGAAGGACAGGGACAGAGAGCAAGGAAAGAGATATTTTGATTGAAGGAGCCATTATGGAGCTAGCAAGAAATCAGGCACTAGAGAAATTCTCAATAATCCACAAGAATGATTCTAGTCAAGACCCTAAGCAATAGTGGAGATGGTGCCCGAACTAGCCAGGCCCTGTAGTCAGATTGATGACTACCTTAAATGTCACCATAGAACCTTCATCCAGCAACTGATGGAGACAGGGGCAGAGATCCACAGTGGAGTACTGACCAGTGGCAGAAGTGAGAATACTAGCAAAGAGGTCAAGATCATGATGGGGACACCCACTGAAATAGCTTACCTGAGCTAATGGGAGCTCACCAACTCTAGCTGTACATGGAAGGAACCAGTATGGGACCAAGCTAGACTCTCTGAATGTGGGTCACAATTGTATGGCTGGGGAAGACTGCGGGGCCACTGGCAATGGCACCAGGATTTGCCCCTGCTGCTTTTACTGGCTTTTTATCCATTCTCTTTGGATATTTGAATACCTTGCTCAGCCTAGATATAGTAGCAAGGAGGCCTTGGTCCTTCCTTGATGCAATGTGTCTTGACCTCTCTGGGGAGTGGATGTTGGGCTGGGTTGGGGTGAGGGTGGAGGGAATGAGTGGAGTGGAGGGAGTGGATTGATATGGAAAATGAAAAAAAGATTGGGTGTTTTCTTTATTAAAAAAAGAAAAGAAAAAAGTAAAATAGTGATGAATTTAGGATTATATTAAGCAATGTCACCCAAACTCAAAAAATTACATACATATGCTATATAAATGTTATATATAAAAACATCTGTATGTGTATATAGTATGATATTTAGGAGGAGACCAAGAAAGGGTGACATTAGGTGAAAAGGGGGACAGAATGCAAGCAAAAGGACACACGCATCACAACAAGATATAAAGTAATTGTCTTTCTGGTTTCAATTGTATCATAGCATTTGGCTTCTGTGTGGGGCAAGGCTAAGTACATATAAACGGAACTTATAAGGAGAGGAAACGATCCAGTGTGAAGCTTCAGATGGCGATTCCAACAGAAGTTCATGGAAGATGGCAGAGTTCCGGAATGCACAAGGGTTGGCTTGAGTGACTTTCTCAACCCAGCTGCATGATGATTTTATTGTTGACCTCAGTATAATAAAGCGATTTTAAAAAGTAAAAGAGTTTGTTACCTTCGTGGAAAGGAGTAGGTGTTGTTTCCTTATCAACAGAAACAGAACCAGACTGGAAGTCACGCAGAGTTGAGTCAATTACAGTCAGCACGGAGAGAACAACAGGAAGTGATGGAGAGCATCAGGTGGGAACAGCCCCTCAGCCTGCCCAGATGACCGCTACCCCGGGAAGCTATCCCCCAGTGTTGCCAAATTTTCTGATATTTTAGGAGGAAATATAAGCATATTGTCTGACAGAAATCTTTGTGTATAGATTCAATAAGTCAATAACATTTATTGAGCACAAACTACGTATAAGACACTAATCTGAGAGTTTGGGATTTTGCATTTGATACAAGGGACAAAAAGACTTTCTGTGGATGAAGTTCACACTTAACTGCTGAGTACAAATAACAAGCTAGAAAAAGTTTTGTGTTGAGGCAAGCACTGAAGGAATACAGGGGGGCATTTGATCTATAATTTGGGAAATTATTTCTATATCAAACAAAATGGCATAAATGGGCCTTACCAAAGCATTTAAATAAAAGGCCTTGGGGGATGTAAAGAGAGCCACATAGACACCTGTTTTCAGGTTCACTGTCTCTGAGTGGGACTTTGCTCAGCCTGGGACTCTGTTCAGTGAGCTCAAAGGCCAAGAGAGGGAAAGAGTTAATCATGGGCAGGGAGTCTGGGGAGATGAGGGCTGAGAAGAAAGGGAGAATGGGACCACAAGGAGCTGGTCAGTGATTGGGTCCAAGTTTGTGTCATGGGAAGCAAGGAAGTCAGGACACATTAGGAGCTGCAGAGTAACCTGTCCTCAGAATTTAAGAGTAAGGGGAGGGGCAGACACTTCCCAAAGGGTCTCTGCAGTGGCCCAGGCAAGAAAGGAAGGCTGCTTACATAAGACTGTCACATGAGAAAGGGGAAGCCTATCAAACTCGAGCTATAATTTAAAGGTAGGGAGGACAGTAGAATATTTGTTAGATTTCTAGGTGGAGTATAAGACAAACTGAGGTAGGCAGGAAAGATGACTGCAGGGAGCTTGACCAAAACTGGATGGAGAATGGATGGCCATTCGCCAAAGTGGGGATACAGGTGTGCCAAGAAATGGTAAAAAATCCTTTTTCTTCTTTTTCCCCTCCCCCAGATTTAAAACCTCTTTCGGATCTCCAAGAAGAGTTGTCATTTAAGCAACCAGTCCTATGCATTTACAAAAGTGGTCCAGACCAAACATATGTCCTGAAAATTCAAAGCATTTGATGCTGTAGGAAAGGATGTCTGGTGATCCTGCAGGTAACATCTGAGGACCAGTCCCGCACATGCTCGCATAGGTCACAGATGGGGTAAGATGCTAGGGTGGGTCAACCCAAGGCCCTGAATGGGAGCCTGGGGGGTAAATTGAGCTAGTCAGACCTAGCCTCTGAGGCCACTCCTCTCAGGCAGGTGGCACACCTGTATCCCCACTTTGGCAAACTCTTTTATGTGACTTGGAATAATGTAAAGCTTGTGAAACAGGAGCTAACCACAAGCCAGCTCCAACTGGAACCAAGCCTAAGGCAGGCTTTGATATGGTAATGAACCAACTCCATGTGGCACAGGGCACTGATGTTATTGAAGCAGCCCTAACTGAACACTGATGGCACAAACTTACAGGCCCAATAGAATAAAACAAAAATTGGACTTTTGCAGGAGACCCTAGAAGAGCAAGGAATGGCTGGCATCTTAAGCCTCTAAGATGATATTCATCCACAGGGGACTTTGAGACTGGCCACCTGTGGCACTGGCTTCAGCGATCATGCATTTCTGGTACATTGCCTTGCTTATGCATGCTCACTGTCAGCACTAGCCTCTGGCTGACCCTCTCAAGTAGCTTCTGGGACCTCCCACAGTGCCATCTTCCTAGCCTGCCACAGTTGAAGGCTGAGGGACCTTGTGGTGGATCCGGGTGGAGTCTGTAAGCTCCTGAACCAATCTTACCAGAGAGGATTCCCCAATGGAACATTTAGTATTATCTGCCTAAAAATCATTCCCCTCCTGGTGAGATGTCTGTTTACCTAAGATTCCTATAGCTCTTATAATAGTGTGGTATTGAAAGGAATGAACTGAGAATTTTCAAAAGGCAAATCTCATGTGTGGCCATCCTAATTGCGGGGGTGTGGATGGCACTCATAGCAATACTCATTGCAGAAGGAAAGAAAGATACCTTGATCCCACAATCTTCCTACTTTACCTATGAGAAAAGCTAGGCACACAGCCTAGGGACCTTCTTCAGGTACAAAGTACAGGCATGATCAATGGTGACTAGATTAAGGAAAACAATTATTTTTATCAGGGCCATTACCATCCCCATCAAGGCCTACACTTGAGTTAGCATTTTCCAGTTCATTAAGAAACAGGTAGCTCCTGTGTATTTTCCTTTATACTTCACAAGTTAACTGGCTCTCCAAAGAGCCCTCTCCCCTGCTGTATAACACAAGAGAGCTGAGTCATCATTTGCTTTGCATTCTGTGCACTCCCATCATAAGGACAGGAGATTCTTTTCCAAGTTATGACTGTTTTTCCCCCTCTTTGTTCTTTGGCTCTTTGGGGGCCCACCACTCAGTTCAGATTTACTCTTTCTTATGAATGCCTGGCCTTAGCTTGGCTTATTTCTAGACAGCTTGTCTTAAATTATCCTGTCTATCATTTTCCGCTGGGCTTTGACCTTCCTCTATTTCTGTATATCTTTTCTGTCTTACTCCATTGCCGGTTGTGTAGCTGGGTGGCTGGTCCCTGATGTCCTCTTCTCCTTCTCCTTTTCTTGCTCCTTGGTCTCTCAGACTTCTTCTCCTATTTCTTCTCTCTGCCTGCCAGCCCTGCCTATCCTTTCTCTGCCCACTATCAGCTGTTCAGCTCCTTATTAGACCAATCAGGTTTTTAGACAGGCAAAGTAACACAGGTTCGGAGTTAAACAAATGCAACAAAAACCAATGCAACACATCTTTGCATCATTAAAACAAATGTTCCATAGCATAAACAAATGTAACACATCTTAAAATACTATTCTACAACCTATGACTTCGTTTTTTAAAGTTTTCATTGATATAACCAGTTTTGTCAAAATCTCTAGTCAGATGCTAAATAAATAGTGACTGATGAAGGACTCTGTAGTCAAGGTGACAATCCAGAGTCTTCTATGCAATGGTGAAGCAATAAACACATCCGCTTCTAGCTTAAAATGGTTAAATGATTGTTTATACATATTTGCATTCCTTTAAAAAATGCCTCTCAGTAAATGACAGTAAAGGGGCGTCTTAAAGGCACGAAAACACAGGAGAGGAGATGCCAGCCAGGTCTTGAAGGGCGTACTGAGTTAGGGCAGAAGGGAAAGCTGAAATGTTACAGTCTGCAACCAACCACTGATGGTGCAGGATGTTAAGGCCCCAGGAACCTCTGCAAAGAGGATGAGGGATGGAACTGAAACTAGGGTCACCTGAAAGGGTATTCAGAGTGCACAGATCCAAAGGACCCTCCCCCAATGCAGTGTGTGAGTGACCTTCCTGCCTCAACGGGGTAGGGAACATGAAAGGGGAAAAAAGGCTCAGAAACACTGAACCTGAAAAACAGAGGGGAAAAGAAAAGAAATAGAAGTGGTGGATGATGAATGCCAAGGTCTTTGATTCTTTGGGCTTAGGATCCAGAATGATCGGCATATACTTACTTCTCTGTTCACTTAGACAGGACTTTGGGAATTCTGTTTCTAGAGAAGTGAGTCTGAGGTAAAATGCTTTTAGATGATTATATACACAGTCAGATTTCCGGTCCTAATAGCCCTACACTTCGGCTCATCAGGAAGCCAGTCTTAACCACGTAGCCAGCACTTCCCACCAGCTTTCTGAATAGTCACTCTTTCATAGACAACAAATCATGGAGTGTTAGACACCTGGGGAAGGTCCAGCTTGAAAACAAAGAGTCAAGCTAACAACTGCAGACCCACAGGAACTCAGAAAATAGGTGACACAGAAAGGAAAGATAACACCCCACTACCGAAAGATATAATTAATCAGAGGTAAGATAAGACATTTTCTATATTCTAGGGACAAATGTAAATGACTGCATCTCCAACCAGGGGCTGTGCAGGGCCACACCTGTTCCTTTTACAACAGTCGTGCAGGAGAAGCATAAGGAGTCAGGAGATGAGGGTGGTAGCTACAGAGGCTCCAGCACCTCCGGATATTGTCTCCCTGGGAACAAGCCTAACATAGGAAACCCGAGTCCAGGAGGGG
Organism: Microtus pennsylvanicus; assembly: GCF_037038515.1. Lineage (NCBI taxonomy): Eukaryota > Metazoa > Chordata > Mammalia > Rodentia > Cricetidae > Microtus > Microtus pennsylvanicus. Next base: position 25,618,074 of record NC_134588.1, read on the forward strand.
CATGCGAATGACACCCAAACCACAATACAGGGGCAGCATTACCAAAGCTGAGGTGCTAAGTTAGGAAGCAGGGGAAATTGGTTTTGGTTGTGCCGTTCCTGACAGAATGATACAGCAATTGTAAAATCTGTGTACAAAGACTGCAGCGCGGTGACGGCTAACCAGGCAAGGTCCCAAGCTAGAAGGGGACACGGCGCCCTTAACAGTGTTTCTCACTTCTCTCTTCACCCTGTCCTCTTGAGACAGCATGGAGGTCTGCTTCTTGGATTCCAAGAGCAGAAATTAGGGAAATACACTACAGCTGGGCTGACTGGGACATCGAGAACGAGCCCAGCGATTCAACAGTTTTGAATATTTGCACAAATGACCCAAATAATAATCTTTGCCAGAGAATAAATTCTACTGGGGTGGAGAAAGAATGAGGACAAATGGATTACATCAGCACCATTTGCCTCCCTTTGGAAAATCTGAGTTTTAACAGGTTTATTCGGTCTATGTCTTGACAGATCATGGGACCATGGGCAGGTCCCACTTGGTATCTGAAATGTTTATGTCAGACACTGCCAGTGATGACTGCCTATGAATTATGGAGTATTTACTCTAAGTTAAGCAAAGAACCAGATGCTTGATACCTCTTATTTCTTTTGTTCCTCACAACACTGTGAGATCGGGACTATGCTCCTGCCTATTTTATACCCAGAGTGGCTGACAGTGGGCCACACAGAAGACAAAGGAAGTGTCAGTGTTAGAGCCTGTGCTTTTCTGAGTCTCAGAACTCTGCCCTGTGCCGCATTGCCTTTTATCATGGGTGTGTGTGTGTGCACATACATGCACGCACACACACTTGCTCCCTACTCTCTTTCACACACACACACACACACACACACACACTCATTCACCCCTCCTCTCTCTCTCTCTCTCTCTCTCTCTCTCTCTCTCTCTCTCTTTCACACACACACACACACACACACACACTCATTCACCCCTCCTCTCTCTCTCTCTCTCTCTCTCTCTCTCTCTCTCTCTCTCTCTCTCTCTCTCACACACACACACACACACACACACACACACACACACACACACACTCCCCCTGCCCCCACAGGCTTGAATTTTCTTGCCCTTTCTCTGTCTCTGCTTTGGCAGTGACAATCCACTGGAGTCTCATAAAACCAGGGCCCATTGAAGAAGCATTTGCTCATGCAAGGTCAACATTACCCTCCCACTCGCCTGGAGACTCTCTCCCCAAACATACCAGGAGCAGGCTGAAGTGGTTCTGCCAGGTGGACATGTTACATCTTATTGGCTCCGCTAACCAAATGGTGCTGAACCTGAACCTAGTGAAAAATAAACAAATCAGCCCCGAACTTCTGTAGCATGCTCACGCCTTAATTAGTGAATTCTTGGCAAATAAAACTAACAAAAAGCAGTCTAGATTTCTATTAGCTGATGAATTTGGATACTGAAATGGCATATTATTTATGCAATGATATATTAGTCAGCTGTTAAGGAAAACATAATTATGAAATTCGCAGGAAAATGGATGAAGTTATAAACAGTCCCCAAGTGAGGTAACCCAGAGCCTGAAAGACAAACACTATATTTCTCTTAAATGAACATGTTAGTGTTAGCAATGTGTGTTTTATTTAGAATATTCACAGGGGTTAGGTAGCTAATAAGGGACCAGGAAGGAAGAAGGGGTTTTCCAAGGAAGGGAAAATAGAGTGTTTTAAAGGGATAAACAGAAAATCAGAATAGTAGGATTAAATGGTGTGTGTGCGTGTGCGTGCGTGCGTGTGTGCGTGCGTGTGTGTGTGTGTGTGTGTGTGTGCGTGCGTGTGTGTGTGTGTGTGTGTGCGTGTGTGTGTGTGTGCGTGTGCGTGTGCGTGTGTGTGTGTGTGTGTGTGTGTGCGTGCGTGCGTGCGTGCGTGTGTGTGTGTGTGTGTGTGTGTAGGTAAAGGAGGGAATATGGGGAAGGACAACCCACACTAAAGGCCTTTTGAAAAGCCAGATGGGAAGATGGAAACCTACTACTGTAGAAGTTCCCCTTGTACCATCTTTACTCTTCTGGCTCTTTAAGGGGTCCACCACCCAGCTCCCAAATAAATCACTCACGGAGGCTTATTCTTAGTTAAGAATGCCCGGCCTTAGCTTGGCTTATTTTTGCCAGCTTTTCTAACTTATATTATCTCAAATGCCTTTTGCCTCTGGGCTTTTTCTTTTACTTATGTCTATATATCTCACTTCCTTCTCACTGTGGTTGGGTGGCTAAGCCCCACCTTTTTTGTTCTCTTGATTCCCCCCACACACACACACACACTCCTTGTTTTCTATTTCTATTTATTCTGCCTGCCAGCCCCACCTGTCCTTGCTTTTGCCTTGCTATTGGTCATCCAGCTCTTTATTAGACCATCATGAGTTCTACACAAGCAAAGAATCACAGCTTTACGGGGTTAAACAAATGCAGCATAAACAAAAGCAACAATCTTTACATTATTAAACAAATGTTCCATAGCATAAACAAAACTTGCACACCTTAAAATAATGTATATATTATATATACACTATATAATATATATATCACATACAGACACACACACACATATAATTTAAATGGAGATACCATATGATGGGAGAGACAATGCTTCAACTGGACATCCTATGATACTTAATAAAACCCCCACTGCCAGGACAGGGTTTACATCTTTTGAGTTGTTAGACAAAGGAGTCCTATAGAGTCCTTCAAATTCACAGGCCATTGCCGATGCTATTAGGTTGCCCTCCACAACCTGAGATTAGGACCTGACTCCTGAAGATACCACATTCATGGAGACATTGAGCATCACCCCTACTGATTAGCATTCATAGTGTTGAAAGGTACTATACACGCTGCTGTAGAAGAAAACACAATCATTGATCCCATCCAACTATGAACCTCCTTTGAGCTACAATAGCAACCTGCCTAAAGCCAATAGTGGCACAAATGTTATGGGAGAAAGAGGCCAAGAACCGGAGACTGGACAAGGGAACAGCTACTATAATTATTCTGCTAAATCAGTGGTTCTCAACCTCCCTAATGCTGCGACCCCTTAAGTACAGTTCCTCATGTTGTGGTGATGCTCCCAACCATAAAATTATTTCTGTTGCTTCTTCATAACTGCAATTTTGCTACTGTTATAAATTGTAATGTAAATATCTGATATGCAGGGTATCGGATATGGAACTTTTGTGAATGGGTCCTTTGCATACACACACACACACACACACACACACACACACACACACTTGTTTTCTTTTCTTTCTTTTTTAGAAAAGAGAAACACTATGAAATGAGGATATGAGTGGAAGGTTCTGGAGGAGTTGGGGAAAGGAAAAGAACATGACCAAAATATATTGCATGAAAATTTAAAAAATAATTACAACAATAAAAACACCTCTCTTCGTCTTACCATCTTTTGCTTGTATATTATGAATTCCAACTTTGTGGGTTTTTGGGGGGTGGGTGTATGTGTCTGTTTCTTGTTTGTTTGTTTTTTTTCTTCCTTTTTATTTTGGTTGTTGCTGTTGTTTTTGTTTGTTTTCCTGTTTGTTTTCTGTAAGGAGAGAGGGTGTGGAGTCGGGTGGGTGGGGAGGGTGGGGAATCCACGATCAGATGTATGGAATGTTTCTTCAATAAACAAGAAGCAGGTGTGCTCATCTGTTTCTATGAACTTCTAGAAAACATGCCTCACGTAATTTGCAGTGCAGAGCAGCCTAGAATTGCAGCTGCGTGACAAAAAAAAAAAAAAAAAGAAAACCTCAGCCCAAAGGTCTTGTTTTTGTTGGGTGCTCTCAGATTCAGGAGGGAATACTGAAGGCCACTAGGAAGGCACAGAGAAGGTGCCTAGGAAGAGGGACTGAGTGACGCGCACGCGCGCGTGTGTGTGTGTGTGTGTGCGTGCGTGTGTAGGACAGAAAGCAGCAAAGTACTCCATTGTGACCTTTGACCTGGGAGACTTCCTGGAAGAGAGAGAAGAGAGGTGGAATGTCCCGAGACCTTCAGCTGTTTAAGTGGTTTAAATTTCGCAACACCTTTGAATGCCAGTGGCCTCCCTCACCTACAAGACTGACGGAATCCAGCTGACCGTAAGGCAGCCTTGTCTTTCAGGAAATTGTAATATCCTCTTCCGTTTTACACCTGCTCCCGGCACTGTTGATTCTAAGGTGTGACTTCAAGACTTTCCTCTGAGTTTCTGTTTGCCCTCGCCCTGGATACCCCCCACCACCACCCCCCTAAGATGGGTCTCTCTAGCTCCAGCAATGTCTTCTACACTCAACTCATGCTGCGCATGTCCTTAAACATGCTGCTGACACTTTTCATAACTTAACCAGCAGAAAGCCAAACTGGTGATTTCGTCCCTCAGTTGCCTCCCGGGTTGGGAATAAGGGTCCTTTTACAGTTGCCTCTTCACCTTACACATGCTCGAATTTTAGAGTCACCTTTAAGATTGTTTAGCTTCTGCTCAGTTGTCAAATTCTGTGGACTCCTCCTTCAAAATGCCTTTGGTCTAAACAAGAACGGAAGCCCAAGGGTTTGTAAGAATAATGTGAGGTTTTCTTTGTTTAAGAATATCAGGTTTACTTCTTTAATATAGATTCGTCATTTAAAAATCTGAAATTAAGACATTTCTGTTCCCTGGTGTTGACCTCTCAACTATGGTGCTGTTGGAGTCGCTGCATTTCCAGAATCCGTGCAAAACTTCCAAATTACCCAGTGCTTCCCTGCAATCGCTCAACAGTCTGCTAACTCTCATGAGCAGCTTGTACAGATGAGCTCCTCAGATCTTATAGCCTGACTCTCAGTCCTGCCCTTTCTGCGAGCTGGTCCTGTTTGGTACAATCAGTGCGGCCCTCACATGAGCAGATTGTAGGACTCTCCACCCCCTTTTCTCAAGGGGTTGAGAAGAAATTTCCTAGCAGAATCTGGTCACTGTAATATCAAGTTGGAAGTGTCACCCCAGTCCCTGGCTTGGGAGTTGCCTTGGGCCGGACTCCACCTCCAGAAAAACCCACCAAACGCTGACCCCTCGCCCGGAAGGGCCAGGACCACTCCCGCAGGCTATTTATGCTCCTGCCTGAAAAGGAACATGTGGTTGGCTTTGCATGGTCTCTCTCCATATATCGAACTCCCCTATCTCTCCCATGCTCTCTACCACCCAGGAGGGCTGCATTTATTAAACGGGGGCATCTTTGATTTGGTCTAATCTGGTCTGATTGGAGTGATTATGTGTCAGCGGAGAGGCTCATCTTAAGATTTTTCCTAACAGTCAATTCTTAATGTACAGATTTTGGTAGAAATAACCATTTTGTTCTTTCATCTGTGAAATATCGATAGCATTTCCAGTTTCTGAAGCTGTGCCGGTAAAACGGTACACACAGAAAGCAACAGGAATACAGCAAATGGGGCCAGCATTTAAAATAAAATACTCTCACTAAGTTATAAATTTGGAGGTTTTGTTCCTTTCGTAGTCACGCTTACATTTTAGTGCGTGTCTTTTTTGAATTAAGTAAGTGAATCATGCGATATTCTTAATTCTTTCCCTCCAGAGTCTTGTAATTATTTGGGTGTTGACAAGCATTACTTAAGGGTCCAGCCATTATTTCTTCTACTTGCTCCTTTCAAAAGAACTTATTCCTGAGAACAACCTACTTTAGAAAGTGAATGCTGAGAGTAATCAGTGTTGCTCTAAGCTGGATGATGAAGATAGTTTTTGACACTCTGAGTCCATTGTTCTATCTAGAAAGAAAGCTACGGTGTTCATTTAACACACATTTAGAGAACTCTTTCAAAGATTTCCCAGAGCTCCCTACCTGGTTTTGACTCAATCTACCTATGATGTGGAGGCCAAAAACTGCAGGCCCACGTCCACCTTGTCTGATGGTCAGGGAGTTTGGAGATTGACAAGCAGAGTTGCCACTCCCAACTCAGGATGTGACTGCTTGGTTCTTTTGAAATTAAGATAGCTTGAAGCCATCCTGACAGGTGGGCAGGATACTTCTGCTCCTTCTTTTGTGACTATGAGGTCACCTAGGGAAGCGCAGTCTTCAGAATACATGACCTATAGCAATTTTGCTACCTAGACAACACAATACTAATGATTTGATGTGTCAGAGTGATAATGGGTTTGACTGTGTGAGTTAACCTTAGTATCATGTTAATAAAGTCTTTTGTTGCCTCCCCTCCCTTTAGTTGGGCATAAAAGCTGTGAAAAAATAAACATGGGTGATTTCAGTAATCGCTGGAATACCCTCCTGGTATTATTCTGTGTTTTCTCTCTTATTATTTTTATGTGCCTTCATATTCTTTACTTATATTTCTTCAATTCCCACGCCCTGACCCTGGTAAGAGGTGATTTTGTCAAGGCCAGTCCTTGACAGTATGGCCTGACAGAAGAAAAGTGTGGAATGATGTCACAGAAAGCTCTGCGGGAAAACATGAAGGCCCCACTGATACTGCTTCTCAGTCTCTGCTGGGCCCTTACATACTTAAGGAATGGTACAGTTTTGCCATAGAGTATGAGAAACACACTTGATGGCTTTAAAACTCTCCACCTTTGTAAGATTTTTAAATTATAGGATATTTTTGTTTTTGAGAAATGATCCCATTATACAGGCCATGTTGGGCTAGCCTTGAGCCCTAAACCTCTTGCTCAACCTTCCAAGTTTACAGGCGTGAGTCACTACAGAATGATGTCAACTTCAGAACATTTAAATACTGTTAGATTTCAACAAGCACCTATAGGAGACCCTTTCCTATAAACTCTGCATTGGGCAACATGGTGTTTGGTGAACTAAGTAAGCATCAAGCAAAGGATTTTCAACAAATCAAACAGTGTGGAAAACAAGATTCCTCTTCAGAAGCTCACACTGCCCTATAAGGAACCATGAGTAAACTTCAGGAAAAACTATCAGCATAGGGTGTAACAAACACTTACACAGCTGGCCCACCATCAAAGACAGAATTTCAGCTGAGGGGCTTCACCAGCCAGGCACAGAAGCTATGGGAGCAGATAGTTCAGGCCAGGACTCTGCTACCAAACCCAAACACTGTTAAACTCCAGAGCTCTTCACTTGAGGAACTGCAACTTGCCTTTCTCTCTCTCTCTGTCCTCTGTGTCCCCCCCCCCCCCCCCGCCATCAGCATCACCCTGGGGTACATGATTGGTCTAAAGGTATCACCTGGATCAGGGGCTTCACAAACCAGGTTGCACAGTGACACACCTTAAATAATCCTAATTCCTAGAGCTGTTCTCAAAGATGTTCAGCTTGTCCTGGCCACAGCTTCACCCCCTGGATTATTGTTATTTTTAATGACTTCAGGTGATTCCAATGTGCGGCTCACTTTGGGTATCATTGGCTATTTTGCACAGCACGAAACAAATCTTTGCCTTAGGGTCTACTACATATTTCTGAATTTCACTTTATAGCAGGACTAAATCCTAAAGTTAGAATTCAAAACGGGTCGTTGGTACATAACCTGACTAAGGACTAAGAAAGCAACTCCTCACCCAGACAAGATCTAAAAGCCATCAGTCAGGCTCCCTAACTCTGTTGTTTGAGAGGGCTCTGCCAGGCTGGCCTCCAGATCTCTTTTAGTCTAGTCTTGTCTTCTTGGCTCATCTCCTACTTTCCGTTTTGACACCATGGGGAGATCATGAAGACAACATACTTGTGTCACCGATTCCCACCCTTCATCTGACATCTTGCAGCTGAAGCCACAGAGGACCTGGGTGTGCCCTGTTTCTCCGCTCCCACCAGCCCAGAAATTCCACCGCGCCTACCCCTGCTTTAGAAGGCACATAGTCCCTCTCCAGACATAACTCATAGCAGGTCCACCCCAAGGCTGGGTCCCCAGGGTGACGCTCAAGTCCAGGCCCGCCCACATCACGGAGGGAACGCCCTCTGCACGAGGCCCGCCCCACCCATGGTCATAAGAGCCCCGCCCAGCCCCGCCGAAGTCACTCAATTTTCGCGGCGCGAAAAGGGTCCACCCGCAGCCGGACTCTCTCTCACTCTTACCTGGGGCAATGGGCTCAGGGACTCGGTCCTCGCCACTGCCGCCGTCACCACTGCTGCTGTCCCTGCTGCCGCTGCTGCCGCTGCTGCTGCTGTCCCCGACCGTGCGGGGTGAGTGGCCCAGAGCTGGGCGCCGGTCAGACGCGCGCATGCTCATCAGGCATTGTTCCCCGTAACTGGGGGACCCCGTGAGCAGGTGCCCTTGGCAGGCGGGAGGGATGGGTGTGGAGTGCTGGACTGTCGGGGCTGCGACTGGATCCCGCTACCCGAGACCGGGAGAAAAATTAAAAGAGAGAGCTGTGTGCGAATCTCCAGCCCTGTTTCGGGTTCTTTAATACTTAAGGTGGAGGGCAGATGGCGGACCATCTGTGCCCCTGAGAGTCCAGCGGCGAGCAGCGTCTGGCAACACATACTCCGGTGTCTGAACTTGCTAGCCGCAGTATCCGCGTGGATTTTGAGGACATTCTGAACTTCTTCTTTAGGGGGACGGAATATTTACTCTTCACTTAATTTTGTGTTGTGTTGAAGAGCGCCTAGGCATTGCAAGTTCCTGTTGGGAAGGTTGAGCAGGGGGAGGAAGTAAAGAGTCATTGCTGCTTTCCTTATTCCAGGTGTGGGGAAAGAAAATCTTTGGGTGTGGGGAGTTGTCTACTTTACCTCTGCTCTCATCATCCTAGGTGACTGCGGCCCACCTCCAGAAATACCTAATGCCACGCCAGAGGTGGATGGAAAAACCAGTTTTCCCCAAGAAAGTTTTGTGGTATATTTATGTAATAAAGACTATCAAAAAATTCCAAACAAGCAAGACACAGTGTTCTGTCTTGAAAATGGTCAATGGTCGAGCCTGGACACATTCTGTAATAGTAAGTTCTTCATTTCTTTGTAGAAATGTGATGGACTGTGTATCTCGTTGAGGTTATTTTTACTCCTCTTTGGAGTGACTGGTAATTGATAGTTTTCTAGCATTATTAACCCCCAGAGTATACGTGTTGGCAGTTCACACTCCAGCTAATTGAAGGCGGTACTTCCTATAGCAGGTCCTGCTTCTTCATTAAGAGTTTTTCTTTCTATGGGACAGGCTAATAGAGAAAATAAACGATAGGTCCTGTTCAGGGAGTAAATTATATGTGAATATATTTGGCAAGTACCTTGAGACACACACCCAGGTGATCTGCCTTCTTCAACTTCATTTTGTTAAGTAGAGAGTACAACTCTTGGGAGACATTTTAAGATCTTACTTTAAAAAGATCTGTTGTACATATATAGCCTTGTGTTAGCTTTAAGATACAGTTTGTAGGTGATTCTGGTGTATCTGAACACAGTACAGGGATTCAGAACTGAGTGGTGTCTGCCCATCCGGGTTCTATGGTGTTGCCTGCTGCCTGTTCTCTCACTATAAGCCTGTGTTCCTCTGCTAATTGCATTGGCATTTGTAGCTCATTAGTCAGGGAGAGAGGAGTGGCCCTCAGGGCTTAAGGCATTAGTGCCCACTACTTAGGCTTTACAGACACTGTACATCGAGACTATGCTAATTTTCTTTAAAAAGTAATCTACTAGCATTAGTTTTTTTTTTGTTTTTTAACCATATTTTTTTTATTTTTTGTTTGACTGTATTTTGCTCAGGCTGACCTGAACTCATGGACTCTCAAAATCCTCCTGTCTTAGCCTCTCAAGTGTCTGTAATTATAACCTACCTGGCATCCCCCCTTTCATCTTTTTACACTCTAAAATAACAATAAAAATTATAGTCTGATAAGAACAGGACTTTGAACCTACACACTTCCTACCAAACATTATCTACCCTGGGTGTTTGGATGTGCTCCACCCTCATGAATTTCATAGACCCCAGTTGCTATCCCCAGCACCAGTGCAAACATGTTAGTAAGAAATTACATTAGGATGGCTGCAGTGTTGCTAGGCAACAGGAATAGTTCGCTCCATTACATACCTGCAGGAACCACATTTATGTATGTGGCCCATCATGGATCAGAATATCATTCTGTAGTCTCAGAAAAGTAAAGATAAAAGACTGGATTGCTGCCTTTGAGCGACCTGAATTGGGAGAAGCTACAGTAAATTCAGAATCATTCAAAACGAACTCTTGAACCCATACGTGAAAGAGACTTTGCAGTTGTTTTTTCAGCCGCTATTGAAGGCAAGAAAGCCATCAGCCTTTACCACGCCTTAGAGTTTGTAACTCTCCCTCAGTATTGCTTCACCTAAACCTTCAAGTCACCCCATGAATTATGGATGTGGGGACTCTTCTCAGTTTCAAAGTTGAGGAAATCTTCTACCAGAAGGTAAATAATATGCACAAGACCAGAATCTCTTCTGCCAAAAAGCCAGGCTTCAAGCTTGGGCCTCGGGACGACTGAGGCACGATTTCTTACTCTACTCCTTGTCTTGCTAGAGCTCATTGCTCCAGCTGTTTACACTTGGTGTACACTTGATGTACAGCTGGTTCATCTGGCCCTCGTTACCAAGGGCTGCTGTAAGAGTAAATGAGTAAGTGTGTGTAAGTCACTTAGGAATATTCAATAAATACAAGATATTTTTATTCCTATTATTATTAACAATTAATGGGGAAACAGATACTTAGTAGCCGGGAAATGAAGGCATCATGTGAATACACTTGATATACTGCAAATACCACAGTGATATTTATTTAAAAATGAATATATAAAGAGGTAAGGACCCATACCAAAAAATAAGTAAATAGCTAAATGAAATGGGGGTGGTTTAACTGCCAGATATTTTGAGATGTCGATTATTTTACAATCTGTGTTGTTCCTTTTTCTGACACTTTGTTAATCCTTTTAGAAAGCTGTAATGCTCCAACAAGAGTGACTTTTGCATCCCTCAAAATGGATTATATGAATTTGAATTATTTCCCAATTGGTAGCACTGTGGAATATGAGTGTCGGCCAGGATATCGAAGAGTAACTTCACTGTCAGGCAGTTCAACTTGTCTTGATAATTTAGAATGGTCCGCAGTTGCTGAATTTTGTAAAAGTGAGTATAATTTGAATAACTAATCCCAATCATCTGTGTTTGTAAAAATATCTCTTCTATTTGTGCTGGAAATACGTGTGTATACATATGTGTACATATATATGTATACCTATATGTACACAGGTGCATATATTCACATATATACACATACATATTGTATGTTTGTGCTGGAAATACACACACATATATATTATTTATATATAAATGATTCTTCAAATAATTATGATTTTTTTTTTTTTTGTCTTTCAAGATAGGGTTTCTCTGTGTAGCCTTGGCTGTCCTGAAACTTTCTCTGTTGACCAGACTGGCCTTGAACTCAGAGATCTGCCTGTCTCTGCCTCCAGAGTGCTGAGATTAAAGGTGTGCACCACCACTGCCCAGCTGAGTGGTTTTTTTATTTAGACAACTGTTTACATAATAGGAATACTTACTCAAAGATTTCGTGTTTACTTAAGGTTACCTAAAATGATGATACACTCTAAGTATGTTGCTTTTTTGAAGCAACAAAAAATGAATGTAAAATTTAAAAAATGTAAGGATTAGAATTATCAGTGGCTTAGAGAATGATTTTGGGTATGGGTCTCATATTTCTTTTTTCCCGCTGTCCTAAGTTATATTTAGAAAGTAAAAATCATGTAAATTCAAGGTGCAGATTATTTCATAAAAATATTATTTGTGTGTGTATGTTTTTCATGCATGCATGTATGTGCCCATAAGTAGGTATGACTGTACATGTTTATGGTATATGTGTTTGTGGTCAGAGGACAGCCCTAGGTGTCAGTCCTGAGGTGCTTTGGCCTGGAACTTCGCTGCATAGCCCATGCTGTCCTCTCTCTCTCTCCCCGCTGTCTTTTAAAAGGGTTCTGTCTCTCTCTTATCCCTGAGAATACAGGGTGTGTCACTGTGTCCAGCTGTTTACGTGGATTCTGGTGACACAAACAATAAGCAAGCACTTCATTTGCTGAGACATTTCCCCAGGCCCTTAATTTTCTTTTGTATTTGCTTCTATGTGTGTACAGATTTCTTTTTGCTTGTGTGTGTGTGTGTGTGTGTGTGTACACTTTTATACCAAAGGACAACCTTGGGTGTCATTCTTCAGGTACTGTTTACCTTATATCTAGACAGGATCTGTCATTGGCCTGGGGCTTCCCAAGGAGGCCTGAGTGAACCTCAGGGCTCTGTTTGCCTCTGCCTGCCAAGTGCTTGATACCATGGCCAGCTTTTTATGTATGTCCCGTCGATCAGCGTCAGGTGCTCGCCCTTACATGGAAAGAACATTACCAGCCCAGCCTTCTCTCTACTTCCTCCCCCATTTAAATTTTGTTTAAGTTCTAATGGAACTCATGTGTTTCTCTGCGGTATTTTCATACATTGGTTCATTTTACTTTGTCTTATTCTGCTCTCACTGTCTCTCACCTTCCTGCTGGTTCCTGATCCGGGGTCTCCCGTCCTTCTGCTGTCACGTTCCATGTAGACCTTTACTTTTCCTCATCGCTGCTCCCTTAAGACCGTGTCTTCCCCGCTCACTGTTAGCATTGTGTGTGTGTACACATATATATGATTACTATTACCACTCACTCCATTAACATATTCAGTACAGTTAGACTTGTGTTTTACTTATGTCTAGTAATTGAATGAAAAAAAAATGTTCTTTTTCTTTTTAGAAAGATCATGTCCTAATCCTGGAGAATTGCAAAATGGTAATATCGACATAAGAACGGACATATTATTTGGTTCAGAAATATACTTCTCATGCAACACAGGGTAAGTTTCATCACACTAAAGCTTTGTGTTTAATTAATGACAACAAATTAGGAGTTCAGTAGACACTGATAGATTTGTGACCTGTTCACTAGTTGGTAGCAAAATAATCCCCCAGATGAGAGTGGGGGGTGATATGAACAGTGCGTAGCGATGCACGCGCGTGTAAATGCGCATAGCGATGCACGCGCCTGTAAATGCGCATAGCGATGCACATGCATATAAATGTCAGATGAAAGCTATGGAAAAGAAGTGGAAAGACATAATGCCTCTCCCAAAGAACCCTTGCCACAAACTAATTGTACATTTAGTATTAGTAATGTGGGCCTGGAAAAGATTTTTATACTTCTAACGTCTCTAGATTATTAGATTCCAATACGTATGTAATTCTAAATATGATTAGTGAAGAAACAATTGATATTTGTCGATGATACAAAATTAACAATCCTTAAAGTGTTCAAAATCAAGCCAGTTTTAAACTGACTTACATGTTAATTTGCATCTGAGTTTTCTGTATGTAGACACACTGTTAGGTCATGGGCTTAAATGCTGAGTGTGAAGACGCCCTCCTAAGAGAAGGTTGCTAAGGCTTTTTTCTACATGCAGAACAAGGAAGTTCTTTAATTAATGCCATCAGGGTCTCAGGCAGTGGGAAATTTCAGTTCATTTCTTTGTGTCTCCAAGCTGGGTCGCTGCCCTCCCTCCCCACTTTATATCAGGTGGAGGCAGCACTGAGTTTAGTGGGTCCGGAGGAGCATATGGAACTAGGGGAGAAGGGGGCCTAGTGGACTAGAGGAGGAGTTGGAAGCGGGAGGAAGTGGCTTTGGGGCTGATCAAAACTCCTTACAGTCATGCGTAAAGTTCTCAGAACGTCTTCTTAGAAACAAATGAAGCAAATGCATTTCCAACTTTAAGACAGGGAAAGAGGTAGCAGCGCTTTGCCACTGCCTTTATTAAACAGAGGTTCAGTGGGGTCAGGAGTTATCCGTAGTGTAAGCCCTTGGCTTTGCTGCACCATGAACCCTTTAAATATAAATGCACTCTGTTATTTGTGAAGCCTGTTCTTTTAGAATTTAGAATAAAGGGTTTCATCAAACATGATTTTAGAAGGTTTTTTCCATGTAAGTATTTTCTATACAGTAAGCTAACAGAGCATTTTGCATGTCTGGAAGTCTTGCTGTTTCAATATCATTTCCGTGAACTAAACAGTTTTCTTTTAAATTTTAATGGATATGTTTATCAACTGTCATTTTGTCTCCATCTTGTGGTATACTCAATCTTTTGAAATGATGTTCTGGAGAATGAAAAAAATCAGACTTAAGTAGCTGAATATAGCAGCCTTCCCTTCTCCATCAGGTACAAGCTAATTGGTGTAGAGTCTGCCTTCTGTTACCTTACGGGAAATACTGTCGAATGGAGTGACCCACTCCCAGAATGCGCAGGTATGTTCCCTTTTTAAAAGCCTGAGTCCTCACATTGTGGGGCCAAAGGATTAATGAAATCAATTATTTTTCATTTAAGAATTATTCACAGTCTATATTTGTGGTACCCCAACTTTTCAGTGTCTCTACTAATTTATCACCTATGGGAGTCCTCCTAAAGTTAGCTCTTAGCATTAATATCCTTAACTACAGGATAATTTCATTAAGAATTAAGAACTGACTTTGGTTTATATTATACTTGGTCATTTGCTGTCTAACCATTCTTTCTAATAATCAGAGAAGCAGGAGAACTCCCAGTTTCAGGGAAGGAAATGCCCCTCAGAGGCCCCACGGTTCCATCTCTCAAAAGTGTGTCACTTCAAGGCATTTAATCTAGGTCTTTTACCACAAATGTTCCTCCTGTAAGATCCAGTGTTGCCTACCTGACTCTTTTTAGAGTTGGTTGTCAGCCGAGATAATTTTCTAGAAGGTTTGAAAGTAGGACGTTTTTATCATTAGAGGAATCCAGTCACCTGTAGGTCCATTAGAGACATGGCTCTCTTTAAAAACTGAGAAAAGGGAAATGCGTGCAGTTCGTTCATTTGTTTGAGGGCTAGGTTTCTGGTCCTCAGGTATGCTGAGGCCACTAAATCCCACTAAGCCCCAGACATTTTTAAATAAATGTAGACTTCATTCCTTTGATACTTAACTTACACCTGTAGTGATGTGGCAAACAGGCCTGCTTTTCGTCCTGCCTGGCTCACGCAGGGCTAGCTTTCCACCTGAAATAACAACACACAAATTGTATTCATTTAAACACTGCCTGGCCCATTATATCTAGCCTCTTCTTGGCTAACTCTCATATCTTGCTTTAACCCATATCTAGTAATCTGTATATCACCACGGGGTCGTGGCTTACCAGGAAGATTCTAACCCTCATCCATCTCAGGCAGGAGCTTCATGGCGATGCCTGACTCTACTGTCTTTCTCCCAGCATTCTGTTCTGTCCTCCCCACCTACCTATGTTCTGACCTATCAGGCCAAGCAGTTTTCTTTATTAATTAACCAATGAAACAACAGATAGATAGATGACCCTCCTACATCATACATCTTCTTCAAATGGCTTCTAAAATGTGTGTATGTGTGTGTGTGTGTGTGTGTGTGTGTGGTGTTACTAGGAGGAGGAAAGTTGAACAGACAGTCCTTTGTGGACTTACACTCTGTTGGAATCCGTTGCCGTGAAACAGCTCATAGGAAGCCTGCTGTCAAGGAGCCCACTCCCGTCACACCCATCGTGGGCCCACCCTGCTAACCCACCATGTCATTTCCACTCACTACCATCGTTATGTCCCACTCATAGTAAACGCCCTTGGAACGACACTAAAGATGAGGCTGAGGAGGAGCTGGAATACATAGCTTGTTGGCCCAGACAACCTGGCCTAAAGCCTGGGTAGGAGGTTCCAAGGCTGAAGCCAGTATTTTTGTGAGTAGATGTTGCCATAGGGCCACAGAAAAGTGCCCGTCAGGAATGTACCTAGTAAAGAAGTGTTTGCAGAAAGCCCACTTCCTGTTTATGTGCACCTAAGCAACAGCCTGTTTTCTTTTTGCTCTTTCTGGTGAACACCCTTGTTTTCTTGACTCTCAGCCACCTCCCCATCGGCAGCTACTGATAGCCACATTCCCCTGGAAAATCCCTTGTACCTGGGCAAGCCAGTGTTATTGCCTATTCTTGTAACCCCAAGTGTGAGAATCTATTTTTGATTTCCACATTAAATTACTTTTTTAAAATTTTGTTTTGACATCACCTAAAGAAAAACTGGAAAGTATATTCTTATTTTTCCATAAACATAGTATTTTTATTACTTACTTGGGGAATTTCATACAATGCACCCCAATAACATTCACTTCCCATTCCTCCCAGATCTAACCTCCCACCCATACAGCCCTCCCCCTCAAAAAAACAAAGAACAACACCCGGTCCAATTTGTGTTGCTCATGTACTTGCTGGAGCATGGCCAGCCCCTTAGAGAAGACGGAGTCCTCTGAAGTGTAGCTCTTCCCAGTTGAATGGAGGGGAATTGTTAGCTGGTGACAGTTCCGGTGTGCAGCCTTGGTACTTAGATGGCTGAGGGTGCAGGGTCAGAGGAAAATGACTCGAGCAATGATGGGCACATTCAAGGATCGTCTTTAGTTAAATGCCAACACGGCATGGGTAGGGGGCCGTCTTGACTGAATGAAGCCTCACTCTCAGGAGGATCTGCTTTTCCTCTCTCACTGTTGTGACTTTATTTATTTCTTTTGGATTAATTTCAGTTGACTGATGGTACCTGCTCACCTTTGATCAATGCTTCTCTACTATGACTGTCTTCCCAGACTGTTCTCTTTGTTTTAGCTTCTTTAAGGTATTTTTCTTTACTACTTCCACAATATATGGAAGTACTTACTGTGTCTTACTCCCTTCTGTGTTACCTCTAATACCATTTACTTCTCTCCATCTGGACTCTTGTACTGAGAACTACTCCTAACATTATTAAGACCAATGTTTGAATATTAAAAATGACCCATAGCCCCAAAGCTACTGTTCCCTTTCCTACACAATTGTGAGGCTCATGGATCCTCTGGCACACATAAGAATGCAGCAAATTTTATACATTCGAGCCACGTCTACCATGAACTTAATGCTGACTTCTTGTCCTTTGCATTAGAAATGAGCACACTACCAACAAAGACTGCCCTCAAGAATATGAGCTAGCAGAAAGAACCCAGGAGGAGGAACTGGCACAGGGGATTCTTGACGTTTGAGTATGTCCTATACTGCAGGAATTGGTGGTAGGACAGACTGTCACTGGACACATTCACTAGTCCTAATAGATACTTCAGTTAGTACAAGAAAGCCACAGTAGGGCAGTGCACACCTTTTAAATGAGGGGTCTGTGTAGGAACCTCAGTAGGTAGAATCCCAGGGTTTAGAGAATGGGCTTTCCTTGTACCTCATTACTACTTCATTCATAGTCTGCCCAGGGTGATGCTTCTGAAACACAGATGTTCCCTGTCTTTTCCTTCTTCAAGCTTATCAGAATGTCTGAGCACTTAGAGATCTAAGCTCCTAGTGGTGTTGAAGGCAAACACTATCTGCCTGCTTTTTGGCACTTAGGTTTTTCCATATTTACTTTGCTGAGTCAGGATCTAACTGTAGCCCAAGCTGGTCTCAAAGGACAGTGCTATGTGTTAGTTTCTCCTAGCATGTTTGGACTGATCCAGTGGGTGGTTCTTGCTTAGTTTAAAATGTATCATGAATTTGCTAGTATCCTATGCCCGCTTAAGTACATTTAAGGCAGTTTAATTTGATGTGCACACGGAATTATATTGTTTTCTTGATTCACTTACTGATGCTAAAGAACACGAAACCCATTGGTCTTGCTATTAGGATAACTATCAGAAAGGGATCTTTCTACAGTATAACCATTACAGCATAGCTTGCACTTTATTTATTTATTATTTTTAATTGAACTGGTTGTAATTCTGCCCTGTGTAAGGTCTCAGATAATCAGTCCTCCCTAAAATTCCTTACCCTAGATGTAAGAATGTAGACCTTGTGCTGCCGCCCACAGGTTGAGAACAATTCTAATAGGCATTTGTCAGCGTCCCTTCTGTGCTAAAGCTGAGCTCAGAAAAAAAAAAAAAGTTGATTTTAATTTTTCAAAAATGTTAGCATCTTTTAGTCTCATTTATAAAAACAGTTTTTTTCTTTATTTAAAAAGATATTTCTATTTCTTTAAAGAAATTCATTGTCCAGATCCACCACAAATTAAGAATGGAGAAATGCGAGGAGAAAGTGAAATTTACGTCTATAGACATTCTGTCACCTATATATGTGCCAAAGGCTTCGTCCTGGTTGGAAACAGTTCCATTTATTGTACCTTGAATGGTGATCAAGGAGAATGGAGCGGCCCAGCACCACAGTGCATAGGTAATGTGCTATATTCGTCTTCGTATACACACTTTCTCACTTAGTGTATATTTATGCATACTTACTGTTTGGATGGTTTTTAAAACAAGTAAAATCATGTGTTATTTAACTCACCAATTGTATGAGTAGGGCCCCTTGTTCCGGCTGCCCGGCTAGCTTATACCCGAAATAATCACACAGAAATTGTATTAATTAAATTACTGCCTGGCCCATTAGCTCTAGCCTCTTCTCGGCTAACTCTCACATCTTGATTAACTCATTCCTATTAAATCTGTTTATCACCACGTGATTGTGGCTTACCGGCAAGTCTAACCTACGTCCGTCTCAGGCAGGAGGTTCATGGCGTCGGCCACACTGCCCTTCTTCCCAGCATTCTGTTGTGTTTACTCCGCCTATCTAAATCTGCTCTATCAAAAGGCCAAGGCAATTTCTTTATTCAACCAAGGAAAACAACACATAGTCAGAAGGAACTCCTACACCAACCAATCAACTAAAAAGATTTCTGGTAAAAGATAGAAATGTAAGGCGGGGGGGGGGGGGGGGGGGGTGGCGCACACCTTTAATCCCAGCACCTGGGAGGCAGAAGCCTGGTCTATGGAGTGAGTTCCAGGACAACCAGGACTATACAGAGAAACCTTGTTTTGGAAAAAAAGGTTAAAATGTCTCTTTCCTCCAAATGATTGTCAGAATTCAACATCCTGTACTCTTTGAGACACACTTGTAATTAATATTTACCAGATGCCCTGGGCCGCAGGCTCCTCAGTTGGGCCTTGATCCAATCTCAGTGTTCTTTTTGTTGTCTCTTGTGGAGCTTTGGGGTAAAGGACCACCTAGAGTAGAGCGTCAGCCACTCACCTGGGTGTTGCCCTGTTCCTGCCTCTCCTACCAAGCCCAGGAAGACTAAGCATGCACGGAAGACTAACAGAGCAGTGGGGTCTCTGCAGAAAGTCAGAGTGCGGCCCAGGTTCCTGAGGTATAGTGACATTGGCCTGTTGTCTTAAAACCTGTGCTTTGCTATCTCAGTCACTCTATCTCAATTGATGCTGAACCTGAATCTGAGTGCAAAAACTGGCTGCCGCTCATTCAGAACTTTGGGTATAGAAAACTGAATTCCTTTCAATGTACCCAAGACACCATGCAGAGAAGGGTCAAGGCTTTGTTGAATAATCAATGCCGAACCCTTAGACACTTTACCATGAAGGTGTTTCTTTTGAATGACCTCCTGCTTCTCGTCTCTTGTTTAGAAGATTAATATTAGAACCAAAAATATTGAATGGACAGAAAGAAAAAGCAGAATAATATATAGTCATCATTGGAGAATTCCACATACCTATTCCTATAACTAAAATATAAAAAGGAAGAAAAAAAGGAAAAGATCACTAAGAAGAGAGGAGAGTGAGCCCCAGTGATTAAGGTCAAGCATTGTGAGGGACATAATAAGGACTGATATCCTATAAGTCTTGTCTAGGGGTTTGTGGGTGGAGAAAAAGAATAGTCATTGAGCAAGGCATGACTAGGAAAGCTTTACTTGGTCAACAGTATTTAGCTACTTTTTAACTTAGCATTGTTTTCTTACAGAGAAATCCAAGATCCCATCAACAACTCTGAAATCAACAACAGTTAATGTTCCAACTACAAGAGTTCCATTAACATCTGCGAAACTAACCACAGGTACAAGAGGTCCACCATCATCTCAGAAACCCACCACAGTTAATGTTACAGATACAAGAGGTCCACCATCATCTCAGAAACCCACCACAGTTAATGTTACAGATACAAGAGGTCCACCATCATCTCAGAAACCCACCACAGTTAATGTTACAGATACAAGAGGTCCACCATCATCTCAGAAACCCACCACAGTTAATGTTACAGATACAAGAGGTCCACCATCATCTCAAAAACTGACCACAGTTAATGTTACAGATACAAGAGGTCCACCATCATCTCAGAAACCCACCACAGTTAATGTTTCAGGCACTAGAGGTCCACAAACATCTCAGAAACAAACCACAGTTAATGTTCCAGGTGCAAGAGGTCCACAAACAACTCAGAAACCAACCACAGTTACTGTTCCAGATACAAGAGGTCCACAAACATCTCAGAAACCAACCACAGTTAATGTTCCAGGTACAAGAGGTCCACAAACAACTCAGAAAGCAACCACAGTTAATGTTCCAGGTACAAGAGATCCACCATCATCTCAGAAACCCACCTCAGTTAATGTTACAGATACAAGAGGTCCACCATCATCTCAGAAACCCACCTCAGTTAATGTTCAAGGTACAAGAGTTCCACCCAAACCTCAAAAACCTACCAAAGCAAATATCCTATCTACAGAAGACCCACTAACACCTCAGAAACACAACACAGCAAGTGTTCTAGCAACAGAAGACCCACTGACACCTCAGAAACCCAACACAGCAAGTGTTCTAGCAACAGAAGACCCACTGATACCTCAGAAACTCAACCCAGCAAATGTTCTAGCTACAGAACACCCACCGATACCTCAGGAACCCAACACAGCAAATGTTCTAGCAACAGAAGACCAACTGATACCTCAGAAACCCAACACAGCAAATGTTCTAGCAACAGAAATCTCTTCAACCCCACAAAAACCCAATACAATAAATGTCCTAGTTACAGAAGACCCATCGACACCTCAGAAACCCAACATAGCAAATGTCCCAGCTACAGAAATCCCACCAACACCTCAGAAAACTAATACAACAGTTGTCCCAGCTACAGACATCTCACTAACTCTACAGAAATCCATCACAGAAAAAAGTTCAGCCACAAAAACAGCAACAGCTCAGATACCCCACTTATCAAATTCTGTATCTGTGAAGAGCCCACCAATAGCTCAGAATCCTACCACAGCTAACTCTTCTGCTGTACAGACTGCACAAACAACCCAGAGATTTGCCACAGCAAAATCTTCATTCACACAGAATCCTCCAGCCACACGAAAGCCCCCATTTCACACCAAGGGTCTCCAGATTGTTACACAAAGATTCACTTCTGCTCGTATTACAGCAACACAGCGTGCACCTGCTACCAAGACAACCACACATCATCCAATAAGAACAACTAAAGAGAAAGAAAGGTCTACCTCAGGTGAGCTGATTTTGTTCACGTTTCCTGTGTGCGGGTCTAATGTTTTGTGATGGGAATTTAAGACTGCAGGGTTCCATAGTCTCCAACTGATTATGGTTACAATGTCCCTAGTCGTGCTTTGACGTCATTACACAATATAATAAAGATGTTGATATGGTAGACGTCACTACGCAATATAATAAAGATGTTAATATGGTAGTTTTGAGTTTTGTTAGGATCTGTGGAAAGGGACTTGAGTGTCTGACAGTTTTTGTTATGGGTTTTTATTCTTGTTTTTTGAGACAGTCTTATCATGTATCCCAGGATGATCTTGAACTCTTGATACCCACTGTCTGCTTCCCAAATGCTGCCATTACAGGCCTGTGCCTCCATTCTTGGTTTGGTAGTTCTTGATCATAGATTATATTGCCATTTATTTTCTATTCAAGCTTTTCAAACTTGTTTCTTGTCATCAAGTCACATAACAATAAATGTAAATATTTGTTTTGGCATTCTAGAATTGTCATGGCTTATATCGACATTGGCAACTGTCCAATAGATTCATATATTAGCGCTTATGCTGAAGTAAACAATGTATAATTGTGTTTATTATATATATATATATATGATTGGTTTTTTAACTTATGAAAGTTTGTATAGCTGACTAATATATACATCTATTAAGTTATCAGCAAATGAATGAAAGGTTAAAATGTTTACTTTTATAACTGTATTCCTCTTCCTTTTATTTTTTTAGGTGGTGACCATCTTATATATGGTAAGTTTGACTCCCAGGGAGTTAAAAGAAATTGCCATCACTGTGGGAGGCCTAATCAGTATCTGTGGAAGAGAATTTTATCTTTTAACTGTCTGAGGAAAACTATAAAGATGCGGTGTTTATGGGCACAGAAGGGAAGTTGGGTAAACACATGTTACCAGCGTGTTTTGTGGACACCTTTAGGCTCCCGGTATGCTCCGTCATATTCCCAACAGTGTTCTTGTTCTAAGGAAGCCGTAGGACAGCTTCAGATCCTTTGGCCAGTCAGTCGGGTAGCCCTGACCGCCCAATGTGTCAGTATGTTGTCTTAGGGACAGAAGAAGCATAAGAGCAGCTGTCAGTGCAGTTTCTATCCCAAGAGCTTTATAATTAACCAGCTCTTGTTTAAACTCTTGATCTAAACTCCAGGTTTAGATCTGTTATAGTCCAGATGTGACAGGGCTCAATCTTGACGCCAGCTCCCTCCACCTCTGATAATCGTTTTCAGCAAAGTTCTCTTAAAATATATTCTGTCCTGGGTGGTGGCGCACGCCCTTAAACCCAGCAATCAGGAGGCAGAGGCAGGCGGACCTCTGAGTTCAAGGCCAGCCTAGTCTACAAGAGCTAGTTCCAGGACAGCCAGGGCTACACAGAGAAACCCTGTCTTGAAACACAACAAAACCAAACAAAACCAAATATATGTTCTTAATGCTGATATAGTCAATGAGGGTAAAAACATCTGTGTTGAATTTCCCTAGCATTTGTTCAGGTTTTTTCTTTGTACAGTTTTGTTTACTGCTATTTATTAACAAGGTCAACAAACCCCTGAACAAAATGGTAAGAGAAATTGTTAAGTAGCAATATAGCAAAGTAGCATCCTGAAGTAATGTGCAACTGAAAATACCCGCTTATGAAAAGCTGTTTATTTTTAAAATGTGTGCTTACCAGTGATGCCCCTATTTCATACATGAATGTGTCAGCTAAGGGACATGAACCTGAAAGTGGAGACGTGGTTTCTATTGTTACTTTTGCCAGTGTTTGCCACACTTGGTCTGTGTTCATTAGAAGTAGCTCAGCGGGTGGGATTGCTTGTGTTCATTTTATATTTTATAGAGAAATAAATATATTCTAAACTAACAAAAAATCTTCTTATTTAATGCTTTGTAGAAGTGGTGAGTTCAGTGCCTGAGTTTCTGTTACTTACTCCGTGGTCTTTGTGGAGATTTGAAATACTTATTATTTCATATGTTTTAGATAAATGTAATTAATATAAAGCAATTCAGGCCTTGCACATATCAAGCAAACGCTCTACTGATGAATGGCATCCCTCATCTCTTGTTCACACTTGGAATTCTTCAAGTGTGTGCACTTCTTTTCAGGAAACTTTCTTTAGGACGTGTTGGGATCTACCTGTGTTTTGACAACTCATTCCTGCAGTCAGACAGCTGGCAAAAGTGTTACTTCATAGATTTACCTTTGAATCAGGTCATTACTTCCCACACTGCAGAGAGGATGGTTATTCCTTCATTCTTTTCCTTTATAGACAATTGGAAGAGTTTTCACTTGATTTGTAGAGGGTGTACGGAGAAGTGAGCGTCCCTGGGAAGTGTTTATGTGTATATATCATTACACTTTATCCCTGGGAAAATGCTTTTGCGGGTTATATGGTAATATACTAGAAAATTTGCAATTTTCCCCACTTAATTCCTCTAAGTGAATGTAGAAATCATTAGATCTCTTTAATTTGGCTTAGAATTGCCACTGGTGTGGATTTTAAAGGTTCTGACACTGGCTCTGCCAGGGTCAGTCCCTTCCCCATCTCTGTCTTGTCTTCCTCTGCTAAGAATCTGTTCAGGCATTTTCCCCCTGACTTATCACCACACATGAAATACTAATTCCACCCACACACTGTAAATCAGTTTATTCTATCTATATGCCTGTACTTTTTGCATATAAAAATATTTTTCCTGTACTTTTACATATATAAAAATTGTTTTTTCCAAATCTAAACTCTGAAGTCTCAGTTGTTCGTGATGGATCACATCTCATGCTGCTAGATTCACAAGTGAGACGTTGTGAAAAGATGGGGCAAGCCCACACGATGTGACAAGCACCAATTAAGGAACATCAGTTGGCAGAAACATGTCTGACTGATTTTTAGCCAGGAAATGATAGTCTGTATATTAATTAGAACCTCACCTGATATACAGTTTTTTGAATAATTCCACATATTTTAAGAATCATGCATATATTATTATTATTATGTGTGTAGGTTTGCGCACATAAATGCAGAAGTGTTGGATCCACTGGAGCTGTAGTGAGCCACTCATGGGTGTTGGGGACTGAACTTAGCTCCTCTACAAGAGGACTGCTTGCTCTCCACTTCTGAGCCGTCTCTCCAGCATATCTAATATTTCATCCAAATGTTATGAGCCATCAAAATTGTGGCCTGAACTTTGGGTTAAAAGTAAGGTTTTTATTGTTGCAATGCACAACAATAATAAACAAAAATCTTGATTATTTGAGCATACACGTGTTGATTCATGCTTTAGAAATAGCTTTTTATTTCTGCCACCCTGACATTCAGGTTCATGTTTATATTTTCTATCTTCATTTTTTTCTTCAAATTCTAAGTTAGACATTGAAATGATGAGATTAATAAGAACTTGTGAGAGGAAGGGAAACTCAAAACTTTTGAGCAATCCGGATTTAATTGTCTTTCTCAACTAATAGTGTGGGGCTGGGGGATCAGTTAAAGAAACAGTAGGTGAGACGCTGTGAAAGTCCCCCGGTTGTGGGAATCACTGATTCTTAAGTTGTGACACATCTGTCTCTGAGTTATTAGACGTGTCTGCTTTGCTTGCTATTCTCTTGTCCTCTGCGGTTCCCTTTGGAGTACACATCAAATGAGTGGAGTCTAGGGACAGAGAGCGGGGCAGAAAGGAAAGGGAGGAAAGGCTGATGCAAGGGGACAGCAGGAGGAGCATTTGCCCACTGTGTGCAAGACCCTGCCTTCCATACCCAGACCAGAACTAAGCAAACAGCAGCAAACCAGGCTATGAAAGTAGTGGGGTGCTTACCAAATTCCCTCTGCTGTTTTTCCCCCCAAAGGGCTCTTGTAGTAAGGTAAATCCCTAACCTAGATGGGATTGTGCGTGCAGTGGCAGAGCCCTGACAAGCATACGCTGTAGGCAAAGTCAATGCTGTTTGCTCTGCACTCCCCCAAGCATCTTCCCCGTGGGGACACAGTGTTTTGATTATGGGCTCCACAAACGGCCTCTTTATAAAACGTATATAGCTTTTCCCTGAGGTTCAAAATATTTACCTACCAAATGTGAGGGAATTCCCAGGTACCTTCTAGATCTAAATTTGCATCTTTTGTCAGCACCTTCCACTGACTGCTAAGCAGAGTGTATAAATTGGAGCAAGGTTATGTGGACACACCGCCCATTGCTCCCAGTGACATCAGGCCCTACTACTGAGGCACTGGGACGGGTCAAGTAATTTACTCGTTTCTCCTTCCAAGAAGACAAGTGAGTGACGTGCAGTATTTATTACTGGGTCTCTGGCATGAGGAAACCACATGAAAAATGCAATTCATTTCTCCTGTTTATTTCTGACCTGGCCTTCTCACTGCTATATGTTATCATCCTAAAACTCCAGGGTAGGTCATTGCTAGTACTTCTGTGTTACCAGAGTTCCCCTCTCAATGATTTGTTGCTGCTGATGTTGTAATTTATATCCCAATGCTAGTCATTTTTAGCACTATGAAAAATTAGGGTGAGAAGAAATTTTGATGATTTAAAAAATTTATTCTTAGTTCTTTTTTTTTCCAGCTAGGTTTGAATATTGTGTCAGTAAATAGTTGCCTTAGCTCGATTCTTTTTTTTGGATGCTGTCTTTTCCTTATAATTACTGCCCTGAAGGGACAGCCCTGCCCGGTCCCCAAGTATATTTAAGGATAGCAATGATATTTCAAAGAAAACTGACTGTAAGGTCAAAGTCTCTCTTCACGATACATGAGCGATTTGCTCCTTTTTTGTCCTACTCAATTTAATTAATGGTAATATCTGTGCATTGTACAGAAGTGAAGAAATCCAGGAAAAGGTGTCTCATTACATGTTGAAATTGCCTGTGATTAAGCAGATTTCCACACAGTATGTAGGCATGAAGTGTAGCCAACCAGACCAGTTCTGAATTCTGGCTGCCTGCCTGAATCCCAAGTGATCTGTTTACGGGCTGGGGCTTGGAGTCCTTTGACCTTTTCATCTTTAAGACGGTAAAAATGCAAATCTACCTGATGGGTTTGACTGAGGATGATCACCTGCAAAGAGAATAAAAGAAAACATACGGCAAACGTCCAAATGTTAGACAACAGCAGAGGAAAAGCCAGTTTTATTTGAAATATCTGATGTGCTTTGAATGTACATACTAACTGTGAATGTCATGGGCGCTCATATCCTGTGGTCAAGTGCAGTAATTTAAATTCATCCTATTTTATTTTGGAGGTTTAACTACTCAGAAATCAAATAATTTATGTACACTTGAGTTACTTCTAAACTGACTTAATTCCTGCCTATTTTAATCAGTTAACTAATTAGAGTAACTACTATATAATGCTGTTACTAAATTGCCCATTTTAATGGTTACCTCAGACTATTTTTCTTTTTACCCTCTATATCTCTTTTTGTTCTCATTAATCTAAGAACAGTGTTTAAGTATCCATGCTTTCTTTTTTGTTTTGTTTTACGCGTATGGGTGTTTGGATTGCATGTATGTCTGTAAACTTCATGCCATCAGTGCCCACAGAGACCAGAAGAGGCCATCAAGTTCCCAGGGACGAGAGTTACAAATGGTTGTGAACTATCTTTGCTGGGTATTAAGCCCAGATCCTCTGGAAAAGAAGTGGCCTTAACTGCTTCATCTCCAGTCTGTGTGCATACTTTTATTAAAGGTTTACAGATTCTGATTTATCTGTAATTACTATACAAGTTCATAGAATGAGCTTAGGCATCTGCAGATTTTTAGAATCATTGGGGTTTCCTCTAACCAGTCTCTCACATCATAGCAGATGCCAAGAGATGGCTGCTTTTAAAGGAGCAGTATTTTCTATTCTTCCAAAACAATGTATATAAAGTGTATGAATATTATTTAAACCACTAGAAGAGTCCATCTTTTGTTAAAAATATCCCATTGTTAGGTCTTGGGATATTGCGGGACGAGCGGAGAAAGGCAAGTAGTTTTCACAGGCATTTAATACCAGTTAAATATTCTATATTCTACAGTAGCAAATGCATTAAGACATAACTTTCACAGAGCATTTGAGAGTGTGGTTCAGAGCATAGCAATAATGGATGCAATCACATGAAAAATAAAGCTGCTGGTGCAGACGCCTCGGCCAAAGTGTCCGACAAGAGCCACTCACCTGCCCCTCGTACTGTCTGCATTTGCCCCGGCTTTCTGTTTTTATTGTTGCCGAGTAATCTGATTATAAACTATCCATCTGTAGAATGGCAGCAGTTTATCCACACCCAGAACTGGGCTTTTTGTTTGATAGCCTGCTATGCCCCCAGTAGTTATAGGGTAAATTAAATATTTATCCTGGAAATAGTTAACGGTAAACCCATCTGAACTCATTTTGTATATGTATATATTTTAGGAGCCTCCACAATAAATAGTAGGTTTCCATGTGGGTTTAAGCCCCTCCTCTACCTTGCCCTCCCACCACCTACCTTGCATCAATTTCTGATATATCATTTCATCTTGTTTGTACTCATATATTACAATTTTTAGGTTTTCATAATACCAGAAATATTTGAGAGAGGGAATGGTGATACTTAGGGCTTAGTAAAAATGGTTTTGTTACGGCAGTTTCCACCATAAATGGGTTGGCTTATCTTGTGTTTTTTCTATTTGCTTGGTGACTTTGAGACTTTCCAGTGTTCCAGAAACATCCATGTTAAGATACATGACTATTTATAGATTGTAGATTATGTTTTTATTTGAAAATAGCTTAATGTAAATGTTATTGGGTGTCTTAACCTCTTGAAACTTTCCTCTCCCTCACACGTAGTGTTCAGGGGACTTTCATTGACTCTTTAATCTCAGAGTGCCTTCATTGTCTCTAGCTTGGCTGCGAAAAAACCAAGAGTGGAGGCATACTGAAGTAAACTGAAGGCTCTCTATTCCCTTTGACTTCATCATGTTAACCTTTGTTTTTGAGTTCTTAATAGCCAATTCTTTTAGTGTTTTATCACATAGCAACCCCCAAAATTAATGTTTATCATCAGTACTTAAAATCATTTTGATTTTAATTTTTTTCCTTTAACTTTCAGGGCGTACATGTTTAATAACCTTGACAGTTTTGCATGCGATGATGCTATTACTCATTGGCTAGTTGGCTAAGCCAAAGAAGAGTCAAGAAGAAAAAATATACAACCAGAGTTGTACATTCTAGTTTGTTAGAATGTCTAGGATGAATGGATACAATAAATTGAATAGTGTTCTTTGTTTGGCATGCTATCACTGTCTTTAAGCTGTGTTAGGTACGTGAACAAACCAAGAAGAAAGGAGTTTGCTTGGGCTGGTATTCTTGATACACATAAGTATCTCGAATTTATTTCAAAACTAGAAAATTCATAACACTGAATGGTTACTTTTCTAAAGGTATGGAAAAATGTGGAGTTTTTCATGTTTAGAATGGGAGTTTGGAGAAAGGGAAATCACTTCTTTTGCTTGATCTATCACATTATTCCAGCTTACAATGAAAACAGAAAGCTAGACATACTAATGAGACTGCAAAAGTAGAATAAAGACCCTAAACTAAATCTTCTTTCTTCTAAGCAAAATTGCCACAGGCGTGGAACATCTTAGTTTAACCCTTTGCCTGAAGGTGTTTTCATTTGGACTTTCCATGAATATGAGTTGACAAGATGTTATTAAGGAAGAGCACCCTAACAAGCCAGCAGTGGGATGGGGATAGCTCACTTGGTAGAGAGCTTGCCTACCATGCATAATTGTCTGGCTTCCTTCCTCAGGGCGCGTCTATAATCCCAGTACAGGGGAGGAGAAGGCCAGAGGATCATAAATTCAAGGTCATTCTTGTTTACCTAGTGAGTTTCAGGCCAGTCTGGGATACCTGAGATTCTGTCTCAACAAACAAACATCATAGATAGATAGATAGATAGATAGATAGATAGATAGATAGATAGATAGATAGATAGATAGATGGATGGATAGATGATGGATGGATAGATAGATAGATGGATAGATGATGGATGGATAGATAGATAGATTGATAGATGATAGATAGATAGATAGATAGATAGATAGATAGATAGATAGATAGATAGATAGATAGATGATGGATGATGGATGGATAGATGATAGCTGGATAGATAGATAGATAGATAGATAGATAGATAGATAGATAGATAGATAGATAGATAGATAGATAGATAGATAGATAGATAGAACACTGAGCCTTTGGATGGATGATAGAACATTGAGCCTTTTGACTAAGTTGATAGCATAGGAAGAGGGGCTGGTTGAAGACTAGTCTCCTTTCAAACGTACAGATATGAGTCACTACTTTGAAGAATAAGCTGCAGTTTTGTTCTCAGGGAAATCCTTTCTTGTTTTGTTTTCTCCTGTGAAAAAGCCTTAGGAAGGTGTCCTCACTGACTGGTCATAAATAGTGTCCAGAGCTGTCATAACCGCTACATGAAAAGATTCTGTAATTTTGCAGTGATATGTTTATAGCCAAATTGTAAATCTTATTCTTTTGTAATATTAAGATAAATCTATTTATACTTATTTATATTAGTGACCATCTTGGTTTTAAATGTATATCAAGATATGTAATAAAAAATATTTTCTTTAAAATAGAAATAAATAAATAATCACACTTTTGTCTCATGTAATATTTGAAATTTCTTTCTTAAATGTGATTTTTTTTTATTTCTAAGAGATTCCTTTTCATCTTCTTACGTAGTAAGGATGTTGTCTTTTGATTATCCTCATGTGAATTATTTTTAGCTCCTTTTGAAATTGTACTTTCTTGGGCACATTGTCCTCTAATATTTTTTCTGTTACTGATTCACCTAAAGGTGACTACACTAATGTATAGGCTTTGAATATAATCTTATCATCTTCAGTTGTATTTTAATCGTAGACTGTTCTGTAATATACACGCAGTGAGGCTAAAAACAATTATGAATCCATTGCTTCGCCTGTATTCTTTGTCTTGATGTTGAAATACTTTAAAGCAGGTTCCATATGCAAAGACTTGAACATGCATTGGAGCAAAAGGTGTATGTTTCTATCAAGGTACCATCATCAGAATTGATTTCTGGTGGTGGGGCATTCTTTAAGCTGTCCTAAAAGTAATGAGACTAAGCTCATGTCCACTTATACCTGCATATGTTATGTTTGCCTGGTATTTCCTAGAGTAGCAGAAGCTACAGCGATTGGGTTGTGCACACACTATCTTACACTAATGCTGAGGCTGTCAATATAAGCACAGCGTAATGTCTGTGCTCAAGTCACTTGTAGTTTCGCAGTGAAGGATTGTATACTTACAGAGTAAGAATATAGACGTCTGTGCCGGATAGAATACTTCCGCTGCAGCTTTGAAATGGACTGGTGGTGGGGAAGGAGGGATTCATGGTCCGATTCTGAGTGAGAGATAAGTCAGGTTGTAGGTGGAGGCTGCTCATTCATTCCTGGCCATCCAGGACCAAAATAATCACACAGAAACTATGTTATACTGCTTGGCCTAGTTGCTTAGGCATCTTTCTAGCTAACTCTTATATCTTAAATTAACCCATTTCTATTAATCTGTACATCACCACAAAGTTGTGTTCTACTGGCAAGGTTCCACCATCTTTCTCCTTGGGGAGCCACATAGTGTCTCACTGACTCCGCCTACTTTCTCCCCTATCTCTGCTTGGAATTCCCGCCTTAACTCCTGTATACGCTGTGATAGACCCAAGCAGCTTCTTTATCCATTAACCAAACATAGTCCCAGCACACAGAGGGGAATGTCACATCAAGGTCATCATGGCTGGACTGTGGATGCTGGCACAGCATGATGGGCTCAGCAGCAGACTCCAGTGCATTGTGTGCTCACTTTATGGTGTGGAAAGCCCTTCTGTACATGTGTTGCTTTTAGTGGTTAATAAATACAGAAGCTGCTTTTGGCCAGTGGTTTAACAGAATAGAGCCAGGCTGGGAAAGATACAGAGAGAGAGTAGGCGGAGTCATGGAGAAGCCATGTAGCCTCCGCTAGAGACAGATGTTCAGGAACTTTACCTGGTAAGCCACAGTCACATGGCGATACACAGATTAATAGAAATGGGTTAATTTAAGATATAAGAGTAAATATATATATATATATATATATATATATGCTTAAACTAGTGGCCAAACAGTATTGCAAATAATATAGTTTTTGAGTGATTATGTCGTGGTCTAGGCAGCCAGGAATGAACAAACAGCTTCCAGCCTACAACTTTAGAAGTAAAGATTTTCAATTCCATGTTTTGCAGTTCTACCTGATCAAATTGAACGTTAATTGGGGTAGGTTTACAAACACAAATAGTTAAGATATTGAGAAATACTGAACTTTGGCAATAAACTTTTGGATTTTTTTTTGAGGCAAGATCTCACTGTCAAAGTCATGCCCCCCCCCTGCTACAGCCCCCTGAATGCTTGAATTACTTACATTTAATATTAGATCTGGCTTCAGCCATAATATTTGAATACGCACGAACAAAATAACGAAAATTGAACATAATTATGTTGCAACACTTCACACTATTCTCAAAATTACTAACAATCTTATTTGAACACTAATTCTTCAAGCATTTCACTGCTGTTTCTTTGAAGAAGTCTGTAAAACAACATGGACTTGTTGAACTTACGGCATGAGGACACCATAAACAATGCAACCCATTTTCGTATTTTTCTTCTTTAACTAGTCTTAGAACTACTATGCATCACCATTGTGAACGAACTATATATAAAGTTGTTAATATTTCTATTAACTGTGTTACCTAACTTTTCCCCTCAAGGACTTGTTGCTGGTATTCTAGCGATTAATAGCATAATTATAGTCAAAACTTCTTGGACCCTTTATAAGTCAAACAGAAGCTCTGACTTGTAAGGAAAGAAGAGGAGGGATGCCCCAGTGTAAGAAGAGAGCAAGAATCCACTCTTTCTCCATCCGTCCACCCTGTTTGGGTGGGTGCTCAATGGATTAGATGATGGCTGCCCACATTGTGAGGTTCATTGTCTTTATTTACACCATTGCTTCAAATATTTATATGGTCTAGAAACATTCCAAGACTCACCCAGAAATAATGTTTTACTAGCTCTCTGGGAAGCCCTTTTTGTGAGTACTAGTTTGCATATGAAGTTAATGATTATCACTTATACACACATACTCACACACACACTCGCACACCTGCCTTGAACACACTAGAGAAATTGAGGAACTCAAGATTCTTATTTCTAAATGCCTTTCTTCAGTGAATGAAATTAGGATTCCTTGGAGAAATAGTTCTTTTCAAAGTGGAAGCAGGAAAAATAGGTGAGCACGAGAGATCTTCCCAAGTATCAGAAATGAAGGGTTTTTGGAAAATGTGTACTTTAAAATAACAGTGACACGTTCAAAAGACTCAAGACCCAGCATGGACAAGCCCCTGCCAATCAAACTTGAGATGCTTCAAGCCAATATATTGGTAACAGTTGATAGCTTACGGAATTAAAGAATAGTTTGAGTGTGCATATAAATGAACAAGTAAAGATGTGACTCTCCTTTCAGCAGAATTCTAGCTAGTGTACGAAGGAGTTAAAGATTTAGAAAAATAAGCAAGGGCAGAATCACAGCAATGATGATTTCAGGCAAGAATCATCCATGGATGCTGGAGTTACCAGTGAAAATCAGATGCGACATCAGATCCTTCTGTAGTTTTAATTTTTTATTCCAGAGGACTTAAGTCTTACACATGACACTTCTACTTGCAAGAAGTTTCTAATATAAAAACTTGATAATTATTCTTTTAGCCAGGTGATCATTGTGCCATTAGAAGTGGGTAAGGTAACAGGGCTTTTGAATATGTCAAATAAGACCTTGGCTTCTTTCCTATGCTATTGTCAAAAATTCAAAAGTGAAAGAAATTACACAAATAAGAGATTCAAATTCTGAGGAAGCGTCAAGAAAAGAAAGGACTTGGGGGCAGCTACAAAATATTTGACCTGCATTTTCCCAATGTGATAGAAGAGTTAAAATAAGTTAATTAAAAAAGAAAAGGGGATGGGATGTGGCCCAGATGGTAGTTGCCCTGTCCAACATTCTGGACAGGGTCCAAAGGGGGAGGACCAGGGATGAAAAAGAAATAGATAATGAAAGGAGGAAAAGAATCAAAAGCTAGGGACAGGAGGGCTGCAAAATCTGATGAGCCAGGCAAGCAAATTTATTAATGGCACCTTTTACACCCCTCAAATGGGGAAGCAGAAAACAAACCAGTAAAGAGCATCAGATAGCAGAAACACAGGAACTCGAGATAGCTCAAGTTCCCCTTTAGTGAGGTACATTCTGGGTTGGCAAACAAAACATTGACACACACACATACACAGGGAATGTCAAGTACTAGTTTCTAGACTACAGCACCCTAGCTGGGCCACTGGCATCAGTACACAACTGACCTTGTGTGGTATGATCCTGGCTAGGAAAGGAGCAAAATGCCCACATTCATCATCAGGGCCTCTAGCAGTCTCCACTACTGTCCAGCCCCCAACAGGTAGAGTTCTTGTCTACCAAGCATGAAGTCTTTGGTTTAATGCTCAATACCATATGAATTAGGAGCAGTGGTACATAAACTCAGGAGGTGGAGGCAGGGGCATTAGAAGTTTGAGGTCATCAGTTACATAGTATGAGGCAAAACTGGGTACATAAGAACGTTTTTCTTTTTCTATGAAAGTAGGCTGGGGGAATGGAGGAATGAAGCAGGAATGAAGAAATCCTGAATCCCCAAAGCTAGATTGGGGGAGGGGTGAACTAAAACTCAGACAAATAATGAAGACAAAATCAGTATCAGTGATGTGGAAGAAGATGGCACTCTAAGGTAAAGCCTAGAGGTAAAGATAGTATGGTTAGCAACTTTAATGTATTTAGTGCACAAATTCATGAAAAGGCACAGATTCTTAATCCTTGTCCAATAATCAATACAAACCCTAGATAGATAGCCCTGCATTAATTCAACAATTTTTTTTGAGATAGGTTCTCACTTAGCAGCCAAGGCTGCCCAATACCCACTATGTAGTCAGGACTGGCTTTGAACTGTCAGTAATCCCAGTTCTACCACCCAAGCGCTAGGACAAGTGGTGTAAGCTACTATATTTAGCAAGAATTGAAATTTTATTTAAAAACCTAAATCTAGATTTTCTGTGCAAAGCACAGAAGTTTAACCAAGAAAATATCAACAACTAGAACAAGCCCATCACAAGCAAAGAGACAAGGCCACACCTCCGAATTCCTCTCAAGCAGTGCCATTCCTTAATGACCAAGCACTCAAATATATGAGCCTGTGGCGCCATTCATTTTCAAACCACCACACCATATGATCAGGTACACATCTTTTGGACTCTGTATCCTACTAAAGAGATACTTGTTCACTCTTGCTTTTTGCTGCTCTTCACAACAGAAAATGGAAACCAGTAAGCTGTCCATCAACTAATGAATGAATAGTGAAAATGTGTACATATATACAATGGACATTTATTTACTCAACTGTGAAAAACTGAATTACAATTGCAGTTAATGAACTGAGCCAGAAAATAACACATGGAGGTCACACCCACCCACACCGTAAATGACAAATGCCTCGTGTCTAATATATGGATCCTAGCCCTGTATCATTAGATTTGTGTATGAAACTGAGAGAAATAAAAAAAAAAAGAGGTCAAAATGACTTATTGTCTTGGCTTAAATTGACCTTACTGCTTAGGCTAAAATGAAAAACACTTCAAGGAAAAAACAGAACACATAACAAGGGCTATCTGGTAGAGACTGATCACACCTGGAATACTGTTGCCTCAGGAGTAGCCAGAAACTGACCAATCAGAAACACATGATTATATTATGCTTCATTTACATACCCCAAGGACAGACTGTAACAAGCCAATCAAAGCCATGCTCATATCCATACTTCATTTGCATGATGACATCATTCTTTTTGATTTTGGTACCTTTTTTGTAACCGATTGCTGTTCTCAATTAAGTCCGAGTATGCAAATTAGGTGAAAAGTAGAGGTCCTCTGAGTTTTGCCAATGAAAGTCCCTGCAACCCTAGGAGGGAAGCTCCTCCTGCCCTCTCTGCATTGAGAGTGCTGGATGAATTCTGTGCCTGGCTCGTATTGTGCTTTGGAATAAAACTTGCTCTTGCATCCAAGTCTCGGACTCTGGTGGTCTCTCTGGGGCTCAAGGGTCTGGGCATAACAAAACTTGTAGTAGCTGTAGAAACCAGGACCAGAAATAGACCACTGGGAGAGAGGACAGTGATCTGAAGAGAAGGATACCGCGCCAAGGTAAAATGAAGGTGGGAAAACATGTGGACCTCTGAAGCCATTTCTGGCAACTCTCAGTCTCTTCCCGCTGGGAACCAAGGACCTAACAATTGCCCACACACATACTGAAATGTTGGGAATGTTCCACAATCTCCCTGAGTCCTTGTGAATGTTCTCCAAATAGAACTCAGTTACTGAATAGGGGCAAGATAACCCTTAGGTGTTGACTCACTGACTGATGTTTTGACTTAGGCCCTGGGAAAGGGACAAAGTGACCCTCAGATGTTTTCCCTTGCCTCATCTGATCTGCCAACCACTCTCCAGCCAATTATTGGTAATAGCCCTTTTGAATAAGCCAATCATAATAGTTAAAGAACAACCCCCAGACACTCCTTCCTTCAGTGGTGTTTCCCTTTAAAAATAGCCTGTACCAGCCATTCAGGGTCTTTCCTAGCCTCCTGAATGCTGGAAGACCCTGTCATAACAGAATTAATAAAATCTGCATGCTTTTACATCAGCCGTGGAAGTGAGAGAACATCTCTGGGGGTGTGTGTGACTCCTCCTCCTTGGAGATTGGACTCTAGGGTCCAACAAACAAGAGGTTAAAGTGGGGAGACAAATGGGAGGGTAAAGCAGGTGCAACTTTAGGAAGGGTTAAATAACATTTGAAATGTTTGAAAAAGTCACAGGCAAGTCTGCTAATGTATATGTATTCTAAAAGATGTAACCTAAGTAAAGTTTAATTATATTTTCCCTACTTTCTGAATATAATACCAGTAGCACAGACACTGAGAGCAACAATAAATAAATGGGACTCCTAAAACTGAGAAGTTTTTGTAAGGCAAAGGACACAGTCAATAAGACAAAATGGCTGCCTACAGAATGGGAAAAGATCTTCACCAATTCCACATCGAACTCCAAAATATATAAAGAACTCAAGAAACTAGATATCAAAATACAAAATAATTCACTTAAAAATGGGGTACAGATCGAAACAGAATTCTCAACAGAAGAATCTCAAATAGCTGAAAGACACTTAAGGAATTGCCCAACATTCTTAGCCATCAGGGAAATGCAAATCAAAATGACTCTGAGATACCATCTTACACAAGACAGAGTGGTTAAGATCAAAAACACTGATAATAGCTTATACTGGAGAGGATGCAGAGTAAAGGGAACACTCCTTCATTGCTGGTGGAAGTTCAAACTTGTACAGTCACTTTGGAAATCAGTATGGTGGTTTCTCAGAAAACTGAGAATTAATCAAGATCCAGAAATACCATTTTTGGGCATACACCTGAGGATTCACACTCACACCACAAGGACATTTGCTCAACTATGTTCATAGCAGCATTGTTCATAGTAGCCAGAACCTGGAAACAACCTAGATGCCCCTCAACTGAAGAATGGATCAAGGATATATGATACATTTCAGTGGGAAAAAAAAACAAAAACAAAACGACATCTTGAAATTTGCAAGCAAATGGATGGAACTAGAAAAAACATCTTGAGTGAGGTAGTCCAGACCCAGAAAGACAAACATGGTATGTACTCACTCATAAGTGGGTATTAGACATAAAGTAAATGATAACCAGTCCACAATTGCAGAGAAGTTAGGTAACAAGGAGAACCCTAAGAGAGACATACATGGATCCCCTGGGAGGGGGAAAGAGACAAGAACTACTGAGAAAATTGGTAGTTGGTGAAGAGGGAAGGCAGAAGAAGGTGAGGGGGAAAGGAGAAGGGAAATGAGAGGAAAACATGAGGGAACGGGATGAGGTACGGTTAATAAACTCAGAGATAGAAAGTGAGGTTCAACCTGAAGGTCAGAGAAGCAAAACAGCCAGCACTGGCTCTTACCTTGACCTCAGTCTGAAAATGGTGATCCTGCCTCTAGGAATCTCAGAATGAAACTGTGACTGAGAGCTGTCTCCTCCTGTTTTATAATCCTCTCTAGTTCTGGGAATACTACCTGGTTTCTTTTTCTTTCTTTTTTTCTTTTTTCTTTCTTTCTTTTTTTTTTTTTTTTGAGACAAGGTTTCTCTGTGTTGCTTTGGAGCCTGTCCTGGAACTAGCTCTTGTAGACCAGGCTGGCCTTGAACTCACAGAGATCCGCCTGCCTCTCCTCTCGACGCTGAGGTTAAAGGCGCACGCCACCACCGCCCAGCCCTGCCTGGTTTCTATGGCAAGTTAGTGTGCCTACTGGGCTTCAAGGTGTGTGTCATAGCTGCCTGGTCTATAACACTGGTCTATAACAGTGTGGCTATTTTGCTTTTCTGATCTTCAGGAAATCTTTATTTATTAAAATGAAAATAAAATGCCACTACAATGGGATACTTAAGAAGAAAGAAGGACAGAGAGGGAGAACAGGGAAAGAGATATCTTGATTGAGGGAGCCATTATGGGGCTACCAAGAAACCTGGCACTAGAGAAATTCCTGGGAATCCACAAGGATGACCCCAGCTAAGACCCTAATAGTGGAGAGGGTACCTGAACTGGCCTTCCCCTGTAATCAGATTGATGGCCACCCTAATTATCATCATAGAAACTTCATCTGGCAACTGATAAAGCAGACACAAAGACCCACAGCTAGCACTGGTTGAGCTCCCAGAGTCCAGGTGAAGAGAGGGAGGAGCGATAGTAAAAGCAAAGGGGTCAAGACCATGATGAGGATACCCACAGAATAGTTGACCCAAGATAGTGGGAGCTCACTGACTCTGGACCGACAGTGGGGGAACCTGCATAGGTCCAAACTAGGACCTCTGGATGTGGGGGACAGTTGTGTGGCTGTGGCAGTCTGTGGGGAACAGGATTTATCTCTAGTGTTTGAACTGGCTTTTTGGAGCCCATTCTCTTTGGAGCGATGCCTTTATCAGCTTAGATATGGAGGGAAGGGACTTGGTCCTGCCTCAAAGTGATACACTAGACTTAGTTGACTTCCCATGGGAAGCTGTACCCTCTCTGAGGAGTGGATAAGGGTGGGGAGGGTGGGAGGTGGGGAAAGTGGGAGGAGTGGAGGGAGAGGGGAAATGGGATTGGCATGTAAAATGAGAAAGGATTGTTTTAAAAAATAAATTAAAAAGTAGAGATCATAACTTAAAAAAATAATTACCCTAAATCTGGGGCAATGCTCCCTGCAGACTAAACAAGACACTCAGTGCTGGGCATGGGTACTGCCTTTCAGGTTGTTATTTGGGGGGGGGGGGGGGATTCTAAGAGATGCCCCAAACAATGCAAGATTCCACCATTGCTTTTAGCTGCCTCCTATAGTTTTCCTGAGCTATCTTGCATGGCTCTAATAGATCTCTTGCTGGAAGAGGCCAGAGTGTTATTGGGAGCTCACCAGAGATCACCTCCCAGACTCCGTGTACAGTCAGTTGAAACTGACTATTTATTTATTTATTCCAACTGGTTGGAACCACACCCAAGGTTCAGGAATCTAAATGTGGCCCCATGTATCCAGAACGCAGTTTTTAAGGGCAGAGACCTCATCCAGGCATCTTGCTCAGCAGCTGCAAGGGGGAGGGGTCACCTCACAGAGTGAGCAGTTTGAAGCAAGCAGTTTTAACAGAAGCTAAGATAAGCTGGAAGCTGGGGGAGGTTCTGCCTGCACAGGCAGTTTTGGCAAAGGCTTAGATAAAAGTTAGCTGGGACAGCCTGACCTTTGGTTCCTAGAATAGAGTCGGGCAATTTTCCATGGAATGCTCCATCAAAGGAGATCAGATTCTAGTTAAACCTGAAATAGTCTCAGCAAAAATACAAGATGGAGGAACCTCTGCACTCTCTTGTCCTGTCACATGGGAGACACCAGAGGTTAGACTCTAACCAATGTACTTGCTATAGAGTGACCAGGACTAACATAGCAGTTTCTTCTTCAGTGACAGAATCCAGAGGGGAAAACCAGGGATCAGAAAATAAAGAAGATGAGAAAGTTTGTGAGAAGGAGGTCTTGGGCAAGCTGTCTTATGCTGAGCAAGCTCATTAAGAAGTACAACATCTTAGATATAGTTTGCAGAGAAAATGGGACAGAGTGAGCAGGAAACTATCACCCAATGGGAGAAAGTCGGCAGTAAGCTAATTAAGCATGCTGCACAAAGGGAACAGGATGTCTCGAGTCCATCACAGGCAGACACACAGCTGTCCTGAGTCTGACGACTTCAGCCTCTTTAGGGGAAAGCTAAGGAATCCAAGTTCTCTTCAGGACCCAAACCCTAACCTTGGAGGTCCTGGCCCTAGCCCCAGGCCAGACCTTGCCAAGTTTTCCCCTGGACAAGGGAACTAATGTTCTCTTTGTCCTTTCATCAGTGCTTCTGAGAAAGCCTTGATCTGCTCAGCTCCCAACAACACAGAGGAGCAGCGTCAACTCGACAAACAATGCCCACAGTAATTCTGAGGGAAATCACGTGGTCAGCCACACCCTGACCCATCCCACCAGATAGCCCAAGTGACAAAGGAGCCTCTGGGATTTTTCCTCAGTCCCTAAGAAAATCCCCTAACTGACCTTATACAGAACTATGGCTATTTTTGGCCACCTGCTTCGTCTTAAACACCCCCAGGAAAGTAGAGCCCTAAAGAAAACAGTAAGCAACAGTGTGAAAGGAGAAAGTGGGCGAGGCTGTAAGAGGAGCAATGCATTATTCAGGCGTGAGCATAGCTTGCTGGAAAGGCAGGCAGGAGACTCACAGTCATCAACCACGGCATAAAGAATGCAGAGAGATTTGCCCAGGTCTGTCTGTGGGTGTCTCTTGCTCATATTTTTGTTTCTCTAATTTTTCTCTCAGCACTGCTGGTACTCAATGGTTACAACCTTGTATCGTTTTGTTTTTCATTTCTTCTTCCATTGGATTCCTCCTTACAATTGTTTTTCTACATCATTAATATAATAATTAATATATTAATATATTAATTAATGTATAATCATCACTGTTTCTTAACAATCCTATGACACATCCTGGAGAGCAAGATACAACAACAGCTCTAGAGTTATTGGTTGGCGTAATCATGTTACTCTCTCTTAAACCCTGTATTCTAATCTGGTAAAATTGTGTTTTCTAAGGTATCC
Source organism: Microtus pennsylvanicus (assembly GCF_037038515.1). Lineage (NCBI taxonomy): Eukaryota > Metazoa > Chordata > Mammalia > Rodentia > Cricetidae > Microtus > Microtus pennsylvanicus. The sequence continues at coordinate 25,658,774 of NC_134588.1, forward strand.
AGTGTTTCCAAATAAACTCCTAATGGAAAAGGTACCTAGCCTTCTACTGCAGTCAATCTATCCAAATAGAGTGAGTTTGGGGGAACCTCTCAGGTGGGCTTGTACCCCTAATTAGCATGGAAGAAGATTCAGAAGATTAATTATCACATTTCTGCTCCTTAAATCTTTCCGGGGTCACAGGTGGAAGTGGAGGGCGTGGCAGGAGGGTAGGGATGTGGAGAGGAGGAAGAGACATCAGATGACCATGTAAAAGAAGATGACTGACAGATTACGTGTAACAGGTAGAGCGTGTTCTGGGAAAGCCTGCGATTTGTGAGCACAAGAAAAGTGAGTGAGGCTGCTGTGTAAATGACGAGCCCACCCCTTTCTTAGTAAACTGTCGTTTACTCCAAAGCTACAGAGAAACCCTGTCTCGAAAACCAAACCAAACAAACTAACTGTCATTTGTGTCTCGGGGACAATTATTTCGCCTGGACACAGTAGCTGGAAGCTTCAGTGGGTGCTCATCCACCCCCGACACAGATCCCAACTGTAACGCAAGGTTGCACACTTATAGATCATCACCAGGATGGTCTTTTACTGCTAAATCAGCCACAAAGGGATCAGGAATTGTCGTTCCTGAATTACCCCATGGTCGGTAGATGGCGCTATGGGACCGTACCGACTTTTTTCTCTGTTGTCTGGGGACTGAGACTTTATTCAAGCTAAACCCTTTCTAATAATAATAATAATAATATTCCTGCGCTTTTTCGCGTTTCCTTCTTTATTCTTTTACTATCTTTCCCTTTTAAAGGAGGAAGAAATTGTAGCCTGGAGACAATGAAAAGGGAAGGCCCTCAAGGGGCTGGAATTTCTCTGAACCCCTAAAGCTGGATCTTCCGAGGCCAAGCATCCCCTATCACCATTCTATTCACATGCCTGATTCAGATACACGCATAGATCATAATTTAGCCTGCATCTTGTCTTTATTATTGTTTTATGATTTTTGTTTTATTACAACATATATTATGTAAGGTAGTCGTATCATTGTATTCATATCTTTACCTTTGGAATGTTTGTCAACTATTGTCTTGAATGAATTGTATTCAGAAAATGTGTTACAGCCATAAAAAGCTTAATAATGGGGACTCTAGACTAAAGTACATCTAACGGATATTTTTGGTCTTACCATGACTTATGAGTCCCTCATTAAAGATGCGGGACAATGAAGAGAGAATTTCAGTTCTAAAAGGCTTCCAACTGTGCCTCTAGCTGGACCTAGGTGTGCGCAGCGATAAAGTGAAATACGGTAAAAACTATGGTCTGGGTACTTAAACAAAGGGGACACAATGTGATTAACAGCCAACAAGACACCAGCAAAGGTCCTGGACCAGTCACACATCAAAGGACAGTGAGTCACAATGCTGCAGGTGGAACTAACAGCCAACAGCCAGGGTCAGTCACTGCTGACCAATCAGATCTCAACATGGGCGAGAGGCGCACCACTCAATTCCCTAAGTGGGAGTGCACGTGAGAGCAGTTTGTAATCATCTCCCCGACTGCGCTAGGGGAACATCACAGAGGATGGGATCCCCAACTGGTGGGGCCGAAGATGCGCTTGGAGGATTAACCAAACCCAGAGAAATGGTATCAGTCTTTGGTCTGTGGAAAACACAGTTCTCATAAACAGCCAGCCACTCGCAAGGGCCCGGAGGCAGCCCCTTGGAACCCTGTGTGCGACTTTACTGCTGGATTTCTGCGTCAAATCTGTAAACTTTGGCCATGCCCCTCCTTTTCCCGCATTCCTCACTGGACTGGAATATTCCCTAATAAAGACTGTTTCACTTCACTTCCTGAGGGGGTGTCCCCATCTTTTAATTCTCAGACTTCACTGCCTCAGGTGGACTTTCCGTAACTGTTGAGCTTCTGGCGCCTGAACCCTTGAGCCAGGCTCTCCTGTGCCTTGCGGTGAACATCCTCAGAGACTTCTTTCAGCTCTGGTCCTGTCGCTCGTCATCCAAGTACTGAGGTGTAGAATTCGGGCTGCCTCCAGGGGTTCATGTCATTCTCCTGGTAAGACGCGATTCTGTGAAACACTCACTGCTGGAAAGTAGTGTGTCTGCAGGAACTCTCCAGGATGAATTTGCTTCGGTTATGTGGTCCCATAAAAATCATATCAAAGTCTGCTTTTGGCAGCTGGGAAGGTGGTTTGGAGCCAAGAGGCAGGCAAAGTCCAAAGCCTGTGGAACACACTCCCTGGATGGGCTGGTAGTGCAGTCCCTGCACTCTTCAGGGTGGGACGGGTTTGCATGCTGTCACTTTGTCGTGCAGACTATCTTCCCACAAGCCTCCCTGAACATCACTAAACGCTCATTCACGTTAATGTGTTGGGTGGGGATGCTGGTTAGTAATATAAGGTCTAGGGACTTCCCGGTTAATCGGTATTCATATTTATCAGCATTTGCTCTTGGGATTTCAGGAGCATGTAGTCAGTCTTTACATATTCTGCATGGTTTTCCATTCTCTTGAAGTGTAAGCTGAACTTTGTCATACTGTAAGCAGGATCCCAACACTCTCGGCACCATCTCCTGTTCTGTCTCCTCCCAGTTCCTCAGCTGAGTCGATCAACATAGATCTCTGCTGTACCGCCTCTTCCTGGTGGCACCCTTGCCACCACTGCACAGCTCCTCTTCGCCTGTGGTGTACAGCTAGGGTGCAGCCCCCGCCAGCTTGCTGAGCGCATCCGGGACAGCCTCAGTCTTCATTGTCTTGCAGGCTGCAGCACAGCCCTGCCTGCTCTCTTGTTCCCTGGCTGCAGGTAAGTGGGGGTCTGCTTCTCTTGTTCCTCACCCATGTTTATACCATCTCTGGTATTTTCAGATTCACACACAGAACCTGGATATCACAGGATTCGCGCATAGAACCCGGACATCACCAGATTCAAATACTGAACCTAAATTTCGTCACCAGATTCACACATGGAACCTAGATGACGTCACAGGATTCACTGAACCTAGCACCTACCTAGGCGGTGCCTATCTAAGCAGAGAGAAACTGCTCACTGCTCAGCACAAGAGCATCCGCCAGTACCAACTGCGAGTCCTGTGGGAGGACTCGATCGGATACTCGGGCCCTGGGCCCTCCAGGATGATGAAGACACAGCTGGCGAAGATGCCTCTCAGATGCCCATGGGCCAGTATCCGGAGTCCCAGCTGTGCAGGGCTAGAGTTCAGAGACGCCCTCCAAGAGACACAATCACATTAGAAAACTAAGGAAGCACACACTTGCTAGCTTCAGGCTTTCGGAGAAGGCGCTGCCCACCAGTTCAGCCTGGCTTTGCACTCTGACTCCTCCAGAGTTTGTAAGATACCAGTACCTCCTCTGCTGAGGGCGGAGAGAAGGAGAGCTGGAGAGATGGTGGGGACCGCTTGCTTCTCGGGGTGCCTCGTAATTTACATTAGCACTCAACTGCACTTCGTCTGGCTTATCATTTTTAAAAATATCCCTTCTTTTCAATTTTGCACCTGAAATTTGTGAACAGTTTGATTGGTGTGTTTCAGAAACATTAGAATTCTCTTTTTGTTTTACTATGAGTATTACGTTTGCATGTCGTGTGTGTGTGTGTATGTGTGTGTGTGTGTGTGTGTGTGTGTGTGTGTGAGAGAGAGAGAGAGAGAGAGAGAGAGAGAGAGAGCATGCCCGTGCACGTGAGCATGCCGCAGACCATGTGCGAAGGTCAGAGGGCAAATTTTAGGAGCCGATTCTGGGCTCAAAACCAGGTCCTGGAATCTTGCACGGCCCTACTGAACCATCTGACCAGCTGTAGACTTTCTGAAAATGCACCGCATACTGCTATGGATGCAGCAGGCAGGCACTGATGCAAATTGTAAAAACGTGCCTGTGGGCAGTTAACGTTGGATAATTAGTTTATTTCAACCTCTGTTCATAACAACAGTACATGGACAACAATGATTATGTCCGGAGTAGCTCAAAGCGTTTTCACCCCTTCTCCATCCCGTAGATTGCTGCATTCCATCCTCTCTCCAGAACCCAGTGATTACTCTGGGGAGGAAAAAAACAAATGGGCAGTCACTTTGACAAATGCAAAACTTTTAAAAACTGTGCAGGTAAAGCTTCTTTCAAAAACATTTTTCAAATTGATTCCTGTCACTGCTGTAATTAAAATATAGCTAGAGCTTTAATGCCCAATATGAGTGTTATTCTCACCAAATCTTTCTCTCCATGATTAATGCTCACGAACCTCACACTCTGATTGAGATTTATCATCTGTATTATAAACGTATTGGATACACATTGCTCCATCATCACATCTGGAATAGCCTGTGCTCAGCTGATGAACACAGATGTGCAGAGCTGCCCCGACATCTCCGCCCTCCCCTCTGCCACCATCAGTCACTACCAGCAAAGCGAGTTCAGTGGGGACTCGGTGTCCAGCACAAGCAGAGGGTGTCACCTTTTTGGTTTTTGTTTTTTTTTTTTTTTTTTTTTTGATGATTCTCGCACCAGTGAGAACCAGCTGTTCACCTGGCCAGCTAGAGGGGAAGAAAACCAGTTTGAACCCAATCCTGTCTGTCCTCTCAGTTCTGCCTGCCCTGTTTGAGTGGGGTCACTAGTAACCAACTTCAGGCTTTTGTCATTCACACACCCCTCAAGCTGGCCTAGAATTCACTAGGTAGCTACAGGTGGTGCAAACTCACAAGGCCATTTCCACGTGCTGTGATTTCAGGTGTGAGTCCATTCCCAGCTTGATGTTTATTGATAAACATATATGTTCATTTCTTCCTCAAAACCCGTGGAAGTAGAAGACTAGCTACTTTCTTATCTTAAGATAAACAGACATGCTAGTTTGGAGGAAATAGGAAACTTTTGTTAGTAAAGGCAAGACCAGACTATCATAATGAGAAATTGGGTTACAAAGAATCAAATCAGCAGGTCAGAGGCCTGAGAGTGTCCTACCAAGGGGGGAAGGTCATGCACACATCTGTGCACTGGAGAGACTGGAAGCAGAAGCAGCAGCTCATAGAGCTGTGGCACAGCAAATGATTTATTCATAGGAGAATGTAGACAGAATACAGAATATAGGCATAAACTCCTTTTTTACCCTTTTGTATTAAACTTTATGACATTAGGTCTGGAGCCTTAAGAATAATACGTTGTACATACATGCAACAGACTCTGGGCTAGATTGCGTGTGTCTGGGAACTCATTCATATTGCAAGCCGGCATCCAGATTTCATTTGCTGTAGCCAATGGCATGGACTTAATGCCTGCTCAAACTGCAACGATCTTTTTAATTTTCTAACTGGACTACAACTCTTTCTTCTAAAAATTATTTATTTAAGAAAATATTATTTTTCAATTATTTCAAAATAAATTAATTTTGTTTTGTGTGCAAACACAATGATGGGAATGGGATGAGGGAGATAGAGTGTCTTCCTTCCTTTATTTCCTGGATTACAGTGCTGTTTATACTATTTCTGTTCGTCTCTGATTGGCTCTTGAACAGCCCACATTTCCCTGTTTCACTCTAGTTCTGGCTTTGGTCTTCTATTGATTGTGAAGATAAGGCTCTGTACTAAGTAGCAAATAGAAAGCCTGAAGCATACGTATTTATTGAGTACGCGATAACTAAAATGCTGTATTGGCTGCTCTACACCAGCTGCTCAGCTCTCATGCTCAGCATCCTCAGGAGTGCTGGTTCATCCTGAAGTTAAGCAGATGTCCAAACATGAAATAAATGATGGAGTAGAGACCACGTTTGCATTTCTCTGGCATCCAAACTCTTGTTTCCCATGGAAATGTGCTTTAAGTTAGAAGTGATTTTGAAATGCTTTTCATAATAGTAACCTCTGAATTTTACCCGAGACCCCAGAGATGGGTACAGGAAGAGCGAGAGAAGGGACGGCAGAAAAAGCCCAGAAAACTGGAAACGGTGTTTAACACTGTAAGGGTGCAGCGCAGAAAGTTTTGTTTCATCTTTATCTTCTGTTCCTTTCCCAACCCTAGTTACTGATCTTAATTGTGTTCTCTGGCTCCTCGCTGATACCCCAAAGAGGCAAGTTGTTCTGTTCTAAGTTAGGTCCCTTAGATGCTTTAGATGTAATAAATTGTCCAAATATCTCCAAATCCTCTTAGCCATTCTTGTGTCCTCCCCCCACCCCCACTCCCCTGAACCCCCCTTCCTTTCTCTCTCCCTCCTTCCCTTGGCAATGCAGGCAGGGGACCAGTTCCCAAGACTTGATTCCTTAATGAATGGAAAGCTACAAGCCCTGCCCTTGGGGAGCACCTGAAGCCAGCTCCCTGCAGCTTCTAAGTTCATAGTTGCTGGCCACCAAGGATACTTGGCATTAGAAGTGGCTGCAGTTTTACATGTCAAATCCTCTAGGAAAAGACTGTTTATACCTTTCTCGAGTTTTTCTATAATTTTTAACTCCTGTTGAGCCACTCTTCTTTACACTGCAGCTTGTTCGGAAAGGCAGTCAGCCGGAAATGACACCTAAAGAACAGACATTCTGAGCTGGTGGACGAGAGAAATGACATCCTAAAGAACAGACCTTCTGAGCTGGTGGACGAGAGAAATGACACCTAAAGAACAGACCTTCTGAGCTGGTGGACGAGAGAAATGACACCTAAAGAACAGACCTTCTGAGCTGGTGGACGAGAGAAATGACACCTAAAGAACAGACCTTCTGAGCTGGTGGACGAGAGAAATGACACCTAAAGAACAGACCTTCTGAGCTGGTGGACGAGAGAAATGACATCCTAAAGAACAGACCTTCTGAGCTGGTGGACGAGAGAAATGACATCCTAAAGAACAGACATTCAGAGTTGGTGGATGAGAGCCTCCTGAGCCTTAAGCTGTTTGGTGCTGGTGATTGTCTGTTCCACACAGAGCTCTCTGTTCAATGTAGTGTGCACTTACGCCCATTCAGGTTCCAAATGGACTGTTAGTGTTGGGGACTCATACACTTCATTGCATCTGAACATTAATCTACAACATTACAGACAGTACTGCATCTGGACTTTTCCAAATTCTGCTCCATCATACACAGCACTGCACATAGGCTCCCCCAGACTCTACCACATCATATACAGCATCGTGTCTAGACATCCCAAAACTCTACCACATCACATACAGCATTGCATGTGGGCTCTCCCAGACTCCCACATCACACACAGCACTGCATCTGGGATCCCCCAGACCCCACATCACACAGCACTGCATCTGGAGTACCCCAGACCCCCATATCACACACAGCGCTGCATCTGGGCTCCCCAGGCCCCATTTCCTACTATATGATGTTTTTTTCTTTTTCTCCAGCACAAATACTGACCACATTTTACATCTGTTTGTTTGTTTGTCTGTTTATTTGTTTGTTTATTCCTGCTGGCAAGGAAGGCACCAGGTCTCATTACATTACAGATGGTTGTGAGCCACCATGTGGTTGCTGGGAATTGAACTCAGGACCTCTGGAAGAGCATCCAGTGCTCTTACCCTCTGAGCCATCTCTCCAGCCCCACTTTTTATATCTTCTGGGCAGAGAAATGATCCATTTTCTCATAGCTCAGTATGAAAAAAATATGACTTACAGTTTCCATCATGATATAAACTGATTAATAGCCTAGTCCTAACATTTATAGTACCCCTAATTCCCTGAATGTAGGCAATTATTCCTTTACAAACCATTTTTTAATGTTTAATAAAGCTAAGATGTGATCTTGTGAAATCTTTCCTGCACTCTTCCATTTGGAATTCACCTCTAACTGAGTTTTTACTCCTGCGGCCCCAAAAGTGCTGCTCTTTCAGCCAAGTCATCAAAACCAAGATGCTTCAATTTAAAAATAAATAAAACCAAATGTAATCTTCAAGTGCTCGGCATTCCAGAAGTTTGAATGCTGTCCTAATTCTCTATGAGAATGACATCTAAATGTAGGGGAAACTCAAAATTATGTATTATATAATCACCTGGATGTCATACTACTGGTATTAAATGAATTTGAAAAATGTAAAGGATAGGGGATTTTTAAAAAAAAAAGTCATTTCTAATTGATATTCAATGTTCTGTTGTCTTTTCTCCCAACATTTTGTCCTTTTATTTTTACTTAATATTGTACTATGACTAAAACAAAAACTCTTAGTCATGAAACTGTCTGTTTCTCACTGGTCAGCTTATGTTCCTCCTCCTCTTGTTGGGCAGTCGGGTTATTTCTAGTTTGTCAGTGTAAATGAGGAAGAGACACATGTCAGATGCACTTCTGCAATATTTGAATTATTTAATTGTGCGATCCCTATTTTACCTCATATATGAGAAAATCAACACAATGGATTATAGGCGTGAGTGTAAGTGCTGAGACATTAGAGCTCCTAACAGAAAGCACTGAGAGGTCTACAACATTGGTCTTCACCATGATTTCACGGACATGATTTCAAAAGCACAAGAAACAGAAGAGAATGGACAGGGAAGACTTCCAAAGCTTAAAATCTGCACATTAAAAATGAAAAACAGATAAAAAATGAAAACTAATATTTGCAAAACATTTATTTAATGACATGTTCATATCCAAAATCTAAAAGGAATTCCCAAGATCCATGTGACAAAACAAAACCATGGAGTGTAAGACCCTCACCCCTTATTCTCAAAGGGGCGAGAAGAAATTTCCTAGCAGAATGTTTTTTCAGGAAGATAGTGGCCTTCCTCTCTCCCACCCAGGAGATTCTGAGCACAAGGTCACTTAGGTCAGCCCAGCCAGCCACCTGGTACAGGCTGATAAAGATGGCCTAACTCAAAACCAGTAGCCTTGCTCTAAAAAGAACAAGGAAAAAGCTGACTTGGCAAAATGGGAGGGAGCAAAAGTTCTTGCACCCATGCCAAAGCATCTTCAAAGAGTCTCTTTGTAGTTATGCCTTTAAAAGCTTACCCCACAGAGGAGATACAACTCCTCTCTACCTCACTGCAGCGGGGTCAGAGATGAGTTCCAAACATGTTTATATTATGCTGATTAAACCTTGCTTATTACAGTCTGGGCCTCTCTGGTGGTCTCTCTCTGGGGGTCGTAAACTGAGCACAACATGGAGTAATAATTTTTAGCGTCTGTAAGAAGTCCCCAAAAGACCACCAGTCATGATGCAGTCAGCATGAGCATTTATTAGACCACATGCACGTGGGGTCACACACCTGTACAACATGGTGACAACCCTGAGGAGGGACCTGTGAGCTCCTTTTAAGCACAGCTACAGGATTTTTGTGTGTGTATGTGACAAGGTTTCTTTGTAGCTGTTGAGTTGTTGGAGCCAGCCATGATAATAAGCTATGTAGGGGCAGGACACCCAAAGGAAGTTTTTTACTTCCAACCATTATCACCTGCCAGGGTAGGACTCAGGCCATTGATGAATTTAAATGAAGGCCTGAGTCTCAGTAGTTTACCTTGAACCAATATCTGGTTGCAGGAAGAACCACAAGCTGAGATTACCCAACCTCCACCCAAGAACAGACCATTCAAGGAAATGCCTAACATTCCAACCACTATAGATAGGACCACCACCTGGAACACACTCACCAGAACACCCCTAGACAAATGTCAGGGGTCCTAAAACCTCAGAAACCCCTCACCCCTATTCTAATTGAGCTCGGGGCTCTCCATGTATTCCAATACGTTGGACATATGGAGAGACTGAGTTTGCAAACTTGTTTAAAATAAAGGCTCTTTGCTTTTACATATGGGACTCGTTCTCCTTGTTGGCTTTTTGAGGACTTTGTGGAATTGGGCATAACAGATCCTATCCCGGATCTTGCTTTGTAGACCAGGTTGGCCTCCAATTCACAGAGATCTGCCTGCCTCTGCCTCCCGAGGACTAGGATTAAAGGCATGCACCACCAGCGCCCAGCTAACTATAGGAATCTTTAAAAGCAGTGTAACCATTCTATTTAGGATTGGCTTATACAATCATATTAGTACATTTTTAATTGGTTAGGGCTAGCAGGGTGGGCTAAGGCTATAGTTTTTCCATTCCTGCCCAAGTCTGGTCAAGTCCCAGGCTTTGTCCTTATATGGTTATCACATATTGGGGGGATGGTGTTTGTCCTTATATGGTTATCACATATTGGGGGGATGGTGTTTGGCCCAGGACTAATACTTGCAGGAACTGAGGCATTTTTTTAACTGAGTTATTAGGGGCCTGTGATGATATTTGCCTGGCTTTTTCAATAATGCAGCTAAAAATTAGCAAAGGAAATGATCTTTTACTGTTTTATTACTGTCAAGAGAGTCCATGAGCAAAGCATCTTTATAAAAGAAAGTATTAATTGGAGCTTGTTTCCAGTTTCAGAGGTTTGGTTCATTATCAGCATGGGGGCAGGTATAGCACTGGAGAAGTAGCTGTGAACTGTATCCTGATCTGTAGGGAGACAGAGACAGAGAGAGAGAGAGAGAGAGAGAGAGAGAGAGAGAGAGAGAGAGAGAGAGAGTGAGAGAGAGAGAGAGAAGACTAGACCTTAGCATGAGCTTTTGAAACCTCGAAGCTCACCCCACCCCCATGACACTCTTCCAACAAGGCCACACCACCTAATTTTCTCAAATAGTGTCACTTCCTGGTAAATAACTATTCACACAGACGAGTCTGTGGGGGTCATTTGTATTCAAATTGCCACCCTGAGAAATTGCCACACTGACATCCAAAGGGGTTGTACCAGCTTGCATTCCCACTAGTAATGCAGAAGTATTCTCTTTATCCTACAACCTCTCCAGCATAAGATGTCATCAGTGCTTTTGATCTTGACCATTCTTATAGGTGGTATAAGATGGAAATTCAGAGTTGTTTTTTTAATTTTATTTATTTATCTTTTATTTCTTTGTTTTTTTCAAAACAGGGTTTCTCCGTAGCTTTGGTGCCTGTCCTGGAACTAGCTCTTGTAGACCAGGCTGGCCTTGAACTCACAGAAATCCACCTGCTTCTACGTCTGAGTGCTAAGATTAAAGGCAAGCAACATGGTCGCCTGGTTTCAGAGTTGTTTGGATTTGCATTTCTCTGATGGCTAAGGATGTTGAGCATTTCCTTAAGTGTCTTTCATCCATCTTAGATTCCTTTGTTTAGGTCTGTACTCCATTTTTTTTATTGGATTATTTGTTCTTTTGATGACCAATTTCTTGACTTCTTTGTATATTTTGGAGATCAGATCTCTGCCTGATGTGGGGTTAGTGAAGATCTCTTCCCATTCTGTAGGCTGCAGTTTTGTATTGTTTACCATGTCCTTTGCTTTACAGAAGCTTCTCAGTTTCAGGACATTCCATTTAGTAATTGTTGTCTTCAGTGTCTGTGGTACTGGAGTTAAATTTAGGAAGTGCGTTCAAGTGTACTTTGTGCTTCTCTTCTATGAGGTGCTTCTCTTCTTCAGTGTGGTTGGTTCTATGTTGAGGTCTTTGATCCATTTGGACTTGAGTTTTGTGTATGACAATAGATATGGATCTATTTTCATTTTTCTACATGTTGGTAACACAAATACCAATAATATTACAACAAAATATGTTGATAAAATACCCTTATTGTTTTTCAAAAATAACTATACCAGCTCTCAATTCTGATGGAAAGTCTGTTTTACCATATCCTTGATTTTATATACAAGCATCGTATATATTTTGCTGATCTATGATTAATACAATTGGGACTTTCTCCTGAGTTCCCCATAACATTCTGATGATAGTTTACTGGATAAGAATTTACCTCACTCATTTTTTATTAGAAGCTTAATATTTAAATTATGTGAGGACTCTCCACAAAATATTTTCAAATAAACTAAGCCACCACCATGTACAAAGTACTTTATACAAAGAACTGTGCCCAGTGTTGTAGAAATATAGCTCCTGTTTCAAAATAGCTGCTCCCCAGTAGAAGAGGTATAGTCCATTCGTTTCCTGCTCTTCTTTAGTAATTGCATAAATAATATGGAACAAAGAGTAGTGAGATAAATAAAGGAGATGTGGTTAATAAGAGGACCTCATAGAAAAAAATTTTGATTTAATGGAGATATTTAATATAAGTTGTTTTGAGTCCTGACCTTGCAATAAGAGAAATAAAATGCTCAAGTAGAGCCTTAAACTCATGAGACTCAAGATCCCTCTACAGGAGGGTTTGGCATAAGTGGAACTTCCTTTAGAAATGATTGTGAACTGGCTGTGTAATGGAAGAAGTCATGTGATTCTGGTCACCATTCCACTAAAACCAATAATGTCCATAGTGTTTCAGTTAAAATAGATAAACATCGGCGTTCTCCTTTACAAACACTGTTGATTCTTATCTACCTCTTTCTCACAATGAGATGACACTGATCCCTAAAAGTGCCCCCAAAGGAACAGCCAAGGCCTTAGCCCACTAGGATGTAAGCCCTGTTTATTCACATGGCAAGCAAAACAAAAATGAAAAGATATTCTGGTATATCTTGGTGACATCTCTTTGTCACAATCTAGACACTGAATCTAGAGACTGTTAACTGCAGGAAATATAGAACTATATAAATTTACTTTAAAATCATTGAAAATTCAAGTTTAAAATTTAGTACCACATTTGTATGATTCATGTTTCAACTACAGGCTATTCCATGTGGCTCGCACATGGCAAAGAGCATAGACAGGAGGAAGCTCATCACTGCGAGGAGGTCTGTTAGACAGGATTTATCTAGTGCTGGGCAGCCAAGTGGCTCATGACCATTGCTATTTTCATGCACCAGCTCTTGAAAATAGGTCACGAGGCTGTCAGTAATCTATAAATTTTATAATTATGGATGTAATATTTAAACTTTAGGGACAATGAAAAGGGAACTCATTATCCCATTTTCTATTATAAATTGTAATATTCATAGACTATCAATTATTTCTAGTACATAATATTTTTTTTAAAGTATTCTGCAAACTAGGTGTGGTTGCATATGCCTGTAATCCCAACATTTGGGAGGGAGAGAAAGAAGTGGGCACTAGTGGAACCCCTGTTCCTAAACAAATAAACTTTGATCTAGAATAAAAGCAAAGACTATGAAAACCTCAGAGTTGACATATATAACCCTGCTAAGGTTTTTCCGTTATAAATAAAGCGATTGTCTCTCCTGAATGTTTTCTTGCCTCAGTGATGAAGTTTCCCTTTTGTTTGGATGATGATTCCTCTAAACAGCTGCCTATTTGGGCTGTCATCTTGACTATATTATGAATACTCCCAGCACATTTTACCTTAACTTTGTTTGAGGAAACACCAGGAATTGCTGGGCTTGTAACTTCAGTAACTGATGTGGGAGGGTCTTCTATCTATGTGTTACTTTCATTGGTTAATAAAGAAACCGCCTTGGCCCTTTGATAGGACAGCAGCTTAGATAGGCAGAGTAGACAGAACATAATGCTGGGAGAAAGAAGCAGATCCAGGCAGTTGCCATGATTCTCTAACCCGAGACAGACATAGGCTAGAATCTTTCCCGATAAGCCACCACCTCCTAGTGCTACATACATTAATAGAAATGGGTTAAGCAAGATTTGAGAGTCAGCCAAGAAGAGGCTAGATATAATGAGCCAGGCAGTGTTTAAAAGAATACAGTTTTCATGTTATTATTTTCCGGGCTAAGCTAGCCGTGCCCGAGCTGGGAGGGACAAAAAGCAGGCCTGCTTGCCTCATCACTACAAGTAACTATTAAGGACATCATGAAGTTGGTCTCTTCCACAGAGAGCTAGCTAGAACATTATTGAGTTGAGATCTATTTATTTCCTTCCCTACTGACACTCACTTTGGGAATTGTAGGCTTCACTGCTCCTACAGAGTCCCTGTGGTACCTGTGCAAAATGGCAGCCTGCTCCACTTGGTGCCTCTGCCCTTGAGATCTTTGGAGGTTGCTCAGCAGCAGCCTGAGCAGAAGCTTTAAGGGAGACAAAAGCAGAACTTTTTTTGGTCATCAATCATCTAAAGATTCCAATTCTTACCATGAAGTCACACACACCATATTTGTAGATGAATGTCCAGGAAGTTCTGGGCATGGATATAAGGACAATGCATTCCTCACTGATTTGACTGTTCCTAGAATCACTGACCTTATCATCTCCACTACAATAACCTGAAATAAAGACCATTTATCACTCCAGAATTTAACTATGATTGCTTTAGAAGTCTTAAGGGCCTTGGGAGACAGCTCAGTGGGTAAAATGTTTACTTTCTCAAGCCTGGGACCTGAGTTCAGATTCTAAGCACCTATGTAAGAGCCGGGCATGGAAGCATGTGCCTGTAACCATGGAGCTGGGTAGTCAGGGAGTAGAAGGAACAGAGACAGCAGAAAGCAGAGCTCACTGGACCAGCAAGATTCAGGTTCACTGAGAGAACTTGTCTCAGAAGGAAGGAGGGAGGGCCACTGATAAGGATCTGTAACAGGTGAAGGCATTTGACACACAAACCTGATGAAGAAGTTTTTAATTCCTGGAACTTACATAAAAGTGGAAGGAGAGAATTGACTTTACAAAGTTGGCTTCTGGATTCTACAAGTTCGTGCATACATCATGCATACACATGTGCACAATAATATTATAAATTTTTAACTTAAAAATAAAGTTGGGAACAATGGAGAAAGACACCCAAATGCTGACCTCTGACTTCTGCTTAAACAGGATAGGCACACACATATCCTTATTCATATATTACACACACATACAGTGCTCCAGATATATCAAAGGCACAGATTGTTCCATGGTTTCTAGAAATTTTCCTCAATAGTAGTCATGGAAAACTGAGAAAGCAAATAGTGACTAATTATTCCCTCCCAGAAGGAAAGGGTATTGCTATAAGAAATAATAAATAATCTATCAAAGTATCTGAAATGGTGAGTGGTATGACAGAATTATGAGACCATCTCTTATTGTTCAAATCTACCTGCTTTTTGTCAAAGGCACTAATGCCATTTACTAAAACACGTGACAGCCATTATTCTGTGCCATTGGTTCTAAGTGACTTAAGAATGTCTGCATTTTCTAATGTAAAGAGGCTGCTTTACATATGAACTTTGTGATCATTACAGTTTAGATAAATGGGCAAGCAAGCTAGAGAGCTCAGCACCCACCAGGAGGAAAATAGGAAAAAGAAAGAAAAGGTCAGAAGTATTGAGTTAGAGCTCAAGGAAGCAGGCGCTCAGCACTGGAAGCAGCTGGAGGAGCTGTCTGGTGGAGGGCATCAGAGAAGAACAGAAATACTCTGAGTCCAGCACAGTCATCAGCTTTAGCGTCTGTGCCAGTGTTTGAAAAAAAGAATGAGACTTCACATTGCTCAAACAACTTGTCCCCTTACAGGATGAGGCTGAAGCTCAAACAGGGATGGGTCAATGGTGGGTATGACCACACCTTTACAACCTATGCTGTCAGTGCTTGGATGTTCATATTCTTGGCCCTGAATTTAAATATTTAATACCTCCTTCAAGACCCCAGAGATGGACTTGTAAGTTCCCTGAATCTCTTTGCCCCTCTTTTGAATGTGTCCTCATTGAACTAAACTCCTTTATGCTTTTCCTTTTAGATAAACTCTTTTTTAAATCAGCATATATACTTTATTTAGACCACAAAACAATCTATATAGTCAAAATAATGGGAACTCAACAAATTTTTTAAGTGAAAATGTTGACATAGAAAGTGGTCAAGATAAGGGGAAAGGGAATAAACTATAAGAGTAAAATTTTTATTCATTGTAAATAAATCAATAATAAATAAGAATAAATAAATCAGAAAAAAAAAGAAAATGAGAAAAGAAAAGTTATGTACTTTCTGACTAGATGGAGGAGGGTCATCTGTCTATCTGTTGCTTTCATTGGTTAATAAAGAAACTGTCTTGGCCCTTTGATAAGACAGAAAATTAGGTAGGTGGAATAAACAGAACAGAATGCTGGGAGGAAGAAGGCAGGGAGCCAGATGCTATGGGTCCAGCCACCAGGTCAGACATGCTGAATCCTTCCTGGTAAGCCACCACCTCATGGTGCTACACAGTTTATTAAAAATGGGTTAAGCAAGATGTGAGAATTAGCCAATATGAGGCTGAAACTAATGGGCCAGGCAGTGTTAAAATGAATACAATTTGTGTGTTGTTATTTCCGGGGCTAAGCTAGCCATGCAGGAGCCGGGCAGGACAAAAAGCAGGCCTGCTTGCTCCTATCTCTAAACTGACTTAGAACACAGAAGTGGGCAGACATAGCAACTAGCATCTGTAATGAATCAACCAAAAGGAGCTTCTGGGTGTGAGGAAGTCTGGCCTTCCTGGCAAGAATAAAGACAGTCTAGAGGCAATTATGCCCACCCTTTGCCTATCAGACTTTTGAAAACATGAACCAAAAGAAAATGGTATTTCCCCAGGAAGGTCATGTCAGGGGAAGGGAAAGGCGGGGTCTTCAGTGCCACCCAGATGATGAGCTTTTTTCTGAAAATAGATTTTCCGCTTGCCACAGCACCTAGTATGGAGATGGGAGTAGAGATGCCGATGGTGGGTGGGGTCACGAGGTCAGCAACAGGGCTTGGTCATGCACACCCATGAGCCTTTTTACACATTATTCTTCATGGAACTTTCTGCTACCACATCTCACCCCTGAGCACCGTGCTCCTAAAACAGTTTCTTTTGATGAATGGAAGGGGGATATTCAGTCATTTTCCTGTAATTCACACTGATGAATTCCTGCCTGAGAGTGACTTAAGACTCCATGCTGTTTCTTCTATTGCATGAGGAGGACGTCAGGTTCTTTTGTAGTAGGAGTTGGATGAGATCTCTGTATCATGGGGAGTTTAATGATGTTGTAATATATCTTACTACAGGGTTTAAGCAATAGGAATCAGTGGCCTCAGAAAGGGCAAGAGCCAGGACAGTGGTGGCCATACTTGATCCAGCACAGCCATCTTCTGTAGTTAGATTCCAGGGATGTGTTCCCTTGTATTGCTTAAGAAAACAAAACAAGCAAAGAAACACCATAGTGATGGTTATCTGTTGACAGTGTAGCGAAATTAAAGAGAAGAAAATGAACCCAGTGGTGGAACAGATTCAAAGGGGAAACAGCGCAAGGTTGTAATCACTGAGAACTGGCAGCATCAAACATAAATAATAAGAAGAAAACCAAAGGATAGAGTATGATTACAAATATAAATATAAATATGTGTATGTGTACACACATATGGAAAGAGAAAAGAGAGAAGGAGAGAGAGGAGAGATTAAATGTAGCTGCTCTGGAGTTAATGCTTCTCCCGGAAGCCATAGGTTGTGAAGACACCAATGCTGTGACAGGTGTGGGGTACCTTTGTTTGTGTTATTGATCATAGGTGTCCCAGAGACTCCCAAAGCAATGCAGCCTATTGTCATTGCCCTCTGTTCCCCACCAGAACTTGATGGTATGACGCTATTGCTTGACATCACCACAGTCTTTGGTCATAGGACTTGGAGAAAATAAACTAGTGCACACACGGATGCTTATTCCCTGCTGGCTAGCTTTCATGGCACCATATGGTGCCAGAAAGGGTGCCAAGATAGAGGAGTCATCAACAATCTTAGCAGCTCTGACCCTGTGAGATACAGTAATGATGGGCCTGAGAAGACTGCCTATGGGCACAACAGTGATACAAATGTGGTGGGAATAGCCAATTGATTGTCCTATTGGATTTAAGGCATGTTGCAAAGGGGGAAGACCTTCCTTTTTATAGAACAGTTCCTGATACTGTAACTCCGCCCAAGATTGCATGGTTGGGGAACACCTAGGCCCTAGAGGAGAATTTATTAGCAGTCTGTTACTTGGATATAAGGATTGAGAGTCAAAAATAGACAACAGATTCCTTTAGGCAGACAAATGAAAGCTCTGTTTGTTGAAACATCTGGCATTTTTCTTTATCCAAATTATTCTGAATAATAAGGGAGTTCTCCTTCTCAGTAGTGGGGAATTTGAATGTTTCCCAGCATAAAGAATTTGCTTGGTGGTCCAAAGACCAACAACCAAACATTAGGTGGAGCCCAGGGAACCCAACGGAAGAGGGGGAGGAAGGATTGTAGGAGCCAGAGGGTTCAAGGACACCACAAAAACACCACCCACAGAGTCAACTAAATATACTCACAGAGACTCACAGCGACTGGAATGACAACCAGGGACCCTGTGTAGGTCTGACCTCTGCACATATGTTATGTCCATGTAGCTTGACATTCCTGTGGGACTCCTAACAGAGGGAGCTTGGGCTATTTCTGACTCCTTTGCCTGCTTTTAGGACCTTTTTCCTCCTGCTAGGCTGCATCATCCAGACTTGATCTGAGGGTATGTCTGCAGTCTTACTGTAACTTGGTATGCCATGCTTCATTTATATCCCTGGGAGGCCTGCTCTTTTCTGAAGGGAAATGGAGGAGGAGTGGATCTGGGGAAGAGGTAAGGTTGTGAGAAGGGACTGAGAAGAAAGAAAGGAAATTGTGTTAGGGACTTAATGTATTAGAGAAGAATAAATAAAGAAAAAAATCAACCACAAAAGCAACAGAGAGAGAGAGAGAGAAAGAGAGAGAGAGAATTGACTTGAATAAGATGAGAAGGTTGGGTGATCATATATAA
The DNA here is from genome assembly GCF_037038515.1 of Microtus pennsylvanicus. Classification (NCBI taxonomy): domain Eukaryota; kingdom Metazoa; phylum Chordata; class Mammalia; order Rodentia; family Cricetidae; genus Microtus; species Microtus pennsylvanicus. The sequence goes on from NC_134588.1 coordinate 25,677,340, forward strand.
GAAACACACGGCTAATTAATGGGTATAATATTAAAGTCTCTAAAAAAAGACTTTATGTCTATCATCTAAGGAACTATTATCAGCATAAAAATCCCCTGACATTGGTCAGCTTATAATTTGAGTTTTGAAGATGTAATTTTTTTTATTGATTAGGTCTGTACAGCTGCATACATGTATGTAATGCTTTCTCATTACTCTCAGTATCAATCTTTGTCTTCCTCCCACCCAGCCAACACCCACATCCTACAGACCTCTCTCCCACATTCATGCCTTTCTGGGTTTTTGTTTGTTTTTATTCACTCTGTTTAACCCAGTGACCATGGGTTTGGGATTATCAACTGGAATCTGGTGAGCTCTCCCAGAGTTCCTAACTGAAGGCCATGACTCCCCTTCTCCCACAGGCTGTCTTAGCCAATAGTGGAGGGGTACGACTTCATGAACCTCTCTTTTCAATACTGTTGACAGAGCCAGCCTTGTATAGGCCCAGTTTCATAATCTCAATGGCTATGTCATACCCAGAAGATTACAATAAAACATTTATAGTGCCATTAATTTGTTCAACCAACCCAAAGAATTAAGGGTGGTAAATGCAGTGAAATTGTTATATAACAGAACAAATTTAACAAAAAACACTTGTCTGGTAAAATGAGTTCCATGATAGCTATAGTATGTGCCATGTGAAAATAATTCTTTCTAACTCAATTTTTCCCCTGCTGAGACAATGGCTTCCCAACAGGAAAAGCATCAACCCAACAGGAAAACAAATCCATACTAAGACATATTTACATACTTATATCAGAGACATTTGGACAAAGTCTAACTGCCAAGTTTCCCAAGGTCCTTTCAGTTAAGAAAAATTGTGTCCAAGGGTGTAGTAAATAAACCACTGAGATAGCTGCTCCATGTCGGGAGAAAGATTTTTATGTGGATGAGGGAGAGAGAGAGAGAGAGAGAGAGAGAGAAAACCTTCATGGGCATCGGGAAGGATCCAGGTGCAGAGACCGAATAGACTGAACATGGCCATGGCCAGCAGACTTGACATGGCCAGGGCTAAGGAAGCAGGAAAAAGAAGCAAAAGGGAATCGTGAGAGTAGTGGGGGAGGGGAAACGCTTGCCATTACACAGAGAATGAATGGGTATCAGAGGAGTGTAACCACCCAGCGGGTCAGTTAGTCTAGGGTTGTAACCCGCCTGGCAGGTCAGTTATTCCAGGGTCCCGAAGAAGTGCTATCTGAAAAAGACATGGGCAAGAGAGAGGAACGAGGACAAGCAAAATTCTCTTGCCAAAGCCTCCGTTTATTAGCGTAATGGTTGTGACTTATATAGTCCCTGGATGAGGAATTTGGCTTGGGATGGGGGCAGGGGGCAGGGGCAAGGGATGTTGCCGGGGCAGCAATGGTCACGAGTCGACACTTGGTCAGGAGTCATCGGTCACTAGGTCACGAGTCCTTGGTCAGGAGGTAACGAGTCGACACACCTAGTTCTCTATGCAAGCAGAATCGTTCCTTTTGTGATTCCAACCACAAACAGTTCTCTAGATAGTTGGAATGTGGGGCAGGTTCTGCTAACAGATAGCTCTCAAGATAGTTGGGTGTGGGGTGGGCTCTGCTAACAAACAGTTCTCAATACAGGTGGGGTGGGGGGGTTTTTCAAACATCCCCAAGACAATGGTCCCAGCAATACTTTTGGGGGAAATCGCTCCTGACAGAGTAGGGAAGCCTGGGGGGAGGGGGTGGAGGTGAAAGAGGCCAGGATCCTAGTGCAGACTTTGACTGTGTAAAGGTCCCTGTGAATGGGGACTGTAGGGTCCTGAAGGATAGCATGGACCTTGATGTGCTGGCAGGTGCCACAGGTGCCCATTCATGGAGAGCCATGTGTCCTTGCTGCCAGAAGCAGGAGAAATGGCTCATTTTGACAGAAAGGAGCACGTTTCACAAGTTCGTGAGGACACTGGCTTTTATCGAACCACCAGAAATCCTTTTATAGTCCAGGCTGAGCTGAGCCAAGACTGTCATTTCTAGATGCAGGCACTCCCGAGGCCTAACAGAAATGCTCTTGGGTCCCATATAGTGGCTTAGCAGTCTTATGTTTGGGACAAACAGAAGACCTGGAGTTTATCTTTAGAGTTATTTTTAAGGAAAGCCCCAAAAATATTATTTGCCCCAAGAATATATTTGATGCCCAGGAAGTATACACACACACACACACACACACACACACACACACACATATATGCATATATATTCCAGAAGAGGACGAGGAAATTAGTCATTTAGAGGTATTGTAGGATTAGAGGTATTAAGATCCCATCCAAAGCTTATGGTGGAGATTGAAACTGTTCCCCTTCTATTACCAAACATCCGTGTCTCATTTGGGCACCATTTATGACCACGACGAAAGCTGGGGATGAGTGTAATGAACAGGACTAAGTCCTTCAGGGCTCACTGTACCACACAGCGCAGACATCTTTGCTGTCCCATCACCCATGTTGTTGTTTTAGCTTCGTTAGTGTTTGTTTTAGAATGTTCTAGGATCTTAATAATGACTAATTGAGTAAATGGATGGCATCCAGAAATTCTGAGATTTGCTGACTTCTCTAAAAGGCTGTCCAGAGGAATTCAGAAATTCTTTCTCATGCAGCACTCTAAATCTGTGATGACTTGGGGTGTGTGTGTGTGTGTGTGTGTGTGTGTGTGTGTGTGTGTGTGTGTTATGGCTGTTCTGTTTTCTGATAGGGGCACTTCGGTTAAGGCTCTGAATTCATCCACTTGAGCAGATTTACTGATCAGCAAAAGAACATAAACCATTGCATCATGAGTGGAAGTGAGTGCATATCCTGCCTCCGAATGCTCCTGTGCATCTCAAAGGTAAGAACTAGCAGTAAGTAAAATCAGCTCTGCACTTTCCACAGCAGTTTCAAATGTCTCTCCTAAAAGCAAGAAGCATATGAGTACGGAGCACAGCTATGATCCTCCTCTTCCTCTAGTTCATCTAATGAAGGGCATGGCGAGGCTGCAGGATTGAGAGAGTTGTAGAGCTCCAGGGAGACTAAAGCAGAAGCTTCTCCTGGGAAGCTAGAACAGTGCTGGTGTGATGTGAATGAGAAGGTAGACCTCCCTCAGCGGTGCTTGTGTGATGTGGATGGGAAGCTAGACTTCACTGGTTACAGCTGGTGTGATGTGAATGGGAAGGTAGACCTCACTGGGCGGTGCTGGTGCTATGAAGATGTCCACTGGCTAAGGGGGACTAGAGAACCCCAGGGTCTGGCTTACTACGTCTCCCTCATCTCCCTCCACAGCCTCCACCACGGCCCCTCCCTCATGGTTCTAATCAGCATCCCTCTTTCCAATCCTTCCCTTCCTTGTCAAGAACCAAAGGAAACAGAGAAGCCTGCAGACTGCCTGCCTCAGGGCAGGGCCTGGGTTAAACCTATCTTTAAGTCCTAAATTGCCACCTTTTCCTCCAGGCCTGGCTGTACAGCATCAGATCCAGTCCTGTTTGCAGTTCTTATATAGTATTTGGGCAATGATTGAGTAGTTTGGAGTTTAATTTCAACAACATCCTAGTATCCTTTAGCTGTTCTTTTGTTTGGGGTACAGGGCACTTACTAATAACAGAGACACCATTCAGAGGGTTAAACCTCAGAACTGCAAGAAGAAAAGCCAAATCCACAATTGTCCAATTAAATCAAGCTTTTTGAGGGTACACCTGGGACTGGCCAGTCTGGCTGCCTCTCTCTAAGTGGGGATTGTAAGGAGCAGCCCCTCCTGGCCTCTAGAAGTCCCTGTAGTAGGAGAGGTAACCAAGTGTTCGGGGGTGAGAGTTGGCTGTGGGCATTGTTAGGATGCCACAAAGGGAAGGAAGGAGAAGAAGGATATACAGCCTGTGAATGACACTGCAAAGCGAGTGTGGGTTGAAAAACATGTTTGTAGTTTACATCAGATCTAAGAAACAGAAATTTAATCTTAATTTACTAATAGAAACTTGGATTGCAAGGGCTTCACGCAGGATAAATGGGAACTTAGTCTTTAACTACAGATAGAAACCTTTACCTGCACAGGGCGAATGGGAACTTCTCTATTACAAATGGGAACCTTAACTTGCAAGCACTTAACAGAGGACAAACAAGATCTGTTCTTAACTGTCTTAGCTGCAGACAGAACCCTTATCCTGCAAGGGGTATTTCTCCTGTGGTGGTCTCACATGGTACATTAGCAATCCTGAAGGAGTCACCATATAACACAGGCATTTAGCCTGCTGTGCATAAAGCTGCATTTTGTATTTTGATACCTTGTAGCCTTTCTTAGCTAGTTGCTATAATAAGAAAATTTGACCTTTGAGTTAAGCATCCTGTGAGGGAGGAAAGAACAGGTCATCTGCAAAGGGACTCTCAAACAGAGAAATGGGACACCCAGGCTTCCTGCCATGGAGTAGCTTTATTTGTGCTGAAACTGGCTCAGTAAATTCCCATCTGAAGGCTGAGCCCCAAGCTCAGTAGGGCTTCAGCTTGTATACATTTTATTCCCTTTGTCACCTTCCTATAATAATGCACATTTCCATGTGTCTATGCCTCTCAGTCTATGATATTAAGCTATAGGAATGAGTTCAGGTTGCTATGGCATTGTGATGAGGGTGAACACGCACACACCAGTGCTGACTAAGCCTCTTGTCTCTCCTTTGTTCTAGAAGGACCCTGACCACAAGCCATACCCTGAATGAAATCAGACTCCTAAAAGAATCATAAATATCGTGACACTTATGAGTTTGAGAAAACCATGTAGGAATTTTGGTGTTTCTGGGCCTTCACATTTCATGTATTTGCCATCTCATTGGAAGATCAGCAAACCCTGGCTGTTAGACACAGCAGAGGTGCTCAGAAAGGCACCTGCGGTTCTGGACCCAAAAATGGGCTGGACCTAGTGAAGTATGGGATCGCAGGATGTGAGGATTCACGTCCACTGAGATGGCTATCCTATTTGGGGCTTGTTGGTCTAGCAGAAGTCTCCATCTCCTTCCATTTGGCTTTGTAATAACATTGGGATATTTTGAGGGTTAGTGTAAGGGATTATATGCCCCTTTACTTGGTATTCTTGTGTGATTTGTTTAATTCCTATAAGTGCTTCTTAAAGGGTATTTTTATATTTTTATTTTTATATTTCACACAGCCCAGGGACTAACTACAATGATCTTTGTAGTAATAGGGAGCGGCAGGGCTGCGAACCCAGAACCCTGGCTGCCTGGCTAGCTTATGCCTCGAAATAAGAACACACAAACTGTATTCATTTAAACACTGCTTGGCCCATTAGCTTTAGCCCTTACTGGCTAATTCTGATATCCCGATCAACCCATCTCTAATAAACTGTAGCACTGGTTTTACCAGGAAAAATGCTAGCCTATGTCCATCCTGGGTTGGAGCTTCATCGCGTGTGCCTCAGAGAGCAGAGCTCTCACGTCCGCCCTGGAGACAGGAGCGTGGTGTCTCTCCTGAGGCCTCTGCTCCCGAGAGGAGAGCTGTGGAGTCTGAGCTCACTTCCTCTTCCTCCCAGCGTTCTGTTCTGTTTACTCCTCCCACCTATCTTCTAACCAATGAGGGCCAAGCAGTTTCTTTTTATTTAACCAATGACCTTCCTCCATCAGATCTTGGGCCATCTTTAGCCCTCTATGTAGCCATTCCTTGCCCACCTCTCTGTCAGACCTAATGTTCTGTGACTAACACATAAATTTTTTGATGTATCAACAAAACCATGCTTTTCTACCCACCAAAAGGCTAGGAGTCATCACAAACATCCAAGGCCCATAGTTGATCCTTCTCTGTTAATGCCAGCCCTGCCTGACGTCACCATTGACACATGTGAAAAGTGTTCTGATGTATGACTTCCTCTGTCCTGTTACTATAAAAGCTTCATGAGAATGACTCCATGCTGTGTAGTAATGCGGCAAGCAGGCCTGGTTTTCATCCCACCCAGCTCCAGCAGGGCTAGCGTAACCCCGGAAATAATAACACAGTAACTGTATTCATTTAAAACACTGCCTGGCCCATTATCTCCAGCCCCTTATTTTCTAACTCTCACATATTGATTCAACCTGTTGCTAATAATCTGTATGTCACCACGTGACTGTGGCTTACCGGGATGAGCCTAAACTATGTTCGTCTCGAGCCAGAGATTCATGATGTCTGCCTGACTCTGCTTTCTTTCTCCCAGCATTCTGTTTGGTCTACTCTGCCTATCTAAGCTGCTGTCCTATCAAAAGGCCAAGGCAGTTTCTTTATTAACCAATGAAAGTAACACATAGACAGAAGACCCTCCCAGTTTAATGCTGGAACATGGGATTTGGGGGTAACCTAATCCTTTGTTCCTGGGCCATGGTTTCTCATAATTGGCTCCAGAATAAATTATCTCCTCTCCTTTTTGAATTGAGGGCTGTGCATTTGTATCAACATCACTGACCTATTTCCTGCTCTTGCCACCTCAGAACCACTTCTTCTCTACAGGGTAGGCTTTCTGCCTGTGTTTGTACCTCTCATTGTGTTATTCTGTTTTGCTCAGATGCCTCTGGTCCTGTGTCTTTCAGCAACATGCAAAGCCACAGTCTTTCTGCTAGGAGTCAGACTCTACTTTAGGAGTCACACTATGTCCTTCAAGACCAACTAAGATGAGTCCCTGAATTTGACAGTGACTTCGGGACTCTTCTCCAAGATCAGCTTTTATATGTCTCAGATATTATAAGGAAAAGGGATGTCCATTCAAGTGTCTCTCTTTGTCTGGTAAATCCCTGTCTCCCATACGAACAGGAGTGGAAGGGATATTCAGCAGGGAAAATGAATTCTGGATGGGCTCTGGACCCTCAGAGTGAGAAGGAGAATCCTTTGCCTACTCTGGGTAGTTGTACCAGCAGGAGGTCCTTAGCAACTTGGGAACCTGTGGTATTAGCAAAGCAGTGAGTTGTGGGTGGATAAAGCAGTCCTTGCTTGAGTCTGGGATATCTCTAAAACAAATAAGGGCTGTGCACATGGCACCTTTGATTATATACCTTTTTATGGAAGGGAATAAGAAATAGTTTATTTGGAACCAAATATGCGTGACTATTGTCTAGTAACTCAAATTTTATTTACTCCAAATTCCGTTTTCCATTAATATAGCAAACAATTCCCCTAAGTTTTTATAATAACAGAACAAAAAATCATAATTGGAAGGAAGTTACAGCAGTCAAAGAAATCTCAGCTGTAGGCCTCGGGAGCTACGTGATGCCTCTTAGACTTTTGGTTGGTGAAAACTCTGGTTTCTTAATAATGCATTCCAAAAGGTTTTTTCCGTGTTAGTCACAGGAGGTTAGGTCAGTCACAGGTAGGCATGGGATGGCTATTTAGGGGGCTGAAGTGTAAGTAGGCTCTCGATCAGCATTTCAACCTCTCCACACTGTGACATTTTAATCAGTCTATCAGCCTTTGAAGACTCAGCTTCTTTCCAGGAATCTTACTCAAAATCAGGGAGAAGGGGCTCCCTCTGGAGGTTATTTCAGATCAGAAAAGTATGAGGGTTTTTTTTGTTGTTGTTCTTGTTGTTTTGATTTTTTTGTTGTTTGTTTTTAAGATCTGTGCATTGAAGTGTTCCCAGTGAGTAAGGAAGTAGTTGGGAGGAGCCTTCATTGAAGATAAATAGCTCTCCATTTGTAAATTAAAAAGAAATAAAAAGTTTAAAAAAAAGTTTTATGAGTCAGGAAAACAGAAAATTCCAGAGTTTGGCATATGCTAAATGAAAGGTCACAGCACCGATAAGACTGTATGACCCATAAAAGGTCAGCGGGCCCTCACTCCACCTCCTTTCTCTCCCTCTTTGCTTCTTGGAGCCAGGCCACAGGGAAAGCATGGAACACCTCCAGGTCCCTGTGGCCTTCTGTCAATAAATGATCTTTTCTTGTGACGATCCATGTGCCTCTGTAGAAGACATCATGAGAAGAGCGCGAACCTGGAAACCTCAGCGTTTGCCATGATAACTCAGTCACCCTCTGGAGAGTTTCCTCTTTCTTCCCTGGCTTCATGAACAACTCTAAGGAGAGAGCAGTCTGTTAGATTAGTCTCAGGAGACCCCCATTCTTCCTGTCCTTCTTCCTGAGTTACCAGCAGGAAAGGAAGCCTATTGGACTAGCCATTCCCACCAAGCTAACTTTGATGCCTGGTAACCTTGTTGGATTTTTCCTGAATTTTGACTGGCTAGTATTGATCTGCCTATGATGTATCCAACTTCAGAGTAAATACTGAGTCTCTCATGTTAGGGATGTCAGCCCGTTTCTAGTGATTGTGTGAGTCAGGGAGGGTCTCAGCTACCTACTTAGATATCACCTCTGACCTGTTTCCTCAGCTTCTTAACTTACCAGTCCATGTTATGTTCCTCAGTCTAGATAGGAGTCAGGGTTAATCCCTCCATTAATCTCCCCCAAGGAGAGCTGTCAATCAGCTGCCTGGATTAGGAGGTGCTCATTATGACTGATCACATGAAACATCATGTTAAGTCCCTGTAATCTACAGACACAGGACATAGAAAACAAAACAACAAAAGTACAAAAAAATTACAACCCCTACATTTAAGGCTCAGGGAATATCATAGAAAGGGTGAAAAGATTGTAAGAGGCAGAAAACCAAGGCTGCTGCAAGATTATGTGGAATTAGGGGTTAAGTCCAGGAGGGGAGAGTGGGAGGAGTGGGAGGTGAATTTGATCAAGATACATTATGTGAAATTCTTGGAGAATTAATATTTTAAAAAGCTTTATGCAGAAAATAAGCATCATGCATGATTCACCCCCCACCACCACCACAAAACTCACCAGTGTGAGCTTGGACAAACAGCTACATGTTCTTCCTAAGAGCTTGTGTTTGCAGGAAAGCACAGCTGTGAATACCTGCCCATGCTCACAAACACAGACACACTCACCTGCACACAGATCACTGTTCACTGCCTTTCACTTTCTTCTAATGGGGAAAAAAATGCTCATTGAAATGTGGTTAAATAGGAAGGCATCAAAAAAACAAAAGTCAGGGAAGGTATGTAGAATGGTATCAGTGATGGTATCAAGAATGCCCACCATCTTCCCCTGTCCATGTCACAGTGGCTGGAAAGTGAGAGCAAGAGCTGTTGTGGGATCCACCAGAGAAGACTGCTTAGGCAGGAATTTAAGCCAATAGAAAGTCCTTACACTGGGTGTTCCGGATCTGTTCTTCACTTTCAACGAGCAAGCCCACATGACCTTAATCTCTCCAAGCCCCAGAACTCCATTTCCACATTCTCCTGGTGAACTGTCCTCTACCGCCTTCACCACACTTGTGCCTTTTCCCCAGAAAAACTGAACCCACAGTGACAGTTGCAGCATAACTAATATTGGCATCAAGATGTCTTGTTTTAATTTTCTATTATTTAAAACAATTTTTTAAAGTTAAAGATAATTTAATCATATTCTTCCCCTCCCCCAAGTCTTTCCAGGTTGTCTCCCTATCCCAACTCTCCAAATTTTTTTTAAATATTTATTTATTATGTATACAATATTCTGTCTGTGTGTATGCCTGCAGGCCAGAAAAGGGCACCAGACCCCATTACAGATGGTTGTGAGCCACCATGTGGTTGCTGGGAATTGAACTCAGGACCTTTGGAAGAGCAGGCAATGCTCTTAACCTCTGAGCCATTTCTCCAGCCCCCAACTCTCCAAATTTTAAGTTCGTTCTATATAAATGAATAAATAAAACCCCAATATAACAACAAAACCAAGATAACCACCTCTCTCTCTCCTCTTCTCTCTTCTCTCCTTCCCTTCCATAAACCACTAAATAAATATCCCACTTCACTCTGCATGGTATGCCTATCCATGTCTCTGTCTCTCATCCACCGCTGCATGGCTCCCTGCCCAGGACAAGCTGCCTTCAGAGACCTGTGGCATGGTCTCATGGCATGCCCATCCATCTGTCTCTCCTCGTGGGACTTGCTGCCCCTCATGGCCCACTGCAGCCACTTGGGGAACTTCACCATCCCTGCCTGGGACTGGCTGCTCACAGGACCCACTGCCCACTTCTGCTTGGAGACCTGAAGCATTTCTGGCCTACTCCAGAGATTCACGGAATTTTCCTTAATCCACTATACCTGTTTTTAAACTAAATACTGGGATAAGACTTGGGAATAAAAGGCATGATCACTGCCTCCATGAAATGTATAGTTCAATGGATAACACAATAAGTAGACCCTGCACAAATAAATATAAAATTGTCAAATGCATTGTTCCGATGAAGGCTGATGAAAGGCACTGAGAGAGAGCCATGGGGATCCACTGTAGACTGTGTGGGTCATGAACATACTCTAAAGATTTGGCTGTTACACTAATGTGTGAGAGAATGGGCAGGAATTGATAGAACTGAAAATGACTACAAAACAGGAAATGAAAAGGGTGCATGTGGGGCCTACAAGCAGCCAGTGCTGGAAGGACTCCAGGATGGGAACACGCAGGGTGACAGGTTAAGAGTTCGATGACACTTTACAGGTGTTTGGAATTCATTCTCAGTTGAATAAAAAGCTACCAGGAATTTTCAGTAACAGATGATTGTGACGATATTTTAGGAAGCTCTCTTGCTCTGTGTGGTCTGGTGCAAAGGCAGAGAAGTTAAGGAGACAAGGGTGAGACGAAAGGGTGTTTCACCTTTGTGTGGGGTTTCCATTTCCATGTGGTTCAGAGTCAAGACCCTCAATGCAATTGACAAAGTCAGTGACGATTGTCTACACAGAGGTGATGTGTATTTTTGAAGAGACTTTGAACAGTATTAAAAGCAAGAAATGTGCTTGTGTGGGGCCAGAGGGCATGTAACTTTTGAGCCTAACCTTATCAGCACTAGCCATGGGCTGCAACCTCGTAAAGTGCCCTGCAGTTTCAGCTATGAAAGAAAGTTCCTTAAGATAAGAAAAGCAAGTGAGTCACCCCTTGTGTGTTTGTACTTAAATCTCAAACTTTGTTTACTGTTTGCATTTGGTTGCAAAATGTATTCTTTAAGGATTGCATCTTCAAAAGCAAAAATATCATGTGTACATCTGGTAGCTGTTGCTAAAACATGTCTCTCTCCACTCTCTACCCCCAGCAAGTCTAAAGCAAGCCTAGCTCTGTCTTTATCAATATTTAATAATATTAAATAATTTAATATTTATTCATACCGACCCATCCTGAAATCCTATGCTGTGTTGAAGCAAAGATCCTGACTTTGCCTTGTGATGCAGGGGAGGGGTGGAGGACAGTGCAGAGGTTCCCCCATCTAGTATTCTTGCTGAGGCTGTCACCAGTTTAACTAGAATCTGATCTTGATGGAGAATCCCATCAAGGAGAAATTCCAACTCTATCTAGGAACCAAAGGTCCCTGCTAACTTATCCTTTGTGTAAACTGCTCGTTTGTGCAGAACCACCTCCAACTAACTGCTTATCTTAGCTTCTGTTAAGACTGTTTGCTTCAACCTGTTTACCCTGCACCCTCTGCCACTACCAATCAAAATGCCTGGACGAGGTCTCTTCCCTTAAAACCCCTGTGTTCTGGACACTCAGAGTCACACCTAGGTCCCCAAATACTTGGCTATGGTCCCAGCCTGCTGGAATAAAGACTTCCATTGGCTGTACATTGTGTCTGAGTGGTCATCTCTTAGGAGCACCCCATCCCAACCTGATGAGAGGCTCTGAAGTAGGGGGCAACTACTCAGGAACATCTGTTAGCATCTGGTTGTCTCTATGGCCAACAGGAAGTGACAGGAGACTATACTAAGTATTGCCCATCATAGTTGATGATAGCTTAGACTGGAGAAGTGCCAGAAAAGATACAAGTAGGAGCACTTCAAATAAATATATTTTGGAAGTGAAATCAATTTGCAAATGCATTAAATTTGGGGGGAAAAAAGAGACAAAAAAACCTGTCAAGAGCAAGCCCCAGGATTAATGGATGGTGCTGTTGGCTAATGCGGGAGGGAGGGAGGGAGGAGAGGGAATTGCCAGATTTGGGCTGGGCATGGCGGAGAGAAGAGGTAAAGTGGGGATATGCTAAAGTGGGGCGCCTCTGATATTCCCCACAAGGAGGTGTGCAGCAGGCAGGTGTCCTGATCGTCTGCCATCTCCATCCTGCATAGTCTAACATGGTGGTGTATCTCTGTTATTGTCATGACTCCTAGGATTCAGTACTTAAAATCCAACTCAGCCTGGTGTGTAACAGAGACAGCTAGCCACCCACCAAATGTCTGCTGTCCTCATACCAAGGAGGCATTTAGAACAGACAGCAGCATCTTCAGATACACGAGAACATGAAGATGAGTGATGGGTGCATCTCCAAGAAAAGGCAGGTAACTCCCTTCCTTTTCTGGTTTATGATAGGCATCGAGACCTTAGCACAACTGACTCCATTGATGGGATTCCCCTCTGTATGCTATGAATATTTTATTACCATTTGTTAATAAAGAAGCTGTTTTGGCCTATGGCAGGGCAGAATAGAGCTAGGTGGAAAAACTAAACTGAATGCTGAGAGAAAGAAAGTAGAGTCAAGCAGACATCATGTAGCTGCCGAAAGAGGAAGACACCAGAACCTTACCAGTAAGCCACAGCCTAATGATCAACAGATTAACAGAAACAGGTTAAATTAAGATAAGAGCTAGCTAGAAATATGCCTGAGCCATCAGTCAAATCGTGTTGCAATTAATATAGTGTCTGTGTGATTATTTGTATCTGGGTGGCCTGGAAACCAATGCACAGTCTCAATTTACATCCCATGGTGGAAGTACCATTCAGGCTGTGAAACTCAGCACACAGACAACACTGCCTGCCAAAATGAAAACAAAGACCTAATCCATCAAATCCATACATCTGGGAATGTCTCTAAATGTAGTAACCTTACTTTTAACTTCTGTAGTTCTGCTTCAGCTAACTGTTCTTGTTTACTAAATTGGGCCAACCCAGTACATGGGTTTTGTGCTTTAAAAGCTCACCCTGAAAATGCTCGGGGCTACACTGGGATCCCAAACATCCATTATTGTCACCAGCTGGCTAATAAAGGCTTTCTATTGGCTGAAACCCATGTCTAAGCAGTCTTCTCTGGTGACTACATCATTGAGAGACTCAGGCTCCGGGAAATATCTTATCCATAGCCCTATGCAGAATCTGAACAGCTCGGCTCTTGGCTATCACTGCGAATGCTGCCAGCTGGGCACTCTGTTCTACCTATAGGTGTGCCTAGTTAGAAAAACTTTTGCCAGGTGGTGGTGGCACATGCCTTTAATCCCAGCACTCAGGAGGTGGAAGCAGGTAGATCTCCATAAGTTTGAGGCCAGCATGATCTACAAATCTACAAAGGAAAACTTCTTTTGTTGCTTTCAATAGTTCTTATGCGTTTAACATTAGAGCTATGAATGAAGCAGGTAATAGTTACCGGTTGGAAAGTTGGGGGACAACAGGGGAATGAGGTAAAAAAAAAATGCCAATTATTGTAATCATTATTAGAAAGAAAAGGAGGTAAATAATTGTAAAACTGTTCATAGAAATTATGTAAATAAAAATAGACCAGGCTATCCAGAGCTATGTGTGTGAAACAGGTGGTCACAGTTTCTTTATGGTGTCAATTTCTCACATGCATCCCAGGTCATCAGACCCATTTTGGAACAAGGCTCCCTATGTGGGGGAGGGGCAGAAAAACTTGAAAGCATTTCCACAAATCAGGAATAAAACAAGGATGTTCACTCTCTCCATTCCTGTTCAGTATAATGCTGGAACTCTTAGCTGGAACAAAACAACAAGAGTAGATGGAGGTATAATTTAACTAGGAAAGGAAGAAGTCAAAGTAATCTTATTTGCAAATGGTTTGATACTATATATAAATGACCTTCAGGAATCTACCAGAATAGTCTTTCAGATGATGAACACATTCAGTTCAGCAATGTAATAGGACACAAGATTAACACACAAGATGTGGTAGCCTTCCTACGTACCAATGCTAAATGTGCTGAGGAAGGAATCAAGGAAACTGTCATTCACATTCATCCAAAAAAAAAAACCAAAAAACAAAAAAGAAATCTTGGAATAAATCTAACCAAGGAAATGAAAGCCATGCACAATGAAAACTTTAAGACACTAAGAAATTGAAGAAGATTCCAGAAGTCAGATAGACCTCCTATGTTCATGGATTTGTAGGAGTAGTACCTAGAAAATGGTTTCCTACTGAAGCAAATCTGTCATGCTTCTGGGAGCAGTTTTTTTCATCTGTGCCAGGTAGCTCCCTTCCAACTTTCAATGTATAAATTGTAATTTAATTTTGGTTAAGAGATATCAGGTTTCCATGTGGGTCCTTCATGTCCGCTTTGTTTTGAACAGCCCACCCCATCTCTTCTTTATTCATAACCCCTGCCTCCTTAAACCTTTCAACTCACAATATTTGCATCTCTATTTACAATCATGTTTCTCTATACCCCACTTCTCCTGCTGATTTACTCTCCAGCTCCTGTATGCAGTCCAAGTTGAACACAAAGCCAGGATCCACTCTAATGGAGAACACGGTGTATTGATTTTTAGTGCCTGCATCATCTCATTAAATACAAGGTTTTGTAATTCAATCCATCTGTTTATGTGAACAAAAATTCCGGGAAAGAAGCTGTGTCTGCTGAGACTGATTGATTAGACCACAGTGCTGTAGAAAGACGGGAATGTTATGGGTCCAAACACTCATTACCTTATTTTCAGCTCGTTTCGTCCCTTGGAAAAGCCACCCATTGTCCACCCATGCATAGGAATTAGCGATCTATGGCTAATAGATAAAGGCCTTTGGAGTATCTTAACTTAGGTGATCACTAGCTTCTACCGATCCAAATCTAAGAATGTCTTCAGGGGTCACTGAAACCTGTAGGAGAGCTTTCCCTAGCTTGCTGTCACCCCCTCTCTGACATGCCTTGATTTATGACTCTCTTGGTTCTATAAAACTATGAAGCTTCATGAGTCTTTTTTCATATAGGAACATGGGATTTGAGGTAACCTAAGTCTGTGTTCCTGAGCTGTGGTCCCTCAAAATGGCTCCAGAATAAACTACCTTTTATTCTCTTTAAAATGAGAGCTATATATTTTTTGCATTGACATCTGTACATTTAAGTTGTTTTGCTGTTGAATGAAACTCTATTCTGTGTATATCCCTCGCTTTCTTTATCCATTTATTAGCTGGTGGACACCTGTCCTGCTCCCATTCCTGTCTGCTGTGAGCAGCTATGAATATGGATGATCAATAGCCATGCAGCGTCTCACCCGTGCAGCAGAGTGGAGAGTCCTCAGGGGACATCTCTGCAATGGAACAGCTGACTCACCCAGCCATCTTTTCTAATCTTTGAGGAGATGCCATTCTGATCATCACAGTTGTCAAACTAGTTTTCACTCTTGCCACCAAAAAGTGGGACTCTTTGTCATAATGTCATGGACTGAATTTGTTCTTCTCTGATTTTCTGATAGTCACCATCCCAACTGGGGTGAGATAGAATCTCAAAGTAGTTTTAGTTTGTCTTTATCTGATGACTAATGAAACTGAACACTCTTTACATTTTTATTAGCTATTTTATTTCTTCTTTTGAGAGTTCTTTGTTATGCTCTGTATACCATTTTCCCCCTTGGATTGTTTTGTTTTCTTGATGTTATGACTTTTTTGGGCTCTTTGTGTATTCTAGATGTTCATCCTTAATCAGATATATGGCTGGCAACGTGTTTCTCTCATTCTGTAGACTGTTTCCTCTCTCAACGGACTGTTTGAGTTTCTGGGCAAAAGATTTCTTAGTGTTCTGAGTTCCCACTTTTCGGTTGTTGGCTTTAGTTCCTGAGCAGTCAGAGTCCTCTTTATGAAGCCCTTGCTCTACTTCTGTGTTGTAATGCGCACTCCCTGCCCTCTCATCCGGCACTGTCAACTTTCAGGTTCTACAGTGTGGTCGTGGATATATTTGGAGTCAGTCTTTGAACATGATGAGAGACAGGATCTAGTTTTATTCAATGTATAGATGTTGAGAATTGTAATGTTCTTTTGAAAATTGTTCACCTGATCAGAAAAGAAGGTCTTTCTTCAACTCTTCTGACTAGTTTTGGCTTGAAGTGTATTTTGTCAGGTACTAGACTAGTAATGCCTGCTTTTTTTTTAATGCAAGGCTTTATGAGATGAATCTAAAGCTAAAATCATGCTAAATGAAGAAAATGCTCACTATTGTCACTAAGCTCAAGAACAAGACAAGGCCATCTCCTCTCTCTGCTCCTATTCCATGTAGTGCTTGAAGTCTTAACTAGAACTGTAAGACAGGAGAGGGAGATAAAGAGGATGCAGAGAAGAAGGAAATAAAATAATCCTTATTTAAAGACAACAGGATGCACAGAAAGCCCCTAAAAACTCCACCAGAAAGGTTATAGGACCAGTAATGACTTTCAGCAACAGAAGCAGAGAAGCAAGTAGCTTTTCTCTATACCAAATACAAAAGCAAATAGCCTTCCTATAAAGGAATTCTAAACATTCTGGGGAAGAAGTCAGAGAAACAGTTCCATCCTCAATAGCCTCACAAACATACCTTGGAATAAATCTTCCCCAGAAGTAAAACTTGACAATGAAAGCTTTAAGACTCTGAAGAGAGATTGAAGAAAGTAGAAATCGGAAAGACTTCCCATGTTCATGGACTGCTGGGGTTAATATTGTGAAAATGGCCATCATACCAAAAGCAATTTGTGGATTTAATGCAGCATCAATCAAAATCCCAGTGCCATTCTTCACAGAAGTAGAATCTTAGAGTTTATATGGAAACACAAAGACCCCAAATACCCAAAGCAACCCTGAACAAAGGCAATGCCACCATATCTGATCCAAGTTATACAGCTGAGTTATGATAATAAAAACAGGATGGCATTGGCTAAAGGGAAACAGACACATTAATGCATAGAATATGTAATCTAGATATAAGTCCAAACAGCTACAGTCACCTAATTTTTCAAAACACCACAAATATTCCCCAAAGGAAAGATAGCATCATGAACAAAGAGTCCAGGAACACTGGGTGTTCTCTGTACAGCAATGGAAGCAATCTTCTTCTCTCACGCTGTAAAAGAACCAACTCCTAATGGAACAAGAACCCTCAACAGAAGACCTGAAACTGAAGCTGCCTGAGGGAAAAATATGGAATTCCCTTCAATATATAAGCATATATAAGGAATTTCTGAACAGAATACTACTTACTCAAGGAATAAGAGAACAATTAATAGATTGGACCTTGCAAAACACACTCACACTCACACACACCCTTCTGAACTACCAATCTAGTGAAGAACAAACTTACAGAATGGGAGGAAATTTTGGCTATCTTTCCATCTGACAAAGATTAATATCTAGAATATACAAAGAACTAAAAAAAATTAACCATGAAAACAGCCCATTTTTAAAATGGGTTGAGGGACTGAACAGAGTTCTTAGAAGAATAAATACAAATGTTTAACCAATATGTTTAAAGTGTGTTAATCCTTAGCCATCAGGCCATTCCATCTGCCCTAGAGAGATTACTATTAAATATAGCAGATGCCAACAAGGATGCAGCAATGCGGAGCCCTTCCTCACTGTTGGCAGGAGAATACACTAGTAGGTGTTTGTTTCACTGACTTAGAAAGCTAAAAACCTTCTTTGCTCTGACCCAGACGTTCCACTTCTGGGCAGACACCCCAATACTGTCTCTTACTGTAGAGATATCGCACATCCGTGCTCATTGATGCCCTATGCACAGTACCTAGGTTAGCACGAATGAGAAAAACCCAGAGACAGATACGGGGGTTCAACCTGAAGATCAGAATAGCAATAACAGCCAAGCTGTAAATTCCCTTCCTGTTGGCTAGCTATCATAGTGTTAGGAGGTGCTGTGTGGACAGCTGCTGGAGGAGAAAAATCCTCAATGAGCTTACCCAGCTCCTGTTATGCCCACCAGCCTAAAACAGCATGACAATTACCAGGGTAACAAAGACTTTCCGTCTGTCTGTCTGTCTGTCTGTCTGTCTGTCTATCTGTCTATCTATTAATCTATCTATCTATCTATCTATCTATCTATCTATCTATCTATCTATCTACCTATCTATCAATCAGATTTGAAACCTGCTCCACAGCAGGAAACCCGCGCCTGCACAGTGAACCGGGTCAGCCTGTGGTCGCAGGCTCCCATGAAGAGGCTCCTGCTGCTGTTCTGTTGAAAGGATTTAGTATCAAAGTCCTTTCTCAATGCTTCCTGTTGACACTCACAGGTTAGTGTTGTGCTCAGCCTCCAGGAAAGAAGGGTTTTGTGGATGGAGGTTGATGCAGAGACCTGTAACATGCAAAGCACTGTGGCATGCTTGACCCTGAAAAAGACATCCGTATCATGACCTTCAGGGCTCAGAGAACACCGTGGAAGAGGGGAAGACAGAGAGAGTGTCACTGTGGCATGGTTGGTCCTAAAAAGGACATGTATATCATGACCTTCAAGTCTCAGAGGGCACCTTGAAAAGGGACAGACGGAATGACACCTCCGGAGGCAGGGAAGGCCCTCTGGAGAACGGTGGTTTCTGAACGTGCAGCCCAGCGGTCCTGTTCTCACCAGCGCACTGAACTATGGACATCTGCACAAGAGACCCTCCCACCAAGAATGGGAAGGTCACCATTTCACCGCACGGGGCAAGGCCGATCCAGCCTCCACCCTGGGTGAGGGCAGTTAATGGATGCTCGGGGAGAGGAAGTCACTTTCTTCAGTGTGTAACCTCTGATAAGTTACCCACGTTCCATGAAGCAACCCTCCATTCATGCTCAAGCAAATAAACATAATTGAACCCATGTAGTTTTTAAAAGGGTATCAAAGCAGGAGGGACTTGCTCCAAGGAAGAAGGGTTTCAGTGGTGGAGATAAAAGTGTGATAGGGTGAAAACTGAGCAGGCACGTGCATGAAAGTGTCCAAAGAACACAGGAAAGAGTGCACTAAAATTCCCTTTATTTTGGTGACTGGGGATTTTTAGCTTCCTGGCTAAGTTTGATGCTCACCGGAAGTACCTCACTTGCCTAACTCTTGGCATGTGGCTTCCAGTGCTACAGAGCACAAATCATAATCGCAACTAGTGCAAAGAAGAAAGGCTGTGAGTTTTCTGATTTGTGCCCCAGCTGACGGGCTCTGTATTACTCTAACATTCGCCCCAGCTGACCTGGCTCTGTGTTACTCTTTAACACAACGGAGAATGCTCTGTAGTCTTCTAGTAAGATCTATCATGCTTTTATAAAAAGCTGTGTTTAAGGAGTTGTGTTTACTGGTCTGATCAGGTGTGCTTCATAAACAATAGACTGACTGGCTTGGCTCTCTACATGAGAACAAAGGCTATGTAGGAAAAATTGGTGCTGCCGACTGCAAAGCTAATTGTGGCCAGCAGAGGACGCCAGAACACAAAGGATGGGAGCCAATAAAGCGTTGCTCCCTCCTGTCACAGGAGGAGTCAATACAGGCTTGTTACCAGGTGAGTTCCCCTAAACCACCTGCGATATGACACAACCCACAGTGTCTCTCTGACACTTCAGGCTTTTCTCTGCTGTTTAAAGACCCCCGTGTCCCGGCTTTTTAAGTAGTAGTTCACTTTAATGTCCTTAAGTAACTGTTTTCGTTTTGCTCAGCCAAGCGCCCATTTAATTTTGTTTAGGCATCTCTTCATTGTTGGGCAACCTTTCTTGAGCCCTGTTTCCGGTTTTTTTCCTTCTGCTATACTTTTCATAGCACTTTGAACTACCTGACAGCTCTGTGGGATTTTGGCTGCGTTTTTATTCTCCTTACACTTTTCTAATTTTTCCTTGAAACAATCTCATGATTGAGATACTGTTTTTGCCTTTCTTTTTTAAAAAAAAAAATTTAAATTTTCTGCTTTCTCTTTCTCCCTAGACCATTATTCTCTATTCTTTCTCCTTGTGCTTCATATTCTCTTTTTCTGTTTTGTTTTGTTGCTTTTCCTTCTTTCTTCCCTCATTTTGTTGAGTTCTTATTTCTACATTATCCTAAGTAAGAGTTGAGATTCGTTTCCACTTATGTGTACGTGGGTGTTGATGGGTGGGCATGCGTGCAATGAGTGAAGGTGCTTGTGGAGACCGCACATTGTAAAACTGCCTTCTAGAACTGATTCACAGATGCTCCTTCTGCGCTGGGAAGCAGTTATTGCAGAGATTCCTAACTGGCCATGGGAATGAGTGACTTTTGGGTGCCCACACTGTGGAGGCATCTTTCCCTACACTGCCGGGGTTCAGGTTATATGGAAGGGTGGTAGGAAGAATGGAAGAGCCAGTGGGTGGAAAGGAGGCTGGGAAATGCCTTCTTCTGGATATGACATGGTTGGTGCAGGATGACCTCACAGGAGCTAGGGCGACCTGCACAGGGTCAGGCCAACAGACAGCACTAATGGGAATTGGTGGGCTACAGAAACATACAAGCATTTACAAAGGAAGAGAGGGTATTAAGGTGGGAGAGGGCTGTGCTGGGGGTGTCTGGGAGGACGGAGGGGGAGCTGGGGTAGATATGATCAAGGTACATTGTATATATAGATGAAATCATCAAGGAGTAATTGCAGGTGTTTAAAAATAAATAAAATTAAAAAGTAGCTGCTCACAAGAAGATCCCCATGTAAACCTGGAAGAGATTCAAAGCAACAGATAGCAAATTGAACAGAGAAACACAAAAACACAAAGCAATGTGTCTCTCCCTGAAAACAATTTCTCTTCAACTACTGAAATACATAAAATGCCATATGACTGCCAAAGTTCACCAGCATAAATCATCGGAGTCCCCCATGATGAAAAGCAAGCCTGCCGGGAGGGCGGTGGTACACCTTTAATCCCAGCACTCAGGAGGCAGAGGCAAGTGGATCTCTGTGAGTTCGAGGCCAGCCTGGTCTACAAGAGCTAGTTACAGAACAGACCCTTAAAACTACAGAGAAAGTTTGTCTTGGAAAAAATCAAACAAATAAAACACACACAAAGAAAGAAGGAGAGAAAGAAAGAAAGAAAGAAAGAAAGAAAGAAAGAAAGAAAGAAAGAAAGAAAGAAAGGAAGGAAGGAAGGAAGGAAGAGAGAGAGACAGAGGGAGGGAGGGAGGGAGGAAGAGAGGAAGAGAGAAAGGAAAGAAAAGAAGAAAAGCAAAGCAAGCCTGTGAGTTCAGCTCAGGACATCCTAGGAAAGACAACAGCATTGAGGGGAAGTCAGTGACATGGAAAAGAAGCCAGCAATGGGACTTCTAAGTCAGCAAAACGGAACAGAACCACAGGAAGAAGCCAAGACTGAAGCAGAGCAAACAGGAAGCTGGGCTTGGACGTGGTCAGGAGAATGAATCCAATTTCAAACAGTTCAAGTCACCATCAAGAACAAGCTGAAAAAGAATACCAGGAAACCAGGAACAGAGAGAACGTTTAAGGTTTTAAGAGAAAACCACTGACTCATCTAGGCATGAGAGTAGCTTCTGATCCCTGATTAGAGAACTTGAGATAATCTAAGCCTTGGAACATAACTACCAACCATGACTGCTAAGTTCAGACAAGTTCTCTTTGAAAAATCAATGAAATCATTGGGATTTATAATTTAGCAGAACTGGAAGCTCACGACAACCAATTAAGCATTACAGAAAATACTTAAGGAACACTGCACGTAGATTCTGTGTATATATTTAAAGGGACAGATACACAAAGGAGGGCGGATAAGAATCCATAATGCCCACCACAATGAGTGGTGCCCACAACAATTATATTATTGGCTAATGCCAATAGAGAGAAGAAAGGAGCCAGGCTCTGGCAGCACAAGCCTTAAGTCCCAGCCCTTGGGAGACAGAAGCAGGTGGATTTCTGAGTTCAAGGTCAGCCTGGTCTACAGAGTGAGTTCTGGGACCTCCAGGGCTATACAGAGAAACCTTGTCTTGGGGTGGGGATAATACATAGATCAGCATACCTCTCCCAAAAGTGTGAATGTTCTCAACGCACCAGCTACACAGGCCTAGACTGGCCAAATGGAGCAACTATAAGATCCAGCCATCTGTTGTCTCCATGGTGCACCCATCACTGGCAAGAACACAGGCAGAGTCTAAGGACAGAAGGCCGACTGCCCAGTGAATGAACAATAAAAACAAGCTGGCATGGCTATTCTATACCCCATAAAGCAGATTTAAATAAATTCAGAAGAGGTAATGCAGGCCACTGAATGTGACTCATGAACCTGGGCTGCGGAGATGGCTCAACTGTTAAGGTACTTGCCATTTCAGTAAGAGGTCCTGAGATTCCCAGCATGTATATAAATTCTGGACGGGCGCAGAAGGTTTACTTCAATTCCAGTCTGGGAAGGAGGAGGTGTGATCCCTAGAGTAGGTTGGTAGTGAGAATAGCTAGTTTGGGTGTATTCTTGATTTGATTGAGAGATCCAACCACCAAGAATAAAGTGGAAGTAATTGAGGCACAATCCTGTCATCAATCTCAGATGCATACATACACACACACTCTCTCACACTCACAGACACAGACACAGACACAGACACACACACACACACACACACACACACACACTCATGCACGTATGTTTGTCCACACACATGGCATGGTACACATACACATGAACATGAAAAGAGGATGCGACACAAATAACATATGTCCTTTGGTGGTCTGAATAAGAATGGTTCCCATAGGCTCATATATTTGAAGCCTTGGTCCCCAGCAGGAGCTCTTTGATAAGATTAGAAGGATGAGAGGAGCTGGTGAGGGCCAGAGCCAGCTCTCCTGCCTGCTGCAGATGGTGAGGGGTGAGAAGGGGAAGGCACTGGCTCCTGTGTCAGAGTGATGATACTGCCATAGACTGAATTTGCTACTCCTCTTCCTTCGAGGTTGAAAGTTTCAAGAGCATTGACGATAGCTCACTCTTAGAACGCTTGGTGGAATTCAGTCATGAACCCATACAATCCACAGAGCCACAGGGGCTCCTTGAAGCTGCTTCCAGCCTGTTATGGATCTGTTTGGGTCATTTGTACCTTCTAGACTTTATTTTAGTAGGCCACATGTGTCCGTTCATTCTACATTTTCAAGGAATTACCTCATGGTCCTATGGATTCTATTGGAATCTGTTGCGATCTCTTAGCTTTCTAATTCTATTGATTGGGGTCCTTTATTTTGTCTAGTTTCGCGAGGTGATCTTGTTTATCTTTTTAAAGAACAAACTCTCATTTGATTGATTTTATTTATTGTTCTTTACTGTCTGTTCATTAATATATTTCTTACCTTTATAACTGACTGCCACCTCCTGCTTTGGGGTTTAGCTGGCTCTTGTTTCCTAAGGCCTCAGGTCCATCATTATACTTTCTTGAGAACTCTCTGAGATGCTCATGGAAGCACTCAGCTGTACACTTTGCTCTTACTATCTTACCTGTGTCCCCAGTGTTTAGGAAGTTGTATGCTAGTTTTCATTTGATTCTAGGAGTATTTCATTTCCTTCATGATTTCTTCACGACTCACTACCGTTCATTTGGAATTGTGTCATTCGGTGTAGTTTTTCCTGCCATTGCTGTCTAGCTTTAGTCTTACATGTTCCTATAAAATACGAAATGATGTCCATTCTTTTTTGTTAAGACTTGCTTTGGGGCCTAGAATGTGGTCTGTTTTAAGGATGAAAATAATGTTAATTCCTTTTGTATTGGATAGAATGTTCTCTATACATCCTCTTAAGTTTGGTTTTTGGGATAGTTTATATCCGGGTTTCTTTGTTGCACTGAGTTTGAGTAGCCCATATAGAGGTAAAATTTGGGTGCTGAAGTCACAAATTATTATTTTATAAGGTTGGATCAATGGGTTGCCCAGAAGGATTTTTATTCATTTACGTGTTTGATGGAATATTCTGTATACATCTATTAAATTAATTTGTTTGGTGGTATAAAATCCTAGAGTTTGTTGCTTGTTAATTTTAAGTTTGGATGACTTGTCTCAAGATGAGTAGAGTAATTAAATCTCCTACATTTTATGTTTGCTTTTTTGAAACTGGAAGCCACAATATTTGGTAGATGTCTTAGTCACTGTTTTATTGCTATGAAGAGAGACTACTACGTTACTGACAGTAGCTAAAATGCTTATCTCTCAAAGAGAAATGGGAAGTATTCTCAAAATGTAACTGAGAAAATTTCTTCAAAATATTGATGAAAATAGAGTCATCTTTCAACTTCTAAGAAAGCAATGGAACAAATAGAATCCTGATTTACTGAGGTTCCAGTCCTTAGAAAGGGGAAGTACAATACAAAGATAGTTTCAATGTACTAATCAGATAGATAGTTGTTTCATTATTTTAAATTAGAAATACTAGAATACTTGAACATTTTAATAGACTTTTCTTTCAGAAATGTATATAACAGATTAATTGGCAGAAAAAAATGATGCTCCAAAACTTAGTCCCCGTAAATAATAATTAAATTTTAGTAGTATAAATTATTTTTTCTTAAAAATGAATGAAAGAATACTTATGATTTTTAAAATATGTAACTATTTGTTCTTAATGTACCCAAGTCAGCAAAGCTTAAGAAGTCTGTGACTGGATACCAGAAAGAGAATAAATAAAAGGGGACAGATATTTTTAGTGAAGCAAACACTTTTTATTTAAAACATCTTTGAGAGTTCTCTGCATATTTATATGTAAATATCATTTCCCCCTTTGACTCCATCCTGTCCTCCACTCCCTCTCTGACTCATGATTTCTTCCTCTTTAATTGTTGTGTTCACACACACACACACACACACACACACACACACACACACACAGTGCTGAGTCCACTTAGTTTTGCTTGTATGTGCATGTCTAGTCTGACTCCGAGATCAGATAACCCATCAGGATGCTGCTGTGATTCTCCTCTGAACAACTAAAAGTTGTCTATAGGTCTATAGACCTTCATCAAGGCTTGAGGCCCTGTGAGATTCCCCTCATCCTTGCTGGCATGTCAATTGATATTGCCATTGTAAAAGTCTTGTTTAAGCGACCATATTGCTTAGAGGCGATGGGCACAGCTTCTCTGTCACAGGCAGAAAGCACTCTGGAGCGGCAGACACCTGCCTCTGTCTCTTCAGTCTCCACCCCTCCCCTCAGTGTTCCCTGAGCCGTACAAATCCAAGGTCGTGCTAGAGCTGTGTCAGTTGGCATTGGGCGTCCACGGTTAGGTCTCTGCTTTTGGCCAGGTGTGGATGTTTGCAATCATCTCCATCAGTTTCCTGAGGAATCTTCTTCAAGGAGAGGGAAAGGTGTATTTACCTGCAAACGTCATGAGATCATCAGAAGGATTTTATTGTACTTCTAATTTTAACCATACAATATACCAGAACTTAACATAAATTATAATTGACCTCATAAACACCCCTGAAGTGGCTCTTATCTTCAATATTGTATCGATGAAGAAACCAATTTCGATAGATTGGGTAAACTACCCCCAAATCTCTAGAGAATTAGCAAATAAGCCAAATGTTAATCCCAAAAACAACATGCAAACTCCAAGCATCTTTATACTAAGATCACTACTGGAGGGACGATCATGATCACCATCTGTACCGACCCCACTGACTTGGTAGCAAACTAATATTGTTGAGTTTTTCCTAGCAGACTGCTGCTCCATTCCCCGGGGAACGCTGGTGAAGCAGTTACCCATGATGATGCTCAGAGAATGTTCTAGAAGGACCAGAACCATCCTGGTAGGAAGTTCTATCTCATCACTAGGAAGTTATACCTCCCTCTCCCCAATTGGTCAATGGCAGAGGAATCCCTTGACTCAATTCTGGATGACTCTGTGCCATGCTTCATGGCTTGTGGTTTGATAAACATTGTCCTTTTCCTGAAAACGTGCCTTTACTTAGTTCATTTTCCTTCCTACCTTGCAGCTTCTGGTCCTTACAGATTTTGATTTGTTTTGTTTCTTTTTGAATAGAAGGAGTGAGATGTGGGTAGACGGGAGTGTCCTGACCTGTAGGATCCTATGTGTGACTAAAAGTATCAGCCAATCTGGGCATGGCTTGATGTATAGAAAAAGGAGATCAAAACTGAATTAAGAATAAGATGAATCACTCTAATAGAAAAACAGTATCTCTTGCCTTTTACCTTGTGAATGACTTTTTTTTTCTTGACAATTTTCTAATTGTTGAACTGAAAATAGGGGCAGGGCAATATGAGGCATATACAGTAGAAATTCTTCAATTCTGCCCCAAAGGAACCCTCAGCAATTGGTTTGCAATCTCTGTGCTCATGATATAATAATTCACCGGTGCTGAGGAAATACAGTGATGAAATAGTCACAGCGAAGGGAAATGCATTTCCCTAGAAACAACTTGATGAACACAATTAGTCTCCCATCTGCTGCGGCGGCATTCCTTCAGGAAAGAACACAGGTGGGTTTGGCACTGCAAGATGAGCAATGGGCTGGAAACGGGCTGGAAGAGGAAGTGTGAGACAGAATTCAAGGATAATGTAAACCTAAGTGTTTCCTTTTCCTCCTTTATTTGCAGGAGGATCTTGCTCCGTGGGCCAGGCTGGCCTCTTGCTTGTTAAAACTGATATGTTTTGATGATTAACATAAATATCTGATCTATTATATTCCCCATTTGGGGTTGAAAATTAACTCAATCTAATTGTTATTTTAATTAAATATTAGAAAAGTTTGTTTTGTTCTGTTTTTTCTTAAGAAATTTTATTTATTGTTATTATTTTGATTTATTCTCTAAGACAGGGTCTCACTCTGTAGCGCTGGCTGGCCTGGAACTTACCATCTAGCCAATGCTCATTTCAGACTCATGACTTCAATTGCCAATTCTGGAATTAGAGGTGTTGATCACTGTCTTAGTTAGAGTTTCGGTTGCTGTGAAGAGACACCATGACGATGATAACTCTTATGAAGGAAAATACTTACTTGGGCAGGCTTACAGTTCAAAGGTTCAGTCCATTATTGTCATAGTGGGACATGGGGGCATGCAGGCAGACATGGTGCTGGAGAAGGAGCTGAGAGTTCTACATCTTGCACAGACAACAGGAAGTGAACTGAGACACTGGGTGGTATCTTGAGCATAGAAGACCTCAAACTCCAGAGAACCTATACAACAAAGAGAATCCTAAGAGAGACATTCATGAATCTATATAGGGAGGAGAAAAAGACAAGATCTGAATACATTGGTACTATGGGGGGGTCATGGGAGAGAGTAGAAGGGAGAAGGGAGGAAGGGAGGAGAGGGGAGAAAAATGTATAGTTCAATAAAAACAATTATATTCTTTAAATTGGTTAGAACTGTGGTGGTTTAAAAGAAAATGGCCCCCATAACCTTGTTGGGAGTGGCACTATTAGGAGGTGTGGCCTCCTTGGAGTAGGTGCAGCCTTGTTGGAATGGGTATGGTCTTGTTGGAGGAAGTGTGTTATTATTTGCTTTTCTTTAAACTTCTTTATTGAATCATTAGGGGTTCGATAGCTTAGTTGGTAGAATGGAGGACTGTACAAGGTTTGTTTTGTTTTGTTTTTGTTTATTTATTTATTGAGACAATGTCTCTGACTTTATAGGTCAGATCAATGTTCAGTTTGCTATGTAGCCTCAAACTCAAAACCTTCCAAACCTCAGACTCCTAAATTCAGGAATTACACAGATACGCCATCATACTTAGTTTAAATAAGAATATGGAAACAGGGATGGAGGGAGGGCTCAGTAGTTAAGAGCACTGGCTGCTTTTCCAGAGGACCTGGTTTTGATTCCCAGTACCCACAAGGCCACCCATAACCATCTGTAACTCTGCTTCCAGGGAATCAGATGTCCTTTATCATATCAGCGGGCACTAGGCACACACATGGTGCACATGGTATTGAGGCAAACATCCTTTACTGGCTGGTTTCACGTGCCAATTTGACACAAGCTAGAGTCATCAGAGAGGAAGGAGCCCCAGTTGAGGAAATGAGATCCAGCTGTGAGGCATTTTCTCAATTAGTGATCAATGGGAGAGGGCCCAGCCCATTGTGGGTGGTGCCATCCTTGGACCAGTGGTCCTGGGTTCTATAAGAAAGCAGGCTGAGCAAGCCAGTCAGCAGCACCCCTTCATGGCCTCTGCATCAGCTCCTGCCTCCAGGATCTTGCCCTGTTTGAATGTCTGTACCGACTTCTTCTAGTATCTGGAAATATAAGCCAAATAAACACTTTACTTCCCAACTTGCTTTTTGGCCATGGTGTTTCATTGCAGCAATAGAAACCCTAACTAAGAGACACCCTTACACATTAGATTACAATCAGATCAAATAACTTTTTAAAAAGGATATCAAAACAGAAATTCAAGTAAATAAATAAGCATAATAAATACTGGAGAATCTTCTGAAGGAACTAGATGGCTACTAAGAGCTAGCAATAAAAACTGATAATTAGTATATAATAGGGTGTACACACTTAGGGTATATAGTAAATTGCTGAAATTAACACCACCACACCCCTCCACACACACTAAACCCAATGATCTACTAAGAAGAAATTAATCTCTCTCAGCCAGTGCAGAAACATCAGTATGTGCAGGTTTAGTCTGTGACTCAGAATATAATGTCACCCACGGACCACATCCCTTCCTGTCTTGACACTTCCCATTCCCTAGGGCACTGTCCTCATCAGCAGGGTGGAAGCTGGGTCACCCAGCTCATCATCATTTTAGCTCTTGGGAGTGACAGAAAGGAAGTAGCTAGTAGATACATCTTTCTCAGAAAGGGGCAGTGAAATTGCACACATTGGAAGATTATTTGAAGAGACCGTCTAGCTAAGTGGCCGAGTACGTTTCTTCCCGGCATGAAGGAATAAGGAAGGCCGAGTTATAAAGAGCTAGCAGGAGGAACTCGATCCTGCAAAACAATGAGTAGTCTCTGCTGTAGTCCCAGGAAAAACAAGTAACTCACTGGTCTAGTGGATTTAAATGGGTTTGTGTGAGCCTAATCCCTCAAAGCTGCTGAAGCCTAAACTACAGCTCTTATCTTAAGGGAACCGAGATAGATAGGTTATTCTGGAGCCATTTGGGTGATCAGAGCCCAGAAGACAGACTTAGGTTACCCCAACTCCACGCCCCAACATGGAAGTAGTTGCATGAAGTTTTATAGTTTTGCTGCACAGAGTGACAGAACTGGGGAAATTAATTTCTTCAAGACCATTGTTATAACAGTCTGGTAGCCAAAAGGAAGGGAGTGCAAAGTGTCTTTCTTTAGAATATTGTAGTTCCTGCCAAATAGTTATAATTATTAACACTGTCTCAGATCTCTGAAAATAATCTTATGTCTGAAATAAATATAATAAACAGAATACAAGTAGCAGCCACGGTAACTTGAAGAAGAACCATTTCTCTATAATACTTTAGCTTCCATTACTTCTGAAATGAGTAGCACAGGCGACTAGTCTGTTTGTTGACATTAAGATGAGGTCTCACTATAAAGCCTAGGTTGGCCTCAAACTCATAATTCTCCCGCTTTGAACTCCTAAGGAGTGGCACTATAGATAAGCAAGCACTACCATCCCAAGTGTGACTTCATCTTGATGTTGATAATCTTCCTCCTTGTCTCTGAAGAATTGTCTCCAAAGACACCGCTGATAAACCGTCTTCTTGTTCAATCTCGCCTGCTCCTCACCACCACTTTACAGTCTGTCCTTGTTGGTCTGACTAGATTCTGCAATGCAGAGATGTAGAAATGACAGAGGTAAAGGAGTTGGCGTCAATCAGACCCTAGGATGAATTTTATGTAGCTAAGAGACATAAAGGAATCTCAACAGGCAACGGCTATAAAGCTTTGCAAAAACACAAGCAACAAGAGGAAATATTTAGTTTGAAAACTAAGTACTTGTTTACAGATATACTTGCTTGGTAAACAATGTCTAATGCAGTTTTGAATTTATAGGAGGTCCTGCTGGGAGTTCACAGTGTTGGGGATGTCTAATTACCTTTGCCTAACGAGACTGGCCATGGTACAGTTAGGAACACAGAGAACAGCTGGTGTCTATAGTAATTCCTGTTTGGAGTAACCCTGCTTGGTAAGGTATTCTCCAAAGTTTTGCACCTGACAGAACTTATGCAATATGAAGGAAGCACAAATACATTTAGCATACCGAGGAGCCAGCACTACTTAGCCCGTTATGCAAATGAACGACACAGAAGTGCTTCACTTATTAATTTAGCTTGGACTTCGGAAGGGAAATTTAGAATCTTAATCCCAGTAGGGCAATAGGTTAATAGCACTGACAAAAACTAAAATAGTCAATTTTGTAAAAATTTAAATATAGCGCTAGTTAGCACAGGCAAATTACCTTTGTGAGATACAAGTGCACCTGTAGTATACAGTAATTTTTATTTAATAGAGGCAAATACAGGTGGGCCAGTGTCTCGATAGCAAGACTTCCCAAATGGTAGGGTTGTCTTTCCTTTAAATCAGAATAATACTAGTTAAAAATAGTAGAACTGTTAAAAGAATTTCACTGGTCATGGTGCATTGTATATAAATGAGATTACTTAATGGTCACTTGGCCTGTATTAAACTTATGTGACTTTGCCTTTGCAAACTTATGCATAAACTTCAGATGTAGATATACACATTTCTGATCAGACAGACGGGTATTAAATGTATTAAACTTTCTTTAAATATTTGTTCATAAAATGGTCATCTAAAATGTTGTCGCATAGACAGACATTTAAATAATATTTTATTTTACTTTGGTAAGATAGTTTCTAAGAAACCCAAAGTCTGAAAAGTCCAGCAGAAGACATAAATGATTATCTTAACAAAGCATAACATCTTGGTAATTCCACAAGGCACATACTGATCAAATTCAGTATTAAAATATCCAGTTTGGGTACAGTTAGATGGTTCATCAGGTAAAGACATCTGCTTCCAATTCTCATGACCTGGGTTTGATCCCTGGGACCTACATAGTGGAAGGAGAGAACAGGCCCCTGGAAATTGGCCTCTGACCTTTACATGTATGGCCATGGCATGCACAAACCCCACACACATACAGACACATGAAAAAAGGAAAAAGTTAAAAATTGGCATTTCTGTTATCTGCCGTTGTAGCTAGGCCTACCTTCTGTGAAGTCTTATACTACCTTTGTCTTTAGTCTCTAATGCTATACTTAACAGTTAAATTCCTGAATTTTACCCATTTTTTAAAATAAAGATAGAAAAAGATGTAAGAGGCAACAGCTCCTACGTAATAATGGAGTCCAAACACCATCTTCACAACACACACACATGCACACGCACACATACACACACGGACATATGCATTCAAAGTCTGCATGCTACCATCAGTAATTTTATCATACAATACATTTTTAAAAATTCAAAAAATGAGTGTCGAGAGGTTAGCTCATGAGTGATTTCTGGGCATTAAATGGAGATTAAATTTTACCCTATGCTGCTTAAACACAAGACACAAACACAATAACATTAATTCAGGGTGAGCTTCTAGATGAGCTTAGTGAAGCTTATGAAAGCCTCATCAGCTAGAATTCTATCTCTGGGGCCACCAGGATAGCAGAGACAATGTGTTCTGTGCTTAACAAATCCACAACAGAGATCTCAGTTGTTACCCTGTCTCTGTTTAAGACACAGACTCTTCATGGTTCAGCAAAGCCATGAAGACAGACATACTTCTGCCTTCCGTGTTGTAGGAAAAGTGCCGGAAGGGCACAACAGAAATCAACATTTCTTCAAGAGTTTCAAATTGATGACTATGTGGTTAAACACCCTAAAGACAAGCTCGGAGTCGCCAAAATATGGCTTTGCCACATTAGGGAGGGAAATCAAGCACTTCCTTGCCCAAGATTGAATTGTCCACTTCTCATTCTGTGTCTTCCATCTGTCTGTAGTAGATGGCTTTAGGTGTATCTGTGACTTGCCTGCTGTATGAGTCTATGGCTACCTAATGCTGTCTTGTGAATCTGTACCTGGAAAAGACTTTGTTTTTTCTTTTGTTGGTTTTCTCTTTCATCGATAGCACAGAAAACATCCCGTGGGTGAAGGAGTGGGGATACTTCACAGAAAATCATTAAAAGGCTTTTCTAGAGGATGAGACATTAGTCTCAACTGCCCCCAGCGGACAGATGAGAAGTGCTGCAAACGTCATTGCAAATGGACTCCCTCCACACTGCCCTCGACGTGGATGGGGATATTTGCTTTATAGGACTGCTTTTGGCCTGTCTGCTCTTTTCAGAGAGCAGCTTTCTTCTTCTATGTCCCTTATATAGGTTGCCTGCAGAAGGTGTGGCCCAGATTAAAAGTGGGACTTCCCTCTCAAATAATTTAATTAAAAAAAAAACGAAATCCCTCACAGGTATGCCCATCTGCTTGGGTTTTAGTTAATTCCAGATGTAGTCAAACTGACAACCAAGAATAGCCACCACACCATTCAACCACTCTCTTTGCTTGCTTGCTTGTGCCAAAGTTTTATGTACCCAAGCTGTCCTCAAACTCTCTACAAATCTGAGGCTGAATTTATACTCCTAATCTTCCTGCCCCTCTTCCTCCTAAGAGTTAGGGTTACAAGCATGTGCTACCAAGCCAGGCTCACTATGACTTTAGATTAAAGAGCTTGATCCACTTATATTCATGATTTTAATGACTGGTAGATAAGAACATTTACCATTTCAATTATTGTAAAGTTCTTACTTTTGTGGAGTGTTTTTTTTTTTTTTTGGAGCATTTTCTTCTTTTTGACCTTTGTGATTTGCTAACTTTTCTATTGTGTTAGATATTGATTTCTTCTTTCTCTGTTTTGTGTTCCATGAATAGATTTCAGCTTCGTGATTGCCATGTAGCTTATATAAAATACCTTAAAATAAACTGTGAATGTGGTACCTCCTTACTAACATGGTATTACTTTCTTACTTACATGGTGGTTTATACTATTTACTTGTCTCCACAATTTACATTTATGTCTCTACAATTTACATCAGTGTACATTGTATATTCTTTTTTATAAAAAGACTTTATTTTTTAATCTTCTGGGAGGGTGAGTATAGTGGTGTGTATGCGTGTGCGGTGTATGTGTGTGTGTGTGGTGTGTGCATGTGTGGTGTGTGCGTGTGTGGTGTGTGTGCATGTGTGTGAGTGTGTGTGGTATGTGAGTGTGTGTGGTGTATATATGTGAGTGTGTGAGTGTGTATGTGTGTGTGTGTGTGTGTGTGTGTAGTCAAATGATAACTTGAAGGAATAGGTTCTCTCCTCCTACTGTATGGGTTGAGGGATCAAACTCAGAATGTCAGAACTGGCAGCAGGTGTCTTTAACTGCTGAGCCCTGTCACTGATCCGTATCATATTTTCTATAATAACTTATGTAGTTACAATTATTTTTAACCATTTTAATTTTAATCTTTATACTAGAAGCTTACTCTTTATACTAGAAATCTGAAATATTTACAAGCCACTATTATAGTTTGAAAGCTTTCTGAATATGATGATGAATACTCTGGTAGTGTTCTATAAATGCATGTTTATAAGGAAGTAATCAGCACACTTTCACTTCTGGTTGAAGCATAGCCTACGGTATTTCATGGGAGGCTGGGTGGGTAGTGAGGAAGTCCTTCAGTTTTTGTTTATTTGTGAAAGACTTCATTTCCCCTTTATTTCTGAAAGCCATCCTACCTGGATATAGCATTCAGGCTGACAACTCTTGATCCTATTTTACTCTGAACATATAAATCTTTCTGTCATCCTGGATTTCTCTTGGGACATTCACTGGTAGCACAATGGGAGTCCATAGATAACTCTCTGCTTGTCATCTCCTTCTGTTATGATTTTTCTTTCTTTGTCTTTTGTTTTTTAATTTATTTACTTATATTTATTTTCTTAAAACTATCTTTTCTCACTTTGCATACCAATCTCAGTTCCCACTCTCTCCCCTCCTCTTGCTCCCCTCACCTTTCCCCACATCACCTCCCATCCACTCCTCAGAGAGGGTAAGGCTTCCCATGGGGAGTCAACAAAGTCTAGCACATCACTTTAAAGCAGGACCAGAGCCCTCCTCACTATATCTAGACTGAGCAAGGTATTCCTCCAAAGAGCATGGGTTCCAAAAAGCCAGTTCAAACACTAGAGATAAATCCTGGTCCCACTGCCAGTGACCCCACAGACTGTCCCAGCCACACAACTGTCCCCCACATTCAGAGGACCTAGTTTGGTACTATGCTAGTTCCCCTGCAGTCAGTTCAGAGTCAGTGCTCAAATAGATCTATAGATCTCTCCATCTGCCCCCATCAGTTGCTGGATGAAGGTTCTCTGATGACAATTAAGATAGTCATCAATCTGACTGCAGAGGAAGGCCAGGGCAGGCACCCTCTCCACTATTGCTTAGGATCTTAACTGGGGTCATCCTTGTGGATTCCTGGGAATTTCCCTAGTGCCAGGTTTCTTGCTAGCTCCATAACGGTTCCCTCAATTAAGATATCTCTTTCCTTGCTCACACTTTCGGTCCTTCCCCTATCTCGATCATCCCGTTCCCCCATGTTCTCCTCCCCTTCCTCTTCTCTCTTTCTCCTCCCCTTCCACTCTACCTTCTCCCCACCCTCTCTACACTCCCAATTTTCTCAGGAGATCTTGTCTATTTCCCCTTTCGCAGGGGGATCCATGTATGTTTCCGTTAGGGTTCTCCTTGTTTCCTAGCTTCTCTGGGGTCTTGGCCTACAGGCTGTTTATCCTTTGCTTTACTTCTAATATCCACTTATGAGTGAGTACATACCATGTTTGTCTTTCTGGATCTGGGTTACCTCACTCAGAATGCTTTTTTTTAATTCCATTCATTTGCCTGCAAATTTCAAGATTCCATTGCTTTTTATTGCAGAGTAGTACTCCACTATGTAACTGTACCACATTTTCTTTATCCTTTCTTCAGTGAAGGGGCAAATGGCCCAAAGACACTTAAGGAACTGCTCAACATCCTTAGCCATCACGGAAATGCAAATCAAAACAACTCTGAGATACCATCTTACACTAGTCAGAATGGCTAAAATCAAAAACACCAATGATAACTTATGCTGGAGAGGATGCAGAGTAAAGGGGAAACTCCTCAATTCCTGGTGGGAGTGCAAATTTGTACAGCCACGTTGGAAATCAGTATGGCAGTTTCTCAGAAAATTGGGGATCAACCAACCTCAAGATCCAGCAATACCAATCTTGGGCTTATACCCAAAGGATACACACTCATACTACAAGGACATGTGCTCAACTGTGTTCATGGCCACATTGTTTCTTATAGCCAGAACCTGGGAACAATCTAGATGTCTTTTTTTTTACAGCTTTCTTATGTGCCTTTTATCACTGGTGTGTGTGCATCTTCCTTGAGAGCTGCTAGACTTAAGTATTTGTCTCTCTCCAAGCTTTCAGATATTTTCTACAATTGTTTTATAACATATGCTTCCTGCGGCTTTTCCCATCATCTTTTCTTCCTCCAAAAGCTCAAACTGTGAATCTCTGTTGGCTTACTGCTGCTCTGCACGTCCCACAAGCTTTCTTTACCCTTTCTGTTTCTATTTTCTTTCTCTAGTAAGCTGTTTCTGGCTCAGATGTTTTGTTTCTGCTAAGTAAGTACCTTAATGGTTATAATATTTGGCTTCCAAATGATTCTATAATTATATAGTTAAGTGTATTCCTTAAAAACATATTTAATTGTACTTAACATGAAACTGAATTGCAGCCACTGGCTAACTACTTCTTAAGAATTCTTCCACATTCCTTAATTTAAACTAGTTACTAGTTCCTGTAACTTCATACTTAAGCAGAAAGGACAGTAGGCCAGCCGAGTAGAGCACAAGGCTCTGAGGAACTGTGGGCTGGGGAAATGACCTGTAATTTACAGGCTGCTGAGTCTCGGAGACAATGTCCTTACACAGCATTCTCAGATACCCTGGGTCAGATTAAAGCGGAACTTGAAATCGTTAATGAGTTGATACTAAGCCAGGTGACTAAAATCCAGTAGGACCAGCACTTTAAGTCACTGAAAGGGACGGGCAGAGTTGAACAGGTGGAGTACAGAAGAGAACTGGACTGGGTCATCCAATGACACCCCAAATCTGACAGAGACATGAGCTGGCATAAGAATCACGGTGTGGAGACAGGACTGGGTTCTCGCCTTCCACGACGTGGGTCCTAGGGGTCAAACTCAGGTCCTAAGGCTTGGCTGCAGATACTTTTATTCACTGAACCATCTCATAGAACCAATCCCAAGACTTTCTCACTGTCTCCTCCTCCTTACAACAGGGACACTTACTGGCCCCTTTCCCCCATGCATCTCTGGTGTACTCTATACCAACATTCAGACTAGGGAGCTCTTCAGAAGGAGTAGTGTGGATTCTTGATGCATCAATGACATCACAGTAATCAACCCTGGGGATACATCAGTTGAAAACTAAAGGGATATGTTGTTGTTCTGTTTAAAACACAGGCAAACTACACATGGACCTTAAATGGTAACGAACACCACACCATTAACAGACAGGAACATGCCAACTTATAGAAATGTTTGCTGGTGGCTAGATCATGACGAAGACCTTTTTATCCCAACATTAAACCTCTCACAAATGCACTAAGAGAAAAGTCGTAGAGGGCTCATTTGTTAGCCCCCAAACTTAATTAACTAATCACTCTCTGAGTTAAAATTGCTTCATGATTACCTGCCAGGCATCTTATGCCCGGACCATAGCTTTGAGCTTGTTTGAAGAGGAGGAGGGCATTATGAACATGTATTTCCTGAGATTTACCATTTGGTCCAGCAGTGAACATTTGTTACCTGACTTTCCAGAGACAACAGTGAACACTGAGCTGTCACAAAGTCCAATACAATCCTGACAACCAAGTGCATAGCTCCCAGAAACAAAGAGGAGCACTACCCGGAAGTCAGTGGGCTGACCCTCCTCTCTGAAATATCAGTGATCAAATGTCAGCCTCCCTCAAAAGATAGGTGATCAAAGCCTTGTGATTACTTCATCTTCCAAGGAAGAACCAGGATAATTTTAACACCTTGTCAATTTTGCCTATTAATCAGGTTCCAGAGCTTTCCACAAATTACTGCATTGGTTTCCTGGACAGGTGCATGTGCTATTAGCATGCTTTGCAGACAGGAGAGAAAGACAGAAGGCCAGACTTAGCTTTCTTCCGACTTGCCAAATTCAATCTTAAATTCACCTGCAGCAAGTTCTTCACACTTCATTGAACTAAATTGCAAATGTTTCCTGGATGGATCCCTGAGAGAGACAGACTCTTAGGTCAGTGTTCCTAGAAGCCTCACACTTCTACTGTGGTAGGAATGACCACAGAGTGTGGCTTTACTGGGAGACCAAATCGCCAGTAAACCTACTGAGAGTCCTGTGGCTCAGCCACAAGGCCAAGTCACTCGGGCCTTTAGCTAGGAGTATGTTGAAGGGAGTTTGAAACTAAAATAATCTCAGTTTTCTAAGTGCAGAAATTCTAAGTTTTATGCTAATGAGAACATTATAAATAGTAATAGGTATATTTCCTTGAAGCACATGAAAAGTTTGAGATAACAGTGGATGGTGTCCATCTTGTGCGTGCCCTACCCCAAATGATAATATTGATATCCATTGAATGAGAAAATATACCCATGATGGTTCTACAGTGCTGTTCATCTGGTAAAGGCTTCTGCTGTCAAGCCTTAAAACCTGAGCTTGGTCTGCAGGACTCCCAGAGAGCAAGAAGAGAATCAGCTCCTACAAGTTGTCCTCCACCTCCACGTGTGTGCCACGACACACACTCACTCACCCACACACCCACACACATACATAGTGAGGAAATAAAAAGTGTATACATGTGTGTGCATTCAATGTTCAAAAACATTAAAAAACAAAATGTTTTCTTTAAAATATCTATATGTAAATGGAAAAAATGGCTTGCTGGTCTTTCTTAGTTTACCAAGAAGTCCTTGAAATTGACTGCAAACAAATATCATAAAAAGCAACCCAGAATATACTAGATATGCATAAAAGAAGAGAAGGCAGCAGAGTTTGCATTGGTGACCAATTACCTGTAGACTGAGCTACATTTCTTAGGGAACTTCAGAGGGAAACATTTTGTAGTGGCATCTTTCTCCTTCAGCGTCTACGTGGCATACGTGAAGATAAAATCTGGAGATGCCACGTAGTCGCTGAAGGAGAAAGATGCCACTACAACATTCTATTTATCTGCAAGAAATGAGAACTGACATTCCTTTTTTAATTGATTTTTGTTGAGCTCTACATTTTTCTCTGCTCCCCTTCCTACCTCTCCCCTCCCCTTCAAACCTCTCCAAAGATTCCCATACTCCCAATTTACTCAGGAGATCTTGTCTTTTTCTACTACCCATGTAGATTAGATCTATGTATGTCTCTTAGGGTCCTCATTGTTGTCTAGGTTCTCTGGGATTGTGATTTGTAGGCTGGCTTTCTTTGCTTTATGTTTAAAAATCACTTATGTGTGAGTACATGTGATAATTGTCTTTCTGGGTCTGGGTTACCTCACTCATAATGATGTTTTCTACCTCCATCCATTTGCCTGCAAAATTCGGGATGCCATTATTTTTTCTACTGTGTAGTACTCCATTGTATAAATGTACCACATTTTTCTTATCCATTCTTCAGTAGAAGGGCATTTAGGTTGTTTCAAGGTTCTGGCTATGACAAACAATGCTGCTATGAACATAGTTGAGCACATGTCCTTGTGGCATGATTGAGCATCCTTTGGATATATACCCAAAAGTGGTATTATTGGATCTTGAGGAAGGTTGTTTCCTAATTTTCTGAGATATCACCACACTGACATTCAAAGGGGCTGTACCAGCTTGCATTCCCACCAGCTATGTAGGAGTGTTCCCTTTACCCCACAACCTCTCCAGCATAAGTTGTCATCAGTGTTTTTGATCTTGGCCATTCTTACAGGTGTAAGATGGAATCTCAGAGTTGTTTTGATTTGCATTTCTCTGATGACTAAGGATGTCGAACATTTCCTTAAATGTCTTTCAGCCATTTTAGATTTCTCTGTTGAGACTTCTCTGTTTAGGTCTGTACTCCATTTTTTTAATTGGATTATTTGTTCTTTTGATGACCAATTTCTTGAGTTCTTTGTGTAATTTGGAGATCAGACTTCTGTCTGATGTGGGGTTAGTGAAGATCTTTTCCCATTCTGTAGGCTGCTGTTTTGGCTTGTTGACCGTGTCCTTTGCTTTGCAAAAGCTTTTCTGTTTCAGGAGGTCCCATTTATTAATTGTTTCTCTCAGTGTCTGTGCTACTGGGGTTATATTTAGGAAGTGGTATCCTGTGCCAATGCGTTCAAGTGTACTTCCCACATTCTCTTCTATAAGGTTCAGTGTGGCTGGCTTTATGTTGAGGTCTTTGATCTATTTGGACTTGAGTTTTGTGCATGGTGATCGATATGGGTCTATTTTCATTCTTCTACATGTTGATATCCAGTATGCTAGCACCATTTGTTAAATATTCTTTCTTTTTTCCATTCGATATTTTTTTGCTTCTTTGTCAAAAATCAGATGTTCAAAGGTGTGTGGATTAATATCCAGGTCTTTGATTCATTTCCATTGGTCCTCCTGTCTGTTTTTATGCCGATACCAGGCTGTTTTGAGTACTGTAGCTCTGTAGTAGAGTTTGAAGTCAGGGATTGTGATGCCTCCAGAAGGAGAACTGATATTCTTATCTACCACTACCCATTAGAGGGCCATGTCCAAGGGAGGCCAGTCAATCACTTGACTTCCCATCATGGAGGATACAGTGATTGGCCTTTTTGGCAGTGGAGTCCCATCTGCATTTGGCTTATATTCTTGTGACCAGGCTTCTTCTACATGTATCATCTGTGGACATACTGAGCAGTTGTTTCTCTGTCATATAATAGGATATACTATTGTTGTGTGACAAGACTCTCCCTGGGGAGACACAACACACGTCTATTTACCCCAAATAGGGAACCCACAACAGATCAAAGTATGGATACCACCAAAGTCCAACTTGGTGAACCAATGAGTTTTATTTGGGTTCATTACAGGAATACAGGTGAGGGGTGACTAACAGGGGCAGAAATGGCTCAAAGGTGACCACATGATCAAAGCCCACACTAGCATGCATGACAGCTCACAAAGATAGGAACCTGGAGCACTGCACAGTCTACAGGCATCTCAGCTGGTTGGAGAGTGTCCTTCCCAGGAGAGTCTGTGGGTCTAAACCTCTTTCAGGGGGCTTGACTGGTTTCAGCTTCTTCTGAGTAACTTGTCTGTCTCAGAATATTCTTTGCAGTGTGGCTTGTCTGAAAATGATCCCCAGTGATCTTTATTGCTTGTCTGAAAGTGACCCCTAGTGGTCTTTATTGCTTACTCTGGGAGGGAAGGGGGCCTAGTGAACTTCCTGAAGCTAGTTTGTGTTTTACCTTCTATCTTAAGAAGCTTCCTTAAGAAATGGAATGTTTCAGTCTCTACACAACCACTATGGGAACGCAGTTGACATCAGAAAAAAAGATCAATAGCTTGATATTGTGGAGCTTCACAGGTTTTAACTAGCATTCCACCATAATATCATAAAGCTGTAGTAGATAATACAATGTGATATTATTGTGGTCATCAAACATCACCAAGCAAAAGCCAAAGGACAAATCATTTTAATACAAACAAATCAACCACATATATTTAGATTTGTTATTTGGCAATAGTAACTAAGACAGAAGTGTGTAATTTTACTTTCACATTTATGCCTAGGAAACGTGTAAAATTACACCTTTCTGTCTTAGTTACTACTGCTGTGGTAATGCATCATGACCAAGGCAACCTTTAAAGAAGCATTTGGCTGAGCCCTTACCCAGAGTTGCAGAGATTAGCCCATGACTGTCATGGTGGAGAGTGTGGTGGGAGGCAAGCAGCCATGGCTGAGAGCTCACGCCCTGATCTGTAGGCCGCAGGCAGACATGGACTTGGACTGGGCCTGGTGTGGGCTTTTGTAGTCAAAGGGGAATGGGAAATGCAGGTATTTTGTGATCGCTGTGGGATTCCTCACAGACACCAAAAAAAATCAACTCAGATAACTTAGATCATGTTACATAATCACAAAATGTTTGTGCATGAGCTGTACACATGTTCTTGTATGTCTTAATTTTCTACATCTCTTAGAACACCTAATACAATGTAAATGTTATGTTTTGCAGAGTTCACCGCATTGCACTTACGTTCTGAGTGTATGTTTATATAGGGATAAAACCTTGTGAAAGAAAAAGATACACCATAGTGTGGAATCAGGAGCTTTAATGTCCATCCCAGAGCAGACTGTTATCCAGAATTCATAAACATCTGAACACTGGATTACAAGTAAATGAACAAACCAATAGAAAAGTGGGTAAAACATCTTAGTTAAGACTTTATGAGAAAATAATATCTAAAAGAATAGTGAATGAAAGGACCAGCACAGGTGTGGTGAGCTCGACTCTGGCAGGCCTTGCCCTTCTTCCCATTCCCTTAGCCTAGCTAAAAACTGTTAGATTGCATTCCTAAAGCTAACCACCAACGACAATTCCCTTACTTGGCTACTTCTTCATCCTGAAGCTGACTACGAAAGTCCAACAATCAAAAGTCCCCTTTGATTTACCTAATTAATAGGACCAATTAAAATTAAACACCTCATCCTAACTCAGGGTTTCCCCCTTTACCTTTATAACCCGCCATTTGCCTATGTGCCATGTCTGTCTCCCCTCTGTTCAGATGCAGTCCTTGTCCTTTTGGGATAAATATACCCCTGTCCCTTCCCCTTCTCTCTTGTCCCCTGTCTCCTCTCCCACAGCATCCTACCCATCCTAACACAGACCTCCCAGCTTTCTCTTCTTAAAAACCACGCCAGCAAGGTCATTTGCTGCTGTTTCCTGACAGTCAG
The DNA here is from genome assembly GCF_037038515.1 of Microtus pennsylvanicus. Taxonomy (NCBI): domain Eukaryota; kingdom Metazoa; phylum Chordata; class Mammalia; order Rodentia; family Cricetidae; genus Microtus; species Microtus pennsylvanicus. The sequence goes on from NC_134588.1 coordinate 25,719,263, forward strand.
AAAACAGCCACTTTAACTTTTCTTCCTGGCTTACTAAAGGATCTCTCTATGAAAGCAGGTGTTTGTGTGGTCTCTGCCCAATCCAGGGTCTGGGATGGAGGCCCCGCTGTGCACTGAGGGTCACTGAAGAGAGTCCCCTTCTGTGAACACGTGTTGTTCAAACTCATTAATCTTTAGGAAAGAACACTTTAGAAGCTCAATGTGGTGACACTCGGTGCCTTTCCCGAGAAGAAAGAGCAGAAGAATGTGTTTCACTGAACGCTGGTTTTCTGTAAGTGGAAAGAGTCTTTGGTGAAACCCTTGTGGAAAACTACTGAGAAAATGCGTGAATCTTCATAGTTAGCCAGCAATTTCATTCATATGTTTAGTAGAAGACACATGCAAGAATATTCCTAGTAGTATCTGTCTACCTGAGGCAAGGAAAATGTGACACGGTCCTAAGTGCCACAAAACTGAATGCCATTGATAGCAAATAATACAATGTGATATTATTGTGGCAAAATACACACGTGCATAAATGTTCATGGAAAAAGGTGAAATTGAGATAACTTATCATGTCTGTCTTGCTTAACGTTTCTATTGCTGGAACACAATGCCATGACCAAATGTAACCTGGGAAGGAGAAGGTTTTATTTCATCTTATTGCATCATCCATGGAAGTCAGGACAGGAGCTCAGGGCAGGAACCTGGAGCCAGGAATTGATACAGAGTGGAGGAGAAATGTTGCTTACTTGTTGGCTCTCCTGGCTTTCTCAGTTTCCTTTCTTATATACCCAGAACCGCTGGCCCAGGGGTGTGCTGAGCCTTCCCACCTCATCACTGATCAAGAAAATGCCTTTAGGTCAGTCTTATTGCATACAGGTCAGTCTTACGGAAGTATTTTCTCAGTTGTGGCTCCATCTTCTAAGATAACTATAAATTGTGTCAGCTCAACAAAAATAAAAAATAACAAGTCAGGACATATATCTGATTTCATTTTTGTAATGTGGAGAAACACACAAAACGAATTTTCTTTAAAGGGAGACCAGAAGTACTTGTTAGTGTGAAAAATGAGCAGAAGGGGGCACCAAAGAACCTCTTCGGTCTTAGAAGGTTCTCGATTTTTGTTTGTTTTTTCCCAGAAAAAAAATGTTCCTTAAATTCAGATATTGATCTGCAGGTTAAGAACTGTCAGGTGCTGGGCTCATGAGTGATGTGAGATTTCCCTCTGTATGCTGTGAATACTATTGGTTAATAAAGAAGCTGTCTTGAGCCGTGATAAAGTAGAACAGAGCTAGGTAGGGAAAACTAAACTGAATGCTGGAAGAAAATAGGCAGAGTCAGGGAGAAGTTATGGAGCCGCCACCAAAGACATGCTGAAACTTTGCCGTTAAGCCACAGCCTCGTGGCAATACACAGATCAATGTTTAATTTTTTAATTTATTTATTTATTATGTATACAGTATTCTCAGTATTCTGTCCGCATGTATATCTGCAGGCCAGAAGAGGGCACCAGATCTCATTACAGATGGTTGTGAGCCACCATGTGGTTGCTTGGAATTGAACTCAGGACCATTGGCAGAGCAAGCAGTGCTCTTAACCACTGAACCATCTCTCCAGCTCGAATGGGTTAATTTATAATATAAGAGTTAGCCAGAAATACGCTTAAGCTATTGGCCAAACTGTATTGCAAATAATATAGTGTCTGTGTGGTTATTTCAGGTCCAAGCATACAGAAAAAAACAAGTGGCCTCCTATAACACACGAGTCACAGAGTCATGGCATTCTGTGACAAGTCAGCAGGAATAGGGTTGGGATAGTCTGAACTGTATTCTTTGAAAGGTAGAAAATAAAGGAGAAATAAAATTACCTACAGACATGTTAGAGAGTGAATTTGTGTTCTGGAACCGTCATATTCATGCAACATAATGAACAGAATGACAACGCAAACATTTGGCATTTAATAGTTTATGTTTATCCATTCCCGTGAGTCGAGCCGAGAAGGCAACTGAACCGCAATAACTAGCCTATAAGTACTGACATAGCTTCAAAAACAAAGCGAGAAAAACCCACCTAAGTTCTTCTGTCCCAGAAACTTCATAACAAGAGCGGTAGCGCTTAGGGGCCAGTCCAGCTGCTGCATGGAGATCCTGGGCATTAACCAAAAGGCCTAAGGGGCCCCTTCATTTTAATATGTTTAGAAGGTTTCCTGTGGACTCGTATCCACTTCCCTTTCTCCAGTTCTAACTGTTTGATCTCCAGAGACAGCTTGTACACCTCCAGGGCCTTTTGCACTTCATCTGGGCTTGGGAGGCACTGCAAGAGCTTTCTGCCTTCATTCACTTGTTCGCATTCTTCAAGGGCCTCCTACAGGTAATTTAAAGAAATAAATGGGGGAGGGTACAGTCTGAGAGGGATTCCTGGCAAAAAGTGAGGTTGATATAATTGATGGACATAGAGAAAATCAGGACTTTGCATCCCCAGCAGGTGTTCCCATGAAGGCCACACACCATGAGGAAGAGAGGTGTGTGTGTGTGTGTGCACGCACATGTGCGTGCGCAGGCAGGATTTTACAACCCAGGAGAGACTTGAGCTTAGGACTTTCGATGCCCACCACCAGGTTGCTAGGACTATAAGACACATGCCTCTTGAGGAGCAGAAAAGTATAGTTGAAGAAGAAAAGACACGGAGCTCCAAGGATACAGAGCGGCCCTATAAGGAGAGGTGGGGGGGGTCTTTCACACACCCCAGAAGCAGAGCAAATGTATACAGACCACCGGCATGGAAAGTTATGGTCAGGGCACTAGGTCTAGGAAACCCTCAATCCTAAAGTTCTGGATGCAGCCATAGAGCAAAAAAATCTGTTCCTTCAAGCTCACAAGGTTGTAAGTGCATATCTAGTAAACTGGGCATCCTGGTAGGTGCCAGGTGCTACCATCACAGTCTGGGACAGAACCCTGGGAAGAGACTGCTATATTTGTGACATCACGGAAGTTCCCTGGATTGTGCCACTCACCGTCTTACATTTGGGTATCTCAGGGTCCCACGTTCTGTTTTCCAAACAGATGATGTTCGGGGAGCCAACTAAGTCATATCCGGTGTCACACTGAATGGTGATGTTTTCCATCTCTGAATAGTGCTCTTTCTCCACAGACAGGCTTCCATGCATGATCACCGGTTTGGAGCACACACCTCTAGCGGAAACGTCCCTTGAGCTTTCTCCTTTCAAGGAGATGTCAAAATTGAATTAGACAATGAAAATAACGAGAAACTTTGTGTATACTTGCATTTGGTTTCAGCAAAACTTACTGATTTCAATAATAATTATAATAGTCCTGATATCTATTGAGAAAAGTGCTATGCGTATTTACATGCTCAATTTTTGCTGCCTTATAAATTTTGCTATACTTTTATTAATTAGTTTCTATTGTTATTAACATTTGACTAACAACAAAACTGAGAAAGTTAAGCCTCTAAACCTCATATACCTTAAGTGTTACAACCTATGCTTGCATTTCTTCCCCACAACCTTGATCTAATGCATGATGCTAAGGATGTCCTCTTCAATCTTTTAATGATGCAGGGTTCAACAGAAACAGTGACTTTTGGTTGCTAGGAAAATGATAAAGGAACAAAGGACACTGAAGAGGAAGTCACATTCTTACCTCATCTTCATTCTACATCAGCTCATCGGCCAGGAGCATCACTGGCCCACAGACCCAGAAAGGCCATGGACGGATCGTGGCCATCATAATATTTTAGTGGGAATTTGCAACACTTTATGAGCTAGGTATTAATCCTTGCAATTCCTCTTTCTTGAATACTTGGAAAGAAATGAGGGTTGTTGTGGAAAGTTTACTAGAGGCGCAAATAGATTCTTAGACCAAAGCCATCAAGTCTTGCCTCTGAGTATCTAGGAAGACATAGAACAGCTGAACGGTAGAGGCTGCCTCGGGCAATGGGGCTTACCTGTGCTCTTAGGGCTCAGGAAAGAAAACTAGTGTTCATTTTTAACATTCCTTTTGCCAAATTTTTTAAGTTTACTATTCATATCTTAAATGTTATTAAATAAATAGAGAAAAGGTAAGATTTAGGTAGGCCTTGAACGACAGAAAATATTGCTGTTCTTACTTTGTAACCCTATCTTTCCCGCATTGCTAGTGGGCCTGGTGTAACATTGAAGAGACAACGGTTCCCAATGAAAAGACATCAAGACACATAGCATGGCCAACAAATATATGCTTCAACGCACTCAGACATCCAAGCTTCAGGGTAAGGAGGTGGCTGTCTGTTTTCTGTTCCTATAACAGAACACTGTACTCTGGGTAATCCACAAAGAAGTGAGTTTCCTTAGAGTCTGGTTCACGTCACGCAAATCTGAAGGAATAGGGTTTGGATTTGGCTCCTTCGTGCTTCAGTGGTGAGTTTGAAAGGATAAAGCACCCAGAGAGACCAGACAAACAGCTCACATGAACCACAATTCACCCTGGCATAGCTGAGCCACCCCCAGGGCTAGCGCAGGATCTCGTCATAAGGGCTCATTCGCCTCTGGTTTCAAGCACAGGACTTAAGTACAGGGGATGTATTTGAATAATACCTTTCCCCTTCTTTATAGGTTCATGTCTCTTACACTTTTTTTTTTTTTTGATTTTTCGAGACAGGGTTTCTCTGTAGCTTTTGGTTCCTGTCCTGGAACTAGCTCTTGTAGACCAGGCTGGCCTCGAACTCCCAGAGATCCGCCTGCCTCTGCCTCCCGAGTGCTGGGATTAAAGGCGTGCGCCACCACTGCCCGGCATGTCTCTTACACTTAAGAATGAAATCATTCCACACAAATGACTACAAAGTCTTACTTGTCCTAACTTAAAAATACAAAGTCCAGAGTCTCATTTGAGACTCGAGGCGTCACAAACCTGAGACAAATCCCCTCATCTGTGAGCTTCTAAAATCAGTTTCTCTACGTCAAACATGGGGTGTAGGACCAGTAGAGAGAAGATGTTCTCAAACCAAAGGGAGAAAGCAGGTATGAAAAAGGAGACATGGGACCAAAGGAAAACTAAGCCAGTAGGGGAAATACACTGAATTGTTTTTTCTGTGCTTCTCCATCTAGGTCCTCCCATCCTACTTTCTCCCTTCAGCTTCTGCCCTTCCCCCTTCCATTTTCATGTCCCCTGTGGTCTACAACCTAAAAGCCCATTCTCCCTTCTACTGGGCACCAGTTTCCTGGTTTCTACTTAGACTCACTCACACATCAGTACACAAAAGAACAAGTTGAAGTCACATACGAACACACACAGAATTTGGTTCCCTGAGCCTGTTAACTCACAACATTTTTTTTCTAGTTCTAGCCATTTAACTATGAACTTCATCTCTTTACAGCCAAATAAAATTTCTTTGTGTGTAAGTAGCACATTTTTACTATCCATCCATCTGTTGATGGCCATCCAGGCTGATTCTGTGTCTTTGAGATTCAGTAAATGTGGATGTGCATGTATGTCTGTGGTAAGATATGGACTCCTTTGAGGGTATGCTCAGAGATGGTTTAGCTGGGTCATATATTAGTTCTATTTGGCTTTCCAAGACAGGGTTTCTCTGTAGCTTTGGAGCCTGTCCTGGAACTCACTGTTAACCAGGCTGGCCTCAAACTCACAGAGAACTGCCTGCCTCTGCCTCCCGAGTGCTGGGATTACAGGCATGTGTCACCACCAACCTAATTTTATTTTTTAGAACCTCCATCCTGTCATGGTGACACTAGTCTAGACTCCTACTAATAGGAAACAAGGTGTCTTCTTTCTCTACAGCCACAGGCATTGCTGTTGTGTTTTCTTGATGAAAGCCGTTCTGATGGGTGAGACCAAATATCAAAATACTCTTAACTTGTATTTCCCTGGTGACTATGCTGAACGTGTATTTGAAATATATATTGGCCATTTATATTTTTCTTCTGAGAGCTGTCTGTCCAGTTCATTGTCTACTTGCTGAATGGAAGCTTGTTTTATCATTGTTTAATGTTTGTAGCTTTAAAAAATTCTATAAATTAACCCTTTCTCTGAAGTGTAGCTGGAAAGGCTCTTCCACTATTTTCTTTGTTGTCTGTTTGCTCTGCTGATAGTTTCCTTCACTGAGCAGAGGCCTTTTACCTTCGTGTAACCCCGTTTGCCAACAGCTGTGGCTATTTCTGGCAGAATTCCATTGCCTGTATTCTGAAATGTTTTCAGCATGCTTTTCTATAATTTTCTAAGCATTTCTGGTGTTAAATTAAGACATTTGATCCACATTGGATTACCTTTTGTACAGGGAGAGAAATAGGGGTCCAATTTCATTCTTTCATAGGTACTTGTCCAATTTTGCCAGCTAGCAATATTTCTTGAATTGGATTTTTTTAAACAAATTTTAACTCTTTTGTCAAAAATTAGGTGTGCATATCTGTATGAGTTTATATATAGTGCATACATGAGCACATAGTATATAAGTTTATATATGCATAATGAGTGCATATCATGTGAGTTTATATATAGTGCATATCATGTGAGTTTATATATAGTGCATATCATGTGAGTTTATATATAATGCATATCGTGTGAGTTTATATATAGTGCATGCATGAGTGCATATCATGTGAGTTTATATATAGTGCATATCATGTGAGTTTATATATAGTGCATGCATGAGTGCATATCATGTGAGTTTATATATAGTGCATATCATGTGAGTTTATATATAGTGCATATCGTGTGAGTTTATATATAGTGCATGCATGAGTGCATATCGTGTGAGTTTATATATGGTGCATATCGTGTGAGTTTATATATAGTGCATGCATGAGTGCATATCATGTGAGTTTATATATAGTGCATGCATGAGTGCATATCATGTGAGTTTATATATGGTGCATATCGTGTGAGTTTATATATAGTGCATACATGAGTGCATATCATGTGAGTTTATATATAGTGCATATCATGTGAGTTTATATATAGTGCATATCGTGTGAGTTTATATATAGTGCATGCATGAGTGCATATCATGTGAGTTTATATATAGTGCATATCATGTGAGTTTATATATAGTGCATATCGTGTAAGTTTATATATGGTGCATATCGTGCGAGTTTATATATAGTGCATGCATGAGTGCATATCGTGTGAGTTTATATATGGTGCATATCGTGTGAGTTTATATATAGTGCATGCATGAGTGCATATCGTGTGAGTTTATATATGGTGCATATCGTGTGAGTTTACTTCCAGGCCCCTTATGTTCTGTTGATCTATGTGTCTGCCGTTGGACTAGCACCATGCTATGTTTGTCACTAAGGCTTAATAGCACAGTTTGAGATCGGATAATAAATCTCTGACTGTGTTCTGGTTGCTTAGGATTACTTTGGCTACCTGTAAATTTCTATATGTGTTTCCATGCTAATTTTAAAATGTTTTTAAAGTTCTGTGAAGAATGTCATTGACATTTCCATGGAGATTGCACTGAGTCTATAAATTTCTTTGGAGAGGATAGCTATTTTCACAAAGTTAATTCTGCCAGTCCAGGACAAAGGTTTTTTTTTTCTTAACACCTAATGTCTTCTTTGATTTCTTTTTTCATTGTTTTAAGGTTTTTCATCTTTTTTGTTAGGTTTGGTCCTATATATATTAAATTTTATTCTTAATTAGTTAATTTTATTTCGTATGTGTGAGTGTTTTGTCTGCATGTATGTATGTGAACCACATGCTTTGCCTGATTCCTGAGGATCAAAAGAGGACATCTTGTATCTTACCCAAACTAGAGGAATGGAGGATGCTGGGAACTGAACACAGATACTGTAAGAGAGCAACAGGGCTCTTAACCATTGACCCATCTCTTCAGCCCCATATTCCTAGATATCTTATTATTTTTAGTTATTGTGAATGGGATATTTTATATAACTTGTCAGCAAGTTCATTACTGGTATATAGAAAAGCTACTGATTTCATTTTCTGTTGGTGGATAAGTGCATAAAATATATTTGATTACTAAAGTATAAATCACATATGAGGTTTCTTAGCTTCAAAACAGCTATTCTACATGTATAGAAGTTTGTTGAGATGCACAGTGTCTAGGTTTAGTAAATATGGGTACATAATTTTGAGAAGTTATTATAAATTAATATTTTTTATTTTAAAAAGTATTATGTTCTCTGTCAATGCTTCTTGATGGCTGGGGGAAAGTTCAATGCCTGTTTTGACCTCAGTTTTGTCCATCAGGTTTCTGCCACACATTGCATAAAAAACTTCCTGTCATCTGTCCGGTTCCTCCCTGCCACGGCAAGGATGAGGTCGTTGCGAGTCTGTGAGCATCAGACCCTCTCACTTCTGCTGATCTCCACAGTCCTTGCAGGCTGCACTCGGTTGTATTGGGAGGCCACATCTTCTGAGTGCTGATGCACGAGGATGGATGCCCTGCTCCACAGGGCACAGTGGGATAGGACGATACTGAGCATCGCAGATCTCTCAGTCCTAGGCTGTGTCTATGGGGTGCTGTGGCACTGATCCACACAGGTTGTGTTTAAGTCTGTGGTGAACAGTTCTGCTAGTCCTATGGTCCTACAATCCAACCACCTGCCCTTCCATACAATAATAGAGACGACAGGGGAATTCGGACATTGGCAATCTTCCAGTTTCAGATTCTTCTACACCCTTTACAGTGTGTTTCTGCTGTCTTCTGTGGTTGTGATATTTGTCCTCTGGCTTGGGTTTCTGGTAACACAGATTGTCCGCAGGTCCGTAGCTTTCCTTGCACCAGAAGCTTTGAGTCTTTCAGGACACTTCTCTGGTAGAATTCTTCTCCACACACACCATTTAGCATGGTATGTGCTCTGTTAAAAAAAAAGAAAAGCCAAAGTAGGCTTACTCCTATTTTCTCTTGTTTCTGCATTGGTGAGTTTTATCTTGACTTTCTTTTATTTAAGTGTTTGTGTGTGTGTGTGTGTGTGTGTGTGTGTGTGTGTGTGTGTGTGTGTGTGTATAAGTTGTGCAACTCGAAAGGGAGTCATGAAAGGGGAGGAAGAGTTCTTAAAATAGGGGTAAAGAGAAAATAATATCGTATTTGTGACATGAAAGCATAACAGGGATACTCTCAGGGGAAAAAACAGAGCTGGCCAAAGAAAAGTAGGTGGTAGAGAGAGAATTATAGGAGAAAGAAACAAATTAGAACAAAGTATAATGACACTATGAATAGAAAGAAGTTCCATAATCAAGCTCATACATAGATTTGCATTTTAACCTCAAAAATTAATAAAACAGGAAACATATGCATGCATACATATATACATACAACACACACATTTAACAGAATAAAGATGCTACGTCCAGGATGTTGATCAGTATCTCTGTATAAGTGACCAATAGGGGGAAAACACAGGACCAGTATGGTTCATGCCACTCAAAATTAATCCTACAAAGATACTTGCATAATATTTTCATAACTTACTTTCTTCTTATATCTTTATATCAGTAGACTATGTATGCTGCTAAGACCAGAAGCAAAATAATCTAACTAGTGGACACTGAAGCTGTCCATTGATATAACAATCCAAGCAGTGGACACTGAAGCTGATGATTGAAATAAACAATCCAAGCAGTGGACACTGAAGTTGTCCATTGATATAAACAATCCAAGCAGTGGACACTGAGGCTGACCATTGATATTTAAGCTATAGCTCTCAGCAAATTTCTCTGGGCTTCTTTACATACTGGGACAGCTTGGATGAGGGTAAGTATTACCATACTTTGTGGCAATAAGCTGTGATCATGATGAAGATATATCATGATGAAGAAGTCAGGATGTCTGATATATACTGGTTCGGGAAATAGTATATCTGGAGCTCAAGACAGTCACTGTTGAGTTGCACCAGCGGGATTTGGACTAAGTAGGCAATTTTGAGGCATGAAGAAATTCTGTTCACCAGGACTAACAGCTGGAGATATCCCAGCTGTCAGAAAGCCCAAGCCTACGGGTGTGCTGAGTAAAGGAAACAGAATGGGCAGTACTGAAAGACTAGTCATGTCAGTTTACAACCCCAGCGCAGAGGTAATTTACTTCAACTCTCCTTTATAGTGTTCTTGAAGACTATGATGGGTATTATTTTAATCATGATTCTTTTCCACATCCCATCCCTATTTCCTATGACATTCTACAAAATTATGCTAGATCTCATTATATCTTCTTAAACTTTGCTTTTATATTAACCCAAACTATGGTGTGCAATAGACTGTCATGTTGAGGTAAGGAATCATTCATAGTAAGATAGCCACATTACTCTACAATGATATTTTCAGTGACTTACCATTATCAGATAGATATTTATTGCTCTTCGTGACTGTTTCTGATACATTTGGTGAGGTAACAGCACCATGGGATTGCATTTCTGAGTCATAATGAGAAAAAGGATAAGGGTGATGTCAGTCACTAGTACACAATCTTCCCGCCCATAAGAAATCTTCCATTGTTTCATAATTCTATAAGCCATTGTTTTCCCCTTGGTGTATAAATACAGAGACTCGTGGATTAGTCTTTTACATTGCTAAAATAGTGGCCATAACATTAACAGATAATATATGCAAGAACATTAGCAAACTGCAACATTGAAGGATTTTATTCAATGTCCTAGGTTCTCTAACAAAACCTTTTGTAAGTCCTCTGTCAGTATATCTTGATCCATAACTCTACCAATAGCCTTGGTGGTGCTAGGATAAATATCTGTGATCTTCCGCATAATACTTATTGGAAGGACAATCCCAAACCCATTACTTTTTTTTTTTTTTTTGGTTTTTCATGACAGGGTTTCTCTGTAGCTTTGGATCCTGTCCTGGAACTAGCTCTTGTAGACCAGGCTGGCCTCTAACTCACAGAGATTCACCTGCCTCTGCCTCCCGATTAAAGGCATGTACCACTACCACCTAGCCCAAACTCAATTACTTTTTAAGAAGATTATTCTTCATGAAACTGCATAGAATCACTTGGTGATGTAGGAGGGTCTTCTGTCTATATGTTACTTTCATTGGTCAAATAAGGAAACTACCTTGGCCTTTTGATAGGTCAGCCCTTAGGTGGGTGAAGTAGACAGAACAGAATGCTGGGAGGAAGAAAGCAGAGTCAGGCAGACGCCATGAAGCTCCAGCCTGAGATGGATGTAGGTTAGAATCTTCCCGGTAAGCCACAATCCTGTGGTGATATACAGATTACTAGGTATGGGTTAAAGCAAGATATGAGAATTAGCCAAGAAGAGGCTAGATATAATGGGCCAGGCAGTGTTTAAATGAATACAGTTTCCATGTTATTATTTCCGGGGCTAAGTTAGCCGGGCAGGAGCTGGGCAGGACAAAAGCAGGCCTGATTGCCTCATCACTACAACTTGGGATATCTGGGGAATGATGACGACAAGTTCCCTCAGCAGTCTTACCTCCCTGACATGATGGCATTGCAGGTTCCCACCTTCCATCCGCTTGACATGAACTCCTCCCATCAGTCGACATAGGGTAAGAGCCTTCAGCACAGATATAGAAAACATAGTCTCCATAGGCATAGATGCATACACCAGTTAAATCTCTCCTTTCACTTACAATCCTGATTTTATCCATATTTGGCGTTGGGCAACATGCTCCTGGGAGATAAAAGAAAATGTACATGCTTCATTTTATGGGAAAGACACCTTTGAAGCTGTGACTCTATCTCATGGAAGACATTAATAATCAAACTCCTGGTAACAGGATGAAATGTTGCTTTCAGGGGAGAGGAAAAAAACTTTTAGTAGGTATAAAGTTTCAGTTGAATAAATTCTAGAAACATTCAGTGTAAAACAGTAGAGAAATGCAGTTGATGATTGCAACACTACACACTGATCAGTGGAGTATATTTAACTTTTAGTATTTATAACCATGATTCAGAAGAAAAGAGAAAGAAGGGCTGTGTCAAGATGGCAGGATGAGTCTTTATTTGATCATTTCCCCTGTTAAAACATATTGTTGGTTGCTTTTTCATTCCTGTGATGAGATACCATGATGAAGTCAATTTTAAAAAGGAAGAGTCTAGTTGGACTTATGGCCCCATGGGGTTAGAGACTATGATGGCAGAGAGGGGGGCATGGTGACAGGTGGTTGGAGCATCAGGTGAGAACCCTTATTTTAACTCATAAACGGGAGGCAGAAGGCACACTGAAAATGGTGTGTCTCTTTTGAAACCTCAAAGCCTTCCTCCTGTGATGCACCTCCTTCAACAAAGCCACACCTCCACATTGTTCCCAAACAGTTCCACCAACCAGGGACCAAGTATTCAAACCACCACATGTATACTTGGAACTGCTAGGCAATGTGCTAGGTTCTCTGACAAAAACTTTTGTAAGTCTTCTGTCGGTATATCCTGATCCATAACTCTATCAATAGCCTTAGTGGTGCTATCTGTGATCTTCTGCATAATACTTATGGAAGGACAATCCCAAACCCAATTATTATAAAGAATATCTTCACAAAAAGTTAGGAGAATCTAGCAGGAGGACATTATAATAAGTTTGAGCCTAGTAAAAATAAAAGATGTGTTGAAGAAGGAAACAAAGGGGGAAAGAGTTGCCTATATCATAGCCACTCACTCCCAGCTCACCCTATCCCCCCCCCCCCAAGCACTTCTATAGGGAGAGAGCCATCTTTTACTTGGAAGAAAGAGAGGGAACTAGACATATGCCCTACAACCTGTACCATGTTTACCTTGGTGATCACTACTGGGCAGGGCTCCATGGCCCCTACTTCTAGATCAGCATCTGTGGACAGAATCTCCGTAGACAATAGAAAATCTGAGACCTCTAAAGGACAAACTCTTTCATAGCAATTTTATTTCTGTTGTCTGCCATAGTATGGACCTGAGAACAGTCTCTCAGGGCTCTGTTCAGGTATAAATTTCCAGTGTGACCTAGATTAATATCAGATTTAGTGACCAAAGGGTCATTTTTAATTTTCCTTTCTTAACCTTGGACTATCTTAACCTTCAATAAGGAAAGACTCCATCTACTGAAGGCAGAATAAGAAAGCAAGCTCAAAACTCTATTTTGTAATTCCTGCTGTGCTAAAACCCAATATGGGCAGAATACAATGGGCAGAATCTTTGGTCCATAAGTTGTACCCATAGTTAGGTTCACTGTTGCCAAGGGAACGGGTTGAAGATACAAGCAAAGCTTGGGTAGAACGTACAATAGAGCTCATTTCTGTCAGGCTGGGTGCTCTCTGGCCAAAAATAGACAATAGCAGGCAGTCTTAGAAGATGGAGTCTCGGTCCTTGGTCCTGGTCCTGTGCAGTGCTGTGCTGGTCCCGACAAGCAATAGAATCCAGGATGATCCAGTGATCCACTAGCCAGGTGACCACAGCACTGTCCATTGCAGGCATAATCTATGGCACCAAATTACAGGCCAGTGACTGTGAATGAAGATTCTAGGTCTTCCCCAGCTGAAATCAAAGTCTTCAGGACCTAATAGGAATGGAATACCTTCCTCAGAACCTTCATCAACCATCCTGAGCTTCAGACTAACTGCAGGTTGTGACAAGTGTGGACTTGGAGCACCCTCAACTGCTAAGACACTGATAAAGACTGGGTCTATGACTGTGGTAAACCTTGACTTGGGAAGGTAACTAATGTTGAAATTTCAGCAGTCACCACCAGCCCAAAGAACACAATAATTGTCTTGAACTTGCTCTGCAGTTCAGGAGGGCCTTAAATTTATGATTGCTCTGCCTCAGCAGGGAAAATAGTCACATAAGAAATGCTCATATTCGGAGATATGATTCTGAATACTTGACCTTGCAAGGATTGAGTCATGAAGAAAGAGAAGACCAGTAAATAATGAGACTGAACCAACAATAAAATCTCTCTCCTATCAAAGGCATGAACAGTTCCAGGGGTTTTCACTAATACCAGTTCTTGACTAATGTAAGAGCTAAAACAAAAAGAGTTCTTTCAAACTCTTTTTATAAGATGCTCATTCCAAAGTCAGACAATGACTCACAAAAAAAGAAAGTTACAGGGTAATATCCCTAAAAAAAGAGACAAAAATCCTCAACAAAATTTTATCAAGCCAAGTTCAACAGCACCTTGAAAAGACTATTGACCATTATCTATTGAGAGCTATCCCAATAATGGAAAGATGGTTTAACACAGGCAAATCAACAATCACAATACACTACATCAATAAAATGAAATAAATAAACTGTAGTATATAGATGAATTTTTGATAAAACTAAAAACACTTTCATGCAAATATCTCTGAGAAAAGAAGGTATAAAAACCATATGCCATATGGAATATACCTACAGTAAACATAATCCTAAGTGGGTAAAGCTTAAATATTTCTCTATAGGATCCAAAATAAAACAAAATATCCATGTTCACCATTTTGAGGCAAGACAGTACTGGAAGACCTAGCCACAGCAAAGAAGCAAGTGAAAAGTTTATTAAAATGTAAAGTTGTAAGGGGAAGTTGTCACCACTGTCCACAGATGATGTTATCACATTTACAGGAAAATCTCAATGACTCAATTAGGAAAGCATTAGGAATATTAGGCAATTGTAATGGTTAGAGTTGTCAACTTGATGGGCTCTGGAATCCCCCAGGAGATAAATCTCTGCTCAGACCTTTGAGAGATTATCCAGACAAGGCATGTCTGTGAGAAATTATCTAGACTTGGTTAACTGGGATGGAAAGACACCCTGTGAATACAGGCAACACCATTCTATCCCCTAGGTTCTGGACTGGATAAAAGAGGAACAGGTTGAGCACCAGCATTCAAGGCTCTCTGGTTCCTGCCTATACATGCTGTGTGGCGGCTCCTAGACCTGTAAGCCAAAACAAATCTTTCTCACCTATATGTTGCTTTCATAAGGTACTTTGTTTCAGCAATCAGAAAAGAAAATAGTGCAGAAAATTAGTACTAAGAAGTAGGTTCTTTGCTGTTATAATGTGAACATATGATTCTTTGGGTTTTAGAACTGGTTTTGAGAGCAATATGGAAGAGTTTGGAACATCAGACCCAGAGCCCTGCAAACAGAACTTAAAGAATGATTATGGTGGGGGCTGTAAAACCAGAATGTCAGATGCAGATTCTGGAAGCCAGTTTATGAAGTTTCAGAGGGGAACAATTAACAGCTCTATTGGGAACTAGCCAAGAGGCCATTTTTGCTATTCTGGCCAAGAATCTGGCTTCACCCTGCCTGTGTCTTGAGAAACTGAGCAATGCTTAACTCATTAGTAAGCAACTAATGTCTTTGGTACAGGAAATTTCAAGACATCCTAATGTTCAATCTATGACATGATTAATTCTCAGCATTCTTGTTCAGATCTACAACAGAGAGAGAGAGACAGAGAGAGGAGGGAGGGAGGGAGGGAGGGAAGGAGGGAGGGAGGGAGGGAGGGAGGGAGGGAGGGAGGGAGGGAGGGAGGGAGGGAGGGGGAAGGGGAAAGGAAGAAATTAAAAATATTAAAAAGAATGTGAAATGTAGCAAGGAAAGTTGCACACACAAGTTTAAAACTTCAGGCAAGGAAAGTGCATAGAACAAAACATCTACAAATGTTTAAAAGAAACCCCACTCTTTCCTTTGGAATAATAGGAAAGGCTCCTTCGAAGCAAGACCACACCCATCAAAGGAGCCAATTTGTGAAAATGCAAATGCACGTGAAATGAGATGTGGAATCCAATACTGAAGCCTCAGGGGTCCCCCATCTAAACTGACTGCTTAGGAAAGTGGCTGATTTAGCCAACAAAGCAGCAAAACCCACAATAGCTGTGGTCCAAAAGGCCAGGCTCCATCCTTCACTAACAGTAGAACTTAGCAGCAGCATCCACGTGGCATTTGTTTCGAAACATGACAGATGCAAGACTTGTTTAGAAGTTTCAGGGAGTCACTAAGATCAGTCAGTATATAACAGGGCTGGAGGCTCTACGAGGAGTTCACTGAGAGGCCCCTGTGTGAAACGGTGAGGGGGAGGCCCCTGGGAGCCCAGCTGATTTCTTCATGTGTCCCAGATGCCAGACCCACAGCTACAAGATTTAGTGTTTTCAATACTGGGTTTCAGTATCACTTGAATCTAATAATTCCTTTTGAAATCTCTGGTTTTTTTCTATTTAAAATGTAAATTATTATTATGTGTCATTGACATTAGAACCATGTCACTTATATCTTACAGGGGCTCGCGGTTGAGAGACTGCCTGGATTCTGTGCTTAGACTTTTAAACAGTGTTGAAATTGAAGCTGTTAAAGACGATGAGGCTTGTTTTCTTTTATTTTTGAGAATGTACTTACATCATTTCTCCCTTTCCTTTTCTCTCTCCAAACACTCCCATATACCCTTCTTTGCTGTTTTTTAAATTTGGGGCCTCTTTTGTCATTAATAATTGTTACATGCATGTGGTGTGTGTGTGTGTGTGTGTGTGTGTGTGTGTGTGTGTGTGTGTGTGTGTGTGTGTGTGTGGTGTGTTATCAAGGCTGACCATTTGGTATTAAATAACCAATTGGTGTGTTCTTCCCTGGGGAAGACTACCTATTCCATTGTCAGCATCCTTAGTTGCCTGTAGATCTTTGTGTAGTGTTGAGACCCCATGGGATTTTCACTGTCCCTTTTGGCATGTTTGTCAGTATTTTCCTTCTTCCGCTCATGTGTAGGCAGTCATGCGGGAGAGACTTTATGGTTGTAGCTTCTGACATTCCTAGGAGAGACAATCTCACAGCACAGTCCCTGGTCCTCTTGCTCTTACACTCTTTCCACCCTGTCTTCTTGGCAATGTTCCTGGAGCCTTAAGTGTGGGAGTGTTTTGTAGATTATCCACTGGGACTGGGCTCAACAACCCTGCATTTTGATTAGCTGTGGTTTTCTATAATTTAAAGTTGGGCTTTGTATTCTGAGGTTACCAAGAACGTGCAGGGACAAGAGGTAAAAGGTTATCGGTTAAAATCAATATGTTTGAGTTCCAGAGAAAAAGCTCAGTGAGTAAAGGCACTTGATGCACAAACCTAATAATCTAAAATTAACCCCTGAGACTAAGGAAGTCAGTTTTTCTCTTTCACCTTTGTTGGTTCCAGGGACTCAATGCAGATCACCATGTTTGTGTAGCAAAAGAATACACACCCAGGAAAAGTGTTGAAAAACTGAGGAAAGGAAGCGTCTAGCAAGTAGTCAGGAAAAAATCCTTTGAAATAATCATGAGTGTAAACAAAAGTAAAATTCATGTCAAAAATAAGCCAAGATGGTATAAAATTTATATGACCAAAGAAAACAGTTGTCTGTCTAGACTTGTCTGCCCTTAAAACATATCCCCAAATGGTAAGGTGAAGACATGGCAAGAGACAAAGGACATTTCATAACCAGTAGATCCTCACTAAAGGAGACTAGAGTATCCATTGGGGAAAGGAACATGGCATGGGAAGTCTAAAGAATCAGAAGAGAGTCTGGTTTGATCACATGCTCTGAACGTGCCTGACATGAGGGCTGACTGAGAAGCCAAGGACAATGGCATTGGTTTTGATTCTACTGCATGTACTGCCTTTGTGGGAGCCTAGTCTGTTTGGATGCTCACCTTCCTGGACCTGGATGGAGCAGGGAGGACCTTGGACTTCCCAGAGGGCAGGGAACCCTGACAGTTCTTTGGACTGGAGAGGGAGGGGGTAGTGGGGGGGAAAGGGGAGGGAAATGGGAGGAGGTGGAAATTTTTAATAAAAAATAACTAGTGGTTTTAGGAGATAAATAAACATAAATAGCTAATTTTGTCTTTGAACACATACAGAAGATAATAGCTTTGAAACATTGTTTTTAATTTGCAAATAAAATTCATCAACACACAAAAAAAGAATCAGAAGAGATTCAATGGCAGGTATCAATGAGAACAGTTAGGTGGCATTTAAAAATTACATAGAGTTAAAATATATTAAAAATAGCATCTAAATTGAGTATAAGTAAATTAGGGCTCTAAGTCTTTCTAACCTTGAAAGAAATGAAGGCATTATAGCAAAAACTAAAAATGCATGCTATAATTTTCACTATATACTAAAGCAAATAAAAGCTAGGTGTGTGTGTGTGTGTGTGTGTGTAGAAAAATAAACAAAGGAAGAGACACACAAAGAGAAAGGAAAGAAATTATTAATTCAAAAGAAGTCAAGGAGATAACAATACAAAAGGCAGAAAACATAGTTTACTATTATATGTCATATAATTATATGTTATAATTTCAAGTGCAATACTAATTACGTTAATTGCACATTCACCTGCTTGAAAAACATATTTAAAATATTGAACAACAGAAATCTTAAAACTAAGTCATTCAATACAAATTTAAATAAGCTGTGAGCTGTATTGATATGAAAATATAACCTAAAGACAAAAAACTACAGCTATAAAGGGTCATTTCATAATAATAAATGTGAAATACATCAGTAAGATATACCATTTCAAACATGCACACATCTATGAACGCCATCTCAAGATACCAAAAAATGTTTTAAAGATTAAAAGATAAAGCATAAACATGTCATCGGTCCTTCAGTGGAAACTGATATAGAGATTTCAATCCTAACCTCACAGAATCAGAACTAACTGACTAACATAGAACACTTAATAATCACAAAATAAGGCATCTATTCAAATGTGCACTGATTTTTTATAAAAATTAATCATATCTTATGTTCTGAAACGGGCCCCAGGAAATTTCAAAGATTGTGCTCAATCCATTCAATAGATAACTAGAAAGACTTGTGCAATGAATGGCTTTCTCTAGTTCAAGGTCACTTACGTTCACAGCCTTTGGAAGGCGTCCACGTCAGATTCTCTTGACATGTCACGATCTGGGGCTCCATGAGAACCGGTCGGTAGCCAGGCTTGCACCGGTATTTCAATTTGGTCCCAATCTCAAATATTTCAAAATTTCTTAAGGGAAACTTATTGCCCTCCCAGGAAGCATAGGGAATATCTGGTACGTCAGTACAACCATCTGGCCATGAAAAACATTATGAAGAATGTTACTGGGACTGGCAGAGAGCCATGAAAATGGGATTTAAGATGGCTGTCACAGCTTTACTTAGCAAGAGTAACTTATTATGATGTGTTTGTGATTCAGAACAAACTTCTTGGGTTTCCCTTTAAACATAATAATTTTATTCAGAACAGTTGTTTACAGTGTAGTAAAAGTAACGAGTGATTAAAGGGTTAACAGACAAAGTTTTCTGCCTTTCTTGGGAAAATTTATAATCTAAAACCTTAGTGGGAAAATTTAGGATCTAAAATCACCTAACCGCTCCCTTACAACTAGAGCTACAAATGTAATTTGAGTGTAATTCTCTCTTACCAGGTTGGTAAATTTTATTTTTAGTATCTCGTGATGTTAAAACAAAACAAAATAAAAGCAGAAAGTTGGATGTTAGGAGGATGTAAGAACGAGGAAATGGTTAGAGAAGGAGCATGACAAGACAGTCCTAAGCCAGAATCAGAAAGCCCGAGCAAAGGGTCCATGCTGCAGAAACGGAGGCTGAGTTGGAGCTCGTTTGAGGATTAAAGGTCATTTTGGTTTGATCACTGTGACCGACAAACACGAGTCTAGGGGATCCGACCCAGTTCAATCAAGATTACTTCCTGGGAAATCGTCAAATTTGAGATCGACGGAAAATTGTCTGGGCTTTGTGTCTGAGCTATTTCTAAATGCCACACAAAGGTTATTGAATTTTTTTAAAGAGTTGAGCTGTGTCTTCATAATATTTAGGTGAATTTTTATATGTCATTCTACAGGGTAAAACACCTGCTGCATAGCCTTTGCCTGATGGACAGCAGAAAGTTTTATTTACAGAATTAATCCTCCCTGGGACATTCATATATACATCTGCTTACCAAACTTCCTGTATTACTTGGTAGAGACAATTAGATTCGGTCTCTTCTATATTTAATTCTAAATACTTGTTTCCTTCGTTGATTTCTTCTTTAGGACGTATTGAGTTCTGGATTATTTGAATTTTTAAATTTCACATATAAAATGTTATTTGAAATGAAGAGGACAAAAAAAATCACACCAGGTCATGATGATTAATAGATTCATATGATCCAGGAATTTCTTCCTCAATGGTTCTGGTATCGTTTCTCTTCCTGAAGACTTCCTGGTTCCTCAGCCTCAGTCATGAGGGCTGGGGTCAGCTCCTGGCCATGTGAGAGGTAAGATAACAGTGCTATGCACAGAAAAATGTGATGTCACCAGTAAGAGGCCACATCTGTGCCAAGGCTCCAACAAGCTCTACCTATGCAGGTAGAATGTCTGTGACAGGCATCTATAGGAGTTACAACACTACAGATCCAAAGCCAAAGTTATTCTGGGATGAATATGTTAGCCCTTTTAAAAACATTTGTCAGGCTATTGCCTTCCTCTGTGTGTGACAGCATTCTTGTGACTGAGGCTCTGAAACTATTTAATAACATTAACTTTAGACACATCTGGAACAAGCCTAATCATACTAAAGCCTGCCTTTATCCTCTGATGCCTTCTCAACAGTCTTTCCTAACCTACCTTAAAATATCAAAAATATACCGTTCACCAAACTATGTAGCTCACCTCGTCTTATCAAATTTGTTTTTAAAATGGATTTCCAAGCTCTTCATAGTCCCCAGACATGGCATCCTTATGTTCGTATCCTCTGTATTCTGCCTGTTGACTCAATCACCCCAACTGCTGTTTGACACACTACACAGACTTGAATGAGCTATGTCTTCCTGATGCACGAGTCTAGCAAATGTCAGCCTCTGCCCCAAAGCCCACCCCCAACTATCAGCTCGATGGAGGAGGCTACAATCCAGTCCTCTGTTTCTAGTTAGCTTGAGGAAGCCAGAGACTCAAATTTGATGTACATTATCCATTATTCTTCATGTCTCCTCCTCTGATTTCTTTATGTATAAATTCATTCTTTTTGGAAATGTTATCTCATGGCCTGCTCCTGTGATCCCACAGTCTGAGAAATCAGCCTTACCCTTCATCTGTGGCATCTTTCTTCTTAGGAGTTCAGAGACCGTGTAGTGCTATGATTTTACAACTCCTAATTTTCGGTCCTGAGCCGTGCCTGGCTCCTCCATGCTCCTTGTCATATAAAGGGTCCCAGACTAAATCACAAGGTGTACAACTTCCCACAAAAGCCCTAGGACTTATAAAAAATGCATCTGTGCCTCGCTGTTCCATCCCTCTCATTGCAGCTCTCTCTCTCCATCCATATCTATCTGTCTGTCTGTCTGTCTGTCTGTCTATCTGTCTATATCTATCCATCCATCCATCTCTATCTATATCATCCATCCATCTTTTTCATCTGTCTACCTATCTATCTATTATTTATCTCTATCATATATCTGGCATCTATCTATCCACCCATCTCTATCTATCTCTATCATCTGTCTCTATAATCTATCCCTATCATCTATCTTTCTATTTATTTATCATCTACCTATCTATCTCTACATCTCTATTATCATCTATCACTGTGTCTGTCTCTTCCTCTCTCCTCTCTCCTCTCTCTCTCTCTCTCTCTCTCTCTCTCTCTCTCTCTCTCTCTCTGTCTCTGTTTCTCTCTCACACACACACATTTTACACTATTCCTCTTAAAGAAGCCCTTTCTAGTTTTAATGGGAAAACGTTTCTGTCCCTTAAGGTCCTGCCATACTGTTTTTAATTGAGTATACTGTCCCTCTCTAATGGTCTCTCCCCTAAAGTTCCTTTCTCTTAATAAAGCTGATGCCTGAAATGCAATCATGGTCAACTCCACAGTTCAACAGATCCCTAGTTCCTTACCTTCTAAAGGGCTGAAGATGCAATCCTACAGTATCCAAGGCAGTAACAGAGGTTTCCCACTGTGATGGAACTGGACTACCAGAGGGAACAACCAGCATGATTTATACCCTTCTGTTTCTCTAATAACTTCATGGAACTGTTGCCTCATTAGAACATGGGATTTGAGGAAAACAACATGTGTGTTCTCAGGCCATGGCCACTCATAGACAGCCCTAGAATAAACCGTCATCTGCATTCCTTTGAGATGAGAGCTGTTTCTTTCATTAACACCTTCCAGAAAGTGGGTTTTGGGGATCAAACTCCATTTATTATTTTTGGAGACAAGCACATTTAGTCATTGAGCCGTCCTGCTGGCAATCCTACAGGACGATTTTTATAGCAATTACTTAATTCATATTACCAGTGGACTCGGGGCATGAAAACTATGTAATATACGTGTTAAATAACAGTAGAATATTACTGACAAGAATGTCTTCCTTCTAACAAGAAAAGTGGGGGAGAAAAGTATAATAGAAATTTAACGTGTGTGATTGTTGCATTAACGTAGGTTTGGGGAGTCACTGAGACAGTTCCGTGGGCTCAGGTGCTTGCTACTAAGACTAAAATCCTGAGTTCCATTCCCTAGACCCACATGACAAAAGAAAACAAGCTCCAGGAAGTTGTTCTTTCACATGTGTACAGTGGTGTGTGTGTGTGTGTGTGTGTGTGTGTGTGTGTGTGTGTGTGTAACCAAATAAACACATGAAATTCAAAGTGGGTTTGCACCTATAAATGTATCCCACCCATATTCTGGATAACCTTAGTTGCAAACACTGCAGCCCCTTCATAGTCCTTACTCACTGGCCTCACAAGTGGGGACAGAAGGGTACCACTCGCTATTAGCTTCACAGCGGATGACACTGTTGCCTCTGAAAACAGAATCCTTCTTGCATTTGACCTCAACAGAGTCTTTGTAAATATAGAACTGTCGAAATCCAGGGGCCAAGTCCCCCCCCACACTTGGAATCTGTGGCTGATGACAGATGATTTCTAGAGAAGCACAGGAAAAGACATCTAGGCCGTGAAAGAGAAATGACAGTTGAGCGGTGGCAAGGGGGGGAGGGGAGAGTTACAGTTCCCGGAAAAGTGGTTGACCCAGTTCTCACCTTAAAAGAAATAAAAGACAGCTCCTCTCTGGAGCCCAGTATGGGTGAGCATGCCCTGGGAACACAGACTCGGGCCTCCCTATACATGCTCCACTGTGGAAGTGGTTACGGGAGATTTTGTCAGTGACCGAACAAAGAAAGTCATAAATCCATGTACTTACCAAACATGCTGGTGGGGCCACAGGTAGATGATTACAGCGGGAAAACTATGCTGTGGACTTTATATAATATCCGATGAAATTCTTAAACTCTAAATTCATGAAAGCTAGCTGTTTGCTGAGGATACTGAGTTTCTGATAGTCACAAGAATGCTACGTCAGACATAGGGTGGGCAATGGATGACTTTCAAAGGACTAAAGATAGCCAAGATAATATGGCTCTGGTCTGTAACATTTTAACTCAGTTCATAATATAAGTTTATGTCAGATGCATGCAAGGAACATGTTTAAAAATTATATCCTCTTTAGGCACCTAAAAAAGAACTGAGAGCCCACCCTGCTAGTTATTGTGATAGAGTTGATTTTTCTCAATTAAAAAAAAAAAGTTTAGAAATAGCTAAATATCGAAGCCTAGACTCCAAGTCTTCAAATCTTTCCCATATTGTGGTGTATGGTGTTGTTTCCAGAATGTCTTGGTGGGAGATCACCAGCCTATAGTGGTGGCACAGGTCAGGGAGTGACAGAGCATCAGACACCTGCCCCTCACAGCAGAGGACAAACACCACCCCACATCGCAGTCCCCACCCAACCAAATCCTGTCATTTCTGCCATTTATGCCTCCCTATTCTCTCCATACCACCAAAGGGATGCAACAGAAGCCCCTTCTCTTTTAGGTGATGGTGACAGATGTCTGTCAGCCACATTCTGTCCCACTTCCAACTGTCCCTGTCGTGCCTTCCCTTCTCCTTCAGAGAGTGGACTCTCAGAGATGCTTTGCCGATGACTTAACACAACCCCACGCCTGACTTCGTGCCCCACGGTGGAACTAGAGCAGAACATACAGCGGTGGTAGTGAGGGAGCTATTGACGCGCTCAAGTACAAGGTCACAAGACTCTCGCTGGAGACTCCAGCCGCTGCTCCTGGGTCCCCTCCTCAGCTGCATGTGATCTTGCAGATAGAGGATATAGGAAGTGAACGATTAATTGAAAACAGCACTGCATGATCCGGCTTCCACGAGGCTGCCATTCAGAATGGGGTGGGACTTGGTCGCCATACAGCTGTTATGGGGCCAATGGCCCTCTATGGGTAACTTCTTCCCAAGGCTCTGTAGCCACTCTGTAAGCATGCCTAGTAAGCTCCTATTGGTTCCACAGAGTTGGATGTTGGTGAAGTCACATTTTGTTGTGTCCATTGGTGCACATCTGGGGTGAACAGATGTGTGTCTCTACAACTCTGTGACACACCAGGCGTCTCCTCATCTGCTTCTTGCCAACACTTGCAGTCTCAGCTTCTGTCTGTTCTCCTTCTGCAGTGTTCTGTTGTATTTGGTTGTGCAAGTTTTGCCATCAAGGCCTGAAGATCATCTAAAGAAGGCTGGCCACTATGTAAATGTGAGCTTGTGTAAGAAGTTTCCCTGGGTTAGCAATGCAGTAATAGAGGTTCTGCAGAAATCTTTTTCTGTAAAATGTACAGGATTGTAATGTAGATTATTATCATATAATCTATATCATTCTAACGAATGTAACATAATGGCTGAACAAATGAATTGCCTCATTATTCCAATCATTACCTTATATTTAATTGCTGTCACTACCCCCATACACGTTTCTTATTCTTATAAATAAACGAGAACAGCTGAGTGTAGGATTCACCCAGGACTTACTTTGACAGGCAGGAGGGCTTGGGATCCAAACACCTACTGTTTTGTTGACCACAGAGCAGACTATGGAGGCATTGCCAAGGAGCGTGAAGTTGGGGTCACAGCTGTAGGTGACGGAGGAGCCAAATGTGTAAAGATCGTCATCCTGGCCGCTGTGTTTCCCATTGCTGATGTCTGGAGGGGACTCACACGTGACAACTTAGATGAGTAAGGAGAGAGAAAGGAGTGATCAGGAAAGGTTTCACTGTACATCCAAAAGACTGTCAATTGCAAATGGAGGTCAGTGAGGCCAAGGAGACACAGCAGTTAGTATCTAACGTGGTGTAAGTGTTGTATCATCTTGCCAGAAAAAAAAAAAGTCTTTACTTACTCACACATTCTGGGAGAGGATCGCTCCAGTCAACTCCTTTACCTTGGACCACACACCGACTAGTTGCTGAGCCAATCAACAGGTATCTGAAAGACAGGTCAAAGGTTTATCTGGAATCTTTAGTTTACTCTAGACTCAAGGTTTTGAACAAATACAAATTTATCTGTCATTTTAAAATAAAGCAATGGTTGTTCTATTGATCACTAATCACCATTAGAGCCTTCTCGAGGCTCCTCAATTTCATCATACGGAGCAGGGGTTCATCTTCTCATGCTAAAACTCCTTTCACCCATTTGTGACACTAAGTTTTCTAAGTGTTTATAATTCAGCCAATGAAAAGACCACATGTCAGTTTTGCTGCTAGAATTGTTTTTAAACGAAGTATAACTAGCTAGAAACTTAAAAAAATATTTGAAATTTCCCCACACATTAGAACATAATTTGTCCTCAGAGCATAGTTTGATGTGCATGTGTACAGGATCTTGATTCCTTCACAGTTTCATTAAACTGTAGTGAAAGAAATAACAAAAAGCTCCATCCATGCATCAGGAATTTAAAACTCGCCATAACTATCTTGTGACTTCTTTTGTCAGAGAATTTTATGTTTTCTTTAAGAGTACCCTGGTTCTCACCAGGTGTCCTGTACACTGGGTTCCGTGCAAAGCAGAACAGAGCAAGTGCCCTGGAGAAGGTAGGAAAGGGGGAAGAGGGAAGGGGATTCTTTAGCAAGTTCTCTGGAGGAGGTAGGAAGGAGAGTTCTTTTGTAATCAATGGTCCGGTCTCAGTATGGTCTGGGATGTGGCCAGAGGCCATTGGCCTCTTCACTCTGCCATCTTGACAAAAATGTAGTGTCCCTCACTTTCTTGTGTGAGGGTGGCCATTAGAGGAGGTTGCAGGCCCTCGAGGGCATGCTCAGGCTGTCGCCTGTCTGTCAGGTCCAGGAGCTTTCCTGAGGAGCCGGTACCCTTCCGACAGGATCACATGTTCCTGGTGTCCCAGGGGCTCATGCAAGTGTTCATGGGGGCAGTAGTGACCAGGCTGCCATCCAAGTTGAAGGCCAGCCTACTGATGGTATCTGTGTAGCCTGTACCTAAAATCTTAATACTTTGCTTATCATACATTTGTTTAAGAACAAGCTGCAAATCAAATGGTGTATAATAGATGCATAGTTCAGTTATGTTTGCTAAATATTTCCTTTGTAATACATGAACAAAACATATCACTGATATAAACTATTTTGATAGATGATTTGAATTTTCTGATTTTGAAGTTTCACATACCCTTATAAACCATTTACTTTATAGTTGTTATCACATCATGTTTGCTCTTGACAATTCCTACTCCTTTAAGACATTGAAAATGCCCATTTACCCTGAATATCAATGAAATTTTATGAACAAAATATTATCCACCAGCAAGGAGAACTGCTTTGAAAGAAAAGTATACTATGACTAAATGGGTTTATTTTGAGGATAAGGTGGAGGTTTAAAAGTAGGAAAGAGTGGATGTCAGTGTGGCGATTTCTCAGAAAGTTAGAAAACAACCTTCCTCAAGACCCAGTAATACCACTTTGGGGTATATATCCAAAGGATACTCAATCATGTCACAAGGACATGTGCTCAACTATGTTTATAGCAGCTTTGTTTGTCGTATCCAGGACCTGGACCTAATGCCCCGTAACCAAAGAATGGAAAAGGAAAATGTGGTACATTTACACAATGGAGTACTACACAGCAGAAAAAAATAATGATATCTTGAAATTTGCAGGAAAATGGATGGAGCTAGAAAACATTATTTTGAGTGAGGTAACCCAGACACAGAAAGACAATTATCACATGTACTCACTCATAGGTGGTTTTTAAGCATAAAGCAAAGAAAACCAGCCTACAAACCACAATCCCAGAGAAGTTAGACAACAATGAGGACACTAAGAGAGACTTACATAGATATAATCTACATGGAAAGTAGAAAAAGACAAGATCTCCTGAGTAAATTGGGAGCATGGGGACCTTGGGGGAGGTTTGAAGTAGGGAGCAGAGAAAAATGTAGAGCTCAATAAAAATCAATTTAAAAAAAGTAGGAAAGAGAATTCTGTATTACAGTATCACAAACTAAATGTACGGGCCTGTCCCTCATCGTCACATGGTGCAGGCAACTATTGGTGAGTTTGTATAAAGAAGCAATTATGATTCATGAGGATAAGAGCTTTAAACCAACAAGATTAAGGTCTTTATAAGAAGCTAAGACAATAAACATGTGAAAAAATGTCCAGCATCACTAGCAATCAGGGAAATGCAAATTGAAGCTACACTGAGATTTCATCTCTTTCCAGTCAGAAGGGGTATCATCAAGAAAAAAAATAAAACCAATGTGGATGAATATGCAAAGTATAAAAGACCTTAATACATCAGTGGGAACATCAGCTGCCCCAACCACCATGACCATCAGTGTAGACAATTCCTCAAACTATCACACGACCCAGCTGTATCACTACTGGGTATTTACCCAAAAGTCTCCAAGTCAACATACAGTGATATTTTTACATCAATGTCTAGAACATCACTATTCATAACAATTAAGTTATAGAACCAGCATAGGTATCTGAAAACTGCAGAATAGATAAATAAAAAGAATTATGTGTACTTAATACAAGTGTTTCAGCAATAAAGACTAATTAGTCTTTATAATTAGTCTTTATAATAATGAATTAGTCTAATAAAGACTAGTTAATTTTCAGGAAAATGAAATGCAATCAGAGATGATCAGATTGAATGAATTAGGTCAGGCTTAGCAAGACAAATATTACAAATTTTCTCTATGTCAATTACCTATAATGTTTGGGGGTTTGTGGCACCCCCCTAACCAATACTTGAAAAGAGTTAAATTATTCTGGGTTGATAATTTGTTAGCCTATAGTGCCTACTAGGGCATTGTCACCCTGTCATAGGGAAACTCCTTTTAAACTTTTTTAACGTGTGTGTATATTTCAGGAAGCATTCTATCCCCTTTATGTAGAGAAATCTTTTTAAATTATTCTGAAACACATACAAACACAAACAAAAAATTGGGCTAGAAAAATGGACGTAGCTAACTTTTGACTACAAAAACTGAACATCACAATGTATTTATTCTTCAAAAGAAGAAAGCAACCAATTTAAAAGTTATATAGAAAAGAGAGCAAGTAAATTATTTCTATGAATACTGACAAATATCATGCAGTAAAACTTAAAAGATGTGATGCTAAACCCAACAAAAGACACACAAAAGAATCTAGGGACCAATTCCCTTGTTGGACTTAGATGAAATTTCCCTCAATAAAACATTCATAAATGAAATTGAAAACACATTAAATATCCAACATCATGGCCACATTGGTTTTATTTCAGGAATTAAAGGCTGGTTCAACATATATAAATCAATAAATGCAATCAAATACAGAAGGGAACCAAGAACAGAAATCATACGATTGTCTCAAAAGATGCTAAAAATGTTCTTGACTTTCCTTCATAATAAAAACCTCAAAAGAAACTAAAAATACAAAGAGCATATTTCAGTGAATGAAGTCTATGTGTGGGAAATCTGTAGCCAACAGCTTATTAAAAGGGAGAAAACCAAAAGCATGTCTTTTAAAACCAAAAGCAAGACAAAAGAATACCCTCTTCACTATTACTCAATGTGGCTTAAAGTCCTAGCTACAGCAACAACTCAAGACAAGGAAATAAAAGGGACATGAACCAAACAAATGAAGACATTTCCCTGTTTGCAGATGGCATGATCTTGTACCACCAACTCTAACCAGAGAACTCCTAGACCTAACCAGAACTTTCAGTAAGCAGCAGAATGCAAAATCAGATTACGAAACCCAAGAGGTTTCCTATAGACAAATGATAAAGTTGTCAGGGAAGAAATCCCATTCACGACATGTTTTTGTTGTTATTGTTGTTTTGTTTTTGTTTTGTTTTAAATCCTAGGAATAAGCTTATCCGAGGAAATAAAAGGCCAGTGGGATGGAATTTTGAAAACGATGAAGAAAGAAATTGAGGATGAACCAACAATGTAAAGGCCTCTCATACTCATGGGCTGGCAGAATGAATACTGTTGAAATGGTAAATACATTTACAAGTATGTGGTGGTTTAAATGAGAATAGCACCCATAGGATCCCAAATGTTTGAACGATTGATCCCCAGTTGGGAGAACTGTTTGGGAAGTATTAGGGAGTGTGGCTTTGCTGGGGGGGGGGGTGCGGAATGCTGTTCTCAGCTGGGTCCTTCTGCCTTGTGTTTGAAGATCGAGATGTGAGCTTTCAGCTACTGCTCCAACACCATGCCTGCCTGCCTGCTGTCAACCTTCCTGACAAGGGATGGACATAGACTCATCCTTTGAAACTGTAAGCCCTCAATAAACTCTTCTTACGTGGCCTTGGCCATGGTGTCTTATCAGAGCATTGAAAAAGTAGGATGAGATTCCCATCAAAAACCTTATTTATCACAGAAATATACAAATGTGATAATTCACATGGAAA
This sequence comes from Microtus pennsylvanicus, assembly GCF_037038515.1. Taxonomy (NCBI): domain Eukaryota; kingdom Metazoa; phylum Chordata; class Mammalia; order Rodentia; family Cricetidae; genus Microtus; species Microtus pennsylvanicus. The sequence continues at coordinate 25,748,909 of NC_134588.1, forward strand.
CACAAAGGGCCAAACAGTCAACACCATCCTAAACAAAAAGAGAGGTCTAGGGATGTCACAATAACTGACCTCAGAGCCAAGGTAATAAAGCAAGAATGGGGTAGTGGACACATAAACCCACACAGCTTCAGCTTCTCAATGTTTGACAGTGCTGAAAAAAAAAAAGGAAAAAGGCATGCATTGGAGAAATTGTGTCCCCATTTACAGAAGAACAAAACTAGATCCTTTCTCACTCTGTATGAAATCCAAGAAGTGGAAAACGTGGAACCCTTAAACTGGTAGGGCAGAGAGGTAAAACATACTTCAAGATATGAGAATAGACAAAGGCTTTTTGCAAAATTACTCTAATGACTCATAAAACAATCCCACAAATTGATCAATGGGATTGCATGAAGGTAAAGAGCCCTGTACAGTGACGGCAGTATAGAACAGACAGCTGACTGAAGAGAGGATGTGAGAGGATCTCAGGCAATTGTACATTCAACAGGGGATTCAAATCCATAAATGGGCAGATAAATTCGTCTTCAAAGGATGAAGTACAAATAATCAATAGCTATTAGATCTTGTCCCACATCCTTAGCCATCAAGAAATACCAATTAAAACCACACTAAGATTCCACCCCATCCTAATGAGAATAACTATTATAGTGAGGAAGTGTGTGTGTGTGTGTGTGTGTGTGTGTGTGTGTGTGTGTGTTCAAATCATTGAGTTTTAATCAGTCCTAATGATTGGAATTATTTCAACTGCAGAAATTATATCAAAATGAAGAACGTTATATAAAGCAATATGCAAATTAAACCTCAGAAACACAAATATCCCATACAAATATCCATATATATATGTATGTAAGTGATAGTAGAAGGAGGCGTAGGAAGAAGAGTAGGAGGAAATGACTGTGAAAACAAGAATTATAAAAACAAAAACAAGGAACTTATTATATAAATGTATAAACACACTAAAATTGTTGTATAAGAAGCCTCTAAAAGTAGACCCAGATATATCTTAAAGTTAAGATATTGTCTTTAAAAGGTTTTATTTTATATTATTAAAATAAATGTTTACATTAAGAAAACATTTTATTTATTTATTTGTGAGGAATCATGCATGTAATTCTGGAAACAAGAAGACAACATGCAGGAATAAGATCTGTCCTTCTACCATGTTGGTTCTGCAGGCATATTAGAAAAAGATATAGATACAAATATACATGAAAATATCTTGAAATTACTTTTGGGGAGGGTAGCTCCATAACATCAACTTCTCCTAAAATTATCATCATAAAATTAAATATAAATTGAAAGAACGGTACTCAACTTCATTTGGAAAAGGAAAAAAACCCAGGATAGCCAAAATAACACTGTATGGATAAAAGAACTTCTGGAGGCATCACAATCCCTGACTTCAAACTCTACTACAGAGCTACAGTACTGGAAACAGCTTGGTACTGGTATAAGAACAGACAGGAGGACCAATGGACCCGAACAGAAGACCCAGATATCAAGCCACACATTTTCGAACACCTGATATTTGATAAGCAAAAAATATCTAATGGAAAAAAGAAAGAATATTTAACAAGTGGTGCTGGCATAACTGGATATCAACATGTAGAAAAAATGAAAATAGACCCATATCTATCACCATGCACAAAACTCAAGTCCAAGCCGGGCGGTGGTGGCGCATGCCTTTAATCCCAGCACTCTGGAGGCAGAGGCAGGCGGATCTCTGTGAGTTCAAGGCCAGCCTGGTCTACAAGAGCTAGTTCCAGGACAGGAACCAAAAGCTACGGAGAAACTCTGTCTCTAAAAATCTAAAAAAGAAAAAGAAAAAAAAAACTCAAGATCAAAGACCTCAACATAAAGCCAGCCACACTGACCCTTAGAGAAGAGAAAGGGGGAAGTACACTTGAATGCATTGGCATAGGGAACCACTTCCTAAATAGCACAGACACTGAGAGAAACAATTAATAAATGGGACCTCCTGAAACAGAAAAGCTTCTGCAAAGCAAAGGACACGGTCAACAAGCCAAAACAGCAGCCTACAGAATGGGAAAAGATCTTCACTAACCCCACATCAGACAGAAGTCTGATCTCCAAATTACACAAAGAACTCAAGAAATTGGTCATCAAAAGAACAAATAATCCAATTAAAAAATGGAGTACAGACCTAAACAGAGAACTCTCAACAGAGGAATCTAAAATGGCTGAAAGACACTTAAGGGAATGTTCAACATCCTTAGTCATCAGAGAAATGTAAATCAAAACAACTCTGAGATTCCATCTTACACCTGTAAGAATGGCCAAGATCAAAAACACTGATGACAACTTATGCTGGAGAGGTTGTGGGGAAAAGGGAACACTCCTGCATTGCTGGTGGGAATGCAAGCTGGTACAACCCCTTTGGATGTCAGTGTGGTAATTTCTCAGAAAATTAGGAAACAACCTTCCTCAAGACCCAATAATACCACTTTTGGGTATATATCCAAAGGATGCTCAATCGTGCCACAAGAACATGTGCTCAACTATGTTCATAGCAGCACTGTTTGTTATAGCCAGAACCTGGAAACAATATAAATGCCCCTCGATTGAAGAATGGATAAGAATACTACCTCTGCATGAGGACAGGGGAAGTGTGTGTGCACAAAATAACCTTGGTGGGTGTCCAGAAAATTAGCCTCCATACTAAAAGCAACCTCAAAAGGTTACATACTATGTGATTCTATGCATAGAACACTCTTGAAATGACGCAATTGCAGACATGGACATCAGCAGATGGCAGAAGTGAGAAAGAGGGGGAGAAGGGAGGGTGAGTGCTGGAGACGAGGGGCTAACAATTATGACATAACCATCCATCCCTTGACTGCGGCAAAGGTTACACAAGTGCACACGTTTGTCAGAAGTTATAAGCCATGTTCTCCCAGAAACGTGCATGCAAAAAAAGTGGACTCAATGTGTCCAACAGATTAGACGAATGTTTATTTTCCTGTTGGGAATGTAACTTTGGGAGGCAGTGAAAACAGTACATGAAAATTTTGTACTGTCATTTCTTATAAACAAATAGTTTGAGTGAATGAGTATTTGGCTTTATCGCCTTAATAAGCAAACATTCTAAACTTGGATGAAATGTTCACTCTGAGACGTGAATTGGAAGCTTGTCTTATAAATAGACATTGATTTTCTTTTTTTTTAAATATTTATTTATTATGGATACAATATTCTGTTTGCATATATGCCTGCAGGCTAGAAGAGGACACCAGACATCATTACAGATGGTTGTGAGCCACCATGTGGTTGCTGGGAATAGAACTCAGGTCCTTTGGAAGAGCATGCAGCGCTCTTAACCGCTGAGCCATCTCTCCAGCCCTAGACATTGATTTTCATTATAAAAATGTTAACAGTCTATGAAGAGTCCCTTGCCAAGCTTTATCCAATGTCAGTGTGCCTTTTGTGTAGAAACAGTGGTTCTCAACCTCTCTAATGCTGCAAATTTTAATACAGTTCCTCACATTGTGCTGACCCTCAAACACCAAATTATTTCCTTTGCTACTTCATAACTTTAATTTTCTTACTGTTATGAATCATAATGCAAATATCGGTGCCTTCCAATGGCCTTAGGCAACCCCTGTAAAAGGGTTGTTCTGCCCCCAAAGGGGTAACGTTTCGTGGGTTAAGAATCACTGGTTTAGAACAACCATCCCATTCTGGAAGCTGTAACCTTTAGAAGAGCGTGTGTGTGTGTGTGTGTGTGTGTGTGTGTGTGTGTGTGTGTGTGCATGATGCCATATCTAGAGAAAAGTGAATCTGAGAACAGTATGTAATAACATGAGATTAGAAACGCACGGACGTCTGTTTTCAGGACCATTGAATAAATTGTGATAACACTTCATCTGCTACAGTATGGCTATGGGATATCTCCCAAAGACTCAGATGTTGAAGGTGTGGTCCTGAGCTGGTTGATCTACTAGGAGAGATGGATAATTTAGAATCTAATGGGAGTATATAGGCACATAGTGCCAGGCCCTTGAAGGATATGTGAACACCTAGTCCCTTCTCACACCATGAGGGGAGCAGTTTTCTGCACACACCCAGCACACCATGATGATGACGCCTAGAGACTATAAACTGAAGCCTCTAGAGTTAATGCCAAACAGCTCTTTCCTCCTTTTAAATTGTTAATCACAGTTTTTTTTTCTGTCACAACAGTGGAAAACTCATGCACTACACACAAGCAAGCACATAACACAAACAGGGATTGAGCAGACAGTGGGAACAGGAGGAGCAAGGATCTCGGGTATATATTTAGCTTCATTATTATGGCTTAATAAATATTTCATTCTTGTGGTTCTGGAGGCTGGAAGCTTAGGAGCTGGGGCTGAGTTCCAGTGGCTTCCCAGGTTACAAAAAGATACAGAGGAAAACAGTTCTCACATACACCTTCTTTTAAGCAGGGAGGGGGGCCTACAACCAAAGGAACTCACTTCCAGAAACCTTGCAAATGAAGATATGGGTGTGGGTAAGTCAAGTCACATTCAGCACAAAGCAATGCAGTTAAGAGGGGAGGAACCAAAGTTCAAAACAGCATGTAAAGTCAAGTAACAGTGTATAAAAGTGGCAAAAGTATTTGTCCTCAGTTGTGTTCATGTAATAAATACTGAAAAGACAATCACAAACTAGCCAAAGTCATTTCTTGTCAGGAGACAGATAAGAAAGGATAAATACCACTGAGGTGAAGCAAGAACTTTCTAGATGGATACACTTATGCCTTATAAAACTAATTAAAAACATTGCTTCCTACTTGCCTTACTCGCACTTACCCCTTTCCACAGCTGAAACCTACGGTCGAACCTAAGAAAAGATCAGTCGTGATTTCTACGTTCCCATTGGCCAACTCGCCCGGGTTTCTGCACCGTTTCTCTGGAGGAAAATTAAGCTGGTGATTAGTGGTTTGAAATACTCACAAGATATAAAACTATGGGAAAGGGAGGACTTAGTTTTGGACATCAGTGTTGGGTTTTGTCACAGAACTAGAAACAGGGTGAGCAAAGGACTCAGCTCTGTCACTCTTAAGCATACACCCCACACACTTTTCTATCTTCCTGCAGAGATACAGTCACAACCACATTCACTGTCTCTCTATACACAGCAGCAAGGAAGCGGAATCACCCTTGACATCCATCAGTTGCTGAAAGGATAATGAAAGTGTGGTACATATACACCACGGGATATTACTCAGCTGTAGAGAAAAACAAAGTGATGAGATTTGCAGTTAAATGTGTGGAACTGGGAAAAATCCTACCGAGTGAAGTTTGCCAAGTCTCCTCCCCCAAAAAACAAAACATGTCTTCTCTCAAATGTATGTGCTAGTTTCAAATCTGCTCTCAGGTTTGTTTAGTCCAAGTACATGTGGAAGCAAGGAAACCAGAAACAGGCCACCGCTGGATGGATTTAGGGAGGATGATAGTAGAATACAGGTGATGAAAGAAGGGGGAAATAATAGGGACAGAAAGGTCCCAGGGGCTAGTGAGTGATGGGAGTGGGGAAGTCAAGGAAGGGTTAACCAAAGTGAAGAGTGCATGGAGAAAATACACGGGAAACTATGACCTTGCAAGCCAAGTAAAAATCTAATAAAAGAAAATAGTATAACACATGCTAGGGAAAGAACAGGTATTCTGGGAGCAAATGGTTTAAGTGGAGATGGTGACGAGTGGGTGGAAGAAAGAAAGGCTTTAGAGTAGGTTAATCATAACTAAGGACGTAGGGAGAAGCCTTGCAAAACCCCACTAATTTGTAAGTGAACATAACTTTAAAGGAGCTTAAACAGAATTACCCCAAGTGGGTGGACAATGCTGCCCCAGAACACATGGGTTATTAGGTGAACATCTCAACGCCAGGCTCAGTGAAACTTCCTGTGAGTTATAGGTTAGAAAATCCCCGAGGCGTCCAAAACAATATAGGCCCACCATAACCATAGTAGGTAAGACCCTATTGCTGAAGATACCACACACATTGGCAACGGGATATAAAAGAAAGAAATCTCAAATAAAGCAGGAAACTTCTTTCCTGCTGGCTAGCTTTCAAGGTGCTATACAGAGAAGACATTGCTTCTCTTTCCCAGCACTGGGCCTATAGTACTGGCCTTGCAGTAGGCATGATTTGCCCACTGCTGTAATAATAGCATGACTGTTAGGAGGTAACCTAGATAAAGTGGATCTGAGGTCTGCTCTCCAGAAGAGAATTCATCCCTGGTATTGTAAACTTGGTAAAAAGTCCATGGCTAGGAGAGGGTCCTAGTGAAGAACCTACTATTGTTTTCTTGGCTAAATGGTCATATTGTCAAACTGTTTTCTAAATATTTATGTTTATACCCATAAACCTGTGCTACTCTGAACTGTGATCAGAGGAGCTTTTTGTTGAAGAGGGAAGTGGTTAACACAGAGACTCGTAACTGTGTGAAGTATTGACAGTAAATGAGTGTAAGTGCTCGGCTGATGTGAGATGACCCTCTGGATGCTGTAAATATGCTTTATTACCATTTGTTAATAAAGAAGCTGCTTTGGCATAGGGAAGGGCAGAATAGAACTAAGTGGGAAAACTAAACTGATTGCTGGAAGAAAGAAGGCAGAGTCAGGGAGACGCCATGTAGCTGCCAAAGGAGTGGTAGGCCACAACATCATGGTGATACACAAACTAATAGAAATGAGTTAATTTAATATGTAAGAGCTAGCTAGAAATACACCTAAGCTATTGGCCAAACAGTGTTGTAATTAATATAGTTTCTATGTGATTATTTGGGTCTGGACAGTAGAGAAACAAACAAGTAGTCTCCATTTATGATAAATGGAGCATTTATATCAACCTACAAACTCACCCCTTAAAACTTAGGGGATGGTCGGGCAGTAGTGGCACATGCCTTTAATCCCAGCACTTGGGAGGCAGAAGCAGGTGGATCTCTGTGAGTTCAAGACCATCCTGGTCTACAAGAGCTAGTTCCAGAATGGGCTCCAACTCCAAAGCTACAGAGAAACCCTGTCTTGAAAAGTCTTAGGGGACATTAGTAAAGAAACGTCAGAAAGAATGTAAGAGCTGGAGGACAGGGAAGAGGAGTGTGAAAGCCTATCTTCTGGACACGATCGCTATTGGACACATGAACTCATAGTAGCTATGGTGACCTGCACAAGATTAAGCCAGTTGCCGGGGGCAGTGGTGGCGCATGCCTTTAATCCCAACACTTGGGAGGCAGAAGCAGGTGGATCTCTGTGAGTTTGAGGCCAGCCTGGTCTGCAAGAGCTAGTTTCCAGGACTGCCTTTAAAGCTACAGACAAAGTTTATCTTGAAAAACCAAAAAAATAAAAAATAAAAGATTAAAAGGCGGTTTAAAAATTCCAGTATGGAGTTGGGGAAAGGCTCTCTTGTTCCACCCTGACTGAGGCAGTTTATGGCTAGTGAGGCAAGGAGAACCATTTTTCTCTGGGTGGTGTCCATTGGTAAGTTCTCATACACCAGTCCACGCCTCACACACGGGCACATACAGATAACTGGGCTCCATGGGTTGTAGAGAAGATGACATGAAGATGAGCAAGCTGTGGGAGGGAAATGGGAACTCTAGAGAGGAACTGGGGTGGATGTGACCAGGATACAGGGTAGCCATCTACAAAACTTAGAGAATAAAATAAATGTAGAAGGGCACTTAATTAATTTCAACTCCTGTTTCCAGATAGCGCTGATGGTATATTCCAATGCTTGTTTCTTTCCCTGACTCACTGAATTGTTATTTTGAGGAAAAATAAAAACAAATATATTGCCAATTGTTAGGAGACACATTGAAAAGAAAAACAATTGTACTAGTTTAATTTGCTTTATTAAACCACTAATGTAATATAGAATATAACACATTTGGTGGGTTTTATACCTGAATATATACTTAAAATGTTTACCCTTATTCACAGTCAGAAGAAAATGGAAAATAGAATTTTAAATCCTTAGTGTTTTACAAATAGGATATGGAACACTCCCAACTTCCTTTTACCAAATAGTATTGTTCATGTTTATCTTTAAAAGTATTTATTTCAATCATTTCAGTAGTGTGTGTGTGTGTGTGTGTGTGTGTGTGTGTGTGCGTGCACGCATGTGGAGTATACAACAATGTACATTGAGGCTAAGAGAAGATGGTGGAGTGTCCTAGGAATTAGATTTAGAGGTATTAACTGGACACCAGGCTTGTTACACCGGTGCTGGGATTCACCCCTGATCCTTTTGAAGGTTGTGTCATCTCTCCAGCCCCAGGCAATATTAATTTTTAATATAATTTTGTTAAAATGATTTTTTCCGACTTGAGGGATTTATTACACTTCTACAAGCACTTCCTGAGAAGAGTAAGTACAGGTGAGGATCCAGGTGGATACTCACTGGCACAGAAGACAGCGTAGACCCATGAACCATTCTCATCACAAGTAAGATGGCTTGAATTGATTTTCCTGAAGCCATGACGGCAGGCGTATTTCAGAATAGTTCCAGTGGGGAAGGTTGTCCCATACAACTGGCTGATTGGAGCAGCAAATGGTAAATTTGGTGGAAGTCCACAATCACCTGGACCAAAATACAAGGGACACCACAAGCTGCATCTTGGGAGACAGACCCTCAGCATTTGAGGAGTAATTTTACAAAGCAAGGACCATGTTTCTTTTTCATCTTGACTCTCACTACCCCAAAAATCAAGGAACATAATAGATAATCACTGACATATGCTTCCCAAAAACAATAATGATGACAATGAAGAAGGCATAGAAATTTCACCCACTCTTTCCTATTCAGTAGTATAAGTAAACGTATTATTTTTTCATTTTTTACATCTGTCTAATCAAAATATAGTCATCTATGTCATGCCAAGTAATATTTCTTGCTGACTTTGCAAGAATATATTTCATTATGCAAGATAAGATGTCTCAGCCGGGCGGTGGTGGCGCACGCCTTTAATCCCAGCACTCAGGAGGCAGAGGCAGACGGATCTCTGTGAGTTCGAGACCAGCCTGGTCTACAGAGCTAGTTCCAGGACAGGCTCCAAAGCCACAGAGAAACCCTGTCTCGAAAAACCAAAAAAAAAAAAAAAGATAAGATGTCTCAGGAAGCAGAGATGAGAAGGAAGTGTTTCATTTTTGTTCTCTTGGAGCTTTTGAATTTTGTATGAATTGTCTGCTTCAAAAATGCTTTTCTAAATCATCACAATGTGAAGACTACAATAAACCCTTAGGTAAAAAATAGTCTTAATCCTACTTTCCTAGTAAGAATTATTAAATAAAATACTAATTACCTTTTACATAGCCCAGTGGAATTATCTATATTTATTCTATATAAATAGTCAATTAAACAGTGGGGAATTTTTGTGGTCAGACTGGCACATAATATATATTTATTTCTGGTCATAGTTGCTTTGAATTTAGATTATTTGTAGATCTAAATAAATATCGAAAGCACCTATGAAACCATCTTTAGTCAGGATTATAACAAATTTTCCTAAATCCCAAGACATCTAATATACCCTACAATGTAAAAAATGTGTTTCCACTAGACATTGCTTAAGGCAAGTATGTGATGGACTCATGGTGTAGTGACATCTGGCTTGTCCCCCCCTCCCCACCCTTATCCATTACTTACCAAGAACAGGAGCCATCAGAACTGTGGCCAAGGTCAGTTGGAAGAGAATTGAATGAGAGGGTCTCCACAGCTCCAGGAAGGACCAAGCTGTCTTTATTCCCTTTCTGCTGAGGGCGGAGCTCTTGGTGAGTGGATGCGAAGCTCTTGGAGAGCACATGATCTGATGCCTTTCCAGGATGCTTCTACCAGGAAAGTTCATAGTCACTGGTCGGACGCTGAAAATAACATAGGAACTGTCTTCAAAGGAACTGTAACCGAGTCTACAAGAAAACATATTGAATACAAATATTTATAACACACAGCAGCTTCTATTGGCATAATATCCCCCAGGAACTTACTCAGAAGACCAGTTAATTCTATATGGAGAGATAAGTGTAAGGCTTCTGGAAGTGGCAACAGACAAAGGTCTGATCTCCAAAATATATAAAGAACTCAAGAAACTAGACTTTAAAATGCTAATTAATCCAATTAATAAATGGGGCACTGAACTGAACAGAGAATTCTCAACAGAAGAAATTCAAATGGCCAAAAGACACTTAAGGTCATGCTCAATCTCCTTAGCAATCAGGAAAATGCAAATTAAAACAACTTTGAGATACCATATTACACCTGTCAGAATGGCTAAAATCAAAAACACCAATGATAGCCTTTGCTGGAGAAGTTGTGGAGTAAAAGGTACACTCATCCATTGCTGGTGGGAATGCAAACTTGTGCAACCACTTTGGAAATCAGTGTGGTGATTTCTCAGGAAATTTGGGATCAATCTACCCCTGGACCCAGCAATACCACTCTTGGGAATGTACCCCAGAGATGCTCTATCATATGACAAAAGCATTTGTTCAGCTATGTTCATAGCAGCATTATTTGTAATAGCCAGAACCTGGAAACAACCTAGATGTCCTTCAATGGAAGAATGGGTGAAGAAAGTGTGGAATATATACATATAATTTAAAAAAAAAATGTCCCTAAAACTGAAAAAAAAAAACTTAGAAACTCAATTCAGCAACATAACAATGATAGCGTACAATGGTCAATTTGTCTTTATTCCAAGGATGCAAGGGTAGTTCAACATACACAATTCAATAAATATAAGGCAGAACACAAATTGACAAGTACAGAAATCACACAACTGTTACACAGGTGCAGGAATAAAAAGCCTGCAATGAGTTCAACACACCTTCGTGATAAAAACCCCAAAGGAACTGAGAACAGAAAGAATATATCCTGACATATTAAAGGCTGTGTACAACAAACATATAGCCACATTTCATAACTGAGACCTTCCCCTGTACCTATGGGCAAGACCAGGGCATCCATTTTCTCCAACATATTCTATAGAGCACTTGAAATAAGAAAGAATAATATATTGCCAAAGCAATAAGACAAAAAAAATTCAAATAATAGAAGTCATCTTATCCCTATTTGTAGATGAGATGAGCCTATAAATAAGAGGCTTTAATTCTCCACCCAAAAGTTCTTAGACCTGATAAGCACTGCAGAAATGCAATAGGATACAGAATCAACATACAACATCGGCATGTTTTTGAATATCAAGAGTGAATGTGCCAAGAGAATCAGGAAAACAATTCATTCACTGCAGTTTCAAAAGTACTTAGGGAAAAAAACCTAACCATGGAGGCAAAAATACTCTACAATGAAAACTTTAGAACAGTAGAAAAATGGGAAAAAAAATTAGAAGATTGAAAGACTTTCAATACTCATGTACCAACAGAGTAGGAATCCCCATCAAAATTCCAAAGACATTCCTCACAGAACAAAAATAATGAAAAAAAAACCCTAAAATTCATATGGGAGCACAAAAGGCCCCAGATAGTAAACAAGCAATTGAGCAAAAAGAGCAATGCAAGATGCATCATAATATCTGATTTCAAATTACACCAGAGAGCCACAGTAACAGAAACAGCATGGTGCTGGCGCAAAAGCAGACTTGCAAACCAAAGGAGCAGAATCAAAGACCCAAAGCCAATCCTCCTTGCATACACTTACCAGATTCTCAACAAAGAAAAAGCAAACAAACAAATACACTGAAGAAAAGACGACCTCTTCAACAAACAGTGCCAGGAAAACCAGACACCCCGGTGTTAGAGGAACGAAACCAGGTTTCTCTGTCTCAGGGAGGACACAAAAGTCATTTCAAAATGAATTAAAGACACCGCTAGAGGAAAGGTAAGACAAAAGGCCTCAGGGTATGGACATGTTGCTCAGATGTCTCACAGCCTTAAAAAAAATTAAAATTTTTAAAATGTCTTTTTGCAATACTAAGAATAAAGTACTTTTTTGTCCCACCCTCGACAGCATACACATAGCCTGTCTTTTAGATCTTAGCCTGTTTTATCTTACTGTAGCAGTACTTTTGCTGACTATTACCTGGCACTAGCATTTTTAAAAATTTATCTTAATCTAAACTATCTTGGAGATTTGTTAGGCCCATTCCACATGGTCACCTTTAATCAAGATGGCGATAAAATCATGTGGCATCTATTTTTTAACTCTAGTAAAATGGCGATCCAAAATTCAAAATGGAATTATGATTATATTTTTTAAAATTACCCATGCATAGATTTTAAGTAAATAAAACATGGGTCTCAAAAAGGGAGATCTGTAATACAATTTTAGAGCCAGCTTTTTAATAAAAAAAGGCATATAGCAGTTTTAACATTATCTATACCAAAAAGTCATCTGAATTTATGTTAACCCAAATTTAACCAGAGCTTAAAAGTCTCAGCTCCATGCTAGCAAGAAAACTTATATAGACAAACTTTTAACAAGCACATTTAGTATTTGTATATATGAGAAACCGTAGCAAACATAGTTTACATCTCTTTTTTCCTTGCTTTTTAGATGATATATCAAAATCTCTCTTGCTTATTAGACAATATAAAAACTTACCAAAAGTCTCTCTTGTGGTCTTTTTCACTGGTGTATAGTGTATGGCTACAGTATTTTAAACAAGAACAGAAACATGCATATCCTGTACCAGTATGAAAGATTTGAGACCTACAGTAGTTTTTATATATACATCAACCAAACGAACTACCAACCCCCGAACAACACATGGGCTGGTGAACAGACAGCTGTCAAAAGAGGAAGCACAGATAACAGAAGGAGAGATGAAAAGTTGCACACCGTCCTCAACCATTGGGGAAACGCAATTTCAAACTACACAAGGAGGCCATCTCTTCTTGATGGAAAGGCTATCATTAAGAAAACACATAGAGGACTGGGCGGTGGTGATGCATTCTTTTAATCCCAGAACTCTGGAGGCAGAGGCAGGCAGAGCTCTGAGTTCAAGGCCAGCCTGGTCTACAAAGTGAGTTCCAGGACAGGTTCCAAAGCTACATACAAATCCTGTCTTGAAAATAATAAATAAATAAAAATAAAAAACCAATAAAAACCAAAACAAATAGCAGGACTGGAGAGATGGGTGGAGCAGTTAAGAGCACGGGCTATTCTTCCAGGGGACCTGGGTTCAATTCCCAGCACCCACGTGCTGGCTCACAGCCACCTGTAAATCTGCAATGAGATTTGGTGCCCTCTTCTGGCATGCAGAATATGTACATACAAAGAAAACACAGTAACAGATGAAGACACTATGGGGGAAGTGTCGCCTTAGACACTGCTGGTGGTCATAAAAATCAGCTCAGCTGCTATGGACAAAAGTATAGAAATCTCTTAAGAAAGCTAAAACTAGAGTTGCCATGTGCCCTGGCGGTGATGCTCCTGGGGAAATGCCTGAGAGAGTAGATGCTGGCACACCACAATGTTTGTGTGTCAGCACCCACAATGACTGAGTGCGGGGAGGATAAGACTGTATTGTATGTGTATAGTGGAGTCTTACTAAGCCCCAAAGAAGAATGGAATGATGTCCTTTCCAGGAAACGAACGGAACTGAAGATCATTATGTGAAGGCAAATACCATCCGTTTTCTCTCATCTGTACATCCTGACTTTATACACAGTTATAGAGATACCGTGAAAGCAAAGGGAGAATGTTTGGGAAAGGGGGGGAGTAGTGTCAGGTCAGAGGAGAAAGAACGACAGACATAGGGGTTGAATGTGTCGGCGTCTATGATGCGCTTCAGTGAATGTCTTTTTGAAGTTCATCGTTGTGTACAACAAATAAACATTAGATCAGTGTCTCAGCCGGGCATCATTTCAGAAACTTCCTCTTGCTGTCTCTGAGAACGAACACAGAGACCCGCAGCTGGATGACTTGTCAAGTGAGAGACCTTGAAACCGTCCTAAATGAGATTCTTCATCAAACCCTCCCCTCAAGAAGCGACACAAAGGAGGAGACAGATTGTAAGAGACAAGGGGGGTTGGAAGACACCATGAAAACTCTTCTAGACCCAGCAGGACGGAGGCACACATGAACTAACTCGCAGAGACCGTGGAAGCAGGCACAGAGCCTGCACGAGGTCAAGGTAGGCAGGGACCCGGAGCTGAGGGGGAAGTAGGCATCATCTTCTGTCTCTAAGCAGCAGCCACCTCCAATTGGCAATCACTTGCAAAGGAAAAGTTAGTTTGCTCCAATGACATCCCTGGGTATATAAGCCACACTTAAGGGAGGCTCCATGCCTGAAGGCCGATGACAACCAATGAACACAGTGTTGTTTGTGTAGATTTATTTTTGTCACGCACTGCTTTGTTTGGGCTTTAGTTTTTTCAGTCTTACTGGTCTTTGGCTTGTGTATCATGGTTTCTGATTTCGTGGTTTTGTTTTGGTGTATGTGTGTGTGTGTGTGTACATGTGTGTTTCTTCTGCTTTTTATTTCTTTTTTAAATTATGATTTGTTTGTTTGTTTGCCTGTTTTTTTCCTAAAGAGAGAGCGAAAGAAAGCATGAAATTGGATGGGAGGAGAGGTAGGGATAATCTGGGAAGAGACAGAAAGGGAAATTGTGATCAAACTATATGAAAAAAATTAGTTTTAATATAAAAAGCACAAGAGCTGGCAATATGCTTAGAAGGTAAAGGTGCTTGCTGCCAAACCTGATGACCTTGATTTGAGTCTCTGAACCATACAATGGAATGAGAGAACTGACCTCCATATATGCGCACTGCACCCCATGCTCCCCCAATGGACACACAAAATCACTTACCAAATGTGTATTTAAAAAAAAACTAACAGTCTTTCGTATTCTCACACTAGGGAAGCTAAAGTAGGAGAATCCCAGTGTGAGACCGCCTGGTAACCGGCTGAGAGATTTTGCCTGTTTTAAAGGCAGGCAGGCCTGGAAGAAACTGACTTCTATGAGGAGGCGTCCAAGAGGGTGGGAGAGCAGGGTGAAATTTGGTGCTCTGGACACCACTCTGCTCACGGGAGCTGACTTAAGTCCTACCGGCAGACAGCTGCCAGGCACATTTGCTTAGTGACAAAGAAGCCGTTTCATGTCCTGCATTTGCCATGGCCTCACCCTGAGGTCACATTTCTAGTGCTGGGATCACAGAGCACGCTGTGCCCTCAGAGGCTTTTCTCCTTTTTATAAAGTTAGAATGTTGGTTTTGCGTATGTCTGTTAGGACTGTTGAGTGAATTTAACACTGATAGCCTCTGGAAAGGAGTTGGCATAACTCTTGCAGCATGAAAATACGTTCTTCCGTTAGAAAAGACTTGGGAAGCTAGTCCCAGAATTGAGATTAGGACGTGACCTTGCCAAAACCAGAACTCTCAGAAATTAAAACATCACTGAAGTGATTTAAAATATAATAAGGGGTGATTGCATCACTGGGGCACTTTAACTATGTGTGCTCCAGTGCAAAGAAACACCCAATAGCATTGGTACCAGAGGCCCTTGGTCTGGGGTCCAGCGGCCTCTGTAAGAACCATTTTATGTGCAGAGCAGATAGGGCTGTCACACAGTCCTCTCCCTCATCTTCCGCTGCCTCCTAGGAGAAATTCATGCAGTTCATAACCTTGTCTGCATATATAAATCGCTCGCAGACCACGGGGTTCTGTTGGTAATGATCTTATTCGGTCATATCCCTCCCCGTATGACTATCGAGGACAGCGTGTCCACTTAGGGCATACAGCTCTGTGAGGTTTCATATTTCACATATTTCATATTTCAGGGCATCTTTATCACTTCCTCCAAAGTCACACTCTCATTAGTAAGCATTTCCTTTCTCTCTTCCCCAAACCGAGCAGCCACCAGCTAAATTCTGTGTCTCCAGATCTCCCTGCCCTAGATAGAGCTACGATGTGTGGCCCACTGCAATCGTTCAGCTTCAACCAATAGGCATGCGGGTTGTTGATGTATTAAACTAAAGATGCTCCCTGGTGTCTCACTGTCCCACTGAAAACCGTTATCATAAACAAAAAGTGCATTTTTGGGGCTGGAGAGATGGCTCAGAGGTTAAGAGCATTGCCTGCTCTTCCAAAGGTCCTGAGTTCAATTCCCAGCAACCACATGGTGGCTCACAACCATCTGTAATGGGGTCTGGTGCCCTCTTCTGGCCTGCAGGCATACACACAGACAGAATATTGTATACATAATAAATAAATAAATAAATATTTTTTAAAAATCCTTTTTAAAAAAGTACATTTTATCTCTCTGACATGCCGCGTAAATAAATAAATAAATAAATAAATAATTTTTAAAAATCCTTTTTAAAAAAAGTGCATTTTATCTCTCTGACATGCCGCGTCGGTTTCCTTTCCCTGCTGCTGTGATAATATGCCCTAACGGCAGCAATGTCAGTGAGAAAGGCTTCGTTTTCGCTACAATTTTAGAGAGCAGTCTGTCAGGTGGGAGGTGCTAGCCGCAAGAGTTGGGGGAGAGCAGCCAAGTTGTATCTGTGTTTAGGAAAGGGAGAGCAATGAATTCTTGTGCACTGCTAGCTCTCTCCTGTTCCCTTAGCACAGGACCTTAGCCCAACAAATGGTCTTCTCACTTGAATTAACCTAATCTGCACTGTCTCTCAGAGGCTGTCTAATCAAGGTGATCTTCACAGGCTTGACCAGGGGCTAGTCTAATCTAAGTAACCCTCACAGGCATGGCCAGAGGCTAGTCTAATCTAGGTGACCCTCACAGGCATGGCCAGAGGCTAGTCTAATCTAAGTGACCCTCATTGGTGTGCCTAGAGGCTTTTATCCTAAGAGGTCCCAGATCCTGTCAAGTTGATACATCAGTGTTAATCCTCATACCCACCAAACAGCATGCCTTAACCTAATCTACATTAAACACACTCAGAACACTAAGACAAAGTCATCTAATACAAAGCCTACCTTGTAATAAAGTGCTGAAAATCTCATCTACACAAACAGGGGTCATTTTGTAGACATTACGGGATCAAAACCATAAAACACAACAACCCAGCACCCCCCTGGTAGCACAGTCATTCCAGACTATCAATCATCCGCCTCTCACTCCCATGTTTGGCTGGAGCTGCAGGTCCTCATCGGTGCTCAACATGGCCAGAGCACACTGCACTGTGTTTATTGCCAGCCCAGGAAAACACCAGACTTCAAAACTCAAAGTATTGTTTCTGTGGCATGTATATCTGACAAAAATAAGTTCTGAAAATTATAGGAAAATGCTAGAGATCATTTATATTACAAACAATGCTGCAATGAACATTTGTGTACATTTTTTCTGTGTGAACATTTTCTTTTTCCATTTTTTTTTTCTAGGGCAACTATAGCTTGGCAAGAGACTCCTAGATCAGACAGTGACACTGCCAACATTCTTAGCAATAGTAAACTGGTTTCCAAAGTTACTCCATCATTTTACAGTCAAGAAGATTCTGATTTTTGACATTTTCCCTCAGAGCTTGTGTTTACTGTTTTTTGTTTTTGTTTTTGTTTGTTTGTTTGAGATATGCCAGCCCTGTCTACTGTGAGCATGGTGTCTCACTGTGAGTTTGATTTAAATTCTTTTTATTCATCATCTAGTCATCAGTGGTCCTGATGATATATTCATACACTTTTATGCAGTTTGTGTAAGTCTGTTCTTTGGAGAAATGTGCATTGAAATAACTCTGCCTTTAATTTAATCTACCACCTTTTGTTGATAGCCTGTGAAGAAAAGCTGTCCCTTTGAAGTCCTAGTAGACAAAACTAGCCTTAAATTTCCTGTCTCCTAGCCTCTACTTCCCAGTGCTGGAATTTGTAATTCTGCCAATAGGCCCAGTTTTCCATTCATTCTTGAGAGTATCTAAACACGGGGTTTATTATTATTACTATAATGTAGTCCAACTTTTCTCTTTTTGTTGCTTGCATTTTTAATGTCGTATATAAGAAATTGCTGTCTAGCCAAAAAGTAAAGATTCACGCTGGTGTCTTCTGGTGAGAATTTCATGGTATGGCTTTTTTTGTTTGCTTTGTTTTTTGAGGCAGGGTTTCTCTGTGTAACATCCCTGGCTGTCCTGGAACTCACTCTGTAGACCAGGCTGGCCTCAAACTCAAAGACCTCTGCCTGCCTCTGTCTCCCGAATGCTGAAGTTAAAAGTCATGTGCTACCACGGCCCAAGTGGCCTGGCTTTTAAGTTTAGGTTTAAAGTCTTTCTTTTTTTTTATTTTGAAAAGCAGGGAACAATGCTAATTCTGGAAAAAAGAACAGGAGGAGACACAGGGAAGACTAAAGTCTTTCCTGAGAGATGGCATAGAGGGTGACCGGCTTCCTCTTAGCAGTGAGCTTATTCTCCCTCTCAAAGTTTTGTGGCCAGATGAAGAGAGAGACCTGGCAATGGTGCCAGCTCCCATCCCTCCGGTATGAGTGCAAGCCCTGTGTGTCCCTTTCCAGCCCTCACTTCCCTGGGTAGCCAATACCATAGCCCTTCCTACCCCCATGTGCAGGGACTAGACAAACCAACCAACACATTGTGTTTTATAACCAGAAAAATGGCGCTGTACATTTCTAAGCAACTATGCAACTTGTTTCCTTGTTGGGCATTACTATCTCCCCAGTTCTGTACTCCTCGAGGTGATAAAACTCCAGCCTTTCCCCCCAGATACTCTGGGTGTTCAGTAAATGACTGACCTGAGGGTATCTGAGGAAGACCGAGGAAGACTCTAGCGTTGCCGTGCTTTTTCTCCCTCTCAGAATGAAGCATCTTTGGCCACTGGCATTCCTTGCCCCTCCCTGGAACAGAATCACCTTAACATTCTTTCCTTTCAGGCAAACATTCTGCTCAAAATCAGAAGTTCCAGTGATGTGGTTACTGGTCAGGTGGGGGACATGCTCAAGAAGACACAGAGTTGGTCGTTATTCTTGGAGATGCTTAATTACAGATTAAAACACTTCTTCCTCTAAGCTAATCGTCAAATGTGATAAAGTATATTTGTGCTTGGTTTTGTCTTTCCTGCCCATGAGAGGCAACGGGGAGAATGGTTCTACAGAAGTGCCCACAAGACAGTCTGCCAACGGTAGATTGTGTAAGTAGGAACACGGTGGTTGGAGCTGACTGAGCATGTGCAAGCTTTAGTTGATTATTCTCTAAACAATACCATATAAAGAGAGTTTCCATAGCTCTTACATCCTGTGCTGTTATAAGTAATATAGAAAAGATAGAGAATGCACACAAGAGGATGTATGAGAGCCATCCATAGACACTGTTGAATGAGGAAAACAAAACACCAGAAACTCAGCTCTCACCTCAAAGGCAGTAAGAGATCATTTATTCTGGAGCCAAATAACAGCAGCCATGGCCCAGGAGCATGGTTTCCCCAACTCCATGCTTCTGTGTGGCCATGCTTTCATGGAAGTTGTATAGTAATACAGCCAAAAAAACTTGAAAATCAACACTTTCCAAATGTATTGGTAGAAATCTCAGTGAGTTACTGTAAAGTAGGGCCCCTCTGTTCTCGGTCTTGGATGTTGTCTGTGGATATTCTCATCTCCTGGGCTGATGCAATCCAGTCACCTCTTAAGTTAATGTACCCCAAAAGGTTTCACACAATAATCACAAGAACAGTAAGTGAAAGGCAAAAGTGGGCAAGGAATAGCTACTAAGGGGACTAAAATATACTCCCCCCAAATTGTAACCAGGCTCTGAACCTACAGCACCCCAACTCTGCTCAATCACTGCACTTCTCACTGGCCTCCTTAGAGCATTTAATGTCTCTCAGGGGATGTTAGTCACATGACCCATTAGTATCTAATGAATCCTAATCAAACCCCAATCTATTGTGACACAGAAGAAAAGTTTCCGGTAGTGGAGAGGGCAGCCAGATTAACCGGGCATACACGGTTTCCTGTCCTGTGGTCAACACCTTTTTGTTGAAGAATGAGAACTGTACCCGCCAGCTCTAGCTCAGAACACACAAAACTGGTTAGGTCTTACAATCTGAAGATAGCAATTCCTGCATTAAATCAGATCTCACAAGCAGTGATCCGGGCTGTGACTTCTAGTTCTGCAATATTGGAGAATAATAACAGTATTTTATCATGCCATTAGCATTCGTACATGCAGACCCACAGGTGCAGGCTTTGTCTAGCAATCCTCCAGATTTCAGAAATTGGATTGCAGTATACAGTCTCTTTTGTGAAATCTCTAACCACGCTAAAATTAATTTTGAGGGGTCTGGAGTCTCGGCTCAACTGTTAAAGCCATTGACTGCTTTTTCAGAAGACCTGGATGCAACTCCCGGCACCCTATGGTGGCTCACAACAGTCTGCAACTCCGGCACCCTGTGGTGGCTCACAACAGTCTGCAACTCCGGTCCCAAGGGATCCAGAGCCTTTTCCGACCTCCCCAGACACCAGGCATGACCACCATGTCTATGTGGGTGCATAGACACACAGTGCACACAAAACATTCACATACATGAAATGATTAAATAAATCTAAAAAATAAGCATTACAAACACTAGTTTAATTAAAGCAAAAAATGTTTGGGGACAGTTTATGGAGAAATAGTAACCTTAGATACTGAGAACTGTTTCTAGACATTCTTGCTCATAGTTTATGGAGAAATAGTAACCTTAGATACTGAGAACTGTTTCTAGACATCCTTGGGAGCACTATACATTTCTGTAAAGAATCACATGGGTTTTGTTTTTTTTTTTAAGGTAATTTTCAGTATTACATCAAGGAAATAATTAAAGGAGAAGACAAGAGCTGGTAGAGATGGCTCAGCTTGGAAAAGTACTTGCTGCCAGACCTGATGATCTCAGTTCAGTCCCTGGGTCCTCTGGCCTCCATACGTGTGCTGTGACATGCATGTATCCTCCACGACACACACATTAAAAAAAAAACAATGTTGGCTGGATAGTGATGACACATGCCTTTAATTCCAGCCCTTAGGAAGCAGAGGCAGGTGGATCTCTGTGAGTTTGAGGCCAGAGTGGTCTACAGAATGATTCCAGGACAGCCAGGGCTATACAGGGAAACTCTATTTCAAAAAACCAAAAAACAAATACAAAACAAAAAAAATGCAAAGAAAGGGAGAATAATGTTCAATTTTAATACAGATTTTAAGGATTGTGGAAATAAAAATATAAGATAATTATAATACATATAACTAAGTTTTATGCCTAAAATATAAAAAAACTTCTTTGGAAATCATTCAGAATTAGAAGCATCAAGTAAAACAATGAGCAAATAAGTAGATAGAGAAGGAAAGAAGATGCTCATTTCTAGGAAATATTGCGTGAATTGGGTTCCCTAAACAGCAGTTGAGATGGTTTGCCTGTGGCTTGCTTATCTGAGGCTACCATGAGGAGCAGTATCCACACGGGAGGACCAGGGCTGAGCAGAAATCAACTTAGTTGGAAGTCCGTAGCATCAACCACTCCAGATATTCTAAATCAAAGTTTCTCAATTTGTGAGTCACGACCCTGTTTGAAATAAAAGATCCCAGAAGTCAAAGAAAATTGAGTGGCTAGCGTCCTCATGGCAGAGGCTCCTTCATGTGGCACAAGAGAGTTATGGGAGTTTAGAGACAGTTCAGGCCTTGAAGACTTAGTACATGAATCTGGAATCTGGGCTTTTAGTAAGCACAAGGCCTGTCTCATTTAAGGTGGCCTTCTCATCTTCTGGTTGATGCAAGGTTGCAAGGGTTCAGTTTAATGCACTGAAGACACAGTATAGAGACAGTTTAAACCAGTGGTTCTCAACTTTGTTAATGCTTTAATACAGTTCCTTACATTATGATGACCGCAAACCATAAAAATATTTTCATTGTTACTTCATAACTGTAATTTTCCTATTGTTATGAATCTCAATGTAAATAGTTGTGTTTTCTGTTAGTCTTAGGCGACATCTGTGAAAAAAACATTTGGCCTATAGATTTTAAGTATGTTTCAGTAAGTCAATAGTACATCTAGACAGGTGATGTGTTTCTTTGAAGGCCAGATTTGTGGTTGTTTGCTCTTGACCTTGTCCCCATTTGTTTTCCCTTCTTCTCACAAAATAGACGATGATTTCTTAACTTTCAATTTTACTTTTCTTACATACCAGAAAGAAGCATATAACCATTGCAGTTCCCATTTTTCCTTGCTTGAAGAAATAAAAGAGAAAAGAAAAAAATGTGTTTTCTGAAATATGACTATAAATTCAGAGGACATATGATAAGAACTAAAACCGGTTCTGTAGGGGTAAGAAAATAGAATTTGAGTGGATCTAGGCAGAAATAATTTATTTAAAGGTGGCTATAGTTCAAGTTCTTTTTAAATGTTAGCCTATTAAGTCAAGAAATAGGTGAGTTTGCATCCTGGTGTACAATTGATTGGATTATTTACAGAAGTGAAAATGTAAACACAAAGTTTACATTTAAAATGCAAGGAAAGAAAAAAGGAAATCTCATAGGTATTAGCTATTTCTGCCCACCTTTATTCTACTAATAATATTTATTATTTTAGATATGCTGTACTTATTTTAGATAATTTTTGAGTCAATTAAATAAAAGTCTGCATTTTTAAATGGGAGACTAACTCTAGCAGTGTGCAAACATCTCTGCAGTGGGTGTGTGCACCCTTGAAGGAGGAGAGGGCAGTGGGCATGCGCACCCATGAAGAAGGAGAGGGAAGTGGGCACACACACCCGTGAAGGTGGTGAGGAAAGAAAAAAACCAGGAACCAAAGCCTTCACGCATTTCTTCTCTGCCTCAAATACTACAGCTGGCTTTGAGTACATTGATAGCAGGAAGGCAGAAGTGTGCTCAGCTGTCTATTCTAAAACAATAGTAAGAAAGTGTGGGAGGTGGTGTTTCAGAGAGGGCAATTTTAATTTCACTTACAAAATTATGGAATTAATTTTGGGAGTGGAGAAAATACTATTTCCTATTTAATTTCATTTTTTTGAACCACTTTATAGTTATTAAGCTAAAAATAACCAGCAAGGATTTATGCATATTGTGCATTTAATATGTCATTAGCATCCCAATACTGTAGGAACTTATTAATAATGTAAATGTAATATGAAATGGCACTGTATATTGCACAAACTAATTATAATCATAATATATTCTGGACTATTGGATAATGTAATAAAATGTAGCACAAGTAATAACTGACAATAAAACTTTAAAATATTAGTATTCAACTAACACCTAACTAGAAAACAAATCTCATGTTTTTAAAATAATTATCTAGTGAATGAAGATATTCTGCAGGGACCTTTGGTGTGGAGAGGGGAGTGATGTAGTCTCAGATGTTGATGGCAAAATACAGAGGAAGAATTAGCAAAAGCAGGTATATGAAAATTTTAAAAAACCTGCCATATAATTATTAGTATTTGACCCCAAAGTCCCAGCCAGTGTGCGCTCTTTTCCCCCTAGGCACTCAAAACAGCTAAAGAGAAGAGCTGCTGGCGGGTGCAGAGAAAGTCTGTTCAGGTTTCCTTTGTTTAAATCTGTCAGCCCTAACAGATACCTGTGATGTAACCATTTATAATGTGATATATATCTACAGACCACCAGATAAGTCAATAGCAATATTTTTCTAACTTTTATTTAATATTTTGCTATCAATTACCATCCCCTGCCCCGCCTCCCTCTCGCATCAGTGACGAGTGAGCGGATGGTTGAATGTGTCCTCCTTCTCTTCTTAGTTCTACCGGCCGGTTTTTTTAAATCCCTTTCCTATTGCTCATTTTCATTCTCTAAATACTATCTATTGTGAGTCATGAAGACTAGTTGAGTGTTGTCCTACTTAAGGCGCCTAAACGGTGAGATGAGGAAAGGGAACACTGTTCTGAGACTCCAGAGGCACCGACAAAGCTCATGAATAACACCCGCACCTGGAGCCAAGTGGCCATCAAAGGTGTCCGGTGCGTTGTTGAATTATTAATAGATTAAGTTGTTTTTCAAGTGGGTTCAGCAAACGTTGGATTTGTGAGAACGTAGCAGGCAGGCGGAATCAGCATATGCCAGTTTGTAAGGAGAGGGGGCTCACTCTGAAAACTGGGAGGGAATTGTGTCAGCGGCAATAGGAGGGACAACCGGGGACCTGACAGGAACGACGACAGCTGTATAGAGAGAGAGTGGCGAGCTACGACATGTCACTGACAGGTGACTCTAGAAAAGGTCTTCTGCACTCTGCTCCTACATCCGTGGTCCACCCTGAAGTTCCCTGCGAACACCTCCACGAGAGTGGTCCCCTTCCCTGCAGTAAGCTTTGCTGCCTCTGGGAGTCAGTGCAGCTGGGGTGAGCAAGTGGATACATGCCCCAGGTTCTCACCAGGAGGAGGTTAGCTCAGAGTCACGGTCCACAGGTCCTCAGAGAGCTGTCGGCCTGACTGGGTCCCTGGGAGCCACAGCAACAGCACCCTCACTAACGGTCCCTCTTTGGTTCCCTTTCTTTTCCTGTATAACCATCCCCTCCCAGTGCTGACCAGAACCACCTAAGTAAATCAGCTGTCACATATGCTTGTATCTGAGGAAAACCAGAAACGGTCATCCAAGAAAGACATTCCAAGTCGCCTCTTAGCATTGGGCAGTGGCTTTTATGACGGCAGACAGGAGTTTTCCGAGCCACGTGTGCCTCTCCAGCAGCTCAGGCACGTCTGTCTCATCTAAGGCCCACTGGAAATGTGCTGTGTATTATGGCCTCCTTGCAGGGTGTTTGGAGAAAGTCAACGAAAAGACTCATGCTCTCCACAGAGTTCCATTGGGAAGAGACAACAGGAGACACTGGGACAAGAATGAGGAAGATTTAGGGGGAGCAGGCGCTGGTGCCTGGAAATCTATAATGCCGCAGAGAGCTCCGATACAAACGATGGTGACACAGGGCTTCTCCTCCGGTGTTTGGGAAGTGGCTCCAGCCATGTTTGTTCAATATCAAGGAAAATGGTGATCAAAGCAGATGGAAGACCGGAGAAGATGAAGGTGGCTGATGTGGTCTTCATAGTCGTCAGTTCCTTGAACTTTCTTCTCTGGGGTGGAGCAAGGTGAGAGAGACTAGGTGAGTCCTCTTCAGCAAGGTTAATGACTGACGTGAGGTCCGAATGAAAGAGGCACTCTTCTGGTTTGGTTCGGAGGAGGCCTTCAGTGGGTAGCCTGGACTGGGATGGTTGGGGGTGGGGGATGGGGTGTGCTGAACTCCAAGGACCTGGAGGCTGAGAGAGAGGCAGTCCGGGGACCCAACAGTGTGAGTGCACTGAAATGAAATTTGTAGCACATATTTTAAATAAATGTATTGATTTTATATAATAGCAAACGAATACAAGAGCAACATTGATTTTTTTAATTAAAAAAGAATGTGCCTGTTATATTTAGAATAGCAGATTTACGGGCCACAAGATCATTAATTATTTCATACACTTAAAACATCATGCTTGAATGAATTATTCTAACAGATATTTATTATCATGAGCATTGGTGCCAGAGTGACAAAAGGTGCCGCATGCAAGCGGTCTGTTGTGACAGTGAAGTCAGAAAGACAGTGAGGTACTTCTTCCTCCATCCTGAGGAAGCCGCCATCATCCCTCCAGGACGGTTTGTTTTGCCTTGGTTATCTGTAGCTCTAACAGCTCAATCTCCCGAGACAGCTTGTAAACCTCCAGGGCCATTTTCACATCATTTGGATTTGACAGACATTGCATCAGCTTCTTGCCTGCGAACACATGCTCGCAGTCTTTATCCTGAAAGAGATGTGGGTTTGGGGTAGCAGTGAGTGGCTTCAGATGAGCATCAAGAAAGAGAGCAGCATGACATTACATGGTCTAGAAAAAACAGGAGGCGGTACTCCTGGATCTATGGAACTTCACTTTTACGGGATTCGGTATCTCACATCCTCAAATGAAAGCAGGAAAAGGTGCTCTGCCAGCTTATCAAAAGTCTTCAAGGAAAAAACAGGTTCTCTGAATGACTTCGGAATGATTCACAACAGGTCAGAGGGCAGCATTGTTGGCTGGGAACACCGTTTTAGTGTTTGATGGCACAGGACTTCTTGATTTGTGTCACTTACCTGCTCACACTTGGGCATCTCTGGGTACCAGGTTCCATTCTCTAAACAGGTGATATTTTGGGACCCAAGCAAGGCAAAGCCAGGGTTACACTGGATGGTGGCATTTTCAGATTCAACATACTGGTCTTTATTGGCAGACAGCATTCCGTTTCTTATGTCTGGTTTCTGGCATAGAGCTACAAGGAAAACATGTTTTAGATAACTGTGATCTGAGAGGAAAGACATAATAGACTGCAGGAAAGAGAATGAGCTGAACTTGCATGGAACTTACTCCACATTCCATTCATTTTGTTAGCAAAATATTGGTGAGCATTTCTGTTGTTGAGCATAACAGTCTATGTATACAGTATATCTCATGATTCTCCTGCTACGCGAGTCTATTATTTTCCTGTTTTATGAAGAAGAAAACTCAGAAATGGAGAAGGTAGGAAGTTTTTCCATGGCTATAATTGTTTAAATAACATGACAGGGTAGTTATAAAAGTGTCTGTGATCCCAGATCCTCTCTTGACACATTAACTCTTACTGTAAATAGTTCTGTAAGACTCTCATCATGAAGTTTTGATATTCTTCTGTGAGCAGTGGGGACAGTTATGTCAAATAAATTATGCACTATCGTGACTATAATTATACTAATATTACAGGAACTTAATATTAATAATAAGACTTAATCCTGACTCCTCTTGCTCCCTAACTGGCACTGTGTTTTCTCAACACACCACATCTACATCATGGTGGGTGATACCTTGGTAGAAGTTCTGATGGCAACACCTGTCACCCTAATGTTTGAAATTAGCCCAAAAGAGACTGTACACATGCCAGAACAAGTTTTGTTGAATGTTTTTTAAAGGCTCACAGGTGTAATTATAAAATGTTTTGCTTCTATAATATTTCTTAAAATATATATAAGAAACTGAGGCTGTGAGCTGCCTCAAGAAGACTTATGGATGTGACTGTGAGGAGGAAGTAGAAGGAAGTGTGTTTCTTTATGATTTGTGTGGAATAGCATCTGCTTATATTAGTTATTTAAAATAAAATCGGCTCTGCCAGAGACCACGCCCACTGCAAGAAGTCTGGGTAAGCTGCCCTCCTCCCAGCTCCCCACTATATCAACATCCCCCACCCTATCCCCAGTCTAGCACCCTCTTAGCCTCCTTGCCACAGCCTCCAACTGGAGCGGAGGCTCCCTGCTCTACCAGAGACCACATTTGCTTCCCGAAATCCAGACCCCAACTCCAGAGACCACAGACCACACCTACCAGAGAGGAAACAGACCTTAACATAAAACAAAATGCACTGAACCTGACAGAAGAGAAAATGGGGAATATCCTTGTACACACTGGCATAGGAGACAACCTCCAAGAACAACAATCTAGGAATGGAACCTCATTACACTGAAAAGCTTCTGTAAGGCAAGGACACTGTAAACAGGACAAAACAGCAGACTACAGAATGGGGAAAGATTTTTACCAACCCCACACATGAGAGAGGACTATTATCTAAAAGGTATAAAGAACTCAAGAAACTACACATTGGCAAACCTAATAATCCAATTAAAAATGGGTTTCGGCACTAAACAGAGAATCCTTTTATTTTTTAATACAACTTTGAGGAAGCCATCAGCCCTGCTGGCTGCTGGTCTTCCAATGTGGCTTAAACAGACAATTCTTAACAGAAGAATCTCAAGTGAATGAGGAAACATTGAAAGCAATATTCAACATCCTTAGCCATAAGAGAAATGCAAATCAAAACTACTTTAAGATTCTATCTTATACCTGTCAGAGTGGCTAGGATCAACAATACAACTGACAGCTCATGCAGGTGAGGATGTGAAGCCAGAGGAACACCCCTCCAATGCTGGTGGGAGTGAAAATTTATACACTCACTTTGGAAACCATTATGGTAGTTCTTCAGAAAACTGCTAATCAATCTACCCTCAAGACGCAGTTACATCACTCTTAAGCATATACCCAGAGGCTGCTCTATTCTACCACAAAGATTCTTGCTCAGTTATGGTCATGGAAACGTTATTCATAATAGCCAGAAACTGGAAACAACCTATATGTCCCTCAACAGAAAAATGGATAAACAAAATATGACACATTTACACAATGGGGAGCAGATGATGTGGAAACCTAGTCCAGGAGAAACTCAGGATTCTTTGGGGGTAAACTTAATGAGGACTCCTCATAATGGAGGAGTCAGAGCCTGAAGCAACCATCCTCTGTAACCAGGCAAGGCTTCCAGAGGTGGGATGGGGACACTAACCTGATGTGGGATGTCCTTCTATATATGTGTTGCTTTTATTGGTTGATGAATAAAGCTGTTTAGGCCAATGGCTTAGCAGAGTAAAAGCCAGGCAGGAAATCTGAACAGAGATATAGGGAGAGAGTAGGCAGAGTCATGCAGATATTAGCCAGCCGCCAAAAAAATAAGACATGTAGAAAACTGAGGTAATGCCACAGTCACATGGCAATACATAGACTAATAGAAGTGGGTTAGTTTAAGATGTAAGAGCTAGCTAGAAATATGCCTGAGTCATCGGCCAAACAGAAAAATATAGTTTTGATATGATTATTCTGGTCTGGCAGCCAAGAAATGAAAGTATAGTCTTTGTTTACAAATGGTGCCTCTTTGAGACTGAACGTTTGAAGGACCAGGCAGGACAGAAACTTCCGTTTACCCAACCCATACTTCAGCTTATACTCTATCCTGCTTGCAAGTTGTACCGGGACAATGTGGGCACAGAACTCGTGGTGATGGCCAACCAATGACTGGTCTAACTTGAGTTCCACACCACAAGAAGGAGCTTATGCCCAAAACTGCCTGGATGACCAGGAAATGGAGACTAGCTTGTCCAGAGACATATGATAGGAAACAAATAATAAAATGATTCCTAAACTATCCTTATATGCTCATTGATTGGTGCCTGACCCAATAGTCATCAAAAAGGCTCTTGCTGGTAACTGGTAGGGGCAGATGCAGAGACCCACAGCCAAACATTAGGTGAAGAGAGAGCCCAAATTGAAAATCTTCATTGCGTTTGTCCCCTTGTAACTCCAGGAACCCTATGGAAGAGGGGGAGAAAGAAATGTAGGAGCCAGAGGGGTCAAGGGTCCAGGAGAACATGGCCCACAGAATCTACTAAGCAGGACTCGTAGGTGCTCACAGAGACTGAAGAACCAATCAGGGAGCCTGAATAGGTTTGCACTAGGTCCTCTGCACATATGTTATCGTTTTTAGCTTGGTAGCTTGGTATTTTTGTGGGGCCACTAACAGTGGGAATGAAGGTATCTCTGTCTCTTGTCTGTTCTTGAGACCTTTTTCCTCTTAGTGAGTTGCCTCGCCCAATCTTGATATGAGAGTTTATGCCTACTCTTATCCAATCTTGTTATGCCAAGTTCGGTGGACATTCCTGGGAGGTCTGCTCTTTTCAGAAGGAAAACAGAAGAAGAATGGATGGCAGAGAGGGGAGGTAGGATGGGGGCATGGGAAGGATGGGGAGGGGAAAACAGGTTGGTGTGTATTGAAACAAGAAAGAAAGAAAGAAAGAAAGAAAGAAAGAAAGAAAGAAAGAAAGAAAGAAAGAAAGAGAGAGAGAAAGAAAGAAAGAAAATCATATAGTTACAAGGAAAAATAATCAAATGTTTTATATTTCATCTGTCAGGGAATAATTTTGCTCTCATTCCTGACAATAATTCTACCCATGCGGTCGTGAGGTGGGAAGGAGGAGGAAGTTACCTTTACACTGTGGAGGTGCTGGTGTCCATTGTGAATCCCAACAGTAGATGTCTGCCTCTCCAACTAGTCTGTATCCTTTATCACATTCATATGTAGCCTTAGGTTTGAATCCTCGCCAGTAGCCAGTAGGTTTTGTATAACGTCCATGGGTGATGTTTGGAGGAACATTGCAATCTTCATGATAAAACACAAGAGAAAAGATGAGCTTGCGAAATGTGTCAACTGGCACTTTCCAGGATTTGTGCGTCCTGGATACTCCATTCTATCCTCCCTTTCCCTTGCCCATAAGATCCCTGGCCCAAAGCCACACTCTTGAATGACCTTCCTGGAAGGCTCAGGTTCAGGAACCTGGAAGTCTCAGCTACCCGCTGATATAATTTGGATGATGAATTTCCTCGAGTGACCTATAAGTTAAATAAAGGCTTAGCTTCCAGATGGCACTATTGGAAGGTGTTGGGAACTTTACAAGGGCCCTGCCTCATGGGAGGATCTTAGGTCACTAGGAGCTTTCTCTTTATGGAGACTGTGTAACTCCAGTCCTCTCGTCTATTTCTTCCCTCTGCTTCATGATTGGACAAATAGTTTTGTTCCAACTTACATTCCAGCCACGATCTATCACCTTTACACAAGTCCAAAGCAATGGACTAAGCCTCTAAAACTGTAAGCAAGCCCTCATTGACTGTTTTCTTTTATGGGAGTTGCCTTGGTCGTGTCGTGGTGTCTCTTCACAGCAATAGAAGAGTGACTAAGGCGACAGGGTTTCTCTGTGTAACAGTCCTAGTCCTGGCTCTTCTGGAACTCATTTTGTAGACCAGGCTGTTTTCAAACTCAACAGAGATTCACCTGCCTCTGCCTCCCAAGTGCTGGGATTAAAAGGCGTGAGCCACCACCACCTGGTGCAACACTCTTAGGTAAATATGTTGAAATGGTCATTCTCCTCGTATTTCTATTAAATTCTCCAGCTTCCTGAGTCTAAAGTTAGGATTTTGGAGACCTCAGTCTTCTCTGAAGAACGACAGCTGAGTCCTGTCACAGCCTCTTTACCACACGTGATATATTTACTATAAAAGATTAATTCAGCTTTGAGCACATAAAATCACTAATTTAGCAAAGTTCTGTTTTTCCCATCCTTATCAGAAAAGAGGTTATGAACAGCATTTGCGTACTTGGGAAAGCCAAGAGCACACATTTCCAGCTTGGGTCTTGGGCTATGATTATTCTCCTGTCTGTTCTAGTAGGGCAGCTGTTCTCTCCACAGAGATCACCTAAAATCACCTGCATAGCAGACATTTACATTATGACTCATAGCAGTAGAAAATTACAGCTAGGAAGCAGCAACAGAAATAGTTGTATGGTGGGGATCGCCGCAGCATGAGGAACTATATTAAGGGGTCACAGCATTAGGAAGGTTGAGAATCACTGCAGTGGAGCCAAAAGATATCTTGACATTCCATAGCACATTACACTGATCCAATATATTAATGGCATCACGTCAGTTCTAGTGATGAGCATGAAGTTGTTACCATGATGATACTCAATGCACAGAATATGAATAGTCCAAGACTTGCCACACTTACAAGTTTTTTTTACTTTCAAGGTTCAGTAGCTGTTAGGACATCCACTGAAGTCAAGGTCACATGATTGTCACTTACTCATCCTCCTATAAGAAAGAGTCTGAGCACCAAGAAGTTCTATTTTTTTTTTTTTGAGTTTTTCGGGACAGGATTTCTCTGCAGCTTAGGAGCATGTCCTGGAACTAGCTCTTGTAGACCAGGTTGGCCTCGAACTCACAGAGATCCGCCTGTCTCTGCCTCCCAAGTGCTGGGATTAAAGGCGTGAGCCACCACCACCAAACTCACCAAGTAGTTCTTTCCAGAATCTAGAGGCAGCATGCTCAACACTTGGGAATATTGCCCTACCCCCTAATCTAGGTGACAAAGGAGAGTGCCAGGTTTGAGTGGTGCTCCTGTTTGGAGAGAAATGTTTAGAAGATCTGGATGAGCCTATAGTGAAGTCATGCTGATGCTAGTCTATAGGATTGGACTTCGTGTGTTGAAGCTGGCTATCATAGGGGAATCTTCAAATGGTGGGACTTTACATCACAGACTACTAAGATCCTAAAGGAAGGATGTGCACTGTAGATGACAATTCCATGCTGACTGAAACACAACCCCTGGCATTTTTCCATTTTACTTAGTCCTTAGACAAAGCTCCTGACCTTGGATCAGGTGACCAAATAGCCATTTGTCATGAGTGAGATCTGTCAAATGTACAAAGTTATAAAGCCAGACAAGTATAAGAATCCATTATAAAATAGAAATGAAACATCCGGGATCAAACACTTCTGAAAACGCACCCCAGAAAGTTCAGTCCCTGCTGCTATATGGGCGCCTTAGCTCACACTTCTGGCTATAGGATCCTGCACTCTAACTCAGCATCGGGGCTAGAAAAGGTCCCAGCATCTCTCATAGACGGGCATTTTGTTATGTGTGTACAAGCTGAAATGAATGGGGGTTACATTAAACCCATTCAGGGTCATCTCAGAAGACAACAGTAAAGTGGAGCCTTCCTAATAAGACAAGCTATAGGTGGCACACCTGATAAAAAGAGGCCTGAGAGCAGACTAGATTGGGATTATTGAGATAGAATGAAGGGTTTCTCTGGCTAGATAACTATAAGGAGAAAGACTGGAACACTGGGCACAAGAGACCTAGCAATGAAGTAAACAAAGTAGGTAAGTAGAAACACAGAAGTGGGCAGGAAGGTTGAAGGTTTTGTGTGTGTTAATAGCAATACATCCCCTATAGAAGAGGCATTAAAGGACAGAGTAGATATCTGCCAGTTAAAGCTGAACATTCCTGTCATTGTCTTTTTATGCACTAGTGAACTCAAATGAGTAGAATCAGGGGGTGGGAAGAACAGTTTCCATGGTGGTTGAGTGGAACTCATGCAGGCACCAACAACATGGACTCCCATTCACCAAATGCAGTCACCTGGTGTGGGAAGGCCTTCTGTCTATGTGTTGCTTTTATTGGTTAATGAATAAAGAAACTGCTTTGGCCTATTAATAGGGCAGAACTTAGGTAGGCAGGGAAAACCGAACTGAATGCTGGGAGAAGGAAGGTGGAGAGAGGGACGCCATGGAGCCGCTGCCAGAGTCACTGCCATGTGGCAATATACAGACTAATGGAGATGGGTTAAATTAAGATATAAGAGTTAGCCGATAAGAAGCCAGAGCTAATGGGCCAAGCAGTGATTTAATTAATACAGTTTCTGTGTCATTATTTTCAGTCTAAGCTAGCCAGGTGGCCAGCAACCAACAAGCAGCCCTCCGTGCAACAGTCACCATTATTGGCTTTCCAACATTCCATCAATAATGTCCTCCATATGACACTAGAACCGAAGTAATCAAAAAGCCACAGCAGCGAGTTGTCTTTATCAGACCCTTTCTACCCTGGAAGACCATGATTTATTTTGATAGACAAATATTGCAGGCATGAGTTTGCCTTCCTTCACTGCTCAGCCTCAAACTGTGCTTCCCTTAAGGACTGTAGTGTAGAATGGTTAAATGATAAGAAGATGAGAGGGTTAAGGACATGCAACCCAAAAATATGATTGCTACATTGATCGTTTAGAGGTGAAGGCAACTTGAGAAACTAGCTGCAGAAAGGACTATCTAAATTGCCGTTTTCCCACCTCTGGCAAGTCATAAAACTTGCCTTAAGGAAGACACCTTCCTTGTGCCGGCACGGGGAGATGACAGCAGAGAGTGGAGACGTTGTTGCTGCAGTGTCCCTTTACACTAAGTTCTCGAGAAGAACCCTCCTATTCCGTAACTCCAAAGCCCACGCAGACCTCCCAGATCCGGTGAACAGACGCTTCACTTGAGCCCAGAGATGCCTGCTAGATGCCTGTTCTCCTAAAGCAGAACAAAACCTGGCATCTCTGCTTTCCTTCTTAAAAGGCATCTCCTTCGTTTGAACAGCTGAGGTCACGCTCTTGGTCGATTCTGCATGAGAGTCACATGCCGCCCTTTGAACACCATGTGTCTCCCTCACAAAGCACTGGATTTGAAGTTCTGGCTTCCAGTAAAACAGTGTTCAAATGCCACTTTAAGGAAGCAACTGGATCATGAGGGTTCTGGCTCCTTCAAGAGGTTAACTCATTTATCGAGTCATAATTTGATGGCATTTGGGTGAATTAACAGAAAGGCTAGAAACTAGGGCCTAGTTGTCAGAGGTGGACACTGTGGGCAAGTCTTTGAAGTATGTGTCTTGTTCCCTTTCCCTTGCTTCTGCTTTTGGGTCACTATGAAGTAAGTGTTCAGTGCTGCCCCACCATGACATTCCATTACAACTTCAGCATAGACGCAAAATAATCGAGACAGCGGTCTTAATTTCTTTTCTATTTGATTGTCCTGTGTTTGTTAACCAGCCCTAGTTCTGTGCTACAGAAAGGAATTTTCACACAAGTGGACAGTATATACAGTGAGCAGATCTCTTCCCAACCCCCACTTGCCTTGTCTCATTCCTACTCCTGCTAGTCCCCTTTGTCCCTGTTTCACTTCTCCCTTTACAGCACCTACTCATAGAAGATTTTATGCATTGATACATAATATAAAAACCAGAAAGGAAAGGAAACATATGATGTTTGTCTTTCTGAGACTGGCTTAATTCCTGTAATGGAGCCTTCTTGGGCTATAAACAAGAACTGGAAAGAATAAGTCAGTTCCATCACCAGAACCCTTTTCGCATTATAGGGGCTGTGAGATAGAAAAAGGGGGTGTCAGTAAGGAGTCCTGCATCCAGCTATACCCAGCACCACGAACACATAGTCTACAGCCCAGAGTCAAGAGCATGACATCCATCAATATTCGCTCATTTTCAAGTCTATAAAATGAGGAAACTGAACAGTTTGCTGGCCACTCTACTAGAACATTTCTCTTCTAAGACAGAGCTGTTCAGAAACAGGAGGATACAACTGAGCAGCTCCCTCCCCTGGCTTCTCCATCCTATGCCATGGGAGGCGGATGGAGGAACAGACCTGATGCCTGGTTGCTCACATCTGCATAATATAAGCTTTTCACAGCATGGAACTTTAGAAAACGCACACTATCCAATAGCAGAAAGTATATCTTTCACCCAACAGCAGATGGGAGCTTCCATTTATGACTTCACAGGGGCAGTTCTTAATGAGATGGTGTCACTGCTAGCTCAATACAGTGGTCTCTCAATATTTCTAGCCAGTATCCTTGGATTTGCTGGAAAAAAAATCTTGTTAATTTGTTGTAACTCCTTTGAGTACTCTCCAAGACACACTGAATGGTTTCTTTACTAATTTTGGTTACTTTAATAAATGCTTCTCTAGGATAGAGATCTGCCCCACTACGTGTACCAATGTCACAGAACTCCCCAAGATAAAGACTCATAATGCCTCATGAGTGTGAAACCCAGAAGGTAAGACATCAGAGGCTTCCTCCCCTTAGCAGTTGTGTGACCTTAAGAAGTCACTCTCTGAAAATGTTTCCTCATCTGCCAAATTAGGGTAATGATACTGTCCACAATTGACTGATTGCTTTAACTCTCCTTTGGAACCAAGACTAGTTCCAAGTTAACATTAGAATTTTTATCACTATTAAAAAAGATCCACAAGTTAATTGTTTTAGAGTGTCTAGTCCATATATTACTTCTGTACAAATTAAAAGAGGACATTTTATTACCTGTCTTTCAAACACCATTTTGTTAGACAAGTAACTATTAACTACCAAAACTTAATGATATAAGTATACTAATCTTCTATGTCTACAACACCAGTGCTTCTCCTTAGGACCGGATTGTGAATAACCATGTATGACAGAAGACCTTGCAAGGAGTACTAAAGTCGTCCTTCTTTCCAACAAGAAAACAAGGTTAAAAATTATTAATCCAAATTTAAAATTTTGTGACTCAGAATCTAGACATGAAAGTCTGTCCACACAAATATACCTGAATATCCTTATGTGCGGAACAATAAAATTCCTTCATGGTCCATACTTACTGGGCTCACAAACGGGGGGAGAAGGATGCCAGTTGCCATCAGCTTCACAAGAGATTGTATTTTTGCCTCTGAGGATGGTCCCTTTCTGGCAGGCAAATCGAACAGAGTCTTTGTATTTATAGGTAGCTCTAAATCCAGAATCAATTACTCCATGTAAAACATATGGCTGAGGACAGTTGATCCCTGAAGAATTATGAGCAAAGACAAGTAGATTTTAAAAGTTAAAAGGTATAGGGACAACAGCTCAGTGAGTAGAGTAAACACAACAACCTAAATTCTAATCCACAGAACCCACATACAAATTTAGCATGGTAGCATATATCTGTAATTTCAGCAGTCCTATGATGAGACAGGAGACTTCCCTAATGTTGTAAGGGCAGTTATCTTGGTGCATGCAGCATAGATGCAAAGCCAGACATGGTAGTGCACACCTTTAATCTTAGTCCTTGGAAGGCATACATAGAGTGACTCTATTTCAGGGTGGAAGGGGGGTACCTCCAGATCAAAGGTCAGTACCAACCTCCAAGTTTGTTCTCTGACCTCCACATACATACAATGGCACTCCTGTACCTGCCTACGTGTGCATGCATGAACATACACACACACACACACACACACACACATGTCACAGATAATTTGAGATCTGGGGATATGGATTAGTGGAAGGATGCCTGCCGAGTATGCATGAGGCCCCGGGTACCACAAAAAATGTAACTTGGAGAATAAATATAAATAGTAATAGGAATTTTATTGAAGATAACTAGAGGATACCTCTGGAAAGGCCCGTGAAGAAGTCGGAATAAGAAAAAATAGACTTTATTTGGAAATAGAGAAAGAGCTTTAGAAATTCACAAAGTAACTGAAAAGGATGCCAGAAAAGAGGCAGGGGGAGACCCTTGACATAAAGAAGCCACCCTAACACAGTCTCAGCTACTCAGTTTTCTGTGGAGTAGGGGAGCAGAAGGCACCCAAAAGTTAAGTCAGACAGAAAGTCAGGAAGTCTGACTCTCCAGACAAGCCTCAAGTCCAGCTGTGAATTTTGATGAGACAGGAAGACGGGGCCAGCCATGATGAAAAGTCCCTTTTGTCCCAGGACTATCAAGGCAGCCCAGGACAGGCACCATCTTGAAAGGTACAACTGAGCTACTCTGTGGACGTGAAGGAAAACAAACCAGCCCCAGGCTAGGGAGTCTTCATGTAGCCTGCTCCAGTCCTAAGGGAGGAAAGGCCCAGAGCAGCAGTTGTGGGTAAGAGGAGGATGGGTGAACAACTCTTCCACCCCAGTTAACACAATGAAGGTATCCCCTACATGCATGCCTGAGAGGCTATCTTCCAGGGACTCTCTACTCTGTCAAGTTGATGTGTAAGATTAATCATCACAGCCCAAGATGAAAAAATCTAAGACTCCTTGGGACAGGAGAAACAAGTACAATAATCCTAAAAGCATACAGAATCTACCCAATTCAGTGAAAGTACAGCAGAAAATTTCCCAAACCTAGAGGAAAGATTTCAAGTACAAGAGGCATTTAGAACCCAAAATAGACATAAGAAGGACTCTCTCCTGTACATGGCATAGTCGAGATGTTAAAAACGGCAAAGGGTTAATAGTCAATGTCTCACATCTGCCTATTTATCTTCACAGTGCCTTCATATCATTCCTCACCCCTAGTAAAAATTATTCTACTTGGACATTGATTGCTTTGATTTCCACATGAGAGAACAAACATGTGGCACTCTGATTTCTGTGTCTAGCTTATTTTATTTAACATTATAGCCTAATTGCATTTATTTGACTGTACAAGATTTCATTTTTTCATAGTTCAATAATATTCAATTGTGTATATATTTTCTCTATCCATTCTTCTATTTATGAGCATTTAAGTTGATTCAATATCTTCGTTATTGTAAATACTTTCTCAATAAACAAAAGCATGTAGGCAAAAAAAAAAAAAAAGTCAATGTCTCAGTGGGTAAAGACACTTACTAGCCAGGCCTGACTACCTGAGTTCAATCCCAAAGGCCCACATGATGACCAATTTTTTCTGATCGAAACAGACTTAAAACCCCCTCAATAAAATTTTAAAAGCCAAATCCAAAAACATATTAAAGCATTCATATGCCGTAACGAAGCTGGCATCATTCTAAAGATCCAATGTTGTTTCAGTGTAAGTAAATCATAAGGTAATATATTCAGCATATTAAGTAGACTTAGTACAGAAATCCCATGATCATCTCAACTGATATACATAACACCTTCAACAAAGCTCATCATCTCTGCATGATAAAATTCCTGAAGAAAGCAGGAATAGAAAGAGCACACCTCAACATTACAAAGGCTATAAACAGTAAATTATATGTGTGTGGAGGGGGGGTATCTGCAAACACCACAGCCAGCAGACTGTAAATCCATAGGAGGCAAGAGATTCAGTTCAACAGGACTCAGGATGTTACAGCTCAATAGAAAGGCATCCTGGCAGTCGGGGGTCAAGGAACACCTACAGCTCAGAAGGACTATATTGAAATTCTTGTAAAGAACAAGTGATATCTTCCATAAAGATGGATTCTATAGATTAACTGAGCCAGTCGGCTCAAGGTAAGCAATGCTCATGACAAGGATCTAGGTGGAGATAGTACTGGAGATTGACTGAGATAAACAAGCTAAAGATAAGAGTCCGGGGGAATCCTGGCCACACAGAGAGTGCAGAGATCACCAGGCTATGAACCACGTCCATTCCCAGATTTCTGGGTGGAAAACAGGTTATGCAAATGGTAATAGTAAAAGATGAAGTCAAAACATTCCTGTTTGCAGATGGCATGTCCTATAATAATACAAAAACAGAGCGAGTTCCAGGACAGGCTCCAAAGCTACAGAGAAACCCTGTCTCGAAAAACCAAAAAAAAAAAAAAAAAAAAAAAAAAAAAAAAAAAAAAAAAAATAATACAAAAACAAACTTTACAAACTTCCGCAGAAAACTTTTAGATCTGATAAATACTTCCAGTTCGAGAACAGGATATAAGAACACATACATATTTCTGGTTCTAAATAAAAGGCGGCAATAAAGTCACTCCCAGTCAAGGGATGAATTTATTTTTCTTCTACAAAGAGATCACAAAAACACATTTCCATGTGGAAATGCTATGAGACCAAAGAACTTGGACTGCTGAGCTCTATTCTAAGTTGTTGGCATGTCCAGGATGCTCTCCAGGGAAGGTTGTCTATGTGTAGCCAACGCCTTAGAACAGACTATAGATGAATGAGATATTCTTAATTTCCCAAACCAATGTGATTTGTTGGTATTTGCCACTCTAACGCCTTGAGTATCTCTTAGTCAACTAATAGATGCATATACGCACTCATTCATTTATCTTTAAATTGTTACTTCCCACAATGAATGCACCTTCTTTTTTTTTCTTTTAAGCAAAACGTAAGTGAAGAGTGGGGAGCAGAATTCTCCCCTGGGACTTACTTTCACAGGTGGGAGGGCTTGGGCTCCAAACACCCACTGTTTTGTTCACCACAGTGCAGGTGATGGAGGCACTGCCAATGAGTGAGAAGTTGGGGTAACACCTGTAGGTGATGGAGGAGCCGTACGTGTAGAAGTCTTCATCTCCACCACTGTGCCTCCCATGGCTGATGTCTGGAGGGGGCCTACACTTGACACCTGAGAAATTAGTAGAAGAGAAAGAAAGGGGGGGCATGTTAACCGTGATAAAATTCTTGCAAATGTATGTGTAGGGCACACGTGTCAGGCAGGACACACAGAATCATTCCCTAGGAATGTGTATAACCAAGGCAAAAAGTGTCTTTACTTACTTACACAGTCTGGGAGAGGATCACTCCAGGCAACTCCTTTACTTTGGATCTCACAATAACTAGTGGATGAGCCAATTAAGATATACCTAGATAAAAGAAGGTCAACAATTTTAATGGAATCCCAACTTTAAATAAAGGAGTATAAAGGTGATTAAACAGATATTAAAATGAAGAAATGATGTTTTCTCAGTTAAGGAGTCATAGCAGAGGGTTTGGGGGAGAGAGGGACGAAGTGGAACAACGTATAATGATACAAACTTGAAGATGCCATAATGTGCCCACCTCCTTGTATGTTACAGATTAGTGTAAAAGCCAAAAAGTATGGTGACACATAGGAACAAAAATGTCATGATGGAACCCATTGCTCGGTATGCTAACTTTAAAAATTAATTCAATTTTTTAAAAAAATCACCTTACATTGTAGCAGAAAACAATATTTCAAAATACATTTCAAGTGAAAGTTACAAATGATCTACATAGTTAAATTAATGTACACATTAAAATTGTACATTACTCAGCAGTGAAAACTGGACCAGCTGCTCCTATAAAAAACAAGGAAGCAATGGCTCAGGGGTTTAGAGCCCTTTCATACGCCCACCTAAGTTCACAGAAATCCACCTGTCTCTGCCTCCTAAGTGTCAGGGTTAAAGATCTGCACCGTTAAATCCAGCAGGATTCAGGGATTTTTTTCACATTCATTATTCTTGAGAATTTCACATGTATACAATGAAATATGATCATAACATCACTATTCACCCTTCCAACTTCCCTATATAGAAAGCTTAAACATGAACTAAACCTGTTATCAGAAAGGGACATTTATGAGCATGTGCTAATTTCTTGACTTGAATTAGAATGAGGGAACACTGCAAAGATACAAAAGAAACTGTCAAATGTAAATTCTTAACACAGGAAGGAATAAGGTACATGGAGTGGAAGTGATAACACTTTAAAATTTGAAAGTAGTTATTTTCTAAAGTTAACTTGGAATTCTTTATAAATTACCTCACACTCACCCTTCTAAGCAGCTGAATTCTATCCGTGATCCAAGAGAGAAATCTGACTTAATTTCCACTTGTCCATTTGGTAAGTCTCCTGGATTCCTGCATGATTTTTCTAGAGAAAAATTAACATGATGGTAAATGATCCCACGATTCACCGGTACTACCATTAGAAGCTAACAGACTCATGTCGACCCTACATTCAGGAAGGCCTGCATGTTTAGAGTTGCATTTATCTCTAAATCAGACTCCTGAATTTCTGTTCTGGAGGGAAATTTCACACAAAGTTTGATCTCTTTTTGACACTCTGGTATATTTTAGCAGGAATCATTTTCTTGAGTATAAAAAGAAACAAAAAAGAGAAGGCAGTGATGGGGGAGCGTCATGTATCAATCTGTCGATTTCATTGGTTAAGTAATAAAGAAACTGCTTGGCCCTCATAGGTTAAAACATAGGTGGGTGGAGTAAACAGAACAAAATGCTGGGAGAAAGAAGCTGAGTCAAGGAGTCGCCATGATTCTCCCACTCCAGACAGACGCAGGTTAAGATCATTCCTGGTAAGCCAGCTCGTGGGCTACAGCAGATTATTAGAAATGGGCTAGTCCAGGTGCGAGAGCTAGCCCAGAAGAGGCTAGATAGAAATGGGCCAAGTGGTGTTTAAAAGAATACAGTTTCCGTGTAATTATTTCAGGGCATAAGCTAGAGCTAGCCATGTGGGAGGCCGGGTGCCGGGGACGCAGCCCGCCGCTCTTATTACAACAGGCAGACATAGTGTGTCATTGCTGTTGGGGACAGTACAGACTGCATTTCCTGCTCTCAGTGAATTAGCTTCTCTTCCAAATCCAAAAAATATTTTCTTTTCTGCATGATTTTACTTCATTTTTAAATTAGTATAAAAATAGTGGGTTTCATTATGACACTTTCATATAGGCATAGTGTCGTATTTTAAGCATATTCACCGCCACTGTGGTCACCTTCCTTTCCCATATACATACACACACACACACACACACACACACACATATACATATTTAAAAAAACTTTCAGATTCTGCATATAAAAGCAAATGTTCCCCATGTGTTTGAGGTAAGATTGCTACTTTCTAGCCACTTAAACCCAGGATATTTTATCATTATTATTATCATTACTATTTTTATTATTGTTGCTGTTATTGCTGCTTGGGAGTTGGTTACAGCATGCTTGTGGAGCTCAGAGGATAATTCTAAAGAATCAGGTCTCTCCTTCTACCTTTCCACAAGTTACAGGGATCACCTCAGGTCACTGTTACCTGATAAACCATCCTACTAGGCCCAATTTTTCCTTTCCTTTCCTTTTCTTCTCTTTGTTTCGTTTCGTGTTTCGTCTTTGAGATATGATCTGTCACTATGTAGCCCTGGTGGCCTAGAAATTACTATGCAGACCAGACTGCCTAACTCACAGAGTTCCTTACTTGCCTCTGCTTCCCAAGTGCTGGGATCAAAGGTTTTCACTATCTCACACCAGGCCTTAGTTCCAGTATTTATTTAAAGAAGTGTCTACTGCGTGACTGATAATTAGTTAGGGTTACTATTGCTGTAGTGAAACACCATGACCAAAGCGACGTGGGAGGAAAGGTTTTGTTCAGCTTACGCTTCCACATCACAGTTCACCATCAAAGGATGTCAGGGCAGGAACTCAAACAGGACAGGAACATGGAGGCAGGAACTGATACAGAGGCCATGGAGGAGTGCTGCTTACTGTCTTGCTCCTCATGGCTTAGTCAGTCTGTTTTCTTACAGAACCCAGGATAAGCAGCCCAGACACGGCACCACCCACAAGGGACTGGGTCCTCCCCCATCAATCACTAATTAATGAGTTGCCCTACAGACTTGTCTACAGCCTGATCTTATGGAGACATGTTCTCAGCTGAGGCTCCCTCCTCTTTGATGATTCTGGCTTGTGTCGAGTTGACATAAATCTACCCAGCATAGCAAAGCGTTCTTCATTTCTCCAGCTTATTTCTTGTCGTCTACTCTGTTTTCTTCTGATTTTCAGAAGATTCATACTTGTGTACATTCGAAATACTAGTTGATGAATTTGCTAGTTCCTTAGTGACTTAAGGTTCAGTAATTATAACCCAAGCCAATGTTCCAATGGTAAGCGCATAGGTGAGAAAAATAAATGCCGGTACTTACTGACACAGGAGATAGTAACGGTCCATGTCCCCCTAGCTTCACAGTAAATAGTCTGGCCTGAAGTTGCTCTAATGTAGCCAGGGCGGCAACTGTATTTCAGGAATTCAAAGCTTTCGAACTCTGTTTTGTTTGTCTCGCTTACTAGCAAGGCACCGGGTATATCGGGTGGTGGACCACATTTACCTAGACGCCAAGAGGACAGCAACAGCAAAC
Source organism: Microtus pennsylvanicus (assembly GCF_037038515.1). NCBI lineage: Eukaryota > Metazoa > Chordata > Mammalia > Rodentia > Cricetidae > Microtus > Microtus pennsylvanicus. Next base: position 25,791,900 of record NC_134588.1, read on the forward strand.
GTTACACCCTGAGACAGAGCATCTTAGTGCTCTAGTTGTAGAGGGAGAACAGTTCTCTTCTTCTCTAAACAACAACAACAAAATCGTAAATGTACTATCCCCCTTGTCACAAACCCACGAGCAATGTGCAGATATGCCTGTTGACAAATGATAATAATGATGATGACAGAGGACATACATTTGTTCTCTTCTCTACTATATAAAATAACTTTTCTAAAAAGGAGACAGTCACAAATTTCGTCATCATATATTACCCATCTTTGCTCAGAGAGCATCAATAAAAAACCAAATTTCCTGTAGATTTGCCTTAACAGAACATTACTGTTTCATTTGAACTGATATGATAAGCCAGGCATGGTGATCTGTAAGAAAGGTTATGAATTTAAGTCCAGCCTTGGCTACCTAGAAGAGAAAGCATAGAAGTCTTCAGATATAAAAGTCTTAATCTTACTTTCCCTATTGAAAATGAACAGTGATAGAGAACTAAGCTGTCCCCTGAGAGCCCCAGAAGAAGTATGCTCTTCCCTTCTCCATTCCAGACCAATCTCCAGGTCATGGAATGTGTTTAGTCGCTGCTAGACAATATAGGTTGATGTCAATTTCCAGCTGGGAAACAGGTTGCTTTGGAAACTTAGGCAAGAAATTCTAGGTGAAATACCTAGAAACCGCCCCGACCCCAGCTGACCAAATTAATCCTTTGTTGTTGAAATTGGATCTCCACTAGCTAAACCATCTCATTTTTAAAGTCTTGTGAGTAACTCTTGGTTGCCCATCTGGACTTTTGTCTACTACTCACCAAAAACAGTCACCCAGAGAGCAGCAATGATGGTCATTTGGAACAGAATCGGGTCAGAGGCTCTCCAGAGCCTAGAGAAGAGCCAAGCCACAGCATCTCTGTTTCTCTGAAGCCTCTTCTGTGGAGCTCTTGTGGGGCACATAGCCTGCGGCTGCTTTGCCTTCATTTGTTCTGTCAAAAAAAACCCTGAATTTAATAAGCAGCCGTTTAATCTACATGGCACAGAGCATTGGAATGAATGCTGTGATACCCACCTCGTCACGGAAGAAACATTCTGGATGTGAAGAGGAGACATGAGCACAGATGTGACAAGGAGAAAGAACGAGGACTCACCTCTACAAAGGCCACTCGTGGGAAGAGAAATTCATTCCAAGTGAAATAGGAAGTCAGTTTGTAGAGGAGGGGGATACCTGAGCCCAGGTCAGCTGGGAGCAGGAAAGGGTTTCAATTCGGCAAATTAGGAGACCCCCTCCTCTCTCCTGGTCCCTTACTAGATACCTAACCCTGTGGTTCAGATTGTAGACACACACTGAAGACTGAAGAGCTAGCATGTTCTTCAGAGGATATACACAATTTTGTCTTTTGGGGTCTAGCTCACCTAGATCAGGATCATTCATTTTTCTAGCTTCATCTGTTTACCTCTGAGTTTCATGATATTATCTTCCTTAAGAGCTGAATAATATTCCGTTATGTAAACAGATCAGAATTTTATTACCCATCCATCAGTTGATGGACATCTAGGCTATTTGTAATTTCTGGTTATTATGAATAGAGCAGCAGCAATGAACATGAATGAATAAGTATCTCTGCATATAGAGTCCACTGGGTGTGTGCCCAAAATTGATATAGCTGGATCTTGGGGTGGATTGATTTTCAGTGTTTTGAGGGCCCTCCACACTGACTTTCCATAATGGTTGTATCAGTTTGCATGACCACCAACACCGAGTAACTTTTCCCCTTTCCTGGAAACCTCACTAGCAGGTGGTATTATCTGCTTTATTGTTCTTGGCCATTCTGACCGGAGTAAGATGAAATCTCAAAGTTGTTTTAATTTTCATTTCCTGGTGACTAAAAATGTTGACTGTTTCTTAAGTGTTTGACTATTTGTGTGCAATCTTTTCAGAACTTTCTACCTAGTTTTCCGCTTAGTTATGTACCCCGTTTTTAACTGGATTGTTTTCTTGATGTTCAGGGCCTTTTAAAATTCTTTATATAGTCTAGCTACTAGCCCTCCACCAGACGTGTAGCTGGTAAAGAGTCCTGAAAGAGGGTGTTTTCTTCTTCATTCTGTAACAGTTGCTTTGCCCAAATAGTGTCCTCTGGTGTGTAGAAGCATTCTAGATTCATGAGGCCCCATTTATTAATTGTTGGTCTAAGTGCCTGTGCAATCAGCATCCTGTTCAGAATGTCCTTTCCTATGCCAATAAGTCCAAACCTATACAACATGGTCTTATGGATAGACAAAAGAATAACTAGAATAGGAGGATTAAATGGGGAGGGAATGAGAGAGCAGGGTAAAGGAGAGAATATAGGGAGGGACAACTAATATTAAAGGCCATTTGGAAACATGCTACTGTAAAAGCATCCTAAGAGAACACAGATATATAATATATATTACATATATTGTATGTTGTAATAACATATATAATATATATCAGCATATTTCCATATATTTATATACATATATATATGAAAAGAATTTAAATAGAGTCACCATATAATAGGGGAGACAATATCCCAAGTAGACATCTAATGCCTCCAAATATCACAGGTTATTTCTAAGGCTATTGATTGCTTTCCACCTGATGATAAGGTCCCATTTCTGAAGACAGCAATACTTATGTCATCAAACATAGAAAAACAGAGCTGATGTCTAACTAGAGGCTCCACTCTTACTAACTAGCATTCATCGTACTAGAAGGTACCCTGAACACTATAAGAGAAGAAAAGTGATCACCAATATCACCCAGATACAAACTCTGAGACCCACAACCGAGATCTGCCTGCAAGATACACTGGTGCAATAGTGCCACAAAGGTTATGGGAGTAAACAACCACTCTTTTTGAAATTAGATTTAAGGCTCACTCCATGAGATGGAACCCAAACATGACACTGCTAAAGTGGCCAAGAACCTGAGATTAGATCGGTCATGAACCTAAAAAAAAAAAAAAGCTTATTACCAGTATTCTGCTAAATGAACATAACAATAAAATTCCTAATGATATTGCAATACTCATAGGTTAATACCTCACTCAATCCTCATCAGAGAAGTGTTTTCTTGCAGTAGACTGGAATTAACACAGACACCCAAAACTGGATGATGTGTAGAGAGTGAGATACTTCAGAGCACTCATTTCTAAATGAGTTTTCTTCATCAAACCCCTCCCCTCAAGACTCAGGAATCTATGGGGAAGAGGAGGTAGAAAGATTGTAAGAGACAGAGGTGGTGGATGACTCTAAGGCAATAGTGTCTTCTATACACAACTCTAAACTTTCCACCTTAAAAAACCCATAATACACATAATTCCATGTATAAATACACAAACATAGTTTGATTTTTTTTGGCTTAGTTTGGTTTGGTCTGTTTTTGGTTTGTTAGATTTTTTTTGAGACAGAGTTTCTCTGTGTAGTTCTGGCTCTCCTGGACTCACTCTGTAGACTGGGCTAGCATCAAACTCAGAGATCTACCTGCCTCTGCCTCCTGAGTGCTAGGATTAAAGGCATACACCATCACCACCTAACAAAAGGTTACGATTTTTTAGTGTTTTTTTGTTTTTGTTTATTTGCTTTTCTGTTTGCTTGGGTTTTTGGGATATTGAGGATTGAAACCAAGGCCTTCTGCATGCTAGACAAGCACTTTACCACTATGCCATAACTTAACTCATACAAATATAGTTTTAAAGACTTTTTCTTATTTGAGCTAGCTGGTGGTGCTTACTCAAAGACCCAAAGAGCACCTAACAAAAACCAACAGACATGAGAAGCCCTCTTTTGAGTTTTTGGCCAGGGCTTTCCAAGAGACTCCCAAACCATAAAACCTATTGCTGTTGCTCTTGGTTACCCCTAGAGGTGTAAGGTAAGCCCCTATTGCTGAAAACACCATGAGCTTCAGAAAAAAGCTCTAGAGATCCCTGAACTAGAACTGATTTGAATTCCCCTTCCCTGGGGAATAGCTTTCGTAGTACTAGAAGGGACCATGCATGCTTTCAAAAGAAGGAAGCAAACCAACAGTCCTACTTAGCTATGATGCCTATGAACCACATCCATGACCAACATGGCACACCAACCCTAACGATGTAGAAGTAGCACACATACTGTGGCAGTAAACAAAAGCTCTCTAATTGGACTTAAGACCCATTCAACAAGAGAAAAACCCTGTCTGGTACTGTAAACCCAGCTAACTAATTTCTCAGTGCTAGTGAAGTCACAGTTATTAACAGGAATCTATAACCACTAATTTACCAAACTAGCATAACCTCTAACAATAATCTATAAACATTTGTCATTATACCCACAGATAAGTATAGTCTTCATCCCTCATCAAGAAAACTTAACTTTGCAACAGATGGAGACCACCACAGAAAACCATGACCAATCAAAATGTAGAGTTATGGAGTCCAGTTCCAATGCATACATCTACAAAACACTCCTGTCCCTGAGGGGAACATGGCAGAAAAGGGGACAGAAAGACTGTAAGAGCCAAGGGATCAAGGAGTTTACTGTGAGATTGTAATTAGTAATATCAGCTCACCAACAAGACCTCCCGATCATGAGCTGAACAAGGAGGATCCCAATGAATATACAAAACTAGGTAGGGGAAAGCTCAAGGCACCTTAATTGTACACAAAGAGCTATAGGTGACTTAGGAAAGCTGAGAGCAAGAGGGGTGGTCTTCTCCAGGGAAGAACCACAGTTAGTCGTTCATTACCAAATGTTCCACCCTGAAAACAGACATACAAGTAACATTATATGGACTGAACAGGTTATATTTAGGAATATATGCATCAATCAGAATTAATGAAGAAGGAGGACATGAATTTGAAAGAGAACGAGAAAGGATGTATGGGAGGACTTGTGGGGAGGAAATGGAATAGGAAAATGTAACTAAATTATAAATAAATAAAGAATAGAACACAGAGAGCCCAATGACCAGCTTTACCCCAACCCCCCAAGTCCCCACCCAAGTGATCATCAGTAGTTCACTGACCTGCAGTAGCAGCGGAAACGACTCTGGGAGGTTGCCTCAATCCTTACCTTACTAGTTTCTCCCAAGATGACAGTAGATCATAATATCCTAAAGCTGGCCAGTAATTACTCCACCAAAAAGTGCCTGGATTCTCCCCACGCAGATGGTCCTTGGATTCCACCCACACAGCTGGCCCGTCAGAGGCAGTTAAATAAAGATGGACAGGGAGAAACTCTCCTCCGGCCCGGTGAATGATTAACAAACCGGAGCAGTGGTATTTGCCTAATCTCCTTCCTCACCAGCCCTCATTTCTTGATCATGTGTTGCAATTATTTATTTTCTTCTCTGCCAACCATTTCCCCTAAGTTAGAAGGGTGACTGGAATTTGATGCCAGAGTTTTCCTTTTCTTTTCCTAAGCAAAAGAGTGATGCAACTCAAAATCCAGCCAGTCTAGAAACCCTGAGGAGTTCAGACCCATTCTCAGAAAGACCCCTTCCCAGGACAGCAAGCCAGAGGCATTCAGGGACCCCGGGTCTGGGGGCATTGCTCTTTCCTTGTCCCCAGGAATCACAAGGTGGTACAACAAATACAGAATATACTTTTATTGGATTCCTGTTGTGTGAGAACATACCTGGAACATACTCCGAGCTCAACAACTGTTAGCAACCCACCGGCAGGCATCAAGTGGCCTCCAGAAGCTGGTCTGACACCGATTACCACTCAGAAGGATGCAGTGGAGGGGCTAGTAGTGTTAGATACCGCTTAAATGTACAAATAAAGTCGAGCCCTGACATGGCCCGTTTAATCTGCTAATCCCAAAGTTTCAGATTTGGGTGCCCAAAGGACTGCTATTGAAAAGCAGTTCCAGAGCAGTGAGAAGGCTTCGTGGGTACATGGGCACGTTGCCAAGTCTAATAATGATCTGAGCATCATCACAGGATGAGTCAACTCTTACAAATAGTCCTCTGACTACCACACGTATGCCATGAATGCTCCCCATATAAGTAAATAAATGTAAAAAAAAATAGTTCTTACCAGATGTAGTAAGCTAGTAATTGTAGCATTTAGGAGGCTGAGACAGGAGGATTATAAACTCAAGATCAGTTAGGGCTACACAGAAGATCCCATCTAGGAAATCAAGGGCTGAGGATGTTGTTCAGTGATGGAGCTTTTGTCTAACATGTACAAGGCCCTTGGGTTTGATCAGCATAGCAAAAACAAAACAAAACAAAATCTCTTTGCGGCATCATAATTTACTTCCTGTAATGAACACTATAAACACTAATGGTGCCACAAACTGAGCTCATCAGGGAAGTTTGATAGGGATGTGAGATTTAGGGTGGACCTTGAATGGTAAGCAGAAAGGATATTAGAAGTAAAGAAAGCACCCCACTTCACAAAGGTAAGAGACTGATTTAATTTGATAAGAGTCTGAATAAAGGACAATTCTACAAAGTTAAGTTGAATTGGAGGAAATGACATCTTTAAATTCAGTCTTCAAAGTATCATTTTCCAATGCATTCAAGTTCTTTTCTCTGCTCTCTCTGTGCCATGATGGGCAGAGTTTTCTTTCCAAGGGGTCTATCTTGTCTCACTTTCCACATCATTCTTTATTAGTTTTATCCATGTCATTTCTTTTCTCTTTTATCAATCCTGATTTAAAAGGCTCTTCTTCTCTTCATGTTCACGGTCTCTTGCTCTGAAGTGTTCCTACAATCTCGCCAAAACTACAAACTCCTTTCCATTCTTGAATATGATGCTGCACTTCTAAAGAATGCAGCCTTTACCTGCAAGTTCAAACGCCTTCAACTGATTTCCTAGCATTTCTCTGAAGTCTTTAGAATTGCCAAACATTTCCTTTCTGAACCATCCTTCCTCTTTGACTCCTGTGATTGAGCTGTCCACTTGGCAGAATTTAGAGTCAACTCGAGATGGGCTTTGGGGCATGTCTCGGGGGTGATCATCTTGATAATGCTAATCAAGGAAAGCCGTGGGCACCGCAGGTGACACCATTCCCTAGTCAGGGGGTCCTGGGTGGAATAAGATGTGCGCAGAGCAATGACAGCACCCACATGCATTGTCCTCTTCTGATTGAGAACATGATCCGATCAGCTCCTTCAAGCTCAGGATGCTTTAGTTCCCTGTCATGGTGGACTGCAACTGTGAGCTCAAAAATAAAAAACAAAAACCAAAAAGTTGGCTTGTGTAAGGGTATCACATCACTGCAGCAGAAGAAACTAAGACAGCTCCCACAACCAACCCTAAACTTTCCTGATGCGTCTAATTTCCCTTAATTTTTGACAACTCCTTTTCCTTCCTCTCATCCATAAACATAGATACATTTCATTACCTTCTTTTTTTTATTATTTTATTGTTTAGAAAGAGTTTGTGTGGCTCTGGCTGGTCTGGAATTCACTACATAGACCAGGCTGGCCTCTGCCATGCCTATCTATTTTTTTTTTATTAAAGAAACAAAACTCTCTTCACTTTAATGAACTTCTCATCCTTTAAATATTCCCAGTAGGAGGCCCATTCCGTAGTAGATCATTGTCTTTGATAACTGTCATAAGTTCTGTTCACATTACTGTTGTCTGGGAGATATATTCAGTACCTCACACACAGCATTCAGGGCTGGTTTTTTACTTCATCCCTAACAAAACCAGGTCATGACTGTTTTGATATAAGTTTCACAACACCCTCATTGCCTCTGTTCCATTTTAATTTCTGCTGCCATGGAAATAGTTCACACCATCAGCATCTTCTGTGTGGATGTCTCGGTCTGTTTTGTGTTCCTATCACAGAATGTCCCAGACTGGGTACCGTATAAAGAACAAAGATTTACTTCTTACATCTGTGGAGTCTGTAAGTCAAGAACTGAAGAGCCTGCACTTGTCTCATGGTAGGAGGCAAAGGACAAAAGGACAGGCACGGGGCAAAGAAGGATGGAACTGAACTCAATTCTTTTATAGGCTCTCCTGTGATAACTCACATATTCGGTACCAATCCATTCTGAGGACACTAATCCATAAACCCTAATCACCTCCTGTGCTGGATAGTTTCATGTCAGACACAAGCCAAAGCAGTATTTTCAATTTTCCTAAAGCTGGGGCCCTTGAATACAATTCTCATGTTGTGGTGACCCCGACCTTAAAATTATTTTTGTTGCTGTTTCATAACTGTTCTCTTGCTACTGGTTATTAGTATCCAGGCACACCTTGGCCTGGCACAGTCATCTCATGGCTTATGGCAAGCAGTTCCTCTGTACATAGTGCAAAGGCCCCTTTAAGAGACAAGCTCTGGTCTGGTGGTGGTGGTGCACACCTTTATAATCCCAGCACTCGGGAGACAGAGGCAGGCAGTGTGAGTTCGAGGCCAGCCTGGTCTTGGACAGACTCCAAGCTCTGCCCATGCCCGATCTCCCTCTTTTTGCCCAAGCAAGCAGTGCTCAGGTCTCTCTTCTTCTTCATCTTCTTCTTCTTCTTCTTCTTCTTCTTCTTCTTCTTCTTCTTCTTCTTCTTCTTCTTCTTCTTCTTCTTCTTCTCTCTCTCTCTCTCTCTCTCTTCTCTGTCTTTGTCTCTCTCTCTCTCTGTCTTTGTCTCTCTCTCTCTTTCTGTCTCTCACTGTCTTTGTCTCTCTCTCTGTCTTTCTGTCTCTCTCTGTCTTTGTCTCTCTCTCTCTCTGTCTTTCTGTCTCTCTCTCTCTCTCTCTCTCTCTCTCTCTCTCTCTCTCTCTCTCTCTCTCATCTCCCTTCCCTTCTCCCTACCCTCCCAAATCCTCTTCTTAAACACACTCAAGTTCTCTCCGCATGGATTCATCTCAGCTGTGGTTTACTTAAAAAGCGAACTGTACTGGGCAACCACACATCTCTTGGGCTTAAAACCCTTTGGGCCCTGACCCTATGTGACCATGTAGGGGTATGGCTTGTGCCCACCCTTTCCCACAGCCCCTGAACCTTGTAGGTGACAACCCAAGGCCAGCTTGACCTCTGGGAAGCTGGAGTTCATTCTTTTGAACTTTTCTTTCCTACCTCACTCATGGAAACTGCACCTCCTTCCCTTAGACATTCCTCCCACCGTGTCTAAGTCTGTCTGGGGCAGGATCCTCCCTTTGCCTGGAAACATTCTTTTTCACTCTTCTGTTCAAAATCTCTCTCTCTCTCTCTCTCTCTCTCTCTCTCCATCCCCATCCTGTCTCTGTCACTGCTGCACCATCCAGCCTGGAGGGTGGGTCCCTCTTCCTGTCCGACTGTGGACTGGCAGTTTACGCTGGGAAATTTTCCTGTCTACTTCATGTATGAAAGAATGTGTGTGACCACGCAGATGTGTCACGCCTTTAATCCCAGCACTCGGGAGGCAGAGGCAGGCGGATCTCTGTGAGTTCGAGGCCAGCCTGGTCTACAAGAGCTAGTTCCAGGATAGGCTCCAAAACCACAGAGAAACCCTGTTTCGAAAAACCAAAAAAAAAAAAGATTCTGTTTTAAATGTATGTTTCATGCATCCTGTGCATCTGTTGCTCAACTGCTCTAAGAGACACATGGATTCTAACTGCCTTGTAACACATGGGCAGGCACAGGGCAGGGTAGATGGGCTCACCACCATCTTTGCTATGGGTGACCAGTGACTGTTGCCATCTTGACTAAGGGCAAAGAAGGCAGACCAGAGGACCTAACCTTCATCTTCACTATGGGCGACTATGTGACCACTGCCATCTTAACTAAGGGCAAAGAGGGAAGGTCAGAAGACCTATCTGCCATCTTTGCTATGAGTGACCATGTGCCCAGTCACCACTTCACCAGGTTGAGACTGGGAGGAGCCACAGACTCATGTGGTTTCTCCCCAACCCAGGAAGCACCACAGTCTACCCCTACACAGGGATTCTATCTGCCTGTAACAGCTCTCTCTCTCCCTTTAACAGATCTGCTTTTCACTGGTAGCTTTGATTCTCCACTTTTTTCTTTGCTCCAAAGACCTGCACATGTCTGTCTACTTGTCACACAGTGCGAGTCAGAGATGGTGAAGCCAGCTTCCTCTTGCTCACTTTTCATTTTTAATGTGTGAATGTGAGCTAGCTTTAACTCTGTATGTGTACCTATGTGTATCTGTGTATGCAACTTAAATCCAACTGTGCATCTATAAAACTCTGTGTTATTGTTTATAAACGCATGGGAGGAGGAAGACCCGTTCCAGGAGGGGCAGCATTGGGCCACCCAAGGCTTCGGTGGGGCAGCAGAGGGTCCCCTAGGCAGGTGCGAGACCCTGGCAGGTGAGAGACAGACAGATAAATCATGCAAAGAGAGAGTTTGGTTAGAGAGTTTATTTAGTGGGTAATGGAGGGGAAAGAGAAAGGGAGAAAGTGGGGGATCTGCTTGCCCCAGCTGGAAGTGGAAGGGAGGTAGGGAGTGGGTGGAACTTGTCTCTTAAAGGGACAGGGTACACAGGTGACAGGGAAAGTCAGCAAAATAATAACATTTCCATCTTTTTCCTATGATAAAAATGCAGGGGTTAGGCATGGCAGGTTGAGGGAATTGGGATGGCAGATTCTCAAGACTGCTTCCTGCTTATTTGTGGGCTTCACCTTGGAGGGGAGAGGCCCGAGAAAGCTGGGTGCTGGTTGCATCCTGGGGTAGCTGGTAGTTTTACCCCTGTCCAGAGTTTGTGGTGTGGAACTGTCCAGTGTCTCTTGAACCTGCAAGGATCTAAGAATGTCTTAGGGTCCAAGAAAGTGACTTAAGGTGTGCAAACGCAGGTTACTAAGGTGTGTACATGCAAGATATAAAGGTCTGAGGATAAAAAGTTTAAGTAATGACAAAGGCAAGTGATTTGAGACATTTAAAAAAATAAAACCTGTTTCAGATCTCCTTTTCATTATACTACTGCTATATTAGGGCCCACAGTCTTAACATTAACCAATAGAATTCTGGTAAGCCACTAATCTAGCTCTGACGAAATACTGCTACTACTATACTGCAATATCAAGATTTTAAATTCTCTTTGGTTGTTTTCTAACTATAGACCTAAAAGATACTTTTCACTGTGCAAAAGACATTTGTCACCATCATTTCCGACATGAGTATGCTGCCATTTCTACAAAACAAATTTCAGTACAGATTAGAAATGGTAATGCTAAAGGGTCTAAAACTTAGGTTTCCACAAGCTCAAAGAATCCAGGGAGCCAACTTGGAGGATTCACCTGGAACAGGTCAGATGTACCCCTCCCTCAATTACCAGGCCCTAAGAGCCTAAGCCTCCCACCCCTCCCTAGTTCTGACACCCCTCCCTCAATCACCAGGACCTAAAGAATTTTTTCCCCTAAACTTAACCTTGTCCTCTCCTCTGCCAGTACCCCGTCAGGTCCAAGAGACACCAGACAGTTCCATAGAGCCTGGACAGCCGTGAAAGCAACCAGCTACCCCATGACATGGCAGCACCCCAGCTGTCTCAGGTCCCCCCATGCCCCAAATCAGCAGGAAGCAGTTGTGAGAACTCCACACCCTCATCCCCATAATCTGCCATGCCGAACTCCTCACCTTTTTAATAAAAGAAGAAGGAGGAAGAAGAAGAAGAAGGAGAAGGAGAAGGAGAAGGAGAAGAAGAAGAAGAAGAAGAAGAAGAAGAAGAAGAAGAAGAAGAAGAAGAAGAAGAAGAAGAAGAAGAAGAAGAAGAAGAAGAAGAAGAGTATTAGTATCCAACACTTTGGCCCTACTCCTTGGGCACAGTCACCCATGGGCTTACAGCAAGCAGTTCAACTGTATATAGTGCAAAGGTCCCTTTAAGAGACAAGCTCCGCCTACTCCTTATCTCTCTTTTGCCCAAGCAAGCAGCTCCTGGTGTCCCCCTCTTTCTGTATCTCTCCCTTCCCTCTCTCCCCCACTATCCTCCCAACACCCTCTTCTCATATAAGCTCCACACTCAAGCTCTCTCTGCATGGTGTATTTTGTCATGCACACACACATACACATACACATACACACACACACACACACACACACACACACACACACACCCCTCCTCCCTCATTCAGTTTTACAACACTGGTATCCATCATAATGTAAATATCTGATATGCAGAGCATCTGAAGTGCAAGCTCTGTGAGAGGCTGTCGGACTCCCAAAGGGGCTGCGACTCACAGGTGGAGAACTGCTAAGCTAAAATCACTTGAGAGGAAGGAACCTCAATTAAGAAAATGCTTCCCTATGAAGGGGCTCTAGGCAAACCTGTAGGGCATTTCCTAATTAGTGATCAGTGGAAGTCCCAGTCCATTGTGGGGAGCTCCATCCTGGGCTGGTGGTCCTGGGTTCTGCAAGCCATGAGAAGCAAGCCAGTAAGTGTAAGCGGAGGCCACTTGTTTGTTCCTGGCCACCCAGACCCAAAGTAATCACACAGAAACTATATTATCTAAAACACTGCTTGGCCTATTAGCTCGAGGTTCTTATTAACTAAATCTAACATCTTGAATTAACCCATTTCTGTTATCTTGTATTTTACCACAAGGCTCGTGGTTTACCAGTAAAGTTCCATCCGGCATCTGTATGCTTTGGCAGCTACATAAAGTCTCTCTGACTCTGTTTTCTTTTCTCCTCTATCTGCTTGGAATTCCCACCTTGCTCCATTCTGTGCTGCCATAGGCCCAAACAGATTCTTTATTAACCAATGGTAATAAAACATATTCACAGCATACAGAAGGGAACCCCACATCAAGTAAGCAGTACCCCTCCACAGCCTCTGCATCAGCTCCTCCCTCCAGGTTCCAGACCTGCTTGAGTTCCTGCCCTGACTTCCTTCAGTGATACACTGAATGGAAGTGTAAACCAAATTAACCCTTTCCTTCCCAATTTGCTTTTGGTCATGGCGTTTCATCACAGCAGTAGAAGCCCCATTGGAGTCGTCCTGGACACGAGCTTTGGGGCACATACTTGAAGCACTGCGGTAACCCTTTATCGTTTCTCCTTCCCAATTATGTTCCACCTGCACCCACGCTATGGAGGGTTTTCCTTGCCACTGTCAGAAATCATCCTCCGTGTTGTTCTCATCTCACTGCTTGGAAACTATGTGTATTCTGCCTAAAAAAGAAGAGCAAATTCTCTAATATACATTCTAAAACCCCCTGTTAGCTGGATTTAACTAACCTCCCTATCCTTCACCATTGCTCATGTTTAAGCCAACCCGAGTCACATGCTGTTGCCTGAACACAGTCCATCTTTCCTGCATCTCAGCAACCCTTTCTGGAAAAAAAAAAGTGAATCAAAAATTCATTTTAAAACATTAAAGCGCCTTAGGGAAGCCTTAGGGCTCCTGTATCTCCTACTCTTTAAATAAGGAGAAGAAAATACACTCATGGTACACGACCATCTCAGACCCACGGTAATGTGGGGCTGGGAGTTATCCAAAAGGCAGTAACAGTGTTGTCACATAAGGCTTAGAAACCTGGCTTCATAACCCAGGTGTAGGAAGAGTTTGGGGCCTAATTCTGTTTCTGTCTCAACGGGTCGTTTTATTTATTTTGTTGGAAGCATTTTAATGTTAATTACTCCTTGAGAATTTCACATAGTCTATTTTTATAATGTTTTTCTATCCTCCACTCCTCCTAACTCCTCCCACTCACGAGACTTCATGTTCTTTCTTTCTCTTAAAAAAATAAAAGGTACCTGACAATGGTGGCTCACGCTTTTAATCTTAGCATTCATGAGGCAGAAGCAGGCGGATCTGATCTATAGAGTTCCAGGACAGTGAGCACAACACCAGAGAAATCCTGTCTTTAAAAACCAAAAAGAAAAGAAATTACTAAAACCATGGACTCTGATTTGTGCTAACTATTCCTGAACACAGGGCCTGCCCTGGAATGTGGTTGCTATACAATGTAACTCCATTGAAAACAAGTGATTTCCCCTCTCCCAGCTGCTATTACCTGAGACCAGCTTATTAGCGGAGGGTGGGACTTGTGCCTACTTCCTTTCCTCCATGCTGGATTTTGTCCTGCTTGTGTTTGTGTAGGTCTCGGCATTCTGTCACAGCCTCTCTGAGTTCATAGGTGCATCTTTCCCATTGTGTCTGAAAAGGCTGTATCCTTAAAGTCATCTACTACCCCTGGTTTTTAAAGCTTTCAACTCTCTTCTGCATAACGCCTGAGTTTTAAGGGTAGTGGTGTGATAAAGATACCCGATTGAGAGCCAAATATGTCCCTACTCTGTATATTGTCCGGTTGTCTGTGCAAATTATCACCTCCTTTAAGAAGCTTCTCTGCTGAGGACTGAGTGACGCCCTGATCTACAGGTACAGCAGTGTGTCATTAGGAGTCATTTTATTGCTATGGTCCTTTTGCAGAATATTTGTTGTACATTTTCCCATTGGACCCATGACCTATCTAGTCTCAGGGTCTTGGCCACTTACACGGTGTCAAGGATAGATTCCGTCTCATGAAATAAGTCTTAAAGTCAATCAAAAAGTGGTTGGTTATTCCCATAACGTTTGTGCCACGATTATACCAAGGGGCAAATCTTGTATGTAGATGGTTATTATAGCTTGCAGGTTCATAGCTGAAGGATATATTAATGACTACTTGTCTCCTCTGGGAGCATGTATAGCACCTCTTCCAGCACTGTGAATAATACCCAAAAGGGATGAAGCTTGCAGTTAAATACCAGATATTTTTCTCCATGTGGTATGTCATAAGTATGTGGTGTCTTCAGCAATAGGGACTTACTATCAAGTTGTCTGAACAATCAATAGCACTGGCAATCATCTCTAGTGAGGGGGGCTGTATAGGACTCAATAGGTGAATTTAAAGATGTAATTGTTGTAAGTATATTTTTCCAGAATGAAAGGTTAGTTCTTGTCTCAGAATTTTTTGACTTATAATTCATGTTTTATGTGAGGTACACTCAGATCAGGTACATGATTTCTTATTCTCCACACAGCCAAAGAATTACGCTCTGCATTCTGCACTAGCAAGCTGCCAACTCTGGTCTGGAGCAGATAACCCCTGTGCTGGCCCTTCTACATTCTTAGTCAAATTCCCATGCCTGACCCCAGAGTACACACACTACATCAACTGTACGGTCACGTGACCTTGCCATTTCAGCTCGGTAAGGAACAACCTGCAAGCACCTCCAGAAGTAGTTTATTCACAGGTGCATTTCGGTTACCATTTTGCTTAGCTATGATATTTCAGCAAAAAATCTGCCTTCAACTTAATTTTCTTCATCTCCAGGAAATACTTCAGTTCCTCCATTGTTAGTCCGCTTTCCTTTAGTCTTCTCACAAAGTTCTCTGTGGCACTGCAAAGGTCCTCGCTCTCCTGAAAGGCAAGCTAGGGAAAGGAAAACTTTTAAAGTTACAAATGGGGACCTGAGATTCAGCTCTCTACTCTGAAACCAAGAAGCTGCAAACCCAGGGAACTTCACGAGGGTCTGAGTCCTCGACATGATCAGTCCTTTACATTTTCTGGTTTAAATATAGTCATTAATATTTCTCCAAGAATAAATACAGGCCAAAGTTAGTCCGAAGGAAAATAAATGTGTTCAGAATGTATTCGAATCTAGACTTGGAGCAGCTTCTCACAGCAGCCAGCATTTACAGATCTCAGGCACTGAGTACAATTCTATACCTTCTTTGCGATAAACCGCATAGGAAGGATTTTTGAGATGCTTTGATAATAGCGATGAACGGGAATGTTATCTAGAAACATGAGTTGGTATTCCATGAGGCCCCTTCCGCAATCAGGCCAAGGTTAAGCCATTCGAAAGCATTACCCAGCATTGAACAGATATTCACTAAGCATATGCTAAGAGCAATGCCAGGCCCGAGACCGCAGCTAAGAACAAAATGGAAAACAGCCCCTACTTACAATTGCTTTCTCGAGTGCAATCTGCTCAGCCGGTCTGGGGGCTTCCTGAATGGGCTCACAGGTAGGATACGAACTGTCCCACTCCCCATCAATGCATTGCAGCTTCTGTGCGCCCACTAAGTGGTACCTGGAGATGCCAGAACAACACTTAGCCTCTGCAGCTTCTGAGGTGAGTGATGGAGACAGGATTTGTGTCGCTGTTTTCAGTGTTTCAAACTGTGATTAAATCCACTTTCCTGCCCCTGAGCCTTAGCGTATGCTTCAGTTATCGCCATCCTAACAAAACAGCCAGGAAATAAAACAGTTCTCCTGAAATGATGGGCAAACCCAAGGGATGAGTCAACCCAGAATAACACGGAGGAAAGTGTGAATTTCAGGACCGGTGGGTT
Organism: Microtus pennsylvanicus; assembly: GCF_037038515.1. Lineage (NCBI taxonomy): Eukaryota > Metazoa > Chordata > Mammalia > Rodentia > Cricetidae > Microtus > Microtus pennsylvanicus. The sequence goes on from NC_134588.1 coordinate 25,808,115, forward strand.
TTTTTTTGGGGGGGGGCAGACAAGGGAAGAAGTGGTCGATGGATCATAACCTAAACAGGCATCTGTATTAAGGTCTAAAATGCAAGCGCAGATGAATAGATAAATGAGAACGGTGGTGTGTGATCAGGAAACAGAAGGGAATCCAAAACTAAAAGTGGGATTCAAAGGCTGATGAAGTTACATGACCTGGATTAAGTCAAGAGAAAGAAAGGACAGGAAACCCATCAAGGAGGGAGTCCAGACCACCTGAAGGAGAGCCAGCCCTTGTTACAATGCTTTAAGAGTCCAAAATCTAAATCATTACATTTCTGGTTTCTTTACGGTTTCTGCTCTTGGACTCTGTGGGAAATAGTCCATTATCTGTATCTGAAACAGTCAGCAACTCCATTCCTACAGGCGTTCTCAGACTGTAGGCATACCTGTTGATATGGGGGAGGTAGATACTGGCCATTTCTCTCCTTTGGAGACAGGAGACAGAGCAGGAAGGCAAGGCCTGCTAGACAAGCGGATCACACCCATGAGAAGTTCGTCACTGCAGTGTTGAGTACTGGAATCCAACTTCCCTCTCTTCCCTCTGGATACAGGTGCTGCTATGCTTGTTAGCTTGGTGTAGATCCTTGTTTCTGGCCCAGTGCTATCAAGGATTGCTTGATAATCAAAGATGTCCAAACTCCCATTGAGTCCTCTGATTTCTTTCTTTGGTATCTTGAAATAGTTGTCACCCCTAAAGTCTCTGAGGAGGGTTTTCATAAAATCGGTTTTGTCAGCAAAATTCCAAGAGGGAACAGAGTCGGGAAATTCTGGATGCAGACATGGGTTCTACCAGAGAAATCCTAGGCTGTCCTGCACCACCTATGTGATTTAGTGTGTCCCCATTATGTGATTTACGGGAAGCACCCTGTGAGTACATGGAGACCTCAAAAGTCCAAGAAAGATTGCTAGCCAAGTTGAAGGCAACAGACAACTCAGTTGTGGGAAACCAAAAGGAAACCTGGGTGCCCACAGCAGCCAATGTGTAACAATCATGCTGGCTCAAAGAAGCCATCAACAAAGAAATAACACGGCTGATGAGTGGAAAGATTATAGGAAGAACCAAAGTTAGGAAGAGATGCCAGATCGGCACAAGTCAACAGCAAAGAAGCTGGAGCTGGCAGACGCAAGTTCACAGTGTGATTCTGCAGCAGACTACCGAGACTCAGAAGACCGACTGCGGAGATGCCCTGAAGATAAGGATTCAATCCGCCTGCCTCAGCTGCCCGCATCCTCCTAAAACACCCTCCACTCCTCTAGTGGAACTGAGAGCCAAGCTCAAGCACAAACAGAGTGTGGGCCTCCTGCTGAGACTGTGGGGCTGAGCAACAGCAACCGTCAGCCATGCAGTGTAACTGCGGGACTCCCGACAGTGTGGTTAACGACGGCCATTAGACACACTTGGTCCAAGTCCAAAGGAAATAGAGACATCTCAGAGGAACTGCCGTCATGTGTGAAGAGACTTGGTATGAAACATGCAATGCGTGTTCTGACTCTATCTGGTGCTTAGAATGACTTGGAAAGCAGAGATGAGAAATGGCGTCTTGCACTGGGTACCTCCAGTCAGGTATGGGCTCCGATATCCATGCAGTTGCTGTGCTATGCTAACAATACCAAAGGGAGCTCAGACAGATTCGGTGGAGACAGAGACAAAGGGGTGAGCTGTACTCCGAATAAGGAAATGTGAAAGTGGCGAGAGACTAGAGGGCCACTCGGGGAAAGAGGGTGGCCCGGGAAGTCTCCCAGATGCAAACAGCCTAATTAAACTCAGAGGGAGACCCCCAGCACAACACAGGAGTGTGAGGGAAACTTGCTGGAAAGAAGGAATTTGGTGGGAATGGGAGACAGATGAGTGAGAGGAGGTGAAGGGGGCAAGAAAATGATGAAAATGCGTGATTTACATGTACGAAATTGTCAGGCAGTAATGCACTTTTAAAAAAAAAGACAAGTGGCCAAATTTGGACGATAAAACTTTGGAAATGAACTCCCTCAAGAAAAGATTCCAAACTCCTAAGACAGTGTGTACCTTTAGAACTCCAGAACAGGCACCCACGTGTATTCGAGGAAATAAAAGGGAAAATCTAGGCCCATCCTCCAGTTGGAAATGCCATGAGAGACAGGGTTTCCCCTGAGCCAGGCAGTATAGTGAGGCTCTGGTTCTGGAGAAAACAGAGAATAGAGACTTCTTCCAAGGTTCCGCATCCCTGAAACAGACTCCTCATATAGAGTTGGCTGCATACTAGTTCCCTGTAGCACAGAAAAAGTCACTATTCAGATAGCTACCGGTGTCAAAAATGCACATTTCTAGAAACCCAGATATTTAAGAGCCATTTAACATGAACTAAGAGCTCCGGAGGACAAATAGCACCTGCACTCACTTTGAGACTGGGTCATATGCCCCAGGTCTATACTATAATCCCTGGATATTTTGTGAGAGTGGACATATTATGGGGAAAGTGTTTGCAAACTACCATGGGAAAAGGTGCATGGCAACAAACATGTCTTGGCCATAAAGCCAATCTCAAGAAACCATACCAGTGACCTCGCTGAGTCCAAAACCATATACCAGTATTTTCTAAAGGTATGGGGGAGCACCAAGAGATCGTATAAACAATCCATGAATTGGGGAGAGTCAACATCACTCTCCTTGTATGTAAGCCTTTTAGTTTGTTGCCATGTCCCATCCAAAAGCCTGATGGGACATAGTTTAAGACAACTGGTTACTGGGAACATTAAGATGTATTTGGTCATACTTTTTAAATATTTTTATTGATTTTTATTGAGCTCCACATTTTTCTCTTCTCCCCTCCCTGCCTCTTCCCTCCCTCTTTAGTCCTCCCCCAAGCTCCCCATGCTTCCAATTTACTCAGGAGATCTTGTCTTTTTCTACTTTCTACTTCCCATGTAGATTAGATCTATGTAAGTCTCTCTTAGTGTCTGCACTGTTGTCTAAGTTCTCTGGGATTGTGATTTGTAGGCTGGTTTTCTTTGCTTTATGTTTAAAAACCACCTATAAGTGAGTACATGTGATATTTGTCTTTCTGTGTCTGGATTACCTTACTCAATCCATTTTCCTGCAAAATTCAAGATGTCATTTTTTTCTGCTGTGTAGTACTCCATTGTGTAAATGTACCATATTTTCCTTATCCATTGTTCGGTCAAGGGACATTTAGGTTGTTTCCAGGTTCTGGCTATGACAAACAAAGTTGTTATGAACATAGTTGAACACATGTCCTTGTGGCACGATTGAGCATCCTTTGGATATATACCCAAAAGTGGTATTACTGGGTCTTGAGGAAGGTTGTTTCCTAATTTTCTGAGAAATTGCCACACTGATATCCAAAGGGGTTGTACCAGCTTGCATTCCCACCAGCAATGCAGAAGTGTTCCCTTTTCCCCACAACCTCTCCATCATAATTTATCATCAGTGTTTTTGATCTTGGCCATTCTTACAGGTGTAAGATGGAATCTCAGAGTTGTTTTGATTTGCATTTCTCTGATGACTAAGGATGTTGAACATTTCCTTAAGTGTCTTTCAGTATTTGCCCATACTTAACACTGCTCTACTGTTTAAGTCTTGGAAACACAACTGGGCCATCACCATTGTGTTCTATGTACTGTATTTGTCCAGTGATTTCTTCAGCTCTCATATAGTAGTGAAAGGCGAGAATGTTTTGTCTTCATCTAGGAAAGCCATCGGTGGACTTTCACCACGTTTCTCCAGGGTTATTGACACAGTTTCACAATATGACATGGGATAGCAATATCTGACCTAGCGGAATGGACCAAACCATCAACTGTTCAAATATTGCATTACACTGAGGAGACATTAATCCAAACAGGGTCCAAGGACCTGGATTGTTTATGAAATATTTGAGTGTCGTCTATTACGATAAAAAGGAAGTATTGCCACAGATGTAACAGACAAGGCACAGAGGCACAAACCTCCTTCTCGTCTCGGTTAAGCAAATCAGAAATTTGTAAGGCTACTTGACAACTAGAGGGCTTCCCTCCCATAGCTGGTCCCTCCCACCTAAGGCCACGCTACAGTTCAAATGCCAAGCAAGAGGTATGAGGCTGTACAGAAGCTTATTCCACGGCATTTCAGGAAGCAAAACAAGGTGGAACAAGTACAGGGTGTGAAGATAGTTCACTCCCAATAATGTCCTGACCATGCATGTGTCTGTTGGGAAAACAATGGTGTACTACTTATGAAGTCTTAATAGCTACAAAACCCATTGGCCCAGAAGCTGTTGTCAAGACACTGGAGGCTAGATACATTAGTGGTGCACCCAGCCACAGTTGGGCACAGCGCTGATAACTACTTGGGTTAAGTGAGACTATCTTAGATATGTAGATAGCACATTCTCCCTCAGTAGAGAACTCCAACAGTGTAGGTACCCCCATTGATTACCAACAGAAAAAGTGTAGGTGGAGTTTATCTCTGGGACCCTGATCAGCTCTGTACCACCAGCCGCTCCCAAATAACCACACAGAGACTTAATATTAATTATAAATATTCAGTCAATAGTTTAAGCTTGTCTCCAACCAGCTCTTTAAAAAAAAATGTTTTTACATTTATTTTACATACTGACCACAGTTTCCCCTCCCTCCTCTCCTCCAAGACCCTCCACTTTCCATCTATGCCCCTCCCCTTCTATTCCTCCTCCACCTCCATTCAGAAAGGGGCAGGCCTCCCACAGGCTTGAGCAAAGCTTGGCACAGCAAGTTGAAGCAGGACTGAGTTCCTCCCTTCGCGTCAAGGCTGGGTAAGGTAATCCAGCATAGGGAACAGGTTCCCAAAAGCCAGGTAAGTGCTACGGACAAATCCTGATCTTATTGTTAGGAGCCTTACAAAGAGACCAAGCTACATAACTGTCATACATGTGCAGAGGGCCTAGGTCGGTCCCATGCAGGCTCCCTAACTGTTGGTCCAGAGTCCATGAGCTCCCACAAGCTCAGGTCAGCTGTCTCTGTGGGTTCCCCCATCATGACCCCCTGGCTCATATATCCAATTAATCTATTTCTTAATAGAAATTAATTTCTTAGCAGAAATTAACCTATGTACTGCCCCAAGGCACATTTACCTAATCTACAAACTTCCCATGTTGATTCTTCTGGTCTGGCTCAAGACCCTCAGCCTGCCCTTCTTCTTCCCAGTATTCTCTCTGCACTGAAAATCCTGACTAGTTACGGCCAATCAGCTTTTTATTAACAATGACAGCAACGCATTTTTACAATGTACAAAGAATTATTCCACAGCAAAGAAGGCGTGACTATGCCCAGTGAAATGTTGGACCACACTCATCAGTGAAGGAAAGAGAGCAATGATAAATTGGTGGATGGGCAAAGTGAAATCACCTTAACAGAGGGCAGCAACCTACTACTGAAAGGCAGAAAGCTTCTGTGCTGATGAAGGTCAAGTTTATAGCACTTAGGAGGCCAAATTCCGCCACACAGCATGGATCCTAGCAATGTGAGGTCCAAGGAGTCCTAGTCATAGCACAGGGAGTTGGGCCATGTTCAGAGCCTTCCATTTTGGCCCCCTGGCTGGCAGGGTCAGCAGTGCTCCATTAACAGACACCCACTGTGGGGACAAGAGCCACGGAGAGATATGAGGGGCAGCAAAAAACGCAAATCAAAAATGTGATAGCAAGTTGCTGCTCAGCTATCCTTACAATGACCTGGAAATGGTGAGGCCAGTCACACTGAAAAAGTCCCTACGAGGTTACATGGCTGAATGGGGCACACGGGCCAGTCATGCAGGCCGTCACAACACAATGGAGACCCTCAGGACAGACGTTGTACCTACTTAACAAAAAAATACATGGGATGTTTTCAGTGATATCCACAGCACAAGCTCAGACGGAAAATACACTACATCGGCCCTCTACCCAGCTCAGGGGAATCCCAGTTTAAGTTGACATTGCTAACACTGTTTCTAGACTTCTGCAAGCTTGTCAGGAAAGAGTCAACCAAAAGTAGTAAACCACTGGACTGAACTCTCCATATGGGACCGACTAGGTAATTAAAATTGCCAAGACCATTTTATAGGTCATGAAGTGAAACAGTAGGCAAGGAGCCAAGGCCCAGTGTAGGTCTTCCATCTACCCTTCAACCCAATAGGATCAGGACTCATCAGGAGCAGGACCCATCAAACACTAAGTAACTGAATCAGCCATTCAAGGTAGACTCCCACTTATCTCCCTAAAGTATTGAGAATGCTCAACCAAAGGCCAAAACAAAGATGAAAATCCAGCAGCAATAGAGCCTCAATCACCCAACACAAGCTCCTAGCACTGAGACTACAAATTAAAGGGGCAGATTTATTTGGCCAGCACGGACACCTGACAGAAGTTCACTCTTCTCAAACCAAACTGAAGTAACGCCATTCACAGATTACCTTACGTAGCCCTAGAAGGCCCCAACCATGGCTATGTCTGTCATGCTAGGAAGATGGTCTAGCGAGTATGGGCCATAGTAGGAATTACTCACAAAGGGACATGCCATATAAACAAATGGTAACTCTGTCTCCCTGCAGGACCCTTTTCCTTTCTCTCGTTAGTCCCAGCCTGACCACTGGTTGAATAACCGGGAAAAATGAACACTTTTCCTCATGTGGTGGTTTGGATCAGATGTCCCCCATAGTCTCCCGCACTTGAATACTCCATCCTCACTTGGTAGCGCTGTTTGGGAAGGCTTAGGAGGTGTGCCCTTGTCAGAGGAATTATGTCATTAGAGGGGTGGTTTGAGGGTTTAAAGACTCATGCCATTTTGAGTTCACGCTCTCTGCTAAGTGCCTGCAGTTGAAGACGTGAGCTGTCTGCTTGCTGCTCCAGCCACCATGCACCTGCTGTCACGCTCCCTGTGGTGACAGCAATGGACTCTTACCCCCAGGAACCACAGACCCAAACCAACCCTTCTGTCTACACATGGCCTTGGCCGTGGTGCTTCGTCCCAGCAATAGGAAGGGAAGTGCTCGCACAAGGACATGAAGGTGCTCTGTGCTTACCTGTCTCGACAGTGATAGGTAACAACAGATCCCGAAGTAAAAGAGCCTCCTTCAAAATAGCCATGGCTTGGAATCCCAGGAGGGTCACAGTCTCCTAAGGGGAAGACGGCCTGGCGTGAGATTTGTGAGAGCCGGGTGCAATTCACAGGGCAGTGCTTCCTACACTGTGTGAGCTCTGGAGTCCACCATCTTCATGCTGGTACAAGTGGGACCCAGGAGCATGTCCTCCATTCATTCTGTTCTCATGAAATCATAATCATTGTGGAAAAGCCTCTTTCCCCAGCTTACCCCCTCAGCTACAGGGGACCGGGAGTGGAGTGCAAGAGACAGCAAATTAGGGCAGAAGGCATGGCTCAGCTGGCAGAGTGCCTGCCTAGCATGCATGAAGCCTGGGTCCAGGCACCAGCAACAGATAACAAGAATGGTGGCACACCTACAATCCCAGCCCTCCTGAAGTGAAAGCGGGAGGATCAGAAGTTGGGAGAGGAGGGGAAGGAAGAGGAAGAAAGGAAAGAGGAAAATTTGGGTCACAGTGGAAGGAGAAGTAATTCACATGGCAGGTGAAGTTTTTACTCGATGTATATACTAACATGGCAGCACAAGGCAACAGTCACCCAGAGTGACAACACTAATCAGTACTTACTACTTCGGCATATGGGTAGGGGAGGTGCCCAAGTGTGGTCCTCTTGGCACTGGCTCCAGTTGCTTCCCTTGAGGATGTAACCATCAATGCACTTAAACGTGATTTTGTCTCTTGCACTCACAGGCCCAGAATAATTGGCCGTGCCATTTCCCAGTACAGGCTCGGGACAGTGGCCCACTGAAGAAGAGAACAGTCAGTGCTCTGAGAGACTAGGAAGAGGTAAAAGTCACATGTCCCCAAGCTTCAGAAAGATAACAGTAACTCAGAACAGAATGGTGCCCGTGTATCTAAAAGGATAGGTATTGTCTAACCATAAAGGCCAAGGTACTATAACTGTGGAAAAAGGAGTAGACCACTGTGCAGAAATTTCCTCTAAAGCTCCTTAAGACCTACAGCCTTCAAAAGAAGGCTCATCAAGACTCTGGAACTTCTCAAGGGAAAGAACTTAGCAAGAAAACAGCTAAGAAGCCTCTGGAAGATCCTGAACCTGACCAAATTCACAAGGTTCTTTTCTCCCTAAGGTTATATCAGCAATAAGGACTGCTGGGAGCTGCTCACGCCAGTTGAGTGGCCTGAGAGAAATTTTTCAACCTGTTCAGCTGCAAGCTGTAGAGAGAGACACAGGTTCCCAGCTTTTGTGAGCCGTCATAACAGCTGGTGGGCTTTTGGCGATGCAGCTGTCTTGGAGTCATCTCTGCTCCTGTAAGAAAGCCCTCACCATTCTTCTGGAAATGACCTCAGTAAACTCACTGATTCACCAAGCTGGACTTTGGTAGTAGGCTTAACTTGAGTCTGTCATTAGTTCCGTACCTGGGACGGGCAGGCATTTTTCAATGTCACGCAGAATGAGTGACACCTGAATTGCACATAGTGAAGCATATGACAGGCTGTGCCCAGTAACATGTTCATTGTACTGCTGTTATTGAACACTGTTCAAACTTCTTAAGTCCATGTTTCAAGTAGATCTTTCCTTTTCTTTCATCTAGCCAAATATATATACTTATTCATGTCTTACTTTCTCTTTTCTTACTGTTTTAATTATTTCTTTCTTGTTGAAAATAAGGAGTCAATGGAGAGGGATGCAAATTTTTCCATATGAAAGAGTTTAAAATGTTAGGTTTACATAAAATTAACACAGCTTATTAGAAAATAGCTACAACAGGAGCAATCTGGAAAAACTGTGCTCTGTCATTGCGGAAGACCACACAGTGAGTTTTGTCACCTGGAGAAAGCCACCTGACTCCCACTTATCAGATACATAAACTAAGGATATAGTTTTCTTTAGTTTAAAAGTAAGATGATGGACAGGCATTGGAGATATGCCTGAAATCCCAGCACTGGCTGGGGTTGGAAGTTCCAGGTCCCTGGGGGCTACAAATCAAATTCCAGGCCAACATGATGGTCTACCGTAACAAGATCCTGTCTCAGAGATCACCTGGGAGAAATGCACAGTAGCATGTTAGAAATTGAGGGGTTTTTTTGTTTGTTTGAATGATTGATTGATTGATTTTTTTGTACAATTTTAGCATGGCCTACAGGAAGCAGGATATAACAGGATAAGGAGATGGTGATATGAACAGAAAAACCAAACTCACAGCGGCACTCAGGGGGGGAGACATCCAATTCCTCTGAGATATTGAGGACCAAAGACTGCTTTCCCACCAAGTGGTAGCCTTTGATACATAGGAAATCCCCCAGAATCTGTCCTTCCACTTCCTTTCCAACAAATACACTATTATCCACTGGAGGAAGTTCGGAACAGCTCTCTGTGGAAAGGAACAAAGGAATGGAATCATTTGGCATATCACTGACTGCAAGGACATCTCACTGTATTCCTCCCTCCAAGTCTGTGCTAGACTAATCCTCTCTCTTCCATGGAATGTGTATCCCCATCCCCCATTCTCCAAGAATTTCTAAAGTTACGTTTCCAAACAGATCATCGGCACTGTAGTCAAATCCAGCCACAATATATCCAATCCTGAATAAGCAATCCCTTCCCAAGTTCAGTCCTAGAGTTTTTAATAGTTGACATCTCAGGATATTGAAATTGTTACTTTTGGGGGTTCCAGAATAAAAAGAGCAAGTCACCAATGACCACCCATCCCAGGGTGCAAGATCACCATTAATATAAACTAGGTCCCCGATGAGTATAGAGCATATACCTTAATTGAGAATTTTTAATAAACACTATAAATGTAAATTTCATTAAAACCCTACACAGAATGCCTCTTAAACCACACGTTGACATGAAATATCTTGTAAGAAAATCACACTTACCATCTAAGGCAGAAATCAGCCACACAAGACAGCATACAACCCAACAAAGCATTTGGTGAGCAGTTACTTGACCCAGGGTGAAATTAAATCACAATTTCGATCCAAAGCATCCTTCTGACCACTTAACGATCAGAACAGCTTCCTTCTAGAGAAGGAGTTACAGCTTCCTCCTGGAACAAACGTGAAATAAAAAAGATTTTCCTGTACCAGGGAAGAGCAGCAGAGAGAAGATGGTGTGTCCAGTGGCTTTGAAACCACGAAAGAAGATTACAGAACTGCCAAATTCAAACTTTGAAGAAATGTCCCAGTTTCTAGAAACGCAAACCCGTTGAGCAGTTCCTTTGAACTGCAGGTTTAGCCTTTCCCAGCAGGCATGGGCTGAATGGCCCTGGACAACCTTGACTTCTGTCAATATTTGTCAGCGTTTAGTCCACTGCCTACAGCTCTCTCCAGCTTTGGGGACAGAAGACGGGGCAAGGATCAGTGGCACTTTCCCAGTGAAGACCAAGTTGAGTGTCGCCTCCTCCCCGCTTTTCTAAATTCTCTTCTGTGCCAGGGATAGTGCTGACGGGCAGGTGAGATAACGCAAGCTGTGAATGAGTGCACCAAAGACACAAGACGGGGGAAGCTGAGTTTGTCAGACACCGCAGCACAGTCACAGTGGAAAGGCCTAGAGAGACAAAGTCTACCCAGAGGCAACTGAAGGAGTGACTTTTCTCAGGTGGTAGGCGTTTCTCCACGGGCCATTGTTTCAATGCTACAGTGTTCTGGAATAAGTGAAGTGTTGTTAGAAGCAATGACAGTCTTCTGCTTGAATCAGAAATGGCTCCGCACAACCACCTATCCTGAGCTGGCATCCACGTTCTAGCTAGAGCTCGTTCTGAACAGCTCTGGTAGCGGTCTTCCTTGGAGGCAGCAGTGTGGCCCTGCTCTGAGCCAAGCCTTCACTGAGCCAAGGCAGCCTTGTTTTGAATGCCTCGTCCATCCATCCATACCAGATCAGCTTCCACGTTCCAGCTACCTCAGGCCTGTCTCAGTACTGAAGACTGGAAGTTTAAGTGCTTTTGGGAAACAGAATTCCTTTTTGACTTCTTAGTCTGACTGATAAAAACATTTAAAAACAGACTCAGAAGGAAACTTGCGAACAGTTTTAAGTGTGAAGGAAAGAGCAGCAGAACAAGTAACTCCAGAGAGGCAGGAGGCGGCTGAGAGGAAGAAGTAAAGCTGTTCTGTGCTAAGGAGGTTGGGGAGGTTGGAGAGCAACTGCTGGGGACTGGGGGCGGGGCACTTTCAGAGTAAGAATGAGGAATCCCTGAGTGCCTGGGAAAACATGCTTCACTCTGGGCAGGTTGGAAGAGAGGAAGGGAAAGGTGTCTGTTTCTGAAAGCAGAGGGCCTCTGCAGTGTTTTTTTTTTTTTTTTTTTTTTTTTTTTTTTTTTTTTTTTTTGATTTTTCGAGACAGGGTTTCTCTGTAGCTTTTGGTTCCTGTCCTGGAACTAGCTCTTGTAGACCAGGCTGGCCTCGAACTCACAGAGATCCGCCTGCCTCTGCCTCCCGAGTGCTGGGATTAAAGGCGTGCGCCACCACCGCCCGGCCCTCTGCAGTGCCTCTGCAGTGTTTTAAGGGAAGCAGTCTGCCTGAAGGAGGGGCTTCTACAAGGGTTTTACCTTATTCCCTGTCTACACCCGCCTCTTCCTGGGTGCTGCCTGGTTCCATTAACTATTCTTCCCTCTCCTTCACAGGGCATCAAGCAAATCAGATTCCCTAATGCGGGAGTGGGGTGGACTCCTGGCCCGGTGACTGACAGGTTCAGCTGGCTAACTCTTAAAAGAAGACTATTGTATATAATGTTTGGAGAGCCTTAGAATGCAAGCGCTCCACCCAGGGGCAAAGGTAAAACCTAGACCCTGTTACTTCGGTCAGGAAGAAGTAGCTTTACCTTAATAGACCTCAAGAATGACTTTTCATACAGTGACTTAAATCCTGTGGTGCTTGCCTTTCTATTGTTACCAAGGAAACAAGAGAAGGGCTCAAAAGTCAACTAGGAGGGAAGAGCCCATCCTCAAAGGCCTCCAAGGCTACTAATAATACCAGCCCCAACTTAAAGAGGTACATTTAACCTGCTTGTCTGTGGCTTCCCAAAAATGGACTGAGTCATCAGCTGGCAATCAATAGGCAGTCATTAAATATTTGTAAATCAGTGAATAAATGTCTAGCCATGGCTCTCACAGCCTGCTGACTTTGAACTGCTAGAGGATCCTGACAGTCACCAACTGCAGACACTGTAATAGCTGGAGACATAGACACCATTTAATAACTTCAGAACCATTTCTCTAGAAACTTTCGAGTACACTTTGGAAAATACTAACATTTGTCTATCTGTAATGTACCAAATGATGCCTTTTTGTATGTGAATTGAACATTTCATGGCACCTTTTAATTAAAAATAACTTTATTTTATTACAAAAGCAGTTTACCTAACTCAAGACATTTCAGCATGGTTTTACTATCCAAGAGAATTTTTCTCCAGAGAAATACATCTCTTGGTTTGTAATAAAACCAATGAAAACATTTCAAAATGCACTGCCATAACATTATTGTCATTCTTTTACACACTTCGACACTTATGCTCTACAGATTTAACTCAAGGTGATACCACTACGGATATTAGGCTTAGGATTCAAGCCACCTACGCGGCTAGCAGCACAGAACATACATGACATTCTGATTAAATACATGCAAAATCCTCACACACAATAAATAGCTTCATAAAAATACCATCTGATCATCAGAAAGGAGTGTACTTCAATGCAGAAGGCAGCCCTTGTCCTACAATGTGCTGCAAGCAGCCGAGGGAAAACTGCCTACACCAAGCAGGGCATGGGGCTTCCCTGCAGGTGATGCGCATATAAAGCAAGCTGCAAGTTGGGAGACACTGAACTGCCTGCAGTTCCCATCCCACTGGGGTAACCGTCTCCAGTATTGTCCACAGTATTAAAAAAAAATGTAGAAAAAGCTGAGTTTCAGGACTTTTCTTGCTATACTATTTCTCTGCCCAACAAGTGAGCATTTCAAGTGAAAAGGAAACAAATAAAAATAAATGACAATACACTAGATTCTACTTGTAAGGTACCATACACGGTGGCTTCTGCATTGTTCCTCGGGGATACGTAACAGAGGTGCATCAGGAGTGACAGTGTGTCTACGTTTGACAGTGATCTAGTTACAGCAACTGGATTCGTCTGGAAGGGGCATCCACTCACTGACAAACGGAGGCCACGCTGCATTTGTCAAGTATCATGGGGGAGACCAGCTGGCCACAGTAGCGACAGCCAGACAGAGGCACCCATCGCAGGGCCACTGCTCCTGCGGTCATGGCCACGGCTTTCCCAGAGACCACAAGGGCCATGTCTGCCTCTGCTCATTTTGAAATTTAAAAAGCAAAAAATCCCCAGTGTAACTTATTATCAAGAAGGCATCTTTATTTCCCGGTGGGATAGAGGTGGTCCCATCTAGCCTTCGTTCCCGACCCCTCAGGAGGTACGGAATCAGTCCTCTCTGGCCATGTGAGGCACAAGCCTCAGAGAGAAAACAGTAGCTACAAGAGAATGTAAAGGCTGGTCCCCTTTGGGGAAGCCTGGCAGCCAGACCCTGCCAAGAATATGGAGCAGGAAAAACTTCTCTACATAAAAAGGGAGCCATGGATACTACTCTCCTGTCACCAGAGAAGAGGCACTTGAGAGCCGAGTTCCTGACAGCCTCTTCTACCTGGTCACCTGTCTCTTCTCTCATGGCAAGAGGTAACCACTGACACTCTTATTGCACTTTAGCCTGCTCTCCTCCAACGCATGCTCTCACTGAGCAAAAGGGCCTTCCTGAAGTTCATCCTCACCCAGAAACCAGTCCTAAAGCAGTGCATTCGCAGGTCGGGCAAATCTCCAGCTAAGGATGCAGGCGGTCCTAGGTAGAATATTGAATGCCTAAGTAAAATGGCATTTGCAAACTTGGGTCAACTGAGGTTAAGAGTTAACCATTTCGGCTGCTGAAGAGTTCTGAGGCACCGTGCAGTGATGAGCCTGTGACGCAGAAGGGGAAGAAACATAGTGAAGGTTTTCCAGGCCTCATTTCCAGAAGCCTCAAAGGAGAAGCTCCCGCTTAATTTCCTGTTCTAGCCTCAGTGATGCTGGCATCCCAGGCTCTTTAGCAGATCCAGTTCCTCGGAGAGGTCTGGCCTCGGCTCACACAATCAGGAGAGCAGTGTGAGGGACGCCACTGAGGGGCGTCTAGGCTCAGTCAGCACATTCTGAACTTCCTAGGAATCAGAAAGAGAAGCAGAGCCATTACACCACAGCCAAGAGTTGAACAGAGAAAAGCCAGAAGAATCCATCCCCAACCCTCGTGCCCACATCCAAACGCATGTGAGGACACACTGGTATCCCCGCACACACCTTGACCCTGGGGCCTCAGGTAAACTTGAATGGCCTGGCCATGTAATGGCTTCTTTCACAGAGAAGCTGACCTTATGACAACAGTAGGGTACACGTCTGTGTCAGAACTGGACTCTAAGTTACATATCTGAGATATAAAGCAGAGGTGGGTTGGATCTCTGCGGTGATGGATGCTGTATCAGCCAGGAGACCACACACACACACACACACACACACAGTAGCAATGTAGCCACAGGCTATATGGCTTCTGAGGAGGGTCACAACTGTTATGGTTACCCCAGTCCACCCTGAAATCAGCAGCCAGAGCAGATCAACTTCTTCCCATGAAATGGTATTTAATGTTTACCTTGTAAGAAATTCTTTCCCTTAGAAAATTTGTTTCTGAAATATTAAACGTGCCTATGAATTCAGTCACCCAGGGATCTTGTTAAAATCCTGGCTTAGTAAGTTTGGAAGGAAGCCTCTGATTCTGAATTACTAGTGAGCTCTGGGTCCTTGCTAGTGCCCTGTGGGGTAAGGCAAGAGAACAGTGGACACCCATTGGTCTTCTCCTCCAGGAGTTAGGTACCATCTCATACCATTGGCTGAAGTTTGCTTAGAAACAGGCAGGACATATTTTAGAAACAACTGCTTGGCAAATTCTTAAAAAACTCCCAAAATTTTCTTTACAACATATAACAAAAGTTACATGTAGTGTGTTCTATTGTGGTTCTTAATTCTTGCACAAGTACAGAAGGTGCAAGGGACTTGACAACTAAAGTTGATGCACGGCCAATAATGTCCTTCCCACTTTCGCCCAGAAGGTGGTGGTAGAGAGCCATGCTTATGACCCTGGACTCCAGGCATTCTGAGAACTTAACACTGGTTTGCTAAGTCTCATTTTGTCCAGTATGAAACAGTTTTGGAAGACAGTAGATGAGAAGAACTCAAATACAAACATCATCATCATTATCATAATAATAATAAAAATAATACCAGAAGCCTTCAGATAAGGTCAAGTTATTCAACGACTTTATTAACCCATTCTATACAGGCATGCACATAAAACACATTTTAAATACAACTATATACACATTAAATGGACCCAATGCAATATTTCATTATCAGTATCACAAGAATAAATCAGAATGTTACTAAGGATTAATATCCTCACTTTTAGCAGAGCTGTGCCTAAGAAATCTGCAATAAATTCTGTTACTGGGCTTCCCAAGTTCAGCCCATTTCCATCCAAACCAGCAGTGCTCAGTCCCTCTCTTTATCACATGCCCCACTGTGATTGGTCCTTTGCTTTTGCCACAGGGAAATCACCACATCTGAGTAAAAAAAAAAAAAAAAAAAAAAAAACCACACCCAATTCAGATGCCTCTTTAAAAACCGAGTCACCTGACTGTCAGTCACACCAGTGAAAGGCTTAAGGAAAGAACTACTCTGGCCCACTCTCGGGATCACTTTGTGAATGCACACTTCCCTTTGTATAAGATTAAGGACAAGCACAGCAGACTAAAACCAGCAGCACTCTCAGTGAGGACACAGTGGCCCGTGACAGGGTCATCTGAGGACACATTAGGTTCAGGAACGGTGAGAAAAGGGAAGTCCTGCCTCGTAAGCAGCAGACCGGATGAAGCAACTTCAAGCAGAGTCAAAACGTAACTGCTACTGTGACTTCCATAAGTCACAGCTCTTACGACATTACCTTAGCTAGACTCACAAAATCACACGCAATCTACAAAATCATCTTTCAAAAAATAATGAGAAGTTGGTCATTATCTATAAAAAGTCCAGTGTATAGAACTTCTTCATAAAGGAAACATGCAAAATATTGTTCCTTCGTTGAAGGAATTACAGTAATGTAAATAGACTACCAGTCAGGACAGAGACATGAGAGACAGGAGGCAAACAGACCTCTCGTCTTCTCAACACTACAAAATGAAATTCTTAGCCACACTTCCAATGAGTGTCCATCACTTCTAGGGAAAAGCCAAGATCTTGCGTGGCAGGCCTGCTACCTGGCTCAACTGTTACATAATTTTAAAATAAAAAAGCTTTAAAACACAAACAAAACTAATACAAGGAAAACTGGGTGGCTGAGACTTCAACAAGTACAATGTTCTTCTGAGACTGGAAGGGTGGGGGGGATGCACATGAAACCCATCACTGGAGCTACCTCAAATGCCCATGGGACTCCCTGTTCACCGGTCACTCCAGGCTAAAGAGCTGCTCTGGAACTCAGAGAACTCACATGTGTCCCAGAAGACTCATCAGGCAGACTTATTCCTTAACAATTACTGTTTTCTCAAATGAGGTGCCTGAGGATTAACTGTGGCTTTCAAAGAGGACTATTCAGATTCTTGCCTGAAGTTCCACCATTAGGTCTGGGAACACAAACATGCTCTTAGGAGCCAGCGGGAGTGGCGAGCACACACATAGCGTGTCTAGAGATGATGCGGTGACTCATTTACCAAGGGAAGAGGCCCTACATCGATGGTCAGTAGAAACAAGATAGGACAGAAACAGTTCTCTAAATTTAAAATCTTTGGGGTTTCATTCAGCTTTGAGTTTAAAAATAAATAAATGAACAAATAAATACAAAATATTCCTTTCTCTTCCATTGTACACAGGTAGAATTTACATAGGTAGATTCAAGTCTTCACCTATTCCCTCGAGAACAAAACTGAAAGCCTCAACACAGGGTACCCACAAGTCATCTCTTCTCTGTAGGGCTTGTGACACAGACACAAGCATAGCAGGGTAATCTCCTACCTGCAAGTAACAAGGGGAACGGGAAGGATGAGAAGTGGGACTTCCCTCGACTCTGGAGAAAGAGCCCTTTCCAATGTTTTCCTGCTCCTCCGCTCTGCTCCTCTGACGGATCTGGCTCTAAAAGCTCAAGGATGTTGAAACCCCTGCTGCTTCTCAGCTGCAACTTCCACTCCCTGTTATCCAGGGATAACAAAAGACTACCCCAGCTCTTCTTGTACCAGAAGCGAACTAACACAGGGGAAACCGAAAGAGCGAGGAGTAGACAGAGTCAGAATGATCACCCAGTGAACCGCCCCTATAAATGGTTCTTACAACAGGGGAACCTAGCTCCAGGTGGTCAGCAAGTCTCCCCTTGCAACTAGATCCTTAATTCTTGGGTCAGGGTTCTCCCTCTCCCCACTCAATAGCTCTGAATTACTCTTACCTGGCAACAGAAGAAAGGACTGGACGCCAATTTAGACCAGAGCTGCTACTGACTAAGCAGTAGACAAGGGAACCATGTAAAAGTGCCAGACCTACCGCCCAGCCCAGCCCACATCTCATCCTCACACTGTGAGAGGACATCCCAAACCTTGGGGTTTCACATCCATAGAACAAGAAAACAGCCAGAAGGCAGGCTATCCTCTACCCCAAATCAGCTCTTCTAGCCTGTTTGCTTCTTTTACAAATATTAATTTATCAATTACATCTCCTGTCTTTTTTATTTTTACTTTTAGTATTTCATACATGAGTACTGTATTCTAGCCCTCCTACTCCCTGTCCAACTCCAAAATTTTCCCTACTCTCTTTCAAGTTCTTAATCCCTCCTAGTTGTTATTGCATTCATATGCATACATACACGTACACACACGTGTGTATGAATGAAAACCCTCTAGATGAAGAGCCACAGGCAATCAACAGTTACTGAAAGAGGGAGACTCAGTCTTCTCCAGAACAAGCCCCCATTGGTTATCCAATCGCTATTGATCGGCCCTAAACACACACACACACACACACACACACACACACACACACACACACACACACACACCCATGCCTGGCTCTTAAGGGTTGGCTTGTTGTTGTTGCTGTTTTGTTTGTAATCTCCAGGGCAAGGAAATTGAAAATGTTTGTTTTGTTTTATCTTTTTGCCTGTGTTTTCCTCACTAAGGCCCGTACCCACAAACAAAGGTCAAAAGGGGACAATGAACACTACCTAACAGGAATTGCCAGTTTCTTAGTCTTGGCCAAGTTTCAGGAATCTAGGCGTCTGAAACAGACTGAAGCAGCTATGTGGGATGGAAGGGTGGAGGGCTCAAGGCCAGAAGTCAGTAGCCTGTGATGATGACCTCCATCAGCTCATGGCTCTATCTCCGTGTACCTTCAGCTTGCATGAATTCTCAGTGTGGGCCCAAGGATACATGTTTAAGTCAGTAATGTGTTGCACATCGCCTGTAATGCCAAGGGAAAAGATGGGGCTAGAACCTAAAATACCTTTCTAACAAAGCAGCCTGCCTTTGAGGGTGTAACTCATTCAAAACTGTGCTCTGCTCCAGCATCAGAACCAAGAATTCAGAATTTCCAGTCTGATACATATTTATCTAAGATAACAATACGCTGGTATTTTCTATCCAGCTTCATAAAGTGAGATTTAAAAAAAATATTTTGTTTAATTTTATTTATGTCTATGTGTGTATGAGCTGCACATATGAAAGCACCTGGGGAGCCCAGAAGAGAGCCTCAGATTCCCTGGAACTGGAGTTACAGGCTGCTGTAAGCCACCCGACATGAGCATTGGAGTGGAAGAGCAGCATGGCTCTTAACAGCTGAGCCATCTCCCCAACCCCTCAAGGACCTTCTGACCCTTAGTGTGCTGACCACTAAGGAAGTAATTTAAACACCCACATATCTAGGCTCCAATACAGAGATCTGAGACAGTGCTCAGCCTGACCAGGGGAACCCAGGCAAGTATGTCTTTCAAAAATTCTCCAGAACACTCTGAGGTCTGTCTCTGGATAAGAACCATGCAAAAAGCTTTTATCCCCAGACAAAATCTCACAGAAAACTGCTACCCTACTCTCACCAGTTGGCCCCACATGACAAACTGAGAGGTAGGGAGTCACCTGTCTCTTCTGAAGAGTCTCCTGAGACCCTTAGATCTGTCCCTTAGAAAAGTGAACTCAGTGGACTGGTACTGAGCTCAACAGACAGGGCCCTGGGCCACTGTAGAGAAAATCCCCCTTAAGCAATAGATACATATAAACTTCCGAGAGCCAAGCCTCAGGAGACAACTTAGACTACTGAGATAGTTTCTCAATATAAGCAAAATGCCCCAATAAGAGAGGTTAAATTCAAAACTTTTTTTATGCTCAAAAACTAATTTTTCATGTAAAAATTTAGCTTAAGGGAATTACTCTTAAAAGTACTGGTAAATGGTAAGCAGCTTTACTGAACTTATTGACCACCCTGCCTTCTGCCTGGAGACATTCAGGGCTCAATGTTGGATCCTGGTCCTTTACACAGTCCCAAAGGTCATGGGGCTGCATGAAAGCTACTGGAATTGTGAAGAAACTGAGAGCCACAGGACAAAAAGTCGGAACCGTGAATTTGTAAGAACTAGACTTCATCCTACCCAGCCCCACTCCACAGCCAACAAAGGACTTTCTGGCTCCTCGAGTTAGTAACACAAACCAAAACACGTCCACATCCTTAGAGCCAGCTCCCCAGGACAGCAAGAACTCAGGGCTGTTTCTCATGGAAAGAGGCAAGAGCTCTCACCCTGTCCACTTGCAAACTCCAGGGCTTTCTGTGGATGTTCTGCAGCCTGGGCTGACCCTTGCAGGACCTGGCTGGAGAGGAAGGCAGAAGGGAAAGGAAAAAGACTCTCCCAGTGCAGATCCAGACCCACTTGCAGACAGCAACAATGGGGCTCAGACTCCTATCAGCCATCCCTTACTTTAAGACACCACAATGCCATGCATCACCCCAGACAACCCAAAGCGAAGCTGTAAGACACGGAAGTCAAATGGAGTATAGGGACAGATTAAAAGGACACTGGTGAAGGACACATGGGTTTTCTATTTCCCTCTATTCAGCACTCCCTCCCATCCCACCCTCTCCCCCCCACCACACACACACTTCACAGAGACATTAGTGGGTCAGACATGAGGAAACAGAAGAACCAAGTCCATGAGTCATGCTTGGCTCCTCGTCCTTCAGACCATCCCATCTGGGAACCTGTCCTAAAAAGACCCAACTTGCCATCTTGCCCCCGGCTGAGGTGTTTACACTAGAGAATGTCTAAGGCTGCTCTGCACACGCATGAGCTCATATTCCATGTTCAGATTAATGCTGGGACGGGAGTGGGGTAAAGTTAAATGACTTCTTGGCTGATTAGTGGCAAGGGCAAGAGGCCAAAGCTGGAGGGAAACACACAATTACACCACCGGAATGCTGACTTGGGTCTTCGGCTGGTCCGCCCCTTCTTGCATGTCCAGAGCTCGGAGAGGGCTGAGGGGCTTGAGGGGCCGGCTCCCAACACTGTAATTTCTTGGACGCCTTATTGTGTTCGAACTGGACAGAGGCGTAAAGCTGTTCCTTCTCATCCTTACAGGGGTTTGGCTCTTGGGGAAGTTGTGCTGATTGGAAATGGAGGGACACCACACACGTGAAAGCCACACCAAAACCTTACCCACGCTCCTGAGCCTAACCGTCTTCCTCCTGCTTCTCCACACACGGGCCAAGCAGGGCAGAGTCTGGGCCCATGGCCCCAGAGGAATAAAAGGGTGATCACAGAAGACCTCTGGGGACCACGTTGAAGAGCAGTAAGGGAGTCAACAAAGGCGTTTGCTTAAGACCACACAAGTTACCAAGAGCAGACCAAGGAGCTGACCTGCATCTGCTGACTATGCTGGCAGTGACTCCCTGGACCCTGCTTTATAAAGGGAGACATCCTGGGACTGCAGCAAGGGGGTTGATGCATTTCACTTCAGCCAAACGCTTTCTATATTGAACTCAATTCCCAGGAGCTAACTCTCAGGGCTAAGATTCATCAACGAGACACTCATTTAGAAGAACTAAAATCCCTTCATCTTTCCCTCTCAGAAGTAAGGAGACCTTTACAGGCCACGAATTCTGGATTTGTTTTCTTTGTACATAAAAGAAACCCAAGTCTCTGGATACAAAGATTCAAAGACTCAAGGCAACCAGGAAATACTTACAGTTGGCTTATCACGATGTGTGTCCACAGCCTCCACATTGAGTTTAATTGTTTCCACTTTGCAACCTGAAAAAAGCAGGAAAGAAAAGCTGTCAGAGCTAGGCATGGTGGTTTACTCCTGAAATTCTAGCACTTGGAGGCTGAGGCAGGTGGATTGTCATGAGTTCCACACTACCTCGAGTGCCAGGCTAGACTCAACTAGTCCCAAAAAACAAAACAAAATAAAACCAAGAAATAAACAACCAACTAAAAGAGGGTAGGGGTAGAGAGGACAAGGAAGAGAGAAAGCCACCAAGAAACAGCTCAAAGAAAACTTCAGTCCCAGCATGGTCGAGTATATGCTGGAGGCATACGTGTACTCCCAGAGAATTGCATATGCATATGCTCTTTTCAAGTGCAAGCTACTAACAGAGCAATCCTGCTCTACAAAGAGCCGTCTATCCTGACATTCCTCAGTCCCCACCTCTCACCAGCTCAAGCTCATAGTTACCATAGGCCACAGGAGTAAGTTTGAAGATGGTGTGGAGAGGACACCTCAAGTACGGTAATTCATCTGAAAGAAGAAAGACCCGGTGAGCAAAGTCTTAGTATACAGAATAAGGTCATCTGAGGAAAGGAGGACCTAAGGGGCTCATGAGAATTCTTTTCCCTGACCATCCCCTGGAGCAGCACAGCCCCTCCCCTAAACTCGGCAAACTGCTGAGTGATAAGGAAGGAAATAAGGCCAATGTAGATCTGAAATGCAAGTTAGAAGGAAGGGGCTCTGCAGCCAAGGCCTCCTGGAAAGGACGACAGTGGCCTACCCGAGCACTCAAAAGCAGTCAAAGGCTTCAAGCAGCCAGGCCACAGCAGTGCTTCCTGCTGCTGTTCTAAAACAAGTGCTCTACCCCAACCCGAAGGCTCAAGACAGTTCTAGTAACCAACCCGCAAGAGCTAGACAGACAAACTGAACTATTCAGCCGCCCGCCTTGATGCTGCCAGCAATGCCAGCTGGAGCTGGCCCTTAGGCACATCAGGAAGCATCAGATCAGACATCCTCACTGCTGGCTTTGGTGGCAGCAGACTGGAGTGGCTGACCAATGGCTGCTGGGAGCTCCACACTGCAGCCTCAAGAATGCACTTTAATATGAGTGGAAGAAAAGGAGAGCCAGTGGTCAAGAATCCTGGTACCACCAAGTCCAGCCTTGTCCCTCTGTGTGTGCTTATCCCCTCCCCATCCCTTCCCTCAGACAGCACCTGCTCCTTTATCCAAGAAGTAGGCCAGGAGGCAGCGCATGACAGCCTGGTGGGAGATGACGAGGATGTTGCCCTGACGCTCCAGCTCCATGATAACAGGCTCGAGTCGCTGCACCAAGTCCTGGTATGACTTCGGAACAAGAAAGGAGAGCTGGTGAGAGGCCAGGTGCATGCTGGCAGCCAAGTAGTTGGCTATGCTCCAGAATCGAGAGACTACTCTGGGAGGCATGGTGCCTCTGTGTTGCCTAATGGCTCCAGCCCTGGTTCCCTCAGACTATCCAGAGCTTTCAAGAGCAATATTTAGACTCAAAACCACAGTTCAAGAAATGCAAGTGTGAATTCAATGTACTTCTCTTTTACTCACAGACACTAACAGGCTTCCTGAAGCTCTGCCATCACATGTCATTTACCTTCGGCATGTACCCTAGGTTAGGAAGCCATTTCAGTAAGGACAGCAGCTAAAACATGGTGAGGAAGAAACGCATGCCCCACACTTACTTGGTCACTCTATCTGCTGTAGAAGTGGAGTAGAGGGAAGAGAACAAGAGAGGCAACATGATCACGCTCACTCTGAACATTCTCTGTCACCCTGTCCCCTAGAGAGCTTCAAAAGCTAACGAAATGTAAAGCACTAACTGTCTAGGCTGAATTAAGGTGTGGCTGGCCAAAGGCAGGAGAACAAAGGACTGTCAAGTCACCCCTTCTCCTCCCCTTTAGAAAAGTGCCCAGCCAAGCAGCAGGCAGCTGCTCCAAGTGAACGAAGCCTCACCTCCCCACCAGGGTATCGATATAGGTACTTCTCTTGATCTCGAAGGGCAAACTCCTCTGGGTACCGTTTCTCGATCTCTGCATATGTCATCTCCTCACACACGCCCTGCAAGAGCCATACCGACGCATCAGGACATGGGCGGGCCGACATCAACACATCCCCGACGAGGACCACGACACTGAAGAACAGCAGTGCCTCACTATGTGTGGACACCATGTGCTGCACCTGCCTGTGGCCACAAGTCAGGGGTCACTAGGTGCCGTGGAAACGAGGCACTTCAGAGAGAGGTGGTTTCTCTAGCTTGAGCGGCCACTCTGTCCTACTATTGCAAGGAAAGCCACAGGTCAGCAAGAGTCTGCAGAACAAGAGGAGCAGGAACCAGAGGAGAGAAACTGAGGGGAAGAGAACCCTTGTGGAATGAATAAAAGAGAAGGAGGGAAGGAGAAGCAGCTAAGCTGAGCATGGTGGTCCATGTCTGTCAGCACAATATTTCGGATGCTGAGGCAGGAAGATCATTAGCTCTAACCCAGGACAACCTGGATTAGAGTGAGTCCTGGTACCAATAAAACAGAAAGCAATATATATTTGAGCTAAGCAATAAAGAATGCCAAGAAAAATCTGGGTAAGTATTTTCTCAGAACTGCTGGCTGGATGATTAAAGCAAGTATTACAGAACTGGGTAATTAGGAATTACAAAATAAGTCCTTGTTAGCTCCAGTCTCTGCAAGCACCAGCGGTTCAGTTAAAGACTGGAGTGAATCTCACCTTGGGTTCAGGTACGAGAGCAGTCAGAAAGCCCTGATAAGGAGTAGTTAACCCCTTCCTCGTCTAACCTCTGAAATGACTGGATTCAGGTTCCTCAGTTTCTAGTTGATGATTCTAGTTCTCTAAGCTCCTCAAACTGTAACTTCTGGAAGTGTCGATGAGAAACCCCCACTCACAGCATCAATCTCATTCAGGATCTTCCACTGCTCGTAGGTCACCCCGAGGGACTCAGCGGTCTGAATGGTCCTCTTCAACTGGCTCGTCCACACCTTGAGGTCCTGGATCTCCTGCTCCTCCAGAAACTTCTTCAGAGCCTGAGCAAACTAGGGTTCGGAAATAAAAGCTAAACAAAGAAAACCCACCACACCACACACACAGTACACACAGAGACTACTAGCCATGGTCAAACTATAAACCCAAGAGGAAATGAAATTCAGCTGGAGGGCTCTGTGTCACGTCACACATAGTGCCCAGTAATCTCTGATGGCTGAATGATCACAGCAGAAAGGGTCTCAAGTGACCCGCACTTCAATCCAGAGTTAGGTACAGTAAGCAGAGAACATCCTCAGCACTGTCAGTGAAACCACAGCCTAAGCCCAAATGGGATTTAAGCAGGAGGGGATAAAACAGATGACCTCCACCACGCCCTTCTAACTCTAAGCTCAGGAAATCCAGCCTGCTGGCTAACTGCTCACCTGCTTGCCTCGAAGTGAAAGGCCAGAGTCACCCCCAATCTTTCCCAAGAGATTGAAGTCACTCTCTCCATGCCGGCAAAGGTAGATGGTGCGAGGCTGGACGTGGATATTCATAAGGTAGTAGACAATTTTACTCTGGATGTAGTCCTGGACTCTGTTGACCAGGAATCTCTGGCCTACGTTTATCACCTTGATGAAAGACAGATCCCTGGGATAGGGTACGAAGAAGAAATTCACAGTAAGAACATCTAAAGCCAGGAGTGAGGCGGTCAGGGGAGCAAGGCTATCAGCACCTGTTGACAAACACAGCGCTTTGGAGGCTAAGGGAATAGGGCTCGAGTTTGACCCTGACTCCAAACAAATGAACAAAGTGTATGGGGAGAATGAGTTGTATACTGACTGGTAGACCCCCATCAGCCCTTCCTTCTCTCCCAATCACTGCCATATTTATAGAACAACCAAATGTTAAGAGATAGATTACATCTTTAAATTAAGACAGCATACAATTTATTGAACATCCAACAAGCATATACTCTCTCCTTGGTGTTTATCCTGTACCATGAAATATGTGTAAGTATGGAATACAGAATCCAGGCTTCCCAGACCTACACTAAGTGACTTGAAGATTTTGCTAACTTCAAATTTTGGTGAGAAAGACACATGGGCTCTCACATGACGTAGTCAATATCTAGACAGAGCAACGACTGGAAAGGGGGGCGAGTTAGCCAGGGTACCTATTGCACCCTGAGCCACCTAATCAACCTCTCTGCTATTTGCTTTGTGGCCATAGGATTTTTCTTAAAATTAAAGTAATGAGCACTTATTCAAAATAATGATCAGGTTTTCTCCTGTACAACACGGTAAATCACCCAGTGACCTACCACCAGAGATAAAATCTATAATCACATATACTTATAAACATAAATATCCTTCTGGAATATCTCCTGATGCCACATCTAGGGCAGTGCCGTTCAGTCACTTATTATAGAAATGCTCCTCAATATTTGTATTCTGGGAACTCCATGTGAAGAAAATGAAAAGCTCAAAAATCTAATGAGCTTGCTGCAGTGATCTAACACTGTGCTATGCACACTTGTGCTGGCTGGTTTTCATAATCAACTTGACTGGGCACGAGAGACACACCCCTGGGTATGTGTGTGAGAATGTTTCCACAGAGACTAAATAGGGGAGGAACCCTCACCCTGACTGGACAGGTCTCGAGGGTCCTGGACTCAATCAGGAGAGAAAATGGAGCGAGACATGGGGCCTCACACCTGTGCCCCCAGCACTAGCACCGCCCTGCGCTCAAGGATACACATACACAGTGATATCTTGACTCAAAAAATGGGGTAAGAGGGGAGACAAAGTCAGGTGAGCGCTACTTCTCTGCTTCCTGAGCCTGAGGTAAGCAAGCAGCTCCCTTCCACTAGCAGGGGTGGGAGCCCGTCCTGCCCCATGTTTTCCCTGTCATGGGGGCTGTTCCACGCTGACGAGCAATCCGAAACAAACTTCTCCTCCCAGAGTTTCTATGCCAAGTGTTCTGCCATCGTGAAGAGAAAAGCAGTGGGTATAATATTATTTCATTGAAATATAATCCCAGCACTAAGGAGGTGGGAGAAGAAGGGTTAGGGATTCGAGGTTATACTATATAATATATAGCAAGTTAAAGGCAGCATGGACCGTGTCTCAAAAACCCGAACACACGATCTCATAAGCCAGTGTTCTCACAGGTTTCCATATATATACTGCTTTTCTGCAAGATGGACTTAACATTTCACTATACCCCACACCAGGCAAATAAATCTATATTCCATGCCTCGCTGCCATGAGACATTACCACAGTCCTGATGGCTAGCACTGATCAGACATTTCTCCTTCATCCAGGCAGTGTCCCTGAATTTATGTAATATATATGTAATAAGCATATATATTAAATACAAATTATGTATGATAAACTTTAAAATGATGATGCATCTAAGAGATATCCTATAGCATTCTAGTTCAGACTTGCTAAATCTGGAGCAGCACTTATTAACTTAAGATGATTTGGATCCCTAGGAGACATCTACCAATATCTGAAAACATTTTAGTTGTCAACAGTTTGGAGGTGTTCCTGGCACCTAGTGGACAGAGGCCAAGAATACACAAAGTAGTCCCTATAACAAAGAATTCCATAGTTCAAAATGTCACTAACGCTTAGATGGAAACCCTTGCTCTTGAGCAGTGGTTCTCAACTTTCCTAATGCTGAGACCCTTTAATACAGTTCTTTATGTTGTGACCCCCAAACATAAAATTTTCATTGCTACTTCATAATTGTAATTTTTCTAGTTATGAATCATAATATAAAATGTTAACATGCAGGATATCTGATATGTAACCCCTGTAAAAGGGTTGTTCTATCCACAAAGAGGTCCCAACCCACAGGTTAACTATGGATATGTAAAATATACAACACACATAAATATCTGTGCTGAATAGTTTTATGTCACCTTAATATAAGCAAAGTCATCCGAGAGGGAAGAACCTCAATTAAGAAAATCCCTCGGTAAGATCAGGCTGTAGGGCATTTTCTTAATTAGTGATTGACGGGAAAGGGTCCAGCACATCGTAGTTGGTACCATCCCTGGGGTGGTGATACTGGGTCCTATAAGAAAGCAGGCTGAGCAGGCCATGAGGAGCACCCTCCATGTCCTCGGCATCCAGGTTCCTGCCCGGCTTGAGTTCCTGTTCTGACTTCCTTCAGTGACAGACTACAAGATGGAAGTGTAAGTCTAACAACCCTTTCCTCCCTAGCTTGTTTTTGGTCATGGGATTTTATCACAGCAATGGTAACCTAACTAAGAGAGTATCCCAATAAAAACCTTCTTCGGTAAAATGACATAAATATCATACGTTTAGATTACCAGAAACAATTAGAGACCAGCAGGGAGAATGACACTTTTCCTCCTGCCTCAACCCTCAGATCATGGTGTTGAACCTTACTTATCATAGTTGTCTGGGTCAAGGGGCTGGTAAGTGACTTTGTAGCACTCGATTCTCTTCAGGAAGTCCTCCATCACATTCTCCCTGTTCCTTTCAGGGTAGTCAGGGCTTGACACCTTTACTTCCTGAAAGCACAGGAACATAAGGGCCTGGTCAGAATTCTGTTCTTAACAGCCTCCGACAAACAGCCACTGCTAAAAACAGAAGAAGTCCATACACAGCTTTTCACTAGAGCACTGGCATTCCCCACTCACTGGACTCCCTCATCCTGTCCTGTGACCCTGGCAACCAAGAAAGAGAAGACAACTGGGGAGTCATGTGCCTGCCTTTGGCCAAAGGACAGAGGGAGTCACGCTGCTAATACTACTTCTGAGCCCTGGCCCCTTTATGTATTTGCCTGCAAACACAGAATGGGCTCCAATTTCCCCCTTCTGCTTCGCAGAATAGGGTATATGACCCGGTATTTGACTTAGGAATTACTGCCTCTTCCTCAAATAAAGTAACTCCAGTTCCTATGATGGGAAGACACCTCTAGAAAAGCATACAAAGATGCCTACTTGGCACAGAACAAAAAAGCCTATCCAGTGAGTACTGTCTGGTGCTGTGCCCCACAGGGCATAAGAGTGCAATAGTCAATGCTGATCAGAACATTAGACAACTACTGAATAAATAACCTTCCTATCAGGGTGACTGAACAGGAAAAAAGTCTAATCTGGCACAATATCTAGGTCTTACCAGCAGGAAAGATCAAAACACAAAGCCAGAACACCCACAGTCTAAGGTGTTCCCCATTCAGCAACTCATTTTTAGTGTATTCCCCGCAGGCCCAGGTTCTTTTCCCAAAAGAAGAGTATAAAGGTACAAAATATTCTCAGATAAAGAAGATCTGTTTGCTTCCTTCTTTCACTACCCAGAATCCACACACATACACCACACACACACACACACACACACACACACACATACACACACACCACACACACCACACACATAAACCACACACACCACACATATACACACACATAAACCACACACACCACACATATACACACACATAAACCACACACACCACACATATACACACACATAAACCACACACACCACACACATAAACCACACACACACACCACATAAACCACACACACACACACACACACACCACATATACCACACACACACACAGACTGAGACTGAGTGACTACAGGTGACAGGGATGACACTCACCAGAATATTAGCAGCAATGACATCAGGGTCATCACAGACAGATTCCACAAAGAATACCTGGCCATGGAGCAAAGGCATGATAAACACGTCAAAATGTCAGGTTGTTAACTGAAAGCACATACTCACATACTCCACCCAGCTACCACACCTTCAAGATTCATAAAGTGGCCTCTTCCTTTAAAAACAGATCTTACCACATCCCCTGGACCTTACAGGCCAAATAAAGGTCAGAGAAAGGATCTAAACAAAAACACTTGAGGCCTCGGCATATGCCCCAAGTGGACAACCAGACAGCTATCCTAATCCTGTGCTCATCAGAGTCAAAGGGATCGACAGTCCCACCTCTCCATCCTAGCTCCCACCCCGCTCCTGCCTTTTCTTAAAGCATAGAGTCAGCCTACCTTGAAGGCATTCTGCTCAGCAAAATTCAAAATCATGTCCCTCCTCTCCCGAGTGGTATTGGTAGCATCAAACACCTAGGCAGAAAGCATACAAAGTAAATGAACAGGAGGAGAAAAATGAAACGGTGCCCAAGGCGGACTCCAGGTGGAGATAAGTAGCCAGGATGCTGGGAGAGTGGCAATGAAGGGGAAGCAGACGAGGCTTACCGCAATCTGCCCACTCTCTTCAGTAAAATAGGCCTTAACATCTTCCAGTGCTACCAGAGCACACTGTCTGCCATGAGAACAAAGGAAATCAGCAAAAAGAGCTAAGATCAAACGAGGCTGGAGACAACACACACAGTGTGGGAGTCACTTCCCACTCGATTTCTTTACGGATATGTTTCCCCCTAACTAAATCTTTCAGCTTTCCCATGGAAGTTTACACACCGTCCTACAACTTCCTCCCTGTCCAATTTATAGGCCTTATACCTCTTTAGGCATCACACAAAAGCATCTTCTAGAGCCCTGTCTGCTACCCACCTAACCCAAGCTGATCTTATAAACGAATCACATCCATTAAAATGCTCCTAAGACATTTCCGGAGGAAAAATGGGGGCCCTCACACATTCGGTCTCACACTGTTAAAACAAAAAGAAAAGACTCACTTGCGGATCTTCATAGCCTCTTCATTGTCATGACGAAAGAAGTCATAAGACTTATAGGACTTGACTGCTTCACGCCGATAGACCCCAAGATTAAACACTGCAGGAAAAAACAGTACAATGGCCCCACTAAAGGAGACGTCTTGGCCTAACAGAGTGGCCCATGGGATGGAAAAAGCACCATTGTATGTCAAACAATACCAAACTAAGACAAGTTGGGTTAAAGCCCTGACTTATAGGAAGAATGTGGGCAAGTCTAAAGCTGAGCTTCTCTCTCCTCAGCTACTGTCTAAGCAGGGTACCACTAAGGTTCAAAGACAGGGCACATATGCTAAGGGTTCTGAAATATCATATTCTCATTAATTCTGAAAACTTCTATCAAAATTAGGATGATCTGTCTAGGCCTGGAGGAGACATGTCTGAGGACAGGAAACAAATCCAGTAAATGAGGAAGCAATCTTGACTTTCATCAGAAGCATTATAGGACCTCGCTGTTAGAAAGACTAAGTCTCCCAGAGGCCTGTGGGGCTCCAGAACTAATCAACCCCCTTCCCAAGGGATGAATGGCCTGCACCTACCTTTGGTGGGTACCCCAATCCAGTTGAGGTAGCGTGTTAGTTTCTTGGACACGTAAGTTTTACCCCGGGCTGGCAAACCAATCATAACAATGAGGGTTGGGGAGTTGGTCATGTAGGAAGCCCATGCTAAAAGAAAATGAAACAGGCAGAGCTAAATGACTACATGTCTCCTGAGCTTTATGTCTACACAAGGAACTTCATAGTCATCATCTCAGAAATCTACAGGGCAAAGGTTCAGGAAGAATGAGATGGCAAACTGCAGCTATATTTGGCATATCCTCTCGAAACAGAGTTAAGGTCATGCAGACTTCCATAAAGTACCCACACCCAGGCATTTTTTTCCCAAGTCTTCAGAGAGTTCCCAAGATGGGGAAAAAAAATAGTAAAGATTAGGAAGAGAGAGAATACTAATAACACTGCAGCTACGATTCTATCACCCCAAACCAGAGTGACTTTAAGAGAGTCCCAGATCCTACCTGGAGGATCCCACAAATCCCTCCAGAGCCAAGGCAAACCTCTGATGCAAAACGAACCCTGCCTCAAGCTGTTTTGGCCACAACACTCAGGTCATTAACTCCTCCTCCACTTTAATCTCTAAACCACAGTGATATTCGGTAGCCAAAGCCTGCAGGATAAAGGTCTGAAGAGACTCCATAAAGGTTCGGATCCAGCACAAGACCTGGAGGCCTGCGTGCCTCGACAGCTCATACGGATGGCAGACGACCGGTGGTGCCCTCTCCGTAGGGATAACCTCTCTCCTTTAGACGGTTAGTGACTTGTACAGCACAAACACTGGAATCCAGACCTGTGCTTCCCAGACAGTTTGGCTCCCTAGCAAGAGGCCGTTTTCAGTTTGCTCACGGGACTGTCTCCTCCCTGCACATGCTGCCCCTGAGCGGAGGTGGAGAAAAGACCTGCATTTGCACCTCATCAGCTCCTTTCTTGAAGCCAAGCCCCAAGCTGATGTTACCAGGGAAAGCTTAGACTGTAGGCTCTCTCCAGTGAGAAAGACAAGAAAAGGGGGGAAAACTACCTTAACCTTCTGCTTCCAGCTCCTTTTCCAAAGGGATCCTGCAACATGTGTCACCTAATGGTGACAATGCCACTCTGAGGCTAGGCATCTTCAATGCTTCAGTGAGACTGGTCTCACCATGCCAGAAACTAAGACAGAGGGGCATTTTCCCACACATGTGTACTAAGGGTCTGCATCCTCGTTAAAATATATGTGCATTGCTGCTGGGACACCTCCCTGTTTCCAGGGATCACGGGAAGAAACATCCTAAAAGGGAGATATGGCCCACCATGATGTGGGAGGAGAAAGGCACCCACCTAATTGATCCACAGTTCAGAACCCACTGGGCTGCTCCCCGCCTTGAAGACAGCCACTTCAGTCTCCTTAGAGTCTTTACTTTGTTTAGCTTTGCTAAATAAACTTCTGCTTAAGCATTCTATTAAATGTCTCTATGAATTCTTTCCTTCAACAAGAACTAGGAGACCACTGACCAAGAGTCCAACCCCTGTAGCACGGAGGAAATTGCTGACTCTGGACAGGAGCTCCAGCAACACAGGTCACGGAGCAGTCTAAGCAGCCTTCATGTCTAACTACACAAGGAGCTAAGAGGTGAGTAAACAGCACCTTGTAGGTCTGTGGGCACTAGTCCCTGAGCATGGACCCCAGCAGGCAAGAGCCTGCCTGGCATTAGGTCTGAGCAGTCTTCATGCTCTTCAGCTTCAATGCATTCTCCTCTGAGCATGGCTGACTCGGCTCATTAGCCGCACTTGCGGGCCTCTCTGTCCACATCTTCTAGCCCATTAGGCACGTCCCCCAGAGGAGATGCTTCCCTCCCTGAAGATCAGAGAGAAAGCACGCTTAGGAGCTGCTCAGAGAGAAACCAGGGAGGAGCTGCTCTGTGTTCCCCATGCTGGGCAGAGAAAGCTAACAACAGCAGGAAACAGGGTTGGACACAGGCACTCCATATTCCTACTCTTCAGCACGGCTCCTCCTGCCTCAGCCTAGAGCAGCTACGTGTGCGCAAGTACATACACACACATACACACACACAAGCATGAATGTGCGTGCGCGCACACCCACATTCCTGCTAAAACCAGGGCTTCTCATTTTCTAGGGGAAAAAAAAAATAAAAAACAAAGACAAAAACCCAAAGACTATTCCCACCTCACACTGCCAGCTGGTAACCCTGGGAGCTTATCCTGTTAAGTAGAAGCACCCTTGAGCGTGAATGCAGGGACTTCACACAATGACTGACCTAGAGATACACAGCATCTCCTGACGTAGAGTGGAAAACTGTTCCAACCCTGAAATTCTTCTATCATTTTTATACAGAGTTAAACTTTCTTTACCTAGTTTACCAGGCTTCAACTCATTTTCTCTTTATAAACATGCCTAGTCAAAATGAGAGCCTGACAGTTTCTTTCACATAAATGGAAAAACTAAACCCCAGAGAACTTAAGAGCTTGGCCCATAGGACCACAGAAGAAAGTCAAGGTCAGACTTCTTGACCACATTACTGATCTCATGACTGCCTATTCAGCCTTATCTGCTAGTTCTTGGCCATCACTTTAGCACCTAACAAAAGGTCCTGTGGAAAACATGACTATGTTCTCCAGCTGGGAAGATGTCTGGGAGGGGCCAGCAATTAGGACGGTTCCTGGTCCCCTCATCATCAAGGACATTTTCCATTATCCACATTAAACAGGCCCAGTATTTTGAATGTGCAACCCATAAAACATTATCATTACTGCTATCTTAATTTTATTCATTAAAAGTTATAAAACCTGATTATCTACTGCTGTTTTAACTGATAAGTATAAAAGAATCAAGTTCAAAGAACTGTACCCAAATACTAAGAAAAAGAAAACTGAGGTTTCTGTCAGGCAATGCAGCCTTAGTTAGGAATAGCCAATCTCCAGCAAAAGCATCTCTTGAGGCCCGAAAGCTTCAAGGAACACATACAACAAGGACAAGGAACACCACTGGGTCTATAACGCTCCTTTTACTTCTGAGAGAGCACTGCTGATATGAACATGCAGAAGTATGAAGGTGTCCACTGAAGCATTCTTTAGGACAGTGAAAAGTTCCAGTTAATTGGTTGAGATTCACTCAATGTAGAAGGAGGTCAATCTGGATTCGCCAACATGAGAAAACTAAAAAAGAGCAAAAAGTGTCCTAACTACTTACAAAGGAAATGGCAACAGAATAAGTATATCATGAGTCTACCTATGTTTGGTAATGGGATACACCAGAACTAAACACCTAAGAGAAGTGAATTTAACAGAGATAAGAGAAATTGGAAGAGATTTTACTTTCCATGTTTCCTTTTGGAATTAGGTGAGTTTTCCTCAACATGTACTACTTTTGTAACTAGGGTTTATACACTTGTCTTCTCCAGATCTATTCAAAATATTTTAAAAATAAAAGGAAACCAAAAGATGAGAAAGAGAAAAAAAAAGGCTTAATAAGGAATGCACACAAAACCCTCACTTCCTGGTCTGAGACTCCTGAGACCACTCACCTAGGTACCTTAAAAGGACCCCAGCCAGCACACCTACAACCCCATCCCAGGAACAACTCAAGTCCCAGTAAGGCTCCTTAGAGGTCTTGGCTCCTTATAGTCATTCTCGGGCCTTGAAGCAAAGCCCAGTCACTCCCCAGACTCAAAATTAGCAAGCAGGTGTAACGAGCAGCAAAGAGACAGCAGCTGAGCTATAAATAAAGCGGCACGAGGCAGCCGGGGAGTCTATAACAACCTACCTTCTCCACATCAGGCGGAATGGTGAGTCCAGGTCTGTCAACTTAGGAATGATACCTACTGCTCAGTGAAGTTTAGAAAAAGAACACAGTAACAACAGAACAGGAGCCTATGTATCTACTCTCGTTAGGAGGATGGACCAGAACAAGACGTTCAAACTGCTGAGTCTTTTCAGGGCAGAGAAAATAAACTAATATTCTCCCAAGGATCTTACAATCTCACAGTCCAACCATGAGATAAGAAAGGCAGGGTACTAAATGACAACTCAGAGTCCTTGAGCTGGGGAGAAAGAGCCATTTTAAAAGAGCAGAGATTAGAAAAGAACAGCTAGGGCCAGGAGCAGGGAGGAGTCTAGAGAAGATAAAGGAGACCTAGAATTGGCTTCGTAATCAGAAGCACCAGGTAGAAGAGTGATGGAGGGGTTAGGGACGCAGGAGCAGCTAGCTGGACAGTGAGGGAGAAATGTGAGCCAGCTGGCTCTGATGGCACCCCCATCCCTCTCCACTGTCTTTGGGATTACATACTCTAGTAACAGGAGTACATTCCCTTTAAGAGAGCCACACTGGGTCAGAACATGTGAGTAAAAATACTGCCAAACAATAGGAAACATTCTTCACTGAAAAACACTTCTTTACCAGGCTCTTAAATGACGAGTATAATGAGTCTAATTCTACTTATGTTTCAAGAGTAAACAGAAAAGGTAGAGTCACTTGTGAAAAATGGCACGCAGCAGCTACTTCCGGCGCTCATCTGAGTGCTGGTCTGTATGGACTTGTGAAAAATGACACGCAGCAGCTACTTCCGGCGCTCATCTGAGTGCTGGTCTGTATGGACTTATCTAATTCTCACCTCACTCCCGGGAGAACCGTTTCAGTATTTCCACTTTATAACAGAGTAAACTAGGTTAAGAGTGGCACTGGACACCTATAACCCTAGCACTCTGGAACTAAGGGAAGCAAATCACATGTTTAACGCTGATCTGGACTACATAGTGGGACCTGTCGAAGGAAGAAAAGAGGAAAGGAGAGAAGGGGGCCACAGGGGATAGAAGGCCAAAGGGGGGGGAGTAAACTGAGGGAGAGGAACGTTAAACAAATTGCTCACGGGAGCACAGCTAGGAAACAGTAAAACCACTATTCAAACCCAAGCAGTGTGACTGAAGGGGCTACAAGTAAGCACCTTGCTGCCTAGTTTACTCACAGTTTGCCCTCGGGACTGGCTTCCTGCCCTGGCAAAGAAGGGAGACCCTATCCATCCACAGAGGTATGCCAAACTCAGTACTATGACTGCATCTATCCAGGACACATCTCAGGGATGGCAGAGAAAAGAGCACAGACAAACAAGAGCATGACACCACGACGGAGCCTCTGGGGTAGAGTGCCTGGTCTCATGCTGACCCCACCCCCTTCCACCCGCTATAGACATAGGCACTTCTTCCTAAAGCGAGAACTGACCAGAAGGGTTCCAAAAGAAGGTGTATTCCATAACGAAGACCAAGAGTGCTAAAACACTTCTGAGGGTTCCAGAACTATCTGAGGACCAATGCCCCAGTCTTTTAGGGAACTCTAGAACCTTGCTTAGGAATGTAAAGTCAGGGGAAGGAGAAAAGATTCTTCATTCCCCTGCCACCATTTCCGCCATCTCTGCACTTAGGTAAAAGAATCTGCAAAATGCAAGGCTAACCCTGTAAGAATGTAAGGCACCCAAGACACTGATAGTGTCAGGGCTCATTCCCCTCAGGCCCTAAGTAACAGGACCTGTAAGAGTTTACACCTGCAACGTGTTTGCTTGTTTTCTGAAACAAGGTCTCAAGTAGCCCAGGCTTACTATGAGCTAAGTACCTAGCTGAGTACAACCTTGAACTTCCGACCCCGCCTTTATCTCACCAGGGCTTGGACTAGGGGTGTGTACCACCCTGCCTGGCTTCTGCCCGCAACAGAGTGTCCCGGATCTAGAACACAGTCCAGGAGATAAAGGGAAACTGAGAGACTGACAGCCCCATGTTAGTCCTGTACCTTGACACTCGGCCATCCTACGTGTATAACAACTTGTTCTAAGCTTCCAACATCAGGCAGGTGCTCCCATATCTAATGAAAGCAGTAAGAAACTCTGGACCACACAGCAGTCAAGCTCCAAAGACACAACTCACTAAGCCTACTTGTTTGGGGCAGGAAATAGCCCACTGTAGACTTTGTTTTAAATCCTCTGTCTGATGTGGGATTCTTCTCTGTATGCTGTGAATACCATCGGTGAATAAAGAATCTGCCTTGGCCTGTTGGGGGTGGGGGGAACTAAACTGAATATTGGGAGAACAGAGGCAGAGTGAGAGAGAAGCCATGTAGACCTGCTGGAGATAGACGCCGGAACTTTTCCCCGTAAGCCACAGCCTCATGGCAATACACAGATTACTAGAAATAGGTTAAATTAAGATGTAAGGGTTAGCCAATAAGAAGCTAAAGCTAATGGGCCAAGCAGTGATTTAAATAGAGTTTCTGTGTGATTATTTCGAAGCTGAGCAGCCAAGAACCAATGAGCGGCCCCCTCCAACATATGTCAGACACAGTGGCACACATCCATACTCAAGAGGTTAAAAAAGGAGACTTGCATGAGTCACTGGGCAACCTGAGTTACACAGTGAGTACCCAGCAAGCCAGGGCTCTGTAGTAAGACCCTGTCACAAAATAAATAAATGTAAGTTGTCATGCCAAAGAATTACTATTCGCTCCCACAGTGTGAGAGCGTCTAGAATACAAATACAATTCCAGGACAAAAAGAAAAAAGAAAATCCTACGAGGGGGCTGTCTTCCAGAACTCACAGCATTTCTTCCCCGCCTTCCGAAGGTTTGAGGTGTGAGATTTACAGCTGCTGCTGCTGCTGCTACTGCTGCTGCTCCTGTGTTCTGTGGAAGATGAACTATTCCCAGACATGGTAGTTCTTCGGGAGACACCTGGGGAAAGAGAGAGAAGAAAATACAAGGAAAGCGTCCCTAAAAATAATACAGAGATTAGTGTGATACAAGCAAGGAGCCCTTAGGGAGATTCAGGTCCAGCCTCTTCCTCCCAACTCAGACACTTGTTCTTGGACAAGTCACACACCTGACTGCTCGCCTATAGAGCCGCACTCCAACTTTGCATTTGCTTGCTGACCTGTTCACACTTATATCTCAGATCCTGCAAGTCTTCCAACAATCTTTTAAACAGAAGATTTTCCTATCATGATTATTCCATTTTGCTTTATAAACAAATCAAAGATAGCCAACTAAAGTTCTCCAATTTTCTTGACCTCACATTCTAGTTTTAAGGCTATGAAGAGAACAGAGGAGGGAACCAGAAGTGATGTGGAGTGGGAATAGGGCATTGTCAGGAAAGCAATCTCGAGCCAAAGGTAAAACTCAATTTTGCAGAGAGGAAAAAATGAGAATGGGAACAGTGGTGAGAATAGAAGGGCAGGGGCAGAAACGTGTTCCCTGAAGGATGAACTGTAACGGGACTGGGATATCCCTAGCAGGCTCAGTTCTCCTCCGGTGTTTTCCGTTCTCAAGTCCTCCGCCCTACCCTCTCCTATTCACCCCTTGGGATCAGCGGAAGAAAATGACTTACCTTACCTGCACAATAAGTCTTGAGTCCTAATATCAACTAAGGAGGGAAGGACCGGGGCTCAGGTATCAAACCCAGATAGATACCGAGGAGCTCGCTCACTCAAGACAAAAGGTACTATTAAAAAAAAAAGCCAAAAAATAAATAAAATAAAACCCGTGCACTGCTCCTCGCCTGACAGTACAGATTCTTCAGTGCTCACACCAGCTGGGGCTCAGCGTCCCTGAAGGTCTGCACGCCCAGGAGTGCCGGGAGAACTACACTTCCCGAATGGGCTGAGCACCACCGCACTGCAGCTTAACCGCGCCCGCGCAGCACCCCATCCTCGAGTCCAGACTGCTCAACTATCGCTCACCCTATTCGACCTGCCCTATTCGCCCTCCCGGCTGTGGACCTGGTGTCGCCACCGGAGCGCCGCGAACCAACCTGGCAGACTGACTCAAGTCCCGGCTCCCGGGGTGGGGGCAAATCACGTGCTCCGTTTGGCTCCGCCCACCCGCGCGTCAGCCCTCACCTGGAGGCAGGCTGGACCAATGAAGCATCTGCAGGGCAGGAGGCGGGCTGCCGGAGAAGCCGACTTAGCTTCGGGAGGACCTGTGATCGCCTAAGGCTGCCAGTTCCCAGACCAGCCGACTCAGTGGAGCTTGGTGGCATCGTTGCTTGGGAACAGATTGAGCAGGAGGCGGGGTTAACAAAAAGCCTTACCTTTTTTTCTTATTCTCGCGAGACCTATTTGACTGACATCTTGAGTGGGGGTAACTGGTGGAAACGAAGATTAACGCCTTCACTCCTGAATCCCAGCTAGACTTGGTGGTTCCCAAGACCGGGGAGGTAGACATTTGCTTTTAAATATGCCTTGCTGGCTACTAGGGTGCAAGAGCTAACTACAACTTATGATCAGATCCTGGAACCTAAGCCACGCATGCTTGGAACCAGGAGCGTTCCTGGACCCAGGTGACTCCAAATCACGTTCCTTATTTCCTCCCACTACCCTGACCCAGACTATATTATCTATGGTCGTATTGAAGAACCAAGGAGGAAAAGTGCACCTGATTCTGGTGTCGGGGTGGGGAGGAAAAGATTGGCTGTAATTGAGTCATGGGGGGGGGGGGGTTTCAGTGGGTTTTCCAACGTTCCAGAACTACTTTTCAAAGTTATCCCCAGCACACCGTTGGTGCTTGATTCCATGACAGTCCCTTGTGGGAGCGGGGTGGGGTGGTTACTGCTTTAGCTAAAGGCTGAAAACTGAACGAACGAAGGTGCTTCTACTCGTTTCTTCTTTACCTGGGGATCAGGTCATCTTCCAGACGGCCCGAGTGTGTTTACAACCCCAGCGTGTTAGAGCATGCTATAAACCCCGTCATTATTTGGCGTTTACTGCACTTTTTTTTAAGTGTTCAGTCTCGGCCTCTCGGCATACAAAGCTGGACAATGGCTAGTGTGCCTGGAGTGTCTAGTGTGTCTTCTTCCCCGTCTTCTGCCTCTCAGCCACAAAGAGGACTTCCTGTCGGGATCCCTGGAATCGGACTGGAATCCGGGTGACGGCAGTTCGTCCTCTTTGACACTGCCACCACCTGAGTGAGGCAATCGCCTTAGGCACAGCTGCTGACCTCAGACAGTCTTTCTGAGGTGGCAGAGGGACGCTTTCAAGTTCGTCTCACTGAGGAAGTCCGGTCGTCCGGTCCTCTTAGCCTCGATGAATCAGTTCGGTGCGGCCACGAGGCTCGTCAGCAGTCCCTGGCTGCTTGGCAGGTCCTGTGACCTTCCTTGGCATGTGTTTACCTTCTCAACCGTGAGTCGGCTTTTCCTGGTGTTTGAAGGGCTGCTTTCATCATTTCCGACCTCCCTGCAAGGTGACACTCTTGCTCGGCTAGACTCGGGAACTCCTTCCCCGCCCTCCTCCCCGGAGCATAAAGGCTGGCGGACGCCAAGGGCACCACACCGCAGCGCCCGGGAAAGCTGGCCGACCTCCAGCCTCCAGCTCCAGCCGCCCTTGCCACTTTAAGAGCCCGAGCTCCGGGAAGAGCCGAAGCCGGTCCCTTACCGAGGTGTCGCGAGAAGCGCCACCGCGGCTACTTCTCGCGATGTTTGGCGGCGCGAAAGGCGGCCATTTTGGAGTCCCCCCCGCTGGTTGCTCCGGCGGCGTCTCCCAGGCTGCGGCTGGGACCAAAGCCGGCCCCGCTGGTGGCCGGCCGGCAGACACGATGTGGCGGCTCCGCTGTAAGGCCAAGGGTGGTACCCACGTTTTGCAGGGGCTGTCCAGCCGGACCCGCTTACGGGAACTTCAGGGCCAAATCGCCGCTATCACCGGCATCGCTCCGGGTAGTCAGCGAATCCTCGTCGGCTACCCGCCCGAGTGCCTGGATCTCAGCGACCGGGACATCACTCTTGGGGACCTGCCCATCCAGTCAGGTACGGGCACCGGCTGGGGCCGGGGAAGTCCTGGAGGACGTTGAGGGAAGTGAAGCCAGTAAGGCAAGGTGCCGGTGGGCCAGCTAGGGGCTTCGAGGACCGGAGCTCCGGCAAGGCAGGGACAAGTGTCAAGTCCTTTCCGAGTGGTTGGGAGAAAAGCCCAGAGCCTTGAAGTTCCTGGTTCCCCAAGCCTGCTTCCAGGTCAGCCTCGGGACCATCTCATTCATTTTGTTTCCTCTTGTTTTTCCAAAGGACAGCAGGACCCTTTTCCGGTGGTACGATGTTTTTGTTTTTTGTTTTGTTTTGAATTTTTACCTTCTGGTCCTGATCAGCAGGCCAGCAATTGAGATACCGATTTTGTCTTATTGTTTTTCCCTTTTGTTAATTTGTTTTTATAGTTTGTTTCGTGTACAACTTTTCTTGGACTTTATTAGCTGTAGAGTTTCGTTCCCAGAATTAAAACTTGAACATCAATGTTGATCAAGAGCTTTTCCAGTCTGTGTCAAGGACCCTCTAAACATCAGTTGGTTTAGTCATGCCAAGTGCCAGGAGAACACCCTAGTCACCTATTGAGTCTGTGGTGAACATCTGAAAAATGCGTGGTTTTTAAATGCAAAATACAGGAGATTTTGTTTTTCAGCGTATCTTTATACATAAGAGTTTTTTCACTAAGTTGAGATGCAGCTTGAAGCATTTTGCTCCGTTTTCCTTTCCAAAGACACGGTGGACTAAACAACAAACAGAACTTAAGTGTTACTGGTCTCTTGTTTATAGAGTCGGGTTCTCCTTGGTAACCCACTTTATGCTTTAACTCACTTGGCTCATAATTTACCAGGTTGGCTAATAAACACCCCATCTGTAATTCCTCTGCACTTCTGGGTCTGCTTTATTTTTCACAGGTGACATGCTGATTGTTGAAGAAGACCAAACCAGACCAAAAGCTTCACCTACATTGTCAAAACGTGGTGCTCCTAGCTATAGCAGGGAAGCTTTGCCTGTACTTACCAGAACCGCAGTCCCGGCAGACAACTCTTGCCTCTTTACCAGTGTGTACTATGTCGTTGAAGGAGGAGTCTTGAATCCAGGTTGTGCCCCTGACATGAGACGCCTCATAGCACAAATTGTAGCCAGTAATCCAGACTTGTATAGCGAGGCGATCCTGGGAAAGACAAACGAAGAGTATTGTGAATGGATCAAAAGGGATGACACTTGGGGGGGCGCGATTGAGATATCCATTCTGTCTAAGTTCTACCAATGTGAAATATGTGTAGTAGATACACAGACAGTCAGAATTGATCGTTTTGGGGAAGATGCGGGCTATACCAAAAGGGTTCTGCTCATCTACGATGGCATCCACTATGATCCACTTCAACGTAACTTCCCTGATCCAGACACTCCTCCTCTAACCATTTTCTCCTCAAATGATGATATTGTTCTTGTCCAAGCACTGGAATTAGCTGATGAAGCTAGAAGAAAGAGACAGTTTACTGATGTAAACCGCTTCACCCTGAGATGCATGGTATGTCAGAAGGGGTTGACTGGACAAGCGGAAGCAAGGGACCATGCCAGGGAGACAGGCCACACCAACTTTGGAGAGGTGTGATCTGTTCATGGTAAGAGTTGGAGCCTACTACCTCACAGATCCAGAAGGCTCTGGGTTCTCCAATAAGCTATTCATAACCCTACAGAATAGAAGAACACATGCTTGGACCATCCTTTTGACTTAAACCAGTAAGGCTGACGCTGAAATTCCTTGTTAAGATTAAAATTAGTGTGCAAGTTTACAGATGTGTGGCTACGCTAGTGGCATGCCCTCTTTCTACTAGGGTGATGGAATAGGTGGCTTGGGCCACCTGAAGACTGGAGTCTACTATAAACCAGCACCCAGCGGCTTTAACTTACAGAAGAAAACATCTTATTGTAGGTAATGTGAAAGCCTTGCGGAGGGTCACTGGACATGCACCACAGTGTCTCCAGTAATGGGTTCCTTTTAATAACTTGGAATGAGTTGGTAGTTTCTAAATTCTGAATTGATTCATCAAATGAAGATGCTCAGAATTGTCAAAACTTTTTATATTGCAATTTGGTAGACTTTATAAGTGTATCTAACAACTTCTGAGTGCATAAAAAGCAATTTTACAGGGATGCGTGTGTTTCTTGAGAATGTTGTCTAAAACAGGAATTGGGTCCTGTTTGAGATTTCTGGCATATAAAAGTAGAATGTATAAGAGGGAAAGGTGCCTGAAGCAGCTTACTGAAGCTTTAAAAGACTGTTGGCCTCTTGTTTTAATGCAATTCATGTGTTGCTGTTTGTCACATTAGATAATTTTTCTTTTAAATGAGCAGGGTATGCCTTTTTAATTGCTAATTTAGTTTAAAATTCAAGAAGTATCTTGAAATTTGAGTGATGGCTTTTTGTTTTTGTTTTCTTTTTCTGTGTTACATATCAGTTTGTCTGGAGGGATTTCATTTCCTCAGCCTTTCTGCTCAAAGCCCTTCCTCCAAACAGGTCTTCCTCTAAAGTATTAATGCTGTGCAGGCTTTGATAACTTCGTAACAATCTTTTTCATAGATAGCAGTGTTCCTAGCTCCACTTTGTTCTTTTCGACATTCCACATTTCTGCAAGTTAGTACTTTACCTGTGATCTTTGACTTTCAGTTTTTAAATAACTGATTGGGTTTGTTTCGCTTTCAAAATATGAAAAGTTTTTAAATCCTTGCCTTATACAGCTCTCTGAGAATCCTACTACCTAGATCAGATATGTAGCCATTTGCTTGATGGATCGATCCTCAAGGCACACCCACTCAAAACTTA
The DNA here is from genome assembly GCF_037038515.1 of Microtus pennsylvanicus. Taxonomy (NCBI): domain Eukaryota; kingdom Metazoa; phylum Chordata; class Mammalia; order Rodentia; family Cricetidae; genus Microtus; species Microtus pennsylvanicus. The sequence continues at coordinate 25,851,372 of NC_134588.1, forward strand.
GCTTCTCTATAGAATCTTCCAGGTAAAATCTTCTACCTCTTAATTCTTGTGAAGATCAGGGATCTTTAAGTTACAGTGTGTTGTGCATTCTGTCATACAGTGTAAAGAGGCATACTGTTGTGAAGTTTTCTTATTTCCATCCCATATTTATTAAGTAGCTCAGACAAACATTGGCGTACTTTAGACACATCTTTTCCCTTGTATCTTAGCAAATGTTTTTAAATTAAGGTCAACCCTTAGCCATTTACTTGGTAATGGTAACTTAATGTAAAATTAAGGAATGTTAAAGTCAACACTTTAGAGAAAGTTCCTTTAAGGAACAGTTGAACAAGTCACAAAGTACACTTCAGTCATCAGGTGACAGTCAGTCCTTGATTTGAGACAGCGTCTCCCCATGTGTTTCTAGCTGGCCTGGAATTTGCTATATAGTCCAGGCTCCTCAAACTTGAAGTAATCCTTCTGCCTCAGCCTCCTGAGATTACGAGCAGGGACCACCACACCTGGCCAGATGACTTTTCTTGAATACCCTTTGTGCACTGTCAGGCAATGACAGTTACTACATAAATTGAAAATATTTAATTTTGTTTTTTTTTTTTCACTGAGCCTTAAAGATAGCACCAATGAGCTTAGAACACTGAATATTTGGCATTCGTGATATTTAACTTAATTTAATAAGATATTTAATTTAAAACTGTACATTAAAAATATAGCACTGGGTAACATCCATCAAATCGAGTTTTTTGTTTCATATTTAAAAAGTTTGCCTTCCTGTACCACTTGAGCATCCAAATTTAATGTTTCTAAAATTTTGGATCCAGACCTTTGTTCATGCAACAAGTATTTATTGAATAACTTATAATGTGTCAGGCATGTTCTATTTTTTGAAAATATATTCCTGTCACTTTAAATTTGAGTCTATGTCATCTACAGAGGATTAGTTTAGTAAATGTAAAGAAATAGAATGAGCACTTGTCTTAAAAATCAAACCCTTCATTCTAAGTGTTTTTTATACATCTTATTTAGTATTTATTTAGGGACAATTTCTTATCCTATTTAATCTTTTTCCTGGTTTGTCCAGTTGCCAGGTAGGCACTGATAGTCAAATGGCTTTCAAAAAGGTGTTTTAATTATTTGACATGAGAACTGGCGTTAGGGTAGTGTTCTGGTTGTAGAACATTCAAAGTGAAGCATTATATGCAAATTATTTAATTATTAATTTATGTTCATTCTAAATACAAGCTAGTAAGTCTCAATATAAAGGGTTTGTTGTTGTTTTGTATTTTTTCTTGTGCTTATTAAGCTCTTGAAATATTTATTAATGTGAGTAAACTCATTTTGAGAATTTTGAAGAATCTGTGAATTTAGTTGCACCATAACTAAAAGAAACTTTGTCCTACTGAAAACCTTCTTGTTTGTTAGGTTGTTGTCTGTCCTGCAGGAATTTCTTTTTTAATTAAAATGACACAACTTATATTAATGTGGTAGAATACTACTGCTAGAATAAAAATTATACTCTTGCCCCTACTACCCCATCCTTCCCACACTTTTCTTTGGATTAAAGATTCAGTGTGTTTTTATGAAGATACTCTCCCTAATCATGGTATTGACCCGAATTAACGTCCCTGGAAATTTTGTGATATGGCAGCCATATGAAGACATCGGGTGTTACCACATCTTTTGCTAGTTATTCATGGCTGATTCCTTAATTGTTCTCCATGAATGAGAAGTGGGCATAATGAAATGGCTACTGGCCAACCTAACCCTGTTTTTAGAAACTAATACCATTATGCCGTTTGAATATTTTGTCGAGTTCCAGTCCCAGAAAACAAGAATCCAAAAGTTGCATTACTTACTACCTATATATTCCCCTCACTGCTCATGCCCAACTTGCTTGTCTGTCTAGCTTCCTCCCTTCAAGCTGCCCTAGCTGAATTTTCTGTCCTTTTGGAAAATATACAGTAGGATATATGTGAAATTAAGTAACAGTGATCCATAGACACAAATTATATAACATGTTATATATTAAAAATCAGGTGGCCTTCTTAAATTTACATATACTAAGAATTACGTTTTTTTCATGTGTTGAAATTTTTTTTTGCAGCACTTTAAATTAGAGAATAGGAGTTTACGTAGCCTTCTAGAGATCCCAAGGACAGGAAAGATCAACCTTGAGCTGCCAGCCATCAGCTCTTCATCAGTTATTACCATCAGTATTTACTGTATCTTATGAGAAAGTATAATTTCAGTCACTGTTAGGAGCATGGTCTGTGCCCTCACATAAGAAATGCTACTTCTCTAATGAGATTGCTGTCACTTGTTTAACACTATTCAAAATTTGTTTACAGCACAGAGTTTTAAAATTCATCAAACCTTTTTTAGATTCGTCAAATAGCTCATTTTAAAGTAAGCATATTTTAGGGAGATTGTTTTTTGAGTAGGATATGCAAGCAGTATTTTTAAGGAACACTTGATTTGAATAAGCTAGTTTGTTTCTCCTACAGATAGGAATCAAACCAGGGCTTTGTGCTTGCTAGGGTAAGTAAATGCTCGCTGATCAGCATCCCTAGCCCCAGGATGTATTCTTTTTTTTTTTTTTTTTTGGTTTTTCGAGACAGGGTTTCTCTGTCGCTTTGGAGCCTGTCCTGGAACTAGCTCTGTAGACCAGGCTGGTCTCGAACTCACAGAGATCCGCCTACCTCTGCCTCCCGAGTGCTGGGATTAAAGGCGTGCGCCACCATCGCCCGGCCCCAGGATGTATTCTTAATAACCACTGTAATACGTCAGCACAAACAACTCAATGAATGGAAGATGTCCTCAATTGTAATAAAAGATTTTTTTGTCAAAAATTAGCATTTTGTTTATAGTGCTTTGAATATTTCATTAGGAAAACAAAGTATTATGTTGATACTGAATTATGGATATATGTCTTAATTTAATAGAAAAAAGTACTACTAAAAAGGAAATGTATGAGGTAATGAATGTAAGTAAGCATTTTGCATGGCACTCTTTTTACTTTTGTTTTTAAACACATTAGCCTGTATGTAGGAATTTAAGTATAGTGAAGGTATTATTTGGTTAAGTTATAGGTCAAGAGGTTGAGAATTTCTACTGAGATGATGTGGTTTGCCACCAGAACTGGTATAGAATGTTTAGTTGAGTGTAATCCCAAGTTATTTAAAGGACAAGAGTTTCCATTTCACATTTTGTGCCATTCAGGACTCAAGGTGTCACAAGAAATATATTTATACCAAATTCATTTTTCCTTAAAGAATGCCTAAAAGTACATATAGCATGTTAAAATGATAAGGAATGAAAAATAGTCTGTAGTGCCTGTATTAACACAGAAGAGGCAGAGCTCCTTAAATAATAAAATAATTTTAAAGCCTGAAATACAGAGCTCTAGAACATAATTGCAAAGGGGCCAAACAACCAGGAGTTGTTTTCTTGGCATAAGAAAATGTGTTCTTAGTGAAGATGGACAGTATTGCTTTCAAAATGTTCCCTTGTCTTGTTTGCCAGCAAGTTTTCAAAGTTCATGCATTGCCGCTGCCTGGAAGATGTCTAACTTCATTTTATACAACTCATGATTTTGCCTTTGTTATTAAGATGCATTCATTTTATTTATGACATGTGATTTTTCAATATCTAAATGTCTGAAGTGACTTGTTTTAAAGGAATAAATTAAGTAAAAACATTGTTGTGTGTGCATGTTTTGGGGTTGGGGCAAAGGGCCAACAAAGAATACTACACTCAAGTTACATATTACAAACCCATACCACAGCTTGGATTTGTGTACCTAATTCCCACGCCCTTTGAGTAGTTAAGTGTTTCTCTTTCTCATGTCGGAAAGTCACTCAAAATTTCTCTTTCGCTGACTGTATTTATACAGTTTAAACCCTTTGCTGATGGGTTGTTTAAATGGAAAGGTTGAGCGTGCCTGTTTTATGCTGGAATAGGACCTGGATGGGCTTCCACCTATTGGAAAATGATGACGTCTCTATAATTTTTAAGTGTCAGCAATTAAATACTAGAAACCCTGGAGTCGTTAGGGTTGGCCAGAGCTTAGGTTTTCTAACTTGATCTGAGTCCACAAATACACACAGCACACAAACCAACAATAGAAAGAAATGGATGCCGTAATATCTTTTAAAGACTCAAATACTGTGAAGATTTGTGCATTATGGAAATGATACTAGAAGTCAGTCGGTCTGTACCATCTTGAAAAATATTTTAATATTTGCTATAAAATAATTACAAAAGAACCTCTTCCTCATTTCAAGTGGTATTACAATATTATACAAACGCAAATCAGGGTTTTTCTTTCCCTTATCCCGATGAAGCTGGGGAAAGAGTGTCTTGGCTGTGGTAGAGGTGCAAAGCAGGACATCCGTTTGTAGCAGGTGCATACTTTCCGAAGAGATACAGCTCTTACCGCTCCAAACCTGAAATAAGGCAAACAAGAACAGAAGGTTCACAAAATACTTTGTTTTGAAATTTTGTTCTGATCTGGATGTCTTTGTCTCTCTTGCAATGGCACCAAGTGCCAGGTTACAGAGTAACTAAATGTGACAATAACCCTATAGGTCAAACAAGTTCCTGGTCAGTTCAGGGTGTAGCGCGCAGGAGTTTAACCTACACTGGGTATCTAGTCCTTGTTCCCCTTGTTCTGTTCAGCTGCCACAAGTACCACTCGACCTTTCAGCGTGGCAGCTACCCAGTCTGGAATAGACATCTCCAAAAGAAACCTGGCCCCAAGTATTAGGCATATCACACCATACCTACCTTTTCCCTGTCCCAGGCCTAGTACTCTACCAAATTCTTTATTGCCTTTTTGGTTCTTCATTGCTGAATGTAGCAGAAGGCTCATCTGGATTACTTGGTTCAACATTTCTAGAAATGGATGCCTGTAACATTACCTTATGGTTATCAACAGACCATCATCATGAAACTTAAGCAGGGGGTGGGTTATAACTTGGAAATGGCAGATAGAGGAGAAGGGGGAAAGTACAATTTGTCAATTTGGGATGTAGAGTTGTCCAGAAGGAAAAGTGCTTAGCAAGTAACATGAACATACCTATCACAGTGCACATTCATCCTTGTGGCTATTGTATTGAAATAGTCATCCAAATTGTAGTCAAATTCGGATACTAGAATTCCACAGTCCTTTTATGAGTGAAACTGCTTCCTCTTGGGGCTAGGAAATCAGTGTTCGCTATGGTCTTCATGAATTCCTTCTCCCACAGCATGACCACTACAGGAGACACTAGTCAGGTTCTTAAACCTCCAGAGTGTGAGACAGACTGATTAGGACCTTTTGCATAAGTGCCCTCCCTCTAGGTTCATTTAATAGCAAAGCATCCCATTTGTGGTTTTGTTTGTGTGTTTGCGGGCTCACACTTGAGAACCTCATTGAGTTTGTCCTTGTATTTCCTAAGGAGTGCCAAGGATAGGCATGCACTATCGTGCCTATCTCCAGTTTTGTCTTTCTTACTATAAAGATGAAAACTGAGAAGATGATTTTTGTCTAAGAGAAGCTAAGTTATTTCAGGTAATTCTACTTGTGGGGCACAATGTCACATTTCTCAGGATTACCAAAAATAAGCAAAAATGCAGATTCATTCAGTGTGCACTCTTGAATGGCACTATTGTGTCAGAAACTTCCCTGGATGCTAAATGCACTGGAAGGAAAAATAAATACAATGCTGTTAGGAAATTAGAAGGTGGGTTCCGTGAAGAAAATAATGGGATGGGAAGAGCGAATTAAAATCGGTGAGTCTGGGAGAGCCTTTTAGGAAACGTAGTATTAGGGATGAAAGCTAAACTCTGTGTCGTAATTTAGTCCTTTAAAGAGTAGGAGGAGCATCGAACTGGGAAGTGGCAGCATCTGTAAACTCAGTACTGTGAGAGGGACCCAAGTATTTCCCTAATTTCTGCTCATAGTACAGAGGAAAATAGGTGCTTTTAGACGTGGGCAAGGACCCAGATTTGTGCTGTCTTTCACTGTCTTAAGCCCTTATTCCAGGCACTTGTGGAGATATATATATATAGATATATATATATATAGATATATATATATATAATGTTTGAATGAATATGAATAAATGAAATCAGGGTCTAAGGAAAGAGACACTGGCCCTGATGTTTGTTGTAGAGTGACTAAAAGGGCATGAAGGCGTTCCAGTGAATCATCAGAACTTTGTCTCAAAGGAATTTTATTAGCTCTTACTGGGAAGTCCAAGAGCTTTTGATATGGCTAGAACTAGAGCTTCAAATAAAGTCTTTGACTTTTAAAAACATCTCATCATCATTTCTAAGTACTAGAAATGGAGAAGGGCCTAAAATTTAGAGTCAAATACTTTGGGGGCTTTTCAAAAACAATGCTGGAAGCTAGCAGACAACACTGTGTATGCAGCCACCCAATCAAGTAGAGATAAAGTTATTTCAGACATAAAGGATTTTAAGCATTTGTCCTTAAGTAACTAATAGAAACTGCTATGCCAAAGGGAGGGCTAAGAAGGAAGAAAGTCTGCACTCCAGATAACTCAAGGGAAAGGGGCTTTCTTCCAGTTATTGATGAAGATAACAAAATGACAGCCACTGACCAGCTTACACAACAGTCTTTCCCAAACTGATACAGATGTGAAGCCTGAAGGAGATTTCTCTTCAGGATGAGATTGATAGAAAGCAATGTATGTGTGAGTATACTGAGAGGGAATTTACATAACGGGTGGGGTGAAGGATGTAGAGACAGGTACATAGAAAGGTGAGTGACCATATATCTCATAGCTCAGCTGTCAATGTGTGTGCAATAATAGGAAACTGTGCGTGTGCGTGTGCGTGTGTGTGTGTGTGCGTTTGTGTGAGAAAGGAGAGAGAGAATATGGGGTGAGAATGCGGGCATAGATGTGATAGGAACAAAGAGTACTGTGTAAAAAAATACGAAGCCATCTTCTTGCTCAGTAGGAAGAAGATATCCATATACAATCGGTAAACATTAACTCCAGACTTCCATAGTAGGTGGGCTAGTGGAACTTCCAAAAACAGAAAAGAACTAACTCCTGGAATCTACTTAGAAATTAAGTAGTGTCAGGAACTAAAGTCTACTTTGTATATGACTTAGTTTCCTTTTATATTAGGTTTAATAAGACTCATACTTTGATGAAAGCTTGGTGGTTTATTAGCTATGGCCTATTCTAGAATTTATAGCCAAATTATACTCTCTTTTGAACTCATTCCTAGTTATTCCTTATTTAAAATCGGCTATTTCATTCCCCAGCCTCTACTTGAACTGATATTTTCCTTCCTGCCAGTATGTTAGAGGGCACACTTAGAGCCCCAACACCTAGCACCATGAGGAGACAGGACACCAAGTGTGTCCTGAGAGTGAAGAAAACAGCTTTTCTTTAAGTCAAAAGGAAGAAGGACACTGACCAGGGCGATGTGCATCGAGTATGAGGAGTTTGGATGGAGGCCACAGCTGCTTTGCAATCTTTGTAAGGAATCCCAAGGAGCCAACGTTACTGATTTTGATTTAAAGTGAGTGCGTGTGCACACACCTGCCCATACTTGGGTCACTTAAGAGACTGCCTCACCACAGAGACAGGCTGACTGAGGAAGGAAACGTAAAGCAGTCTTAAAGGAGGTCATTATGCCACACTACAACTCTGTACCCGCAAGGACAAGGACCATGAATGTAGAGTCCCGGAAGCTGGTCTGTAATTGGATGTCAGATTCAGAGCATCAAACAAGAATTCATTACACTCTCATCAGCATCTCTCCACAAATGACCTACAGCGACCATTGAGCTTCATTTCACGTAGTGTTGACTTGGGAGTCTTCCCTTGTCTGTCGTCCAAGCCACCTTCTTAATTCACTCTGAACCTTCAAGGTTCATATTTTTCCAAACAGAGTAAACCAAAGCAAAACCATGCTCAACTCCAGGGAAAACAATTAAGGAAATGGAGAGCAAGAAACAACAGAGTTAGGATAGTAGTTTATTTCAACCAGGACATATGTGTACTTTGAGGACTGGGGAGATGAGCCAAGACTTAGACATAACTCCAGCTACAATGTGGTATACAGCAGGGTGCTGTGCCCAGGTGCCTGAAACATTTATTTCTCAAGACAAATGTCTAGGATGAAAGAGAAAATAAAAGTATTATTTTATTTTATTTAAAAGTCACCTGGGAAAAGGTAGGGGACCCTCTGATCATTCTAAGTTTATTGTAAGTTGAATAATTGCCTGTTTGTGGTCTTTTGGGAGATTCATTGAATTTTTGCTTATATTTTAAGCAAATGTATAAATCATTCACCTATATAAATCTGGATCAAATCCAGCAACCCCAGCCATGGATGGAGCTCCAGTTGCAGTGAATGGATGTGGAGATCCCTTCCTGTTTTCTCAGTATTACGACATCACATATGTTTGATGATGAATTAGAAACAGAAGTCACAGCCCTGAAGACCTCAGTCATCTCTGATCCATACGATGTCAACAGGGTCCTGGGTTGTCCCAAGTGTTCTCAGATTTCCTTCACATTATTTCTCTTCATGGCTCCGGGATACTTCCCTCCCACCTATGATCACAGAGAAAAGAGAAACCATGTGTCATCCTAGAAAACAGAAACATCTGCAAGCCAGAAATGAAATAGAAGATGAAGCAAATTGTTAGAATTGAGTATGCAAATTATCCTTGCACCTAATGCTTCCCACTGGGGAATCTTTTCCCAAAGTGTAGGCAGACTGGAATCATACTGGTGTCTGGCAACTGTGATGGTTGATTGGTTGTCAGTTTGACTGTATAGAAAATGAATGGTTAGGCCCCTCTTCAATACCAGATGAATTCAGAGCAATTCAGTCACAAATGAGCACAAAGCACTAGGCCCTCTTTCCCCTAGCTGCCAGCTGGTGCCTTCTTGTCTCAAAACTCTGAGAGCTGGAAAGTGGCAGACAGCTATGTGACCATGACTGAGCCCACCAAAAGAAAATGAAACATTCTCAAGCCCCGGAATAGTCATTTGAAAAGGTTTTCCTTGCAAACCAATAGATCTGGGGGTTTGGGAGGAGTCGCTACTGGAAGAAAGCAAAGATAATAATTCTCTGGGTACCAGCATATAGGAAAAAGAATTTCTCAAAATCAGGGACTTTTAAAAACCACTGTTTTCTACCAAAATGCCATGCCAGCTCTTCTTGCTGTCTGTTCATTAGTGTCTCACTAGTCTCTTCAAATTGCTACTGCAGAGTGAGGGTCTTGCTTTTTGAATCAGGTTCTAAAATCATCTGGGAAGCATGCCTCTGGGCATACCTGTGAGGTTTATCTAGATTAAGTTCATTGAGTTGAACACCCCTACACATACTAAATGCTGGCTGAATAAAATGGAGGAAGTTTAACCTCCCTATGAAGTGTGGATAGTAACAATGCCAAGGCTTTTAAGTTGAAGACATGGAAACACTAAACTTAATACCCAGCACACAGCAAGGGTTTGAACTGAGCAATCCTTGCAGTACTGATTCTAAGTTTTCTTTCCGCCCTATTACTGCCAGCAAGTGAAATACTTTAAAGTTGGCCATTCGTAGGGATAAGCTACATTCAGGGGAATAAGGCAGCTGCAGAGCGGAAGTCAGTCCCCTCTGGCCTAAGTGGCCTCTGCACCTGGAGGGAGATTTCTTCCTGGAAGCGGGAGATTTCTCACTCAGTCTCCTCTCCCAAACACACCAAACATTTCTCCTCCAAAGAAGTGCTTGCTAGACTGGCGGGGAGCTGACTTTACTTGTTTTTATTGTCCATTGTCACCTTCTCTAAGCAGCCGAAGGGACCAGAGATGCAAATGACAGAGGTCAAGTTCTCTACTTTCTGGCTGTTTGCTCTAGCATTACTTTTTTTTTAATCTGGAAAAGGACTACCTAGAGGGAGAGAAGTTGGTTTTATTTCCCCAGAAAGAAACCGACCAGGCCGACAAATCAGCAAGCAGGTGACTCGGCTACATCTCTCACCTTGATATCCCTGAACCTTCTTTGAATATGAAACTGGCTGTGACCGAGAGTTAGAAAAGCTGATTCCAAGACTAACCATCAGAATATTAGCCTGAAGAATACTTTGAGCTTCAGGTGGAGGAAGGAGGGTCTAAACAGAAAAGCCGGATCTCTGCAGGCCCATAGAAATACATGGTGCCTGTTTGGGCGGAAGCTTCACCCCAGTCCCTGTCATCCATATACACAAAAAGTCTGGAATGTTCAGGTAGAAGTTCCACCCCAAGCCCCTTCCTCTGAGAGTTGCCTCAGTCCAGACTCCGCCCCAGAGAAAGCCCGCCAACCGATGACCCCTCCCCAGAGATGCTCAAGACCATTCTCACTGGGTATTTAAACTATCCCCGAGAGAACTGAGGTCTACCTTTACCATCTCCTGGGGGGGGGGGGGGGAGGGCTGGAAAGCCATCCGGGAGCATTTGTAACCATTAAACCTGGGCTTTTTCTAATTCGGTTTGATTTGGTCTGATTTGGATTATTGCGTCTGGTGGAGAGGTTTATGGGGTGTAGAAACTTCTCTGTGTTCCTTTCAAGAAAGAAAATCAAGTACCATTGGCCTACTTCCACCCTTCCAAACTCTCCTTTTTCTCTCTTCACTCTCGGCTCAAACCAGCTCCAGCCTTTTCCTACCTCTCTGTTTTAGCTCTCTATTGGCTCTAAGCCCAAAAGGGGGCGGGGCGAGGGCAGGAGGTGATTGGCTAAGGCAGAGAAGCACCACCCTACTCTTTTCCCTCCCGAGCCCTCCCTGACTCAACAGCTGGAATGAGGAGTAGGGAGGGAAACTAGGATTGGCTGAGAGTCAGCAGCAGGGTGTGTCCAGGCTACACAGATGAAGCGTTTACCTGTCTAGGTAAGTCAGGAGGAGGTCAAAAACAGTAGGAGCGGCGGCGGAGAGGCAAGCCGTCTCCATCTCTGCCCTTTGGAATAGAAGAGAATTCCTTTCTTCTCTTCAGACCCCAACCGAGAGAAGGTGAGTCAATCACTAACCAGTTCTTGCTTACTCTGAAGCAAGGGAAGGGATCTTAAGGGAACGCTACAGAGCTGTACTGGGTGCTGCAAAAGCGGCCCTTCACATCCAGTCTAGGGGTCCCATCTCTGTTGCTCAAGTCTCTCAGTCAGCCTAAGATTAAACCAGATGAACTTTTCCCCCCAGAGTTGAAGTATTTTATGAAGAACTGGGGAATATCTCTTCCATTTACTTATTTAAGTTACATAAGTGTATTGTACAAACAGAAACCAGAGGCAGGCATGCTGGTATGCGCCTGTAATCACAGCTCTCAGAAGGCTGAGGCTGGAGGATAGAAAGTATGAAGCCAGGCTGCTGGGCTATACAGCAAGTTCCAGGCCAGCTTATCATATCTGGCAAAAACCTGTCTCAAGGGGGAGAGGGGAACAACTTTGTTTAGATTTTGGAAATTTCCATCTCTGAGCAGCTAAGATCAAGCAGTGATTTTGAAAGAGACTAAGTGGATAATTGAAGCAGAGAGAGTCAAAATGGCGGGGAGGGTCATGCAGGTGAGCCAGGCACCTTAGTTTTCCATTACATTTGTGAAAGGAAACTCTCCTGCAGCTCAGAGTCTATCTTTATTTAAATAAAGGGCGCAGTGTATGTGTTCGTAGATAATGGCACGCTCTGTGCGGATATGTAAAGTTTGAACTGAGCTTGACTGTTCGCAATGGGAATTGAGGTCGGGAAATAAATGTTGAGAAAACTCCAACTCGGGCTAGCATTTCATCCTTGGGAACCCCACAGATAACCTAACTCAGCTCAAGTTCACTAGTCTAGTCAAATCTCCGGCTTTACCTGCTCATAGACGTAGACCCCAGAAAACAGAAAGTTCTTTGGCCATGCTGGGCCTCACCCACATTTTATTTCATCTCAGCATACCAAGCCTAACCAGACTGCCAAGTGGAGCTTAGGCCAAGGTGATGCGGCAAAGTCCTTAGAGAGGAGAACTAGGCTCCAACAGAGGTCTTGCTTCGCGCTTCTTCAAGCGTCCCAGCTGACAAAATAGTGTGGCAGGTGCACCTGCCTGAGGAGGCAGCATAAAGATTCCAGTCAGGAGAGCACATAAGCTCTCCACCATCATGGCAGGAGCGGGAGCGACATGCAGCTGCTAACTTGACCTCTGGCCTTGTGCAGAGCAGAGGGGATTGAGAAGACATCAGCTCATAGCCCCAGAGCAGAGGGTCTCAGCCTCCCTAACACTGTAGCCCTTCAGTACAGTTCCTCTGTGATCCCCCAGCCATAGAGCTATTTTCATTGCTATGTCATAACCGTGCTTTTGCTGCCATTATGAGTCGTAATGTAAATATATTTTGGAGACAGAGGTTTGCCAAAGGGGTCGCGACTCATAGGTTAAGAACCATTGCCCTGGTCCTGAATGCTGGAGCTTTAAATGTTATTTTCCCCTACCCCATAAAAGCAGCCAGCTTCACTCACTGACTGAAGACTAGGTGGCAAATGTCAGCAGTAAGGGCCACCAGGTCACCTGCAATGTCTAACAGGGCTCTTCTGCGCAGACAGTATTTCTGTCAAGCCCCTCCCACAAAGCACTGATAAAAGAGAGAGGAACATCGTAGGGATGATACAAATTTCAGTCTCCCTGGCACTCTTGTTCCGTCTTCCCGGTTTTCTCCAGCCAAGGCTCATGCTGAGTCCAGGAAAGCAGAGCCTTGCTGAAGAGCAGCATTCCTCTGTGACTCTGGGCTAGGTTCCTAGGAGACAGGAGGGTGCGCTCGCGGGAGAGGGTGCTGGGGAGACCTGATTCTATTCAGGAGGTCTGATTTAGATAGCCCAGAATGGCGCTCAGGCCCTCTCCACACCCACTGCTTCGGATGCCAGGGCTCTGTGGGCCCCATTTATTTACACTCTTGCAAGGCTTGGCTAGTTTCAAAGAAGAAGTTAATATTTAATGTGTCTTTGGATAGGTGGCCCTGACTATAGGCTGTGCACATTTCTTAGCTTGTTTCCTTTACCCTTAAGTCTCAAAAAAAAAAAAAAAAAAGGTCAAGGGTGAAAAGATACCAAACTCTCACCTTGACTGCTTTGCTTGTTTCTCGGGTTTCTTATCGGGCTTAGAAATGCTTAGAGTTTCGATTGCTGCCCTGATACAGCCCACAAGTTTCAAGGTTATAAATTTGGTAGGCAGAAACAGAACATCGAGGTGAGGCCAGGCCGGGGATGGAGAGTGGTGGAGAAGAACAGACGGTTTCTGCTTACACGGTCTGAGTCAGAACCCTGGGTGTGGAGACAAGGCTGAGTGTTAGCTCGTCCTGAGATTATGTGGCATCCACGGCATCACCTGCAACCGCACTCAGGGCTGTTTCTTTACTTGGGTTCGTTGTCAGGATAAACAAGTGACCTAGAACTACAAAGCTGAACCAGACAAGGCATAGGGTTTAAGGGATGATGCGGTGGACTTCGGGTAGCGGAGTAGCCGATGACCCTGACCTGAGTATGCTGACATCTAGTCAATCTTGAGATGTCGGATGTAAGTGTGAGTCATTCCTACTTGATGTAGGAATCTGGGGAGACCCCCAGTTTTCTCGGCTGTGAAAGGAGGGAAATGCCCCCACATTCTCTTGGAGATCCTATTAGCATATCTGAGATCCTATTAGCATATCGGAGGTCCTATTAGCATATCTGAGAGCACTTTGTCGGGATAGTGTGCAGCCGGTGTGAAGCAGAGCTGTGCGCACGGCACCTCTTCAGTTACTTCTGGTGTAGAAGTAAGAGTGCAGTGGACTTCCCTGGGAGGAACCAGAGGCCAGCAACCCACAGTGCAGCCTGAAGTACGCCCGAGGGACCGAAGGTAGCAATTGTCTCTGAAAGTAAGAGGCCCCACCTCACCCGTTTGGAGAAAATACCACACTAATCGTAGCGAACCACCTTAAAGACTTATTACTCATCAAACGTGGGAAACTGTAGGCAAAAATAGCCCCTAGAATCCACACCGACTCCTTGAAAATAATGTTTTTTTTGTCTTATAGCGTGCCTATTAGGTGCTCACAAATGCTAATCTAAACAAACATTCTCGAAATTCTTCTGAGTCACTTACTCTATGGGAAATAAAATACTATGAAGAGCTTCCAGTGGTGAACTGAAGCCAAAAGGAAGCCTCCATCCAAACAACTCACCCTATAGGCTATTCAGACAGCATTGTGTTTTAATTACGTTAGCTCTTTGACAGTTTCATGCATGTATATAATCTATTCTGGTTGCTCTCTCCCACACCCTTTCCTCCTACCCCATGACCCTTTCCTCTTCTCGAGCCGCCCCGTTCCCACGTTCATGACTTGGGACTTTGTCGTGCAGCCCATTTAGTTTACCCAGGGTCATTCTTGTGACCAGTGGTGGGATCACCAGGGAAAACACTGAATTCACACTCCCCCTTTCCCTGAATGTGTCCCTAGAAAATAGTTCAGCAGTGAGGGGTAGGGCACCCTGAGTGCCTCCTCCGTCCTTGCTTGGCTGTTGGTGGCCTATTCTCGTGCAGACCCAGTGCAGTCTTCAGAAGTTGTGGAGAGGACATGAGTACATGGAAATGCCATGCCTAACACACACGCGCGCGCGCGCACACACACACACACACACACATACGCACACTGCATTCTGCATTTCTGGCTTTCGGCCTTTCTACCCACGCTTCCACAGTATTCCCTGAGCCTTGGTGGGGACAGTATAAATGTCTTATTTAGGACTGAGAACTCAGCTGCTGCCTCCCCTAAGCACTCTTTGCAGACGTATCTCTGGTGTCTCTGCAGACGCCAGCTTTGAGTGGCCTTGCAGAAGGCTGGGAATAGCTTAGTGCATTCTCAGCCCCAACAATCACTAATACTAAATGTATGGCTGAGGTGACTAGACTTAGTCAAAAGTGCCCTTGAGTTTCTGTTTCTTTGGGTTTGGGATGTCAAGGAGCTAACCTGACCTCGAGGAGCTGACCTCAGGGAGAAATCCTAGAGCTACCCCACCCAGTGTTGATTAGCACGGGGGGCTTCTTTGTTGTTCCTTCCCTTCTGGTTCTCTCCTCACCTCCTGAGAGGCTCTGAACCTATGTGTCGGGCTCAGGACCCTACCTTTTCTCTCCCCAGCCTCCTCCTCACCCTCCCATACCCCATTTATGGGTCTCTCCTAAGCAGGGGAGGAGCCTTGTGAGGCCTCGCCTTATCTTTGCCAGAATGACCAGGTTGGAGGACTGATTTACCTAACCGAGCCCAAAGTTGACATTGGCACTGGAACAAATATCAGCAGAGGAATATGTACCCTGGCATCTAAGCCCCAAGTCTCCAGATCTCAAATAAGACATACTGTCCCGGGGCAATTTACCTTCTATTAGAAGACTAGCAGAAATGATTAAAATATGCCTTAGTGTTACAGGCAAAATATGAATTTGAATCATATAAAACTTATTGTTGTTCTAGCTCTCCCCTAACTGTATATTTTGCCCTTACAACTGAATTTTGTTCGTAATTCTTTTAAATTTTCATTTTCTAGAGAAAGAGTTAGTCTTAACCTGCCCTGCTGTGGTGAACTATTTCCCACAGGCAGAAGTGAAAAATCCTTGGGTATTTCAGTAGCAGCAATTCAGATGGTTTTCTGTTTTGTTTTGGTTTTTGCTATTGCTGTTGCCACAATGAACTTGAACTATTTCTCCCCATTGGAGCTGGGATTGAGCAGAGCTACACTGGACATTTTTCCTGTCATTTGATATAGTCTAGGGAACTTCGCTGCAAACGCATAAATGGCAGAACACAAGTGTCACGTGGGGGAAATGGGCCTGCCCCCCACCGCTGCAGGTGCCATGGTCATGTGGCCCAGGGCAGAAAGATGATTTTAGCCTTCTTGACAGAAGTGTCATGTTTATAATATTATTAACAACAGTTGCAGCTGGCATTATTGGGCAAACACTGTTCTATATACATTTTCCCTATTCTCATAATAACTCTGAGAAGCAAATTATTAAGGGCCCTGTTCCTGCTCTCAAGCCTATAACCTTCTGTTTAGACAGAAACATTCTTTCCAAAACTCTTGGTCCCTGTGCTTGGGTTTAATATGGTCTGAGATGGATTCTGTCCAATTTTTATAACAACAACAATAATTATCCTTTTAATTCACTTGCTGATTATCCGCTACCAACAGAGCTGTGTGTGCTAACTGGCCTCCCATTTAATCCTTAAATTAATTATATTTAACAAGTAATTTGCCTAAAATCACGTAACCAATTTTGACTCAACTGGGATTCAAACTCAGAACCTTATAATGTATGTTGGGTTGCATAGTGAAATTACACATTGGGTCCCTTGCTTCATAGAAGAAAAAAAAAAGGCAGCTAAGAGGAACCACCAGAACCTCTTTTCTGACTAGCCTGCATCTCTGCTCCCTGAATCCATCCTTCTGCATGCATTTGAACCGTCTTACGTGTCCCTCCACGTAGACTGGGGGTGGAGTTCCGACGTGACTGCTCCATGGCCCCCTTCCAACTCTGTGCTTGCTTGGTATCTTGCTGCCATAAAACCCCGGGGCCTGAGCAGTGCTTTGCGGAAGCCTCTGCTCACACGTGGCTTTGATTGTTCTCTTTTCAGGCCCGGCTTGGGACATAATCTTCACTTCCATTCACTTCCCCTCTGGGGGCCCCTCTCACCACCCCTGCCTGCGCCTTGCTCCAGGCGATGCCCAAGAAGGAGCTTTGGCCAGCAGGGCCTTGCTCAGAACCTGTGACCCACATCGGCAGCTGTGACCACATGATGAGCACCACCTCCACCCACTCTGGATCTGTACGTACTCTCTCCCTCTTGCAACCTGGCCTGCTCTGCATACCTGTCCCACCCCGCCCTGCCCTGCCCTGCCGCGCCACCCACCATTTCTCCCTGCACCTTCTCCTTCATCTTCTTCGCCAGTGAGTGAATCACTAGATTCTTGCTGCTTCTGAGTCACCTCTGGGTCTATAGAGAACTGGGTGGGAGAGCAAAAGTATCACTACCCAGCCACGCCCATTTTCATTGGCTTAGAGGGATGAGGTGGAGAGAAGGAACAGGCACTTAGGTCACGGTGGACACTGGGTGGCAGATTCCTATGGCACATGGACTCTTTTTTTTTTTTTTTTTGATTTTTCGAGACAGGGTTTCTCCATAGCTTTTGGTTCCTGTCCTGGAACTAGCTCTTGTAGACCAGGCTGGCCTCGAACTCACAGAGATCCGCCTGCCTCTGCCTCCCGAGTGCTGGGATTAAAGGCGTGCGCCACCACTGCCCGGCTCACATGGACTCTTAAATTTTTCTGCAATAAATAACATGGCTTCGGTTTCCCACAAATATATATATATATATATATATATATATATATATATATATATATAATGAGAACAATTGGGAGCCTTTATTAAGCTAAACATATCCAGATTCCTTCCCCAGAAGCCATACGACCTTGGGCATCTCACCACTTTCTCTCCGCTTCAGTCTCCTCTGTTTGGCGTAGTTTGTTTGTGGTCTCCCCGTGTGGCCCTGGCTAGCCTGACATTCACTATTTCAACCAGGCTGGCCTTGAACTCACAGAGAACCACCTGCCTCTGACTCCCAAGTACCGGGATTAAAGGTGTGCACCACCACACGGAGTTAGTCCCCTCAGTTTTAAAATAGGGAAAATATCAACTCCTAATCATAATGGTTCTTGGAGGGAGTAATAAGATATCCTCAATCAGTAATGTGTTTGCTGTATGGCTCTTCCTGGGGAGGCTTGACAGAGCACGGGCAGACCAAAGAGATGGCTCCTAATATGGAGAGTTCCTTACAGAAGCATAGGTGACTCTCAGCATGAGTGACGGCTTAAAACCTACATCCCTGAAGCTCCCTGACCAGGTTGCAGATAGTCTCAGAAAGAAAGAATCTCTCTGTCTCTCTCTCTCTCTCTCTCTCTCTCTCTCTCTCTCTCTCTCTCTCCCTCCCTCCCTCCCTCCCTCCCTCCCTCCCTCTCTCTCTTTCTCCCTCTCCCTCTTTCTCCCCCTCTCTGCATCTATCTATTGCCTACATAACCTTGGGGCGAGGCCATGTGAATCTTGGAGCTTTCTGAGCTCCTGTGCAGTCTGAATTATGTGAACTGTCTGAGTCTCTTAAGCTTTCCCCAAAAGGAGTGTCTGGTGTTAGAGGACAGCTAAGCAACATTAAATAGCATTTCAAAAGCTAGGGCTAGGGTGCTGCCAAACAGTAGACTGATTCTTAGTGTGTGCAAGTCCCGATTCCATCTCTAGTGCCTCATACAATAAGAGAAGAAGAAAAGCTATTCTTGCAGAGTGTATTGGCTCACGTCCAGTCTCAACACTTGGGAAGCTAAGGTAGGGAGACCATATTCTCCAGCAGCCGGTGTATATGGTAAAACTTTTTCTAAATGAAAAGGGTTCATGAAATGTCTCAGGAGATAAAGGCAGAGTTCTATCCTCAGAATCCACATGGCACAAAGAAGAAACTGACTCCTGAGTGTTCCCTTCTGACCGCTATACACTCAGTAGCACACACCTGCCCGTAAACACACACAGTCAAAATAAATGATAAAACTTCTTAAATAATAAAACAAATAAAGCACTTAATTTTTACCTCTATGTAGAAAATACATGGCCCTCTATGAACAGAGATAGAACCATCCAAAATCACAATGCTTACCTGTCTGCAAAGGCATGTAATAAGCTGTTTTTTTCTGGACATGATTTTAAATTCTGGATATTATAGGGTGTGGACGAAGGAGTAAATATGCTTACGTCCCAATGTAAGCATTCCTTTGCTGTCTATCATTGTAGTGAAGCGTCTGAGCTTTATTGTCTTGTGTCCTAAAAAGTAGATGAGAATTTAGACTGCAGCTGGAGACTCAGCTCAGGGGAAGTGTTTACCCTACAAGCATGAGGTCCTGGGTTGGATCTCTGGCACCTCAGAAAACCAACTGAATACCAGGTGGAGAGGGGTGAATCATGAGTTCAAGGCCATCCTCAGCAAGTGCAGGGCCAGCCCAGGCTACATGAGACCCGTCAAAAGGAAAAAAAGAGGAGGGAAGGAGGGAGGAGGAGAGGGAAGGAGAGAGAGAGAGAGAGAGAGAGAGAGAGAGAGAGAGAGAGAGAAACTGGGGTGGTGGCAATGCACACCTTTAATCCTAGCACTTCTGAGGCAGAGATAGGTGGGTCTCTGAGTTCAAGGCCAGCCTGGTGTAAAGAGCAATTTCCAGGATAACCAGGGTTATATGGAAAGCCCCTGTCATGAAAAAGGAAAACAGGGTTATAAAAGGTTTCTAGCAAATGTTAGCATTACAATAGTTGTTGGTTGGTCTGGAGACAGTTGTCCTGGAACTCAGTAGTGTGCCCAGCACACCTGGATGGCTAGTTAATAAGTTTTGATATATGGAAATGGGGCAGAGGTAGCAAAGTACTGGCAGTACATGCAAATTTTCCTTGTGACTTGAGAGGTCGGGGACACAAAGACAGCATCCTGTTTGTGACTGGCAGACACTAGTATAACTAGTCATATCCATTGGATCTATAAAGGAGAAATCCAGAGGGCAGATCGTTAGTCCAGTAAAGAGCTGTTAGGGGGAGTCTCCCTTGTTACACAGGCGCAGTCATCAGACAGCTGACTTAAGGGGCAGGCAAGACTGGGAAGGGAGGTGTTTAACAGCCTCTTCCCCACTCCCCAGGGGATTTCTGGGACTCTCTGGCAACCTTGCCTGGCAACCTTGGTGAGTCTGGACAGTAACGGTACTGAAGTGTCACAGACATTAGGAAGAGGTGTGGAAATGCCAAGAGCAAGCTCAGCCCAAGCGTCCTATGTCCCCATAGCTCCTTTGGATTTTTACCCGCCAGGTAGCAGCCGAGAGGAGGCAAAGTGCTCTGCGAGGTTAAAGGAGTGACGGTGGGTGTTAGCCATATCATTGCCCATACAAATCAGAATTCGATGGGAGACATGCTTGTTGAAATATTAAGATCATGTGGAACTAGAATGAAAACTTGGGGCTACTTCTAAGCTGGGCCACTAAGCACTCTACCTACTCAGGACTAAGTAATAGAAAGCGCCCTTGCCATCTGCCTACCCAGTCTTCAGAACTGAGTCCCAGTGAGCTTTCTCCTTGCCAACCCTCCTCGGTACCTACTGTGGCAGGAGGCAACTTTACTGGAACCAACTGGGGCAAGGTGGCCAGCTTTACAGCCTTCTCCCTCTGCGGCAGGGGGAGTCTCGGGACCCCCACCTCACAGTTCCTTCTCCCAGCAGGGTGACAACAGCTACGACTTCCTGTCTGCTGAAGAGAAGGAGTGTCTGCTCTTCCTGGAGAAGACCATTGGCTCCCTGGAGGCCGAGGCTGACAGTGGACTGTCCACAGACGAGTCAGAGCCAGCCACCAGCCCTCAGAGCTTCAGAACACCACCCCTCACCCAGCAGACTCCCCGGGGTAAGAGACCATCTAGGGAGGCAGCGCTCAGACCAGTGTCTCCTTCTGAACGGTTGACATCTTGTTTGCGCTCTGCTGCTAGCTTCTAGGCAGAAGGAGCCCCGCAGTCTCCCAGCCAGACTAAATTCTTGTCTCCAGACAGGAGGGGGGACCCCTGAGAAGCCAGCTTCTGGTGACTTTCTATGAAGTATCAGAGGCCTGGGAGGGAAAGGGGTTTGACTAGCTCCCTTTCTGTCAGGGAAGAATTCAAAAAGAGATATGATGCCGCACGTAGGGAGGAGTCAGGGCGGCCTAAGCAGCTGGCCCTGGAGAGGATGATTTGGCACAGGGAGCTAATCTAGGTGACCCAAAGAACAAGACCGGGAGATAAGAGAGGAGCGCCCCAGCAGCATGCGGTACCCAGAGGCCCCTGTGAGGAGACAGCAGAAAGACAGCGCCATTCCACTTCAGTAGAGGAGGATGGGATGGCGCACAGGTGTTGGGAATGTGTCCCAAGGTAAACAGAAAACATTGCTACTATGGACAATCCCAACGGTATCGTTATCCATTCCCTAAATAATTATAACTACTTAACGCGGCCTTGGACCCTCCATTTAGACAGAGTAGAAATGGAAACTTCACGTACCCCGAGGCTAATCCACCGAGCCTGGTGGACCTCAAGTGCCTGCCAAGAGTGCTAGGCAAGATAGCATGTCACTCAAGGGTGCCAGGCATGATGCTGTCACAGAACCATCCAGGATCTCACAGAAAGTGAAAGCAGAAGGCCAAAGCCAGTCAAGTTGGCAGCAAGAGCTTCCACTGGGCTCAGTTAACCTGGGCTCCATGAGATAGTGTGAAGACCGTGTCCAAATCTCCCCCTGACTTTGGTACCTGCATAGAAGGTGGGGAGAGCCTGAGGTAAGGCTTTGAAGGCTTTGAAGCAACTAAGAAGCGATATCTTTCAATCCCTATAAAACAATCAATTCCCAGTCAAAAAGAACCTGTTTCTTTTGATCTATTAGTCTACACGACCTCCAGAAAACAGTACTGCCCTGTTAAAAGTCAAACAAAGTCAGACAAACCCTGTTCATTGGGGAAGTGTGTGCTTTCCGCTCTGCTCTGCTCTGCTCGGTAACGGCATTCTCGCTCTGTTGACACGTCTCCTGTTCTTCCCACTCCCCACAGGAAACTCAGAGGAGACAGACTCTCAGCACGGGCCTGCACCAGCGCGAGTATCCCAGTTCTCTGGTCCTCCTGAGTCTCCTAGTCTGGGCCTCAGGTCTGGTTCCTACAGCCTTCCCAGAAACCTCCACCTTGGCAGAAGCCAGAACCTCAGGGAAAGCACCACCCAGACTAATAGCCACGTATCTGAAACATCTGAGGTGTTCTTAGAGCCTGAGAAAGGGCAGACCAGCCAGGACGCTAAGCCCATCCAGCCAAGGGCCCCATCCCAGGACACTGCCCTTGACCTGAACACAGTTCTCATCCCGCCACCGGAGGCTTTTCAAGACAGTAGGCCAAAGCAAAGTGGGGAAGAGAGCCCACCTAAAGAGCCAGGAGAGAAGAGACACACACCACAGGCCCATACTGTGGTCAGCTCCCAGAAGAAAGAGGAAACATCTTCAGAAACTATGTCCCATAAAGCCACTGAGCAAGGTTGGACCGAAGGTTCACAACAACCACAACAGCCCCCTGACAAGTCATCTCAGAACACAAGAGCTGAAGAGGCTCCCCTACCATCGGGGGTCAAGCCAAGTCTCCAACAGGCTCCCCCCACAACCTCAAAGCCCCGTAGGCTGCCTCCTAATATCGTATTGAAGAGCAGTCGAAGCAGTTTCCACAGCCATCCCCAGAACTGGCTGTCAAATCACAGCGAGGCTACAGACTCTGGGCCTGACCCTTCTTCCCTGCAGGAACAAAAGAAAGCCCGCAGAGAAGCTCTGGAAAAGCTAGGGTTGCCCCAGGACCAAGATGATCCCAGCCTACTTATAAATAAGCGTACCACTTCCCTTAAAGTCAAGGCGGCTCGGGCTCAGAGCCCTGCCCAGGCCCAGGCCACGGTTCAGCAAGCATCTCCAGCTCTGGTTCCAGGGGCTGCTTCTGCTGCAAGGAAAGCTTCCCCAGTAAAGGCTGTCACTCCGGTGGCCTCTTCAGGCAAGAGCTGGATTCCTGCCCAGGAAACCCCTCCAGGGAAGGTGGCAGCTGCCAAGTCTATGCCCATTCCTATCCCTAAAGCCTCAAAGGGAAGCAGTTCCCTGACACAGCCCAAGCCTGATCCACGACTGACCCTCCAGGAGAGTAGCATCCCTGGCCTGAGACAGATAAACTTCAAGTCCAATACCCTGGAGCGCTCAGGTGTGGGGCTGAGCAGCTATCTCTCGGCAGCTGAGAAAGACTCCAAATGCCGAACCAGTACATCTCTGGGAAAGAGCCCAGTCTTGGACAAGGTTTCACCTAGTGTCTTGCGTAATTCCCGGCCCCGGCCCGCCTCGTTGGGCATGGGAAAGGACTTTGCAGAAATCAAGGGGGCCAAGTTGGTCGGCCTGGAGCAGAGCCAGCATTCCCAGCAGCTGGCCTTCCAAGGACAGAGCCGTGACAAGCTTCCTCGATCCCCCTGCGTCAGTGTCAAGATATCCCCAAAGGACATTCCCGATGGACACAGGAAGGAGGCCCTGAAGAAGCTGGGACTGCTGAAGGAGTAGCTAGGCCACCTGCCTAGCCAGCACCAAGCTACCAGAAGAGACTGGCTCTACCTAGAGCCTTTGTGGCCTCACAGCTCGGGGCTGCCATCTTCCCTGTCTGAGGTGAAGAAGGAAGAGGCTTGAGTCCAAGCATGTGTTTGTACTCAAAGCAGTTGCGCTATTGAGTACCTGCATAGATCATTCTAAAGATGTGTCTCCTGGGAGTGGGAGGGAGGAGGAGAGAGAGAGAGAAGCCTTACATATCATTGATACTATGTAACACAAGGCATCACTGTTCAGAGCTCTGTTCCTGGTTGAGATTTCACAGGCATAAAGTTCAGCCTGTCCAGAACTGAGCGGAGCAGAGTGGTCAAACAGGAGAAGAGAAGTCCAATGAGACAAAGGAGGTAGAAAACTCAGAAAGATGAACCGCAGCGCACACGTGACTACGGTCACATCAGCTGTGGGATGAGTTTCTGCAGTAATAGAGACTCGCTCATGTCTGCCGTGCCTCTCTCTCAGGGTCCTCTGGAAATGGCCCGAGGCCAAGGGGAGCTGCTCGGGTATCTCTTTCCCCACTGCCTTTCCCTGTCGTTTCTTGCAGTGTGGGCTACATCCCTGTCTCTACATCTCATAGTTCACAGATAGCAGGGGCACTCCCTGGTCTGAGAAAGCCGAGTAATGGCCACACCACACACGCGTCCATTTCTACCTGGAAGAAACCATGTCATGGGCTTGAAGCATATCATAATAAACTGTGCCGTGGCCTGTGTTCTTCCTGCTTTCTGTCTCCCTGGCTGGTTTCAGGGCAGGTCATCACTGAGCTGGAAGCCCAGCCCAGCGGCTTTATAAATACACAGTGGTTCCTGAATTTCTCCCTGCTCTTCAAAAGCCTGCAGGTTTCCTGGGGGCTGGAGAGGTGGACCAGAGTTCAGTTCCCAGCACCCATTCACAACAGCCTATAACTCCAGTTTCAGCTCCAAAGGACCCAGCACCCTCTTCTGGCCTCCAGGGACCCCGGCACTCACACACAGACACTCATGTAACTAAAAAAAATGTATGAGGGTTTTTTTTGTTGTTTGTTTGGTTTTTTTTAGGAAAGTTTTCAGGTTTCCTCAGTCCCAATGATGGAAACCCACACACAGAGAGACTGTTAGAATGGAGGGAAATCTCAGGAAAGCTCCCTCCAGCCTCCCGAGAAAGGAGATTCATTCTGTCATTTAGTAACATGGTTGAAGCTGGACCCCAGGACTTGAAATTCACACATGAACAGCTCACCTGCTGCCGTGCCCTGTCAGCCATGCTGCTCCGTACTGCCTCACTGCCTCCTTAGCCAGGGTTCTTAACCTTGTCTCTCTCAGAGGCTCAGCCTTAGGCCCCTCGGAATTCTAAAGCACCTTCCAAAACACCAGGATGCTGGGGTTTTTTTTCTTTAACATGGGGATATATTGTAGCTTTGTTTGTTTGTTAGTTTTTATCAAGACAGGGTTTCTCTGTGTAGCTTTGAAGCCTGCCCTGGAATTCGCTCTGAAGACCAGGCTAGCCCCAAACTCACAGAGATCCTCCTGCCTCTGCCTCCCACCGCCCAGCTTTGTAGCTCATTCTTAATAATTCGGAGCAATTCTTCGTCCAAGTTTCCCAACACACTGTATATGTCTTAAGTGAAATGTGTAGTCTTGTGACATAAGTGAGCAGGCATGGCCGGACATGACCCTCCTGCCTTCCTCTCGGTAGTTTATCCTGTGATGACGATGAGCCCGTGGAGATGCCCAGAAAGGGGGAGCAGGTAAGTGGCTGTAGCTGGAAGGTGCCCTTTAGTCCGGTCATCTCTTGTCTGTGTCCTTAAGGACCCTTTGCCATCACTGATCAAAACTTCTGAGAGCGATGAGACGGTTAGGATTAAGGGTGACAAATGACTCCACCCTATCATGGTATGTGGGGTGTGGGTGTGGCAGTTTCTGTGTGCGCTCCCTACACACCCCCACATACTCACACACCCAAACGTCTGCTCCCTGGTTCCTAGCTCCAGGTGAAGACCTGATCTCTCAGAACTGGTGAGGGCTCCAACATTGAGCAAGCTCTACCATTAGAAGCTCTCAAAAGGCAGAAGGTCAGTTCTAGGGGAGTGACTTGACAAGCTCTCTCATCCATAGACACAAGTTGGTTCCCTGTTCACTCACTGAATGATTAAGAGAGAGCCATGAGTTATACCTCAGTTGAGACTGACGTTTAATGGGAGTCTAGGAACAACACGAGACTAACCGTGAGCTGGTCAGAAGGTCACCTGTTCCATCTCCATCCGGGAGACAGGGAAGCTGGCCTCATACCAACCAGAGCCACATACAGCCTGCTCCCGCCCCTCTGCATCTTCCCCACAGTGTCAGGCCCATTTCCCCCATCCTCTTAGTGTCAACAACACCTTCCTGTTTTATCTGAAGAGCCATGCTTCCCCATGTGCCTGTCCTTCTGAGGATAGTCTGCCTTAAAGAGCTGAGGAGAGCCCGAAGGAAATGCTTGCTACGCCAGCATGAGGATCTTAGTTCTTTCTCCTTCTCTCCCTCTCTCTCTCTCTCTCTCTCTCTCTCTCTCTCTCTCACACACACACACACACACACAGAGAGAGAGAGAGAGAGAGAGAGAGAGAGAGAAAGAGAATGTTTTTCAAGATGCAAGAATATCAATTCAAACTTGGCCGTCATCATTTTGAAAAGGGCAGAAAGGTCCAGTGAAAACATCCATTTTGCCCCCACCCAGAAGGTGAGGCTCCACCTGATCCAACTGGTCTATCCTCTTGTACCCAGACAGGAAGAACTTCCCGTCATTGTCTTGCACTGGTGGCGTGGATTAAGAGCTGTTCCTCTCTCTCTTTTCAAGAGATTTTGTGTAAGAGATTGGAAAACCTTATGTATAATTTTAAAAGCCAAACCGACTGTTCTATTTTCACTTGGATCTTAGATGTCTGCCATATCCCACCAGAGTCGCTGCTGCTGGGTGCAAGCCATCTTCCGAATATAGAAGTAAGCCTCCTCTAAGCCTGGCACAGTGGGCTCCGTGCCCCCCAGATGTTTGGATAGCTGCCTCCCTGAGTCACAATTCACGTGTTACCCTGGGAACACTATGCTGTGATTCCAGAGAGGCGCAGCAGGCCTACGGTGGAAGTGGAGTTTGGCAGAAGTCATCCTATGACCTGTGGGTGGGTAGTTGTGCAAACACCGGTGTGTGTTTTATGGGAGGAAGGGCAGATTAAAGAGGGGGAGTACGGGCTCTCACTGGTTTGATGAGTCTGACCTGGAAGTGAAGGGTGAAGATACGTGGGTGCAAGAAGGTGTCCCTCTCCCTTCCATGATGGTTGACTGTGTGGGCAGGGGAAGAGCATACAATCAGAATGTGCAGGCTGGTTCTCATAGATCCAGGATGGGCAGGTGAAATCATGTCCATCTTCATCATTCTAGGCAGGATTACAGATGTAATGCTTCTCTGAAGATTCTGCCTTTGAGTAACTATGGGGCACATAAACACATGTTCAAATTTAATATTCATCTTAAAACAATCGAGCAATCTGAGGGTGTCACTTTGGAACCTTATCGTTTTCATAAGTGAAATGGGAGTAGTACTACCAGCTGTTTAAGACTGTCCGGATAAACAGAGCACAGTCCTGGGCACACTGTAGCAACTCAAAAAATCAGTGTTGTCTTTTAGATAAAAATTCCTCTTCCTCGGGAGAGATACAAGGCTGGAAGCCAAGTGCTCTGGAAACTAAATTCTGCAAGTGACTTGCAACATATGAAGTCCAAAGTAGTCCAATCTTCTTCGGCTCACCCTCTGGGTGACACAACTGTGCCCACATTTTGTTTCCTGAAGTTGCAAAAGGAAAAGATCCGCATGAATCTGATGTTCATGTCTTGTCAAGACTGAGCCTGATGCTTCCTGCTTCTGAACCCTCAAAACGCTTCCTCGCTTGCCAATCTTAGACTGTCTGTGACCAGACTGTCAGCTTCTTCGTGTTCCTGCTAACTTAAGCACCAGTAAGGAAGTGTGCCCAAATCAAGAGATGGAAGCTAAAAACGTTTCCAGATTCCTGGAACACTTCCTAAAACTAAGATTAGCATCTCTCTGGCACGAATCAACTGTTCGTTTGGAAGAGAGAAGGGGTGCAATTGATGAGCTCTTTCGCCCTTTCTGCTGTCGGGATCCTGTGGATGACAGGAGCCGCCGTCGCCGTGACAGTCGCCACTGGCACTGAGCACACGCAGGAGTTAAAGACAGCGTTCTAGACTGTCATCCTCTTGCCTGTTGCTGAGCGGGATCTTCATCCATGTTGACCTCATCTGCAAAGGATACAGAGCTCAAAACAATGTGAAATGTGATGGTATCTCGGGAAAGTCCTGGAGCAGGGAATTTCTGTCTTCCTCATACATGGGCCAGGAGAAGCAGACTAGGTCCATTACAGCACTGAAATATGTCTGCTTCTCTGCATCAGCCATCTGCTTCCGGTCCCGCTGCTCTAGATTTCACTGTGAGAGAGGGACGCCTGAGAAAACACACACAGATTTGTACATGGGTACAAGAGCAAACTAAAAACGGATATAATTGATTGCCTACAGAGATCATGCAGAGAAATCATGGAAATAAGGCAGAGTGGGCACGGAGAGAAGGGAATTCACTGGCCTGCCTTTTTACATAGTTCAAACTTGAAAGCCTTGGTATATTTCACACGGCCATCAGATAACAAACAAGCAAGCATATCAACACTCTTAGTGTGGACAGAGGAGAAGTGGAATCCAAAATGGACAACCAATAGAAGACACTGATGTTACTCTGCTAGGAATTGTATCAAGTGGCAGGGACAAGAACGGAAACTAAAGTCGGAAGCTGACCTGAAGAGATGGCTCAGTGGGTAAGAGCACTCGCTCTGCAAGCACAAGGATCTGAGTTCAAATCCCCAGCACCTGAATTAAAAAGCCAGTGTCTATAATCCATAGCACTGGGAGTTGCAGAAACAGGTGCATCCTGAGAGCCTGCTGGCCAGCCAGCCAGCTTCCAATTCAGGAAGAGACCCTGACTCAAGGCAATAAGGTGGAAAGCACCACTTTATTGTACCCCATACATGAGCACACACAAGCTTGAGCATGCATACACATGTGCACACGCACACATGAGTATACACACGAGCATAAACAAGAGTAAACACACACAGGAGTGTAAACACATATACACTATATTTTGGCTATGCTTTTTTTCCCCCCAAAAAGACAGAAACTATTTCATAAATATGTGTCTCACATTTATGGGTTATAATTCTTTTTTTAAAGACTTTTAGAAGGAATTTTAATTTGTTTTTTATTTTTTATATGCATTGGTTTTTGACATTGGTGTCAGGTCCCCTGGAACTGGAGTTACAGACAATCGTGAGCTGTCATGTGGGTGCTGAGAATTGAACCTGGGTCCTCTAGAAAAACAGTCAGTGCTCTTAACTGCTAAGCCATCTCTCCAGTCCCTATGGGTTATAATTCTTAAAGTACTTTCTGTGCATTTCAGGAGTGAGTAAGTGACTGTGTTATGAATAAAGAAGCTAAATTTATTTCTGCTGGGGAAGGGAGCTAGAGATTACTAAATGGAGACTCAGATAAACCCTGTGAGCTGGTGTGGAATTGGAGGCATTATTAACGCACGAATAGGTGGGAGACAGACAGACAGACAGACACATGATAGATAATTATAGACAGAGACGTGTGTATGTTTGTGTTTGAACATCTTTCCTAGCTCTCTTCCCTGAAATAACAAAAAAGATTTCCCCTGGAGCTGTGAGCACATCTAACACCCAAACCTTAATTTCTCAAAACCATTTCTACCAGAGGAAGTGACAAGTCTTTGGAGAGTTCTCCACCGGTGCAGGGAGAAGACAAAATGAGCTTTAAATGACTTATACTACCAGAAAGGAAAGAAATACTCAAAGAGGGACGCTGGCATGTTGGAAGAATGGAAGGGCCACGGAAAGGTCTCTTGGTTAAACATGAAAGAAGTTGAGCAGCAAATAAATGGAGCTTGTGGATTGTACTACCTGGGATAAAAATAAAGACCAGTGATTCCATATTGATATAAAAAAAAACTTTATAAATAATTCAATTCTGGAAAAGAGACATGCAACAATTCTGATAAATAAAAGCAGGAAGATTGACAGCAACAAAAGAGGCCCAATTTAGAAACTATTGCAGTGGCATAGATGCTTGTTGTCGGATGCTGAGACTCAGAGCGGAAAGTATAGTGAGATATTGGCATGATCTCGGGTGTGCTTCTACAAAACAAGAAAAACAAAATTCTAGCCAGGCATTGGTGCACACCTTAAATCCTCGCACCTTAGAGGCAGAGACAGGCAAAGTTCTGTGAGTGTGACGTCAGCCTGATCTGCCTATCAAGTCACAGGGCAGCCAGAGCTACCTAGTGAAACCGTGTCTCAGAAACAACAAAATTATGAAGAAAAATAGTATCTTTGCAAAGATATGCTTAGCAAATGAGTCTAATTCAATGATCATCAAAAGTTATTATTTTTTTGTGTCATTCCTGCCAAAAAATTTTCACAACTTGACTTTAGCATGAGAAAACATCAAACAAATACAAACTTGGAGACATTCTGCAAAAGCATTGGCCAGTATTCATCAAAAAATGCCGTGGCCTTGAGAAATAAAGCCTCAGGGAGGAGACAAAAGAGACACACTTGAATGCAATAGGTGATCGCGGATTGGATTCTGCTCCAGAAAAGGACACGCTGATTTAGCAACAGGGCCTTGGAAAATGATGGCTTTTAGGAAAGCTGGGTGAAGACTATGTGAGAATTCACGCCATATTTGCAAGTTTTGTATATTATGATAAGTGTTTTGCAACTTTTGTAAATAACATTATTGCAAAATAGTTTTAAATTTTCAGAAGAGAAAGCTGAAATAGTCATGACCTGATTTCCTCACTACTCTTAGGGCACAAACCAAATTATTTTCTTTTTCTTTTTTTTTTCGATTTTCGAGACAGGGTTTCTCCGTAGCTTTTGGTTCCTATCCTGGAACTAGCTCTTGTAGACCAGGCTGGCCTCAAACTCACAGAGATCCGCCTGCCTCTGCCTCCCGAGTGCTGGGATTAAAGGCGTGCGCCACCACCGCCTGGCAACCAAAATATTTTCTAAATTATATCTATTTATTTATTTGTGTTATACATGGAAACAAGAGGATATACATGGAAATAGGAGGACACCCTAGGGATTAAATCTGGGTCATCAGACTTGGCAGCAAGAATCCTAACGTTCTGAGACATCTCACTGACCCTAGATCAGACCTCGAACACAGACTCCACACTGTCCAAATTCCTGAGTAGACAGTCCCAGCCCATCCCTGTAACCTGCCTTTCTCCTTCTGAGTTGTAACCAGTACCTAGCTCATGGAATGCTCCTTGCTCTGTGTTGCTCACTGTATGCCTCCTCCAAAAGCATTTGCTCATAACTATTTTAATGATGTCAGTGCCTGTGTTAGACAGAGCTCCACAGGATGGGCAAGCAATGCCATACAACATACCTTCCATGTTGATCAGTATGAAATAGATCTTCAGTGACATCTCTTGAACAGCACATGACTAAATAGGGTGCTACAAACCCCATCATTCCTAAAATTCAAACAAAACATAGGGCACTTTCGATTCTCCAAGTCACAGGGACATCTTTTTTTACTTTTGTTTATTTGGGACAGAGTCTCACTCTGTAGCCCAGGCTGGCCTTAAACTTGCAATACTCTTACATCGGCCTTTTTACTGGGATTCCAGGTGTGTGCTACCATGCCTGGTTCATTCCTGTTTTTTCTTTTGTAATGATACACCCAATTCACACTGGGACTTGTCATGTGGGAGGTAACCAGGTGGTCCCAGTGGTCATCTTGGAAGTCGGTCTTGGTATGCAAATGTGTAGGCATTGTCTCAACCTAGGGCCTTGAGTTGTTGGGGAAAGTCCTAACCAATAATGTTAACAGCAACTTTGTAGGCCCATGCTTAGAGCTGTGGGAGGCAGCAGGGTGCAGTTAGAGTGGACAAAGTTGTATCTTGAGCCTTCTAATGAGAAGGCCCACATGCTGAAGCATTAGCTCCCAGCCTGATGCCATCAGGAAGATGTGAGCACCTGAGTGGGTAGCGCTTAGTGGAAGGGGTTGAACCCACTGGGAGGCTGCCCTGGAAGTTGGCTGTGGGACTCAAGCCCCGTTCTTGCTTTGCCATTTTGCTCCCTGGTCACAGGAGGGGCAGTTTTGATCCACTGCATGCTCCATCCATCCAGTCCCTCATCAAAAGCCTGAGGAAAAAAACAACTCAATTGCTGGAGTCTTTAAAACTGTTATCTAGGGGGAAAAAAACCTTTTCTCTTTATAAATTGACTCTTCCAGTTATCTGTTACAGCAACAAATCTGAATATTATTGTCATTTTGTAGACTAGGAAACTAAAAAATAAAGAAGTTAAGAGACTTATTTCTCCCCAACCAAGTGGCAACTAATGAGCTACTTGGCCTTGAGCACTGTCTTTTCAATAACCCCCTTAAAATTGTGTCTTTTCCATCATCTTCTCAACAAGAAACATCGTCCAACTCAATGTGGGTGGTTGGGTAGGAAAGGCCTCTTGAAAGCTGCTCCTGTGGTCACTTGGCTCTGATGATCTGTAACATCACGATAGGAGTGCCCATTTGACAGTGTCTGGCAATGCCCCCTCCATTCTCCAGCTTAGCTGATGAGACTAGATCAGAACTTGGCCAGCTCAGGAGGGGTGGATACCACCTGAGAGTGTTCCTCGGTTGTATGGGCGTCCTGGACCTATTGCCCTCTGGATCCAGTTCATGAGGCTTGGGGCTAGTTCAGAAAGAAGAAGACTCCTAACCTCTCACTGTCCCTGTCTTCCAGCTGGAACTATCTAGTCGTGAGCCCTCAAAGAACTCATGAAAGCCTACAGAGACAGTCTAGGAGGAGGGTCAGCGCGAGCATTCTACCCACTGATACACGATGTCCACAGACGTCCAAATTGGTGCTTAATTAAACCAGTGAAGATGGACGGGGTGGAGTTAGCAATTCTAAGCGTGTTTACAATGTTAACTAGCCTCTCAGAGAATGATGGGCTAAACCGGCGGTGGTGCATGCCTTTAATCCCAGCGCTCGGAGGCAGAGACAGGAGGACCAAGGCCAGATTGGTCTACAGAGCGAGTTCCAGGACAGGATCCATAGAGAACCAGCACTCAGAGGCAGAGACAGGAGGATCTCAAGTTCAATGTCAGCCTGGTCTACAGAGTTCCAGAATAAGCTCCAAAACTACAGAGAAGCCTTGTCTCGAAAAAACAAACAAACCAAAAAAAAAAAAAAAAACTTCACAGGAAGTCAAACCTTGAACAGGCTTTTCTAGACCCTGACCTAAGGCTTACTGAAATTCCCTGCCCCCATGTTGAACTTCAGCCCCTTCTCCCTCTCTGTCATTGCCTAACTCAGTCACCCACTATCACCCGCCTCCTGGCATCCTGATAACCAGGCCGAGGCAGTTCCTAAAAGATAAGACGGCCTTGTCTGGACAGACAACCCCTGGAGGGGGAGCGTGGGGACTGGCACGTACCTCCAATGGAGCTGTCAACTTCCCACCCCCTCCCCATATAATCTCTGGCTGCCCCCTTTCCTTCCACAGATGCCCTCACTGTTTGAAATAAACACTCCCACCTGCTGAGTCACCCTTGGCCTCTGAAATCTAACATTCTGTATGCGTCTTTCATTTTCTGTATGTGTCTTTCATTTTGACATAATCACCGCTGTGCTTAGTCTCCTTCGCATGGAAAAACTGACAGTGGTCAGACTGGATGTGGTGTGTACATCTATAAGTCCAGTCTCTTAAGAAGCTGAGGCAAGAGGATCACAAGTTCAAGGCCTTTCTGTGCTACGGAGTGAGTGCAAGGTCAATCTGAGTGACTTAGTGAGACTCTATCTCAAAACAAAAAGTTAAAGCCCAGCAATGGTAGCGCACACCTTTAATCCCAGCACCCAGGAGGCAGAGGCAGGCAGATCTCTGTGAGTTCAGGGCCAACCTGGTCTTCAGAAAGAGGTTCAGGACAGGACACCAGGGCTACATAGTGAAACCCTACCTCAAAAAAAAAAAACAAATAAATACAATTATTTTTTAAGTTAAAAAAGATTGAAGATGAGGCTCAGTGGCAATGTACTTGCCTGCCATGTGTGAGGCCCTGGGTCAGTGGCAATGTACTTGCCTGCCATGTGTGAGGCCCTGGGTTAGTAGCACACACACACACACACACACACACACACACACACACACACACATCAATCAAATCAAGCAAAAGAAAAAAATTTAAAATCTTCCTTAGCTTCACATTCTCAAAAGCATGATTATGCTTTAGAACACTAGATCTTCCCTCAATGACAGAAACACACTGCACCTGTTCTGCCCAGGTGAGTACCCACTGTCTACACAGAACTACAAAGACCTAGAAGGTGCTGGTTCACTTTGCTAGGGCCCAAACTTTTAACTTTGCTTCATTTTAACTAATCGAAACTAAAGCTGTTGAGATTTACTTGTGTGTGTGTGTGTGTGTGTGTGTGTGTGTGCACATGAGCGCAGGTGCCCACAAAAGGCAGAAAAGGGCATCAGAGCCCCTAAATCTGGAGTTGCACATGGTTGACCCCTGATAAGGGTTCTGGGCCCTGCACCAGTGTCCTCTGCAAGAGCAAACAGTGTTCTTACCCCCAGCACCTAAAGCAGAGCTTCCATGTGCCTGTGGTGTGTACGATCCTGAGTCTGGTCAGTCTGCTGTGCTCTGCCTGAAAATACTTGGTGAGCACCACTTATTCACCCCTCTTAAGACTGACATTTGTACCCTAAGAGCCCCAAACTGAATTTATGGGTCACTAATGGTGCCCACTCTGGCAGATTCAGCAGACCTCCTGGGCTCTGTTGTGCTTTGGGTTTATTGTTTGTCTTTTCTCTCAGTAGTCTTTGGCAGAATTGGCAAACTCCTTGCCGGCTTGTCCTCTTGGACTCCAGAAAGATGTGCCCACATGTTCTCCAGTAAGTACATCAAGTTGGCGCCAGCTCTGGGGCTCTGTCCCCAGCACTCTTTCTGTGGGAGTTTTCTTTCTCTGCATGCATATACATACATATACACACACACACACACACACACACACACACACATTGAGTCTTTGGGAATTTCACATCCTGCACCCCAATTCCACTCACCTTCTATTCCCCCTATATCTGATACTCAACCTTGCAGCATCCTCCCAAAAGAAAAAAAATAAGATTAAAAAAAAACAAAAAACAAACAAACCCAAAAGAAAAACCCTCTTCATTCTTTTGTCGTTCCCACCTCTCCAACACCTCTTCATTTATCCTGGTGGCATTGGGAGCCCCAGTGTGTCCCTAGTGTCCCCTTTTGTTCAGTTAGCCTTACCTGCAAATGTTCATTGCAATGAGTCATTGGTCTGGTTCAAGGTCTCTGATTTCTGGTTCACCTTCATCACTGGGTCCTCACCAAAACCCCTCAGATGTACCAAGGCCGCCCGGGGTCATGGAGATCCTGTAGGCAACATTCTACAGGACCAGTCCTTTCACAGGCTCCAGAAGGATACACATGGGGTAGATATTAGGGTGGGCCAACCCAGGGCCCTGGATGTAGGCCTCTGTGGAAGTTGAGCTGGTCAGTCTGAGAAACTGGGGCAGCCCACTCAGGCAAGGGGTAGAGCCAGCTCTTCTACACTCATGTCATCAAAGCCAGTTCTTCCATACCTGTGGGGAGGGATATGGCCAGCTCTCCCATGAAGGTCAGGAGTGCCCAGTGAGGGCCAGGACCAGCAAAGGGTAGGACCAGCTCAGCATGGCCCACTGATTTAATCATATATGGTTCCCATGGCCCCCTGTGGTAACATGGGCCATAGACATCAACACAGACCCTGGTTTCAGTAGGACCACGGACCCAAACATGGCCCTCAGTTACAGTGCTGGCCCTGATATAACCATGGCACTGGGTAGCAGCCCAGGCTACTCAGATCTGTATAGTCCCTACTGCCGCATGGCCCTTGGGCACCAATATGGTCTCAGGTGACTGACCAGACATCAGGCATCTACATGGCCATCAAACGTCAATTCAGACCCTGGCTGCTGTACGGCTACAGACCCAGACATGGCCCTCAGCTTAGCTCAGGCCTGGACAACACCATGGCCCTGGGTTGCAACACAGGCCACTCAGATCTGTATGGCCCCAGCAGCATGGTCCTCAGACGCCAACAAGGTAGCAGGTCTCTGTCCAGACCCTGGGTTTCCAGGCAACATGGGCCATGGACATTAACACAGACCCAGACTGCGACAGAACCTTGGACCCAGACATGGTCTTTGGCAGCAGCCTGGATCCATGGTTATTCTGGCCCCAGGTGGCTGAGCAGGCCCCTCAGGATCCGGATCAGTATCCATAGTTACAGCGTGGCTCTTGGACACCAGCATGGCCCCAGGTGGTCGGCCAGACCCCAGACATCCCCACAGCCTTTGATGGTAACAGGAGCCTAGGACATCAACTCACATTCTGACTGCAATAGAACCTTGGACCCAGACATGACTCTTGGCAGTAGCCCAGGCCTGGATGTCACCATGGCCCTGGGTGACAGGCAGGCCTCCCACATCAGCCTACTCCTCATCCCTTCCCTTTCTCCATGCTGCCTCTTTCTACAGCACAAGAAACATTCCCCTTCTCTTTCTCTCCCATTTCTCCAGCACACATTAGCTCATCATAATGGCATCCACCCACCCCAGACTGCAAGAAGCCGGGCAGGCCTGTGGATGTCCTCCTGCCTGCCCATGCCTTGAGAACCCAAGCTATCTTGTGGGTGGCTTCCAACAGCCTGAGCAGAACAGCATCTCCCTGTCTTTTTTATAGCTAGCTCATTATGGCTCTTCAAGTTTCTGGTTAAATTTCAAACCTCCAGAAGCAAAACCAAAAGTCTTTGCTGGGTGTTGAATCTGGTGGCAGCGTCGGCCTTTGCTTTCACCGT
Organism: Microtus pennsylvanicus; assembly: GCF_037038515.1. Classification (NCBI taxonomy): domain Eukaryota; kingdom Metazoa; phylum Chordata; class Mammalia; order Rodentia; family Cricetidae; genus Microtus; species Microtus pennsylvanicus. Next base: position 25,887,532 of record NC_134588.1, read on the forward strand.
ATCAGCCTCTGCTTCTCTACGGGGCTCACCACAATCTTATCTCTCCTTATTTATCGATTTGGTTGTCTTATTTACTTCCTCTTTCTACAAACCAAACATAAATACTCTGAAAACAAAGGCTTTGTACACCTTGCAGAAGAATTCTTGGCATGTAACCTGTCTTCAGCAAGTGTTTGTCTGATGGTTAGATGAAACTGTGCTCTACGACAGTCTAAACAGGCTGTGGCCAACAATGGAAATGCTACAGACACACGCGATACAACTAAAACATTTCCGCTGGGGGGTGGAAATTAAGGAATAAGTAATGGCACTTGGGAGGCAGAGGCAGGCTGATCTCTAGGAGTTTGAGGCCAGCCTGGTCTACAAGAGCTAGTTCCAGGACAGGCACCAAAGCTACAGAGAAACCCTGTCTCGAAAAACCAAAAAAAAAAAAAGAAAAAGAAAAAGAAATAAGTAATGATCTCAGACAAACAGTTTCAGTGGAGAAGATTAGTTTGTTTTGTTTTGTTTTTGTTTTTATAGAGCTTTATATTATTCTGTGCTCCCCTCCTGTTCTACCCTCTCCCATGATCCCCATGCTCATAATTTACTCAGGAGATCTTGTCTTTTTCTACTTCCCATGTAGATTAGATCCATGTATGTCTCTTTTAGGGTACTCTTTGTTGTCTAGGTTCTCTGGGATTGTGAACTGTACGCTGGCCTTTCTTTGCCGTATGTCTAAAAGCCACTCATGAGTGAGTACATATTAAATTTGTCTTTCTGGGTCTGGGTTACCTCACTCAATATGGTGTTTTCTGGATCCATCCATTTGCCTGAAAATTTCAAGATCTCATCATTTTTTTCCACTGTGTAGTACTCCATTGTGTACCACATTTTCCTTATCCATTCTTCTGTCGAGGGGCATTTAGGTTGTTTCCAGGTCCTGGCTATGACAAATAATACTGCTATGTACACAGTTGAGCACATGTTCTTGTGGCACAATTGAGCATCCTTTGGTTATATACCCAAAAGTGGTATTACTGGGTCTTGATGAAGGTTGTCTCCTAATTTTCTAAAAAATTACCACACTGATATCCAAAGGGCCTGTACCAGCTTGCACTCCCACCAGCAATGCAGGGATGTTCCCTTTACCCCACAAACTCTCCAGCATAAGTTGTCATCAGTGTTTTTGATCTTGGCTCTTCTGGTATAAGAAGGAATCTCAGATTTGTTTTGATTTGCATTTTTCTGATGGCTAAGAATGTTGAGCATTTCCTCAAGTGTCTTTCAACCATTCTAGATTCATCTGTTGAGAGTTCTCTGTTTAAGTCTGCACCCCATTTTTTGTTTGTTTTTTGTTTGTTTTTGGATTATTTGTTCTTTTGATGACCAATTTCTTGACTTCTTTGTATATTTTGGAGATCAGACACCTGTCTGATCTGGGGTTAGTGAAGATCTTTCCCTATTCTGTAGGCTGCTGTTTTGTCTTTTTTACTGTGTCCTTTGCTTTACAGAAGCTTCTCAGTTTCAGAAGGTCCCATTTATTATTTCTCTAAGAGTCTGTGCTACTAGAGTTATATTTAGAAAGTGGTCTCCTGGGCCAATGCTTTCAAGTGTACTTCCCACTTTATCTTCTATGAGGTTCAGTGTGGTTGGTTTTATGTTGAGGTTTTTCATCCATTTGGACTTGAGTTTTGTGCATGGTGATAGATATGGATCTATTTTCATTCTTCTACATGTTTATATCCAGTTATGCCAGCACTATTTGTTGAATATGCTTTTTTTCCCCATATGACATTTTTTGCTTCTTTGTGAAAGATCAGGTGATCGTAGGTTTATGGATTGATGTCCAGGTCTTTGATTCATTTCCATTGGTCCTCCTGTCTGTCTTTATGCCAACAGGCTGTTTTCAGTACTGTAGCTCTATAGTAGAGTTTGAAGACAGGGATTATGATGCCTCCAGTATATCCTTTATTGTACAGGATTGTTTTGGCTATCTTGGGTTTTTTGCTTTTCCATATGAAGTTGAGTATTGTTCTTTTGACGTCTATGAAGAACTTGGCTGGAATTTTCATGGGCCTTGCATTGAATCTGTAGATTGTTTTTGGTAGGATTTCTATTTTTATTATGTTAATTCTACCTACCCAAGAGTATGGGAGGTCTTTCTATTTTCTGGTCTCTTCTTCAATTTCTTTCTTCAAAGATTTTAAGTTCTTGTCATACAGGTCTTCCACTTGTTTGGTTATAGTTACTCTGAGATATTTTATGCTATTAGTGGCTATTGTAAAGGGTGATGCTTCTCTGATTTCTTTCTCAGCCCATTTATTATCTGTGTACAAGAGGGCTACTGTTGTTTTTTGTTTTTTTTTTTTTTTGAGTTAATCTTGTATCCTGCTACATTACTGAAGGTGTTTTTAAGTTGTAGAAATTCCTTGGTAGAATTTTTGGAATCACTTATGTAAACTATCATATCATCAGCAAATAGTGAGAGTTTGATTTCTTTTCCAATTTGTATCCCCTTGTCTCCTTTTGTTGTCTTATTGCTCTAGCTAGAACCACAAGAACTATATTGAATAGATATGGAGAGAGTGGACTACCTTGCATTGTTCCTGATTTCAGTGGGATCGCTGGGAGTTTCTCTCCATTTGGTTTCATGGTGGCTGTTGACTTGCTGTATATTGCCTTTATTTTGTTTATTTTGTGTCCTTTGGATTGGTTTGGTTTTTTGAGGCCAGGTGTTGCTGTGTAGCCCAGGTAAGTCTAGAGTTCACAGTCCTCTCCACCTTGGTTCCCAAGCACTCGCGTGGCACTTGGGCTTCACCAGTCCCAGCTCAGTGGAGAGGTGAGCATGGGCAATTAATTTAAGTGTGTTGTGAAATCAGTGAGCATAGCATTAAGTTCCGTTAGAAAGAGAGGGAGAAAGCCAGGGAAATGGACAATTGTTAACCAAGGGTCTAGGAAGCTTTTTATCCTTCACTTTAAGAAAACAGACTTGATTTTGATCATGTACTAGAAGCAAAGAGTCAGTAAAAGGAAAAAAAATAAAGAATATGGGGGAAACCATGATGAGAAGGAGGCTTTTGAATGAAAGCAGAGGAAACATAATCTAGTAAACAAGAATGAGTTCTTGGGAAAGGTCAGCACCTTCTCCAGGTCTGGAAGAAAGAGCCCATGGACAGACTTGAAAGAAAAAGGAACATGGTTAGGAAAGAGTAGGGATTGAAAGCAACTTCCTTCTAACAGATTGCTTTTTTCTTTTCAATGTGAAAGGCCCTGTGTGACCTACTGAAAGTGAGGACACTGGGGACAAAGTGAAGGCCTTGTTGAGAAGTCAGGTGTGATGACAGATCTGTCAGCTAATCTACTCTGAAGGTTGAGACGGGAGGATCATGAGTTCAAGTCCCACCTGGGCTACAAAATGAATTTAACATGAGTTTGGGCAACTTAGTGAGACCTTGTCTCAAAATAAATAAGTAAACAAACAGATAGAAAGAAAGAAAGGAGAAAAAGAGAGAGAGAGAGGGAGAGAGAGAGAGAGAGAGAGAGAGAGAGAGAGAGAGAGGGAGGGAGGGAGGGGGAGGGATGCTCAGTGGTAGAGTACTTGCTTAGCATGTGCAAGGCCTTAGGTTTAATTCTTGGTAACACAGAATCCACATATATTCACACACACACACACACACACACACACACACACACACACACACACACACTGAGAGAGATAGAGATAGAGAGAGATGCCTCAGTAGATAGCCTCTTGCTGCCAAGCCAGAGTTCTATCCCCAGGGCTCACAAGGAAGAGCCAGCCCCCATGAGCTGTCCCTCTGACCGTCTCTGACTCAACTTAATAACAATTTATAAATTAAGCATAATATAAAGAGCTTGATAAGAGAGGAGGCTTAGAAGAGTCATGGTGAACAGGACGAAAAATACTTAGTTTGGAACAATGACAAAAAACAAGAGCATGGAGACAGTAAGGGGGGGGTGGCTTTTGCAATCATTTCCCTGTAGAGGTAGCTAGCTGTGTGTCTCTCTCAGCTGCTCTGAAGGAGGCCCCTCACTCACCGACCCACAGTTACCACAGCAAATCATCACAAGATAAGTGCTCGAAACAACCATCAGATTTTCTACATCCTTAAGTGAAATTTCTGCTTTCTTTGTGTCCTTCCAGAGTGTGTAAGCTCCTCTGGCCTCCTGTCCATGCTTAAAGAAAAGGTGTGTGAAAACAGTGTGCGCACTTGAAAAGCAGTCAGGCGTGGTATAGGGTTTACATGGTCAAGACCTACTTCAGAAATGGCCCAGAATGTGGCGCACACTCCCCCACTCCCTTTGTCATCTCAGATGCGGGAAGCTGGGAAGCTTCCTGGGCAGAAGGTAAAAGGGGCTGTACCGCACACTGAAGCTGGACTGTAGTTTCATGTCTAGTGACAATCGATCTGAGCAGGAGTCTGCTATGGAGTCCTTTGGGTGACACAGGGTGGTGGTCCTGCCTGGTAGAACCAACGTTACTCTAGGTCCCATAGGCTGAGTGTAAACATTTCTCACCCAGGAGTTCAATTCTCAAACAGGAGAACCAAGGATTACAGAGAGGAAGGCGGGCAACTGACTAGGCTCAGAACTTTCTCCTACTCTTTATAGCAGGCGCCAGCCTTACAGCCTGGAGGACCCCTGCTGAGCGCACTACAGTGGAGGCAGACTTGTTGAAGGGCTGGCCACTGCACTACAAAAGCTACACATCGCTTGCAGTCTCCAGAGAGAGCCTTGGGGTTAGCTCTTCTGTTGCTCCTTTCTTGTCCTGGCTTAATCTGTCCTCCACACAGATCGTTCGAACGCTGTCCTTGGGGAAGGTGTGGCAAGAATTAGCACACAGCAAACATTTGAAGAACTGGGTGTACTGCATTCTGGTTACAAGGGCAAAGACGGGAGGTCCCGGGTGAAGTTTGGCCATTAAAGAGCATTCTGCTGTGGGACAGCAAGTCCCAGTGGGCGCTCACCTGCTGGGTGAAGCCTAGAGGACAGGAGGGGCTGATAGGAGGAAAGTGAGCAATCACACATGATACTGAAGTCCACTTTGAAGGGAAAAGTCCTCGACCTGAAGGGTAAAAGGAAAATAGAACGCGCTTCACTTTAGGAAAAAGAAAAGTTCTTCAAGCCCTCACCCGTGAACGGATGCATCAAATCACATCAGCCTGTCCCACCTGATAGCCGGATTCCGATAAGGTCTGAGGCCACAAATCAAAGGAGAGGCTCTGATAGGGCTCCTACATCAGAGTCCCAGCAGGGAAGTGACAATGGCCTAACATTCTGCTTGGGCAACAGAGACCCTCTGGGAGGAAGCTCAGCAGACAGACCCTTCCTCTCTATAGATAAGGATTATCCTAAGGCCAACAAAGCCAGGAATGGCGAGCAAAGGGTCCCTGTCCTCTCACAGAATGTGCTCTCTACCACGGGGGCGCTACCTGGACTCTGAACTCTTCCCTGCTCCTGGCAGTCTCTTTGACAAGGCTTCACATTACTCGGAGGTTTTTATCTGGCTCTGCATGAAGAGCAGCTTCAGCCACATGAGGGCAAGGAATGAGTTCGAGCGGGCATCAGCACTGGGAAGGCTATTCCACACACGTTACACTCCGTACACATACCACACCATGCACACACACATTATACCACACCATAGACCACGCACGCACACACACACACCACACACAAACCATTCACCACACATACACTACACAGACCAGACACACATGTATACACACCACACGCACATACACTGTCCTCCCCCACACACATGCACACATACACACACACACACACACACCCCACACACAAACCATTCACCACACATACACTACACAGACCAGACACACATGTATACACACCACACGCACATACACTGTCCCCCCCCCCCACAAACCATTCACCACACATACACTACACAGACCAGACACACATGTATACACACCACACGCACATACACTGTCCTCCCCCACACACATGCACACACACACACCTCCCACACACAAACCATTCACCACACATACACTACACAGACCAGACACACATGTATACACACCACACACACATACACTGTCCTCCCACACACAAACACACCTGCACGAAGGCCTTTCCTAGGTGAGTCCCTGAGCCAGCACTCTGAACAACATTTCCTAGGTGACTGTTATTTAAGCTCACAACCTTCCCGAGCAAAAAGGTAGGAGGGATGCAAGAAGATGGCCGTGATAAATGCAGAATATGGGGTGAGAAGGCCTTCGTGCAGGACTGTAGAGGAAGCAGATCAAGGAATCTGAGAGGGTTCTTGGGCCAGTGGTGCTAGTCCTGCTGAATGTCCTGGTCCCTGAGGGCATGGAGTCCCGGTTCCAAGGCTGACAGCCTCTAGCCTACACACACACACACACACACACACACACACACACACACACCACACAAATGGGGTTATCTAAGAACACGGAAATGTTACTTTCTCGGTCCATTGGTTGTCACCACCAGCTGCTTGCTGCTCCAGCACCTTTTGGTGCACAGTTTTCCTCCTTCCAGGAAACAGAAGTATCAGAAGACGGCCAGAAGCCATCCTGGCAGCTGAGGGAAGAAGAGGATCAGTGAGATACAAACACTGGAGAAGGGAGAAGATGTTTCAGCAACAAGCAAGGATTCTTGGCATTCTTGGGCGAGGAGAGAAGAGGATAAAGAATGGTCTCAAAGGGCCGGATCAGAGGTAGGTGCTGCTTTCAGAACATGTGAAGAAGGCGAGGAAGGCGAGCAGCTTCCTGGCTCCAATCCCAAGGAGCTGTAGGTGAGGAGAGGCCATGGCAAGTTGCTCATGGGAGGATAGAGTCTGATGAAGAGGGGATAGAGTGTGTAGATTGGACTAACTGACATGCCCACCCTAGAGAGAAGATGATGGCTTATTTCCTAAGAGAGGAATGGCCTCATCAAAACCCAAGCATGCCAGCAGCCCACTTTGGCCAGTTTCATGGGTTGCTGACCACCACTAAACCAGTCATGCAGATGCATAGTGGTCCAAGCCCGGTAGGCATATGGAGAGAAAGACCTCAGGCCAGAAAAATGAGCAGCCCACCTTGAGGATACAGCCACTCCATGCCTTGCCTCTGCTATCTTGTTCTCTGGGGATCCCTGCTTTCTGAAATTAGGGTCCAGGCCAGGTGGTAGATGCTCTACTCACATCATCAAATGTTCAGATGAACCAAAGCTGGCATTATTTCAAGAGAATTTTTACAGAAAATTATAACAAATACAAACTTCCCAAGCAAGAAAGTGCAGGATCCATGAAGCAGAAGTCTTCCGAGCCCAGATGCCTCTCCCACATGTCACGGACTGATTTGAGTGTCAGGAGTCCTGGCCATCGTTAACTGGTGATTATTAGTTAATAACTAATTAGAAATGTCACAGTCAGAAGGAGGAGTGGGTGATGACACGCACAGTGCAGAGAGATGGCTCAGCAAGTGTGTTCATCCAATCCCGTCCTCTGCTGCTGAGTCAATCAGGATCGAGCTGCCTGCACCATTCTGCTGTCGGACAGCAGCATCTTTTCCTCTGGCCCAGCTTCTCCTCTGTCATCAAACAAGCCTGGTCAGTCTCCCTGGGGTCTGGGAGACAGGGAAGATGGCATTTCAGATGGATTTTATTCTTCAGATGGGAAAGTGAAAATGGCTCCAGGTTAAGAGACTGATACAAAGACCCAAAGTCATCCATTCAGGCTCAGAGCCCAGTTCAGCACCTGGCACCCAGCCAGGCTCTCCTGCTGCCCTCACTACGTCTACTGGGACTGGGACTTAGCTTTGGAGTCAGCACTCCACGTGGCTCCAAGCTGGACACTCCTTCCATGCGTGACCCTTCATTGTCACTGACCTCATTGGTAATTAGTTCAAGCCGGGCTACCTCAGCCTCCCACGCTGCCTCCAGAGCCAGGCCCCAGAGATAGACACGCCCATCTTAGTTCCAAAGCCTTTCTAGACTCAAAAGCACCACTCTGCTGCTGCTGCTGCTGCTGCTGCAGTCTCCTGCTGTGCACCCCACTGCCCTGCTGTGCACCCCACTGCCCTGCTGCTGCAGTCTCCTGTGGTGCACCCCACTTCCCTGCTGTGCACCCCACTGCCCTGCTGCTGCAGTCTCCTGCTGTGCACCCCACTGCCCTCTGCTGCAGTCTCCTGCTGTGCACCCCACTGCCCTGCTGTGCACCCCACTGCCCTGCTGCTGCAGTCTCCTGCTGTGCACCCCACTGCCCTGCTGCTGCAGTCTCCTGCTGTGCACCCCACTGCCCTGCTGCTGCAGTCTCCTGCTGTGCACCCCACTGCCCTCTGCTGCAGTCTCCTGCTGTGCACCCCACTGCCCTCTGCTGCAGTCTCCTGCTGTGCACCCCACTGCCCTCTGCTGCAGTCTCCTGCTGTGCACCCCACTGCCCTGCTGTGCACCCCACTGCCCTCTGCTGCAGTCTCCCGCTAACTTTGTACCTCGCCCAGTGGACCTTATAACCTAAGGAAAGCTGGCAGGACTTGGATGCAAAACATGAGCATTAGTAGGAATTCCTGTCTAGGAAAATGACTGTGAACAAATTGCTCCACCTCTCTGAACTCCAGTTTCATTTTGTGCTGAACTGGGAGAATATTTTCTTAAAATTTGTCTATTTATTTATGTGCATGGGTGTTTTGCCTGCAAGTATATCTGTGTGAAAGGACCAGATCCTCTGTAACAGGAGTTACAGTCAGCTGTGGGCTGCTGTATGGATGACTGGAACAGGAGTTACAGTCAGCTGTGGGCTGCTGTATGGATGACTGGAACAGGAGTTACAGTCAGCTGTGGGCTGCTGTATGGATGACTGGAACAGGAGTTACAGTCAGCTGTGGGCTGCTGTATGGATGACTGGAACGGGAGTTACAGTCAGCTGTGGGCTGCTGTATGGATGACTGGAACGGGAGTTACAGTCAGCTGTGGGCTGCTGTATGGATGACTGGAACGGGAGTTACAGTCAGCTGTGGGCTGCTGTATGGATGACTGGAACGGGAGTTACAGTCAGCTGTGGGCTGCTGTATGGATGACTGGAACAGGAGTTACAGTCAGCTGTGGGCTGCTGTATGGATGACTGGAACAGGAGTTACAGTCAGCTGTGGGCTTCCTCTGGAAGAGTAGCCAGTGCTCTTAACTGCCATGCCATCTCTCCAGCCCCATCAGGGACAATAGTGCATGACATCCGTTCTTGAGAAGATCGAATGAGGTAACTTTTAGACAGCACCTACAGAGCAGACCACAAATATGCTGCTCTTTCCCTCCATCTTTCCCTCCCTTCTCTGCCATGCCTTCCTTTCCTCCTGTGCTGTTTCTCGCAGTTTACCCTCCCCTAACAGCACTGCTGGACTTTCCCTCCAGAAGTTCTCCTTGTGCCAGCCAGCTCCAGAGGTGGCAAATCTTGAGTGGATCCCCATTGCCAAGTCCAGTGGCCATCTCTGTCTGCCATGCTGGGCCCTCCAGCTTGCCCTGTCCTTCAGACTCCCCCACCTGTTCTTCAGAACACACAAGTGGTGTTCTGTGTGTGTGTACACATGTATCAAATCTTTAAGAATTTCATACTTTGTGTTTTGGCCATAGGTATCCCCTTCCTCTAACTCCTCTCAGAACCACCCCCTTTCCTACCTGCTCAACATGATGGTGAGGGGTTTGTGTGAAACAATTCTGTATCTGTCAATTATGTTTTAAATAAACGTTGGTTGGCAGATAGCCTGGCAGGAAGTATAGGCAGGAAAACCTGACAGGAAGTAGAGGTGGGGCGATGAGAACAGGAGAATTCTGAGAAGAAGGAAGCTCTTTCCACAGTCCTGCCAGACCACCAAAGAAGCAAGATGTGACCTGCCCTGCTGAAAAAGGTACTGAGCCATGTGGCTAACATAGATAAGAATAATGGGTTAATATAAGTTACAAGAGCTAATAAGAAGCCTGAGCTAATGGGCCAATCAGTTTATCATTAATATAGACTCTCTGTGTGATTTTTCTTTGGGACCTAATGACTGTGGGAACCAGGCAGGACAGAAACTCCAACAAACAGGACTTCATGTTACAAGGGGTTCTTCCTGATGACTTAATTCTGCTCCAGATTCAATAATCTCATTCTTGGGGTGCTCTTTCCTATCTCTCTAACCCGAGGCTTCCCTCTTTTCTCTAGAGATCTCTCTGCTCAGAGATTTCCAGTTTCACTTACTGGCCATGTCAACTTTTGTAGCATGATCCATGCCTTCATGTTGTTTATTGTGCTGATATCTTTTTATTATCCACTTTCCCGAAGGGTCCTTGAAGACAAACCACAGCCTCTGATTTTCCTTGATTTCCCTAATGGGAGGACATTGGCGGAGGCATGTTTACTGTCTCTGAGAGCCAGTCTCTCCACCCCAGATCCAGGGTGGCAGCGGATCTGTCACCATTGAGCAATTTGTAACACGCTGCTCACAGACCCCATTTAAATGCTCTGTAGCCAGACCTCCTGAAAGAGTCAGAGCCGTTTGTGTTGGGGACTCTGAATTAGATCTGAACTCACACCTCCAGACCTGAAACCAACCCCTCGCTCTAGCATCTCCTGTGAGCTGGAGAATGTCATACTTCTCAGCTAGAAAGGAACCGTTCAACTTCATCAGAAGAATGCTCTGTCCTTTGAGTAAACATTCACTGAACACATACTATGTACCAAGCCAGTGCTTTCCAAATGTATGAGTTTATCGAGCCTTCAAAATCTCAATGTAAGGAGTGAGTGTGGTACAGATGCAGAAAGAGTGTAAGAGCCAGAGATGGTGGATGACTGCGGCCAGATGCAACAGGGAAGATGCAGCAGCCGTGGGCACGTATACAGGACCTGTACAAGCTAAGCCAGACGAAACCCTAAATAGAGGGGTGGAGGGAGGTGGTTACAAACCCTATCCCTGGCTAAAGAGTTATTGGTCATTAACAGCTGCCCAGAGAGGGAGAGCTAGTTTTTCTTTAAGGGTGTAGTACCTGGCAGGTCAAACACACTTCACTGGGTGGCCACACACTCAGGACTATACAGGCAGCACTAATTGAACTCAATGGCTTAAAAAAAATGATGACATCAAGTTGAGAGGGTAGGGAAAGGGGTGGATCTGGGAGGAGTTAGAGGAGGGTGCTACATATGACCAAAAACCAAAGTATGAAATTCCCAAAGAATGTATACATGTGTACACACGTGTGACAGCTTTGCGCTAGAATGCCGAGCTCTGGCATGAAGTATATGGAAATTAAATTAATTAATTAAGAGTCTATGTGAAGGTATAGCATGTTGGATACAATGTTGGACACATAGAGGTACCTGGTAAGTCTTTGCTGAATCTGAGCCCTGGATTCTCACACACACACACACACACACACACACACACACACACACACACACACACCAAGAGAGAAGCTACAATGAGGAGAACTACAGTGAGCTTTGGTCCCTCGTGAAGCAGTCGCTTTAGCCCACTGTGAGACTGCCACCAAATACAGCAGCTGCCTCATTCACTTACGACAAATACAGAGAAGGCTTAGTGTGGAGCATGGGGCACGCATGTTAAGAACCTAAAGTGGGATACCGTGTGTGGGTAGAGAACTCTGAAAGAAGATGCTGTGGTCATACTGGAATTATGCAGATGGGAACAAAGTGTAGGAAGGAGTCGAGGTGGGAGAACCCCACTAGGCTGTAGCAGTGGAGATAGGAGAGCTTCTCTAGGCCATAGGAGTGGAGGTAGGAGAGCTTCTCTAGACCATAGGAGTGGAGGTAGGAGAGCTTCTCTAGGCTATAGGAGTGGAGGTAGGAGAGCTTCTCTAGGCCATAGGAGTGGAGGTAGGAGAGCTTCTCTAGGCCATAGGAGTGGAGGTAGGAGAGCTTCTCTAGACCATAGGAGTGGAGGTAGGAGAGCTTCTCTAGGCCATAGGAGTGGAGGTAGGAGAGCTTCTCTAGGCTGTGGAGCGGCAGGTGCAAAGGTCTGAGGCAAGGCAATGCAGGGTCCTTGCCAAGAACTTGAGCTGGCTTGCCTAGCAGTCAGAAAACGGAGCAGAGTGCGGCTGCCTGCGGGCCTTGTTGGTCATGCCTAGGATTTGGATATGCTCTACAGTGTGGGATGGTGGTCAGAGAAGTGACACGATCAGACATGAGATTTTAGAAGCTTATTTTGACTAAAGAATAGCCGAAAGAGCAAGGGCAGAGTTGAGAGAAGAGAAGGGGTTGAAAACAGGAGTCTAAACCACGCCCACTAAAGCGTCTGCAGCGTTCATGGGCCTGAGGTGCTCAGAGCAGCTGAGCATCAATCTTCCTGGCACACACTATGCTGCCCCATGTCCTCCTTCCAGTGGGACAGCTACTCGGGGAGCGGTAGAAAAATGTCATGTCCACCCCATTTTGAAGTGTAGGCTAAGTCACTGGTTGAACTGGTTTGAACCTGTCTTCCCACTGTCCCCAGGTTGCAAAGGCCCATCCCACCTAACTCCGAGTGGCCTCACCACATTCCTGTGCCCACATTCACCCTCAGGAGGTTAGGGGCCCACCTCTACCCTCCCTGCCCAGACAGTTGGCAGCAGCCTAGCCACCACTTACATAACGCAGTCCAGGGCATGGTTCCATTCCCCTGTCAGGGCTGGGTGGCTTCCGGAGGAGGGGCTAATAGGTAGGTCTCAGTTCCAGATGTGGAAATAAAAAGCAGTTTCCAGTTCTACTGGCCCGTACATCACGACCCTTGAGCATGTCCACAGCACGGACACCCAGAGTCAGATGAGTCCCCAACACTCAGTGGTCAGGGTTTTCTTCCAGCGAGGAACTGTAATGACTCTTTGCTTGGGTTTACTTGTCTACTTTACTGTAGACAAAACCCACAGCCTCTCTGGCTGTTTTCTTCAAATGTGAGATGAGGAGATGAAAGGGAAGAGATGAAGCGGCCAGTCTGAGAAAAGTTAAAATACACCGCCAACTGGGAGACGTCTCAGCGACAATGTCAACGGTGACAACAACTACATATACTAATAATTCTGTCCAGTGGCATGCGATTCACTATGGCATCAAAGGACTCCTAGACAAGAGCTCAGAACATAGTGCACACAGCTTGGGTTCCCCACTGATGATTTATCCTCCTGTCCCCAACCCTAAGGCAGTCAGGGACAGGCAGAGGCTCAGTTCTTAGTTATGTTGCTTAGAATGAGGACATTGCATGCTCCAGCGGGCCACACCACCCTCTTTCCGCTGAGGCATGCATACTCTAAAGCGCCATGTGACTGGAGCCACCGCAGGTATTTCTGAAGGAAGTAGGAGGAGGTAATCATCACCTCAGAAATGACAGTCGCAGCAGCCCAAACAGGATTTAAACTGACATCTAAAATTAAGATTCTTGGAAGGATTTGGTACCCAGAAAGCAGACAAGAAAGGGGCCAAGGCCAGTCAGAAGACTGGGTAGATACATACACCCTCAGGTTGCTGTGTTTTGTGGTGATGTTGGCCTGTGAGCGTCTGCCCAGTCTCCCTGTTTCTGCTTCCTGTCTCTCTGTGAGAAAGCAGGAATTACAGATGCGTGCCAATCATGAAGGTTCCAGGCACTGAATTCAGGTCACCGTGCTTGGATGGCAAAACACTTTAACCTGCCTAAGTTGTCGCATTTGCTCGGTTTTCTTTCGTTGTATTTATTTATTTGTTTGAGACAGAATTTCAAACTCTTGATCCTCCTGCCTCGGTCATCAGAGCACTGGAATTATGGGATTCTTTCATCACTCTGGCTTCTGGCAAGGTTTGCATTAAGGTGTTCCACATATTTAGAAAGTCAAATTTAGCCAGGCAGAGGTGGTGGGCGCCTTTAATTGCAGGACTTAGGAGGCAGAAGCAGCCGGATCTGTGTGAATTTGAGGCCAGCCTGGTCTACAGAGTGAGTATCAGGACATGTTCCAAAGCTACACAGAGAAATCTTTTTCGAAAAAACAGAAAAAAAAGAAAGAAAGTCAAATTTAAGCCAAGTAAATGAATCTTTAAGAATTCACATATATACGTGATAGCCAAACAGCAGAGACCATCAGTCACACATGTAGTCTGACAAAATTAGATTAATCGGTTGACTCCATGCAATGAGGAAGGGTGTCCCAGAAGAGTGAACAACAGAGCTCAGTAGGAGATGCCTCTTGGGGAAAGTTGGGGATCCTGCTTTGGGATTGTGAGGGGCATCTCAGAGTAGTCAGGGTCACTGCTGGAGAAGTCACTCGGAAAGTGGGCTTCACACCACCCACAGCCGTTGTCTAACTGTGGGGAGACATTTTCCACTTTCCGGCTGCGTCTGTCCTCCCAGCTAAGGAGGCTGCTTCACTGAGCTCTCCAGTGTGGTGCGGGAGACTTTCCGGCTGCGTCTGTCCTCCCAGCTAAGGAGGCTGCTTCACTGAGCTCTCCAGTGTGGTGCGGGAGACTTTCCGGCTGCGTCTGTCCTCCCAGCTAAGGAGGCTGCTTCACTGAGCTCTCCAGTGTGGTGCGGGAGACTTTCCGGCTGCGTCTGTCCTCCCAGCTAAGGAGGCTGCTTCACTGAGCTCTCCAGTGTGGTGCGGGAGACTTTCCGGCTGCGTCTGTCCTCCCAGCTAAGGAGGCTGCTTCACTGAGCTCTCCAGTGTGGTGTAGGTGTTACTCCCTTTTAGCCTCTTACCCTCTCACCTACCTCCGCTGTTTACAGGACCTTCAGGGTGGTGACTTTGTGGAGCTCCTGGGTTCAGGCTGGCTGACCTCACATCCTGGTTCTGCTGCTTCCTTGTCTCTGAGATCTGGGGCAAGCTATTTATCACCACTGTCTCTCGGTTTCCTCATCTACAAAACAAGAAGACATAAGAGTACTTGGTTCAGAAAGCTGCTGTGAAAACAGAGAAAATAATCCATGCAAAGTTCTAGACTAGTACCTAACCCTAAGTCAGCATTCAGTAAACATTATAAGTTTTGCTATCATATTTATTTGAAAAGTAGCCCAACCTATCACTTAAAGCGACAGACTTACTAATCGTATTTCCTCCTCCACCTAAATGATCTTTCTAAACCATAATAAAGAACTAAAATATATCAGCTCAAGGGTCAGTGAGCTGGTTCAGCAGAGAGAATCAATTTCTAAAAACTGTCCTCTGACTTCCACACGCATCTCTATAGCATGTGAGTATGCACTTCACACACACACACACACACAGAGAGAGAGAGAGAGAGAGAGAGAGAGAGAGAGAGAGAGAGAGAGAGAGAGAGAGAGGCTATGACAACCTCATCTTTGTGACTCTCAGTGGCCGGCCCTGATCACATCCTTACATCTTTCACTCTTGCTAAAGTAACCACTGTCTCAAACTGTGCTAATTATCCCCTTCTACTTGTTTTGTTTCAAGACAAGGTTTCTCTGTGTAGCCCTGCCTGTCCTGGAACTCACTCACAGAGATTTCCCTGCCTCTAATCCCAACACTTGGGAGGCAGACTCAGGCAGATCCAATAATTTTTTTATACCTATTATTATAAACAACCCTCAGATGATTTTTAAATGTTTTCTTCATACAAATGAAGTAATTTTGCACATTTTCCAGTGCCACTTTTTATTATCATATATTAACTATATAAGGTAATATGTTCTATTATGACATTTTCATATGTACACAATGTACTTTGATCATCTATTACCTCTCCCGATAGTCCAGCCTCTTTTTATTTTCATATGCCCCCTCACCCATAGATCATACACATGAACAGAAGCACACAATACTTGTCTTGGGGAGACTGCTTATTTCAATAAACATAATGCACCAGATCCAATTATTTTGCTTATTTGCTTATGTGTTTGAAGACGATCCCTCTGGGTAGGGCTGGCTGGCCTGGAATTCACTACGGAGCCTAAGCAGCATCATTTGCACACACTATGTAGCCTAGTTCATATGCATGATCCTCCTGCATCAGCCTCCTGAGTGCTGGAATTACATGTCACACCACCATGGCCAGTTCCATCTACCTTCCTGCAAACAGCGTAACGCCACGATTCTTTTAGGATGGATTAAACTATTTTCACCACGTTATCTTTATTCATCAATGATGGGCCACTGAGCTGATTCTACAGTGTGACTATTGTCACCGATGTTATGGTAGATGTGACTGTGAGGCGTCTCTATAGTTACCTGACTGGGATTCCCTCAGGTTTGTACTCAGTAGAGCAGCTGGTTCCCATATTTTTATATGGTATGGCAGCCAGGCTCTAAAGCCACAGTTAGTATCTGAAGTGGCCATGTAATCTTTAGACAGGCTGTCGCTACCCTAACAAAAGGTCAGGATGCTGTTTTGCTCCTTTCCCTATAATTTGGAGGATGCCTAAATAGAGATGCTAATTCAAGCCTACGTGACTGAGCTAGCATACTGACCAAAAAATGTGACAGCAAGCACAGGTAGGTGTGGACGTGAGTAAAAGTCATTCACATGGTTACCTAGGACACAAAATACTAATAGATTTCCTCCTCAGTTTAAGTTTTGATATATAAGGCTGTTAAAAATAAACAAAAAAATTCTCCAGGATGTAAACTCAAAATTTCATAACGGATCACTAAAAAGCTCCCTCCTGATAAAGCCATGTGAGTTGTTTGTTTATTCCCGCGCCTCCATGTTGGCCCAAAGAGAGATAGTTTATGTTGGGGTCTGGTCCAGAGAAATAATTTATGGTCAGGGTTAGCACTGCACCCCATATAATGGTGCCCAACGTGGAGCTAATCCACAAACCCCAAAAAACAAGAAAAAAAGTACCAAAAAAAGCCGTAAAAAAAAAACCAAAAAAATTTCACCACAGGTGGATACGTAAATAATAAACACTCAAAAATAAAAAATAAATTAAAAAACTATAATAAAAAACTATAATAAAGTGGACAAAGAAGAGTATTCAGTTATATATGTTAATAGCTAAAATGTTAAAATAAAACAAAAACAATGAGAAAAATATTTAAAATCTGTAAGCGTAGTAGACACAGAGATACAACTTTTATCACTTGCTAAACAGGTAAAAAAAAAATTTTTAAAAATCGCCTAGGTTACCGCTGAGATTGAGGCGCCACGTGCACACAATAGACAGCTAAATCTAACCCACCTGAGGGGAAAGGCAAGCAAGAGACAAAGTAAGTTTAGAAAACAAATTTAATCCCACAAGTCAATAAAACAGCAGAGAGGATTCAAAAATTCTCTTAATTTTATGATTACAAGTTAAAATGGAAAAAAAAAAAGTTAAAAATCAACACAACTAGGCCCGCCAGAGCTGGGATAGCAGACTGAAGGAGAGAGCCTATGCCCCACCCCCTGCCAGAGCTCGGGATAGCAGACTGCCTGAGAGAGCCTATGCCCCACCCCCTGCCATGCGGCACAGCTCAACTAGAAGCTAAAAGACAGGTTTAAAATAAGATAGCCTCAGAGAGCTACAGCTTCAGGACAATCAAAAATAAATAACCAGGTTAAATAAGCTTCTTTTCCATTTCACGATTTTTTGCTTCTTTGTCAAAAATCTGCTGTTTGTAGGCATGTAAATTTGTATCCAAGGTGGATTAATTTCAATACTATGGCTTTGTAGTAAAGTTTTAAAGTCAGAGATTATGGTGCGTTCAAAAGGTCCTTAATTATACAGGATTTTAAGATTGTTTAGGCTATCCTGAGTTTTTATCTTTTCTTACAAAACTGAGAATTGTTCTTTCATGGTCTGTAAAAACTTTTACTATAATTTTAACGGGCATTTACATTAAATCTGTAGATTAATTTCAATAAAATTGTCATTTTTGCTATGTTGGTTTTATCTTCACAAGAAAATAAAAGATCTTTCCATTTTCTGATGTCCTCAATTTCTTTCTTCAAAGATTTAAAGTTCTTATCATACACGGTTTTCCATTTGTTTGGTTAGAGTTACTCCAAAATATCTTATGGTATTTATGGCTATTGTAAAGGATGATGTCTCTCATTTATAATATATGTGAAAGAAATGCATTTTAGAAGGTTGTTTTCAGATTCTGTCTATGACAAAGTAATTCTGCTTTTAACTGTTTGAGGACTGTCCATACTGACTTCCGGAGTAGCTGCACTGACTTGCGTATATTACAGGAGTGTTGTGCCGGGCTCTTCGGCCCTCACATCCTCACCAGTGTTTCCTTTTGTTTATTTGCTCGCCTGTTTCATTTTGAGCTAAGTTTTACTGTGTGCATGTATAGGTTGGTACACATGTCATGGTATGTTTGTGGAGTCATTTCTCTCCTTTCACCTTTACACAGGTTCCAGGTATTGAACTCAGGTCACCAGGATTGTGTGGCAAGTGCCTTTGCCTGCTGAGCCATCTGACTATTTGTTTTCAAATACAGGCATTCTGACCAGGTCCTGGGAAACCTCTATGTCATTTTGATTTGCATTTCCTTTAAACAATTTTTATGTATTTACTCGTCATTTGTACATCTTCACTTAGAAAATATCCATTCAATTCATTTGACCACTTGACAATGGATTTATTTGCTCTTTTAGTGTTTGATTTTTGAGTTCTTATATATTGCAGATATTAATCTGTCAGATGAATACCTGGGGAATATTTTCCTCCCGCTCTGTTGGCCAAGTCACTCCCCTCACCCCACAATATTATGCTTTGTTTGGGGGGTGTTGTGTGGTTTCTTTCTCTGATTTTGTTTTGTCTTCATAGTGTTGGGGACTGAACCTAGGCCCTCATCCATGCTTGGAAAATATTCTATCTCCTAGCCACACCCTCTGTTATCTTTTTAATTTTGAGATGGGTCAGGCTGGCCTCAGATGTGTGATCCTCCTGCCTCAGCTGTTCAAGCAGTTGTGACTCCAGGACCGCATCGTCAAGGCCATCTATGTTTATTTAATTATAGCTTTACTAGTTTTACTGCTGCATGCACAGCCAACATTCCTTCCTTAGACGTGCACAGCCCAGTGGTTGTGCCCAATGGGTTTTTTTTTTTGGTATATTCATAAAGTTTTGCACCCATCATTCACTTACAGACATTTTCATTGCTCATACAGAAACAGTTATACAACGCTCACTTACTACCGCTCTCCAGTCCTGTTCAGCATGGTCCAGATAGCCACTGTGTTTCCTCTGTGCCTGCAAGCGTGCCTCTGTCCATTCATATACGCAGATCTCACAAAATGTACCGGGACACGTGGATACTCTACGTTTAGCTTTCTGTTGACCTGCCAGAATGGTTTCCAAAGTGACCGCACCATTTCACGTTCCCAAACAGAAACCCTGAGGAACTCCTAGGTGCTTTTAGATGCATTCGTATTGCTGTCTATGACTGCTGGTAATCCATCTTTATATATACTGTACTTTATAAATGCATTCTATCATTGATAGACGTTGATAAGTCAGTCCCAGTCTTTCTCTGTTACACACAATGTTTCTAGAAACATTCTTCTGTGGGTTCAGAGTATAGTCAGCCTTCTTAGCTGCAAAAGTCTACATCTCCACGCTCAACTAACTGCAGAATGAAAATAAATTTTGTTATTTATTTGAGAGTTACAATATATATATATATATATATATATATATATATATATATATATATACACACACACACACACACACACAAATGATAGATGATAGATAGATAGATAGATGATAGATATATAGATTAAATCTACGCCAACTGTCTCCCTCCAAATTTTTGTCTATCCCACCCACCAATATTCCATCCCAATTTTATTGGTTTTATTTTAAACCTCAGAATCCACGTAGTGCTGAATGGGTCTAGCGCCATCTACTGGAGAATGGATGGCCTCTCAGGTTCTCATCACACTCACTACTGATGCCCGGCAATGCTAAGCATGCACGAGCAGCCCATATACGGTGGTTCTCCAGATGTTCCTATCCTGGGCAGTCCTAGATGCTTGTGTTATTGTCATACCTAAGGTTCCACAGTCTTCCTTTATGCTGTCTATCCAGCATTTTTCGGGCCTTTCTCTTCACCTTATTCCGTGCACTCCTCCAAGCAGTGCTATCTTCAGGTACCTGCCACTCATTCTCACAACATGGCTGACGTATCTCAAATGCCGTTGGCTGTATCCCGTCGTTTACTTCCTTCTGTAGATGGAGCTGTTTCTTAATGTCATCATTGTGCAGCCTATCTGTGTGTGTGACACCTAGAATCCTCCTGAGATAAGCCATCTCAAACACATTCAGCCACTTTTCTGAGGAGAGTCTCATTGCCCAGGTTTCGGAGTGGTAAAGAAGGCAACTCCAGACAAGTGCTGCACCCCAAACGAAAACTGGCTCCCTCTCACAGCAGCGACCAATCACCAATGACTCCTCAGCTAGGGCTCAAACTTCCTAAAATCTTTCTCATCCATGTTGGAATTTTCAGTGGCTTGATACTGCCCAGGTGTTGTGCATGCAGTTGCAGCCTCTGAGAGTTCCTAAGTGTCTGGAAAAGACTTCCACTTTAACCCCCAACCTCTGGATCTTACAATCCCTCCACACACCCACCCCGTGTGATCCCGGAGCCTTTGGAGGAAGGGCGTGATATAGATGTCCCAGTTAGATATGACTGTTCCACAGTCTCTTATTCTTTGCACCTTGACCAGGGGCAGGCCTCCGTGTTAATCACCATTTACTACATAAAGAAGCATCTCTGATGAAGGTTGAGTGATGCATTAATCTATGGGTAAGTGTATAATTATACGTCATTAGAAGTCAGTTTAATACTATATCCGTTTAGCAGAAACGTAGTAGTATTGTCTCTCCTAGGGCCTATGACCTCTCTAGCCACAGGTTCTTGCCCCAGTGATGGACCCAGGTATAGGTTTCATCCTGTGGCATGGGCCTTAAATCCAATCAGAAATGGCCGGTTGCTCCCATAACATTCGTGCTACCATTGCCACAGTATTGCCAGGCCTGTAGTTGTTCTAGCTCCGAGTTCACAGCTGGATAAGACTGTTGGTGACTTTTCTCCCTGTGCCCTCTAGCACTGTGACAGCTAGGCTGGTACCATTTCTCCATGTTCTGTGATTCAGATATGCGGCACCTTCAGCAAGAGGGTCATACTGTCAAGTTCTGGAGGATAATCAAGAGTAATAGCAATAACCCGAAATGTTTGGGGGCACTATAGTACTCCTACTGACCAGCAACTCAAAAAGAGGTGACCTCACATTGTGCTTTTGATTTGATAACCCATGTTTTCTGGGAGAGGCCCTGTCCCCAACAATCCCAATTGGTTGCAGGGTTATTTCATTTAAACTCTTACTATATATGTATATTTTAAGAAGCGTCTACAGTAATAGATTCCATATTGCATTTTCAAAAGTGGTAATGTTAGTTATCCTTCCCTCCACACCGTGGCTACCCTGCTTTCCCATCACCCTCCCCTATTTAACTCTTCCTGCTCCATTATTCCCCATTTCCCCTTCGTACTACCTGGTATCTCTCTCCCTTCAAAGCCCACCCCTTACTAGTTTCCTGGCTTCCATAGGCACCACAGTTTAAGCACACATATGGAATCAAAGCAAGCTGCTGCATATGAGAGAGAACATGTGGACTTTGTCTTCCTGGGTCTAGTTTCCCTCACTCAGTGATTATTTCTAGTGTTGCCCCTTTAGCTGCAAATTTCACAATTTTCTTAACTGCTGAATAATATTCCACTGCTTAAGCACACCATGTTTTTATCCAATATCAGGTGAAGAACTGCCAAGCTGCTTCCGTTTCCTACCCATTGTGAATACAGCAGCAATGACCATG
Source organism: Microtus pennsylvanicus (assembly GCF_037038515.1). Lineage (NCBI taxonomy): Eukaryota > Metazoa > Chordata > Mammalia > Rodentia > Cricetidae > Microtus > Microtus pennsylvanicus. The sequence continues at coordinate 25,909,260 of NC_134588.1, forward strand.
GGTGAGAAAGGGTCTCTGTTGTAGGAGACAGTCCCTCGGGCATATTCCCAACACTGCCTTAGGTCTATCATAAAACATCTATTTCTGGTCTTTGAGGGACCTCCACACTGATTTCCACGGCAGTTTCAGCACTCTGCACTGGCACCAACAGGGATTAAATATTCCCCTTTCCCCAAATCCCCATCAAGCATTTGTTGTCATTTGTCTGTTTGATCTTAGCCATCCTGACTGGGGTAAGATGGAATCTCCAAGCGCTTTTAATTTGCATTCTCCTGATGGAAAAGTATATCAAACATTAAATGATTTTTAGACATATCGTTTTATTTTATGTGCATGAGTGTTTTACCTACATATATGTGTTTATCATATGCATACTGAGTGCCAGTGGAGGCCAGCAGAGGGTGTTGGATCCCCGGAACTGGAGTTATAAATGGTTGTGAGCCATCATGTGGGTGCTGAGGACAGAACCTGGTCTTCTGCAAGAACAACAGGGGCCCGAAACACTGACCCATCTCTCCAACCCCACTGACCACTTAAAAAAAACATTTCTCACTCATTTGCATTTCTTCTTTTGAGAAGCCTGGTTAGTTCCATGCCCCATTTTAAAATTACACTGTTTATTTCTTGATGTTTAGTTTTCTGGGTTCTTTGTGTATTCTAGACACTAACCCTTTGTCCAATACGTAACTGGTAAAGAATTTTTTTCCCATTCTGTAAACTGCTTCTTCACTCAGATGATGGTGTTCCTTGCTCTGCAGAAACTTTTAATGAGGTCCCATTTGTCAGTTGTTGGTCTTAATGCCTTTACTACTGGGGTCTTCTAATCCACTCTGCTCGTCTGCTAGTCTTTATTGGGGAATTAAAACTGCTAACATTCAGGTTATGTATTGATTCCTGTCATTCTTTTGTTGTGGTGGTGTTTTATTAGACCTCCTTTGATTAATTGTTCTGGGATTGTTGGTTTACTCTCTGTGACCTCTTAGGTGCACTTCTTCTCTGAAAAGGAAAGTACCATCTGTCACTGCATCTGTGACCACCTGAGCATTGGCCTTGACTGCACCTGGAGACATCAAGAAACCAAATAATCCAATTTAAAAATTGGATGCAGATCTAAACATAGAATTCTTAACAGAGGAACCTCAAATGGCCAAAAGGCACTTAAGGAATTGCTCAACATCCTTAGCCATCAGGGAAATACAAATCAAAACAACTCTGAGATACCATCTTACACCTGTCAGACCGGCTAAGATCAAAAACTCTAATGACAGCTTGTGCTGGAAAGGATGTGGAGCAAGGGGAACTCCCATTGCTGATGGGAGTGCAAACTTGTACAGCTGCTTTGGAAATCAGCCAAGCAGTTTCTCAAAAAATTGGGAATCAATCTACCTCAAGACCCAGTAATACCACTCTTGGGCATACACTCAAAAGATATATATTCATACCACAAGGACATTTGCTCAACTATGTTCATAGCAGCATTATTCATAATAGCCAGTACCTGAAAACAATATAGATGCCCCTCAACCAAAGAATGGATAAAGAAAATGTGGTACATTTACTCACTTACTCAGAGGTAAAAAAACAATGATGTCAGGAGATTTGCAGGCAAATAGAACTAGAAAAAAATTCTTATTGAGGTAACCCAGACCCAGAAAGACAAACATGGTATGTACTCACTCGTAAGTAGATATTAGACATAAAGTAAAAGAAAACCAGCCTACAGTCCACAACTCCAGAGAAGCCAGGAAACAAGGAGGACCCTAAGAGAAACATACACGAAATCTCTAGAAAGGGAAAATAGACAAGATCTCCTGAGTAAATTGGGAGCATAGAGGGGGAGGGGAGTGGAAGGGGAGTGGGGAGAAAAGAAGAGGAAGGGGAAGGAGAACATGAAGGATTAGGAAGGTCAAGTTGGGGGAAGGTCAGAGAAGGAGAGCAAGGAAAAAGCTGTCTTGATAGAGAGAACCATTATGGGGTTATCAAGAATCCTGGCACTAGGAAAACTCCCAAGACTCCACAAGGATGACCCCAGCTAAGTATCTAAGCAATAGTGGAGCGGGTGCCTGAACTGCCCTTCCCCTGTAATCAAATTGACGACTACCTTAATTATCATCACAGAATCTTCATCCAGTAACTGATGGGAGCAGATGCAGAGATCCACAGCTAAGCACTGGATTGAGTTCCTGGAGTCCAATCATAGAGAGGGAGGAACAATAATATGAGCAAAGGGGTCAAGACCAGGACAGGGAAACCCACAGAAACAGCTGACTCGAGTTAATAGAAGCTCAGTGGCTCTGGAATGACAGCTAGGAAACCTGCCTAGGACCAAACTAGGCCCTCTGAATGTGGGTGACTATTATGTGGCTTGAGCAGTTTGTGGGACCACTGGCAGTGGAACCAGTATTTATCGCTAGTGCATGAACTGGCTTTTTTGGAGCCCATTCCCTATGGAGGGATACCTTGCTCAGCCTAAATACAGGGTAAGAGAGCCTTGGTCCTACCTCAAGTGATGTGACAGACTTTGTTGACTCCCCATGGGAAGCCTCACCTCCTCTGAGGAGTGGATCGGGTGGGGTGGGGGGGGGTAATAGTGGGAGCAGGAGGAAAAGAGGGAGGTGGATCTGTGAAATGGAAAAAGATTGTTTAAAAAATAAAGACTAAAGTATTCCTTCCAGCATCCTTTGTATAACCGACTCCATGGTCAGAAATTCCTTTAACCTGTTCTTATCATGTTCTTTCTTCTGTTTGTGACAGATAGTTTTGCTAGGTATAATAATATCTTCTGACACCTGGCATCCATGGCCTTCTTTCAGAAGTTGCTGAAAGATCCAAACTGTTCTGGCTTTCAAAGTTACTATTAAAAAATCAGCCACTCAAATATTTTTAAGCCCAAAATTTCAAAATACAAAATTACATGTGCCACAAACCAAGAACCACACTGAATCTATTATGAATGAAGTGATATTTAGACATACCCTGTCGTGGCCTGTCACTCTCACAGAGCTTCAGTATCCATGTGACTGGGGAGTGGTGTGTAGAGCCAATCCTTTATTGACAGTGTAGAATGATTGTACATGCCAAAAGGTGGAATCAATGAGTTCTTATACCATTTCAGTGTTAGTATAATAGTTAATGCTGAATTTTTTTCCAAAACTTCATTCTAATAACTACTTCTGTTTTCAGCATTTAAGAGATACAGTTTCTTGTACCATATACACACATTATCATATCTCTGCAAATGTTAGGTAATTCAGTGAGTGGGCAAGATCATCTCTTTGTGCTTTGAAGTGGTATTTTTGTTATTTATTGTTTATTCATCTCCCATTCTTTGAGGCCTTTTAAGGTTCTCTCTGTTGGAAAGTAAAATGTCTTCTGGCAACTTCACTTTGTTTTCATTTTTCTCACTGGCTTGTGGTAAATTTTCCTACATTTTGCTTTTGCCATAGCTAAATACTCCAAATATTCTCCTGGTTTGAAGTTTATTTCCCTTCACTTCAGGGCATACTTTAATAAGCAATGTCAAAATATCCAATGGATTCAAATGTATGCTCTATTAGTGTATTCAAATATCATCTCATTTCATCTGTGAATTATCTCAAGAAGTTTATTTTTCTCAGTTACTGTCAGTGGAGATCCAGGGTTAACACAGTAGAAGACCCAGCACCTATCGACAGCCTGGTTCTTGATTCATAATATTTTAGTGGGAAAGGAACATATATTGTTTTTCTATTCAGTTAGGGCTTCTCTCATATTTTTCCCAAATGTGTTTTTTCCTACATGAAAGACTTTCATACTCTTGTCAATGTCATTTTTTTACATTTGACTACTTTACTATGCTTTCTTAATAACTCTAGTAAATGTGTAGTTAAGACCTCTACTGCAGTCCAGTCATGTCATGCCCATGCCAGGGTTGGCACATACCCCAGTGCTCAAAAGACTGACATGAGAAGATTGCTGTAAATACAAGACCAGCCTTGGATAAACAGTGCATGCAAGACCAAGGCCAGCGTGAGCTACATAGTACATGCAAGATCAAGGCCAGCATGAGCTACACAGTATATGCAAGACCAAGGCCAACCTGAACTGCAAGGCAAGACTTTCTCTCAAACAAAAGCAAAAACAAAACGCATAGACTCTCATGCTGGCAGCATTCAAATTTTGGTCCTGTTGTTTTAGGATACTTTTATTTTTGCTTCATTTTGAGCAAGCAGAGTTTACAGTAGACCTTTCAGCCAGCTCAATATAATAAGAAAAAATATAATAGTTTTGAAATAGAAAAGAAAACTTTGGCGGGGGAGGGGGGAGCAGACCTGGCTCAGAGGTTAAGAACACTTGTTGCTCTTGAAGAGGAGCCAGGTTTGATTCCTAGTAACCAAATGACAGTTCAGAACTGTCTGTAACTCTAATCCCAGGAGATCTGACAACCTTTTCTAGCCTCCAAGGGCACTGGGTATGCAAATAGTACACATGCACACATGCAGGCAAAACACCCATGCGTACAAAATAAAAAAAAAATCTCTAAATATTAAGAAGAAACCTTTTGTTATTTGTCAATGATATGAATCCCACATAGGGAACACCAAGTAATTTACATATTCACTCCAATAATTTACATATCCATTTAAATAATTTAAAAAATATGGTGCAGTGACTAATGTAAACAAATAATGCAAATATTGGTTTTATCTTTAATACTATAGCTTTAATTCATTTTATACAAATAATAAACAATATTTTTTAAAGAACCTAAAAAATGACTCTAAAAAGAAGAATGTAAGGCTTTAATATAGAAAAAACATAATTTGTGGAAAAACTATTGAAGAAGGCCTACATAAACAAAAAAAATACATGTGGGAAAGAAATGAATGGTTTTCTGACTGGGCCCACTTTCTCTATTTTAAACCACAGGATGATGTTGGAATTGGACAATGGCAATGTGTGTGTGTGTGTGTGTGTGTGTGTGTGTGTGTGTGTGTACACTCTAGTTAACTATGCATAGAGGTCTTTACAACTGGTCAAGCAGAGAATTCTGATTCATGAATTTACCCCTTAATAAATGCCTATCAATTTCTTATTTCTGAGCTAGTGTGGGATGTCTTTTAAGCATCCGACCGCCATAACTCCTGGTAAAAGATACAAAAAAGGCAAATCAATGCAGACATTCAGTGAAACCATTTATATTAGCAAAAGAGATTTATTACTAACCATTAAGGGATTGATTAAACCATTTGAGGTTTGGGCCTATGGTGGAATGCTCCCTAACTGTCAGAGGAGATGGCAAAGAAATCAATGAACAAGTCAAATCAGGGACAAATGGAAACAGGGCTAGAAGACTCTTTTTGTAGCAAGCCATTGATTTATTAAGCTTCCCAGAACAAAAGAATAAGAATGTTATAAATCTAAACGCAAGCTTTTAGCTTTAACTTGATTCTCTCTCTCTCTCTCTCTCTCTCTCTCTCTCTCTCTCTCTCTCTCTCTCTCTCTCATGTGTGTGTGTGAAGGGTATATGTGTGGAAATCAGAGGATAAAATTTGGGAGTTGGTTCTCTCTTTCTACCTTTACATGGACTCTGAGAGTTGAGCAAATTCAGGTCATCAAGCCTCTGTGACAAGAACTTTAGATACTGAATTTTCTTGCCAGCCTTCAAGTACTTTTAGTAGAGACAATAATATCTATTATTGGAAGCATTAAAAGCAAACAAGCTGCTTTGGCCTATGGCATGGCAGAATATAGCCAGGCTGGAAGGGATATACAGAGAGAGTAGGCAGAGTCAGGGAGACGCCAGAAAGTCTTACCCAGTAAGCCACAACCTCGTGGCGATACACAGATTAATAGAAATGGGTTAATTTAATTTAATATATAAGCATCCAATGTCAGCTTAAAGCTGTCTGTAACTCTAGTTCCAGGGAATCTGGTACCCTTTTCTAAGGTATATTTACATACATACAGGCAAATACTCATATACATAAAGTGAAAATAAATAACCGTGACTCACTTGTCTACAATTGGTAAGATTACTTGCTTCTGATCATATTTATATTAAGCTATGTGCATTCTCTAGAGTGTTCCAGTTTGCCAGCGAGCTGCTGAGTAAATTATATGTTAACTAAAAAGTAGCCAGAGCAAGTCTTTTGTCTTCTATCACCTACCTTGCAAAGATGCCAAACCTTTTCTTTCTGCTGGTCTCCCCCTAGTGGCCCATGCAAATAATTTAGCCAACAATTCAAAGCAACTCTAAACTAAACTCACTTTACCAGGTAACATAGTCGATAGAATGAAAACCTTCCATATCTCAATTAAACAAAGCTTCCATGAAAAAAAAATTTAAAAAGCAATCCAATAAACTCTTTTTAAATTTTGTCATGGGGGAATAATCATTCATGTACCAAATCTACAAGTAATGCCATTTTAGTCATCTTGAGAATCAGTAACTGAGAAACTTATATGGCATCAATGTGTGCTCTGACTTTGGAAGCAGAGCTGAAACAGCAGGGCTGTGTAGGAACAATGGCACCCTCTATAGGCAATCCTGATGTCTAGTTATATATTAATTAGCATTGTCAGCTTCATCTCTTTGCTGTGATAAAGCACCCTGTGGGGGGGGGGGGGGACAGCTTAGGAAAGAGTTTACTTTATCCCACACTTCCAGGTGACCCTCGACAGGAGGGAGGAGAAGGGACAGGGAACTCGAGGCAGCTGGCCACTTCTTTGGTTAAGAAGATTGAGAGGAAGAACGCATGCATGTTAGTACTCAGCTGGCTCTATCTATTCTTACACAGTTCGGGATCCCAAACAATGGTGCGACTCACTTTCAGACTGGGTCCTCACACTTCAGTTAAGGCGATCAAGACACTCTTCCCCCTCCCCTACAGATGCACACAGGCCAGCCTGATCTAGATATCCCTCATTGAGACGCCCTTCCAAGGTCCAATGTATTGGAATAAATGGAGAGCCCCAAGCTCAGTTAAAATTGGGTTTTTATAGTAGTAAAGATGGGGGTGGGGGTTTCTGAGGTTTTAAGACCCCTGATTGGCTGACATTTGTCTAGGGGCATCCTGGTGAGTATCCAACCATCATTTATTCTTTGTACTGTCTCCTATTATGCCCTCAAAAGCCAACAGGGAGACTGAGCTCCATGTTAAGAGCCTTTATTTTAAGCAAGTTTGCAAAATTGGTCTCTCCACATGTCCAATGTATTGGAATAAATGGAGAGCCCCAAGCTCAGTTAAAATTGGGTTTTTATAGTAGTAAAGATGGGGGTGGGGGGTTCTGAGGTTTTAAGACCCCTGATTGGCTGACATTTGTCTAGGGGCGTCCTGGTGAGTGCACTGGCAGGTGATCTATCTACAGCGGTTGGAATGTTAGGTGTTTCCTTTGAATGGTCTGTTCTTGGGTGGTGGTTGGTAATCTCAGTTTGTGGTTCCTCCAGCAACCAGGCATTGCCTCAGCGTAAGCTATTCAGACTCGGGCCTCTTATTAAATTTATCGATGGCCAAGTTCTTCTCTGGCAGGTGATAATGGTTGGAAGTAAAGAACTTTTGGGGGGGGTGACCTGCCCATACTTAGGTTATCATGGCTGGCTTCCACATCTCCTACTGCCTTCATCAGGATGTCAGTATTCTTTGGATGTTGTTGACAAGTTTGTCACTCCCCCAGGAAAATGCAGATGATGTGGAGAAGTAGCTGTGGAGAGGTCCCAGAGACAGGGGAAGGAGTTGAAGTAGGGAGTGCCGCCATCTGGGCTCAGGAGGCATGAATTATTACAGGTTGTTTCAATTTTGTGAAATAAACCTTGAGTGCTCAGACTGTGTCTTTAAATGACAGAGGGATAGACAAATTATTCTCTGGGTCTTGGTATATTCTAAATATAACTACAAAGCTATTCTTTTGATAATGACTTTTTAAGATGGGGTCTCACTGGCTTAGATCTCCCCATCTCCCTGCTTCCATCACTCAGGTACTGGTGAAACATTCCATCCTACAGGGAAACTCCTTAAGCACAGGAAACAACTCAATAGTTTCAGGAAATCCCTAAAACTGACCAGAGTCACTAGGTCTCCCCCTCCACAAGCATATGTAAAGAGGAAGGACTGCTGAGTGACACTCTCCGACCAACCCAGCTGTCTGGGAGAACTCGGACAGACTGAACAACCTAGAGAAGATACTCTCCAACCTGTCCAGCTGCCCTAAGGTCATGCAGCGCGCTCCAGGTTCCCAGCTTTTATATGCCATCACCATGCTGGGGTGAGCTTTTGATGATGTAGCTGTCTGTGAGTCAGTTAAGCTCCAGGAATGAACCCCAGTAATACTTACTGGTTCACCAAGTTTGACTCTGGTGGCACCCTTACTTTGATCTGTCATTGGTCCCCTATCTGAGGTGGATAGGAATGTGTTTGTGATTTCCTAGGAATAGTGTCACACAACGTAATTGACACCCAAACAGGGACCGAGGGAACCAAAGATGATTTGGGAGGAGTGAATTGCATGGTACTGGCTATGGGTAGCAGCCAGGGTCTAGCCTCGGTCAGGTTCAGGACCTGAGATGGGAGAAGCAGAGTGGATTGCACTCATGTGGCCCCAATAACTCGAGCCATCTATACTTAGACTTTAACAGAGTTTTTCCTACCAGACTTACATAAACAGTTTTATTTCTGGCCCCTATTTTTGACTTTTAAAAAAATATATCATCTTTTAAGAAATATACCATAATCGTTATGAAAGCCCCCATTGTTCCCCTTTATGCTTCCTCAAATATACTTTTCCACCCCCTAAAAAACCTTATTCTACGCCTAGAGTTTCACGTTTTTGCAGACTGAGCTAAATACCGACCCAGACACAGCCTGCTTTTGCCGCACTTATGCCAGCTGACCGTTTGCTACCTGCAGTTATGAAATTAAAAAGTAATGTTTAAGGACAACAATAGTCAAACCCAAACCATTCTTTCATGTCTGCAAGGCATGCTTTTATACAGTTCCCTTTTCCACAAAAGGGTCCCGTGTCTCCATCTCTCTGTAAAAGGCAGACTCTGAGAAGGCGCTCTTTCCCATTCCACTATACCATGTATCTTCCACCAATATAAGCAACTGTGTATGGTAAATACGAATTTCTTCATGTCATATTTTTATTCTATTTTTATTTATTTTTAAAACAATCTTTTCTCATTTTACACACCTATCCCAGTTCCCACTCCCTCCCCTCCTCCCACTCTCTCCACCTTCCCCCTACACCCCTCTCCATCCCTCCTCCCCGAGGGTAAGGCTTCCCATGGGTAGTCGACAAAGTCTGACACTTCACTTTGAAGCAGGACCAAGGCCTTCTCCCTATATATAGGCTGAGCAAGGAAGGTATCCTTCCAAAAAAATGGGCTCCAGAGACCCAGTTCAAATCCTGGGGATAAATCCTGGCTCCATGACCAATGGCCCCACAGACTGCCCAAGCCACACAACTGTCACCCACATTCAGAGGGCCTAGTTTGAGCCTAAGCAGATTTCTCCACTATCAGCCCAGAGTCAGTGAGTTCCCATTAGCTCAGGTCAGCTGTGTCTGTGGTGTCCCCATCATGGTCTTGACTCCTTTGCTCATATTATCGCTCCTCCCTCTCTTTGACCAGTCCCCAGAAGCTCAGACTAGTACTTAGCTATGAATCTCTGCATCTGCTTCCATCAGTTGCTGGTCCATCCCATATTTTACATTGTATTTTCCCCCATTGGCGCATACTAGATTCTGTCATTGATTCTACATACTTGGTTTCCAGGGAACTTACTTTCAACAGTTGGCCCTATGTGTATTCCTGAGACCTTTTCCCTATTCTATGTATGAATGCTTTACTCTCCGTTCCAGAACTATGAGTCATGGTGGATGTTCCAAGTGTTTTTTTTTCTCATATGTACCTCATTGTCTCTACTGAGTCAGCCAAGTTCCCAGGATTAGGAGTTGTCATTAGTAATTCCAGATAAGATACTGAGAAGCATTATTCCCCTGCTGAATCTTAGGGGAAAATATTTGAGAAAAAAAAACAGAATTTCCAGGGAAAATTATAGCTGCTGCATGTGCAACTGACAAAATAAAACTAAAAACCACCCAAAGAATCCACAATATAATGAGAGAAAAGAACCTGCAAGCGCTACGAATTTTGCAAATTCCTATGCTGTCCCGTGGACTGCAAGTCCTTGCCAAATGAGAGTCTGTTTCCGCGGGTGCCTTGTCCCGAGGAAACCTGTTGGACAGACTAGGCTGCATGGTTCCCTACAGGTAGCAAGGCACGTAACTGAGGGTGGGACGTCTATGGGGAGAATCCCGGTATGACCATCTTTCCCTATCTGATGTGCACTAGTGTGTTTTTTACTGTGTCACTGGATGCATGAGTCTCACTATGGATCCTGAGAGCTATAACTAAAGCTGAACCTTTGGGAAGTGGAGTGTCCATGGAGAGATCACAGGCTGGCCATCTTCGTCTGTGGTGTGGTGTGTTATGTTTGCTTGCTGAGTGGGGTCTGTTACACAAGCATAGAGATGCCCTGAGAATGGTGAAGGTTTAAAGGAAGCGTTACAGTCTCTGAGAGTACCACATAAAGGACAAGTGTTGACAGTGGTTACAAAGCCACTGCTGTATGGTAAGATGCGCAGCTGGAGCTGAACTGCAAAGAGGAATTACAATGGGAAAAGGAATGTGACTAGCGTCCGTCAATGAGCCTCTAACCCAGAAGGTAAGTCAGACAGGGGAGAGGATGGAGTCTCTTTATGGCTAAGGTGACAGAAGGAAAAGAGAATGCAGGTTATGTCTGTGCTCCAGAGACCTTCCTGGGATCTAAATCCTGTCCCTGAGGGAAGAATCAAGGAGTAAGGAAGAAGAATACATGCCAGAAGCAATGGAAGACCCCTCAGGCCAGATGTTCCATAGAAAAGAATGTGAAATCTGCGAATCAGCACGAGATGGAGCACACAAGCACAGTATATGAGGACAGCGGGTACTTGGCACCTCGATTGCTGAGCTAGGATAGAGTGGCTACCGATGCTGCAGGACATGGGAACAGATCAATATAAGTGCTATGAAAGCAGAAAACAGCAGAACATTCAAATAATATAAGTACTCATCCACTCATCCATTCTTTTTTTCTTTCTTTTTTTTTTAATTTTTATTTTTATTGAAAAAAAATTTCCGCCTCCTCCCAGCCTCCCATTTCCCTCTCCCTCCTCCCACTCCTCTCCCCCTCCCTCTCCAGTCTGAAGAGCAGTCAGGGTTCCCTGCCCTGTGGAAAGTCCAAAGTCCTCCCCCTTCCATCCTGGTCTAGGAAGGTGAACATCCAAACTGGCTAGGCTCCCACAAAGCCAGAACATGAAGTAGGATCAAAACCCAGTGCCATTGTCCTTGGCTTCTCAGCAGCCCTCATTGTCTGCCATATTCAGAGAGTCTGGTTTTATCCCATGCTTTTTCAGTCACAGTCCAGCTGGCCTTGGTGAGCTCCCAATAGATCAGCCCCACTGTCTCCGTGGGTGGGTGCACCCCTTGTGGTCCTGACTTCTTTGCTCATGTTCTCCCTCCTTCTGCTCCTCATTGGGACCTTGGGAGCTCAATCCGGTGCTCCAGTGTGGGTCTCTGTCTCTATCTCCATCCATCACCAGGGCAAAAAATTGGGATCTTGGGATGGGGTGGGAGGGGGGTAAGGGGAGATGGGGAGAGAAAAGTGAGAAGGGAAGGATGGGGGGAACTTGGGGAAACGGGATAACGGGATGATTGGGATAAAGGAAGGTTGGATATGGGAGCAGGGAAGCACATATCTTAATTAAGGGAGCCATCTTAGGGTTGGCAAGAGACTTGGCCCTAGAGGGGCTCCCAGGTGCCCAGAGCGATGTCACCAGTTAGTTCCTGGGGCAGCTAAGGATAGGGAACCTGAAATGACCCTATCCTATTGCCATACTGATGAATATCTTGCATATCACCATAGAATCTTTTTTTTTTCAAGACAGGGTTTCTCTGTAGCTTTGGAGCCTGTCCTGGAACTAGCTCTTGTAGACCAGGCTGGCCTTGAACTCACAGAGATCCTCTTGCCTCTTTCTCCCGAGTACTGGGATTAAAGGCATGCGCCAACACCGCCCAGCTGTACCCATCCATTCTTAAGAGTTGTGCTGTATGGACCAGGGCAATATAAGGACAACATCCCCAATGGACTCACTCATATGGAACAACAGGGAGACTCGGTTATTGGCAGCTGAGGTCCCCGCATATATCAGGGACTGGAAGACAATAGAAATAGGATAGATGTTATTTAGGAAGTTCAGTGTGAGATAGTCATCATCTCATGCTCAGTTTACCAGGCCAGATAGGATCTACGGCAGAGGTGAATTCTCCAGAGATGAACTCATCAGACATCACATGACTAGTCAGCAGAGTCTAGGAAGGACAGGGGTGACACCTAAGCAATCACATGCACCCAGACACCACCAAAAGAAGAAGTAAGACAGAATCCTCCAGGCTGATAACAGTTTAAGCTTCATGTAAGAAAACGAAGAAAATAAAAGATTTTTTTCTATTAACTGATATACTGGAACAAAATTTAACATTTAGTCTCATTTCGAATACAAACTTTTATCTTAACTTTCCATATATGGCAGTTTTGAAAATACCAGCATACATGCACATGCACACACACACACACACACACATGCACACACACACACACACACACACACACACACACACGACTGGGGAGACCGATTTTCTAGGATTCTTTTTTTTATTTAAAAACACAAAAATGAAAGCTAAGCTAACTTTTGAATAGCAGCCTTAATTACTCCTTGTTTCTTCCTGCCACAAGTCCTTAGGAACATTTAGCATTTAAAACCTTGCGTCGTTTTCCGCATAGACCCCCATTTCCATTTCCTCCCTGACCACCCACTCTCGGGCTGGAGGCTTTCAGGTTGTCTGGTTCCTTCTGATTTGTCTTCCGCTGAGCACCCATCTATGGAAAGGCGTTGTTGGCCCCCCTCCTGGGCTCTTTGGTGCTTCGTTGATTTAAAGTGCAGCTTTAAAGTCAAAGCAAAGCAACTGTATTTGGTATCTGCTTTGTCCCCATGCAGTATAGAAAGTCTTTTTTTTTAAGTAGTCATAATTGTGATTTCTTTATTTTTTGTGTGTGTCAGAAGAACTCAAAGGTCTTTCATATACGGTTAACACTGTATGAGGCATAGGATGGCCAAGGTAGTAGAGGAGGCTTCATGCCGGGAAGAAATTTTAGAAAATAAGGAAACCCTGCCCCATTTTCCCCAGCAAAGCCTTGTAGCGATATTTTCTCATCAGCACCATCAGCCTGCAAATGACATGGACACTTATTATCACTTATGAAACTTGGCCTTAGCTTAGGCTTAGTCCCACTAACTCATAACTTAAATAAATCCCTTTATTTTGATCTACATTTTGTTGCAATACCTTATCTCTGTGTTTGTGTTTTTAGAACTTTTTAAAAAAGCTTTCTTGGGTTCTATGTGAAAATATGTGTCCCCATGTTGGATGCCATATATAATGAGTCTCTTTCTGTCCTGCCAGCCAGCTCCCAAATAATGACACAGAAGCTTATTATAAATCATGAAAGCTCAGCCTTAGCTTAGGCTTGTCCCATAATTCTTATAACTTAAATTATTAATATTAAATTAATCCATTTCATTTTATCTGCTTTGTGTGTGTGTGTGTGTGTGTGTGTGTGTGTGTGTGTGTGTGTGTGTGTGTGTGTGCTTTTAGAGACAGGATTTCTCTGTAGCTTTGGAGCCAGTCCTGGAACCTGGAACTAGCTCTTTTAGACCAGGCTGGCTTTGAACTCACACTCATAGAGATCCACCAACTTTGCTTCCCGAGTGCTGGAGTTAAAGGCATGCACCACCTCTCCACAAACAGCTTATCTACATTTTGTTGTGTAGCTCTTCACCTCATCTTTCTGTACTGCTCATACAGTTTCATTCACGGTGGCTGCGGTCTCCACCTTTCCTCTTCCCAGAGTCCTTTCTTTCCTTGGAAGTCCCACCTAACCTCTTCCTGTCTAGCTGTTGGCCATTTAGTTCTTTATTAAGCCAGTCAGAAGACGCCTTGGCAAAGACACATCTTCACAGTGTAAACTAATATTCGGCAACAAAGCCTTGTCTTCCATTGTTCTTAGAGGACTCCCTGGGATAGTCCTGAGTTACACCTGCTACCCCAATACAATGATTGCAAGCTCCCAGTGTAGACCAAGCTCAGTCTTGGTCGCGTCCGTGACACCACAGTCTCTCTGGCCATGGAGGGTTCTGACACAAGGAGGCAGCAGCGGCCCACAATTCAAGCCCTGCCAGCAGCTTGTGGACCTCTGCTAGAGAGTATCGAGGGGACAGCAACAGGAAATGGAGGAGTTGGTCCCTGATGGAAACTTGGATGGAAGATTGGGGGACAAACCCCTGCCAACACCCCACATGATCCCAGCCACATCAGCGTGGGCATGCTTGCGCGCGCGCGCACGCACGCACACACGCACACACACACACACACACAACACACCGCACACAAACGCACGCAAGTGCAAGTGCGCGCAAGCGCGGTCTCCCTCCCCACTCCCTCCGCCCTCCCCCATTCTCTCACACTCTCACAAGAGATAAAGTCGCCTGGGTTGCGTCACCTCGTTTTGTCTCTGGCTTTGCTTGGCCTTATCAGAAGCAGACTTGATTTATCTATCACTTTGTTTTGGTTTCTTTATCAACCTTTAGGCAAATGGTTGTAAAAGAAAGCTGAGCCTCCCTTGTCTCCGCTACAGAAAAATCAATTCAAAACGGTTCAGAAACCATAACTGAAACCTCAAACTCCTTTAGGAAAACGCTTTAGGCTGCAGGCAGAGGAGAGAACTTTCTTGCTTTTTCTGGTGTATTTTGAACTTTTATTGCAAAGCATTAGTTTCCCCCTCCTTTTATGTTCCACATAAACATGATAGGACAGGGATTTTACATTTCCAATATCCATCATGTTACAACCTCATACATTGTAGAGGACGGGGATCATTTAACAGCAGAACAGTAACAGTGTAAAAAATCTGAAAATGAATTTTCTGACCCCCCCCCCAAAATGTACATCATAGTAAAACTGGCCTTACGGAAGGTAGCATTTTCCTTCTCTAAACAGGAATAGACTGATAATCTGTTCCACTTTGTGCAAAGAAAAACAAGACCATTAATATTAATATTAAGACTTATTAATGAGCAGTGTTTGTTGATTATTGTTATTTTGTTGTGATGATATGGGGTTTTTCCTCCTCTTTTGATTATCTGTTCTAAATTATTTATTCCTTTTGTCCTCTTGGATTTAGTCAACCTCTTTAGACTGACGTTCTCTTTCTAATGCCTTCTACAGAGCTGTATTGGTGGACAGAATTTGGTAAATTTGTTTTATTATGAAATGTTTTTCTTTCTCTGTCAATTGTGATTGGTAGTTTTTATGGGTAGTTGAGTCTGGGCTGGCATCTGTGGTCTCTCATAGCTTGTAGAAAATCCATCCCTGTCCTGGCTTTCAGAGTCCCCATCACAAAGTTGAGTGTTGCTCTAATGGGCCTGCCTTTATATGTGACTTGGTCTTTTTTCCCTTGCAGCTATACTATCCCTTCTTTGTTCTGTATTTTTAGTGTTTTGATTATTTTGTATCATATGAAGTTTCTTTTCTGGACCTGTCTATTTGGTCTGTATGCCTCTTATACCTTGATAGGTGTCTCCTTTTATTAGATTGATGGGATTTTATACAGTGATTTTTGTTCGAAATATTCTATGTGTTTTGACCTGGGTTTCTTCTACTTCTATATCTATTGTATACAAAGGAGCGTAGTAAAGAATATGCTATCAGGATCACTCCATGGTATGGTTAAGGAGAAGGTTTTTATTGTGCATAAGAGAAAGAAAATACCCAGAGCCATCTGAAGGAATTCAGAATGTAGAGAAAAGAAAACAGATTGAACGCAGTCAGCAGATTGGACATGGCCTGGGATATCTTCAAGAGAAGAGAGAATAGCACATAGTGAGAGAGCAAGAGGACAGAAAGAGATAGATAGATAGATAGATAGATAGATAGATAGATAGATAGATAGATAGACAGGTAGATAGATAGATAGATAATAGAGAGATGATAGATAGATAGATACATAGATAGATGATAAATGGATGGATGATAGGTAGATAATAGATAGATAGATTATAGATAGATGATAATATATAATAGATAGATAATAAATAGATTGATAGACAGATAATAGATAGATAGATGATAGACAGATAGACAGACAGACAGATAATAGATAGATAGATAGATAGATAGATAGATAGATAGATAGATAGATAGATAGAGAGAGAGAGAGAGAGAGAGAGAGATGGTACAGTATAGTGAGAATAATGAGGATAAGGACGTTGGAGGATAGCATGGACTTTGAAATGTATAACAAGTACTTTTGAGTAGGGATCCTAGAGTCCGGCATGGGTTTTGATATGCAACCACAGTACCTGTCAACAGAGAGTCATATGTCCCTTTTGTCAGAGGTAAGGGAAATGACTTCCTTTGGCATATTGGAACCAGTTTCACAAGTTCCTGTGGAATGCTGTTTTTTCCTAATGGCCAGAAATCCTCCTATAATCCAATTTAAACTCACTTCTGAACATGCAGACAGCTTTTGAGACCTAACACCTATTATTATTTTTTGGTCTTTTCATGGTGTCCAAGACTTCCTTGATGTTTTATGCCTGAATATTTTTTTAGATTTAAATTTTTTTAGACTTGATTTCCATTTCTCCAACCTGTCTTCAACCTTTCTTCTATGCCTTTTAATATGTTGGTGAAACTTTTTCATTTCCAGGATTATTTCAGTTTAGGTTTTCTTTAGTGATGCTATTTCTTAAATTTTACTTTATATCTTGAATTGTTTTCATGCATGTTTTCCCAGTCTTCATTAAAGCATTTGTTCATATTCTCTCTCTCTCTCTCTCTCTCTCTCTCTCTCTCTCTCTCTCTCTCTCTCTCTCTCTCTCTCTTGTTTTTTGAAACAGGGTTTCTCTGTAGCTTTGGTGCCTGTCCTGGAACTCACTCTGTAGACCAGGCTGGTCTAAAACTCACAGAGATTCGCCTGTGTCTGCATCCTGAGTGTTGGGACTAAAGGCAGGTACCACCACCATTCAGCTCTTTTTTTAATGTAAAGTTTATATTTATTTATTTATTGTATTTTAAAAATTATTTATTTATTATGTATGCCATGTTCTGCCTACATGTATGCTGGCACATCAGAAGAGGGCACCAGATCACATTATAAATGGTTATCAGTCACTGTGCAGTTGCTGGGAATTGAACTCAGGACATCTGGAAAAGCAGCCAATACTCTTATCCTCTGAGCCACCCTTCCAGCCCTGGCCCAGCTCTCTTTAAGGTTCTTTTTGTTGTTGTTTTGGTTTGGTTTTGGTTTTGAGTTTTTGTTTGTTTGTTTGTTTTTGTTTTTTGAGACAGGGTTTCTTTGTGTATCCCTAACCGTCTTGGAACTCACTCTGTAGACTGAACTGGCCTCAAACTCAAGAGATCCACTTGTTTCTGCCTCCCAAGTGCTGGGACTAAAGGGGTGTGCCACCACTGCCTGGTTCTCTTTAAGGTTCTTAAACATATTCATAATTGTTATTTTAAAGTCCTTGTCTTGTGCTTCAGCTAAACTGTTTTTCTTGGGGCCCATCACAGTAGGGTTTCTGACTTCTCAGAGAGGCATATGGTTATATATGGCTGTTCATGTTTCTGTTTTTGCACTGGGATGTGGGCATCTGCAGTTACGATGTTTGAAGTGATCCTTTGTGATATCTGATCTCATCTTTGTTAGGTGGGTGTTTCATTCTTTGGTTGCTATTGACTACTCTGAGTCCCAGCTATGTGTTGCAGCTATGGGGTCCCTGAGTCCCAGCCACATGCGGGGTGCCTGGTAGAGATCTGTTCTGTGGGTTGGTGGGAAGTTACAAAGAAAAGGGTGTGAGATAAAAGGAGGCTGAAAAGGATAGAGGGGAAGAAATAAGGAGACCTTGAGTCTGCCCCAAGAGACCAAATCCCAAGGGGCAAGCTGCCGCAGGACTAAGGGTGAGTCTGGTACCAGAGTGGAAAATATGAAAGAGGATAAAAGTCTCCTGTTTGGGTGTCAGCCGGCGGTGGCAACTGAGCGTCCCTAGTAGGGAGTGTTTCTGTGGGTTAGCAGGAGTTACAAAGGAGTAGAGATGGGCTAGAAGGAAAAAGGCAGTGGGGATGAACTAGGGAGACCCTGTGTTCACACCAAGAGGCAGAATTCCTAGAGGATGGAGGTGGCTTGGAGGAGAACTATAATATATAATATATAAAATTTCATAAATTATATAAATAGCTGGGCGGTGGTGGCGCACGCCTTTAATCCCAGCACTCCGGAGGCAGAGGCAGGCAGATCTCTGTGAGTCAGAGGCCAGCCTGGTCTACAAGAGCTAGTTCCAGGACAGGCACCAAAAACTACAGAGAAATCCAGTCTTGAAAATCCAAATACATATATAACATGTATATATATATATATGTGTGTGTGTGTATAATACATTTATAATATATAATAAAATATACATATATGTATATTTTAATAGAAAAATAGCTGAACCACGCACATACTAGTCACACCGAGTTTACACAGGAGCACAGAGATCTGTTGGTGTGTAGGGATGGTGGCAGGACTGTAGTTTCTGTTCTTGGCCACTTGTGAACTGTGTAACCGTAGTTAAACCATCCTCAGTACCTCAGTGTCCATACCTGTAAAACAAAGTTCTCTGGTAACTTTCTATTTAGTTTTTGTGAGAAGAAAACAAATGAGCGCATATAGGGCAATGGGGGAGCTCCAGGCTGCCATGGAGCTAGCTGGACAGTCAGTATGTACTCTGGGTCACCCAAGAGGTCTCACTGTAAGCATACCAAATTCTGCCGGCATAAGTCTTTGGTCTAAGAAAATAATGGTGCTGTCTACTCCCCCAACATCTCCTCTTTTCAAGCCACCAACTTTCTTTCCTTAACATGACTGGGCCATCCAAACTCCCAGAAGGGTAAAGCTGTGTGATTACTGCATGGAGTAAGAACCTGGACCAAGGAGCTGGGTTTCTCATGATTAGAATGGCCAGCCGTTCCTAGGGTCACAAAGAACGCTCTTCTGTTTCAGACCTGTCGCAGGTCACTTTCCTGGGTGCTTGCTCTTTCCCTTCCTAATAATTTCCAGAACCATTTGTGCACCCCAGCTTCTGTGCTGGTTGTATCTGTCTCCCCACCAGACCATGGGCCTCATCATTAGAATGGATGCATTTATCCTGATAACTACACACTCTGAGCACTCAGCATGGCGCACAGCCATTCTTGACAAATACTTAAAACCTCATGCTCCCCCTCAAGTCTCTTTTCACCCCTTCCTAGATCTCTCTCCTCCCAAACCAAGAGGATATCATGCTGATTTTGAGCTAACTGTCCCAACTTATCATCTCTGATTTTGCCACAGATTTCTAACAGGTTTTCATTTTTCAAATGTTTTTCTTCTAATGTGGGTGTCTACTGTCAACCGCCCTGCTTAAAAACCACTTCACAATGTCAATTCCCAAATGTTTTTCAGATATATTGTCAAACCGATTCATCTAGAAAGGAACAACTCAGATGATGGTGAGGGACTGAAGCTTCAGGGTTCATATCTGTAGTAGGGGCAGCAATAATGATTTATGACTCCTGCAAGGCTAAAATTAGATACGGGTAGTATAAGCAGACATTTGGCAGACGGGAAATCAACATAGCTACTCACATCAATAATACTTAGGATTTTTCATCCAGAAGAATGAGAATGTTTGGGAAAACAAACAGGAAACTCTTGAGAATTATTTTAAAGGTTATTAGGGTGGGGGTAGAGTGAAAAGAATTAATTTTATGTTTCTCATTCCAAAAGACACAAGTAGTATCAATACAACAGGTAGGAATTAAAATGAAGTAGGATTTCTTAAAATCTTGTTCATAAAAATAAACTTGGTTTTTAGTTCCCTGTCACTGGAGAAAATCAAACTAAAGTTGCCTCCCCCATTTTTTTAAAAGATAAGTCTTTAAATATATTGTGCTTTAAGTAAACTAAGGATTCCTATTTAAAATTCCTTAACAACCTGTGAATCATTGAAAATTCTTTCCTAACCACTCTGGACCATTACGTTTTTTTCTCTTCCTTCAGAAGTCCTTATTTTTTCTTTTAAAGAATGTATAAATGCTGAACTAAACTATCTGTTTTCATAACCATCCTATGATTAGGTGGTTAAAATGAGAAAGAAAAACATGGTTAAATGAAGACTTAACAGTAGCAATCTATAATAGTAATTTGCCTTCTTGGGTTAAGTCAATGGAGAGCTTGAAGGCTATGGTAGTTTGAATGTAACTGGCCCCCATAATCCCATAGGGATGAGATTATGACTAGGAAGTGTGGCTTTCTTGGAGTGGGTATGGCCTTGTTGGAAGAAGTCTGTCACTGTGATGCTGGGCTTGGAGGTTTCCTATGCTCAGGATACTGTCTAGTGTCTCAGTTGGCTTCCTGCTGCCTGTAAGATATAGGAATTTCAGCTAGTCCAGTACCACGTCTGCCTGCTTGCTCCCATGTTCCTTGTCATGATCATAATAGATTAAATATCTGAAACTGCAAGTAAGTCACCCCAATTAAATGTTTTCTTCATAAGAGTTGCTATGGTCATGGTGTCTCTTTACAGCCATAAAAACTAAGACAGAAACTGGTACCAGGGACAGGGGTAATGTTGTGACAGGCCAGACCATGTTTTTATTTGGAAAAATTTAAGCATTGGTACTTTGGGTTATGAAAGCAGTTGAATGCTAGAAGCACTGCTTAATGGGCTATACTAATAGGAATATGAAAGACAGAGGTGCTAAGAGTTATTTGAACTGTCGGGGGGTTCACTCAAGAGGTTACAGAGAATTTTAGTATGTTGCCTAGAGATCATTCTTGTGATGTTTTGTTGAAGAAAGTGGTTGGGTTTTTTTTTATTTGTTTTTTGGTTTTTGTTTTTTGTCCTTGTCTGAAAAGTCTGCCTGAGGCTGAAGTGAAGAATTTTGGATTAATTCTGTTAGCGGAAGAAATCCCAAACCAGCCTAGTATAGACCATCATGTCTATACTAGGGTTCATGCTTATTAAGAATTATAATGAAAAGTAGCAAGCTGAGCAAGGCAAATTACATATATAAATTTTGAGGAGAAAAAGAGTACCAGGAAGTGGAATGGAGCCAAATTCTGTGTCCAAGGAGATAAATGGATTAAGAAATAGAAAATAGGGAGTGGTGACCTCAGGGCAAGATCCCACCCAGCTCAGTTCCAACTTGTGAAAACAACTAAAGAAAAGCATAGAGCTGGGTGTGGTGGGGACACCTTTAATCCCAGCACTGGGAAGGCAGAAGCAGGCAGTTCTCTGAATTTGGGGCCAGTCTGGTCTAGAGATTCAGTTTCAAAGACAGCCAAATTTAGGCAGTAAAGGATGGAAAACTGGTGAAGATATAATTGAACAAGGGGAGTATATTCTGGTCCCAGTAAGCAACAAAACTTGGCAGCTTCAGCCACATGGTTCTGGCATTAGGGTTAAGGATAGAAGAAACAGGTTATGGAATTTGCCTTCTCACTGAGGCCAGGCATGTGTCGGGGTGTCCCTGAATGGAGGCCTAGTCGAGAGGCCATTGTGTGATGCTGTGAAGTTGAAGCCTGGACTGCCTTGGAGAACCCAAGATGTTAGAGATGACAGAGCCATGGGATACCTGCCAAGAACAGCTGCTAACAGGGAGTGGAAACAGTCCAAGAGAAAAAAAAAGTGTTGCAGTCAATGAAGTTGAATAGAGTTGGAGATCTGAAGAGTGTTTTGACATCAGGCATGGAGATACAGACTTTGGAGTTTGCCCAGATGGTGTTCAGTCTTATTTTGGTACAGTATTTCCTCCTTGTGCTCTCTTGCCTGTTTTTGGAATAGTGCCATCATATGTTAGAAGTATGTGATCTGCTTTTTTATTTTGATTTTATAGGGGATTGCGTTAAGAAATTGCATAAATCTCTGAAGAGACTTTGAACTTTTAAATGTTGTCAAGACTGTGATAGACAGTGGGGGCTTTTGAAGTTGGACTGAATGCAGTTTGCATTATGATATTGTTACAAGATTATGAGGGCTAGGGAGTGGAATGTGGTAGTTTGAATGTAATTAGCCCCCATAATCTCATAGGGAGTGGCACTATTAGGAGATGTGGCTTTGTTGGAGGTATGGCCTTGTTAGAGGAAGTGTGTCACTGTGAGGGTGGTCTTTGAGGTTTCCTATGCTTGGGATACTATCCAGTCGACTTCCTGTTGCCTTCTGATCAAGATGTAGCCAGCACCACATCTGCCTGCTTGCTACCATGTTTCCTGCCACGATGAGAATGGACTGAATCTCTGAAACTGTAAGCAAGCCACCCCAATTAAATACTTTTATAAGAGTTTCTGTGGTCATGGTGTCTCTTCACAGCAAATAGTAACCCTAACTGACAAAGGTAATATGGAAGCAATCATCATTGTTTAAAATTTAAATAAGAATGAAATTCCCCATCACTGTAGAAGCTGATCCATTGCAACAAAACTGGGGACAAGGTACATTTGCTTGTTTTGGTATTGGTAGAGGAATAGTCTTTGATATCTTTTAACTATTGCTCCAAGTGAGAGGGATTTCAGACAAGTTAGCAAATATTTAACAACTTCCCCATAATGGATATTCTTGATTGTCAACTTGATACACCTGGGAAGAGTGAGCCATAACTGAGGAATTTCTTCCATTAGATTTGTCTGTGAGTATGTTTTTGAGGCATTTTCTCTTCTTCTCCCCCTCCTTCCTATTTTCCCTTTTATTGAAAATAGGTTCTTTTCTCATATGATATATCCTGATTATAGTTTACCCTCCTCTCTACTCCTACCAGTTCTTCCTCACCTCCCCTCCTCCCCAAATTCACTCTCTTTTGATCTCTAATTAATTAATTGATTGATTGATTAATTTAGACCAGTAGTGTTTGGATTTACCCTCTGGCTCTGGGCTATCTAGTCTCTGATTCTTGGTTACCAAAGCATTTTCTTAATTGCTAACTGATGTAGGAGAGTCCAACTCATGTGGGTGGTGCTATCACTGGGAAGGTAGGCCTTGGAGTGTGTAAATTATAGGAAAGTTAGCTGAGCAAACCAATAAAAAATATTCCTCCATGGTCTTTGCTTCAGTTCCTGCCTCTGGGTTAGGCTCATGCCTGAGATCCTGCTCTTACTCCCCTCAGGGATAAACTGTGACTTGGAACTATAAAGCCAAATAGGCCCTTTCTTTCCTCAGGTTGGTTCTGGTCAGCGTCTTATTGCAGCAACAAAAAGCAAGCTAGGATACCTGTATAGGACAGTTGACTTTGTCCTTTCTAGTCCATAGACTACACAGGCTGAAATCCAAGGAGAATGGAAACATTAGGGAGAAATTGAATGCTGTAATTTGTCAGGAACATCTGGGAAGGATGATCTCAAATTTTGAAAGCCCAAATTCTACAAATCTGTGCCTATGGAAGAGCTAACAGCTCTCTCCTTTCTCAACACTCCTACCTCTATACAGTTTGAAGACATTACAGTGATTTCTCCTAGCATTGTGCTGTTCTGAGCTAAGATTGAATAGCTGCATAACCCAATAGGGTAATTGTCATGTCTGAAAGGAGAAGAAATATATTTTAGACATCAAGAAAGCAGCCAGCCCTAACTACCAGAATCCAGCAGAGCAGGAGGAAATTGTATGGGGATGGATCTTGAGCAGTCTAGATCACAAAATAGGACAGGGGAAATTTACTGATTTGGCAGAATTGTCTGTAGAGCCAAGATTGATGATCTTGGCAAGAACCTAGAAGATGATGTAACATGATGATTCATATTTCTCCTAGAAGGGTAAATAAGGAGCCAAATTAGATGGAGTCGAAATGCCAGTACAATCCAGCAGGGACCAGAAGAAGCAAAGAAAACGATTAGGGACAGCAAGAGTTGGTATATCATAAAGCTGGAAGACTGTCTACCCAAAGCACAGTTCTCACTTCAAACTGCATGAGTGCCCATGGCCCAGAAGCATGGGTTTTGAATGCTCCAAATAAATGTTTTAATTTGGAAATGATTTTACAATTATAGAACAAAAGTCATAAATCAAATAATTTTTTCAAACACCTTGGTGCAAAATCAGGTTGGAAACTACAGTAAACCAAGGAGATCTCTCCCATAGGTTTGATCACATTCTTGGCATGTGAGTTGGTAGGAACAAATCATCTGTTAATGTATCCCAGAGATTTTACACAATAGTTACAAGAACATTAGAGAAGACACAGGAGTGGGCAATGAATGACTATTAAAGGGGTTAGTATATATTATATATTATTATTAATATATATTGTTTGAATCAACATATAATTTGACTCTGTATCTGTAACTTTTCAATGCACCATTATTGAAAAATTCTAATTAATTAGTTTTGAAAAATGTTTATCATGATGTTTTAGGTTTGTTTGTCTGCCTGTCTGTTTGTTTCTGGGAACTTCAGCTACCAACGGATTGTTTTCCAATGTAAGGCCCAAGAAATTCATATAATCTTAAAGAAATTAGTTAGGAAACTTGGTTTCCTGTAGCACAATGAATAAAAACTCAGAGATAGATATTAGGGTTCAATGTGATGGTCAGAAAAGCAAATCAGCCAGCCACTGGCTCTTACCTCTACCTTAGTCTGTAGTGACATTCCCGCTTCCAGTAATCCTCAGAATGAGGCTACATTGGAGAGTTGTCTCCTTCAGTCTTATCTTCCTCTCTAGTGCTGGGATTAAAGGCATACACCACTAATGCCCAGTTTCTATGGCAAACTAGTGTGACTATTGGGATTAAAGATGTGTGTCACTGCTGTCTGGTCTGTAAGACTGATCAGGGCAGCTGTTTTGCTTTCTGATCTTCAGGTAAGCATTATTTAGTAAAATACAAATGAAATACCACTACATTTTCCCTTTTTGTCTAAAATAAAGAGAAGGCTATAACTAATATAAGAAAAACTACATACAATAAGTACAATGACTATATATAATATATACAGGCAATAAATACATCAACAATGTCTAGTTCATTTGCTTTGACAAATTCAGAGTAAATGCTCCATATATATCCTATCTTGGTGAATTCAAAGAATTGTACCTAATTTACTTTCTATCATAACTTGCTTTCTGCATCTAGTAAACAAGGAAAACTATAGCTATAACCAACTAATCTTCAACTCCCTCAGAGCCCCAAGAAGGAAAGAATATTAATTGAGTAAGCAGGGAATACAAGCAAGTGACATCCAAAAAATGTGAGAAATGACAGAAACAGCTGAATGCCTGGACAGTTACCCAAAGCGCTTCTGTCATGTTGGGACATCTATCTTCGACCTACAGGCCTAGCATATCTGACAAACTTTTCTGTGAAACAGAGTATTCTAAAGGACTCTCGCTCCTTGTCTTGACAATCTTTGAGTCATTTTCTTTTATGTCCCGCTTATCCAGTTTGGACAGCATACTGTCAGCAGTCAAGGCAGGGACATTTTCTTGCTTAGTGGCTTACTTTTGCCACAAAGAAAGTAAACTCCATGTGGACTTTCTTTGATGGCCATTATCATCTCTGAAGTAGAATTGTGCTGCCAGGAGCAGACATGCCTCATTGTCATTAAAGAGAATCAATGTTATTAAACCATCTTAAATGCCATTTTCTGTAGATCTCTGATTTGGATCTACATGATCCACATGTGCATTCCATAATTTCTCTTCAATCACAGACAATTCTCTCTCAGCTTTAGCTGAAAATTTCCTGGGACTATTTAAGTCCTTGTCACCATCTAAAATTTTGTTTAAATTAAGCAGGTCATCGGAACCTATCCCAATAGTGGGCTGAGGTGGGAAAATATCTCCTAACAATCTTTGGAAGTCATTAAGAGTCTACAGTTAATCTTGCCTAATTTGTACCTACTGTGGTCTAATTTTTTGTAAATCCATTTTATAAGCTAAATAATTAATAGCATATCCTCTTTTTATTTTTTCAGGAACAATTTGTAATCTGAAACATGCTGTAGGAATTTTTACTGCCAGTAGCCTTTATGTTACCTGCCCACTTGGGCATGGCTTCTTATACTATATATGCCCATGTAAAACATGTGTCTGGCATCTTTTCTGGCTATAGAATTCGGTTGCTGTTCCCCGTTCCAGCAGAAGATTGTGATTTGTGAGTCTACCTCTATTCTACTCAATTCTGAGCTAGTATAGGATTTCTTTTAAGCATCCTTCTTTATGGCACCCACGTGGATATGAACTCCACACCTACCAAGTAGACTGGCTTAAAGGCCTAGGCCCACAGCCAAGAAAGGCTCCCATCCCTACCCACTTGGCTTGCTTTTACCTCAGTAGTTTTTTGTAGAATCTCCACCACAGTAGAGCTAACTGTGCAGTGGCAACTCGGAAATTCCCCAAGTGCACACACACCCCCACTGCTGCCTTCCCTGGTGCAGTTTCCTGCCACCTGACGACTTGCACAGCTTCTAGTTTGTGCTCTCTCGGGAGTTCTAGGCTTTTTGCTGCATGTACAGAATTGATTTAATTGCTTTAAATTTGTCAAGCAAAGCATATTTCTCAGTATTTAACCAGCACCAAGGTGAGAAAGCCAAAGAGGCTCAAGACTGTTTGTGGCACCAGGTTGTGCTGCTAGTCATGACTCAGCAACCATGACACCTACTGGACAATAAACATTATTAGACCTAAAACAATTTACCTGACTTCATACCAGGTAAATATATTCTTAATTAAAAATCAATAAACTTGAAAGTTATATAATTGCAGACAACATTACTATTGAAACTTTTAGCAACTCTTTTGCTAATACTATGAATTGTATTCTGCAAGACTTATACGGTTATTGTGATACATCCATTTATTGGATATTGGGACTCATTTTTTTCTTTATATTATATCCTTAAGAAAATGATTTGATGACAAAACCAAGATGTTAGTTTCAGCAGTCCTAGATGCAGGGCCTCAACTGATGTTTAAATGTTATTTCAGGGAAGAGGCTAAATTTTACAACAACAGGGGAAAGCAAAAGGACTTGAGACTTCCCAAGATTAAATTCTTGGTGAGGGCATGTATGCTGACTTACCGGCTCAAGCTTTTTACGATTAACAAATCTTGTCTCTATCCCACAAAGCATCCTTAAATGCTTGGGACAGGATTCAAGAACTAGGAAAATAAATTGAATCATATACCAGGGTTAAACAGGGTCAGAGAGAACTCTTTAATGACTTTTTACAAAAATTAACTAAAGCAGTACAAATAGGAATAACAGACCCTGATGCTAGATGAGTACTTATTGAATCTCTGGCTTTTGAAATTGCCAACTTAGAATGCAAAAACATACTTGGGCCTTTAAAGGATAAATTAGCACATACTGATGAATAGATCCTTCATACAATGAGCATTGAGACATTTGACTATAATACTGAATCTTGGGTAGGAGAAGCAATTTCCAAAGGTATGAGGAGACATCAAAATGCCAAATGTTTGAATTGTGGTAAAATACAACATCTGAGAAGGGATTGTAGACAAGGAATTCCTAGGAATAATGTCTCCTCTGGGAATGGCAAGAATAGGAAGACTCAGCCTTCAGGTATATGTAGAAGGTATGGCAAAGGCTGATATTGGATCAATGAATGCAGACCAACAAAAGACAGACAAGGCAACCTGATACCATTGGGAAACTCCTTGGGGGCCTCTCACAGGCCCCCAAGTCAAAAGTGATCCAGTCATTCCCAGTCACTGTGGAAGACATGTCTCAACAGGAAAATTAAAAAATCTAGAGCCTTCTGTAAAAAACCATACTGTTCTAGATGATGAAATAAACATGGAGGATAAATCAAAATTCCGGTAGGAAATAGGAAATATATATTCTGGCAGACTTCTATAAATGATCAAAGACTGCTAAGGGTGTGTAGAAATGACATTGTAATTGGGGGCTTGATTGACATGGGTGCAGACATGAGTGTCATTACTCCAGAATCTTGGCATTGAAATTGGCCTCTTCAAGAGGCAGATGTTGAATTACTAGCAATTAGAACCCTATCTCAAGTGAAACAAAACATGAGATGGTTTGACTGCGTAGGACCAGAAGAACAGAGAGGAAAGCTGAGGCCATATGTGGCTAATATTGCAATGAATTTATGGGGTCGTGACCTTCTGCAGCAATGGAATACCCAAATTAACATTCATGCAGTCCCTGAAACGCATGTTTCTTGAAAGGATATTATAAAATATTATTTTAAAAAAGGTCACTAGCCATTCAGGCTGTACAAGAACACAAAGCAACTAGCAAACCTTAACCAACATCCCTACCTTTAAAATGGTTTACTGAGAAACCAATATGGGTTAAACAGTGACTGTTAACAGAAGATAAACTGCAGGCTTTAGAACAGCTAGTGCAGAAGCAACTAGATGCTCACCTTATTAAAGAATCAACCAGCCCTTGGAATTCTCCTGAATTTGTTCTTAAAAAGAAATCTGCTAAATGAAGAATGGTGACAGGTCTAAGAGCCATCAATAAGGTAATTCAACCTATGGGCCCTCCACAATATGGAATTGCTCTGCCTTCTCTATTATCAAAAGAATGGCCTCTTTTAGTTATTGATTTAAAAAAATGTTTCTTCACTATACCTATACTAGAAAAGGACAGAGAAAAATTTGCCTTCACAGTGCCTACTTATAATAATTGTCAACCTACTAGGAGATACCAGTGGACCATTCTTCCACAGGGAATGCTCAATAGCTCACCCTATGGCAATATTTTGTAAGTCAGCCATTGGAAATAATATATAAAAATTTTTCTAAATCTATAGTTTTCCATTACATGGATGACATTTTGCTATCTGATTCAAACATAGATACTTTAGAAAGAATGTTAGAAGAAGTAAAGAAAGTTTTGCTTAAATGGGGATTACAAATTGCTTCTGAAGACAGGGTTTCTCTGTAGCTTTGGAGCCTGTCCTGGACAGACAATGCATATTATACTGATGCAAATAAACCAGGGAAGGCAGGTTACAAATCAGAAGATTTAAATAAGGTGGAACAATTTTGTCCAAAAATGTCCTTATAATTTTGTCCAAAAGGCAGAATTATATGCTATTCTCATGGTGCTAAGGGATTTTAAAGAAACTCTTAATATAGTTACTGATTCACAATGTGCAGAAAGAGTTGTTTTGCATATTGAAACCACTGAATTTATACCAGATGATACAGAATTGACTTCATTATACATACAGGTTCAACATATTCAACATATAATCAGGAATAGGCTTTGTCCCATATACGTAACACACATCTGACCCCATATGGGTTTGCCAGGTCCTCTGGCAGAAGGTAATGAAGAAATTGACTGATTACTGATTGAAAATGTGTTGAAGGCCTCAGAATTCTATCAGAAACATCATGTCAATAGCAAAGGTTTAAAGAAAGAGTTTTCTATTACATAGCAACAAGCTAAGACAATTATAAAGAAATAGCCTACTTGCTCTTTCTATAACCAAACACTGCTACCTGCAGGGACTAACCCAAAGGGTACTCAAAGGAATGAGATCTGGCAGATGGACGTGTTACAGAATTTGGAAAATTAAAATATGTACACCACATCATTGGTACTTATTCAGGTTTTCAGTGGGCAACTGCTTTAAGCTCAGAAAAGGCTGATTAAACAATCACACATTTATTAGAAGTTATGGCCATCTTGTACATACCTGCACAAATAAAGACAAATAATGGTCAGGCATATGTCTCTAAGAAAATGAAACAGTTTTTTGTTTATTATAATATAAAGCATATTAAAGGTATACCACACAAATCTACAGGTCAAGCAGTTGTAGAAAGATCAAACCAAACTATAAAGGATATGTTAAACAAACAAAAAGGATGGAAAATAACCACAGAAATATATCACATAATATATTATTAACATTGAATTTTCTTAATGCTAATAAGAAAGAGACAACAGCAGCAGAGAAACATTAAATATTAGAAAAGTCTTCTGAATTAAATCAGCCTGTGTATTTCAAGGATGTGTTGACCTCACAATGGAAGCCAGTAGATGTGCTGTGTTGGGGAAGGGGCTTTGCTCTTGTTCCCACAGGAGAAGAAAAATTATGGATACCATCAGAATTAATAAAGATTCTGTTTGAAAATAAATCTCTTGAGAAAGAGAAATGATGGCTCATTCACAGAGGTGACAACCAAACACGTGGTAAGGAAACCATATAGGGTTGGGGCAGAATTCTTCTCTTGTCTTTACAGGAAAATATACATTTTCAAAAATTCAAGAGACCCAAAATGTTTGGATGCTGACAGGAGGAAAAATAATTATCTAATAAGGATCATCAAGAAAAAGGAATATGGCTTGTAAGGACAGGTGATAAAAACATATATGAATATACAGAGCTGCCTTTAGAGTTGGACAACAGCTCTGTCTTTCTCTAAATCCAAGCATGTTGTTAAAAGAAATACTTAGAGTTTCTGTCTCATGTCAATAGCTGTCTTGTATGGGACAGAAAGAAAAACACATTTATAAAAATTTTTACTGTTCTTCGTACCTATTTTTGTCTCTATTATACATTTCACTTTTTTTAAATAAATTTATTTATTTATTAAAGATTTCTGTCTCTTCCCCGCCACCGCCTGCCATTTCCCTCCCCCTCCCCCAATTAAGACCCCCCCCCAGCCCGAAAAGCAATCAGGGTTCCCTGTCCTGTGGGAGGTCCAAGGAACCCCCACCTCCATCCAGGTTTAGTAAGTTGAGCATCCAAACTGCCTAGGCTCCCACAAAGCCAGTGCATGCAGTAGGATCAGAAACCCATTGCCATTGTTCTTGAGTTCTCATTAGTCCTCATTGTCCGCTATGTTCAGAGAGTCCGGTTTTATCCCAGGCTTTTCCAGACCCAGGCCAGCTGGCCTTGGTGAGTTCCCAGTAGAACATCCCTATTGTCTCAGTGTGTGGGTGCACCCCTTGCGGTCCTGAGTTCCATGCTCATGCTCTCTCTCCTTCTGCTCCTGATTTGGACCTTCTATTATACATTTCATTGGATATATATGTCTGTATATGTCTATATAAATAATGTTAAAGTTTTCCACAATGAAGAATGAATTTTCCTGCAGTAATCTTTGAAGTTTCCAGGAAAAAGATGGAGCTCCACAACAACAACTCCACCTGGTTGATATGACATCATGATGCTGATAGTGCTATTATAAGACCCATTTTGGGTACCAGCTGCTCAAGATGGTTCCAACTTGGTTAGCTGAAATGGTGCATGGTGCACTTTTTTTTACAACATTCTGGCCAGAATTCCAAATAGGAACCCCAGAAACACCCAGAGACTTAGAGACTATTTGCATTTATGCCAAACAGTAATCTTGGAACTTAATCATCATTTTACTTTTTAGGATCTCATAGAAAGAACATCGCCACCATGACAGCTGGAAGTAATTCTAGAAGATGACATTCCTTCTCCCAACAAAGTTTGTCCTCAGAATTAGGAACATCATTTAGGGGTTGATTATAATTGGTATAATGTTGGGGGTTGGGGAAAATTATGTAGGCTCAGGGATCTCCTTGACAAAAAGAAAAAAATGGATGAGATAATAGATTAGTGTGAGCTTACTCACATTAAAAATAATAGTGAGTAATAGAGTGAATACTTGTGAGCTATTATTTATAAGCAATTGACATTGGTATAGATTCTTGTATATTGATACAAGCTTAAATTATATTGAATATGTTCCTATTTTCATCCACACTATTTGAATACCTAGGCAAAGTTATTTTGTCATATTGTATGCATGCATGCTTAAAACATTTTGTATATTGATACAATTTTAGGGTATATTTATCATATTGCACTATGGATTTCTACCTCTGATCAAGATACTTATACATCATTTATATTTTGTGATCATTGTCTTAATTTGTTGCATAGTTGTTTAAACATTGTTTAATATTCTAATATGAAGTCTTAGTCTTTAAGTTATATAGGTATTAAGATTCATAGGTCAATAGTCATCCAAGTTTGCCATACTTATAGTTAGACTAATCAGGTTCTTTAGATATGTAGAGATTGTTTTCTGCATAGATAGGCAGTCTTTAACCACTTCAAAGAACTGTAGAATATGGCATTTAAATAACTTAGGGTTCTGTTGCTGTGAGACATGATTGCTCCTGGCAGCATTGTTCTATTCCCAAGAGAATGTTGAGCACTGAAGACACTCTACTTGGAGCTTCTTTTCTTCTTGGCAAAACTGGCCTTTGGGCAAGGAACTGTCCATGCATCAACCACTGACAAAATGCACAATGTTTGGACAGGACAAGCAGGATACAAGAAAAAAGATTGTCAAATCTTGCCAAGACAGGGTAAGACAGTTTTGAAATTTTTTCCTACCTCTAAAACTGTCTGTCAGTTACTCTAGGCCTTAGTCAAAGTGGGTTCCTCCAACATTGCAAATGAGACTTTGGGTGATTGCCCAGGTAGCCAGTTGTCTCTGTCATTTGTTGCACATTTTAGAAGTTGCTTGATTGCACTTCCTGCTTACTCAAGTAATATTATTTCCCTTCTCAGATCTTCAATAGGGTTGACGACTAGATAGTTGTACTTACTCTCCTCTCCTGTCTTTGCCAAGTTATTTATTATACAAGGCTTGAACTCATTAGGAGAGGCTACTTATTGAAACATTTATTATATGTTTCTTGCTTGATATTATTTATGCTGGGTTGTAATTCTAATTTTTATACCTGATATTTGTTCTTATTGTATATAACTTTGTATTAAGCTTAGAAATTTCTTATTTAAATAAAAGGGGGAGGTCCTGTAGGAATTTCTACTGCAAGTAGCCTTTAAGTTACCCACCCACTTGGGCATGGCCTTTTATACTATATATGCTGATGTTAAAGCATGTGTCTGGCCTCTTTTCCAGCTGTGGGATTTGGTTACTGTTCCCCATTCCAGCAGAGGATTGTGACCTGTGAGTCTACCCCTAAATAAATAACCCTCTATTATACTCATTTCTGAGCTAGTGTGGGATTTCTTTTAAGTGTCCTTTAGCAACAAAGCAAATTTTCCTTTACTTCTTCAAACATTCTATATGAAGTATCTACATTAGAATCAGATAGTGAAATTCCATCTATGTAATCCATGTAACTATAGATTCAGAAAATTACATATAATTTCCAATGGCTGACTTAGAAAATATTGGCATAGAGTAGGGCTATTTAACATTCTCTTTGGGAGAATCTTCCATTGATATCTTTTAGCAGGATGAGAATTATTATAAGTAGGCACTGGGAAGGCAAATTTTTCTCTGTCTTTTTTTGTAAAGGTATAGTGAAAAAACAATCTTTTAAACCAATAACTAAGAGAAGACATCATTTAGGTAATAGAGAAGGCAAAGGAATTCCAGATTGTTCAGAGCCCATTGGCTAAACTGCCTTATTAACAGCTCTTATAATACCATTTCCAGAAAGATGAGTTGCTTTGCGGTCTGTTTCTTGAATTGCAGGAATGTTAATATGGATATTCCTTTGTTATATCTGATCATGATCCCATAGATTTCATGCTTATTAACCACATATGGCCTCAGCCTTCCTCTCTGTTCTTCTGACCCTATGCATTCAACCCATTTCTTGCTTTATTTTAACTGAGATAGGGTTATAATACCTAGGAATTGAATACCTGCCTCCTGTAGAGTTCAATTGGTATGCCAAGATTCTGGAGTAATAATAATCCCATCTGCACCTGTGTCTAATAATCCTTCAGTTATAACATTATTTATTCATACTCTCAGTTTTTGTCTTTGATCATTAATAGAAGTCTGCCAAAATATACATTTTCTAATTTTCTATTAAAAATTTTGATTCAACCACCATAGTTATTCTATTATTCAGAGTATTGTTTTTTACACCAGGTACTGGATTTTTTAATCTTCCTGGGGAGGCGTGTCCTCCACAGTAATCTGGGGGCCTGTGAGAGGTCCCTCAAGGAGTTTCTCAATAGTAATGGGTTACCTTGTTTGTCTCTTTCTGATCTATATTCATTGTTCCTATGTCAGCCTTTGCCACATCTTCTGCATAATCCAAAAGTTTGGGGCCTTCTATTTGGGTCATTCCCAAAAGAAACATTGTTTCTAGGAATACCCTGTCTACAACCCCTTGTCAGATGGCCTATTCTGCCACAATTAAAACATTTAGTATTTTGATATCTCATCATACTTTATAAATCACTCTTCCTACACAACCCCCAGTGATATAGTCAAAGGACTCAACATTGACTGTGCAGGATCCATTCAACCATTGGTGATTATCTGATCTTTAAGGGCCCATGTATCTTTTTGCATTCTAAATTAGCATTTTCAAAAGTCAGAGATTCAATGCTTCTGTATCTGCTACCCCTATTTGTACGGCTTTTGTTAATCTTTGCAGAAAGTCACTAAATGTCCTTCTTGGGCGTAGTATAACCTTAGTATATGATTCAACTATATTTTCTAGTTCTTGAATCCTGTCCTAGGTAGTCAAGGCTGCTGTATGACATCGGGACAAGGTATGTTCATTGTATATAGCTTGACTATCCATATCAGCATAATGGCCCTCACCAAGAATTTGATTTTGGGAGACCTCAAAACCTAATTCTACCTTGATGTCCAAGGACCTTAGCTTCCTCTCTCCAATAACTCCAACAACCCAGGTAGATCATATACCTCTCCTAGAATTCCTTCCATGATAGAAACAAAAAAGTTTTTAAATTCCTGAATTGTGATACTATCTGCCATTATCAGATAACTTACCTCCATTAAAATCTTGGCTCAGATGAGAATTTTAACGTTTAATAATGATGTGGAACAGCAGGTATCACAGTTATACTGCTACAGCAGTCCAGAGATGCTGGAGCTCTGATTTTACTTGTTCCAATGTAGCTAACCTTTGTATTTCCTAAGCAGAACTCAACAAAACTGAATAGATTTTTGTTTAAAAAAAAACCCACCCATCAGAGCAACCATATAGTGGGTGGACATAGGCCGTGAAAACCATGGGAGCCACACATGGGGTTGCATGCAAGCTACAGGGACAGTGAAGCTGCAGGGGAGGCACGGGAAGCTGTGTGGGTGCTACATGGGGTGGCAGTAATCCACGGGTGCTTGGGGAAGCCACAGGCGAACAAGTATAGGAGAGGAAGGTAAATCAGGTAGATGGGAGTTGGGAGTATTAGTTTTTCTACCGAACACAGGTGGCTATGTTTTGGTCCAGCTTTGACCTATGTCAGTGGCTAAAAAGCCTCAGACAAACAGTTTTCTCATGAATTCACACCTCAAATGTTGGGTGCCAAATGTCGCATTACTAATAAAAACCCAGAGACAGGGTTCAACCTGATGGTCAGAAAAGCAAACAGCCTTATACCTCTACCTCAGTCCAAACTGGCAATCCTGCCTCCAGGAATCCTCAGAACGAGATTGTGCCTAAGAGCTATCTCCTCTCATCTTATATTCCTCTCTAGTGTTGGGATTAAAGGTGTGCACCACTACTGCCTGGATTCTATGGCAAAATAGTGTGACTACTGGGATTAAAGGTGAATGTCGCTGGGCGATGGTGGTGCACGCCTTTAATCCCAGCACTCAGGAGGCAGAGGCAGGCGGATCTCTGTGAGTTCGAGACCAGCCTGGTCTACAGAGCTAGTTCCAGGACAGGCTCCAAAGCCACAGAGAAACCCTGTCTCTAAAAACAAAAACAATAAAGGTGAATGTCACTACTGCATGGTCTGTAAAGCTGATCAGTTTTACTCTCTGATCTTCAGGCAAGATTTATTTATAAAAGTACAAAGAAATATCATTACAGTTTCCTGAGTGTACCCCCGACAGCTGGAATAGCTCTTCAGCTGGCTATAAACTGTGTCTGAGTGGTCATCTCTGGTTTACTCCCCAGAACAAACCAGCTAGATCAGGAGAATTTTCAAGGATCCAATGAGTCTGCCTGCCAGGAATTATCTACCAAAGTACAATTTTAAAAACATTTATCTTATACCCTCTAATACAAATAAGAAAGCAACAAGCCTGCTGCATATTGTTGGCTCAGGAAACGACATCTTCCACACTGGAGAGTGCTATTCAGAGGTGCACACAACAAGTGACATGAAATGAGGCCCATTGGATGTGGCCTAGGGCAGGAGAACTATATGGAACAGGTCCAGCCTTGCAGCTTACCAACCAAAGTATACAGGTGGTAGTAAGAATGTTATCTGGCACACATGGCAAATCCAGTGGGAGAACTGTGAACAAGTCACACATTCCTCTGTGGTTCTTCTGAAAAGAAGCTCACCTGCAGCGGAGAATCACATACATTTTGAAGTTGGATCCTAGTGTGATACTGACCCTTGGTACAAATATAATGCCTGAACACAAAACACCAAATGAATTTGAATCTGAGCAAGCCACTCATTAGCTGAGAGCTGTTACACCTGCTAAAACACAAGGTCAAGCAAGTCCAGCAGCTACTCATCATAAGTTTTAAGTGGTACATTTTGGGACTGAACATAAAAGTCTGGGAGGACAAATAATCTGAGTTGATAGCCCCCCACAAGAGATACCATAGCCATTCCTTATGCCATAAACCCAGATAGACATACATTTTCTATTTTTCTATATTTTTTCTCTGTCATTTTTTTCTTTTACATTATTTCTATTTTTATTAATGTTTGACAGTTTCATACATATATCATGTATTTTGGTCATTTTGTCACATACACAAACACACACTATTGCAGGGTATTTAATCACACTATGAAACCCTGAGCCTGTGTTAATAAAATCAAGTTTGGATGGGGGGGTGAAGCCAGCAACAAGTTGTTAAGAATTAGATATAGAGATTACAGAGGACCCAGGAATACAAATAGAGAGACACACAGGAAGAAGTAGGAAGGGACTTAGAAATTCTTTGACTTTTTTGGTTTGAGTTGAGTGGATAGTCTCTTGCTGGGTCTCTGACCAAAAATGAAGGTTAGCTGGTTGCTTCTTGACTTCTCTGATCTAGTTGGTTTTTCATCATAACATCTGACTCCTGAGTCTTTATAGAACAACATAGATAATAATATTTGGTGCTTTAATGCATAACACCACCACATGAATAGAGAGGTCACATCATCCAGCTCCACAAATCCTGCTGATGCCACTGCTCAACCCAGCATATTCCCAGAGCTCAGGAGGGTAAACACAATAGAAGGCTCATCTCTCATGAACCTGAGTAGGGCAAAGACAGCCAGCAATGCCATGTGTGTTAAGCAGAGCCACAGAAGGAACCTACAGACACACAGAAGGAACCTACAGACACACAGAAGGAACCTACAGACACACAGAAGGAACCTACAGACACACAGAAGGAACCTACAGACACACAGAAGGAACCTACAGACATACAGAAGGAACCTACAGACACACAGAGGGAACCTACAGACACACAGAAGGAACCTACAGACACACAGAAGGACTTTACATTATTTTTGCAACATTTTTCCAGTGTGCAGATGCCATAGTTTCCCTGGTGGGCTTGTATACTTACTGCATGCCACTGTTCCTTCCCATCAGGTTGGTTGGCAGGTAGCCTTGCACTTTAAGACTTGGCTCATATAGTCGGAGAGCCACACAAAATGCCAGGTCCAGACCAAGAAAACCTCTGAAGAGGTACAGTATGCTTGACAATGTGTTTAGGTGCTGAAGAAAGAAAATAAAATGAGTATAGACAGTCACAGAAAAAATTAATAGTTTAAAAAATAAGTAATTTTTTAAAAGAAAGAACAAAGCAATATAAGAATAAGCCACATAAGGTTGGGAAACATTAGAAAAGCTCATTTGGAACCTAGAGGGCTTTATTAACTTTAAATCTTTAAATGCTAGTGAACAAAAGACAACAGCTGTTGAGAGACATTAGATTGTGGAAAACTGTTAAATTAAGCTACCCTATGTATTTTTGTGATGCCTTAACTTCAGAATGGAATTCAGGAAATATGTTGTGTTGTGAGAAAAGTTGTGCCTTTGTTTTGACAGGAAATAAAAAGCTATGGATTTCTTCAAAATTAATAAAGAACAAATTAACAAATTTGACCACAGGAGATCTCTTGAAAATCTTGGCTACAGACATGAAAAAAGAAACCAAGGAAAACTACAAGGCAGAGATGTATATGCTGATTCCTCTACTATGAGATGAGCTCCAAGACTAGATAAGACATGATAAATCTTGTTTGTTATAGAGTTTTCATGACTTACTATTACATGCCATCACTTCATATGGCATGGGTGGAGATTTATATTACGGTTTGGTTATATAGTTCCAACAAACTTATAAAGTTGAAAAAATGCCTTTTACCTCAAACGTAGAACAAAAAAAATCTTTACTGGATTTTTGCTCACCATACATTCCATACTTATGTTAAGGCAGATAGCTATGTTACCTTTAAAAACATATTTTTTCAGAAAAAAAGGACTAGACACCAATAAAGACAAGTAGCCCAGGTAGTCCAGCCTCTCAGAATGCCTCTTCTGCAGTTTCCTTAAAAGTCTTTCATTCAGGACAACTTCAAACCTGCTAACTGAGATGGTCCAGCTTCATAGACCACTCTAGCCAGGACTTCAATTAAGTCCTTCACTTTCCCATCACACAGAGACTGAACAGCAAATGATACAGCTAGCTCTCCCAGGACTTGAACATTATCCCAATTTTCTGAGGAGCCATTGGCCCCAGACAACAGTAAGTAATTTTAAGAACATGGTACCCATATTCCCAAAAGGTGGGGTGGGAGTGTTTTTGTCATTCAATGGATTATGAAATGTTTAGTGGTTAGTTGTAAACTGTGATTGATTGTGATCAGAATAACGCTAAACAAAGGAAGTTAGATTAAGGGATTTTTCTTTTCTATCTATTTTATTTATCTTCTATCTAGTATTTAAAGATGGGGTGTGATGTAAAGAAAGAAAAGGGGAGATATAGTAATGTTAGGATAAAAGGGTACATTATTGGTTCTACCAAAAAAGCAATTTCTAGTCTCAAATGTTTTACATTTGTATGAATTTTTATATATTGATACAAATTTAAGGTTATTTTTCTAAAACATACAGCATATATGTTTCTACTCTTACGCAGTTTATTTAAAATATAATGTAAAATTCTAGTCTTTGAAAGCTATTATTATGAACTGTTTAAGATTATTAAGAAATGCAGGTTAGTAGTTAGTCATCTATAATAAACTTGTAGTCATGTTAGGTATGTTACCAATGCTAAACAGATATTTTAGATAGATAGGTTATCTTCAAACACTTCATAGATCTACAGAATGTAACATTTAAATGTTTTAATAACATAAAACTTTTCATGACAGTAAGATATGCTTACTTCTGACAGTACCAATCTACTTCAGAGAAGATGATGGGCATCAAATACCCTCAATATGGAGTTTGATTTCAATTTGGAAAGTTAGCCCCTGGGCAAGAAACTGTCTTTTTCTGGAGTGCTGACAGTATTCTGTACAAAGTAGATAAGCAGGACACAAAGGAAGTCAATTGCTGAACTTTGCCAAGACAAGATAGGATAGTCCTTCAAATTTTCTGCTTCACGAAAAAGAAAAATCTGTCAGATATTCCATGCCTATAGGCCAAATATGGATTTTCAAACACTCCAGAGGGACCTTGGGTGACTGTTCAGGGAGACAGCTGTCTCTGTCATTTCTATAACTTTGGACATTGCTTGTTCTGCACTGCCTGTTTACTCATGTAATATTGTTTTTCTTCTCAGGTCTCTAATGGTGTGGAAGACTAGATAGTTACAGTCTTACAGTTTTTCTTGTTACTAAATTAAAAGAAGAAATGGAAAAAAGAGGTGTAAATTTTATAAAAGTTAAGAGACA
Source organism: Microtus pennsylvanicus (assembly GCF_037038515.1). Taxonomy (NCBI): domain Eukaryota; kingdom Metazoa; phylum Chordata; class Mammalia; order Rodentia; family Cricetidae; genus Microtus; species Microtus pennsylvanicus. The sequence goes on from NC_134588.1 coordinate 25,949,286, forward strand.
AAAAAGCTTTAGTTGTTTATCTAAAAAATTTAAAGTCTAAGGATATTTTTAGACTGGTAGTAAAAGTTATGATAGAAAGTATTTCAGATATAAAACTTTGGACTCACTACAATCAAATAGATAACAGAGTACTCTCTCCAAACGTGCCAAATACAAATGAACTGGACATTGTGAATGTAATTGTTTTTATTTTATATAATGTTACTGTGTTAAAGTTAAAAACTTTCCTTTTTATTTAGACAAAAAGGGGAAATGTTGTGGGATAATATTTTTTTAACACTGTGAAGATGTGTCTCTGCCAAGGCATCTTCTATTTGATTTAATAAAGAGCTGAACAGCCAATAACTAGGAAGGAGGGGATAGGCAGTACTTCCAGGCAGAGATAGGAACTCTGGGAAGAACATAAAGTACATAGTATTTGGCAGCAAGATGTGGAGCAAGTTAGACAAACAGTGTGGAGGAGAGACAATGAGCCATGTGGTTGAATGTAGATTAATATATATAGATTAATTTAAGCTTTAAGAGCTAGTTAGAAAAAAGCCTAATCTAAGGCCAGGCTTTCATGATTAATAAGAAGTCTCCATGTCCTTATTTTGGAGCTGGTGGTCCAACAACACACATACACCCTTTCATCCCCTTCCCACTTCTACTGCACCCCTTTTTTCTTTCCAACAAGTTTTTCTCCATACCATATCCAGAAGACAGTACTCCACAGCACTCTTTCCCATTTTGTCCTCTCTTCTATGATGTCCTATTTAAGGAGAACTCTCAGCAGTCACTCATTCTCAGCACTTTGACCAATTACAAGTCTATGTATTGACTACTGCACAATGCAGAAAAGGTTCTCTGACTAAGGTCGAAAGTAACACTGATCTTTAGGTATAAATACAAATATTTAGAAAGCAGACTGACAATATATCCATTTAACCAAACAACATTAGTAGTTACCTCCTCTAGGGCCTAAGATCCACCCACCCCCAAAGTCATGGTCTTTTGACCAGATTTACAGTACCAGACATGAATTACTATGGAATCGGCCTCAAATCCAAGCTGAAAGTAGGTGGTAACTCCCATAACACTTGTGTCACTAATGCACAGTAGGCACATCTTGCCTGGCAGGTCAATACTGTAGCATACAAGGCCCATTGCTAGGCATGGCCATTGATGACTTTTCTCCTCCAACAGCCTGCATAGCATCTTCTGGCATCATCAAAGCTAGCGATCAGGGAGGAAAATCCAGTTCATTTACTACTTGTTTGCTTTATAAGCTATGACCAAAGCATGTAGTATGTTCAGCAACAGTCATGTCATCTATTTCTGTTACACAACCAAGAGCAATGGAAAATAACCTGAATGGGGGGTGTGTGTGAAGTGACTGCCCTGGAGTCTCCCTGGCCAAAAGTGCATAGGGAAATAACTCACCTGACACTGATATTTTCATATATATTACCTGACATATTATCTTCATATAATAACCTGTGACTTCTTGGAGCCACATTGTTCACTCACTCACGGCACCTCCATTCAAACCCCTCCTTATCATCATGTAGTTTAATTATCTTACAGACAAGTAGATTTCCATATGACTTCTTCATCCATCCCTACTCTTGACTAATCATCTCCACTCCTCTCTCTACATTCTTCTCTTCTCCATCTTCTGTAGATGGATTTTTCTTTAGGCTACCAGCTCATAAAATATGACATGGGGACTTATTATTAATTATGAAAGATTACCTTATCTTAGGCTTGTCCTATTTGCTTTTATAACCTAAATTAACCTATATCTTTTAATTTATGTTCTTTAACGTGACTTGGTTACCTTTACTCTGTATCACCCATTCCGCTTCCTCAACATCTGGCTAGCAACTCTTCCTTTACTTCTCTGTCTCCAGAAGTACCACCTAACATCTTCCTGCCTAGCTAGTGACCATTCAGCTCTTTATTTAACCAATCACAGTGACACATCTTCATACTGTGTAAAGGACTATTCCATAACAATCTTCCACCTGTCACTCCCCACTTCAGCTTTTCCACCCCCAGTGTTCCTCCTCTCTATTTTCCTAACACATCTGGAGCATACATTTTTAACAAAGATGATAGAAGAGACAGAGGTCCTAGGCTTGGTGCAGAGATGAGCTAGTTTGTTATCTGGGGTCAAGATGAAAAGGAACAATAGACATATGCAAGTAGGCCTTGAGGACAATGGCAGAGTAAGTCCATCCAATGGATCAAGCTCTAGATAGAGTGGGCAGTTATCTATTTTACGTGAAACAAAGGATAGCCTGATAAGAGTTAGAGAGATGGCTCTGCAGTTAAGAATACTCAGCTGTTTTGGAGAGGACTGGATTTAGTTCTAGGCTATTCCACCAGGTGGCTCCCGTTCCGGAGGATCCGGTGTCCTCCTCTGGCCACTGCTTCATATTAAGAAATCTACGGGAGCCTACATGCATAGAGTAGGAAACAAGGTAGAGGCATGTAGGTGTATAGGGAGTAGGCTAAATGTGTGCAGGCCAGTGCCAACAGCATAGAACCCACAGAGAAAGACACAATGAACCCCCAAGTGGACACAGGGACTTGGCCATATGACATCAGCCATCTTAAGCTACTAACAACTTGGCGTTAGCATGGGGGATAGAGCCCTCTGTTGGTGTTTGTGCATGGCCCTAGCAAACGGCTCAACTAAGGTAAGCTGAGTGAGTTACTGTTTTGTTGCTGTTAGTCCATCAGTTTGTGAGTACTGAGAATGGAATAGGGCCTTGTGTATGTTAGGCAATTGCTTGAATACCTATTGCAAGCCCAGTCCCATAGTGTTTACTTTGCTATCAAATGTCTGCCCTCAACAGAGCTGAACATCGAATCGACAATACAGCTCCATTCCTCCATGAAACCATCAGCTTCTTCAATAGCAGCTCAACTACTTAGCGCCCCTTCCATCTTGCCAGGATGATGGTTCATTACCACAGGGCAAAATCGGTGCTCTTAATCAAATTCTCCCAACCAGTATACACATCACTCTCACTTCCCAGATTCAAGTCCCTCTGGAAAGAGGGCAGTAGGAGCTGGGGACTGTTTATCACAGGAATCCACACCAAACATTCTTGGAAGGTCTCAAGCAACTTGCTTCTACTCCTGAACGGCTCTCCTAGGATCCTTTGCTCCACCTCTGTCTCCTAACTGCCCTTAGCATGCCGTATGCATTTCAGGGTTGGACACTGCTGGATCACAGGCTCTACTATCAGCTAAATGATGGTTGCAGTTGTAAAAATCTGCCAAATGCCATTATAAAATGATTACTTGCGCTATCCAAACAGTTTTCTTCGTTGTTATTTGGAGCTGTGACAAGTCTCATAGTTCAACCTCTCTTATGAGTTTGAGTGAGTGATCAGGACATGTAGTGATGGGGTTGGTTTTTTTCCAGTCCTGGATATGCTGACCAGAAGGGAAAGGGTATCTTTCCAGCAGATAACAAGGGAGGGGAGAGCACTTCAAAGCATCAAGTATCAGAGGTAGAAAAACTGCAACGGCGCAGCAGGAGTCGAAGTCTTGACTGGTAAGGAAGAGAAAAGTTCTGCCCAAAGCACCTCCACTCATTGCTCCCTGTTTTGGGTTTCGGAGTTGAGCTCACTGTTTGCTGTTTTTAGTTTTGTGGACATGTTCAGTAAACACAGCCGTGTACTGAACCTAGGACTGGGAGCTTAGGGGATGCAGGCGCAGGTAGAAAGAGGCCACAAGATTATCTAGCCTGATTCTGAACTCAGGGGACCATGGTATATGGCACGGCAAAAGCCAATGTAAAAAAGCCAGCCTAGACTTTGTTCTGGGCAAGGAAATGCAGTTACACCCTCATTCAGGTGGGAGCCAGTACAGTAGAAGCCAGGACAAAGTTTTCTCCCCATAAAATGTCAGAGCCAGAACATCTTGGCTCTGGGGCTGTGCTTTGAGAAGTAGCCCAGGGTTATGCAACTATATGTGTCTGCAGTGGCCTCAAAGTCTTCAAACCGTTGCTAAGTTAATTACATTCTGAAGGCACACTTTAACATGCACGATTTATAAGGTGAAAGTGTGATGCTGACTTTACAATGTGAATTTAATTCACTATCATCCTGAAACCGCTTTAATTTTAGTCTTTCAAATACCAAAATGAGAGGGGGAAGGGGAGGAAAAGAGGGGGAAGGAAGGAATCAAGGGAGAATTTCGTGGACAGATAAAAACTTGCAAGGGGTTTTTGTTTTAGCATTTGATTAGAGTAAGACGCCTGCTTCCTCTTGCTATGACCTCAGGAAAGGATATCAGCACTGGCTTATGTTTCCTGGGAATTTATTACAACTTTTTTTACCTTTATTCTACATACTACCTTTATGATTAAAGCAACAGCTGCTGTTTCTTGATTAACATAAGAAAACAGGGTTTCCTAAACATTAGAAAAACAAGGTTTAAAGAGAATCAATAATCTGGCCCATATTATTTTCCCCTCAAAAACTTGAAGGGATGGGAAGCCCGGCTTCAGAGCCAACGTGATTCAACACAGTGTGATACTGGGTCCTAAGGAGCGGAGAGGGGAATACCAGGTCTTAACTACCTCTCTGTGACCTGCATGAGAGGGATTAGTTCAGGGAATGAGCCTCCGAGGGCAGCGCCTCGTGCAGTTCCTCACTACTCAAGGGTGCCTCTTCCAAGAGAATGTCTCTCATGATGCAGGTGCATTCAAAATTATCCAAGAGGCTATGGGGTGGGTGGGTGTGTGAAGACCAGGAACTCTGGAATGGGAACCAAGTGGGAACTTATGCTGGCCAAGTACTGGCGTAGCAATAGATATGGTTGTCACAGTCACCAGAACACGTGTACACACACTAGGGGAGGGAGGAAAAGATGGGGGGGGGAGAGAGAGAGAGAGAGAGACAGAGAGAGAGAGAGAGAGAGAGAGAGACAGACAGAGAGAGAGAGAGAGAGAGAGAGACAGAGAGAGACAGAGAGAGAGTCCTAGCTATACTCTAAGAATCCCACTTCAACTTCCACCTCTTCATGCCTGGGCAAGCACTGGATAATATCCACAGCTGCCCACGGTTGCTCATGTTGTCTAGCAAAGTGCCAACTGAATTCATTCTAAGGAAGAAGGGCCTTTTGATTTGACCCAAGGGTGTCATTATCTATGAGGGGTGCTGGAAATGGCCCTCATAGGTTACAGCATCCTTCCTCCTTTGGGCACCTTTGTTTTGAGTGCTTAGGCTGTATCAGTTTCAGACCAAGAGACCGAGTAGGAGCACTGTATCTTTCCCAATGAAAAGAGCCTCTATAGACAGTTTCCCAGGGGGAATTCCTGTGGTGTTTTCAAGCACATCATCTGCTTAGGCCAAACTTGTCTACGCTCTCTTTCTCTGAAGACCATCTCACTAAGTTTATTGTCCTTTGTTCAGTTTGCAAGTTGGTGAGCACCAGAGCATGCATTTAAACTAAAGTCACTGAAGCAAACCCCTCAAATGCCTTCTTCACAGGAGTTCAGGTCAGCAGTGGGGCAGCAGCTGATGGCCAGCTTTCGGGAAATTCCTCTCCTGAACCCTGAAATCCCCTTCTCTCCTGCTCAGGTCATTGCATCACTGGTTCTGGAGGTTCCCAGGAAAGCTTCTGAGATGGGGCCCCCTAAAAGTCTGGACCTCTAACAGGGTATAAGAGAAGAGAAGGTAGGGACCGATATACTTCCCTGAAGCTACTGTCACCAGCCCTGGAAAAGATTCCAGAGAAAGAAGTGACAGTGAGGACAAGAGGCCAGAACTGACTTTCTCTCGGCAGTAAGATCAAGAGAAGGGACCCTGGTACAAACAGCAAGAGGTGAGTGGTAGGGTTACCTCCTTAGCCCCGGTCTTCCAGTTCCAGCCCCTGTTACCATCCCTACGCCATCCTGACTGCTCGCTCTCCACATTTAGAGAAAGCAGCTGGCCAACACCGAAACACCTTGGATAAAAGAAAAAGTCCAACTTGATTTTGTTCTGGACCAAGATGGATCAAGATTCCCCTGCTAAACACAGAGAACAAAAGGTAACATGACTTTCTCTTGGCAGTCTGGTTCTTACTCTAAGAGCGGGAAGCAGTCTGCAGCAGCCACTGTGACTTCTGCTCTAGGGGTCTCGCCTCAGAGCAGATGGGCTCTCTCCAGAGGCTGGAGAAGACTCAGGAGTTCAGGCCCCAGCATTTCTCCTTTGTACCCTCTACTTACAGCCAAGTGCTCTGAGTCTGAAACCCCGGGAAGGCAGAGCCAGCACATATTAGATGCAGAGCACATAGCTGCCCAGACAAGGCTCTTCTTTTACAGTGGAGGGGAATAAGCATCAGGGTCCACTTAGCAGCCTCCAGCAAAGCCAAGCCTGGTGACACTGTGCTCTTCCCTCTGCACAGGCCAGATCATCCCACAGAATGGGGATGAAGGTAGAAGAAAAGTGGCATTCAGAGGGGCTAAGGGAGGGCAGGGAAGTCACACACTGGCCTGTAGTGAAAATGGGGGTGGCTGTGTTTGCAGCAGGACTCGGGGGCACAGGGCTCTACAACTCTAATTGTGGTGCAGTGGGACTCTCAGTCTCCTGCAGAAAGGATTCCTGAAGGTCATTGCCAGGGAAGGTGACTGGACACATTCCATCGAATGATATCCTTTCAGCCCCCAATCAAGACTGATAAGTAGCTAGGAACATTTTATTTTATCGCGTACTGTGCTTCCTCATTGCCCTGTGGAGGCAGCTTTGCTCATGAAGCTGTCACACATTGAGCTTCAGAAGAACTGGGCGGCATGGTGATACTGGCCTTTATGTGAACTGTATTAGGACTTGGCACTTTGGAAACGGTAGCCTGAGGCAGTCAGAGTATCAGGCCTGGAAGGAGCTTGGATGTGGTGAATATTAATCAAACTAGGAACTAGGTGCAGCCACACCCTGGGAAAACCTGGAGAGGATGGGGTATGGCAGGGAAGGGCAGAGACTGCCCTTGAGAGCGCCCAAGGGAGGGGACTCGCTAAAGGGTGAGGTGGAGGGAGCTGGAAGACGTTAGAAATTTAGGTTTTTTCAAACTAACCGCTCTGGGTCCCTAGTCAGTAGGGCAGCCAAAGGCTCTAGATGACATGACTGATTAGAGCCAAACAAGGTGACAAGTAGCTGCTAGGAGCCTGGTCTAGAGTCTTTGTCTTTTCCTTTCCTCTTCTCTCTTCCCTTCTCCGTTTCTCTTCTATCCCCCTTTTGTTCTCTCTTTCTCCTGCTTTCTCTCTTTCCACTCCCATTCCCTTTTCTCCTCCTTTGAGCCAACCCCCGCACTACTGGGTATAGTTGGGAGTCAAGAGGGTACCTTGCCTGTGTGCTATCCACTGACTTAAAGTTGATGCGCTGATCGTTCTTAAGAGTGGCAAAATACATGTTCACATTGAAAGAAAAAACAATGACACCCGAGAGTCCAGAGAACCACAGTCAAACACCGATGAAAATCCTCAAAGAACACAGACGTTGTGGCTGAGGTACAATCTCGGCCTTTTAATCACTGAGAAGTGACCCCTTTGGGGTTCCCTGACAGAATACTGGGTTCCTGCTCCCAGTAGCTGCCCACGGGGCTCACACTATGCTCAGTCTAGTTTTGAAGCCTAAAAGTGAAAGTCTGTGACACAAGGCTCTGCTTCCAGTGAGTTCCCAAGGCCAGCGGAAGGATGCAAAACCAAAGGTCGGATGGAGATCAGGAGGGTCCAAGGGAGTCTATGAGAGAAACAGAATGGTGCCCTAGTGCCCACAGGGTGAAGGTTTAGTTTTAACTCAGCTGTACTTGTACAGGGAAGCACAGGCTCCCGCTGAAGAAACAACTCCTCTCTGCAAGAAGAAAGAATGAAAAGCGAAAGAGGAGGGATGCCCTGCATCCCAGGAATGTGGTACCCCATACATAGTATCCCTCAGTGACTCAGAGAAGAGCCAGGTCCCTGAGAACACCCTTTCTGAGCATCATGATTCTACCAGTGCTCCCGGGTTGAATGAGTTCTTCCAGCTCTACACTGCTCTGCAGAGCCCCACTTCCCAGCACAGGCAGTTCTCTGACTCTGCCCTTCAGGTAGACCCACGTAGCTACTGGAGCAAACTGAGATTCCACAGCGAGAGTGCCCAACCCTGAACTCCCTACCCCACTCCCGCCACTCACTCTAGCTTCTCATACATCTCCCTCGGGCCTCTTGTCTATGGTTGCAGGTCTCCAGCCAAAGAACAAGGTGGAAAATACTCCTGCTCATACTCTGCCTGCTCCACAGTGAGTCTACAAACACAGCCCAGCGTCAGGCTTCAGAGGCTGCTGGGAACCTGGCAGTGGAAATCAGCCCAACCAGGCAGATGGTTGTCTTCTCTTCTGGGATTCAATACTGAATTGCTGTGGCTATGGGTACCAGGGGACGGCAGACGTGAGAGATCACCAGAGATTGCATATGCCTGGTTCAATCAATGACATCTAAAACAGCCATTGTTTAGACAGCCACTCCAACACACACACACACTACCTAGGCCCCCAACTCCATCCCTCTACCCCCATCCACACCTGCTCTCTTTTATTGAAATGGATGACTTGAAAATTAGCTGTTTGTTTACAAGGTGTGCCAAGGTCCCAAGGCATGCAAAACACAAATGTTACAGCCTTCGCTTCTGTTCGTTTTACAGACACTTCCATGCCAGACACAGCATTTGCTATATAAAAATGGAGACCTTGTGCTACATGCATAAAGAAGTCAGTATGCAAAGAAATGACATGAAAAGCAGTTCAAATGCATTTAGCCACTTACTTAAGGTGTGTTTATGAAGGGCTTAGTGTGTGCCAGGAGTGGAGGACAATGAGATGAGAGATAGAATCCAGTCCTAACAGTGTTCGCAGCCTGCCGTGCTGAGGCAGGCCAGGAATAGACCAGGCAAGGGGGTGAATGAGCCTTTCTTTCCCCATGCAGTGCTGTGTAAATTTTATTATGATGGTAATGGTGAGCCATTGAAGTATGTAGTGTGTGTGTGTGTGTGTGTGTGTGTGTGTGTGTGCTACTTAGACTCTAGTCCAGGGAAGTGTTTTACAAATCATTATTGAATTCATTAATGAGTGAGAACATTACAATAACACTAAAAATGGATTAACCATGTGTGGCTAATCAACAAATCAGAGTGAGCCAACAGTCGGTGCTGTCTGGTGTGTGGTGTAGAACTCCTAATCTCTCACTGGAAGGCATGGAGCTCTCTGTTCACATAGAGGTAACAGTCCTCTTTATGTTTCGTGTAATCTAAACTCAATTCTCCTAAGTATTCCAATACCTATTTTGGTCAGTACTTTAAAACTCATCCAGGGACACGTCCCTGCATCCCCATAGGGACGGTGAATTAAGATGTGTAGTCTCTGGCTGTCCCCACCTCTGCTTCGCCACTTGACACCCAGCAGGATGAGAGTCAGTGTGAAGCTCTTAGTGCATGGGATCCAGGGCAGGAATTAGAGGTGACTCCACATTTATTTCCATAGAATGGCTTTGTAGGCATTTAGTGTTCTCTGATAGCTTGGCTTCTCCCTTTGCCCAGGTTCATCCATGACCCCTCCACACAGACGACCCCATTCTGGAGAGCTGCAGGCTGGCTTTCCCCCTTCCAGGACCCCTCTCTGCACTATGGAAGCACCCAGGCCTTCAACACCCCCTTGCTGCTGGAAAAACTCCCTTACAGGTACAGCCCCTCCTCTCCCTTGGTCTGGCCAACGATCTCCTTTGTCAAACCAAGTCCTGGTCCTGTGTAAGGTCTGTCTCCATCCCCACCCCTACCCCCAAGGGAAGTCATAGCAACACACTGCTGTTCGGTAATGATAGAGATTAGTGAGATCCCAGGTCCCCTACATCCACCAGGAAACAGAGAATTAGCAGCAGGCTCTCCAGGTACCTTGATCCCAAATGTCAGCTCATTCTTTAGTTCTCACAATTGACTGGTACAGAATTCAAATCCTTTCATTGTTATAAAGGCCAAGAACAACTGGTTAGTCACTCACCACTTGAGTACTTGAGGTATTGGTTCTTAATTCTGGTAATAATGAAAACTTATGTGTACAAGAGTCAATCAAAGATTCTCAATAAGCAGAGCTAGACTGGCTCACCCCCCAACTAATGGTGCAGTGCTCCTTTTAAATGTGCCAACTCTAGAACACAAGAACCCCTAGAATCTAGGGTGTGAACATTGCAATAATAGTAATTTTAGTAATTTTAATGCAGAATAATATTCTTGCTTTTTAAATATAAAATGTAATACCAGTAATACCAGAAACCTTGATCGTGAGTGGTGTGGTTTGGAGCATGTTGTTAAGTTAAGCCTTCAGTGGTATTGCTACAACCAAAGCGGTCATGATTGCTGATTGCTACTCTCCTGTAATTAGACCTTAGGTCACACATAAGAGACAAGCCACTTACAAATCCATCTGTACTCAGAAGGTGGCTGACTTTATGCTCTGCTCTTGCTATCGTAAAATCTTTTGTTGCTATTGCTGGTTTGTCTTTGTCTTCGTAGTCTATTTTTTTTAGTTTTGTTTATATTAGTATATATTAGTTATATATAACAGTGGTCTTCATTATGTTTTATATATGTCTATGTATTTTGATCATCTCCACTCTACCACCCTCTCTGGCCCCTCTTCCATTCTAGAAGATTCCCTTCCTCTTCCTAACTAGTCACCTTTAGCTTTCATGTCAAGTGCGCACACGTGTGTGTGTGTGTGTGTGTGTGTGTGTGTGTGTGTGTGTGTTCATCCCAATTACTTTAATTAGGGTGGCTTGCAGGAGCATGAAGGCTTGTTTACAGGAATACGGTCAGCTTACTGGTGTCTATATCACCAACCATTAGCTACCAATAGATCCTCAGAGAAGGGTACCTCACGCGGCCCTCCCCCAGCAGGCATTAACTACCATAAGTCCTCACGGAGGGTGGGGCCTCCTGAGCCCCTCTCATCTCCATATTAGAATATCCGCAGACCGGCTCTGGTGTCAGCCTTGTTTACAGTGACTAGGAATTCATGTGTCTGCGTTCATCAGGAAGGCTGGCTGAGAGTTTTCCTTTCTACTGGGTCTCCAACTGGATTTGATATCTGATATCAATGGTTTAGCAGAGAGTTTAGAGGTGCTCCTTATTTTCCTATATCATGCAATGGTTTGGGGAGCATTGGTGTTAATTCTCTGAAGGTCTGGGAGAATCCACCTGTGAATCCACTGGGGCCAGGAAATTGCTTATTCCTCCTTCAATCTCACTGCCTTTCACGGACACATTAGATTGTTTAGTTTTTTTTGGTTTAATTTAATATACAACTGGATATATTTATTTCTTTTGGATTCCAGTTTAGTGGGACATATTTTTAAGGTATGTACTAATAACTTTCTGCGTCTCAGTAGTGTTTTTTGTTAACAGATCCCTTTCATCTCTAACTGCATTGATTTGGTCTCCTCTTGGTTTTTGTTACTTTGACTAGGAGTTGGTCAATCTTATTTATCTTATCAAAAAGCGAGCTCCCTGTTTACAAAATTCTTATTACTATAACAAAAATTTATTATAATGAAAATCTTCTGTATTTCTATTATACTAATTTATGCCATAATCTTAATTATTTCTTCCCATCTACTGATTTGGGATTTAGTTTGTTTTTTTCCAAAAACCTAAGGCATATTGTCAAGACATTTGAAATACCCATGTATAGAAATTTTCCTATTAGAACAGTTTTTGTTGTATTCCATAGGTTTTTCTATGTTGTGTCTTCATTTGAATTCTAAGATTTTTGGTTTTTCGAGACAGTATTTCTCTGTGTATCTCTGGCTTTTCTGGAACTCACTCTGTAGACCAAGCTGCCCTCAAACTCACAGAGATCCGCCTGCCTCTGCCTCTCTGAGTGCTGGGATTAAAAGCATGCACCACCACTGCCTGGAGTGTTCTGTAGTTTCTTTAGTTATTATTGAATATTAATTTTATTCTATTGTATCTATTTAGAATACAATGGATTTTTTCAATTTTCCTATATTTATTAAGATTTGCTTTGTGTCCTAACATATGACTCATTGGGCTGCTGAGGAGAACATGTATTATGCCAGATTTGGTCAGAATGTTCTGTAGCTCTCTGCCGGATCCGCTGGTCCATTTGACCTATGATGTCATCTTTCTCAGATGTTGCTGTTTGTTTGTGTTAACATGACTGTCTGTCGAGCAGGATAGTGATGTCACCCAGTCTTACTGTATTAGGATTAATCTATGTCATTATATTTCGCATATTTGGATGTCCTTGTGTTCTGTGTGTTTGGAATTGAAATATCCTCTTGAGAACTGCTCCCTCAATCATCATGAAATGTATCTATTTGGATGGTATTGGAAAAATGATGCTTGTTTGTTTCCAAGATCAATTTGCTTAGAACACCTTTCCCCATGGAGTTGCCCTAAGATAGTATTAATCCATCTTTTATGAGAAATTGAAACGTGTGTACTAATTCCTGTTAAATTTTGTTCTGTTTGGGGTTTTCTTATTCTTCTCTTGCTTAACTATTAATATTCAAGACTGGTTTATCCTTTCCTGTGGCTTTCTCTTCAGTCAGAAGGATTTCTTGGAGTATCTTCCACTAAGCTGAGCTAGGAGTTATACTTTCCTTTAGCACATTTTAATTGTGGAAATTTTTTTCTCCTTCAATGACAGATAACTTTGATGGAGATCACAGTCTGTGTTGGCAATTGTTACCTTTCAAGACTTGAAATATAGTATTATAAGCTCTCCTGGCTTTTAGAGTTCCTATGGAGAAATCTTCTATTACTCTGATGGGCCTGCATATATATGGGCCTGGATGTTTGTTGGGTGTTTCCTATGCATTCCCTTTGTTCTCTATATATGATAAGAGGAGTTCTCTTCTGGGTCTCATCTGTTTGGTGTTCTAAGTGTCTCCTGTATCTGGATTGGCATCCCTTTCAAAATTTCTTGAAAATGTAAAGGTTCACAGGGACCTTAGCCAACTCCTTTTGCCCAATTAAACAGCCAGTTCTTATTCACTCGGCTGTTGGCTAGCCAGGGGAATGTGAGGAAATCACGTCTCTGGTGGTTTCCACGGCCGCTGCCCAGGTAGCTTGGATCATCCAGGGGCTGATTTCCAGATGTGTCTGTTGGCATCCTCATGAGCTGGGTAGTGTTGTTTTTGAGGCAGGCCTCACTCTGTAGCTTAGGCTGGCACTAAATTCAAAGCTTTTCCTGTTCCTGTTTCTTGATGAGATTGCAGCATGCGCTGTCATATGCAACCTCACCTTGAATTGAGATAATTCGGACAAGGAGTCTCGCATTTTTCCCTTGTGCCAGGATCCACAAGTTCATTAACTGTTCCCAGCAGGGGAATACTGATCCAAAGTTTCTCGGGGTCAGAAGCCCTAAACACAATACAAATTACCACATACTCATGTCCCAAGCCGAAATGTTTGGTGGCCTTTCTGTAGGAAGAAATTATGAAGCTGATTTCAATAATAGCCCAGCTGGCAGCCATCCTGGCTCCTAAGGAAGGGCAAAGAACCCTCCTAGGAAGGCTGAGGAGCTCCCTGTAAGAACTACTCTGGACAGAGATGGGCCACTTCCTCTCGCTCTAATCTGAGGGAAAGAATGTCTAGAGAGAGACCAAATAAATTTGCCATTATACTTCAGGTTTTCTCTGACAGAAGGGCAAAGTGTGCTTCCTTTGACCCAGTTTAGGGTCCTCAACAAGGAGAACCAGTCACAGGGGATTGTGACCACAAAAGAGGTACAAATAGCCAGAAGTCACAGGGCTGTTATGGTATTCATAGAAGGCCAGCAAAATGAGAAACCATCCGTGCAATGAGAAAACTAGAGACAGAAGCCGCCAAAGAGATATCTGGGCAGCAAATAAAAAAGAGACTACTTTGGACACTAGCCAGGTAAAGAAAGGCTGTCTTATGTAACACTACTCCCTTCTCTGTGCTCGTCCTGGAAGGTCCCCAGGCCTCAGCTCTGAGGAACCAAAGAAAGCAAAGCAAGAGACCCAACTTGTCTATCTCTTCCCTGGCAGTCTCTGAGCCTAGTGGGAACAAAGAAAAAACCTTTAGCTAGATGAAACACTGTCTGCTTTCACATTGGTCTGGATGTAGAATTTTAGGCTAGACTAGACTCTGTGTGCCAGAAGAGGCAGCGAATCTACTGTACACAGATTATTCCGGGTATCTCATGAAGGAGCAGAGAGTCTAGAGATGGTGGGGAAAGTCAGTAAAAGAATAAACCTTGTTCTTGCTTACACCGAATCAAGTTAAAGGCTTCCTACATGCTGGCTTATATATACCCAGCTCAGCTAATATTGCTAAAGCAGGTGTATTCGTGATACTTCTTGCTTGTGCTCTTGCAGCAACTGTGTGCCACGTGTGTGCAGTGTTCTGTTCTATAGAGAAGAGGCCAGTGTGGGAAAATGCCAGCCATTGATCTGGAGGGCATATCAACCCAGCAGAGCAGAATGGGCTTCTCTTCAGAGGAAAGCACACTGATACATCCACACTAGTAACCCTTCTCTTTTACCGGCTCTGCAAACCAGAGAGCTCTGCCTGGGCTTGCCTTCTCCTTACAAGCTTGTAGATGGAATATAGTGGCTGGAATGCAGGCTCCGGACAGATTTGCAGGAGGACACCTAGCACACAAGTGCTAGCTAAATGCTGGGTAAGAGTCTTTGAGATGAGGCCTTGAGTCCATCTCCCTTCCATACTTTGGGCAAGGTCTGCTTCCTCAGTGGCTGAGCTCTTCCGTTCTACACGCCGCCTTCACAGCTGCTATTTTCTGATGAGCAGAGTTCGTAGCTACCTCCCTGACAGTGGTGATGCTCACTATCCCTTCCTTTGACAATTTCTCTGCCTGCAGGTGCAAATGCACTGAGAGGCCCAAGGCTGGTATCCGGGGAGCCTGGAGGAGCTGTCTCCATCCGTTGTCATTATGTCCCCTCCTCGGTCAACAGGCATCAAAGAAAATACTGGTGCCGCCTGGCGCCTCCGTTGTGGACCTGCTACACTGTTGTGTCCACCAACCACTACACCCATCGTGACTACAGGGGGCGTGTGGCTCTCACTGACTTTCCACAGAGTGCTTTGTTCATGGTGAAGCTGTTCCAACTGTCTCCAAATGACACGGGACTTTACCGCTGTGGTATCGGGGACCGAAACGACAAGCTATTCTTCAGGATGAATTTGATTGTGTCTCCAGGTAAGAGTTGATTGATGGCTGACGGGCCAGTTTTTGTAAGGCTGAGATTGAGAAGAAATGGGCACAAGAGAAGGCTCTAAAGCCCAAGGATGACTCAGCTCTGAGAGGTGTGCTTTCGGCTTAGATAGATGTCATCTCTGAGGAAGCAAATACTCAGGAAGAGTGCCCAGTGGAGGACATACAAGGTCATCCGCCTGGTTCTTTCTATCCTGAATGCTGCAGAAGGAATGTTTGAACTATGTTTCAAAAACACTGTGAGGTAGACTTCTCTGATTCCAGAAAACTTGGTGTTCAGACGTGCAGAGAAGAGGTAGCGCTGGTGCAGCCTACACGGGAGGACAGAAGGTTTGGGGCTAGGCTTTCCTACAGTAGCACCTTGCTGAGTCCCTCTGCAGACATCTGTAGCTCCAAGGCTCTGTTCCAAAGGCTGGTTTCAGGTTCAGGCATAGAGGTCTAAAGCAGGGTGTGTGTGTGTGTGTGTGTGTGTGTGTGTGTGTGTGTATGCGCGCACACTCCAAAAAGATTGCTCTGCAGAACACCTAGTCAGAAGTGAGCATATAAATTCCCTTGGATGCTGGAGTCTACCTTCCTGATGCAATTGAAGGTGTATTTACTCCCTTGTTGAACAGTAGCACAGGCTTCAAGGTATCTGGATAGGGAATATGCAGGCTTGAGGGACGGAAGTAGGAATATAAAATGTGAATATCTCCAAAACCATAGAAGCACATTGAGATTGTCACCTTCTATTTTTATCTGACTTGTTGCAGAGGAGTTCATCTCTTAATGAGCTGCATCCTACTTAATAAGCACTTTGATCAAATGTCCTTTGCTGGATCTAGTAGGTAGCATAGAGAACATTCCCTCACGGCCTCTCTCTGGGTGTGTCCACACAGGTCCTTCCAACACCACCTATGCAGAAGTTCCAGCTTCTGGTGAGCTCATCACAGCATCTTCTGGGATAGGATCCATAGCAGCCAACAGAAGCACCCCAGGAGTCACCCAGATTCTAGAAGGCCAAGGCTCAGAATGGGGCAGAACAGCCCCAACCACAGTCAACAGAAGCACCCCAGGAGTCACCCAGAGTCTAGAAGGCCAAGGCTCAGAACCAGACAGAACAGCTCCAACTACAGTCAACAGAAAAACCCCAGGGGTCACCCAGATTCTAGAAGGCCAAGGCTCAGAATGGGACATAACAGCCCCAACCACAGCCAAGAGATGGACCCCAGGGGTCACCCAGATTCTAGAAGGCCCAGGCTTAGAACCAGACAGAACAGGCCCAACTACAGCCAACAGAAGCACCCCAGGGGTCACCCAGACTCTAGAAAGCCAAGGCTCAGAATGGGGCAGAAGAGCCCCAACCACAGCCAATAGACGGACCCCAGGAGTCACCCAGATTCTAGAAGGCCAAGGCTCAGAATGGGGCAGAACAGTCCCAAGTACAGCCAATAGACGGACCCCAGGAGTCACCCAGATTCTAGAAGGCCAAGGCTCAGAATGGAGCAGAACAGCCCCAGCTACAGCCAACAGACGGACCCCAGGAGTCACCCAGATTCTAGAAGGTCGAGGATCAGCATGGGACAGAACAGCTCCAAGTACAAGAATAAGCAAAACTACAGTTTCAGCCAATGGAAGATCAACCCCAAGAATAGCCAGGACAACAGTTCCAGGGAAAAGCAACAGAGAGGAGGTCTATATCAAGACAACAGTCCCCACTCCAGAGAGTCCAGTTTCAAAATCAGGAAGCATGTTCAGTACAACACAGGGTGCTTGGGTATTGGGTGCTAAAAACTCAGTACCAACTAGTGCCAGCACCAGGGAGGGTGGGAGGACAGGTACAGTTCTGGAGGCTAAAGGACCACAGGAGGAAACAGAGGTCAGCGCATCTCCAGGAGCACCCGGAAAGATCACAGGAACCACCCGGCCATCAGTCCTGATCTCAGAGCCTGTGACTTGGGAAACTCTCCAAGAAGCAACAGATGATTCTAAGCAACGATTGTTGTACTCCGCAGAAGAGGCAACCCCAGATCCAAGTGCATGGACGTTGAATGCTACACACATACAAGTGGCATCTGGAAGCATTGGTAGGACCCTAGAAAACACTGGTGGAGAAAGTAGCCCCCCAACACCAAGCCAACTTTCATCCTGGGGCCCAATGTGGACCCCTGGCAAGAGATCATCAATGAAGAGGTAAGCCTTAGGTCCCTGTTGGCTTTGCTTCCAGGCCAGCCCTTCCTCCTGTGGACCTCTTTCCCCTTGTATTTACAGATCAGTAAAGAGTGGGACGGGGTACGTAAGCGTCAACTGCCACCCTCCAAACTTAGGGCCCCTGCAGTGATAGGCTGTCTGAATGCTTTCTGGTGGTTTGCAAGCAAAAATCTCAATGATATGATGAAATAATTTTTAGGCTGATACCCTTGGAACTCTATTTAATGTGAGGGCCGGAACTCCAGGAAAGGGAAACAACTTGCTGAAGACACAAGGAAAACTTGTGACAGAGCCAAATGCCAAAGCCGACCTCCTGACCCTCACTCATCCTCTTCCTCAATACGGCACATTGTGGCCCATGCACGGGAGGGTGGAGTGACGCAAAGGACTGGGGCTTGGGGAGCTGAACAGAGCAGCCCTGCTGCGAGCCAGTTACAGGGACAAGGGTGCCCGATTAGCCTGGAGCTCATCTTGTCCACCTGTGAAATGAGAGAGACAGGCTCCCTGCTCCGGGCTCCTCTCACCCTTACCGTGACACCTCCCCCTGCAGTGTTTTTACAGAAGGAGAAAGCAACTCTTGGATCCTGACTCCAGTCTCCAGTGTGCTGGCCCTGGTTCTGCTCGCGGCTCTGGTCCTCTTGAAAAGGAGACCCTGGAGGACCTGTGAGTTGAGCTTACGTAGCCCCAAAACTAGAGAGAGGAACGACCCTTTCTTCCTGATACCCTCAGGGCTGGGTTAGGTTAGATTGAGTGTCCAGACATTTGGATGTAGAAAAGGTAGATTCTACTCTGAACCATTGAACTCTGCTTGGTCGTGGCTTCATCAAATCCCTTCTCCTCCTCTCATGCCTCAGCATCATTCCTCAGCTTAAGGAGACGTGGAGGATGACAAGAACTATTAGCCGTAGGTGTGGGGCCACACTGGCACACTTTCTGTGCAGCCTGCGCTAATGACTCTCCTAGTACCATCCCAGAGATGCAGGCTGCTAACGCGAGTATTCCACAGGGCACATCTTGCTCAAAAGAGATTGAGGCTTTCTGGGGGGGGGGCAGTGAGAGAGGCTGAGGCTCCCAGGGCCAGAAATCAAGTCATCTGGACCCATCATTATTGTTGTAATGGCCAGCTACCAGACTTCTGTCTTGGGAAATTCTCAGAACCGTGCCTCCCACTCTTAGGAAGGCAAATCTGTCTGTGTGCCCCAGGACACTCACAGCCTTCTCTTGCGTCTCTACAGCTCAGAAGACAGAAAGGTCACCAAGGATCACTCTGATTCAGATGACACATTTCCTACCAGACAAGCTCTCCGATGTGGGAAAGAGCTTGCAGCAAGGTGACCCTCCTTCTGCCCAAGCCAGCCTGACTGTCCTAAAGAAGGACTCAGGACCCTGAGGACGGAAAGATAAACAGCTCAGTCACCACGGAAGGAGAACCAAGACCAGCTATCTCCACGGCTTCTTCACCTCTTTCTCACCTTCAGCCACACGAGTACTAGCTAAGCTGACTAAGCTCAGCCTCCACCGAGGATGCCAGCGCAGGCCTCAGAGGGTCAGGCACTCTCAGCAGCCAAAGGTGACAGACAGTACATTGACTCAAAGAAGGCTTCAAGAAAGGGCTTTGTGGTCTGGCTGTTTTTCAACTGCCTATTTTTTTTTCCCAGAGAAAGAGGGAGGCAGGCGGTGGGGGGATGCATGTATACAGAATCTCTTCATTCCTGGCAGTGTGGAAAAGGAGAATCTCCATTCTGTTGCCGCTGCCCCTCTGGGTGCCCTTTTTCCCCTATGCCTGTTAGCACTAAGCCTGCCGCTCACACTCAACAGCATCCTCAAGTGCCAGGCTGCCCTGAGCAAGCACAGCCGTTGCTCCTTAAACACAGTGATTTTATCTTATCCATTTCACTACATCTCCAGAGAACTTGCCACTCGGTGGGACCCTAGCCAGTTAAAAGGCCCATGCCTGTTTGGCCGGGGATGGCATGGGTTTGGTGGACCCTGGGGATCTACTTGGGTAAGAGGTATGAATCCCCAACGGCCTCTACCACTTTTGGTTGGGAGTGATTTGGATGACCACGACAGTGGGTGGTTTCTATGTGAGACGGGAGGAAAGGACACCCGTCTGTTTCACCGCATCTCCCCGTTTGACACTGTTCCTCGTCACGCTGTCAATCTTCGGTCAGGTCAAGATTTTCCGGGATTTTCCTAAACGACGGGAGAAGAGGGTACTTTTCAATAGGTTTTCACCCTCATTATCAATCCCCTCTTGTTGCCCTGTTTATGAATCTTTGATATCAAAGGCTGTGGGCAAAGCTGGAAATGATTTAGGAAAGAAGACAGGGACAGATGAGAGGAATTTTATGTGGATTCTGCCTTCTAACCATATCTGTCGGGGAACTTTTGGCCCGCTGTTGACCCCACCATCTTTTCAGGAATCATATCTGCTCTTTTTTCTTTGCCAGGCGTGTTAGCAGGGGTCTGTATTCTGTATTTGGGCAGAACAGGCATTGAGCAACAGAAGCTTTGGGGAAAGAAAGTGCCAACACCAATTTAAGAGCTGTGACGTTGATATTTCCAGAAGTTTCGGCCTTACCTTCTAAGCTATCAGTGACATGGAAGTCCTTTAGAAATACATCTTCATATCTGGTCATGCCCCCAGATACTGAACCAAGAAAGCCCAAAGAGATACCCTCAGGGCTTATGAGAGACGTGTCCTAGGTAAGGAGGCAGGTTGAGTGCAGCTAGCCAATTAGAAACACAGAACTTCAGAGTTACAGAGACTTAAGTAGAGCAGCAGTTCTCAACCTGTGGGTCACGACCCCCTTGAAGGTGGAACAAACTTTTCATAGGAGTCACCTATCAGATACCCTGCTTATCAGATATCTACATCATGATTCATAACAGTAGCAAAATTACAGTTATGAAGTAGCAGAGACAATAATTTTATAGTTGGGGGGGGTCTCCACAACATGATTAACTGTATTACAGGGTCACAAACATCAGGAAGGTTGAAAACCACTGATTTAGAGGGAATCTGAGGCCCAGTGAAAGAAGTCTCTTGTTCGAAGTCACCAAGTCACCAGGTAACCACGCTAGTAAAACGAGAGCCAAGATTAGAGCGTGCGTGGCCCTGGCCCAGTGTCTTTGCACTTCATCTGTTTGGTGTTAACTAAGAACTTGCCAAAAGCCGTTGCAACCGTCACTCCAGACTGTGTTCTGCCTGCTATCTCAGCCTGTCTGAGAAACCAGTAAGAGAGGCAGAAAAGTCACTACTGAGCAAGCAGTTCTTCACAGGAACACAGTTCAGCCCAAGACCACCTAGTTTGTTGATGGCTGCGGTGCGTCAAAAATGCAGGGTGTCTGGTCTAACCCGTCAGTCTTTGCCAGGAATATCCATAGGCCATCTGCTTCATGGGATGTTAAGAGACAGTTGGAGGAAATTAAGTCGTGGCTCAAAGAAGTCTGGGGAATGCTAGGCTAATCAACAGATTCTTATATGCGGGACTTCTCAGAGCCTTAACTATCCAACAGAACACGGTAAATAACTGGGAGTGGACACGTCACCTGCCTGGACTACTGTGTTTGGCCAAGCAATCTCACTGTACTGGGTCTCCTTACATCCTTCATTATGGAAGCCAATATATTAAACCCAGACATGGCCAACTTCTCCTCCAAAGGCAAACACCTTAGATTTGGCAACGCGGCAGCCTCTGAGGCAGTCACTCAGCTCCACCTCTGCAGCCACAAAAGGTACACAAACCACTGGCTAGCCTTTGTTCCAGCAGAACTCTCAGAGAAACAGGAAGCTGCATTTGGCTTTTAACCGTGTCAACTAATTTTCAATGCCTGCATTAAGTCGTAAGACTACACAAGACTTTTAGATACATATCTGACCTGAATGATCAGATCTATCTTCTCAGGAGCTTCCTGCCACCCCTTGCAGGCCTTCTCTTTGCTCTGAACTGCTCTGATACTCTTTGTCTGAGCTGGGTAGCTATGGTACCCTACCCATCTTAGTAGAAGACAGAGAATGAGAGGGAAGGAGCCCCTGCAGTCAGGTGCTGAGGCCGGGGAAGCTTCCAGGAGTACTGGTGTTCCAGAGGAACCTGAGATCCACCAGGAGGAGCTGCCGGAGTCAGGCTGGGCCCTAGTGTTTGAAGAGAGGAGGGAGAAGAGCTGGGCAGAAGCCTCAGAGAAGGAAGTGGGATAGCCCGGGTTTATAGCTCTCCTTTATGGCCCAACGGATTCCACAAATGGGGCAGGCTGTGCTTAAAGGGCCAGCGACAAACCACACAGAGCAGGTCAGCTCCACCAGCACCATGTTCCTGCCGCTGAAGTGAGGTCAGGCAGTACTTCCTTACCGTGCTAGAATCAGAGGCACGTCCAATCCAGTGTTCGGGGTTGCCACTGATTTTTACAAAGTGAAACAGCAGGGCACAGCCCTCGAATGTTCTTTCTCTTTCTACTTATTAATTAATGTAGTTAACTTTTCATTCACATGTTACCACACAGCTCATTCTGTGCACTAGATGCAATATTTCCGAAAGGTAATTATGGCCCTTCTCATTTTATGGATGAGGAAAGCTGACATTCAGAGGAAACATCTCATACTTGCAAGGAAAAAGTAAGCTGGGGCATGTGGCCCACCAGCAGTCTCCTTCCTTGATCACTACTATTTTGTTCCCCATCCTGATTATATTTATTAAGAGCTGTAAATCGACGATGCCGTTAAAAAAACACTAATATGACTGCTTCAAGGTTAGGGACAAGGTTTTTATTGTGATAAGAGAGAAAGAACGTCCCGAGGCACCTGGAAGACTCCAGAGCAGAGAGAAAGAAGCAGACAGAACATGAGCAAGGCTAGGGAAGCGGGAACAGCAGGGAAGAGAGAGAATGGTGACTATAGCACACTTGGGGTCAGGGAGGGGAAATTCTTGCTGTTATATACAGGACAAACCGGTATGGGGAAGAGGGAGGATTGTGAACACACAGCCTTGGGCTAGCATAGTGGAGGAGGAGTGAGGGAAGTGAGAAGGGACAGGAGGCTAGCAATGACTTTGAAATGTATAGCATTTATATGAAGAGTCAGCTTGGGCTTTGGGATGCACCATAGGCGTGTGTCAGTAGGAAGCCAGATGCCTCAGCTACCAGTGGAAAGGAAGATAGGGATGTACCTCTTTCTGGTTGACAGAAACCCTTTCAGGGATTCCTGAGGAATTCTGACAGTATTCTTTAGCTGCACCAAGACTGTCATTTCTGGACACCTGCACTACCCTTTGGAGTTTGGGGAACTGGGGTTTCCTTTACCTGACAATAACCTTGTCTTCTAGTCAGGCCTTTCCCTACTTAGAGTTTCAGGGGGTTGCTTGTTTCTCTCCTTGATACTTTTGTGTGGCAAGTTACACAATCACTTCCAGTCACTGGTTCTCTTTAATCACTAACTGGTTTATTTTTGTCTAATCTTAGTGGGATGTGGGGTGGGGGAGTTCACGAAGCCAGACTGAGAGCTGAAACTTCAGCCCTGAGGTACTTGCTGGTGTTTAGACAAATGGAGCTCAGATGCCAAAGTGTAAGCGTGTAAGGTGTGTAAGAGTGTAGGTACATGTATCCCAGGTGCTTCTCGCCACACCCTACTGAGAGACTAGGAGTAAAACAGACTCTCTGGTGGGCAGAAAAGGAGAGGGGCCATGACTGGGTAATAAAGGTGGCAAATCTCCAAGCTTCTTCCTCACACTCCTGACTTGAGACAAAAGCCTAGCGACTTCAAACAAAGGCTTTGTGAGCTTTTGTCTCCCAGCAGCAGGCCACTTGCTGGCAGACTGGCCTACTCAGGACATGTCACAATAGTTGTAGGCCAGGCTTTTCCAGACCCAGGCCAGCTGGCCTTGGTGAGTTCCCGATAGAACATCCCCATTGTCTCAGTGTGTGGGTGCACCCCTCGCGGTCCTGAGTTCCATGCTCGTGCTCTCTCTCCTTCTGCTCCTGATTTGGACCTTGAGATTTCAGTCCTGTGCTCCAATTTGGGTCTCTGTCTCTGTCTCCTTTCATCGCTTGCTGAAGGTTAATATTCAGGAGGATGCCTATATGTTTTTCTTTGGGTTCTCCTTATTTAGCTTCTCTAGGATCACTAAAAGACTCTCTGAACATAGCGGACAATGGGGACTACTGAGAACTCAAGAACAATGGCAATGGGTTTCTGATCCTACTGCACGCACTGGCTTTGTGGGAGCCTAGGCAGTTTGGATGCTCAACTTACTAGACCTGGATGGAGGTGGGGGTTCCTTGGACTTCCCACAGGACAGGGAACCCTGATTGCTTTTCGGGCTGGGGGGAGACTTAATTGGGGGAGGGGGAGGGAAATGGGAGGCAGTGGCGGGGAAGAGACAGAAATCTTTAATAAATAAATAAATTAAAAAAAAAAGAGAAAAAAAATAGTTGTAGGCCAATCAACAGTCCTTCTTTTGTCAAACTGACCAACCCTACATTAAGGGAGGAAAAATCTTGACAAGGTTTTAAACCCCAATCCCTCAGAAGAGATTGGAGCTGTCAGCTTTCCCAGATCCCCCTCGGCTTTGCTGAGGGTCCTTTTCTGGGTGTCTGCTGCACGCGTGTGTTTCCTCACTGCCAATAAACACCAACTGTCAATTTTTGTCTGTGGTGCTTGAGGTTTCTCTGCGCCTGCCTGTTTGCGTTCCAGGTTTTTCCTGCTTTTTAGTTCCGTAACTGGCAGAGAAAAACCAACCTGGTCAGGACCCTTAGATGGTATAATCGCAAGACCCCTAGACTGGACCACTGCTCACATGGCGGAGGTGGTTTCTTTGCCTCAAACAGGAGGCTCTGAGAAACAATTTAATAGCTGCTGGCACAGACATGCTCTGGACACTCGGTACTGGAAGTGGACTCTGTAACACCTGTGCGTGGCACCCAGGAGCGCCATTCTCTCCATTCTTCATAAGTGCCGCAGCTTGGCTTCGGGCACTGGCCTCCTGCTCCCCTCGCTGTCAGCAGGAAAGTAAGCCCAACTCAACTGCCCACTTGGACGGGAGCTTCTGCTGAAACCTAGCAGAGAGGTGGCAGCCACATGAGGACCGCCCCCCCAACACACACACCCCAGAGGCTCTTGAGAATTGTAATTCTGAAGTCGACACACACTTCTCCGAGCTGCAAATTCCTGCTACCCAACTCAGAGTATTTTAGAGAGGAGCGGAGAGTCAGGAGACTACGCCCTGAGGCACTGAACACTTGCCGAGACACTTTAGGGAAGATGTGGCAATTCAGTTTGGTAAGAATTCGGACAAAGGTGGATGGACATAACCCCAGGTTATGGGAGGCAGAGGCTAGAGAGATGGAGCAAGTTCAAAGTCAGTTTGTGTCACAGAGAAAACTCTGGGCTACACAGTAACACCCTGCCTCAAAGGATATAAAAACAACAAAACAAAACAGAAGGCAAAGAATGGAAAAATTGCTTCTTTAGAGGGTGGCACAAGAAAGGCAGATTGGTTAGAACATGCAACCAGCTCCCAACCACGGCAGCGTAGTGTAGACAATTGAAAATATTCAACACCAGGAAGACTCTCCTTTTATAGCTGGGAGCCCTGCAACTAACATGGACACAGGCTGCAGGGTATCCCACAGACTGCAGGGTATCCCACAGGCTGCAGGGTATCCCACAGACTGCAGGGTATCCCACAGGCTGCAGGGTATCCCACAGGCTGCAGGGTATCCCACAGACTGCAGGGTATCCCACAGGCTGCAGGGTATCCCACAGGCCGCAGGGTATCCCACAGGCTGTAGGGTATCCCACAGGCTGCAGGGTATCCCACAGGCTGCAGGGTATCCCACAGGCTGCAGGGTATCCCACAGGCTGCAGGGTATCCCACAGGCTGCAGGGTATCCCAGAGGCTGCAGGGTATCCCACAGAATGCAGGGTATCCCACAGGCTGCAGGGTATCCCACAGACTGCAGGGTATTACAGAGACTGCAGGGTATCCCACAGGCTGCAGGGTATCCCACAGGCTGCAGGGTATCCCACAGGCTGCAGGATATCACCTAGGCTGCAGGGTATTACAGAGACTGCAGTCTTACAGAGGCTAATTTTCCAGCGTCTGCCTACCTGGCACACCTTGGTCTACAGGGACATCCCAGACCAGGAACAAGGAAACAGCAAATCTTCAGGGGGACCCCAGTTGCTTATGAGAGAGGCTGGGCCCTGTCACCTGGCACTCACCTGTTGACTTTGGATGTCTACTCAAAACTTCTTCCTCCTTCTCCCTAGCCAAGTGTAGAGGTGAGGGGGAAGGAGAGTGGTTTTGTAACCTCAGAAAAGACTTGTTCGTCTGTCCCTGACAACTGGAAACTCCTCAGAGGCTGAGAGATCCCTAAAGGGGAATTGCTGGGTCACAGCCAACTTTCTTTCTTTCTTTTTTCTCTTTTTATCTTTTTCTTTTCTTTTCTTTTTTTATTTGAGACAAGGTTTCTCTGTGTAGCTCTGGCTGTCCTGGAACTCACACCATAGACAAGGATGGCCTTGAACTCACAGAGATTCACCTGCCTCTGACTCCGGAGTGCTGGGTTTAAAGTAGGTGCGAGCTCTGCCCAGCTCCTTCTGCATTCTTGCATTCAGCTTTGCTTTGTCCTGTCTTTCCCTCAACAGCCTGCCTCAGGGGCTCTGCCACAGTGTTTTTCATTTATCTCTCCCTCAGTCAAACTGATAAAGGGTTCCACAATCTGCCATCCTAGGGGCCCCAGAAGTTATGTTCGCTCTCTGATTGGCTGTCAGGAGTCAACAACGCTGGGCAAACAGTGAAGGACCGTATGTCATGTAACGACACAGCAGGCAGATGGTCATGGAAGAGGTAACTCCAGGTGTTCATCTGGGCAAGAGAATGCTAAGGCGGGAATGTAGCTTTGGCCCATAAGCGACTCTTCTGAGAGCCGCTAAGATTAGTGGATGCCAGTATCCCTCTTCCTTCCTCAACTCTCCTACCCTTGCTTCTTCACTTGCCAGCCTCGTTTTCCTCCTTGGCGCCATACTGCCAGATGGCAGACTACATGCCTTGAGACCTTTGGGCAAGTTCTCACAGAGCCGCTAAAGAATTACCTGTCAGGCCCAGACGAAATTGGGGACAGATGGTTAAATGTGGTACATATGAGTATATCAGTGTACCTGCTGGCCTTCAGACTCTCTCAGCATCGAAAATATGTTACAGGATCCACGCTCTCATCCCCGCTCCTCTCAGCTCTTCTCAGCCTGACCTTTACCCTAAACCTCTCCAGCTCATGGGCTTCCCTCCTCTAACTTCTCATTCCTATATAACCCTGCCATTTTGTCTGTGTGCTCTCTTGGCTCTTGGTCTTCTCTCTCTTGGCCCTCTTTGTGCTCTCTCTCTCTCTCTCTCTCTCTCTCTCTCTCTCTCTCTTTCTCTCTCTCTCTCTTTCTCTCTCTCTCTCTCTCTCTCTCTCTCTCCTCTGGTTCAGTCTTTGGGGCTTGTGAGTTCAGTACTTTCTCTCTCTGCTCTGGATTCCTCCAGAAGCCTCTGACAGTACTCTCCCTCAAATATAAAATAAAAAATAATAAAAAAAAAAACCTCCTCAACCAAACCTGGAGTGATCATGTCCCCAGTTTATATATCACCCAATATTCGGGAAAATAGGGGATGCTTATAATCAATCTTGCTTCTCTTTACTGGCCCTTTAAAAGGAAGATTTGCCTGTGGAGAGAAAAAAAAATAGGCCTTAGTCTAGGCTCAACAAGTTTCAGCAAACTTGCCCAGTACTAGCCAAGTGGACTTTTTCACTTCCAACTCCCTTTGTGTGGTTCAAAACAAGGAGCACACTCAGTTTACGGCTAGCTAGCAGCTCTCTCTGGTTGCCAGCTGGACAAACAGAGGCAAGAGTCCCATTCACGCTCTTTCCCGCTGGCCGCAGGCAGAACTAGAACAAGAAGGAGCACTGTGTTCCCACTGCACCAAGCAGCTGGGGTCAGAGAGCTGCGCCACTACCTGCTGATGGGCTACTGTGGAGGGAAAGATTCTAAACAGCTGATGCCCCTTTCAAATGTGAAGAGGATGAAAGTTAGCCTTGGCAGAGTCACAGCCTCAATGCTCTTGTTCAGTGATTAATGGTACACGGACTATACTCTCAACTTGATAGGGAATGCTGGATTATACAACTGGCCCATCCTGGGATTAAACATTGACTCCAGGACAAGGGTTAAACATTGACTTAGCCAAAGAGCTACGGTTGGGAGCAGAGCTGGTGGTAAACAGCACTTCATCTGTTCAGTCTTCTGCCATTCACCTTGCAAAGCAGCAGTCACAGGCCCCATCCCCTGCCAGATGTGGAGGACTGGAAGGTAAATAGATTCATCAGAGGCAGACACAGAGAAAGAAGGAACAGTGTGGATAACAAAGACGGCAAACGTCTAGCTTCTCCCTTACACTTCTGATTCCTAAAGGGCCTAGTGGGCTTTTTCTACCATCAGCAGGGCCATCTGCCTTTGCATGGCCCCAACAAGTTCAAGGCTACGTTAGGACATATTTATCCCCAAAGCTGTGGGCCTAGCAGCCTACCTGTCTTTGTTCAAACTGATCAACCCTAAATTAGGGGATGAAGACCCTTAGAACCCAGAGTTCTCAGAGACTTCGGCTGCCTAGTCCCCTCTCCACTTTGCAGGGTGTCTTTCTCTCTATGTGTCTCCTGGCCTCTAATGAAAACCTGTCTTCACTAGTTGACTCTGTCTGCTGCATCTGAGACTTTCCCCTGCCTTCTAAATCTTTAACTGGCAGAGAAAAGTGAACCTGAACAAGACTCCCGGCCAGGAGCAGATGGGGAGAGCGAAGTGAGGACGGATGTATGGTTTGAGGAACTTCTCTAGCAAATCTAAAGCATCAAGCTAAGACAAGCTGAGGTTGGATCTGTGTGGGGCCTTGACCTTCTACAATCCACTGGGTCAACCAAGGGGGCAAGTGGAACCCCCTGCTGTCCATGTAAATGGAACACAAAGTAGTCATCCTCACTGTGAACGCTTTGGTGGGGTGGGGTGGGGTGGGGTGGCAGGTACCCAGTGCAGGAAGATCTTGGTTATAGGGCCTATCTCTGCCACCTCCTTTTCCAATACACTTGGGCATCATTTCACATCTGTGCCCATGGATCTTCAGTGTTCGGTGCAGAATTCCTTAGTTCTGAGTTCCTGTCCTGTCCCATGTTTAATCAAACATGAATGACAAGTATCTGCTACCTTCCAGCTATCACACATGGTAACTTTGTAACACCTTTGCGGATTTAGGATAAGCAGGTCCGAAGACATTATGTCTCTTGTCCAAGCCTTCCTGGTTAGCAGATGGAAAGGCCTGGGTATGAATCCAGGACAGTCTGGGACAGAGCCTGTCCCTTCTCACAGGCTGCACTGTCTCAGCATGCTTGCTTCCTCCCAGCTTGTGCAGGACACTGTCGTGCGTGAGTGATGGTTATACACCCTGAGGAAACAACGGCACACACGTCTGCAGTTCTCCAGTTTCCCTGGGTGGCCAGCTGATTGTAGTCAGAGTAGATGCCTGAGGTGGACACAGTCTCCACGCTATATCTACATCCTAACCCCAGAAGCCGGTAAACGTGGCCTTAGTTAGGAAATGGGTTTTTGTAGGCAGACAGGATTAAATTCAGGATGATCAGATGATGAAATCATGCCAGATTATGAGACTGGCCCTTAAATGCTACCCCAAGGGTCATCATAAGAGCAACAGGCAAAGGAAGCAGTCACTCAACACAGAGTGACTACAGAGGCAGAGAGCCTGGGAGGTTCCGCGGCATATCAAAGAACGTCAAGGAACAGCAGCAGAAGCTAGAAATTGAAAGAGGCAAGGATTGAATCCTCCTCTGAGACGCCATAAGGAGGGTTGCCCTGCTGCCACCTTGGTCTTGGATTTCTGTTCTTCAGACCTGAAGAGGAGCGTATTTCTGTTGCTTAATGGTGCTAAGATTGTGGTCAGCTGTCACAATCGCCACAACAAACTCACACAGCGCTCAACCGACACACACAGGCCCCAAACTGGAAAGCCTTGCAAACCTGTTGGCCCCGCTCTTTCATTTTATAGATGAAAAGTCCACAGACCAAAAGAGGAAGTGATTTGGCAGAGGCAGAGCCAAAGCTAGCATACAGGTGTGTCGACTTGGGCCAAGTGGTTCCGATCCTCCCCACACTGGATGAAATCTAGGTCATATTTTCTTAATATTACGATACGGTTGGCTTGAGTAAGAGAAAAAAGTTTTGGAACGCATCGTTGTCACCATTGTTACTAAGTTGAACACTAGACACATTCTTCAGCCATGGGCCAGTCCCTCCTCCCTCAGAGCTGGACACCGGGGTCACTCACTGGGTTCTAGAAAGAGAAACGGCAGTGGGAGGGGGAGCTAACCACTGTACCCATCCACCAGTGTGTGGCTGAACTCAAAACTGGCCACAAGAATTTAACTTCCTGATTAATCATTGGGTTCTACTTTTACATTTCCTCTTTCCCAAAGCCAGATCCCGAAGCGGGAGAGGTGGGCTATGGGTATGTGGGGAACGTACCTAACACGTTTCTCTGTGGATGCATGCATTTAATATGGGTCTGCTAAAACACTTCCGGGTACCACTGGGAGCATGTGCTACCAGTACATGATCTAGAGAGCCACCCACCATCTTGGAGTTACAGAGAAGGCAAAGAGAACAGTCCTCACCTCCAGGCAGCAAACAAAGCAGTGTTTTAGTTGATACACTTCCTTCCCGCCTCTCAAATCTTCCTTTATCAAGTGTCTGTGCTAGTATCCAGGGGCCTCTCTCCGCACCTCCTGCATCTCAGACAACTAGACACAAGTTATTCCTTGCTTTGAGGGAAGCAAACACATCCTACAAGTATCTTGACTATTGCGTTTAAATAGACAAAGGCATAGAGCAGAAACTGTCCAAGGAGCTCTCAGATGGCAGAAACAGGCTTGTGCCACCTCTGTCCCCATGCATCTCCCTCTCCCAGCACACCTCGTATTAACCATCCACCCTGGAACGGGGAGGAGGAAATTGCTAATGAGGAAGAAAAAGAAGTTGGTCACTAGTGTGTCTCTGTGACCTCCCGCTGCCACCATGGCTCCAAGCCTGAGCTCCGGTAGAAGAGAAAAGGTTAACAATGATATCTAGAGAGTTTGGAAAGTCCAGAGTCAAAAGACTGCAGCACTGCCTGTCCTCTCTAAACTGACAGTGGTCCACAATCTCAACATCACCCATTGCCCCTCCAAATACATGAGTTGAAAGGATACATAGGCATTATGGGAGCACAGTTCTCCAAGAGACCCCAGGAAGCTCAGTCAATCCACTCTGCAGGCACAAGAAGGGCAAAGGAGGGCTGAGCAGCCTTGCAGTTCCACCGAAGGAACTGAGAGGTAGCGACAAGAGAGGACAGAATGGACTACAGAGCCCTTGGAATGAGCAAGGATAAGAAGTCCCACCGACCATGGGGGTCAAGTTCTATCTTGGTTCACAGAATCACTTTTTCGTTTGGAGGAACAAGACCGACACGACCCAGGAGCACACCAGGCCAACCACAAAATCACAGGTGTCCCCTTGCTGCCCCAGGGGTTATGTTGCCATTCAGAGGAGGAAAAGGGACACCAAAAGGGAAGAAACCCGATCCGAAACACCACTGAATTGGACCGAGCTTTCCTGGAAGTGCCTATGGTTTTCTTTGTTCTTTCATCGATCAGATTATGGATTTACCGTCTCCAGTTGAGTTCCATAATAAAAAAAAATACAGTTTCTTTTCTTGTCGTCAAAATCTGCGATTGTGTTGTGGGTTAGCCCACACAAGTGAGCCCAGATGCACAGATGGCCCTCCTGTTTCTGTAGCCCTTGTTTCCCCTTCCCCTTCTGGCATTTGCATTAGGACTCTTGAGGAAGAGCCAGTGAGCCGGTGAGCCCTGCGCAGGTACAGTGCGTAGCCCTTCAAGGGGAAGGGGAGCTCGTGAGGGTATGGGGTGTATGGAACAATGGGTTTCTTTGTGTGGCACGGGAAGTCTATGATATCTGGAGGATATCTAGGAGACCCAAACAGATCATGATCCGGGAAGGTTCCATGGACTAACTAACTGTGGTGAGGAAGGAGGTGGCTGTCTCAACTCAGCTGGTGGGAGTCCTTGTGTAGCCCTAACACAGCTTCCGTCCAGCCCAGCATCAGGGAGTGTAGGCAGAGTTAGGGTGGAAAAGATCCTGAAGGCTCTGGGCTGAGAAGGATCTCTTTGCAGATGGTGCTTAAACGGTGGTATTTCAGGCTCCATGTGCTGGGGTCATGGGAACAGAGCAATCCATAGGGACTAGGGATGTGAGGCCAAACACCAAGGGACCTTCTGTCCCGTATCTTGAAGCTGCAGCCATGGAGGATCCAGAAGTGACATAGTCTCCCCAAGTACAGGGGAGGACAAATGGAGCCAACCAGGGAAGCTGGAATCTGTGGGAGTCACGTGCTCAGACTGGCTACTTTGCCTAATGGGACAGCAGGCCCTTTAAGAGCCAGGTGCGGGTCAAGCACAGAGCACAGTTTCGGTTTTGGCAGCAGTAACCAGTGCCTGACTGGAAGCTTCTAGAAAAGCAGGGGTACACACTGGCTGGCAGGCTGTGCCCCGAAACTGGAGCAGCTGGAGAAGGAAGTGGCTAAAAGTAAGTGTGCTGCCTGGGCTTCTCGGCTAGGATGCTCCTTGGGATCGTGGTTCAGATGATCCCCTGACCCTCAACTACCAACCTCCCAGAGAGGGGGAGGTGGATGGGGCAGACTGTGTGCCTGTATGTCACAGGGGATTGCAGGGGCATATTCCAGTGGTACGAAGAAAGGCAGACATGCGTATGGGCATGCCTTTTCTGCAAATTAGTCTGGGTGAGAAGAAAGCATCGTCTGTTGCCAGCACACCCATTACCCTTAGTTTCCAAATTCCCTAATCCTCCTACTGCTACTAACCCCCTACCGTTATACAGGACCTAATCTTTCTGAACGTCAGTCTCAATCTGTAAAATGGGGATTTAAAACTAACAGCTATCACTGCTGGTCCAGGGGGGTTCAAATGAGAAAGTAAGTGCAAAGTGTAGCAATATAACAATGGCTTGGTGCATCTCAATTTAGTTCAATTACTTGAGAACGAATTGAATGGCAGGCAGGTCTGGAATCAGATTATGCAGTAAAGCACCTCAGCTACCTTTCAAAGCGGGCCACCCTCAGCCGCTTTTTCTGGGCTTCTGCGAGGTTCTGAAATCATTTCTATTCGCAGTCCAGACTTGCACCCACATATTTGTGTCACTAGGAACAAGCATGCTTTATGTTGTCACTTGGCGCTGCTTTAAATGGGGAGAATGATGTTTTTGTGGGGTGATAAGCTGGGGGGGGGCAGAGCCACATTCTAGGTACAGGTATCAGCCCTATGCCCCGATGCGCCCCCTAACACACACCCAGACACAATCAGACAGCATCCTCAGTCCTGTCTATCCTGAACTGTTCCTTAGCCAGCACAGAAGCCAGTGATGGAGGACAGTGTGACAGCTCAGCTTCGTCTTCCGCCAGCTACACCTGTACAACTGCCTGCAGACTGGGAGCCACCTAGGACAGGACATACACATTTTGTTTCTGCTAACACTTTCCCCTGCTGCTAAGGGACTTAGAGATTTCTTAATATATAAATAGGGGTGTGCCAGTTTGGGGGGTTTGGGTAGAAGGCATCTATTCAGTGGCTGAAAGTAGAGGCTCGGCTGTGAGTCAGATTCAGAACTTTCCAGT
This sequence comes from Microtus pennsylvanicus, assembly GCF_037038515.1. Lineage (NCBI taxonomy): Eukaryota > Metazoa > Chordata > Mammalia > Rodentia > Cricetidae > Microtus > Microtus pennsylvanicus. The sequence continues at coordinate 25,982,489 of NC_134588.1, forward strand.
CGTGCTTCTGCCTAAACGGGGAGAATGGATGCCGTGTTATAGCCAATGAACTGGGGTCAGGAGAACACCCAGCTCTATGACCGTGGCCCACTTCTTAGCACACTTCTGCATCTGTGGGGTTCATTCACAAAAAAACCCATAACTTCGGCTTCCATTTAGTAAGTCCACTTGCCTTGGGACTTCATAACTTCACCTCATTCTCACCCCCAAACACCAGGGAGCTGGGAAGGGTAGACATCCCTTTCCATCTTACAGTTGAGGCAGCTAAGACTTCATGAGTTAACGTGAATGATGTCAAGTTCCCAGGCTCATCTGAACAATACGTGAGTGCATCCTTTCTGATATGACTTTATCACCTATCAGAACAAATCACTTAACCTAAAAAAAATGTTTACAACTAGAACACATCTATAATTCTAGCACTTGTGGGGCTAAGGTGGGAAGATAGATGGATTGTGAGTTAGAGGTCAGCTACATAGAGAGACGCTGCCTCAAAAAATAAACAAACAAACAAATAAATGAAATTACAGTTGAGTATTCCTGAATCTATTATTTTAAAATCTGAAATGATTTGAATTTTAAGAGCCAACACGACACAAGCAGAAGTTCCACACCAGACCTCAGGTAGCAGGCATCAATCAAAAACATAGGCACAGTAAAAATATAGAAAATTACTTTCAGGATATGTTTAGACTTGGGTCCTTCCCAAGATCTCTTACCACAAATCTGAAAATATTCCAAAAATTAAAATGAAGGCCTCTTCTGATCCGGGACACTCAGCTTATAAAATTGGTGCATTAGGAGATTATCTGTGTTCTCCTTTTCTCTCTGACTCTGGGTACAAGGAAGTTTGGGTTCCAGGGTTGCTGGCATTGATACAGCATGGCAGGAGTAACAGAGCTTTGGCATGGCTGCATCCAGATTCAGGAAACAAAGGCAACACTCCCCATCCATGCCCGATGCTAAATAAATAGCAGCTAGTGTTTGCAGGAAGAACTCTTGGCACCACCTCTCCGTCCAAGGGACTCTTCGTGAGAATTGCCTTTCCTATGAAAGTGGGGGAGGAGAGAATCATTTTACTCCCTCTCTGAAGTTGGCCTTCCCAGTCCTTCTTCTTTCTGCTGATTCCTCTAACAGCAAGACCCAGCACAGAAGGGTGACTAAGCTTGTATGCTCGTTTGCAAAAATTATTTTTACTATTTTGGCATGTGTGTGGTGTTTGTGTGTGTGTGGTATACATGTGTGCATAGTATATACACATGTGTGTGTGCAAGTGCACAGCCTGTGCCTGTGCATACAGAGGCCAGAGAATCTAGGCTGGTTGTGGTCCTCTATCCATCTCACTTGGGCACCTACCTTGGGCAGCTTTCTTACATGTTTGTGCTTTATGCCCTGCTTCCTGGGGTAGCTGTGCAAACTAAAAAGCTGACATCAGTAAAGGTCTTGGAAAGAATTCTCTGTGTGTTCTTCTAACCCAGGTCACAGTGCTTGCTTCTGGAGTCACGGGGCTCAACCTACAGCTCTCTCTTAGTCTTGATAGGATGCTCAGCCAGAAGCCTTCTAGTTTCTTTCACTCTTTGACCAAAAGAAAGAGAAGACTACAATGACTTTAGAGAGGAGATGTGGACGAATTAACACTTCCAATCCCATCGCTCTGCTAAAGACTTTGTCATTTGGTCTGTATAACAATTTCCTATGATGCAGAATCATCTCCAGTTTACAGAGGGGGACCTATGGGCTCAGCTTGAAAATCCACACAGCCCCTAGATGAGAGTGGAAAGCCAAGTAGAAGAATAAGTGGTTTTACCACTCAGCCCAGTGCATAGTTCCCATGAAGATCAGACACTACCCAACCCTTCTGCCTTTTAGAGCAGTCGTAGCTGCTTTCCGTTGAGGAGCCCTTAATATCATTAAAAATGTGTTCATATATATTATTCTTCCATCTTTCCCCGTGTTCTCCCATCCCTAGGCATTTCCCTTCCAAGTTAGAAGAGTCAGGAACTCTTACACTCATTTTATCAACGAAAGCACTAAGTCAGTATATTCCATCCAAGAGATAGGATGCTCCTTATACCCCATGATAGTATGGGATGCAGACCCCTACACTCTCTTCCATCCTCAACATTCTCCTTCACATGACAGTTTCCAGGCTCATGCTACCCTGTGCTCAACGCTTGGACTGGGAGAGACGAACATGATAGTCCCAAATGGACTTAGGCAGTGCCTCTCCTGTAATAGAAGATGCTGTTCCTCAGGCTAAGGAAGAAATGGGGAGGAAGCCTTCAAAGCTAAGCCATCCTCTTCCTATCCTCAACTCCAGAGCATCTTACTCCAAGTTCGTACTCCTGGGTTGTCAGAAACTGTCGTTTGGCTTCTGGTCTTCTTCTTCTTCTTTTTTTTTTTTTTTTTGGTTTTTTGAGACAGGGTTTCTCTGTGGCTTTGGAGCCTGTCCTGGAACTAGCTCTGTAGACCAGGCTGGTCTCGAACTCACAGAGATCCGCCTGCCTCTGCCTCCCGAGTGCTGGGATTAAAGGCGTGCGCCACCACCGCCCAGCTGGCTTCTGGTCTTCTTAACTCACATTCTCTGTCCCCACTGAAGGCCCTGGAGCTTTGAGAACCCCACATTACCTTCTCCTGGGAGGTGAAAGCTTTAGGTTGCTTCAGAGATGTAAGAATAGATGGCTTACTAGCCAAGCTAAGCTCCGGGCCCAGCTGTCTCTCCCTCAGAAAAGGAACATCAGAGGTTAGATGAAGACAGGTTTGTCCCCAAAACTGAAAATCTGTCACTTTAATCAAAGGGGCACTATCTAAATTAGGTTTATAAGGAGACAAACTCAGTCTTCTTACTGAGTGGCCCATACTCGTGCCCCAATCTACAAGCTTGGGGTCTTAGGTTATAAACACACTGGGAAGCCAACAGTAAACCTCAAACGATGTGGAACACCTCGGCCTCATTAGTGGAAAAAAGCTCGACCCTAGATTAAGTGCAAGTGTACTAGTGAATAACCCATGCAAGAGGAGGGTGTAGATCCCCACGCTTTTGCTTTATTTAGCCAACTAAGAGTGTAGTGAGTCCTCTAGTGTACTGAGCAAGAGTAGAACCTTGCCTGGGGAAAGACACTTGGTACCCAAAGGAGAGTAGGGTTTTTTCTTTTCCTTCTTTCCTTCCTTCCTTCCTTTTTCTCTTCTCTTCTCTTCTCTTCTCTTTCTCTCTCTCTCTCTCTCTCTCTCTCTCTCTCTCTCTCTCTCTCTCTCTTTTGTTTTGTTTGTTTTCGAGAGAGGGTTTCTCTGTAGCTTTGGAGCCTATCCTGGAACTCTCTATATAGACCAAGCTGGCCCCGAACTCACAGAGATCCACCTGCCTCTGCCTCTCAAATGCTGGGATTAAAGGCGTGTGCCACCACCGCCCGGCCGAGGGTAGGGTTTTTAAAGTCAAAAGGCTGTAATCACATCATACCTGGTGTAGGCTATGGGTCTTCACAATGTCACCTTTGATCTTGTCAACCATCACACAAGGCATCCATCTAGAGCAGCAGTTCTCTACATGGCGGGGGTGAGACCCTTTGGGCGTCAACTGGCCCTTTCACAGGTGTCGCTTAAGACCCTCAGAAAACACAGATATTTACATTGCGATTCATAACAGTAGCAAAATTACAGTTTTGACATGGCATCAAAAATATGGTCACCAAACCATGAGGAACTCTGCTAAAGGGTTGCAGCATTAGGAAGGTCGAGGCACCAAACTGTTTTTACCTGCCAGGACCCTTTCTCAGCATAGATGGAGAGAGAAGCACTCTTCTATTGACAGGCAAGTGTGACTTCCAAGTGGGGGAGGTGAGGAGTCAGGCCAACCTGAACTTTCTTCAGCTAGTCACTAATAGATTTACGACCCCATAGAACCGATCTCTGGACTCGTGCAAGAAGTGATGCTGGACTCATGGTCCCGGTTCCAATTCTGATATAGGTGTTGGGGTCAGGAATCCCTGACCATTAGGTCTCCCATCCACGGCAATAAGGTAATTGCATCTCTGCCGGGGTTTTCTGCGGCAATACATAAGATCATGGAAGAGAATCCTAGCAAGGCACCTGGGGAAAGAGCTTTACTCTTTCTTTCCCTTCTTAAATCCCTTTTTAGTCACCCTGCCATTGGGACCTCGCTGAGCTTTAGAAAAAGTCTGACTGAGAGAAAGATGTCTTATATACAGGATCCTTTTAGCGGCTACCAGAGAAACAGCTCCAAATTTTTAGCTCTAGACAAAGAAGAATTCCTGTGTTTGAAAATGTCTCCTGCCTACCATCTTCCCTGGGAGTAGACTCATGACTTCCTTGCCAAGGTGACCCTCTCCCAGGTTGCCAAGGTGACCCTCTCCCAGGTTGCCAAGGTGACCCTCTCACAGGTTTTTCCTTCCAGGTATGTGTGCCTGATGCTCTCACACCTGACTTTGAGCTATGCACAAAGTTGAAGGTATACACACATCTCTCCCTGCTTCCAAGTTGACTGACCTAGTCATCCAAAATGCATCACAAAATGATTGGCGGCCTGGGTTAGAAGTCAGGTCCCCCACCAAGGAAAGCCTGGCACCTGGTTCTCCGTAACAAAAGGAGTGTCACTTTGCCTGGCCAGAGGAGGGTAGCACCCCAGCTGAGCCTATCAGAAGAAGACCAGGTCTTGCCTCATGAGTATTAGAAGCTTGCTTTTCTAGAGCCAAGGACAAGATTGAGAATTCAACACACCCACCACTAGTTTGGGCTCTTAAACTAAGACCTTAAGATGAAAATATTTGGCCTTCCCACCTGTGACTGCACCCAGGACTGGCACAAGGGGCATGTGTTCTGTCCCTGGGGACTTGGCATCACCCATCCCAACTGTTACAGAAAAGCTAGGCCTCACAGCTGCTCTTGTTTAGGAGCTGCTTGCCTCTCAGATGACCCCTAGGCACCTGATCACACCCAAATTAAGTTGAGTTTGGCTAAGACTCCACTCCAGAAGTTTATCATTGACTTGGTAAGAAGGTGCAGGCCACTAACCCCAGTAAAAAAAAACCCTTAGTTGCCATCTGACACCCTTCTCTGTCCCCACCCCCTGCCCTCACTCTTCCAAAGAACCAGAGGAACAGAATACCTTTATCTCCACAAGGAAATAAAAGGGTTTCTTACTGGGAAATTCCCCCACTGAAAAGAAATAACCAAGATAAACAAGTCTATTGCCTTTGGCTCAGCTAGTGAAGGAAGTCTCTGAGAAGCGGAGTTAGGGACAAGCAGGGAGAAGAGATACTGCCCAGGCTACCTCCTGCTTACAGCTTTCTTATCTTTATGGTCACTCATTATTGCGTAGGGCCTATTATCATTGTTTTTCTCCTTATAAAGCTCCTTTAAATCCATTCCAAAGATTATAGCCAAACAAAGTCCTCAAATTCTGTTGGAAAGTGGGGACTCCCCTCTCCTTTCTCCTCTCTTCCTCTTGGCCCTAGAGTCTAGGATATCATTTGGACCCTTGAGATAGCTCAGCCATGCATGGCCCAAGCCTCAGTCCTCTGTAGGTCTGGACTATGCAGAAGTCCACATGACGGCTTGTATTCTCGCTCTTTGTCTGCCGGAATTCACCAGGTAGGAAACATGATAACATCTATATTTTTGTCTCCAACCCCAGAGTGGAGTCATAGGAAACCTTGGGTACAGCTCATCATCTCCAGCTCACTCTCGGCTGCTGCTGCTGTGTCTGCCTTTCTGTCTTATTTCAAGGCTACTTGTACAACTCCAATGAATACTGCCAGGTCCAAAGGAAACTCCAGTTCCTTAAACTGCAAGAAGCAGTCCAAATGTCTAGGAATGAACTCAAACTGGACTATAGAAGGATTTCTGGTGGTTAAATAAAAGCCAGCGTTCCTTAGGAGTTTGTGAAGCTGGTTCCCCTCTACCTCTCTGACAGAAGGGATATATGGTTTGTGGTGCCTATTAGCATGTCATAGCATATGCTGGCCTCCAGGCTCCCTCAGTATCACAAGTACTTGTTACACATTCCAAAGTCCATGCTAGCTAGCCCTCACCCTTCTCACTTCCTCCCCTACCCTAAAATCCCTCCAGCTCACAGGCGTCCTTCCCCCAGCGACTCTTTCTCCTTATAACCCTGCTATTCTTACTGTTTTTAATTTTCTATCTTTCTGCAGCTCTCTGCTCCTGCTTCTCTCCTCATGATTTTTTGTTCTCCCTCTGCTGCTACTCCCTCCTCTCTCATAGATAGGCCTGACCATGTCCAGACCGCTGGCCGTGTCTGGTCTATTCTTTTCTTTTTCTGATCTAGACTTTTCCAGATGCCTCTCTCTTCAACCCCCCTCCCCAATTATCACTTCATATCTACAATAAAAAAAATCTTCTTATTAGTCAGGCAATGGTGGTGCATGCCTTTAATCCCAGCACTTGGGAGACAGAAGCTGACAGATCTCTATGAGTTTGAGGCCAGCCTGGTCTACAGAGTGAGTTCCAGGATAGCCAGGGTTACACAGAGAAACCCTGTGACTCAAACAAACAAACAAACAATTAAAACAAAAATCAAACAAACTAATAAAAACACCTTCTTCTTAGCCATACCACGGAGTGGTCATTTTGTCAGTTTATACAAATGATAGCAAAGACAGTCGTTGACAAACAATAGGCATTCTAGCATCCAGTGTAAGCATACTATCATTGGGGAGGTTGAGAGCACAGACAAGTCAGGGTTCAGATTTCCCCAGCTCACTCTGTCCATCCCACAGTTAACCCTTGTGGGGCATGCGGGAGCCTTTGTCTGCCTTTCCAAACACAAGAATCTCTAGTCTGCCTCTTCCTGTCAGTTTACTAATCACCCACCCACAGCATGTCAGCCTCCTCCACTCTCAGGGATATAGGGAAGGTAACTGTCACGGAGAGAAAGGGCCATGTTATGGTGTGCCCAATGCTGTGTTCTAAATGATGACAACGAAATGTCATCAATATCGGAGAGACAGGGCCATGTTGTGTGCCCAATACTGTGTCCCGGAAGATGACTAAGAAATGTCATCAATATCGCTATCCCAAAGAAACGCGAAGTTTAGGTAGGAAGACAAAGGTACTTATGATTGTTGAAGAGGAATTAAGAGCCAATTGTTTGTCCAAGACTGTCTTTTGATTTTTTTTTTTTTTTTTGTATAAACTGACAATGTGGCTGCTCCATGGGTTGGTTAAGAGGAAGTTTTTTTGTTGTAGATTCGAGAGAGACAGAGACAGAGACAGAGAAGGTGCACAGACGGGGATGGGAACCCGGGAGTTCTTAGCAATGAGGAAGCACCATTCATGCATGTATTCATTAATTCAACAGAATTTGCAATGGTTTCTGCAGACGGGAAGCAGCCAGGTGCTACAGAAGAACTTCATCTCACTTGGTTCTTCTCTTTCAGCATCTCATAGAAGTCAACCTGAATGGCACAGCCCCCCTGGAAGCCACCAGCAATGAAGCTCTTCGTGTTCGCCATCCTGCTCGCTGTCCTCCCAGGTGGGTTTGCTGTCCCAGCTCCCCAGATCGCACTCTTTTCCCCGAGACTCCTTGTTCCTAGGATCCAACTCCATGGAGACCCTGACATCAGAGTCATCCCCAGCGATGTCCCTCACAGGGTGTGTATCCCTATGAGACACAGTCACCCACAGCAATGCAGAAAAGACATGTCTAAAAATGGGTTTTGATAGCATTGGAAATCAAAGACAGGGATGAGAATTCCCGATTTTAAGACAAGGAATCTGATAGAGAGTCCTCTCTGGAGACTAAAAAATAAAAATAAGAAAGACTTTGAACTCCAAACCAAACATCTTTTCTGAATTGTATGATTTGGGAAAAATCAACTAAATTAACTAATTTTCCCGGCCCTTAATGTTTTTAGTATAAAAAAAGAAGGAAATAGTCTACCAAGGGAAATTATATAGTAAATGCAAAAACACAATATCCTGAAAAGTAGTGTAAGAGGCCATTAGTTTGTCATTCACCGTCCTTAAAAAAAGATTTTTGTTAATGAGTTACCGTAGTGGAATTCAAGACCACCAGGAAAGATTAAAGACTCAATTCAGACTATAATTAGCCAAATTTATTGTTTCTGCTGGCAGGGCAGCTCTCTCTAAGCAAATCAGAAATGGGCTGCACCTGAGCAGATGGGGGAACGAGTTTTAAAGGCCAGGCCACAATTACTCCATTTCTGCAGAATTTACAACTGCAAAAGATTGCCCCTCCCCCCCACCCCCGCCCCCCCATGAGGAACTGTTGCCCTCCCCTCCCCCGCAGCTACATGAGAAACTGCCCTTCCCCATGCCCACAGTGATAAGTATGTTTACAGAAGCCAGAACAAGTTGTTAATCATTGCACAACAGTTACACAGCTTAGGGGAGGGGACAAGGGGTCAGAGCTTTTAGGAATTTAGGTCAGAGGCCAAGAGCTACAAAAGTGGGTTCCTGGTACAAAATGAAATTTTCTTAGCCACCATATTCCCCACTGGCTTTAGATCATAGATTCAAACCATTGACCCTTGCTGAATCAATTTTTTTAAATAGAGTTGGTTCTCTAATGTATGTTAGCAACCAATTTAAAGTTCAAAGGCTGATCATAACTCCAAGGAGCGGTAAAAGGTTCAGCTAAGGCGGTCAAGGGTGGTAAGCCATGGTTAGAGAAAATGGATGGATACCAATTAGAGGCCTCATCATGTTCTGATCTTGCATCTAGGTTTTCCTGGATCATGTTTAATGTTTCTGAGATAACTCCCTAGCTGTTGGCATCAAATCAGCATGTTTCACATCCGACGGCACGAATCTCATCCCCGACAGTTTTGTCAAAACCATTTCTGTTAGGGAATCTACTTGTTTTTCAAGTTGTCCTACAGCATCATCGAGATGTTGTACGCCCTGGTCACCTCTATTATTTAGAGCTTTGAAAGTCTAATCTTGAGGAATTAAAGGTGCCGATCCCTTCTGTCACTAGGAGGGGTATAACTATAGCCGAGTTACTATTCTTTTTCTTCTAACTAGACCCTGGCCCTCATGGCGGGAGTGTCCTTCATCCATAAGCAATTGTTTTCTACTCTCCTCTCTAGTCAACATACCTTCCTCGGGAAGGATATAGGTTAGAATACAGAGATTCCCTTCCTATGTCCCGAATTCTGGATGCTCCGCTGTTACACATCTAGCGAGGCCAAATGTGCGGGCCCACCATGTCCCGAAAGGAGCCAGAAAGTGCATTCTCATATATTCAGACTTCATTGGTGTACACGTGAATACTAACTACAGGATTGGCCATAAAGGGAAGCTGAATCGCTATAAGTTGAAGAGATTAAACAATTTGGAGGCTCCTTGGAGGTCTCCTAGGGAGCGCTTACTTCCTCTGGGTCGCAGTTTAAATTCTCAGATTGGGTAGTAGTCGAGACAATAGAGAGATTGACCCCTGTCCCCACATAAAAAGGAGGCCTAGAGTCAAGGAAAGGCCAATATTCATTTCCCAGGTTAGAGAGGGTTTGGTTTAATCAAGCTGTGTAGTAACCTTACGGTCTCAAGCTCAGGGTTACCTTTGGGAGATGAAGTTGTTTTGTGTATTTTTGTATCCGGGCTTAGGTTGAGTCTATTACCCCTCCCGGTTGAGACTGAAGGCTGGTTTATTTCCATGGGTGGAGTGGTTCAAGGGGAGAGGAAGACGGGAAGAGGACACACCCTAGTCTTTGGTTAAGGCATCTAGCTTTTACCTGGGCCTATAGGGCTAACTTGGAGGGGTGTTAACCCTAACTCTTTCTCATAGAGAGAACTCCACAGCCCACTGAAACTCTTGATGTCAAGCTGGAAACCCCCGGGATGGACTCTTAAGCCAGGGCTGTGTGCTCAGTTCTTTACAGTTCACAGCTTTCCCACAAGAGGAGCTTTACTTCCTATGGGTGAACCCTCGGGGAGGGATTTCTCACTCAAAAAGGATTACAGGTCTAGGTGCCTAATACCTTTTCTCGGGCAAACTCAGCCTCACAGTTTGGATCAGTACAATGATAATCTCCTTTTTGCTGACGTCAGTCTGTTGGCCCATCAGCTGGACATATATGGAAAAGGATTTCATATATTATATTTTTATCACATCCTGGAATGACCATGATGTTGCCTTCAACATACGGCATCTTAGGAGTGAGTAGTCCCGATACTTTTTATCAGACTGGATAGATAGTCCGCAAACAGGTCATAGAGATCAACTCTAAACACAGGCTGGGAGGCAGCATTTTGTAGAACATACATTATTTTTCTTCAGTCTGACCATGGGTTTAATTTGCATGGTTCTCAGGACAACTCCCAGTCCCAAACCTTAACATTTTCAGTAGTCCAAGCATAGAAGACACTTGTCATGATTCCCGGCATTAGTGTCAGTCTGATTCCGAGATGCCGATGAACCGCACCTTAAGGGGGACCTAGTGATCTCCCCTTAACTCTCCGCTTGTCACCTTCCTTTGGCTAGTCATGTTCACCTTAAAGTAGGAGCGATGGCTCCAAACCTCAGTCCCTGCTACCTTGATGACCATGGGTGTTGTCAAGATCGCTGGGTACAGCCCTTTCCAGGAAAGTTCCAGGGTTCTGCTGGGCAAGCGGTGAATCCACACCAAGTGCCCAGGTTGGAACCTGTGCTTCTGTTCAGTCAAAAGCAGTGTCGGCGGTGAGGGTGATCGACAACTCTGGGTTCTCAGGTGCTTTGCAGCAATGCCTGTTAGGGCTGAGGAAGGAAGCTTTAGATATTTCAATGGTCTGTAAGCTTCCCTTTGCAGGAATAAGCTGAGGCTGCCGTTAAATATTATTTCAAATGGTGTAGCTTGTCCCGGTAGGGGGCGCACCTGATCCTAAAGAGAAGGGCTGGAGGCAGCTCTAGTCACCAGCTTTTTGCCAGTTTCTGCCCAGAACTATTTAGTATTTCTGTAATAGTCGCATTAGCTCTTTCTCCCTGTCCTGAGCTCTGGGACCTGTAGTGGAAACATAATCTCCAATGTATTCCTAGTGTTTTTACTGCTTGCTGAAAGACTTTGGCCATGAAGGCCTGCTCATTGGTAGACCCCAAAGAGGAAAGGAGGTTTTGTGAGAGAAGGGATGAACCCCAAGGCTTCTGGTAGGAGGGGACATCTGTCTGGAAGCATCCACCAGGCCTCTGTCTCAGTTGGCCCCTACTGTCTGGCCCAGTTTTCTTCCTCGCAGGTGTATGCATATGGGGGGGCCAATGGCTGCGGTGGCCCCGCTGACTTTGTGGCTCCCGTTCTTGCTGTGGCATTGGCAAATCTGTTGCCTCTGGTTTCTACCAAATCCCGTTTGATGTTCCGGGAAATGGATAACAGCAAGCTTCTCTGACAGCCAAGAAGCTTCTAGGAGAGCAGAGATCTCCCCCTGGTTTTTGATCTTCTTCTCTGTAGAGGTCAGCAGGCCGTGTTCCTGGACAAAGCACCACCGACGTGTGCAGTGGCAAAGGCGTATCAGCTTTCGGCACAGATATCGACAGCTCGGCTATTTCCCCATCTTAGTGCCTGAGTCAAGGCTATCCGTTCTGCTTTTTGGGCTGATGACCTTTGGGGCAGAGATTGTGCCCAGATAGTGACGCTTTTGGGAGTGTCACTAAAGCCCCTCCTGCTCACCTGAACCTGTCTCGTACATAGCTGCTCCCATTGGTGAATAAGGTCACATCTGCCTTCCCAAGGGGCTGGTCTCGGGGATCTAGTTGTCCACACTGCAGGTGGTCAGTGACCTGGGCACAGGCAAGGACCGGCTGTTCTTCAGGGTCCAGCAGGAGGGATTCTGGGTTTAGCACAGCAGACGTGAGAATTTGAGGCTAAGTGCATTTTTGGAGTGCCTGCTAAGAAGGGAGGTGTATGTTTGACATCCTGTGTCAGAGGCGCCTAGAAGGAGCATCTCGATGGAGTGGGGACAACCAACCCCTTCCTGTCCCATGGTTAGTTCATCAGTTTCCTTTAACAATAGCACTGGGGCAGCAGTGGCCCAGATGCCAGCTGGCTATCCTGCGGTCACAGGGTCTAGGCATTCAGACCAACAGGCCGTCTCTAGGGCCCCAAGGGTTGAGTCATACTCCTTTTGCTACCCCATGTCACCCACCCACAAGTGGAAGGGGTTGTCAGTGTCAGATAGTCTGAGTGCAGGGGCTGACACCAGTCTTCCTTGAGTGTTTGGAATTTCTCCTTTTCTTTGCCCTCCCAGCTCACAGGGCTGCTTCCTCCTAGGCTCTGACATAACCATTGTGCTATTTCAGCAAAATTGGGTGTCCCCAGTGTTAGGAATATTTCCTAATACGAGCTCCCTGACGACGCAAAAATTCCCAATCAAGCCAAATCAAAACAAGCCAAATTAAGAAATATCCAGGTTTAATGGGAGATCTGTGTTCTCGGGTGGCCCCAAGGAGGAAACCGGGAAGCCACAGGAACGTGACCCCTGGGAGGAAGAAAAGGAGACCACCTGTTTTTCTTTCGGGGGATCACTTAAGTACCCCATCACCAGGGAGGAGTCAGGACCTGGCCTGCTGGGATTTGAAGTCCAGACCAGGCCTGGGGGCTGGGATAGATGCGAGGGACTGGGACCTAAGCTCCCAACCTAACACCCAGTCTGCAGTATCCAACTGTACCCAGGAATTCTCTCACCTACCTCTTGTTCTGTGGCTCTGAGATATTCAGGATAGCTTGGATCCTAGTTGATGACAGGGTTCTCCTGTTGCCGCCCCCAAAGCAATACATTACCCAGATAAATTACTTTATGGGAGCACAATTGGGCCTTTTTGCAGACACGTAGTAGCCCAGCAGCTGAAGCGTTTTGAGATGTCCCTCTGCGGCTTTTTGGTACTCTTCCAGGGTATGTGCTTCAGTGACCTCATCTGCATACTGCAAGAGGCTAGGACATTCAGGTGTCCTTGCAGGTGCCCAAGCAAGTCCATGCTAAGAGCTTCATCAGAGATCAGGGGAGTTCTTAAACCCCTGTGGATAGTCTAGTCCAGGGCAACTGGCTGCTAAACCCTGACTCAGGGTCTCTCCACTCAAAGGCAAATGTAGGTGGCTCTCATGTGCTGAAAGCAGAGAAAAAAGACACCTTTCAGGTCTAAGACAGTGTGCACAGTTCATCCTTGAGGCAACAGACAGAGCAAAGTGTACAGAATGGGTGTCCTCTGGGGATGATTTCCGGTCTCCCTTTAAGATCTAAACAGAATGGCAGTCTTTGATGCCTGCCTTAATGACAGAGCAGTGTTCTGAAGCGTGTTTCAGGGAAATCCCTGCATCTCTAAGGCAACTGATGTGCTTTCTGGTGCCTGCCTTAGCGTCTTTCAAAATAGGGTGCTGCTTTTACTTATAGACCAGGCTGAGCTCAAGAGCTGAGCAGCAGCTCATGGCCAGTGTGAGGCCAGTCCAGGGCAGCAGGTTTCCGCCCACACTCCGGGGAAATATTAGCATCCATCAATCCCATTAGGAGTATCTCACCTCTTCCCAGATCCTCATTACTCTTTTCTGTCATTTTATATCCTTCTGATAATGAGCAAGTCACCAGAATTACTGTGTATGGACTCCTGAGGTCTAAAGTGGCTTTATTCTCATTGACCATGATGGTACCAACTTTGCTCGACAAGTCGCTACCAATCAGGAGGTGCAGAAAATCTGGTTTACCAAGGAGAGAATGAGTCACAGTACCTTGCCCAAGGTCCACTTCTCGGGTGGTGGCTCAAATGTAGGTGCTAGTCCTGTGGTCCCTTGGATGGTGATTCCTTCTCAGTGGGGGAGGGGGGTAGGGGTTGGTATCCACTAGGAACCAGAGAGCTCTGCCCCATGCTTTTCCTGTGATCATGGGTTCCTGGGGGCTCAATGGTATGGAGTCCTAACCCCATCAATCTCATCCTGTTATAGTGAGGATTTGCCCCTCCTCTCTGTCTGCAATGAGGGCATTCATCTTTTCCCCAATGTCTCTTTTCTCTACAATTGCACATTGGTCCTTCTCTAACATGGATGGAAGCTGATTTGGCCACCTGGGGTGCTTTTGGTTTTTATCAGTCTCTTCTCTACCATGGCCATTTTATTATCTGGCCAGTCTTCTGTTTTTCTTCTCATCTGGATCTCTATTGTTTTCTGAGCTATTCCTAACCACTGTGACCTATTCATTCCTTCACACCCTTCTAATTTCTGTCACTTCCTGTGAATATTAGGGGATGGTTGGCGACAGAAGCAGCATCACTAACCTGCTGGTTTTCTAGGACATCTAGATCTATGAAGATAAATTCCCAGTAAGCCTCTCAGAGGTGTTCCAAGAACCAGGAGATTCATAATTTCCCCCAACTACCCCAGATACCTTTGAGAGATAAGTTGGGGCTCCTACTCTCGTTACATTCACTAGGGCCTGGTAATAGGTGTCTAGTGCTGCCTTGACATTGGTCAATGTTGGGATCCCAGTTTGGCAAAGTTGAGGGCATTATTCACTCAACCCTTTCTTCAGCATTTGCCCTGGTTACTATGGACCAATCACAGCCTTCCTAGGCACAGTCATGATTATATCCCTCTCCTTAATAGTAAAAAGGAGACCTTGAAGTTGCCTGCAATCATCCCAGATGGGCTGGTGGGTAAAGAAAAGAGTTTCCAACAGACCAATGAGGGGCTGAGGCACTTCAGAGAAGGGAGGGTTCTAAGTCCTCCTGTTATACAGGTGACTGGTCAAGAGAGGAACAAAAACTAGAGAAGGAGGTCTGGGTCTCTCCTCTCCAAAAACTCTTTGTGCCAGTGGGGGCTGGAACCCACTAGGGGTGCCTTCCTAAGAGGGAACGCAGCTGGGGTCTTGTTTAGCTGAGGTGGAGACTAACTCAACCCACCCAAAATATGTGAAGGGAATGGCAGGTCCAGGTAGATCATTGAGACAGTGTGGCCTGGCCCTCTCAGATACAGTCAGATCCTGAACTGGCTGGATGCATGGGGAAGATTCTCCTCCTTCACACAGGCCAGTCCAGAGAGTCCAGGCATTTTACTTAGGATTCTACACAGCCTTTGATTTATTGACTTGGAAACTAAAACAGAAGAACTTTGTTTAAGGGCACAACATTCCTGCCATAGAAGGGGTTTGAGAAGGAAGAGGAAGAACCAGCAATCAATATAAGAAAACTGGTCTGGGTGGGTAGGGTTCTCTCTAGGAAATTAGGGGGTTGACAGACCCTACCTTTGGCCACCCCACATGCAAAGATGGGCATTCAAGTTCACACAGAATGCAGAGCTCTGGAGATGACATCTTAACTCCATATCTGCCTCATGGACATCCTAGACGTACTGCACATGCAGCTCAGGGAAGACTTGGCTGTGTGCTCTCAACTTCTCCTTTCTGTAACAAAACTCATAAGCACACCAGAAAACACAAATTCACCAAATGCAAACAATGTAAGAAGACAAAACATTCACATAGTCCGAGGAGTCAGACACAGAAGTACGCTGGTCACCTTAATTCATACGCCAAAGCCCCAAGGGTACAGGAGGACATCTCCTCTGTCCCTGAAGACTGAGTCTACAGTCACATTAAATCTCCTCCTCTATGTCTCCCAAGATGTCAGGACTTCCCAGAACAGTTCACTCATCAATACTGTCTTGAGTACACACTACCCAGTAACCCTTACTTTTGTTTCAATGTGCAAATTTGCAGTGATCACAGTCTGAGACACCCCTGGACCTTCGAGTCCACAGAAGTCCTTGCCCCATCTAAGGTTGTATGTCGCCGGGCCTCCCAGTTGTGGTACTTGCCCCCAACTAGGGCCTACCCTGACTAATGACTACTTAATTTGTGGCAGCCATGGGCTCTTGATGTGCCTGAGTCTCCAAGTCTACCTCCACTTGCCCCCACTTGGAGCCTATCCTGGATCCCTGGCCCTGAGTCTGGGGTATTTCAGAATCTCGCTGGGGCCTCCAAGAATGTCATGGAGTTTGAGGCCCCTGGGAAATACCACAGACTCAATTGCAGAAATAATTAGCCAAAATTATTATTTCTGCTAGCAGGGCTGGTATCTCTAAGCCAAATCAGAAGTGTGCCATACATGAACAGATGGGGGAAGGATTTTAAGAGTGAACACCACAATTATCCACTTCTGCAGAATTTATAGCTACATGAGAAACTGCCATTCCCCATCCCATAGCAATAAGCATGTTTAAAGAAGCCAGAGCAAACTGTTAATCATTTCATAACAATTACACAATTTAAGGGAGGAGATAAGGGGTCAGAGCTTTTAGGAATTTAGGTCAGAGGCTAACAGCCCTAAAGTGGATGACTGGTACAAAATGAAATTTACTTACCCACCACATTACAATTAAAATGGAGCCAAATTATGATTAAGCAACCATTTTATTTCATACAATGTTGTGTGGCTGTTGTATCATGTAAATAGCCAGGGAGTACACATTAATTAGAAAATTGCATTCCTCCAGATGAGAATCGTTTCAGCCCACTTGACCTCTCTCCATTCTTAAAACTCTTGTCTTCTGTTCCCACAGCGGTCATCACAAAAAGCCCCATATTCGGTCCCCAGGATGTAAGCAGCGTGGTAGGTAACTCGGTGTCCATCACATGCTACTACCCAGCCACCTCTGTCAACCGACACACCCGGAAGTACTGGTGCCGGAAAGGAGCCAGCGGCCAATGCACAACCCTCATTTCTTCAAACGGCTTCATCTCCACGGAGTATGCAGGCAGAGCCCAGCTCATCAACTTCCCAGAGAATAATACATTTGTGATCAACATTGCGCAGCTCACCCAGGATGACACTGGGAGCTACAAATGTGGCCTGGGCACCAGTAACCAACCCCTGTTCTTCGATGTCAGCCTGGAGGTCAGCCAAGGTAAGAATCCCAGGCTCCCTGGGAGGAAAATAGTTTAAATCAATTCAGGTACAATGACGGAGTTTATCCAAGGAAGATACCTCCTGACACGAAGTCAAAAATCTCCTCCCTCCTGAGGCAAAGGCCTCTTTTTTCATAGTAGAACATCAAGACATGTGGGGCATATCTGGGGAGATGGGTGAAACTTTCTTCCGGATCTCTAACAAACATCTTAGGCTTAGATGGGTGCCAGGAGAACAGCTTTTGTTGTATTTGATAGAATTGAGACGTGATGCCAGGTTCAAAGGAAACTCCCTTTCCCCAAATTCTGGAGGACAGACAAAAGCCCTCATTCCTCAGGAACTTATGAAGCCAGTTCCCTTCTGCTAAAGGAGCTATTTCCCTTACAGCTGACGGAAGGGACAACTGGCTATTTGAGGTGCCTATTAGCATACTAAAACCCATGCTGGCCTCCAGGCTCCCTCAGCATCAGGAGTACCTGCTATTCATTTATTCTTCCTGACTTTCCCCTACCCTAAACTGCTACAGCTCAGGGGCCTCCCTACCACAGCTCCTCATTTCTCCTTATACCCTGCTGTCTGGACTATGCTCCCACCTTTGACTCACACTTTCTTTGCTCCCACCCCACCCCTTACCATACTCCCCCTTCTCTCCTAGTCTGATGGCCATGTTTAGTCTACCACTTTCTCTCCATCCTCTGGACTCTCTCTGATGCCTCTGGCTGTACTCTCCCTCCTGTTCACAATTAAAACCTTCTACTTAACTGTAGATAGTTCCAGTAGAATTATCATGATCAATTAGATTATTTTTTTAACTGAAGTCTTGGCCCCTGAAGAGACTGGCTACTAAACAACCTCACTGTAACTGAAAGAGAGGAAGAAAAAAGGGTTTCTGATAAGAGTTGGTCCATCAGTGAGGGCACCTCTGATTGTCCAAGGAGAGTTAAAAGAGAAAACTCGAGGGAGGAAATTCACAGGGGCTCTGAGGGTATGCCTTGCTCTTTGGAATGCATGTGCCATTAACTCTATCCTAAACAAGAAGGTTGTTCCTGGAGAGTCACAATACCACATCCCTAAGAGATGAGGAGCATGCACAGCGGACCCCATCTAGATACCCAGAAGACTACCACAGGACTGGGAACGCAGGCTCCCATAAATATGACCAATAGCAGACACTGCTCCTTAAGGCAACTCAGAATATTTGGACTATTATTTTTGGACAATTCATGTTCAAGTCTGATTGTTTCTACACATGTTAATTTAGCACCTACCAGAAACAGATGTTGTGGTCAATCACAGCAAAGAGGGAAAATGTAAAAAAAAAAAAATGTCTCTACCCCGTTGGAGAAGGCCACTTGTTGGTTCCTGGCTGCCCAGCTATCTTAGACCAGAAATAATCACACAGAAACTGTATTAATTAAATCACTGCTTGGCCCATTAGCTCTAGCTTCTTACTGGCTAACTCTTTTATTAATTTAACCCATTTCTATTCATCTGTATATCACCACATGGCTGTCGCTTACTGGGTAAAGTTCCCAGCATCTTTCTCTGGAGGCTCCATGGCTTCTCTCTAACTCCGCCTTCCTCCTCCTATGCTATAGGCCAAGCCAGTTTCTTTATTCATTAACCAATAAAAGCAACCATAGACAGAATGACCTCCCACACCACCACCCTCCAATCTATAGAGGTAGAGCCTAGACTGGATATGATGACTGATAAAGATGTCCGGGAGGACACAGAGAAGGGAGAAATTAGTTCAAGCTTAGAGAAACCCTTCCCGAGGAGATGGAAATCAGGCAGGGCCCTGGAAGAGGGAACCTGGATGGGTGATTGCTGACTTCGCTTATGAGTCATAGCCAACACTTCTACTACAAAAGATAGGGTAATGAGAGAACACATAATTTCATTTAACCAAGTTGGTTTTTAAGTTTTATCTATTTATGTTATGTGTATGAGTGTTTTGTCTGCATACATTTTCTGTGCACCACATGTGTTCCTGGTGCCTCAGAGGCCAGAAGATGTGTCCGATCCTGTGGGACTGGAGTTGCAGATGGTTGTGAGTCACTAGGAATGTGGATGCTAGGAATTGAACTCTGATCCTCTGGAAGAGCAGCCGGTGTTCTTAATTGCTGATCCATCTCTCCAGTCCCCATTTATTGAAGTTTTACAATCATAAGAACCTTCACAAAGACCATGCAAAGATCTTGTTCCTATGCAACCTTTATGTTGAGTGCCATGAAGCGGGGGTAGCCATACAGAGATGAGACAGGACAAGACAGGTATGAACTACTGGTATTAGACTGAGTGAAAACCCCAGCAAGACTCATCTGTTAAAATTCTCCTTGGCCCCTCAACTATGGAGCTTCCTTTGTGCTCAGTTGTTACAAAGAAAAATGGGAGGTTAAAGTAATATGTTTAGGATTTGTGGGTGGCTAGGATAAAGGAGTTATGGTTTCTATAGTCTGCCCTGGAAAAGAGGTTCTGGTTTCTATGGTTTACTTTTGGGAATCATGGCATGCAAAACAAATGGGCAGGAGAAAATCAAAGTAAAACCTTTGCTTCAGAGGCCTTTGTTTTGGCATCATTGTAGAAACTCCAACAGAAAAATTCTGACAGTGTTCCTCTAGGGAGGAGGCCATTCTAGGTCATTGGCCCACCCAGAAACCTTGCTAGGAATAAAAAATGACCCTATTTTACAAAGCAAAAGTTATAATTTACCCCTGTCCTTCATTCCTCAGTTCCTGAGTTCCCAGAGGACACTCATGTCTACACAGAGGACCTGGGCAGAACTGTGAAGATCGAGTGTCCTTTCAAAACGGCGAACTCTCCTAAGAAGAAATCCTTGTGTAAGAAGACAGGTCAGACCTGTGAACTTGTCATTGACTCTAATAAGAATGAGAACCTCAACTATAAGGGCAGAGTAGAACTTAAACTGGCCGGCGGGACTGGCGCGTCAAAATTCATTGTCACCATTACTAACCTAAGACGCAGTGATACTGGGTTGTATGTCTGCCAGGCTGGGGAAGGTTCTAATGCTGACATAAAGAACGCTGACCTCCAGGTGCTAGAGCCTGAGCCAGAGCTGGTTTATAGAGATCTGAGAGCCTCTGCGACTTTTGACTGTGCGTTGGGCAGTGAGGTGGCAGATTTGCCCAAATACCTGTGCCGGATGAACAAGGAAACTTGTGATGTCATCATCAACACCAAGGGGCAGAGGGATTCAGCCTTTGAGGGCAGGATCCTGCTAACCCCCAAGGACGACAATGGCCATTTCAGTGTGTTGATCACAGGCCTGAGGAAGGAAGATGAAGGCCACTACCTGTGTGGAGCCAGTGACTCTGGCCTGCCTCAAGAAGGCTGGCCCATCCAGGCCTGGCAAGTCTTTGTCAATAAAGGTGAGAGCCTCCAAAAGGCAAGCAAGATGGGGTGGCATGGGATGGTAGATTAGAGAGTAGCTTAATTATCTGATATACTCACTGATGTTCACATAAGTCATGGTATCTCCTTGCTGGAGAGTCTTGAACTAAGTGGGAGACAGTTCAGGAGAGTTAGAATATGCAACCTCTGCCTTAAACAAGTTCCCAAATATTCTTCTGCATTATCAAGGGCCTGGTGATGGTTATCCCTGGGTAACAAGAATAAGGAAAGTAGAGGCCCTGCTGGAGGTTTGACTGGTAGATGGGATTCAGTACCATAATACCCCCATGTCCCCTTCCCAGCCCACCCAACCCTAGAGCAAGTTGGGCACCAAAACCCTCATACTCACATAAGAGAACACTGGCGTACCATGACCTTAACGCTTTGAGGAAAGGCAATACCCCAGCATCTAAATGTTCTACTCCCACAGCTCAAGGAGATGTTTGTTATTTGGCACAATATGCCTCAGCAGCTACAACTCCGTGAGCTGTCAACAAAGCAGAATGATTCAACCCATGCTTCCTCTCACCCTGGAGCATAGTGCACAGACTGACCCTCATGAGAAACAACAAGCCAGTACTGGGCATTCAAAGTACCTGTCCTTATGGCCTTTCTTTAAGGGGACTATGTACCATTTTCCGTTCCCAACTCTGGGTCTTCATCAACATCCCTGACATAGTCAGTCACCAAGGGTTCCCCTGGACCTCTGCATTAGTTCTTGAAGAGGACTCTTGGGGTCTTTATTAAATCATACCATATTGTTTTGATTTCTATTTTAAAGTATACCTATTCCAAATGAATTTTCTTAATTTAGGTACAATATATCTAGCTATTTTATAGAGTATGCTAAGAAACAAATTTAAAGATTATGTAGAGGGAGATTTTAGAAGAAGCCAAAGGAAAGAGGCCAATATTCTCTCTTAAATGTCATTCATTCCCTCCTGAGAATGAGGTGGAAAGAGAGGGATGAGATACCCACACTGAAGTCACTGGAGTCTGGCCCCCAGACTCTGGCTACAGACTCAGGCATAAACACAATGTTTTTTCATTCTCTGAGGAGAAGGAAGTGATTTTTCTAACCTTTCCTCTCTCCATGGTGGATGTCATGGGCAGAAAAGTTGCCTGGGACACCCAAGGTTATTTGGGTGCTTCTGTCCATTCACACCGTTCCACCTGTCCTTCCAGAGTCTACAATGCCCACTACTCGCACTGTGGTGAAGGGTGTCACAGGAGGCTCCGTGGCCATTACCTGTCCCTACAACCCCAAGGACAGCGGCAGCCTCAAGGCCTGGTGTCGCTGGGAAGCAGATGGAAACGGGCGTTGCCCGGTGCTCGTGGAGAGCCACGGGACAGTGAATGAAGGGTACGAGGGCCGACTGGCACTGTTTGATCAGCCAGGCGATGGCACCTACACTATCATCCTCAACCAGCTCACCACCCAGGATGCCGGCTTCTACTGGTGTCTCACGGATGGTGACTCTCGTTGGAGAACCACGGTAGAACTCCAGGTTTCTGAAGGTGAGAGATGACGTGGAGGTGGGAGGCCAAAGACCATTCCAGCAGCAGCATCCCCTAGATATCTTTCCCACTATGCCACCTCCTTCCACGCTGGTGTAGGAAGGACCTACTTGTCCAGAGGTCCCATTTCCATACCCACGACCAGCAACCCATATTCTTTCAATCAGCACTTGCAACACTTCCTGATAACAAATATTGACCTCCTTTGCTGGAGATAGATGTCCCCTGAAGTAAGCTATTGCGCATGTCTTGATGCTAAGCCTAGAAAAAATAAGTAAAGGAAAGTAAGGGAAGCCAAGAGAAGTGAGCGAACAAAGCTGTATTTCTATATCAAACTCTGGGCTGATACAGTGGCATCAATAGTCATTCTATTCGCATTTCATCTGCTTCCTATATATTCAGAAAAGTGCGTCACAGTGCTGTCTTCAGGGGCAATGCACGTGACACACCGAAACTGCCACTTTCACTCCCCTGTAGCATCCCCAAGTCTCAATGTCCCTGTCTGTTTGCCAGCTCCGGGGAAGCCAAACCTCGAGGTGACGCCACAGAATGTGGAAGCTGTGCTAGGAGAGACCCTCACGCTCGACTGCCACTATCCCTGTAAACTCTACTCCCACGATAAATATTGGTGCAAGTGGAGCAACGGGGGCTGCCACACCCTGTCTAGCCAAGCTCGCCAGTCCTCTGTGAGCTGTGACCCGCACAACCAGCTCGTCGCCCTGACCCTGAATCCAGTTGAGAAGGAAGATGAAGGCTGGTACTGGTGTGGGGTGAAGCAAGGCCAGACCTATGGAGAGACTACAGCCATCTACATAGCAGTTGAAGGTAAGACAGGGGGTGAGTCTCCAAGGGCAGCCAGTGCCTGCACCCACAGCACCCCATGCCAGGACTTACCAAACGTCCCTGACTAGAAGCTTCTCCATCAGGAATAACCCCTGGGTTTTGCCATAAGAGGGAAGGATTAGCGAAGCAGACAGTAAGAGCTTTTCTGTTTAATCTCAGTAGCAAGACAATCCTCACAGGTGCCTCTCACAGCAGAGGGAAGCCCCCTCCCCATCCAGAATCCTACACAACAATTTCAGAGTCCCATCCGTGTAAGTCTGTTCTCCAAAGATGGTCAGGGACCTACATCCGGATCGAGAACACTAAGGCACAACACTGAGAGTTTAGCTTGGGTTAGGGCGGGTGCTCAGCATGCTCAATGCCCTGGGTTCAATTCCTGACACCAAAGGAACAAAAGGGGGTGGGGAACAATTAATGCAAGCTCATCTAGTAAATTCTTATTCCCAGCCTCTGTTTAAAATGTCATGAAGCCAGGTGGTAGTGGTGTATATCTTTAATCCCAGCACTCTGGAGGCAGAGGCAGGTGGATCTCTGTCAGTTTGAGGCCAGCCTGGTCTACAGAATTCCAGGATAGTCAGAGCTGTTGCACAGAGAAATCCTGTCATGAACCCTCAAAGAAAAAAAGAAGGGAGGAAGGGAGGGAGGGAGAGATGGAGGGAGGGAGGGACGGAGGGAGAGAGGGAGGGAGGGAGGGAGGGAGGAAGGAAGGAAGGAAGGAAGGAAGGAAGGAAGGAAGGAAGGAAGGAAGGAAGGAAGGAAGAAGTCATATAAGATGTCTTGTATGATGAGAGCCTTTCAGTTCCTGGATATCTCAGGAAGGCTGAGTTCAGCAAGAATGGCTCACTGGATTCCAGCGAAACTGGCTCACTGGAAGTCATCGCTGTGCTACTGCCTGGAGGCAGCCCTAGGGCAGGCTTTGATGCTATGGAAACTCCCTTGTCAGCCTGCTGTCACAGGTGGATCTGCTACCTAGATCCTTGGTGATAGAAACAGACTTGGTAAGAACGGGGTATAGAATTGGACAGAGGTAATTGTGTCGGGGGGCGCAGCAAGAGCAGAAATAGTGTCTGCGATCTAGAACAGGTCTTCACTGCCAAGTCCAGAGCCAGTCCAGAGCCCACCCCAGTAGCTTTGAAGTCTCGCTTTGTGATTTCTCCCTAACCCACAGGCCTAAGAACACAGAGGAAAAGCCATAACCAGCTTTGTTTTGCTCTGCTTCAGGGTCACGCCAAGTCAGCGCAGCAGACGCCAACGCACGAGCGAACGCTGCTCCAGAAGAGGAGGTAGGTGAATTCAGCGCCAGCGAGATCGAGAACAAAGCCGCTCCGGACCCCAGACTTCTGGCAGAGAAGACAGGGAAAGAGAGTGTGGGAGACCAAGTTCAGGACAGCAGAGCGTCGGTGGACGCTGGCAGGTGAGTAGATTCCCCACTTGGAGAACAACGCAGAGGCCAAACCCCAAGTCTGAGCCGCTAGAACCAAGCAGTAGAGTGTGAAGGAGACTAGTAGACAGTCGGTTCTCACAGCCTCGGCTTCTGCTTGCTAGGGGAGAGGAGGCTGCAGATCCCTTCCCCACAGCCAGCGCAGGCCACTTCAATATCTCAAGCCTGGACTATAGAGAAGGCCAGGTCCTTGTATTACTGATTCGGGGCTCAGAGTGGTCCTTAGCAAAAGAGAGTTGAGAACTTCATCAAAAAGACAGAGCAGATAGACTGGGGGTGGGGGAACCTCTAGCTGGGGCAGCCTTCCAGCACACTCTGAGGACCTCCCTCTGGGTGGTGGGCTGACTTCATCCCTCTTGCAGTACTGATGGACAAGGCAGCGGGAGCTCCAAAGTGCTGTTTTCCACCCTGGTGCCTCTGGGTCTCGTGCTGGCAGTGGGTGCTGTGGCTGTGTGGGTGGCAAGAGTCCGACACCGGAAGAATGTAGGTGAGTACCCAGGATGCTCCCCACCCCACCTCCAGTTCAGCGAATTGGTCAATGCGACTCTGGTATAGCCCATTCTATTCCTCCATTTCCTCATGGAGGCAGGGCAACCACCTTTCACAGGGCTGGTTTAAGCTAGAATGGAGCGCTGTGAACTGAGCCACAGATTGGCAAGGGTCCTAGAGTCTTGACTACCCAAGAAAGGGAGTCAGACTATTTTCATTTTGATTTGGAGGTAAGCATCAAAAAGTACCACTCCTTGGTGTCCCTTGGGCTATGGCATGTGGCAGGTCTCAGGAAGAGCAGCACACCCTGCTCTCCCTACCCATGGCCTTACTCCCTCACCGACTCCTCTGCCCAACAGACCGGATGTCACTCAACAGCTACAGGACAGACATTAGCATGGGAGACTTCAGGAACGCCAGCGATTTGGGAGGCAATGACAACATGGGGATCTCTCCAGATACTCACGAGACAGTCCTCGAAGGAAAAGATGGTATGTGTTTGGAGAATACCCAGCCCTTGGGAGAGCAGAACTGGGCCTGTCCCCATCTGGGAAGGAAAGGTGATGGCTAGGGCTAAGGACATTCTCTCTCCATGCAGAAGTCGTGACTACCACTGAGGTTGCCATAGAGCCAGAAGAATCCAAGAAGGCAAAACGGGTAAGGGAGAAGGATACCTCACTGCATGTCAGAGAGTTCAGACTGCAGTTGGACATCAGGACAAATCACCCCCATATGGAGACTAACCCCCAAACAGGGAAGACCATATAAATACCGTATTTGAGAGAACTTTCTGAGAAGGGGACAGACCTTTGGGTGTGACACTTCAGGAACTCAGTTGTAGGCTGTAAACCTGCAGAAAATGTGGTCACAGGAGGAGGGTCACATCTTAACAGTAACAATTGAGTGGGTGGTCTTCCTGAGTTATGGGGGCCTCAGTGCCTTTCCATGGGCCACACAGCCCCCTTTGAAAGCTTCCTCGGGACTATCCTTTGGCCTGAGAGTGGAAGACATTTCTTCATGGTGGGCACCTTGATCATCACTAGAAGCTCTTGTCCACCTCAACCAGTATGAAGAAACCCCAGAAGAAGCAACTCCTGCCGTTGGGTTGCAAGTTATCCTTTCTTGTCTTCCTAAGGTTCCTTATGATGCCCTTTTTTTTCTAATCATGGGGTACTGATACTTTTACTGTATCTGCTCCCCCTCATACCATCAGAGACCCCTGCATTTAGCATGGTCAGGGTGTGGAGTTAGTCCTAGACATGAGTCCCTGCCATACCCTGGCCAGTGCTGCCAAAAAAAAAAAAAAAAACAAAAAAAAAACACCCTACCTCTCTAGGGTGGTAGGGAGAGAAAACACAGGACACCTCGACTGACAATAACCAAAGCCGCATCACCTGTGGACTACAAGGGCATAGCTTTGGGGGACAGTCCCCACCGACAGAGGGTGTTCCACTCCACTTTGCATAAGGGGGTAGTGAGACAGTGGGAGATATTTTTAGAGGCTGCAACTTTCCATTTCTCAAAATGTCGCTCTTCCTGCTGAGCGTGGGGGCTGGACTGAAATGAAAGCAGGGTCTCAGAAGTGGGTATTGCTCCAGCAGAGAGGGCAAACTTCACAAGGACGTCCCTCTTCTTGCCATCTGCTAACGCCTCCCTTATTGCTCCCCAGTCATCCAAGGAGGAAGCTGACCTGGCCTACTCAGCCTTCCTGCTCCAGACCAGCAACATAGCTGCACAGGTCCACGATGGTCCCAGGGACGTCTAGGCAGTGCTGACCACCTACCCCTGCCTGTGACAATCAACCCGAGAATCACCCTGATCCACTCACAGCCTGAACTCACTCGTCTCCTGACCTTTCCCTCCTGTCCTCAGAGGTGTGGTGGTCCCTTCCTTGGTTATCAAAGCCCGGCCTCGCTGCGCCTGTCTGGGAGGTGTGAGGAGTTCCAACCTGCAGCTTTTCTAGGCTAAGGGAATAATTAAGGTGGAAATGAGGAGTCAAACCTGAGAGACATTTCTGAGAGAAGAGGGTTAGGAGTTAGGTAGGGCGCACCTCAGGTGGGAGAGCCATTTGAAGTTTCTTATACTATATGATGGGAGGTCATTGTAACTCTTCTCTCTCCATCCCTCCCTTCATCTCTTCTCCATTCGATAAGACACATCTGAGAGCTTACTAGAATTCAGGCGCCTACTAAACGCTGAGCTCCAGACCACAGCCTTTCTACACACACCACTGGAGAGGCCTCATCTCCTCCCAGAGTCTGACTTTTCACTACTGACATGGCATCAGTACCGGGCATACCTCCTGCCCCGGCACCTGTTAGGGCAACATAAGAAATCCCTGTCGTCTGAGGCGTACGTAAGTCATAAGGGCACCATGGTTTTCAGATGGAAGAGACTATTTCTATGGCATCCGTGAGGTAAACCAATGTCAAACCAGATCTGGCAACTCCTGGCTGTTGACCTTGGATCTGCCTTCAAGACCTCTTCCCTTATTAGAGGGTGAACTTTGGCATGAGGAAATAAGATGAAGTGAGTAAAATGGGCATGGCGGTGTAGACGCGCAAGCCCAGCACTCAAGAGATATAGAAATAGGATCAGAAGTTCAAGGTCATCCTTAGCTAAGTAGGGAGTTTGAGGCCAGCCTGGGATACAATGAAGACCTTGTTTCGAAGCAGAAGAAGGAGGAGGAGAAGAAGAAATGCAAATGGATCTTTCCCCGGTGTCACCTTTCCCCTTCCTGTCACTCACGTGGACCTCAGATAAAGGAACAAATGCTCTCGCCGTCTTGTATTTGGAGAGTTTTGAGCAGACAGGAAGAAGATTGAGCCTGGGAGCAGCTGTTCTTCTAAGAGTCAAATTAAAAGACTGTTTTTCTCTGCACTTCAACCAGCACCTACAGGCTGAAACCAACAAATCAGGAATGTCAATTAATAATTAAAGTCTATGATTGCTACCAAGGAGGCTCAGACTGTGTTTGTCCCCCACACCTCAGCTCCTACTTCAGGTGCCCCAGAATATGTGTCCCTATAAACTCAGTCCCTACGGAGGCTGAGCTGAAGAGGTCTTGAGCATGATGTCTTGGGGACAGGAACAGATATTAAGCAACCTGCTCTTCCTTGAGTGCAATCCTCCTCTGCTCTCCTCTTGGGCTGCCAACTGCAGGACTTGGTCTTAATTCCATGGCCCTGGCTTAGAACAGAGTCTTTGACTCCTTCCCGGGCAAAAGGAGGCAGAGGAAAAGACAAGGAATGGTAGGTCCTTTTCTTTGTGATGTGGGTGTAGTCCTACTTCCCTGGTAATGATAGGAAGTCACCCCAGCAGAGGAATAACTCACTGTATGCTGTACCCCTTGTTAGTAGACATTACATATCTTCATCCCATATGCTTCTCCACTCTGCTTGTGGTATCACTGAAGGGCTCTGCCGGCACCAGGAGACTGAGATTCACTGTCTCCATTAATGTCAATAACCAAACGTTCAAGCCTGGGCTTATTACATAGCCTACCCCATTCCCTGCTCTCAAAGGCCAAGAGAAGACACTAAAACCACAGGCAATGAGTTGTGTTATCAATAGGTGACAGCAAGTGCACCACACACTCTGTCCTGAGGAAGATTCTTACAGGAAGGAAGCTGTGTCACAGGCGGACCTGAACTTTGTTAGGATGGCATTCAACCCGTACAAAAGAATAAAATCAATTGTGAGCTTGATGATGATAAATAGATCGGCAATGACCAACCACTCAGGGAGTGACTTAAATATCTGATGACAAGGAAACCTTTCCTGTGGGTTAAAATCATCTTTTGGAAAGCTGTTACATAATAGTATGGCTATGCACTAATAAGGCCCACCTAGCAGTTCCCCTACCTAGCAGTGCCAAGATGCTTGATATAACCGTGCAGCTTACTTTTTTTTCTTTTTTGATTTTTCGAGACAGGGTTTCTCTGTAGCTTTTGGTTCCTGTCCTGGAACTAGCTCTTGTAGACCAGGCTGGCCTCGAACTCACAGAGATCCGCCTGCCTCTGCCTCCCGAGTGCTGGGATTAAAGGCATGCGCCACCACCGCCTGGCCGTGCAGCTTACTTTGTGAAGTGAAATAATCTCTACCCATTTAAGATGTTTCTAGATTCAAGACTAGACAACTCTTCTAAGAACACTGGACATCGATTAATTAACACAAGGTTAGAAACAAACCATTTATTTTGATGATTATGACTCTGGACCCCAAGACAAAGAAACATGTAGTGTGCCCCACCCAAACTTCCCTGAAATACTTAACTGTGCTGAGGAGCCTGTACCCTAAAAGATAATAATGAAGGGTTATTTCAGAAACAATACTTTCTAAGTGGAAAAGGGCACACCAGATACAAGATTGAGGTCAGTGGTGCAAAAGTGGCCATGGAACTAAAGCAGAAATGAGAAAAAGATCACCCAGCCATATGAAGCAAGGAGCTCAAGGATGTCTCTTCCAGGGTGGTTATATTTAATGTCACGCACCTATAATCACAGCATGAAGAAGGTTGAGGCCAGAATCCTTTGCGTTCCCAGGCCAACCTATATTACATAGCAAGACTCTGTCTCAAAAACAATAGCTAAGATTTCTATGTCTGATGACAGACAAGGCCTCTATGAGACCTAGTTAAAGAGAAGCATCAAGATAAAAATGACTAGAATTCCTGTGAGTTAAATGTGAGAAGATCCGAAACACACAAAGGAGAGTGGGAAAATAAAGACAGGTGACACAGGAAAAAGAAACGAGCTGTAGCGACATCTACAGAATCATCATGGTGAAATGAAACAGCCAGGAGCGGCCAACTGGTATACAGCCACTTTACAGTGCTCATGCCAGGCTGGAGTCAGGGGTAGCTGGCAGGGAGGTGCCGCTGCCTGCTGAACACAGCAGCCATAAGTCTGACAAGCTAAAGAGAGACTACTGGCTAGACTACAGAGCTGCAGTCAGGAGTTAATACAAGCTGGACAAAAAGATAACCAGTGCAATGCGGAACTATGGGGACCGTGGTAAACATACCACATGAGAGTCTTAAGCTGAGTCTCCCTGCAAGGTCCAGAGGGACACAGGAGGACACCCCTCTGCCACTGCCTAGGCAAGAGAAAAGGCAGGAATATGAGAAAAGTGCTTAACCTGGCCTAATGCTACTACTGAACACAAGAATTCCTAGACAAGAGCTATCAGAGGAGTAAAAACAACAGAATGTAGAAGGAAAGAGAGTGCCCAACAGCAATGGTGAGCACAGTATGGGTGTGCCTTCCACACCCCATCACAGAACGCCCTACGTGCACACCAGAGATGAAGCTGCAGCCGGCAGGCAAGGGGCTGAAGAAACGAGACTTCTATACCGTCCCCTTTCAGTAGGGAAGACACACTGGGCGACTTTGTTTAAAGTCCTTACCCCACCTGTAACACTGCAGTGAAAGATGACCAAGGGGGGCAGGGAAAACTGTCTTCATCTCTACCAGCAAGAAACACGGGCTACTATTCCATGCTACTGCATAGAAACACGGGCTACTATTCCATGCTACTGCATAGAAACACGGGCTACTATCCTGTGCTAGTGCATAGAAACACGGGCTACTATTCCATGCTACTGCATAGAAACACGGGCTACTATCCTGTGCTACTGCATAGAAACACGGGCTACTATTCCATGCTACTGCATAGAAACACGGACTACTATCCTGTGCTAGTACATAGAAACACGGGCTACTATTCCATGCTACTGCATAGAAACACGGGCTACTATCCTGTGCTACTGCATAGAAACACGGGCTACTATCCTGTGCTAGTGCATAGAAACATGAAGTACTATTCTGCATTTTATTTTATAGTGCATTTTCATTTGAACCTTTAATATTTGCTTTGGCACTTTAGCTGCTTAGTTTTTGTTTTAGCTTCTGTCTCACCCAAACAGACTTCTATGGCTTTTCTTTTCCTTCTTTCCTTCTTCTCTGCACCTATTCTAGAACATGTTCTCCACTGTTTATCACTCTCACCCACCCTTACCTCCTTTTCAAACTTAACTCTATGTTTTCCTTTCCCTTTCCTGTTACTTCTTAATTATTTATTTCCTCTCTTTTTATTTCTTAATTTTCCTCAACTCAAAAAAAAGCCTATTCATTGTGTTTTTCCAAGTCAGCACTGTAGTGCCACTGTCTCTGAACCCTACTGAGAGCACAGGGGAAGCCGAGTGTCCACTCCTGCAAGTTCACACCCAGACTGCTGCCAACTCTGCACCTGCTGCTGTCGTCAGCATCCCTTCCAAATTGTCCAGGAAACAAAGCACCAGCAAAAACAGCTTGCCTGGGGACTTGCAAAACATCAAAAGAGGGTGGAGAAAGTGAAAAGGAAAAACCAGGGCCGCGGTCACACCAACAGAAGTGCAAAACACAACAAAGAAACAGCAAATATAAGAAAACGGCCACAAGACCACAGTTCCCCCAAACAAGAAACCAAGGGCTATGATAGAGGAAAGGCTGGAAAACATGGTTCAGAGTCCTGCTTCATAAAGAATTAATGACTACACAGGCGCCTCAAACAAGCAGATGCACGAAGTGAGAGAATCAGCTAGATTCTAGAAATCAGCTACAACAGAAAGCTAATGAAACAGATGGACAGGTGATCAATATGAATAACAAACTTAGAAAAATAGGGAAACTTCGGCACCTGATTCCGAGCAGCCAAATAGAAATGCTGGGATCAAAGAGACCATCAATCAAAGGAAAATCACTGTGGAAAGGACCAACAAACAAAACCATGCTGCCAAGGAAAGATCAAGACTATCAAGGGATGGACAAAATGAAGATGATAATTCATTCAGATAAACAAAAGAAAAGTTGGTCAGCATGACCAAAACCCAGGACATGTTCACGAGACTGAGCCCAAGAATCCTCAAGAAAGAAGAAAAAGTTGAGGTGAAATCTAAAGGTGTAGTTCCTTTGATGCAATTACAGTAGCAAATTTCCCATAGTTCCTTCAATGCAATTACAGTAGCAAATTTCCCAATCCTCTAGAAGAAATGGATGGACAAACATAAGAAGGATTTAGAGCCCCAAATAGGAAGAATAGATTATAGTCAACCCTTCAAAACAAAGGAAGTGTATTGTAACGCTAAGGGGGAAATGCCAACCCACCTGCAGAGGCAGACACAACACAATAACATCAGGTGTACCACTGGCCCCACCTACAGAGGCAAACACAATAGAGTAACGTCAGGTCTATCACTAGCAACACTAGGAACTAGGAAGCATGGAATATGGCAAGCACTGAAAATACACATCTGCCAATCAAGATGGCTACATCCAATAAAGCCAGTTTGAAACTGAAGAAGAAATAAAGACATTTGCAAATTAAAGCAGTTCGTGACCACTATGCCGGCAGTGTAGAAAATATTTAAGGCTGGCTAATGGACCAGCTGTCAAGTGTGTCCACTCTTCCAAAGGATCTAAGTTCAACACACTGCTAGCAGCTTACAACAGCCTATAACTCTAGCCCCAGGGCATCTGACACCCTCTCCTGGCCTCCATATGTATGGAATATACTCTCACACACATACACACATTGATATTTTCTAAATCTTGAAAAAAATTTTAAATAGCATATTAAAAGAAAATCCTATTCACAAAAACAAAGGAAAGAATGATTTTTAGGCAATGAGTAGATGAACCAGGGAGAGCTAGGAAAGAATCCATCCCATCCAACACAGTAAGCCAGGAAACCTCCAACAGTAACATGAGACAAAGAACCAACCGTAGAAGAGCCCAACCAACCAGAACAACTAGCAAAGTCACAAGCACTAACAAATGTCTCTCATTTGACACAAATGGCCTACGTGGCCCCTTTAAAGATTTAAAGGCTATCTGAACGCATTAAAAAGCAAAGGGCAGCTTTCTGTTATCACCAAGAAACACATGCACTGTGAGATCAGAATATCAGAGGCAACTCAGGAAGCAAATGTCAGCTGTCTGAAAACTTCCTTAGCTGGTCTGATAGCCACTAAGGCTGGCCTCAAGCCAGCTAGTCCCGGGAAGCAATAAAGAAAGTCACTATGTCACTATCTTGGTGGTTCTCAACCTGCGAGTCACAACCCATCTGGGGTCACATATCAGATAGCCTGCATATCAGATAATTACATTAGGATTCATCACAGTAGCAAGGTTACAGCTTTGAAGTAGCAACAAAATAATCTTATGGTTGGCGGGTCATCACAACATGAGGAAGTGTATTAATTAAATTAAAGCATTGTCAAAGCATTAAAAAGGTTGAGACTCACTGTACTGTATGTTAATAAAGCAAATAACCCATAAGAAGGTATAAAACACAAACACATATATATATGTGTATATATTATATGTGTGTGTGCACCAGATATAGGGTTTGTAATTTCATAAAGCAAACACTAAAGCGCTTGAAAAGTCTGATGTAATAACAGAGAAGACTTCAATGCTCCATTCTCATCTTCAGCTACTTCATCCAAACTAGAAATTAACAGAGAAATTCCAGAGCTAAAGTACACTATAGATGAACCACACTTAACACCTATCTACAAAATTCCCACTTACCAGTGAGAGTGCAATGGTGGCCTCTTTGCAGTGTTGGAGATTGAACCTCATGACTTCATGCATTCAAGGGAATCACTCAACTATTGAGCTACAGATTCAGCCAATGACTACTATTGATTGGCTGGCTGATTTATATGTCCCTGTGGAAAGGACAATGAGTCACAAAGTGGGGGGTGGAGAGGTGCCTGAAGTGGCGGCCCTGCATTTGATCAGATTCAGGCCTAAGAGTTTGGATCTCTCTCGTCATTCCTACCTGGCAGAGTACAGACTTGTAATTCTTTTGTTTAAGATTTATTTTTTATTTTATATGGTTTGGTCCTATGCAGGCTTTATACATGCTGCCGGTCCCTGTGAGTTCATATGGAGTCAGTCGTGTTGAATCCGGAAGATACTGTCTCCTTGGAGTCATCCACCCCCTCTGGCTCTCACACTCTTTCTGCCTTCTGCCTAACTCCCTGCACCCTGAGGGGAGGGGACTGATGGAGCCATCCCATTCAGGACTCAGTGTTCCAAGGTCTCCCTGCACCCTGAGCGGAGGGGACTGATGGAGCCACCCCATTCAGGACTCAGTGTTCCAAGGTCTCTCGCTCTCAGCAAGTCGCACAGCTGTGGGTCTCTGTGTTAGGTGGCATCAGCAGCAGGAAGAGGCTTCTCTGATAAGGCTGAGCACAACCTCAATATATCCAGCAGAGTGTCCTCGGGAGTCACTTAGTTACAGGGTTCCATTAGTAGAACAACAGGATTTGTTTTTCCCCCAGGCCCATGTTCACTCTAGTCTCGGGTCCCTGGCCACCAGAGCAGTGCCAGGTACAGGTGCCCTCTCATGAAAGGGGCCTTCATTCCAGTCAGATACTGGTCGGTTACTCCCACAGTGTTTATGTGCCAGGTACAGGCGCCCTCTCATGAAAGGGGCCTTCATTCCAGTCAGATACTGGTCGGTTACTCCCACGGTGTTTATGCCGCTGTCATACCAGCCTATCATGCAGGCAGGCCACCACTGCAGATCAGAAGGTTTGCAGACGGCTGACTCTCCACCCCCAACACACGCTAACTCTTGCTCTTCCCCTCATATGAGTTCTTAAGGGGAATCTGCGTAGGTTGCACATGTTAAATGCTCTGCTTTCATTCAGCCCCGACTGACAGGCTCAGCCAGCAAATTCCAGAACTTCATAGACACGCAGAAATTACATACCAACTATATATAATACACACTTACAGCCACACCATCTACTCGCAATACACATCATGTACCACAGAACACACATCACATGCCTACATACCACACCACACCCATTTACATATGCCACGCTGCTCATTTGCACAGGACACTGGCTTCACACTCCCACAATGCACTGACACCCACACTCTCACACCCACCATCAACGCTTCGTACATTCACCCACATTCTCCCTCCTTGCCTCCCTCTCTCCTTTCCTTCCTCTCGCCTGCCCCAGGACTCCAAGGCAATCCCAGCCAACAGAGAGCCCAGCTAGCTGCCTGGCCGGTGAAGGCCACTGGGAAGAGCTCTCTAAGTAGGAAGTGTCAACACTGATCCTAGCTGAAGCTGACCTGGGTTAGCCACTCTAACCAGAAACCTGAGGCTGCCTTCGGACAGCAGGCCTACTTGCTGGCCGAAGGCTATCACCTGCCAGTTGCTCTGAACTAGAAGAGACCGGGAGAGAGATGGCCAGGGCAGGGCAGGGCAGGGCACAGCAGGGCAGGCTGCTCACGCCCACACGTTTCCTCTTTCTTCTTCCTCTGCACCTGCTCTGAGCTCACATTCAATCTCCAGGGCTGAGGAAATGATTGTGTTGTGTTTTGGAGAGCATGTGACAGCTCTGGTGTGTGGGGGTGACTGGGGAGCGGGGTGCAGTCAGCCACCAAGAAGCCTGAAATAGGATGGGCACAAGGCTGGAAAGCCTAGACCAGGGGCCCCGGGCACTGTGGTTAACCAATGAAGCGGTCCTGAAGGAAAACCTGGGAACCCCGTATCGCTTTGCACATCTCCATGTTAAAGGACTTTAATAGCATTGCCACACCAGCGATTTCCGCTGTGCACCAGGCAAGACAGTGACTGTCCCTACGTTATTATCAGTGAGAACACTGGCTCAGGGCTCAGGGACGCTTGCCCAAGGCTAAAACGTGTCAAGCCTGGACAAACCCTCAGGCATTCTGTCTTGAATCCAAAGTTGTTTTCATGAGCTTTCACAGACTCGGCTTCTCTCTTCCCTTCATCAATGGCCTTATTCTTGTCACTAGGTGTCCTGAAGACTGGCTCTCCCAGGCTGCTGGGACGCCAGGAGTTGCTATGTGACTTGTCACACCTGACTCTTAGCATTGCCCTTCTCTTACTGGTCAGTGGAGTGTGCCTCTGTGAGAGGGAAGACCATTTTGGAGACCGTTGTGGGAGAATAAGGGACGAAGTACAGCTGGGGCACTGGGCAGGCTGTGGCTAAGACCCCTGAGGAATGATTATCTGCCTGGTGGGGTGCCTGAGGCTGTGCTATCTCACTTTCATTTATTCTCTAGAAAGAGTGCAGAGAAAAATAATGAATTGCTCAAAATCTGTGGTTATATCACTACAAATAGTAGGGTGTTCACAAGTATTCTTCGGAGGAATTAACTGACAGCCCCTTAAGACTTCAAGCAGCCGAGCTTCGGCCCACAAAGCCTTTGTTGTCGGGAGAGAACTGGAGATGAGTCTGTGTTATCCTGAAGACAGAGAAACAATAAATGACTTTAGTCCAGAAACCAGTCAATGCAAAGGAATCCTGGGAGGCCCCGCTGAGAAAGGTGTCAAAGCCTGGTAGCTGCCCAGAGTCCTGAGTTTCTTAGAGACCCTTTGAACACTGGTCACCCATTTTTATGTAACACATGTTTTCTCAACACTCGATTTCCTCTGTGGTTTGCTGATATTTTTTTTTTAGACAAAGGCCAGTTAGCAAACAGGACAGATTATCATTTCCTCATTTTAAACCCCTACCCCTCAGGGGGGCCAGACTCTCTTTCAAGTACCCGACTGTAGAAGGCTCTCCCAGGTGATCGCTGCCCAGGCGATTGTTGTGTCTCTGCGTACTCCAGGGGCTCCTGTATGGAATCTGGCCTCCAAGGAACCATGTGCCTTTGGCTCTGGTTACTTTGCTTCCTGCCAGGTGAGTACTGTGGGGGGTGGGGGTGGGGGGACACTCCCGGCTAATTACCAGGCTTGAATTAACCAGGGCTAATTCACCACCAGCCACCTCCAGCCCTAATGTTTCTGCAAGGATTGAGTTGTAGCCAGAGCAAGAGCAGGCCTTTGGAGACAGTGAAGTCCTGGCCCCTCCCAACTCGCGTAGCATTCTTCCCGACTCCCATCCAGGGCAGCCGCTAGCTTTACGAAGGCTGAAGGTGTCACATATCCTAAATAGTCACGTATGAGATCTGAAAATAGGTGTCTCCTAGGTTTGATCTTCTTACATCTATTTTCTCTTTCTTTGATCTTTCTTTTCTTTTGCACGCTTGAACTGACAGCTATTGAGTTCAAATGAAGACTGCCTAACCTACTCCCTAAACTTCATAGCTCAGTTTACAACCTCCTACCCAGCACCCCCTTAAACAGTCACCAAGATATGGAGCTCAATGTGCCTGAAGCCTTGCCTGAGAGACTTCACTGCGCCATACAAACCAGCTATCCCATCTGTCCTAACCATCTCTAACATTATACTGTCATCCAATGGTTCCAACACCTACTCTTATCTTCTAAATGCACCACACTCCGTTGTATCTTCCAACCAAACAGGCTCTTCTTTGAACAAATGCTACAGATCCCTGCTTCAGTGCCCTCGGTCTGGCTGTCCCTGCTACGGGAACACCATCCCTCCCAGTTTACGGTTCACTGGTTCTTCCCAAACCTACTTACCTCTCGTTCGTCAGCGCCTTCTGAGTCCAGTCAGTCACATCATAATTTGGCTCAGTGTGCTTATATCTTACTTGGTCCATCAATAACATCCTCTTTGCGAGAGCTAAGCTTTGTTGAGGATCTAATTGGATTAAGAAACGTGCAGGTATTACTCAGGCTTACCATTGGATGTGGTCGTGAGGATGTTTCCAGAGAAAGTTAACTGAGGGAGAAGCTCCACCTTGCCTGTGGATTGGACTATGGGCTGACTTCACGGACAGAATAACAACAGGAAAGAGAGGAAGCTGCTGAGCACTGGGATTCACCTTCCTTGTTGATCCCCCACACCATCTCACCCTGTGATATAATCTAGCAGCTTCATGTAGCTTCCATCCCATGGCAGTCTCTACCAGCTCTTAACCTTCCTCACGCTGCCACCCTTTAATACAGTTCCTCCTGCTGTGGTGACCCCCAGCCATAAAATTATTTTCGTGCTATTTCATAACTGTAAATTTGCTACTGATATGAACGGTAGTGTAAATATCTGTGTTTTCTGCGGCACTCAGATGACCCCTGTGAAAGGGCCATCCAACCTCTAAAGGGGTCGCAGCCCACAGACTGAGAACCACTTGGTCTACACCCTCAAACTGTGAGCCCATGCAGACCTTTCCTTACTGAAGTTTCTTCCTGTTAGGTATTTGGTTGCAACAATAAGAAAAGTAACTAATCCAGGAACTTTATGCCAAGATGTGGGACCCCTGCTTGAGACATCTGACCTGTGGCTTATGGGCCTTCAGAACTCATTTTCAGGAGGCGTCTTGAACCAGGGATGGTTAAAGAAGGTCTAGAACGCTGTACGCAGAGGTTAATTAGAGTATTCTGGTGTGAGTGCATAAGACCAGAGTCTCACACACAGGAGAACAAGGACTCCATCAGAACTTGGAGTAGGAGCCATTTGTGTTATAACACGGTGAAGAATCTGTCTGCATTCTGTTTGCGCCTCCATACGCTGAATGATCCTGAACTCAAATGGACTAAGTTGTTTCACAGGAGAACTGTAAAGGTGGCGTAGCATTCACTCAGTGGCATGGTTACGACTCCCTGTGTTTACCCAGATTTACAGTGAGAAAGGTCAGAAATGTGTGGAAAATGCTCCGCTTGGCAAAGAAAGGAGTGCGAACTCAGTTAAAGATGCAAATAGAGCGAAGAAGTATGATTCGTTAAGAGATTGGTACAGTTAGGGGCTGTCTTAGTTAGGGTTTCTATTGCTGCAATGAAACACCATGACCAAAAGGCAAGTTGGTGAGGAAAGGGTTTATTCGGCTTGCACTTCCATGTCATTGTTCATCACTGAAGGAAGTCAGGATAGGAACTCATCAGGGCAGGAACCTGGATGCAGGAGCTGATGCAGAGGCCATGGAGGAGTGCTGTTTACAGGCTTACTCCCATAGCCAGTAAGTTTGCTCAACTTCTTTTCTTATGGAACCCAGGACTACCACCCAAGGGATAGCAACACCCAGAATGAGATGGGCCCTCCCCCCATTAATCACTAATTAAGAAAATGCCCCCGCAGGCTTGCCTGAAGCCCAATTTGGAAGAATTTTTTTTCTTCCATTTACTTTTCTTTAAAAAATTACTTTTCATTTTACATACTAACCCCATTTCCCCTCCCTCTCCTTCTCCAACCCGGCCCCCTCCTCCCCTTCCCATCCCCAACCCACTCTTCAGAGGGGGTAAGGACTTCCTTGGGGATTCAACAAGGTCTGGGATACCAACTTGAGGCAGCACCAAGCCTCTCTCCCTGTATCAAGGCTAAGCAAGGCATCTCACCATAGAGAATGGGCTCCAAAAAGCCAGTTCATGCACCTGGGATAGGTCCTGGTTTGACTGCCAGCCCCCCTGCCAACAGATCAAGCCACATAACTGTCACCCCTATTCAGGGGATCTAGTTTGGTCTCATGCAGGTTCCCCAGCTCTCAGGCTGTCAGGAGTCCGTGAGCTCCCACTAGCTCGTGTTAGCTGTCTCTGTGGTTTTCCCCATCATGATCTTGACCCCACCCCTTGCTCATATGATTCCTCCTCCCTCTCTTCAGCTGAAGTCCAGAAGCTCATGGAAGCATTTTCTTAATTGAGGTTTCCCTCCTTTGAGGTGACTTTAGCTTGTGTCAAGTGGACATAAGACATCAACCCATCACAAGGGGAAACTTCCAACTCTGCAATGGTGCAATAGAAAAGATGACTTGAGCTCGGTAATTCACCTCTCAAACTAGAGGGTGTAGTGATGTAATTTCAGCACGTATGTGGGCTTCGGAGGGTGACTTTGGAGTCACTTCACACCTTCTGCCTACTAAAGGCAGGGTGGCTCGTATTGTATCTGCTGCTATGCTACATACTTTAAGATAGTTGGCCTGTGCGTTTCCAGACAGTTCTCTTCTCTCTGCCTCCTGGCTCACCATAGGAATGAGAGGATTACAGATGCATAGCTGGGATTTTGCATGGGTTCCAATAACCGAACTTGGATTGTCAAGCTAGCAGTTCACCCATTGAGCCCTCTCCCTGGACCTCCAGCAATTTATTCTTGATTCACTAGCATGAGGATGGGTTTGGTCTTCATCCCTTAGATGGTAGCATTATTTTCCAAGACAGAAAACTCTTTTATGAGCGAGCAGGTTTAGGAAGAGTTCTCTTCTGGCTGTTGTTAGATATTATCTTAAATAGTCAATGGAGTCCAAGGGCCAGAGCCAGTTTGGATCTCAAAGGTAGTAACAAGACTACAAGCAAACATGTGCTGAGCTAAAACTTTACCAGCACCTGTATTTAAAGGGCCCTAGAATCAATGAGTTAGTGCGGAAAGAGCAGGGAAGACACAGGAAGAATCGGTCAGGTACCGAGCTATGTGTGAGTCCACCATTGAGGGGTAGGTGGCGATGACTAAGGAAGAGAGGAGCCAGCACGTGAACAGCTATGGCAGTATAGCATCAGGGGGGCACAAAAAGGGGTCCTAGAAGGGAGACGCGGGTGGGTCAAATGCTGCCAAGGGGACCAGTAAGATGGGGACAAACAAGCGATCAACAGACAGCCACGAAGACAGTCTTGACGTGGATGAGAGCAGTGTCGGTGGACTTTCAGAGACCAAATTTTGATTGCATTTGATCAAAGAGAAATTGAAGGAATGGATATGAATTTGCTGAGACATTTGAGAAAGAAAACAGAAAGAGCAAACAGCAGTTTTCAAGGTGCCGCTATCAGGCTTGTGTGTGAGCTGTTGCGGTGCTGAAGAGAATTCAGCTGATGATGCAGCAGAAAGGGGTGGGGGATCATTGCAGACAGACATTCTAAATCAAGAGAAGGGTAGACTCGGGTTGCAGCGGAAGGAGTGCCCTGGGAAAGGAAAAGAGGGCTGTTTTCCGCGGCAGAACTGAAATCAGGAGACAGGCCTGTTCACGTGCAGG
Organism: Microtus pennsylvanicus; assembly: GCF_037038515.1. Taxonomy (NCBI): domain Eukaryota; kingdom Metazoa; phylum Chordata; class Mammalia; order Rodentia; family Cricetidae; genus Microtus; species Microtus pennsylvanicus. The sequence goes on from NC_134588.1 coordinate 26,022,948, forward strand.
CTGCTGTCAATGGGAATGGGACGCCGAGTGGAAAGTTCTCATGCTTTTAAATGTCTTAATACATTTGTTTGGCTTGGTTTTGTACATTTGGGTCATGTACCACAGCATGCGTATGGAGGTCGGGGACAACCTGAAGGAGTCAGCTCTCTTTCTCCATCACGGGGGCACTGGGAACCAAAATTGCCAGGGTTGTCAGCTTGTGCCTCCACCCACTGAGCCATCCCACCAGCCCTCTCGTCCTTTTTAAAGGAATTTAGAATTTCACGGTCGGGGCGGGTAGGTAGGGAAAACGCTGGCCACGAAAGCTTGAGACCCTGAGCTCAGAGCCACAGCAGCCACATAAAAAGCCAGGTTCAGTGGCTCACACCTAGGAGCCAGAGCTGGGGAAGCTGAGGCAAAAGGATGCCCAGGATTGCTGGTGAATGGGTGAGCTACAGGTCCAGGTAGAGAGAGCGCCTGCCCCACAAACACACACTCGTAGCCTATATCCCTTTTGATAACACACAAATCGCAAGCAGTTGTCTTCCTCCTTTCGAGCATTCTGCTCCTGAGTGGGTTGAATCCCACTGCTGCCTAGAAAATCTCTGGAGTGGCCTCAGCCCTCAAGGCCCGACCTTATTTCACCTTGCTCCGCACTGTGAGAAAGCTACAGAGCATCATTCACGTCTCAAAGGTGTGTTTTCACCCAACTGTATACTGACAGTGACTTTTCAGACTACGTCTCTCCCTCTCTTCGATCGCCAGCAATTTAGTCACCAAAATCAAGATTGCAAACTAGATGCCATTTAATTGCCTCTCCAACATTAATATCATATCAGTAGGTTCCTTTAGACGCCTTCTCCCACCTCAGACGCACGTATGTTCATAACCACACGTACGCACTCCCACGCATGCCTACCCTGCTTTGGCTCCCACGAGTTCTCCACACTAGTGATGAATATCACCTTTTTTGTTGCCCTCCATGCCCGTTGGCTCAGGGTGCAGCTTGGATACCACTTCTCTCAAAGCCTTACTCCTAGGACAGCATCCCCTTGGCAGCCTGAATCAGGTGCTCCTGCTTGCTCCCTTTGGGGAGCCCTGAGCTCTCTCTCTCCTGGAATCTGTTCCATGTGCTGTAGAAGCAGTCTGTTGGGATGACTTACCCACATGATTAATCTATGATGGAGGGATGCACATGAAAGGCATCCGATGGCTGCATGGTTTGATAGAGTTGGAGGGGGGACTGGGTTGAAGAAAGGATTTGAGGAAAAGGGGATCTTGGAAGGTAAAGTGTCACCTTTCTCGCCCCCATACTGAAGTCACTTGGGGGCTGTGTGTCACTGGGGGTCATTCCAGGCATACAGTTTCTCTTTGGAGTAGGCACTGTGGTTGTGTCTAAGCCCTTACAGTCTCAGGTTTAATAATGAGGCTGATGCTGACGACACGGGATGGGCACAGAGTAAGCCTGAAAGAGAACAGGACCTTGAAGAACCTGAGCACGAGTCAACAGGCAGAGGTCATCCTAGAGCTGAGCCTGGCTAACGCAGGGATAGGCTAGATCTAGGGAAGCGTGTGAGGATGTCTGGGGTCGGCACTAGGTTTGGAGAGATGCCTGAGGTTGAGGGTGTGGCTGAAGTTGAGACACATCTAGATATAGAGCTTTTTCTGCATTGATTTCTGTACTGATTCCTACAGTACCTGGAATGCTGAAGGTCCTCCCGGAAGTACAGCTGGATGCCGAGTGGGGTGGATCTGTTATCGTCAAGTGCCCACTCCCTCACCCTCAAACAGGTGTGAGGATGTACCTGTGCCGGGAGATGACTGACCCCAGGATATGTGCCACTGTGGTATCCAACAGCTTCGTCAGGAAGGAGTATGAAGGACGAGCCGCCCTGCTGCCATGGTCGGATCAAAAGCATTTCCGAGTGGAGTTGAGGCGGCTGACCGAAAGTGACAATGGAGTCTATGCTTGCGGTGTGGGTGGACACACAGACCGGGGCAAGACCCAGAGAATCACCCTGAATGTCCATCCTGGTAGGTGCTTAGGAAACACTCTCAGCTGAGCAAACGGAGGCAATTTTCTAACTGTGACTGTCCCGTGCCGTGTTAGGCAGCCCAGTGACAATGCAGATCGACACAGCCTAAGACCAACACCCCAGCCTAGAACCTTCTATCCACAGGGGACAATGGAATAAAATGGGTGTTGCCTGGCCTACCCAGGGCATGAGTGGAGAGGCAGACATTAGGCTGAGGGAACCAGAAGAAGGTCCGTAATGGTCCTATGTACTTATGAAAAGTCTCAGATGAATGGAAAGGAGAAAGACTCCCTGATCAAACCATATCTAGTTCACATTGTTAACTACACGGTCGGGCCCTTCATGTCTTCTTACCCCTGACTTTTCCTCTTTTCAGTAACTTCCTAACATGCACACGACTGGTTCAACATTTTATAATCCCAATAGCCCGACGGTCTTATAGGGAATGCTGGGTGGGCTCTTGGGAAAGACCGGTTCCTTGGGGCGGGGGAGGGGGACATGTTCAGTTCCTTTTCTGCTTGTCTCAGGGGACCGTGCTCATCTCCTGACAGCCTCGCCCGAGTCAGTGTCTCCTTGAACCTCCAGTCCTTTCTCCTCCCCCGTGATCACCAGTGTGTATCCCTCTTGCCTCCAATAGTATATGATCCATTCTGGGAAGAAGAGCCTCCCCCTGAGCTTCCACCGTGGTTTCACAGATTGCTGCAGGAGCAGATTCCTAGCCCGCTCCATGAGGTTGAACATGTCACTTCTTCTGAATCCATATCCGAAGGTCAGTCCTTCAAATCAAGATCGACAGAAGAGGGATTTATTTTTTTATTTTTTTCCTTATTTTTTAGTTCAAAGAGTGGCTGGCAAAGCGAACATGCTTTCTTTGTCCCTGCCTTAAGAGAGGGCCTTCGTTCTCCAACTAGGACACCAGGCCCTAGTTGCAGGAGTCTCATATCACCACCAGGTGGCACCAAACCAAAGTAACAAAGTGCCCAATTGACAAATGCCAGCTCCTTTTTCAAAGTCCGGGTAGGGCAGCTGGTTCCCAGCTGGAGGTCATTACACTTCCTGCTACCTGTAGGGCTGTCTTCTGCCTGCTGGTAGCTAGTGGTTTTAACAACTCTATTTGACACTTAAAAGATGACTGTCACGCTAAGGTTTCCATGGTGTGTCAGCATATACCAGATCAGTTAGACACTCTAATTGAACATCGTTACACTAGGAGACCCTGCTGGGGCCAAGAGAAACAGTGTAACTGGGCAGATCATAGATCAGCGAGTGTGACTGACAAGGATGGGATGGAAGAGAATAAATGAGCATAGAAAAGCAAGAGACGCCCCACCCCACACCCCCAGTCCCCACTCAGTACATGGTAAGTGCTTCTGCCTGTGACGTCAGGAAAGGCTTGTCGGAGAAAATGATATTTGGAAGAAGCATGCATGAAAATTTTCTGTGTATATGGCATGCTATAAAGGCATTCCAAGCCATGAGGGCTGCGAGGACAAAGGTAGCATGTATGGGCAAAAGGGGTGAAATGACTGAGCGAGGAAGACACTCCTGCAGACTGGAGAACATGGCTGATCACCACTGTTACCTTTCCCTTCTCTCTCTTGAAGTGACCACACCAGCTCCCAGGACCAAGGCCCCTCCAGCTCACCAGCCCTCCAGCACCGTTCCAGTTACCCACCATCCCAGAGTTTCCAGACCATCTTCCATGACAGCTGCTAAGTCTCCAGCCCTCCTGCCAGCTCCCACAGCCTCAAAGACCTCAGCTCAGCCTGCACTCCGGCCCCTAGCGGCCAGCTACAGCCACCACACCAGTCTCCAGGGGCAAAGGTAAGAGTCTGTGTTTAGGGCCTGGCTGCAAGAGCCTTGAAGTCAGCTTGCCCCTTCTCGCCTTTGTCTCCAGGAGTCCCCCGAGAAATGCTGTTTTTGAGTGTGCTATGAAAATGCATTAGTTTTGTTTACAAAGATGGGCATGCCAACAGCCATTTCTGACCTTATAGAAAGGCTTGGGTCTTTCAATCATACAGATTCATTCAGGTCTGTTCTAATGAATAACTAAATGAGAAGAACTTTTAATTAATTTAATTAAAATTAGCTACAAATTAATAAATGTTAAAATTACGCTCATCTTTTTTCCTTTCCTTTTTAATGCCGCTAACACACTTTAAATTCCTTTTTTAGGTCCTAAATATCGGACCTAAATGAACCACTAGGGGGCAGCCTTATAGCAAATGCGCAAGAAAACCCACAAGTATTTTATAGTCTGAGCGAAGATGAACTCCCAGAATCATTCGAATCCTATAAGCGAGGGAACTGGGGCAATGAAGTCTAAGTGGTTTCAGTGAAAACAGGACTCTTGATTCCTATTTCAGAAATCCACGTAATAAACAGTTTCTAAATGTCAACTACATGCCTGGCACCATGCAGTGTCCTAAGACATTAAAAGATAAAAGACTCCAGGTCTGGCTAATGCAAGTCGGCCCGTGAAAAGGTTTCTAGCGGCGGGAACAGGAGCTGTTATAGAAAGTCCTATAGACCAGGCACCTTCAATTCTTTATATCTCCTTTGTTTTATAGCCCTAACAAATTTGTGGCAGGTTTTATGGTTCCCATTTATAAGGAAATACGGCTCAGGGAAATTAAGACTCGCTCAAGACTACATAACCAGTAAAATGCGGAACTTGATTTGAACCCAAGACTCCTGACCCCATAAACAAATCTCCTTGGTGGGGTGATGGAGGGGGTTTTGTTCACAAAGGGTCAACTCTGAGTCATCTCCAAAACGGGTGACCGCACTGGCTGAGTCTTTACGTTTCTTTTCCTCATTTACCTTCTCTGTCTTCCTTTCCCTTTCCCCCCCTGGCCAAGAACACCCCACCACAACCCACAGTATGAGAGAGAAGACCAAGGGCTGCACATCCCCGTCCTAGAATTTCACATCCTGATTCCGGCCTTCCTGGGCTTTCTTTTGCTGGTTCTTTTGGGACTGATGGTAAAAAGAGCCGTTCAAAGAAGGAAAGGTGAGCAGCTTGAGGCTCTGGGTTTCGTTTGGAAGAGCTGAGATACCAAAATAGAGCAGAGCATTCAGATCCAGCTTGAACTCCCAGGGACCGTGGATGGGAGATGGAGCCTAGGAGGGCTTTGCCCTTCCTCCTGCGCTCTGCACCCTGGGCATCTATGCATAGGTCACACACTGCCAGACACCAAAGAGATGTGCAGTTAGGGGGGAGGAGATGCAGGTGGCCACCGGCATCTGATGCCATGTCCTTTTCTCTTCCCGGTGACTCCCTGAAGCCTTTTCCAGGCGCGTGGGCCGAGTGGCAATGAGGATTCGAGGCCGGGAGGCGTCCCGCCAGTTCCCCGCACAGCGCCCGGGTGCCCCGCAGAGACCACGCTCGCAGAACAACGTCTATAGCGCCTGCCCGCGGCGTGCGCCGATACCCGACCGAGTGGGTGAGCGCACGCACGCGTGAAGCGTGGAGACTGGCTCTAGTGGGGCGCAGGGGTCGGGTGGCGGCCAGGCTTGGAGATGCCCAGCACTCACCGCTTTCTTCTTCCCGGTAGGCCCAACAGAGACTCCACTCCTCAGTACCCCAGCCTCAGCACCCCCAGCCCCACCGCAGGTAAGCTCCGCCCACCCCAGCCAGTGATCCGTGCTCAGCAGGGCAAGCGTGCCCCTCTAGTCCCCAGTACCCCAATTGGTTGTATCCGGTTCCTAGGTTGAAGCCCTCAGGAGAACTCTGGTTACCTTACTTACCTGGTCAAGCATTTCTCTTGGGATAAATGGATGCTGGGTGGCTTTAGTCAAGTAGAGAATGATAAAAGATGAGTAACCCTGCAGCGACCGTAGTGTAAAAGGGACACTTAGGTTTCTAGAAGGCTAGAGGGGGTGGAAGGTACCCCGACAGTTTTAACTCAGTGTGAGGGAGAACATTCTGGAAAACTCATTTAAAATGAGAGGCGGTAATGTGGCCATCAGACTTTATCCAAAGTGACTGGACAGAGATGCAGCTATTCAAACAGAACAGTGTGTCCTTTTGTTTTTCCAAATTAAAGAAAAAATTCTTTAAGTATTCACAACATCTAAAACAGTGGGGTTTGTAGTCAGAAAAATATTAATAAGGGCACTGTGTGTGTGTTAATTAGTGATAATTAATTAAATACAACAGACCTAAAAAATGCAGAGCCCAGGACACGGAGGCCATGTCTTCCTCTAAAGTCAAGGTTCAAACCAGAGGGACCAGAAGAAGTAGCTTAACCCAGGACACCAACCCAGGGATATTTGCTCTAACAGCCCCCACAAACTTCCATGTCCATGGTCAGTATTCAGTTGCCAGACCAAATCCTTATTTCTACCCACAGGGAAAACGGCTGTTTATGACCATGACCCTGAATTTTCATATCTCACTTCCACTCACTTCCCATTAGCTGTCTTACAGGCACGTCTGCCTTCAAGGGAGGTTATGAATGCCATGCCTGGTTGGCAATATATTGATTAAATGATCACGTGTCTCTCTAAAATGGGAAGAAACCTGTAGTCACCTCCAGCCTCTTGAATGTGTCCTCTCACCCACATAAACCCCCCAATAGTCCCCAAGGCTTGGGGGTGACTGGCCCAGCAGAGTCTGTCTTCTCTTCCTGTGGATATGCCCTATGGTCTCTACAGAACTTGTACCCTGTCGGCGTCTTGACATAGCCTTGTCTTCTGAGAACTAGCTGCCATGAAGGAGAAGTCCTAAAGCTTCTGCCTGGCAGAGAGAAGCACCCTAGTGCCCACATGACCTGCAATCTCCCTTCCTCGGCTGCCCAGCCCTTTTCTGGAATGCGGTCTTGTGCCATGTCATAGCCTCTCCAAGTCCTTGCAGAGGTCTAAGAAATGACTCACCCTACCTCTGAATAGTTGCCAGAGAAGGTGCATATTTTTCCTACATGTCATATCCCTCTGTCCCCAAGGGGAGACTTCTGCAGGTGGGCCTCCTTCACACCGTATGATTTCAGTCTGAACCCCATGTAAAGCATATCCTGCCCACGTTAGAATGAAGTAGTTTCCAGTTATTTGGGGGTGAGACTGCACCCTGAAAAACCCTGGGACTGGCCCACTCAATGGAGTTCAGCCAATTCTGCGTCGTTACCATCTAGAACTCGGCAACCAAGCCCATGTCGTTCCATTCCCTGCAGCGGATATCCACCTAAACAGATGCTAAAATCACGCAGCCAGAGCTACTGACACTCCTTTGGTTGTTCCCAGGTACTTGAAGCCCCCTGGCCTCACACCCCACCTCTGAAGACAAGCTGTGAGTACGTGATGTTGGGCCACCAGCCTGCTGTCAACGTGGAAGACAGTGATCCAGACGATTACATCAACATTCCTGGCCCATGTCATCTCCCCAGCTGTCCCCCAAGGCCCAGATCTTCGTGCCAATGAGTCCTGCCTGTCTGCTGATATCCAGCACCTTTTCGATGTGTTTATAGAAACCCTGTTACCTCCCATGTCCCACACCCCAACTTGAGTCTCGCCTGATTATCTGAATGCCTTGAGAATGGTCCTGTTACAATTTAATTTTCACCCCATTGACGCCCCCTGCACTCATCGGGAGCGCTCTGGGCATACAGAGGATTCATTTGTCATGGCGGCACCTGTCCCTTCTGTGCCACCTAACATCCTAGGGGATGCTTCATCACTATTGGTCACATGGTCTTTGCTGCCTTACTCCTAGCTCATGTAGCATCAGACTGGAACATAAGCCTGGATGGTCTTCCCAGACAACCAAAGGGCATAATGAGCTTCTACTTTTCTTGAGTCCCATGTCAAGGGCAACTTATTTGATATGATGACTTATTCTAAATTTTTAGAACTAAGTTTTCGTTAGGGTTAGAGACACCACACACACACACACACACACACACACACACACACACACACCGCACACATGAATCCTCTTTAACTCCCCATCACTTGGTATAAATAACCTGACTCCAGCATCTCTCTCTTTCAGAAAGTCTTGGCTATCTCCTATCTTCTTCTGTATCTTAGCACCTTCACTTTGATCTTAGCCAAACTATCACCTCTCTCTGCTTTCAGAAATACAGCCATTTCCTTGACAATTCCAGACAGCTCATAGCAAGGCATGGGAGCAAAGCACCCGGGGGGATCCCACGAGGTCAGGACTCCGCACTTCCAGCATGGAAGAAGAGACATCCCACCCGCACATGCTTCTTGTCTAATGCTTAGAGCAAGGGTAGAGTCAGGCACTTCTGGAATTGACATCAGCTGCAGAGTTCAGGCATAGCATGAGGCAGGAGAATGCCAGTTCTTGCATTTGAGAAGAAGGCCTTTCCCAGATACACAACACAAGCTCCCTGAACACTTTCCTAGAAATTGAAGGAAGTGGCTACCTATGTCAAGCTGCTTTTCTTCACTAGGAATAGCATCACAGATTGAACACTGCATCCAGGCATGAAGTCACTCCCAGCTTGACACATCATATTAAACAGATAAGGAAAGAATGGTATCATAAGAAAAGAGGGGTACTTGGAGAAATCGGGGAGTGGGGTGGGTGGGGAATCAAGGAAAAGGTGAAGTTTTGGGATGAATCGGCTCTGTTTTAGCCCACATTGTAGCTTTCATCATTTAGTCTTCAAATTAGTGTCTTTTGGTGGAGCAATAACTGTAGATGGAAGTCTCTGTCCTGCCTGGTCCCACAGCTGTTCAGTCCCAAAGAAACACACAGAGGCTTATTATTAGCTAGCTCTTACAACTTAATTATCCCATAATTCTTATCTACGTTTAGGTACGTGGCTAGGTACCTTTTCTCAGTGAGGCATTCTCATCTCGCTTCCTCTACATTTCACTGACTACTGCATCTCTGTCTTCCCTCTACCCAGAATTCTCCTAGTCTGATCGCCTTGACTTTACTTCCTGCCTGGCTACGGGTCAATCGGTGTTTTATTGAGCCAATACGAGAGACAGATCAATGTACAAGAGCATTCTCCCACAGTAAATGTCTCAGAGGTTAAGAGCAGTGGCAGCAATTCCAGAGGACCTGGGTTGGATCCTCAGTACCCACATGGCAGCTTACAACTATCTTTAACTCTAGTCCCAGGGGATCAACATACAGGCAGGCATAACACCCATACACATGAAGATAAATAAAATCCCAAGTCAGTGCCTTCCTTTCCACCCCAGCACTAAAGTCGACTCAACATCACTCATTGTTCCCCAACAATTCAAAACAGACAAAAATAAATAAATAGAAGCAACCCAGTTTAAATATTTACTGAGCATCCATCCACTGCCCCCACGCTGTAGCCAGATCACAGGAAATACCGTGGAAGCGTGGGGCACTACATTCTGCTGCTTCCGTGGAGCGTCCAAGTTCACAAATAAATATGGTTACCACCGAAACAGTGACAGTGATTTAAATAAAGTTGTAATAAATACGCAAATCCGCCTTGTGGATCAGTTACAGCATTCAAAGGCACCTTCTATGACTGTCATGTGGACTGCTGAGGAAGGAAGTCTAAAGGGAAGCCTGAGCCAACCATGGAGTCAGTCTGTGTCCAAGGGTCTGAGGACAGCATGGGTATAAACAATGGCTTGAAACGACACGGAGGACGAACGAGGACATCATCCTGACAGACAGTCAGAGCTGGTAGAATTTCTGCATCCAGGTCAGGAGAATGTCCACTTCCCCAAAGGCTTTCACCAAAGCTGCTTCTGTGTCCATCTGCGGTAAATGGAGAGAAAGGGGTCAGGGATATTGACTTCAAGAGTAGTTTCCTTCCAGCCTGGCTTGCCTGAAAGGGACCTGACTCCAAATTAGCTGAATCACCTGGGGAATGGCCTCTGATAAATGCATCCACCCATCACTTGTACCCCATCCATGTGTATTTTGTTTCCAGGGTGAGGAAAAGGGGCTGTTGAGTAGTGGGTAAGGAGCCAGAGAAGAACACAGACCTTGAACATAAAACCATGGGATGCCACCTAGGGAAGATGTGGTGAGCTCACTGGGCGGATAAGCGTGCTTTTGTACATCCCACCATGGAGTTTAGACTGGTGTATCTGCTCTCCCATAAAGTGATCAAAACCAAGCATGTTTTCTTTGAGGGTGAGGGTACTAGGCTTGAGATTTGGATTTTCTTTTGTGTGTTAATCTAGAAAGATATAATGTAATCCTCTATATGTTTTATTCAAAATGAGACCGTTTGAACATTGCAGAAACGATGCAGATGTGTTGGAAAGTCAGATATCCACCTTCTTTCTCAACTCTGACATTAGGTACCTGTAAAACTTTCTTTTAAGGGAAGTCCTCAATAGTGAACAATCTTGTAGGGAAAAACAATAGCATTTCTGTTTGAAAACTAACAGGAGAGGACACTAAGAGAGACTTACATAGATCTCATCTACATGGGAAGTAGAAAAAGACAAGATCTTCTGAGTAAATTGGGAGCATGAGGACCTTGGGGGAGAGTTGGAGGGGGGAGAGTAGAGGCAGGGAGGAGAGCAGAGAAAAATGTAGAGCTCAATAAAAATCAAAAAAAAAAAAAAAACCACCCCACTAACAGGAAAAGAAATCACTTCTGCAAAGCAGATGCTTATTTTTGCAAATATACGTGTCTCCCTCCTGGGTCAGGTAGGTCTGGGACTAGCCCAGAGGAGGCACCTGCATTCAAGTCTGCATTTGGTCTCTGGGGCACTCCCCTGTGACAGTTCAAGCTTGCCTGCTTCTGTTGGGTGGGCCCAGTTCCAGCTACTAGCCTCACCTGTTTGTATGCTCTGCGGAACAGCAGAAACCGCCGGCGTGCGCTTCCGCTGATGGGAAGCATGTCCTGGTCCTTCTGCGGATCAACAAGAAACATTCCTAAGGTTAGAGTAGAGTGGAGGTTTGCCCCTCCAGCTCTTCCCGGTGCTGTCAGGGTGGGGCTCCCAGATCCTGTGAGGTCTGCACTGAGTCCCATACTCTCAAGGAAGCCAGAGCCAGAGTCCCAACATAGGACACGCTGTACCTTTCTTCCCACCAAATCTCTACAGTAGAAACGTCATCCCCATTTCACAGATGACAAAACTGAAGCCCAGAGAAGTGGAGCACCTTGCATGGGTTATCTCTCTGATCAGAGCAGATGGAGACCTGAACCTATAACCCTTTTCTGTGACACCCAGGACTTGGTGTTGGGAATGGAAGGATTGGGTGGGGGAGGGGCAGATTCTCAAGCCCACCATTTCCCAGGCTCCAGTCCTGATCTACTCACACTAGGCTGCAATTTTGACGTGATGGCAATAAAGTTGTTGGCCAGAGTGGAGAACTCCTTCAAGAGCTTTAATTTAGCTATTTTGCTGTAGTAGTTTTTGAAAACGGTGTCCAGGTAGAACTTCAGCAGACTGTGAGCAAGGTAACAACTCTCAGCATCCTGGGGAAGAACCAAATCGTTGAGGCATCTGCCAACCCTAACCCTAAAGAGAAAACCCATGTGCCACTCAAAGCAAGATGAATGCCATAGGGTCTCCTTGGAAACGATGGTGGCACTAGACCGATCTGAAGAAATGGCGAGAGTCTTGTAGAACAAGTGATTCACAGAAGGATCCCAGACCCCAGGAAGAAGATGCCCGCCCAAGGTGACTCAGCCATTCTAGATGCTAGCCTGGCTCCCAGGACTCCTGGCTCACCACCCAGACCATATTCCCTTCCTTCTCTACTTATGACCTCATTAACGTGGTGGATCCTGAAAGGCATTTGGACCGGACTTTGTGATTGAGACAGGAAAATGACTGGAAGGAGAAGAGTGAGACACCTGATGCCCTTGAACCCAGCAAGTGCTGTCTGGCCCTTTCTGCTCCCGAAGCTTGGTACCCTCAGGGAGCATTCCGTGCATGTCATAGACTGTCTGGAGCACTGGTTCTCAACCTTCCTAACGCAGCAATTCTTTAACACAGTTCCTCTTGTGGTGACTCCCAACCACAACATTATCGTTGCCACTTCGTAACAGTAATTTTTGCTACTCTTACGAATTGTCATTAAATATCTGTGTTTCCTGGTGGTCTTAGGCAACCCCTGTGAAAGGGCCATTTGACTCCCAAAGAGGACACAACCTGTAGATTGTGAACCACTGGTCTATGCATATGGTAAGAAGATAGTAGCAGGTGAGAGAAAAGGATGGAGGTGAAATGCCGACTGACTTCAGTAAATGCCCGCTGTATTTCCATAAGCAAAAGAAAGATGGCTGGCAAGGGCCTGACTCAGTGGAAAATGATGCTTATCAACCCCAACCCCCACCCTTTCACCTACCAACAGAGTAGTAACACCAAATAGAGACCACCCTGCCTCATGTCCTGCCCTGTCCTGTGTAGGGTCACCTCAGAGTAGAAGGGAAGGGCTCCCATCAGCCCCTCTTACAGAGCTATCCCATTCCCCACTATCTGATTACCGAGACATCCTGAAGAACCTGAGGCTTCAGCAGCCGGACACTTGTGATGCCATCCTGAGTTTGCTTTGGGAACAGAAAGAAAAGATGTCTCCAGGTTAGGGATCTGCGTGTAGGAGCCAATCGTGCTAATACACTGTTCCCCCAACTCCAAACTCTATCCCATCTGTGAGCTTCGGAGGCCAGAGGGAGCAGAGGAGGACCCAGGAAGGGACATAATGAGCTCGCTCCTGGGGAGGTGGTACAGGTCCTGTCTACAGAAAACCACTAAGCTTACTCATCCCAAAGGGGCATATGTACCCCCAGGGGTCCTTAGAGCCTGACCACAAACTTGAAAAGAAACCTTTGCTTCCTTTAGTCCTATGAGACACAGGAAATGGAGCCTTTCAGGGAGCCACAAAGGGTAAGGTTCATCTCCGTAGTTCACATGGGAACAGGTGGCTGAACCTAGGAGCTGCCTCTTACTCTTGGAGGACTCTCCAAAACCCAGAGCCTCTCACCTTGCTCCTTAAACTTGAGCCAGACTCACCCAGGATGAAGAAGAATCACTCAGGGTCCCTTTTACGCCCTTTGGACTCTGATTCTTTGACTGGTGGCTGGCCACAATGACTGGGCCTCAGGTTCCTCATGTATGGCACTAGGCATATGGAGCCTCCTGACCTCATCAGGGTTCTCTTTGTTTGTTGTTTTGTGTTTTTGAAACAGGGTTTCTCTGTGTATCCTTGGCTGTCCTGGAACTCACTTAGTAGACCAAACTGGCCTCAAACTCACAGAGATCTGCCTGCGGCTGCCCCCCAACTGCTGAGATTAAAGATGTGCGCTACCACCGCCCAGCTCATCAGGGTTCTTATGTATGAAACCGAGAGCCGGAAAGGGATCCATTGTCCTGAAAAGATACCCCCTATAGGGGGAGCACCATGAAAGGATCCAGGGCTAGCCTCTACTTACCACAGCATTCTTCACAGCCCGGAAGGCCTCCCACAGTTCTGGGAGAACGACCCCTTCAACTCGGCAAGGCCCAAATCGGAACTCATGACCCTGGAGCCCTGGCACTTGGTTCCAGAGAAGAAGGATGAGGGTCAGACAGGACAGAGTCTGTAGAGCTGAGCTCATCTGGGCAGAGGAAAGGACAGGTGCTTCTGCTGAAGGAAAGGAGGCGTTATCCTGAGCCAACCTCTGACTCGGAACCCACACCCCCAAACAACTTTCCCAGAGGTGATACAGCCACCCTTAGGAGCACACAAATGGGGTGCCTGGGGCTAGAAAAATGCTGTGGTTTGCGTGTTTCCACCAAACTCATATTTAGATCTGCTCCCTCCTGTGAGGTACATAGAGGCAGGACCTTTAAGAGGATGAGGTTACCACATCTTTGTCTTCTTGAGTGAATTCATGATTGTGTGGATTACTGGTCTATGGGATAGCTAGCGTTCAAGGGAGTTTTGTAAAAGCTAGCTCAGCTCTGCCTTGCCTGTGCCTTCTTGTCCCATGATACCAGACACTGTCTGGGACTGAGTATGCAGGCTGTGCTTTGGGATTATCAACCAAAAGGGTCGAGGAAATGTCACCCCGATATTAAACTTGCCAGAACTCTGAGACAAGCATCTTTTCTTTATAAACTATGCAGTGTCTGATGTTCCATTAGAACAACAGAACAGGTCCTAAGACAGGTGGGTTTCCAGGTGAGAACACAGCAAGCCATGTAGGATGCCCCGGAGTGGAGCAAGGGTCTTGCTACCCTCCAGCTCATAGCTGCTGGCGTTGCTACCTCTCTGCCCTCCATCACCGTGTTCATCCACCTCCACACCTGCATCTCCTTCCTTCTCTATCCCAGTCCTCCCGGCCACCAACAGAAATGGGACCAAGAGGAAGGAAGAAGAATTTGGCCAAGAGCACAAGAGACCCCAGACTCAGGAGGAGAAAGAGCTCACTTCATCCTTTGGTTTCTAGGACCCGATTTTGAGTCCTAGAGCAACTTCTACAGATCTATTTCTCCGTCAGGAGGCAAGCAGCCTTCACCCCGCAACACAAGGTAGCCCAGGGTTGTTAACAGAGGCCCACAGGGAGAGGCACAGGAGGCAAGTCTGGGTCACACGCTCAAGTCTGCCACCTCAGTTGGCAGATGCGCTCCTAAGAACTGATCTTTCCAGTAAGCGAAATCAGAAGAAAGGGCATGAGTTCCAGGTGAGTCATTCTCAAAATGCTTCTCTGAAGGGCCCGTTAGGAATGACTGTGTGGCAGCCGCTCAAGCGGGAGTCAGCGCCGTGCCTCCATGACTACCACAGAAAACTGTTTGCCGTGCCTCCCTGGCTCTTTGCTTCTCTTCTCTCTCCTCTTTACTCCTCCGCCCCATTTTCTACAACCATATAGGAGCCGTCTTAGTCATGTCCTAGCCTGACACCTGAAGAAACTGTCTCCCAACCCCAGAAGGGCAGAGAGGGCAGAGAATAAATACCTGGGGTAGGGAACAGGTGCCCAAGGCCAGAGCCCATTGTCAAAAATCTTCCCATTCTCTTCTAAGTGCTATAGGCTTCCCAACTCCTCTTGAAGTCCATCTCTGGGTCTCTTATCCCCCTGGCTTTCCTCCCATACAACCCCAATCCTCCTTGGTGTAAGCTGGAGTAATCAACTCCTCATTCCGTTATTTTAAGAGGTTGGTATCTGCCAATCAGCCCTTAAGCCGGCATTCCCCAAAAAAGGCCACAGCCTAAAGCTTCAGAGCAAAGGCTACGGGCAGCCCCCACGGCTCACCTCAGGTCCTGAAGTGATGCTAGAGGCTGCTGATGAAAGTGGCTGGTTCTTTTTGTGGTGGAAAAGTTAGGCAAGCTCCTCAGCATTCATTGGTAGAGGATATCCATGTAGGTAGCAAGCTCCTGTCTCAGTTGTGTATGCAGGCAAGGGAGCTTGGAGAACCGTATATAAGGGGTCTGGCAGGCAGGGGCGGGGGCAGAGAGGAATGCAGAGGAAGGAAAATTGGTCATGCTTCCCTAGAGAATTACTTCACCACCTAGTCACCCTTTGCTGGGAGACAAGTGGGGAAGTGCAGACACCAGTCCCTTAGGTGAGGTCACCTGAGGGACTGGTGTCTGCACTTCCCCACTGTCTGGGAGCAGAGGCAGTCACTTTCCTGGCATCTTTGAACTGTAGTTCCTACAGCTACAAATTTTTATTTTTAAAGATTCCAAATTATGCCCGGTGTTACATGCATGTCATCCCAGCACTCGGGAGGTAGAGGCAGGAGGATCAGAAGTTCAAATTCATTCTTGGCTACATAGTCCATTTAAGACCTGTCTGAGTACTTGAGCTCCTAGTAAAATAAACAGAAACAACAACAAAAACAAAACAAACAAAATAGTCTGTCTGATCTACTTTCCCAGAGAAAAGGTGTGAGGAGAAAATGTAAAAGCAATACAAAAGTACTCTGTATATTCTCTATACATGGAAACTGTAGTGATATTTCATTTGTTTTTTTAATAAATAAAGTTATTTATTTATTAAAGTTCAGGAGTAAAAAAGCTGCACTGATCAGCTTTACAGACCAGGTAGTAGTGCATGCCTTTAATCCCAGCCCTAGAGAGGAATATAAGACGGGAGGAGATAGCTCTCAGACACAGTCTCATTCTGAGATTCCTGGAGGCAGGATCGCCATTTCAAACTGAAGTAGAGGTGAGAGCCAGTGGCTGGCTGCTTTGCTTTTCTGACTTTCAGATTGAACCCCGATTTCTGTCTCTGGGTTTTTGTTACTCATGCAACAGTAAACTTTGCATTACTATGCAGATTACCTGTCTGTTATACTATATACTATCAAATTCATTCAGCAATTATGCTCTATCTGTGTTGGAGCAATAGCCCGGAGACCAAGGCTAGCCCATAAATACCTTTCTTTAATCCTCAGGGCCAGGCATCTTAGGAGTTTCCTGACTTGCATCCACCCAGTCTCTGGGGTTACAATTGCCCTGAGTATATCTCTCCTTAAGCACTAGGAAAAATAGTAATGTATGCATGGACAGGCCCACAAATTTGGGGACCCTAGTACCCCGATAAGCTAGCCTAGGCCTAGGGTGAATGATGGAAGTACCAGTGTAAGCAAGAGACCTAACCGTATCTCTTCCACGCTCACAACAAGGGCATCGCCGAGGCTATGCATCTCCAAAGGCATACCCAGAACTTGGGCATGTAGAATGGCTGACTGAAAACACACACGGAGCAAGAAAAAGCACAACCAGGTTGGCCACAGAAGCCTGGGGTATACAGGTGTGTCGTGGGAACTGAAACTGTCCCTGAGAGCCGTGCAGACTGAGAAGACCGGGGTAGGGGGGCGGTGATTAAATTGGTTTAACACTTCCTATAGGTTTTTGCCCCTGTCCTGGAGGAACACAGTCTGGGAACCAGTGGGCTAAGAAGTCAAAGGTTGGCCATCCGCAGGCTGAGGACAGATCCAGCATGTCACTGCTCAACTACAAGCAGCTCGCGTCGTGAAAATAGCTTTACGCTTCTTAGATCAATGGCAAGAGGAACCAGAAGAAAAATTTTATTTTGTGACAGTTGAAAAACAAAGTGATATTCAGATTTCAAGTATGTGTGAGCAGGTCACAGTTACGCCTTGACGGGCTGCTTTGGAATCACAGCAGTGGTTACACAGTAGGGAGTGAGACGGTGAGAGCCTCAGGCTTAAAACATCCACTCTGCCGCCCTTTGCGGCAGTTCACCACACCCTGCTAGAAATCACCCTCTGCACGGTCCAAACATCTCCTTAGGCCCGGTCCAGTCAAAAGACATGGACAGTAAAGTAACAGACAAGAGGTGGAATGCCATCCGCTCAGAGGGAAGAACAGACAGGACGTGGCGTGGACCGTTGACAGAGCGGGAGGATGGTCTCCTGCTGTGTGCCAGCAGCATCCTTCTCTTAGCGGCACACACACTGCTCTGCTCTATTGGCATTCTTGACCAGCAGCCTGCTCTCTGTTGCTCTGAGTCTTCTTGTTTCTGGAGATGCTGAGGGTCACGTTCCTGTCAAAAGAATTCAATAACCATGCCCTAGTTGTAATAGGACATAGATCTCAGAACCTAAGGCTAGCCCGTAGTTACCTTTCCATCCATCCCTACATCATTCCTAAAACCTACTTTCTGCTTTTGGGAAAAAAAAAAAACAGGTTAAGGAGTAGGGCAAGAGGCCAAGGGGAGGAGGGGGCAACTAGGCAGCGAAGGCAGGAAGCTGAGAGGCAAGGACCTCAGCTTAGCTGCAGCCCTAAGCGTCTGCTGACGGACTGAGAACTGACTGAGGAGCTAGGCTGGTTCCAGGGCAGGCAGGAACAGTGCCAGAAGGCTGATGTTCCTGGCACGGCTCTGTCTGAGGAAGGGAGCACAAAACTGTGAGAGTCTGACTGAGGAGCTAGGCTGGTTCCAGGGCAGGCAGGAACAGTGCCAGAAGGCTGATGTTCCTGGCACGGCTCTGTCTGAGGAAGAGAGCACAAAACTGTGACAGTCTGCTCTCGGGTGAGCCTCTCACCATGCTGCCCTAAAAAGGAAGACGAGAAGAGAAAACAGAAGCCCTGGCCCAGATCCCTGGATTCTGACTACAGGCTCCATCGGTAACAGAGCTGGCTTCCTATGCGAGCTGTTCAGGTGTTCCCTCAGCCTTGTCTTCATCTTCAGAACAGAGGCCCCAGTGGGCCATGGGGACAGAGTGGCACACAGTTCTGCCCCAGAGTGTGGTCCATGAGCAAGCACTAACTCTGTTGATTGAGTGCCAAGCCTTCCCCAAAGCTACTGAATCGGAGCGTTCATTTTAAGAGATGCCTAAGGTGGCTCTCATTACATTGTGAGACGTGGATTCATAAAGCACCCGAGGGGCTTCTCCCAGTGCAATCCACATGGAAAACATTTAGGACCCAGGGGGTCCAAGTTGAAGGAGAAAGAGCTAAAACGGGAGTTCTCGGTGGATGGTTTTGTCACCAGGCAACTGTGGGCAGTGTTTGGGAACACTTTTGGGTGTCCTGACGGTGGGCACTACTGACATGCAGTGGGCTGGACTGGAGTGCCACTGAGCTCCTGCCGTGCTCATCTCTGCCTTCTCCGGGGAGACTCATGTCATCCAAGACACGAGCAGTGCTGTCGCGTGGCGCTCAGTAGAGGGCAGATTCCACACTTACTCAGATTTCATTCCCCCTCGAAACTCCTCTAAAGGAACTCAGCCACGCTGGAGCTGAGTTTCTCTCTGCTTCAGGAGGAAATGGAAAGCTTACTAAACCTGAATTGCCCCTTCCTAAGGGGTTGGAAAATACCCAGCAATAGAGGAGCAATGAGCATGTTAGTTATAATTTCTTGAAGGCCAAAAGATAGGAGAGAGTCATGACATCACTTTTCTTCCAACGAATTGAGCTTAATCTTTATTTTAAGAGATGTTTATCTCCCCACGATGGGGAAAACCCATGCCGTAATGACGTGGGACACCTGGGCATTCCATGAGTCCTTTGCCCTAGCAGCGGAACCAGCGAGAGAGGGCCAGTCTACCGCCCCCTCTCCTCTTCTCTCTTTCTAAATAGAGTTTCACTAGGCTCCCCAGACTGGCCTTAAATTATTGATGTTTCTGCCTCAGGCTCCTAAATGCCTGAATTAATATGATACAGTTGTGTGACATGCTCAGAAAAGGCAAAGCTACAGGGGCAGAGAACAGGCTAGCTGCTGCCCATGACTGGGGTGGGGGCAGAGCGAGTGTGGGCAATAGGAGTGAATGGTAAGGCACACACTGTTCGCGTTGGGGATAACCAAGTGTTCTCGGGCAGTGGTC
The DNA here is from genome assembly GCF_037038515.1 of Microtus pennsylvanicus. Taxonomy (NCBI): domain Eukaryota; kingdom Metazoa; phylum Chordata; class Mammalia; order Rodentia; family Cricetidae; genus Microtus; species Microtus pennsylvanicus. Next base: position 26,042,162 of record NC_134588.1, read on the forward strand.
CTCAGCCTTCCTAACATCACGACCCCTTAGTCCAGTTCTTCATGCTATGGTGACCCTTCAGCCATAAAATTGTTTTGTTACTACTTCATAACTGTAAGTTTGCTACTGCTTTGAATCGTAATGTAAGTAATATGATATCCAGATGTTCTGAGGTGATTCCTGTGAAGGGTTGTTTGATCCTCAAAGGGTCGAGATCGAGAATTACTGTTCTAAAGTTATAGCATGGTGATGATTGCTCAACTCTAAATATATTTTAAAGCTATCAGATCCTATGCTGTAGCAGGTGACCACAGGGATCACCTTCAAGTTTGCTTTTTCTAAAGAATAGGAAAGAATGAAGAGAGGGAGGGAGAGGAGGCCTCAATGGAAATAAGATGTAGCTCATTCTCATAGTCACTAAGGTCGGTCCCAAAATGCTACCCTTTTCCTTGTGTCCCATCCATCCTCCCCACCTACAAGTTACTTACTAGACTTACAGAAAGCATTGCTTTCCCCTTGTCTTGCGCTCCCATGACAACAACGGTCGGTTTTTGTGTCATCAACGCCATCCTTCAACCCTGAATTTTATCCATCGCAGAATTCCCTTCTGGTACATGACAGGGGTTTAGTCAGCACTGTTGGATAAGGGGATGTCATATGACCGATGTGACGTCATTCCTTCTCTTCTCTGGCACACAACTCTTACAATCCTTGAAATGACAATTGTCTTTTTTATGCTACTAAGACAGGCTTTAGGATGGAGTCTACTTGCTGTGGAAGCAACCAGGTCTTTAGAGAAGTGAAGTTCAACCCCCTGCCCTATGCACACACCTCTAGGTAGGAAGAGAGGATGACGATCGAGTTCCTCACTGAGGGCCTATGGCTCAATCCTTCTTAGGGACTCAGAGTTAGGCACACTCCCAGATAGGCAGATAGAGAGAGAGGCCATGGCTAGGTAATAAAGGTGACAAACTTCCGAATGGCTGGCTTCTTCCTCACTCTCCTGACCTGAGACAAAAGCCTGGCAGTTTAAAACAAAGGCATTGTGGGCTTTTTCTTCTACCAATAGGCCACTTCTAACGGACTGACTCAACAAGTTCAAAGCCCAATCAGGATACATTTGCACAGCTGGGCGGTGGTGGCGAACGCCTTTAATCCCATCATTCAGGATGCAGAAGAGGCAGGCGGATCTCTGTGAGTTTGAGGTCAGTCCGGTCTACAGAGTGAGTACCAGGACAGCCAGGGATACATAATGAAACCCTGTCTCAAAAAAACAAAAACAAACAAAGATACATCTACACAACAGTTGTGAGCCCATCAGCCATCCTGTCTTTCTTCAAACTGACAAACCCTAAATTGGGGGAGGAAGACGCTTCTGAGACTTTATAACCCCAGCCTTGGAGAAGAGGCTGCATTTTTGATCCCCCAGCCCCCATCTGCTTTGTGGAGGGTCTTCTCCTCCATGTGTCTGTTGGATGCATGTATTCCCCCAACACACAACAGATGCCTTTCTTCGGCCGCTGATTCTCTTGCTCCTGTTTGCCTTGTGAAAATCTCTTTGCTGCTACCTTCCTTTTAAATCTTTAACTGGCAGAGAAAACAAATCCATTCAAGACCGCAGGCGACAACACTTCATGCCTATGCAATGAAAACCCCAAGGGGCAGGGTTCAGGGAATTTCCTGGTGGCACTGAAGGCAGTGTGCTCAGGCAGGCTGTGGAGACTCTGTGAGCCTTGGCTCATGTCTTCTCCCCTCGTGTTTCTTCCACTTGGCAGTTACGGAATAAATAAGCTGTTTTCCTGATTTCTACGGGTGTTTCAAGACTAAGACAGAGGTCATAATAAGAACCTTCAATTTTCTAGTTGTTTGCTCGGAAGCAGAGTTTGCCTGGACTTGCAATTGACGGTTGAAGTGAGGATGGTCCCCCCACACACACCCTGCCACCCCATCAGGGGGACCTATCTTGTGAAGGTTAGCGTTCACTGTCTACCTCACGGGATCTCTACTCACCTAGGAGGCCAGCCTCCAGGCACACCTGTGAGGGATGAGTCACCCTCTGGACACACCTGTGAGAGAGTATCTTGTTTGGGTTAATTCAGGAGGGAGGACATTGATGAGTTCCCAGTCAGCCTGGGAAACAGTACAACTATGTCTCCAATCTTAACTAACTCCATATTTTCAAGGATGCCTCTTAAGATTTCCTATCCACATGAATGTGTGATGGACATTTCACTCATTCCCGCATGTTTACATGTTTCCTCTTTTTAGATGGGCAGGAAAAACTATACACCGCCATTTCATTGACGTTAGCTATGGAAGAGTGATGGCGAGACCAACGAAGGACTGGAAAGGTGTGCCATGCCAGCTGAAGCCCATGCACAACTCCTCTGATCTCTCATGCCCGCTCTTACTGAGTTGGTATCCCATGCTCCCTCATCAGCCTCCCACGCTGATATTTGTCACATGGCTAAGAAAAGTAAGACATGATTTTGTTGTATTAAGCTCCTGAACAAGGTTAGGCATAGCTCCTGCTGCAAAGTTGCCCTAAACTAACTACTGAAGAAAGGATATCAGAAAGGGAGGCAGACAGAAGCACTCCTAAAGCATCTCAATGGATTTCAACTCCACCACTGGGAAACAAATTTAGATTGCTATAAACAATGCCACAGCCTGCTCCGACAGGGTACGTGGCTCTGTTGTAGGCAAACCTGTATTTCTGTGTGCTATTAACATAGATTGGTGTGAGTCAGAGATTCTCAATTCCCTCTTTAATGGCAGACACCGGTTTCTCCCGGAGCACAGTGCCTGGTGGCGCATTCAGCAGCATGAGGTCACAGAGCGTACGCCTTGATCTAGCAATTGCCTGTGTGGTTCACTCAGGGCCACAGAGTGGGTACAGCAGCTCCACAGCTGTCAGCAGAAGACTGAGAGCTGAGACCCAGAAGAGCCTTTGACTCATGGTGAGAGGGACAAAGGGACACACTTTTTTTAATTAATTAATTTATTTATTTATTAAAGATTTCTGCCTCGTCCCCGCCACCGCCTCCCATTTCCCTCCCCCAATCAACTCCCCCTCCCTCATCAGCCCAAAGAACAGTCAGGGTTCCCTGCCCTGTGGGAAGTCCAAGGACCTCCCACCTCCATCCAGGTCTAGTAAGGTGAGCATCCAAAGGGGCACACTTAAAGAGGCCTTGGATGATAACAGAGGCTTAGCTCAGTCAACAGGGAGAGACTCTTAAAACTGACAAAGAAAACCAGGTTAAGGCTCAGCAAGTCTGTTCTTGCCCCAGAAGAAGAGAAACTAAAGATCCTGCCCTGAAAAGTGTGAGGCTTGAAATGCAGCCTTCTGGTGGAAAATGGTGGTCAATACGGTTCCCATTTTCTTTTGGCTCCTGAGCTTTAGCTTTTGCCCATAGCTACATGACCAGGCACAGGAAATCAAAGGAAGGATGAGAAACGAAACAACCATGGATGGGGCTTTCTCTATGCAGAGAAAGTCCTCTTGTAGAACTTCTTTAGCCAGGAAAAGGAAGAAAGGGTGCTTTCCTCCGCTGGGTCTGTCCTGCCTGGAAAAGTGACCACCCCTCGCCCCAGGCCCTGGAGATGGCTCCACAGCACACTGGATCTAGTTGCTTCATCTGCTCAAGTGAGTGTTTTCCCACAAAAAAGCAGAGATGCTGCTGCTGCTGCTGCTGCTGCTGCTGCTGCTGCTGCTGCTGCTGCTGCTGCTGGTGGTGGTGGTGGTGGTTGTGGTGGTGGTGACTAGGATAACTTGAATGGCCCTGCTTCTGTAGCCTGTGATTAAATTTAGAGTTGAAGGCTGAAGAACTGATTTAGCTCTTCTTAGGGGACCCAAATTCAGTTCCCAGTATCCATCCCACAGCCACCTCTAACTCTGACTTTAGGATATCCAACATCCTCTTTTAGCCTTCCCAGATGCATGCATGTGCATGTGCGCGCATGTGCACATGCACACACACACACACACACAAAGAGAAATAATTTTTAATTAGAAATGAAAATTTTCCAGTCTCTGTGGTCCATCTATTCTTTTAAATACATCAGGCTTATGCGGAATTTCCTGGAGAATTCCCAAAGGTGTGATCCTCATAAATCCATGAACCTGCCTGTGCTTCAGGGCCAGTGCCCCAGTGATGGTGAAAACAGGCTGCTCTTCAGCTTCACACCTGATCAGCTTCACACCTGATGTGGACTCAGTGCTTCAGAGTCGGCAACCAGCCTTCCCCACTTATACTCAGCGCTCACATGCAGCACCAAGAAGTTGGGGTTGGTGTGGTGGTTTAAATAAGAATGACCCTCTTAGGCTCAGATATTTGAATGCTTAGTTACCTAGGAGTGGAACTCTTTGATAGGATTAGAAGGGTCAGGGGGTATGGCCTTGTTGGAGGAAGTGTGTCGCTGAGGGTGGGCTTTGTGGTTTTTAAAAGCCCACACCCTGCCCAGTGTTTCTCTCTATCTCTGTGTGTGTGTGGGGGGGGGGGTGTATACTCATGCTCGCGCGTGCGTGCATCTGTTTGTGTGCCTGTAGACCAGGATGCATCTCTCAACTACTACTGTACATCATGCCTGCTGCCAGGCTCCCCACCATGATGATAATGAACTAAGCCTCTGAAACTGTAAGCCAGCCCTCAATTTAAAGGTTTCCTTTCCTAGAATTGCCTTCATCATGATGTCTCTCCCCACAGCAATAGGACAGTGATTAAGATCATCAGTAACCATGGCATTGGTTCCTATTACTGGATCAAGACCACAGTGCCAAATTTGTTTCCCTTTCATGGTAATTCATCCTTGAAGATTAAGGTTGTCACCAAGCCCCTTTCAGTCTGGCCCCTCTCCACATCTATGAGCCATGTCTGTGGGTGCCTGAACCCTAGGTGTGACAGATTTCAAGTTCTTTGGTTGCATTGTAACCCAGTGGAAGTAAATGACAGCGTTGCCTCCCTTGCTGGCAAGGTTGGGAGGGTGGGTGGGACTCTCTGCTCTACTCCAATAAACCAGCAGTTATGCAACACTTTACAAAATACATCTTACAATGTGATAGTCACTGAAGCCCTGTAAGATAGATTAGACAGATTATCTCTGTCTTTTTGGATTCCGAAGCCAAAGCAAGGTTTAGTTACTATCCTAAACCCATAGAACAGAAACTACCTAAAACAGGAACTACCTGGAATAAATCCTATTTGAGGTCCAGTCTTCATATTTGGAAAATCTCAGAGCTATCTATATCGGTATCTGAACATATATGTATATAGAGATTATAGATAGATCAATAGAGATACGTTTTTAAATTTAGTATGTGTGTTTGTGTATGTGTGTGTATGCATGTACGTGGAGGTCAGAGAATAGTTTGTGGGTTTGTTTCTCTTCTTCCACCAAGCAAGTTCTGAGGATCTAACTCAGTTCCTTAGGCTTGGTGACAAGCATCTTAACCCACTAAGCCATCTTGCAGGCTCACAAAGGTAAAATCTAAGCTCAGCTTGATCTTCTACAGCAAACTAGTTTTTGCCTCTGGAGAAGGTCAGGAGACAGGGAACCACAAGTCACCTTATTCTACAGCCTGAGACTATCCAGAGCTCATTTTCTCATCCTACTATAGTTGGCCAACTTCTGAATCATCATTACTCCTGGGGCTTAGGTCTTTAGGGTCTCCTGAAGCCCAGCCAGGAGGTTGTCGGGGCTCTTCTTCAGTAGGTTCTGAATATGTTGTGTATTTGTTGTCTTAGGTCTGTCAATTCTTAGAAAGGTCTATGTAGCTTCTCAGTCTCCTAAAATTGTATTCGCTTTTGTGAATTTAAACTGCATTCCTATGGGAAAGGTGGTCCCCGGTGCAAGGCTCAGTTCGTTCTCTGGCTTTCCCCTCCTCTGAATCTTGGCCCTGGAGCTACACCTGCCTGTTACCACCCTAGTACCTTCAGACTGTCGCTTTGAATTGAGTTGTTTCCAGCAGTTTTACTGGGCTATGATTGGCATGAAGTACACCGCACATATTTAAAGCATATAATATGATGAGATTTGACATAAGTGGAGCCTACAAAACCTTCACCAGCGTCAAGATAACACACACATATCCCACAGCTTAGCCATTCCTTTATGGGTGCGCATGTAGGTTGTTTCTGATAATTCGTGATCTAAAATGAAACTCAAATAAGCAAGCAGGTGCAAGTCTTTGCACAGACATGCACTTTGTTTTCTCTTGGATAAATACCTAGAAAGTGGGTGATCGGGCGTGTGGAAGAGGCTTGCTTGACTTTTAAGAAAGTGCCTGGAATATGCGCTATGTTGGTAACTTATGGCGTGCTGTTGAAGCCCATTGAAAGCAGACTACAAGAGCAAGGAGGACCCCCTTGTCACAGACTCCAGAATCTTTAACTCTAGTGATGTCCTGGGTCAGGTTGGCCACCTCCGCCTGTTAACAAGAAGAGAGAAGAGCAAAACAGCCCTAGGGTGCAGACGCTGTGTCCCTGAGAACAGCTAAAAAGTAAAACACTGCCAGCAGGGGTTACTAAGGTTTGTCCCAGATATAAAATGCTCACTGTGGGGGGGGGGGGGGCAGCAATGGAAGAAGGAAGCTCATTGCCTAGAGGCCAGGGAGGCCCCTACCCGGGGCGGTCTTCACAGGAACTCTCAATTCTCCCCCTGGTTCTGCTGGGTGTTTGGAAGCTCCCATTGCTTTCCACTGGCTCCCTCACTTGGGCTACTCCGGTTCGTCTACTGAGTGTTGAATTGCCATGAATTGGATGGTGTTTGGTTGTCTTTTGCTTCCTTCTGTCTGCTATTTGTTAATTATACTTCTACTTTTGCTTGCCACAAACTTAACAACTTAATATTCATTCAAGACCAAAAACATGGCCATTACTGTACAGAACATCAAACTACTTTTTGAAGCCGTTGTATCTGCTTCACATCCCCCACCGCAGTGTAGGGTTACTTCTGTTCTTCCACACCACACCCACTCAACACTTGGGATATCCTCTTCCTTCCTTCTTTCCTTCCTTCCTTCCTTCCTTCCTTCCTTCCTTCCTTCCTTCCTTCCTTCCTTCCTTCAACAGAACCTCACACTGTTTGAACTGGCCACCCTCTCACCTCAGCCTTCAAGGACAGGGACTGCAGGCCGATGCCACTGTCCCCAGTGTAGACAGTCTTAATTCTCTTTTAAGGGCAGTGCTGTGTCATCTGTCTCACCATTAAGTTCGCAGTTACGCAAATGGGAGCAATGGTGAGCGCCTCTTGTGCGCCTTTCTGGCACCTCTTTATCTATTTTGGGTTTTGTTCAAACCTTTTGCCTAATTTTTATTGCACTGTTTTCTTATCGTCAAATTCCGACTGTTCTGTACTTCTAGGATGTAAGTTTCTTCAGATAGAAAGCGTTCAAAGAGGGCGTAAGCTCTTTCAGATGGGGGGCTTCCAAATATGTTCTCTGGACAATGAATTTTCTTTTCATTTTTTAAAGATGGCCCTTAATGAGCAGCCAAAAACAAAACCAAAAAACAAAAAACCAAACCAAAACAACAACAAAAAAACCTTTGATGAAGTCCAGATTACAGACATGTTTTTTCATGGCCTGTGATTTCAGTCATGTCTGAGCACATTAAGCAATTCAAAGTCCACAAAGGTTTTCAAAACATCCAAGAGTCATTTAGCGAGGCTTACAGTAGGATGTATACTTAGTCAATTGCGATGAAGTTTTAAAGAATGGAGTATAAATGGGAGTTGTTTTCTGTATGGATATTCAGTTGTCCCCTTCACAGCCCTCAGAGCAGCATCAGGTCATCTTGGCTCTTCCACGTCCCTCTCAACACTTGGACAGACAACCTATCTACCAATCATCCATCTTTTTTCCCCCTTTTTCAGCAGGATCTCCTGCTCTAGCTCAGGTGGGTTGAGCTGCCTAACCTCTTGCTTCAGATGCTGGGATTAAAGACCTGGCTGCCATTATTGCAGCGCCATTTCTTAAGATGGCTGTTCTATGCCTCCATATAGTTTCTGAAAATGAGTTGTCTCTCCACGTACAGGCCTTTCCCCGACTTTCTCGTCTGTCCTGGGCTCTGTCTGGCCTCACACTTGTTTCACCTTGTCTCGCTTGTTAGCATTTTGCAGAAGTTTGAGGTCAGATAGTATTAATCCTTTCATTTTCTTATTTTTCAAATCCCAATATTTCATACAATTATGATCTGTTCTGTTATGTTCCATGGTAAGTGTTTTATTGTTGTTTGTTTCTTGGTTTTTGTTGTTTGCTTTCCAGGCAAGGTTTCTCTGTGTAACAGCCCAGACTGCCCTACAATTCACTCTGTAGACCAGGCTGGTCTTGAACTCACAGAGATCCGCCTGCCTCTGCCTCCCAAATGCTGGGATTAAAGGTGCGCCACCTCTGCCTGGCTACTTTATTCATCCTGTCTGAGGAGACTTGCAGGACTTTCACTGTCATTGTAATGCACTGTATAGGTAACCCTGGGCCATTCTGGCGTCTTAACACTGTGGAGTCTTCTCGCTCATGAACGTGGCAGACTCTCCTCCGCGGCTCTGCATCTTATTTCTCCCGTAACTGCTCACAGCTTTCAGCACAGCTCTCAGGCCTTGAAAGAGAGATCAGCAGCCGAAGAGGCAGCCGTGAAAGCCTGAGGACTGGAGTTCCAATCCCCAGAGCCTACAAGATGCCTGATGGGTGTCTCTTTCCATCTGTAATTCTAGCCTGGAAGGTGGACACAGGGGATCCCCAGAGCAAGATGACTCACAAGACAAGCCACGGCACCAGCAAGTTCCAGCTTCACTGAGAGACCCTGCCTCAAAGAACAAGGTGGAAGAGCAAGCAAGGAAGATCCCCAACACCAGCCTGGGGTCTCCACACACATGCACACACACACAGCCCCACATGTATGAGCCCACACATGTGCAGACATGCATACTCACATACGTGTGTACCACACATAGAAAGATGAAAAAATAGATCCTTCAAACTTAAAAGTTTTTAAAAGATTTATTTATTTATTTTATGGGCATATGTGTTTGTCTGTGTGAGTCTATGCATATCCCCATGTAGGCCAGAAGGCACCAGATTCCTTGGAACTGGGGTTACAGGTGACTGTGAGCCCCCATGTGGGTGCTAGGAACTGTTCCCAGGTCCTTTACAAGAGTAGTAAGAGCTCTAAACAAACCACTGAGATTTATCTCTAGCCCCACTATTTTAATTTAAGTGTGTGTGTGTGTGTGTGTGTGTGTGTGTGTGTGTGTGTGTGTGAATTTGAACAACCCTGAGTGCAGTGCCCAAAGAGACCAGAAGAGGGCATCAGATGCCCTGATGCTAGAGTCAGGCAGTTGTGAGCCACCCACCCGATTCAGCGTCTGGGAAGGGAACCTGGTCCCCTGCAAGAATAGTATGTATTCTTAACCACTGAGCCTTCACTCCAGCCCTGCTCTTTCAAAAGTTATCTTCAAGTATTTCAAGTCTTGGTATTACTGTAATTAGCAATTTTTATTTAACTTCGGTTCCATTAGGGTGCTGTTGAGATGTAGAAACACAGTTGGGTTTTGTATCTGCTTTGTAAGTTCTGTCTTCTCACCAAGACTTCTTATACTAGCAGCTTTGTGGTGGCTTTCGTTGGCCAGTCTGACCTAGATAAGAAGTCCTCCACAGACACGGAGAGCCCGTGTTTCTAATCTGGATGGCGTTAGTTCATTCTTGAATGAATTGAGGTTACATTTACTGGAAGCACCAGGACATTAACTGCAGCCCCACCTCTGCCACAGCTTACTGTGCAGCCTTTGACAAGCCACTTTCCCTCTCTGAAACTCGGCTGCTCTCTGAACTGATCAGCACGTTCCCTGTGCTCGGTTAGTAAGACAGAGAACACGCTCTGAGTGGCATCGGGCTCCCCTGACTCATGCCTCCTGGCCTCTGGGAGCTGCGTCTTCGCCTTCCAGTTAAGGGTTGACTCACTCCTCTCAGGAGAGCTGAGGTGAGTGTGTCACCTGTCTTCTCCTGGCCTTCCAGCGAAACAGGGAGTGGCCGTAGCTCATCATGCCTTGGCCCTTTGCTGTGCCGCCTGCCGTGGGAGAAGCCCAGTCTGCGGGGCAAAGCGGAGTTCCCAGCAGAGGTCCAGCTACACAACAAACAACAAACAAAGCAGAATTTGGTTTTGTTTGTTTGTTTTTACATCTTAATTTTTTATTTAAACACTGTCCCCTCTCTTACTTTTGGATTCAGATACTATGCTGACGACATAGTATTGGGTGGGGTGTGTAATACGGGTGGAGCGGGAATATTTAAAACCTGAGGAGGAAACACAGTCTGTTCCTCTAGGAACCAAAGGTTCCAGCTAGGAAATGAAAGTCTTGTCCAACTACATGGAAGAGGACACACACAAGTCAGAGCAAATTAGGCGGAAAGGCCTGACTCTGGAAAAAACAGAGAATTTGGACTGCCACAAAGTCATGGTGGAAACGAGGAACAGAGCGAGTCCTTTCTATTAGAGACACGAATCTCTGGCCCTCACTCCTAAGTGTGGGATGTTATGCCTTCTGAAAAGGAGCCCGTCTCTCGCCAGAGGGAAAGTGAATCCAGGCTTCCCGGCATTCAGAGCAAGGGGCCATCCGTTTGGCCAGCCTGATCATATACACCCATTCCAGGAGCAGAACCACACAGGCTCCTCTGGGCTACGAAAGGGAAGATGGCAGCAGACTCTTCTGCTGCCCTGAGACGTGGTGAAGCCAGCGTGTGGAAACAAATCCAGAACCACCTATACGATACTACCGCTTCCACGTTGATAGAGTTCTGTAGAAATATTTCCAACAGCAACAAAAACAAACTCCCAGGTGAAGACAGGGAGAGGCACTTTCAGAGCTTGCTCCCGTCTCCTGTGTCTTGCAGAGACTCCAGAGTGGGCAGAAGTGTGGGGTGATTTGTTGTGGACAAGAAGGACACCATCAGCTATGCTCTGGTTTGAGGCAGTTGGCCTGGGGAGGCTGTAGGGATCTAGGCCTAAACCAGGCATCCTGGGGGGTTGATTGGGGATTACATATTAGGATTTCTGGGTCGGTTATTAATAAATTGGTCATTTGGAGCCAATTGCTTGCAAGGGTTGTTGCTTCCTGAGTTTGTTGCTGGAGAGCACAAGCTACCTAAATAGCAGGAAATCTGACTGAAGGTTAGCAGTAGGCGACTCCTCAGGCTGAAGATGCTGAGCTGGTTTCCTGGGGTGACTGCTGCAGGCTGCAGGCCAGAGTTTGGTTTTGATGTATGGTCTAGCTACCATTTGTATGTCAATTTCTCATCAGAGACTAAAGCAGAGAGGGGATGTGGTTCATCCACAACCTAGCAGTTCATTGTGGCCAGAGCTGGTAGGTCATTCCGAGTTAAGCATATTTCTCCTGCAATCTGCAGAGAAACCCACTGCAATTTTGCTTGTTGAGAAAACATGTCTAGAAAGGGAGGAGACTGAAATTCAACAGAGATGCTATACAGATAGGTTTCACCGGGAAATCAATGGGTAGTTTCACACCCCGGCAGAGCCACCGTCGGGTCAAGTGCTGTCTCCGCCCTGGTCATTTCACCCACCCACCAAAGTGACGCTTCTCTACCTCCTGTCTGCAGGCGTACTTTACCCGTCACCGGGCCGTGTGAACTTGGACTGTAGGTATCGGGAAGCAGTTCTCTACCGCCTGCCTGCAGCCATACCTTAGCCCCATCATCAGTGTCCGTGCGAAGGAAATCAGGCCGCCTTCGGCTCTGCTGCCTGTGAGCATCCCAGACACATCTTCACTTGTAGATGGTGATGAGCCTGCCTTCCTCACCGGGCTACTCTAAGGAGTACATAACACGATGTATACAAAGTTCCCAATACCGAGCCTCCCATAAGTACTTAATGACAACACTCGTTTTGGCTAGAGTAGTCCCCTCCCACTGTTCTAAGTCTTCCATTGGATAACCGAAGCTACCATTATTATGACCCTTTATACAGTCCTTCTGTTTTCGTGGGAGACTGTTTTCAGGGCTGTCCTCTCTCCACATGGACATTCAACTCCATGGACGTCCAATTCCCTTATATAAAATGACATAGTGCTTACATACAACCTACACATCCTCCTGTGTACCTTAGCCATCTGTAGATTACTCATAATGTTTAATATGATACAAAAGCTATGTGAATAGCTGAGAGACTGTTAGGGAATGAAGAAGAAAAATACCTATGCAGGTTCAATACAGATGTGTTTTTTTTTTTCAATTTTTTTTTTATCCAGAACTGGTTGAATTTGCATGTATAGAACTCTCAGACAGAAGCCTGGCTACATTACATTTTCTTCTAGACACACATACATACATACGCACCTGTGTTAAAACTTAATGGATAAACTGGGCATCATAAAAGACTAGCAGCCATAACAACACACTATAATAAAAGTCATTTTAAAGTCACAGATCATTGCTTTCAGAATTTCCAACTTAACATTTTCAGACCATGGTTTACTCAACTGCACAAAGAAGAATTGAGAATGGGGAGGGCACTGATTCCTCCATTGCGGCTTAGGGAACCCCTGTGAGCCTCTCATTAGTATGTGCCCTCCAGTAGCCTACCTTCCTGGGGTTCTCCCTCAAGCCCTTATCCACGGCTGAATTTCTCATTTGTACCATATAAGCCAAGTACAACCATACGAAGAACCCAGTGAAGATGAATGGATCCTGTGGAGAGAATGAAAATTCAGTCATGTAAACTCAACCAAGAAAGGGATGAAGAGGGAGAAGGAGGGGACAGAAGGGAGAATAAGAGAGAATAAATATTTAAAAATCATTTTCTATGGTTGTGAGGATAAGTGTGATTATAATTTTCTTCTTTATATTTACCTCCATTTTTCCAATTTTCTCTATTGGCTAGTTGTTACTTATATAAAAATTTTAATTCTTAAAAGTCTGTCAAGGCAGAAATTGGAGGCAATAAAAAGAGGCAACAGTAGATTCCAAGGAGCCAAGCTGACTTGGGACACCGAACATTACAAAACTAGAGGACACCGTTCTGAGGGAGGGGAAAGAAAGAAAGGACCCGTGCCAGGTCAGAAGCTAGCTCCTGGGACCAGGAAAGCTCAGCTTGAAGAGCACTTGAAAGAAAACATTTTGATTAAACAAAGACACAAAGACAAAGACTTGACACGGCAACAAACTAGCCTGAATGACTGGAGAAAATCCAACTGGGAGGGCCCCGGGAGATGGCTCGTACCCTTCCCTGGGAAGACTCTGGAGCAATAATACATACACATGTTCTAAACCTTTGTCCTAGAACCTGAGCCCACTAAAATTAGTGACATAATCAAGGTGCCTGATACAAGAGTGTCAAGAACCAAGGGTAAGAAAGAAAATAGAAATGCCCAGAGGGCAGTGCTCAGAGCTGGAGAGCTGGGATCCAGAAGGCTCAAGCCCCTCATTCCGTGTCATTCACTGAGGTCAATCACAGGATTGGAGGTGGCAATGAATTAGGACATGGAGCTGGAGATGGATCAACAGGAGAAAGAAGAAAGGAGCCCAGATCCTCACACATCTTCCTTCCGAGGGAGCTAGAGGATCCTGTGTGAAACTGAGATTCAAGATCACCCTCAATAGTTTCCCTCTCTCGGGGTATTTCCAGCTTCAGGCAGCTATCACTCAAAGAAAACTTTATTTAGAAATACATACAGGCCAAGGCATCCCTAGCCAGAAGATATGCACATCTGAGTTTGGGAAGTTGTGTTGGAATGCTCAGTAATTGTGAGACACTTAACGTTTCCTATCTGATATCATCTTCCAAAAGTAATTTCATATCTTATGTCTTCTCCCAAAATTCATACCAAGAAGCCATTGCCTCACTTGACTCATTAGGCTTTAGCAGTAAGTATGCCCTTAATTAAACATGAACTCCCATAGCCGCTCTTCCGGAATTTAAAGGACTCATTTATTATATGAAAATACAGCACCTATTCTGGGCAGGTTATAAATATAATCTTTTTAATGTCTTGTGTTTAAATACAAAATAAATAGAAGTTCAGTAGAAAATAAATACAATATTAATAAATAAACACAATCATCAGTAGAAAAGACAGAAAATTTTACAAAACTACAATGTAAGATAATACTGGGGACACACAAAGGCATCCACATAAGGAAACCAATAATACATAAATAACATACACTGTGACCAGCAATAAATTATATGACAAAGAGGTGGTGTTTGAGGTCATGTCTTCAATATACTAAGGACAGACACTGTTGGGTAGCAATGTTCTCAGCAGCGTCTGGAGCCACGTCTTCATTGTACTGAGGACTGGAACTCTTGGGTAGCAATGTTTTCAGCAATCTGGGGCCATGTCCTCATCATACTTAAGACAGACACTCTTGGGTTCCAGTGTTCTCAGCAGCATCTGGGACCATGTCTTCCTGGTAAGGAGGACTGGGACTCTTGGGTACCAGTGTTCTCAGCAGCCTCATCACTTCATCCATGTCATCTCCTCCATCCATCTCAGAAGGATGTCTATTTCCCCCAGCGCCTTTACTACCGCGGCCTGAAGCTCAAGCTGAAGGAAGGGAAGAGTAGATGCCTGCTGTCAGAGATGCAGAAGACATTTGCCCAAGGACAATCCTCCCTCCTATCATCAGGTCAGCTGGGCTAGTGACAAGAGCATTCTTTTCAAGATGAAAAGACTGCAAGAGGTGACAGCATATCAAATTTCACAGAAGGAAGGAAGACTACTGAGCCCACTGCTCTGGCCTTACACAGGGAATGGAGGCTCAGAGAAAACTTGGCTCACACAGACCAAAATAATAAGGTCATTTCTTCAAGAATTGTGTGTGTGTGTGTGTGTGTGTGTGTGTGTGTGTGTGTGTGTGTGTCTATGGGCATGTCTGTGCTGTCTGTGAGTGTTCCCTACTGTGCATACTTAGATCTAATAAATATTGACATGCCAAGCACTGGACCAGTTCAGAAGTAAATGGCAATCCTTGCCCATAAGGAATCCTTGGTTGAGGACGGGAACAAGCAGGAGCAGTAACTGAGATGCAGCCTGATGACTGACCAAATGATAGGAGTAAGAGGGAGGCAGCTCTGAGAGAAGCATCCACTACCTTCCTGGAGGTAATGCCTAGGCTGAATCCTGAATGGGGAAGAGGGCGAGAAGGAAGAGGAGGAAGAAGAAGTCAGTGAGGAGTTGACTTAGGATTTCTAGGCAGATGTGCAAAAGTCTCAATGTGAGAAACAGGACAGATGGGTATATATGATATTGTAAGTGAGTGGTTTTGAAGGTATGCATGTGTGCACATACTGAAAAATATTGTTTCTCATTTATGTCCCTCAGAAGATCCAGGTGTCTCTGGATAGACATTTTTTTCTTCACTGGTAGGGCATCATGTAGAGAGAGCATCCTTCTAGAAATGGTCCCTGAGACGACAGTGAACTATTAACCTGCTTTTTATCAACGTGAATATACCTCCCACGTATCTATAGTTTCAGTTCCAAGAACACACCTAGCACAGTCCCTACAAAAGTGGGGCATACCTCTGTGAAGTGACTCAGAATCTGGTTGTATTTCTTCATTGCTTCTTTCCCACAATGGCATGCCATACGGGAATGCTGAAAAAGACCCAAAGAATGGTAAGGTTTGTTTTTTACCTTTTACTGTGTATGGCACTTTCATACATATAGATATGTGTGCCACATTCATGCCATGCCAGTGGAGGCCAGAAGAGGGCGTCAGGTTCCTAAGACTGGAGTTAACAGGGAGTTACAAGCCACCATGTGATTGGTGGGAATCCAGCGTGGGTCCTCTGTCAGTGCTCTTAACTACTGAGTCATCTCTCTGTTTCTAATTTTATTTTAAAACTTGGCTTTTCTGCCCTTGCTTGGCATAAGCAGAGAATTTGGTTTGTTACCTATAATCGTGTAAACAGTCATTTCTACATTTCTGTAGGAAAGTCTCTTCGTGGGTCATCATTTGAAGGAGCTTCTGCTTCCTGTGCCCCACTGGCTTCCTACCAAAGCTCCTGTCTAGGAGGCTCCAGAGCAAACCCAGTCCCTTATGGAAAGGATGCAATTCTAAGGTCTAACACAACCCAAGATCTTGTCCAATAACCTATTGACTGACCACCTGAGCACAAAATGCCCTAGTAAGATTGTAGAATGCATTACCATAGGGGGGAAATCTCATTTCATGGATACTAGATAATAATTAAAGACATCAGACAGCCAGCATTTTATATTTCTTCAGACTTTTAAAAGTGGGTTTTTTGTTTTGTTTTTTTTTTTTTTTTTTTTTTTTTTTTGTTTTTCGAGACAGGGTTTCTCTGAGGCTTTGGAGCCTGTCCTGGAACTAGCTCTGTAGACCAGGCTGGTCTCGAACTCACAGAGATCCGCCTGTCTCTGCCTCCCGAGTGCTGGGATTAAAGGCGTGTGCCACCATTGCCCAGCTTAAAGTGCTTTTTTAATAGAACATGTATTTGATAAAATGGAGTACTTCTGAAGAGTTACATAGTTCAACCCTTTTTTGTTTGGTTGGTTCAGTTTGGTGTTCTGTTTTATTTGTGATGCTGGATTCAACTTCTCTACCCAGTCAAAGGAATAGGAAAACAAAGCTTGGTTGCTACATGGTTTAAACTATGTATCCAAGGTCTACTCACGCAGATCGAGAGGTCCTTCTTGATGATCAGAAAAGAATTGGCGAGGCTGCTGGTCTTTCGGAGGATGTGATAGTCAGGGTTCTGATAGAATTTGAATACTCGGTCCAGATAGAATCTCACTAAGTGGCGGAGGAGACAGCATCTCTCCGAATGCTGCAAAGAGCATCCAAGAAGTGAATGAATGAGAAGGAAGACAAGACCAGGCCTGATGGAGGAGCTCTGGCTTTATCTCCTCCCCAGAGTTCCCCAGATCAAGTCCATACCTCTGTGTCTTGCAGAGACTCAGTCTTTCTTAAGATTCTGATGTCTATGTTTTCATCTTCGGCTTGCTAAATAGGAGAAAGGACAAGAAAAGACAGGTCATTGGCTGCTGCCAGGGTTTTAGCTATCACAACCTTTGGCCTATCCTCCACTAGGGACACATGAGAGGCATTTTTAAACTATTAAGTACAGGCATTTCTTGGAAATACATTGTCCAGGACTGGAGTCTCTCCTGTTTCCATTAACACACTATCAGAGATACCCCGAGAAGACAGACAGACAAAGGAGGAAGAGGACAGATAGACAGGAAATATGGATCCCTCCTTTACGTACCACACTATCCTGAATCTCAGAAAAATCCTTTTGTATTGCCTGGAGGTTTGCAGTGATCGCACAGCTTCCCAAATGGAGAGTCTTGAGCCCAGTCACAGGAGTCCAAAGGAGAAAAGCCACAGCGGAGAACAGAACAAAGGCAAAACTGAAACCTCTCATCTTCTACCTAGATCCTGGAAAGCAGAGGTGGAAATTTAAAGAGATCAGAACTATTGGCTGCTCCAGTCAATCCAGCAAGAATCGGTCGGCACCAGGTGTCCCCTGGGTGGGAACTAGACAGCCTTCTCTGTCTGCAAACAATGCTATGTGCTCACACAGCGTCCCAAGAAAAGCTGCTTCAGACAGAAGCCGTCCCGGACCTTCTGGGCCTAGGTGCCCGGTAGTACCACGGGTCATGGCTCCTCTATTGTGTCATCTTCCCCGTTCCACAGTCACTGCCAGCAGGGAAGGCCTGGAGCAGCAGACACTTGCAGTGAATCGACAGACAATGACATTTCAGAAGAAATGTCAAAACTTGTTTGAGGGAATTGACGCAGACACCCGCCCCTTCCAGAAAGCCATTGCGACTCCTTTTGTGGTCCCCTTAGACCTACAGGGGAAAACAGTTTCACAGAAGCTGTGACCATGCCACCAAAATACCTAGGGGAAAATTATCTAGACTTTATAGACACCCACGGGGCAGAGAGCCTGGCTCTATCATGATCAGAGTGCTTCAGTGAGCATAATATACTCACTGAGGCCCTGAAGCCAAAATACAAAGTCAATTATTTCGCAAAAGCCCTACAGCCCATGAAAGGCAAGAACTGGTGGGCAACTGTTAGGGCTCCGCCTCAGGGTCTCCTTTTAGAGGCTCTTGGAGCTCCACAGCGCCCTCTGCAGGGAAGCCATGGTCGGACATGCTTGGGAAAGATACAATAACAATGTGCTTTTTCTCTGGCGGGTATCTCAGGACTTAGGCAGAAAGAATGAGACCCGGCAAAAAGCAGAAACACATTTGAAACAGTTCGTGTATTCTTGGGGTGAGGTTATTCAGCTAAGAAGGCAATGCTTACTGAGTTAAAATTCAATAATAAATAATTTTAAAAACTGGACTATTGCAACGTTATCTTAAAAGATAAAATTAGCATAGCCTAAAATAAGGAAAGTAAGTCCCACCTCTGCCACAAAATGACGCAACCCTCTTGACATTTCTCCTGAAATACCGTTCTCTGTTAGCTCATGGCCAATGCCTGCTGCTCCTTATCTGCCGGCCCTGACAGTGAACCTAGGATTGGGACAGACTACTTTAATGCTACATCAAGCAAGAAATTTTCTGTAACAAACAATATCAAAATCTTAAGTAGTAACAGAATTTGGCAGTGTCTTATAGGCCCTTGAAACAGAAGGAGACTCATACACCCTTATATATGTATTCTCATAATTAAAAGTTTTCTCAAAAGTACATGATGAAAATATTATTTACAGATGTTCTTCCCTCAAAATAAGTCAGGTAAAATTATGACAAAATCTGGAGAGTCTAAGTAAAATATTTGAATTTTAAGTGTTGATGAGGGACTGGGGATGGCTCAGTCTGTAAAGTGCTTGTCACACAGGCGTGAGGACTGGTGTTCACTGTCCACCCCCGACCTGTATGAAGAGCTGGGGCACACCTGCAGTCCCAGGGCTGGAAGGGCACAGACAGGGAGATGCTGGGATAGTTAGCCCTCTAGCCTAGCCAAATCACTGAGCTCCATGTCTCAGTGAGAGACCCTGTCTCAAAAACAAGATGGATGACCTCTGAGGAAGGACCCTCAATGTTGATCTCACACAGACACATGTACATATACATGAACACACAACTCCTACCCACACACACATACACAGTCCACGTGCACATACACACAAGTCCTACCACACACACATACATGCTCCATGTGCACATACACACAAACACACAACTCCTACCCCCTCACACACATACACACATTCATTTCCCAACTGCTCAGACCCGAATAATCACACAGAAACTGTATTAATTACAACACTGCCTAACCAATAGTCAGGCATATTCTAGTTAGCTCTTACATCTTGAATTAACCCATTAATTAATCTATTAATCTGTGTATCGACATGAGGCTGTGGCTTAGCAGTAAGGTTCCCACAGCATCTGTCTCCTTCTACAGCTACATGGTGTCTCTCTGACTCTGCCTACTCTCTCTATCTCTGTTCTGATTTTCCACCTGGCCTTTCTCTGCTAAGCCATTTGCTGAAACAGCTTCTATTAACTGATGGCAATAAAACATATTCACAGCATACTGAGGGAAATTCCACATCACACACATAAATATATACGCACTCCACATGCAAATCCACATGAACATACAGCCCCTCCTCCAACACACAATCACTGAGTAGTGTAATAAGCTTACTTAATGTCCCAATATGTTTGGCTGCTTTTAGGGGATTTGGAGGGTAGGAAAAACCATAGTATTTCCTAGAATAGAAGCTCCCACTTTCGTCAGTTGTCTCAGTTTGCTCAAGACTGGGGGCATAGACTGAACTCGACATTTTTTTTCAATAGGAATTCACAAGGAAACCAGAATGAGCTGGGCACACTATATCTGTATGTCAACTCATCTCTCTGGGTTTCATTTTCTTATCCCAAAATGGTGGTTATTAAACTTACTCCAAAACTTATCTTCTATTTAAGTAAAACACAGTATCTATACCTAGCACACAGGGAGAGAATGACTCACTTTAAGTTGAGATTGGCATTGTTGCCTGAAACATAGTGAGTACAGAGTAAGTCTATCGTGAAAAAGAATCCCTGAAAGGAGCTGTGTCTGGAGGGACTGACTGATAGGATTTCAGTACTGTGGTGAGACCGGAACATTGCAGGCCTCTAGGCTAGTCACTGATCCTGGGCTAGTTCTCGCCCTCCGGAGGAGTGCTTCCCTGCCCACCTCTGTGTCTGAACTAACATTTTGAGACTGATATATGGAAACCTTTTGGAATGTATTAACTTACACCACTAACTTCCACCAGCCCCAAAGCTAAGAAGGCATCAGAGGGCATCTTGGTCCTCTAGAACAGCATTCCCACTGTGCTGGGACTGCCTCTTTGGGGTACCTACCAATGTATTTTAAACTTATCTTGATTTATGTCTCGATTTGTGACTCCCTTTTTCTCTTCATAAAAACTTCATCAAATGACTTCCTCATCACAAAATGAAATTTGGGGTAACCTAAATCTGTTGCAGTCAAGAATAAAATCTGATTTTTTTCAAGATGAGAGCTGTGGTTTTTACATGGACAATTAAGGTGTCATGATGTGGGACTCCCAGATTGATCCACTTTTTCTCAAAGGAGTCACCTGACCGGAAGCCAGGCACCCGGAAGGACCCATCACTCTCAGGCCACCTGCTGTTACTTCCTCAGGTGAGTTGGTGAGTTCTTTCCAGCGCTCCAACACTGTTGGCTTGCTGGATGCTTGCTCCGTTGTGCTTGCCCTGAGCTAGTTAATTGTCCTAATTTGATAGACATCTCACGACTCCCTTGGGAGTCAAACAACCCCTTCTCAGGGGTCACATATCAGATATCCTACACATTAGATATTTGCATTATGGTTCATAAAAGTAGCAAAATTATAGTTACGAGGTAGCAGTAAAAAAATTTTGAGGTTGGGGGTCACCACAAGGTGAGGAACCGTATTAAAGAGTCGCAGCACTAGGAAAGGTTGAGAGGCCCTGGTTTAAGGTTACCTCGTTTGTCTGCTGTAGAAGAATTTAGTCTAAGCATTTGCTTTACTTTTGTGTGTTTGCTTTCTTGCTACTGGGTCTCTAAAGGCATTTGGATTTTGTTTGCTTTTGGAACTTTGAAAGCAGTTTGGTTTTTCTTTTGTTTGTCTTGGTTTTCCTCGTCTTTGAAATGCTTTGCTTTATTGTCTTTTGGCCGTTGTCTCCTGACTCTCCTTAAGCATAATTCTGTGCAGCTTTTGCTGATTCCCGGGACCTTGCCAAGCTTTCAGCTTAGGAATCTCAGAGGCACCTGTCACCCCCTGACACCCCCATTTCCCCATCCCCCTTAACCCCTCTCTCACCACACTCAGAAGTGCAGAGGTGTCAAAGGGAACATCCCAGACAGGCAGCAGCTCCATACAGAAAAACAACAAATAAACCCTATTCCTGAGGCAGAGGCATGAAGGACTGGTCACCAAGGTGCTGCGCACCCTTGTGTTTGCATAACCAAGATTCAGTGGGAGAAGACGATCTCCGGGTAAAAACTGAGAAAGTCATTCCCCAAGCAACACACACACACAAAAAAAAACTGACTCAAAACACAAATTCACTCACTAGTATAGATAAAGAGGGAATTTTCCAGGAGAAAAGGAAACACACACACACACACACACACACACACACACACACACACACCTATAATCTTTCGGAGAGAGAAAGGGAGAGAGAGAACTCCACAAAAAGGTTTGAAGATAATCTACCATCTGGTACTTTACCCGGCTTTATGTGTGGTAAGTACTAACTTGCAAGTAGTTGGAAAAATGAGGAGAAACATTTACTTCCTCCAAACTGGTTTATCTTGTATCCTTAACAAAGTCCTAGGTGATGAAATGAAAGTAAAAAAATTTAAAAAAATCACAAATAGGCAACCTGCCTTAATTAAAATGTAAAATGATCTGCAAAAAACCTGATGAAATTGGTAATTCATAACAGAAAGAGCTCTTTGAGAAAGCTATATGTAGTTAAGTTAGATGCCAAAGTAAAAATTAATTTAAAGCTTTTGAAGTGTTTTTATCAAAACTAAAGATGAATTCTGAGCTAGCTCCCTACTTTCCCCTTCTCTGACCTTCTTCCTTCATCTCCTCCCTGAGTACAGCTTTCCTTGAGTGCTATTTTCCTTTTAACGCTCATATTTATATCAAAGTGTATTTAGTATACAAACCAGTCCTGAAATTTCTTCCAGCCTGAAAGCCAACCGTCTCAGACCCTTATAGAAACTCCTCAGTTATTAAAGATAACCAAATGAGCTGGGTGGTGGCGCACGCCTTTAATCCCAGCACCCGGAAGGCAGAGGCAGGCGGATCTCTGTGGGTTCGAGGCCAGCCTGGTCCGGGAGTGAATTTCAGAACAGGCTCCAAAGCTACACAGAGGAACCCTGTCTCAAAATAACGAAAAAGAAAGAGAGAGGTGGGAGGAGGAAAGGAAAGGATAAATGAAGCTCCATCTGTGACTGTCCCTCCCCGACATCCCTGGAGGTTTATCCTGAGACCACCTTCAAGCCTGGTTGGTGAGCTGCCCTGTCTGTCATTTGACGCATCCGTCCTGCTAAATACGGCTTCTGTGTTCCTTTGCTTCTGTTTTCCTAACCAGGAACCCAATAAACGTTTGAGTGCCATTGACACCAGAAATAGATGTTCTAGACCCTTCCAGACTCGGCTCCTGGTCATAAGTAACAACACATGGCTTTTTCCGAGGAACATCATTGTAAAGCCTGGACTCTCTCTCTCTCTCTCTCTCTCTCTCTCTCTCTCTCTCTCTCTCTCTCTCTCTCTCTCTCTCCCTCCCTCCCTCCCTCCCTCCCTCCCTCCCTCTCTCTCTCTCTCTCTCTCTCTCTCTCTCTCACACACACACCACATAAGTGGCCTTGCAGAAATAAAGATATTTTAAGGAGACACTTGTGTCTCTCGATCAAACTATCAGATTGTTGAAATAATGGACCCTAAAGATGGGAATTTGCCAGAAATCTGATCCTGGGAAAAGGAAAGTGCACAAGCCGGAGAGAACATCTATCTCTCCCAAAGGGTTTCAAACAGTTCTAACAACTGTACCACCATACAGGATGAGACTGAAGCCCGGACAATAGCAAGTCAGGATGGCATGACCACACTCTGACCTGGACAACCCAAGTGTGCACCCCTTGGTTTCTCTACTTGAGCTTTGTTCTCCCTTCAGCCCCTCCAGATAGACTTGAGAGGTTTGCTGGGTCTCTTTGTCCATCTTCCTAATGTGACCTTATTGAATAGATGTTCTTTCTCACTTTCCACTGTGTGTTTGGCTTTTAACTGCCCTATTAAGGAAGGGTGGCCCTACCTGATAGGGCACAGGTTGTAACCTTCAAGTTAATTCCTGGAAAGCGGCCTGAGATACACTTACAAAAAAAAAAAACACTCCCTCCTCAGCTGTTCAGCTAGAAAAGAGAGAGAGGGGCTGAGGGGAGTGGGAGGGAGGGAGAGAGAGAAAGAGAGAGAGAGCTCACTTTTGGTTCTTCCGCATCAATAAGGCTTTCTCACATCTTAGAGGAGTAGAGATAAACTTTCTACCCTTTTCCTCTAGCCTAGGTTCACCTAATTCATATAACTGTCCATGAACATTATTTTAGAATGTTTTTGATTGTCTTCATAAAGTCATATCAAAAGGGTGTTTTAACACACTATGTCCACTTCAGTTCTCCTTTTCTGTAAATTCATTTTTTTATTATGTGCTAAAATTATTTTTTGGCATGCCCATTTAAAATGCCCATGTGATTTCACAAATGGAGGTGTTGTGATCATACATTAAGGCCTCAGGAATACATACCACTTTATAGATCTGAGTTCTCTAGACAGTTTAGCCTACTAAGATGATGTCATTGGAAATACTAGATGTTCCACAAACCTGAAAATTCTGTTTACACAAAGCATTTGTTAGTCATAAGATTCCATTCAACTAAAATTTTAATGTTATATTCATAGATTTTGATAAGGACACTCTTTTAAAAAAATTATAACTACATACTTATATAATTTTAATCTTATATACTGGCAATAATATATTAATTATGCAATAATATATTTTAATTTTGATATTATAATATAATTAATATGTTCTAATAATATAATAACATAAAATTCATATAATTTCTTCAAAATATTCTTAATATAAAACTGTTAAGTATTAGCTTTTTATTAAGGCTAAACTATATATAAATTAATAGACATTTGTTTCCCTTTTTTGTTTTGTTTTGTTTTGTTGACACAGGGTTTCTCTGAGTATCCCTGACTGTCCTAAAACTCTGTTCACTAGGCTGACCTTGAACTCAGAGATCCACCTGCCTCTGCCTCCCAAGTGCTGGAATTAAAGGTGTGCGCCACCACCTTTTTTGGCTGTTATTTCCCTTAAGGATATAGAAAGTATAATCCCAACAAACAATAACACTCAAAATCTTGATTTCTTAAAATATATCTTTCATGTGATTATATATGTTTGTATCTCTACAGTGTCGGTATGTGATTTTTGTTTCTTTGATTTTTAACATAATTTACTTAGTATCAAATTGACTTTTAAGTAAGTGCTCATGTGAATTAACGTTATTTGCTTGGCCCAGCTTCCTTTGGCTTGCAGTAAAACTAAAATTTCATAAAATTAAATTTCAGAAGCAAATAATGATAAAAGATAAAAAAGTATATTTAATTTACACAGGTAAAGAAACAGAGATAGCTAATGGTCCTAAACCTTTCTTTCAGACAAATGACATGAGATTTTAAAACTTACAAAAACTTAAACTATTTTTAAGGGCAAGACATACACAATCATACAATTCTGGTCAAGGTGTGATCTCCCTGGTCCCTATCCCTATTCTGGCTGTACAACATGGTCCCTATTGTTTGGGATGGTAAATTCACTGTGAGATGACTACTCTTACCCCAGAGTACATTTTTCCTATTGGGTAGTTGCTCTCCCTTCAGATACTAAACTCTTTATTCCAAAGACTAAGAGGATAACACATGTCTGTGCTTTTAGATAGATTCTGTATATATGGTAGTGCACTTTGAGGATTTTAAGAATATTTTTTAACCACTATTGCCTCTTTAAAAACAAACATGAACCAACAGGTCTTTCGAGACCCTTATTTTAGCCAGGCCTATGTAAGAGAAAGCCTTAAATATTTTTTTTTGAGACAGGGTTTCTCCGTAGCTTTTGGTTCCTGTCCTGGAACTAGCTCTTGTAGACCAGGCTGGCCTCGAACTCACAGAGATCCACCTGCCTCTGCCTCCCGAGTGCTGGGATTAAAGGCGTGTGCCACCACCGCCCGGCCCTAGCCTTAAATATTTTTAATTATTATTTTTAAAACCTACTTTCTTTGTTCTGTGAAAATAAAAAACTTCATGAAATGTTGGAACATGGAATTTAGGGTAACCATGATTACTTAAAGTGGCTCCCTAATAATTCTCTCCCTTATTCAATTTAAGATGAGAACTACAATTTTTGCATCAACACAATCACAAATTCAGACCAGCATCTGTCAGGCACCCACTTTTAAGAGATGTGCCACCATCACCTACAGATACAGAGGTAACAGTGAAACTTCTTGGTCCCCTAAGAGACCTCATCATTCCGGAAAACGTTCCTTTGGGCACGGCTTTCAATCTATCTGGGTAAATGATGGGGTGGGGTGGGCTCATCCCCAGAATTATTTGAGGAAGTCTCTTACCTGAGTTGAAAGGCTGCTACCTCTGGTCTCCTGCGAGTCTGTCTCAGACAGAGGCTCCCAGTGAGTTATATATATGACACATGGAGGAAATGAGGTGGTAGAGGTGAGATTGGAAAGCCCTTGGGACCTGTCGAATGGCACCCCATTTCCTCAAGTCCCAAGGCCCTTCACTGTACCTGGGTTCCTGCCAACACCTTCCTCAACAAGTCCTGCCTGAGGGGATGACTGGATGGAGCTATGAATAAGGCTGTGACTTCCTCTGGTTGCGTGTTCCCTCTGAACAAAGATAGTCGCACAGAGAGCAGAATTACTGAACTGGATTGGAATTCCCTGGAAGTACTCCACCCTCTCCCCTAATCTCAGTCCCCCCTTTCTCTCTCTTTTTGGTAAATGACATCACAGAGTGGCTCCGGAGGTGACTCGCAAAGGTTTAGGATCTGATGAGGGAAAACCAGGTGTCACCAGGATTGCTTGAACTGGAGTTTCTAGTTCCAAGAAAATTGTATGATTAGGGCAGGAAAGGGAAAAGACCTTAAGCAAATGTCGTTAATTATGTTAGGATTCTCGACTCACAGCTGAGAGAGGCCTCCCAGGCTGAGGGGCGCCTTTTTCTTTTCATATCCATAATTTTCCCTGTCTTTCTATCCTAACTCACATTTCATGTGCACATCAAGTCAATTTAGAAGAACGGGGTTTCTAAACTGGCTGTGCGTATCTATTCAGAGAAAAACAAGGGGGAGAAGCCCCTCTTATAAAACAAACCCGAGTTCCCTAGCAATTCACAACAAGAAGGAAACCTAGAGATTCCTTCTCCCACACTGGATTCCGAGTTCCCCACTCAGGGTTTTCCTGGTCCATGATGTCATAACTGCTGACATCTGGGCTTCCCGCCCTGTTGCATCATTTTGCAGGGAAACACACGGATCTCTGCGTCCGGAGGAAGAAGCCTAGCTCACAGGGTGCCCAGGCAGGTAGAAAGAAGCCTCTACCACTCCCTTGCTTACGCGCTGGGAATTTTGCTGCAGACTGTTGGGGAGACAGGCAGGGTAGGGATAAAGAAAAGAGCTGACTCTGTCAGAAGGGAACTTTCACTTCCCTGTCCTCCCACTGCCAAAGTGAATGACGTCATTTCCCCTTCCTGCGTCTTTACATCACGCTGCATTCCACCAGTCCAGTTCGCTCCCTCCCTTTCTACGTGCACAAACCCTCTTTCTGGCATCGTCTCTCAGGTTCCGGAGTTGGCTAACCCCTTACACAACTCCACCTGCAGGTTTGTCTTTGGGAAGGATCTCCTTTAGGCAGGAGTCAAGTACAAGGATTCAGAGGAAGTTTTGAATTAGGTTTCCGCACCAGGAAGACTCAGGATTCACACAATTATTTTCCTTTTAATTTCATAAAGAGCATGGAAAAACCTTTTAGGGGCAGTCACTGGAATTAGATCACTCTAAATGATACCTAAATGGGCAAGACAGGATCCTGGGAGCTCATCTCCCAGTGAGTTCTTACCCTGGGAGAAGGCGGGTGGGAAGAAGGACATTTATACACCAGCCTTCAATCAAACATCATTTTCGTCGGTGACAGACAGCAAATACAGTCACCACAGCACGGCGGGACTGAAACTTTGTCCCTGGTATATCTCATGATAATGCTCACAGATATCTCAAAATATGATTCATACTCAGGGCTTACCAGGTGTAGTAATAGGGGGTAGCGGCTGGGCTGCGTCCCCAAATCCCCAGCCGCCTAGCTCGGCTCGGCTAGCTTATGCTCCAAATAATTACACAGACACTGTATTCATTTAAACACTGCTTGGCCCATTCTCTTCTAGGCTAATTCTCACACCTGGACTAGCCCATTTCTAATCATCTGTGTAGCGCCCCTAGGTGCGCTTACCGGGAAGATTCTAGCCTAAGTCCATCCTGGGTTGGAGCTTCATAGCGTGCGTCTTCCCTGGAGCGGGCAGCATGGCGTCTCTCTGAAGTGTCTGCTCCGGAGAGGAGAGCTGCGGAGTCTGACCTCACTTCCTCTTCCTCCCTGCATTCTGTTCTGTTTACTCCACCCACCTAAGGGTGGGCCTATCCAATGGGCCTAGCAGTTTCTTTATTGCTTAAACAATGAAATCAACAGATTGATATATGACACTCCCACATCACTTCCCCTTTTTCTGTTTAAACAAAAAAGGAAGGCTTTAACCTTAACATAGCAAAATTACATATAACAAAACAGTTATCAAGTAAAAGTTACATCAGAAACATTTATACATATAACAAAATTGACCTTAAATCTCTATAAATAAAGCAAAATCTATACTAATGCAAATTATTCATACCTATATCATATCCCCCTTTAAATGTAAAAGAACGTTTATAAACCATATTTGGGAACATGGGCGCAGTTTTTTCTCTCCAAACTGCTTCCTGCTGAATGGGGGCGTCGTTAATCAGATTATTTAGGGTGTAACCTGTGTGCCAGGTTTATCTCAGTTGGCAGTTGAGCAAGGCAATTTTCTGAAGATGTTCACAGCAACCCTTCAGGAGGACGTGGTCCATCATACCAAATCGGAATAGAAGAAATCCATAGAGTCTCATCCTCTGTGAAAACAAAAGAAGACTCTCTCCAAAGCATCATATCCTTAGACCCAAATTCTGAAATCGTAATACCCTTATATCCATTCTGGTTTAGCTTGGCAGCCCATGTAATGAAATATCTCTCTGTACTTAGCTCCTTCACAGTCAAAAATTTTAAAGAAAACACAATAATACAAAGAATCCAGACTCTCTGTGAATTTTTCATCTTTACGCGGCTTATTTTTACTCTATCACTTTACTTTATTCTGTCTCTTTAAAGACTTTACCTTTTTTTTTTTTTAACCATTAACTTTATTCTCTATATTCCTTTTCTTCTCTCTCTCAAGCCTACGTACATTCATCCAACAGTGTGACTCGTTTAGTGGTCTGAATCTGTCCTATTGTGAATCTGCAATTTTTTACTATCCAGGAGCACTTTTGATTTACACCTTTAAATCACTAGGCGCTTAAGAATCTAAGCTGCAACATTTCTAGGTTAACTTTTTGCTTTTTGAGCGCATATCTTTGACCTGGAATAACCCTGTAGACCAGGCTGTCTTTGAACTCTCAGAGATCCGCCTGTCTCTGCCTCCCAGGCATTGGGATTAAAGGCGTACACTACTACACCTTGAACTCACAGAGATCTGTTTGTCTCTGCCTTCTAGGCACTGGGATTAAAGGCGTGTGCCACCACACCTTGAAGTCAGAGGTTTACTTTAAGAATTTTAACTTTTAGTCTGACTATATTTTTAACACACAGTAAACCATTCAGAAATTTTCTGTCTTTGAATCTCTCTTTACTGTATATCTCTCTTTTTCTGACCACGCGAGTCTTTAATTTGCAAAGCAATATCAGTAGGACTAAAGGCGTGGCTTTGCCAGCTAGATCCTTAGCTTTCCAGCCTCGTGGCTGAGGTACTGGCTGTAGCCATGTTTATAGCAATTCAAGGTCCCTGCCAGCCAGCGAGCTACAACAGACAACACTCAAGTCCTCTCTCAGTAGCCGGCCCTCCTGCCTCAAACAGTCAGAGTTTGCCCTGGCAGGATGGCCCAGAAAGCCGGCATTTTTAAACGCGGAGATTTTTTCCTGCTACGGCTGAAAACCAAAAAGCATGTGTTCAGCTTTTCATCAACACTGTTTAAGTGTTTTGTGGCAGGACCTCTTAATGAGCTGCAGGCTTTGCAGCTAAAGCTGAGTCAGGAAGCCTCTTGGGGCTACCAGGTAGGAGCGGCACTCAGCACTTTAATTCTGAGACTGAGCGTGCAGCACAGAAATTCTTTTCATCCAAGTTATATCCAAATCTGACACGCAGAGCACTACGCAGTCTGAAAACACATCTCTGTATGGCAGCAGGAATCCGCCATGCTCTTCCGCCTGCCTAAGCCTGATTCTGCCTTCTGCCCAGGAGCAGGCGGGGAGCTCTGAGTCATCGTCAAGGTCTCAGAGCACTCTCCTTCAGATCCCAAGCGGGAACACAAACATAAAGCCAGAGTTTGCACTGGCGGCACAGCCCCAGGAAGCCATGCTTTGAAATGACACAGCGTTTTTTCTGCTGCTGTTGCCGAATCAGGAAATCTCTCTACAGCACGCCACCAACAAACAGCAAAAATCTGTGTTAAACTCTCTCTCCCTTATTTTTAAGCTTTCTCAAGTTTTTTAAGTGGGTTTAGTTAGCCCCACGTCTGGGCGTCATTTGTAGTAATAGGGGCGGCAGGGCTGCGTCCCCAAATCCCCAGCCGCCTAGCTCGGCTCGGCTAGCTTATGCTCCAAATAATTACACAGACACTGTATTCATTTAAACACTGCTTGGCCCATTCTCTTCTAGGCTAATTCTCACACCTGGACTAGCCCATTTCTAATCATCTGTGTAGCGCCCCTAGGTGCGCTTACCGGGAAGATTCTAGCCTAAGTCCATCCTGGGTTGGAGCTTCATAGCGTGCGTCTTCCCTGGAGCGGGCAGCATGGCGTCTCTCTGAAGTGTCTGCTCCGGAGAGGAGAGCTGCGGAGTCTGACCTCACTTCCTCTTCCTCCCTGCATTCTGTTCTGTTTACTCCACCCACCTAAGGGTGGGCCTATCCAATGGGCCTAGCAGTTTCTTTATTGCTTAAACAATGAAATCAACAGATTGATATATGACACTCCCACATCAACCAGGGCTGCTGTGTGCACGTATGAACAAAGAAGCAGAACTTTATTTTTATATCCCATAGATGTATTTTAACATGATTGGTTTCTTAGCTCTTGTGAATATTTAGAAATATTACTCAGAGTAGAATTTGTAGTAGTACGAGCGGCGGGGCTGCGTCCCCAGCACCCCAGCCGCCCACGTGGCTTATGCCCTGAAATAATTACATGGAAACTGTATTCTTTTAAACACCGCTTGGCCCATTTCTATCTAGCCTCTTCTAGGCTAGCTCTTGCACCCGGACTAGCCCATTTCTAATAATCTGCTGTAGCCCACGAGCTGGCTTACCAGGAATGATCTTAACCTGCATCTGCCTGGAGTGGAGGAATCATGGCGACTCCTTGACTCAGTTTCTTTCTCCCAGCCTTCCATTCTGTTTACTCCAACCACCTAAGGGTGGGCCTATCAAAATGGGCCTGACAGTTTCTTTATTGCTTAACCAATGAAATCAACAGATTGATATATGACACTCCCATATCACTTCCCCTTTTTCTGTTTAAACAAAAAAGGAACGCTTTCAGCAACTTCATGACACACAGAGTTAAGAAGCCTGGTTTAAGAACAGAGGAATAGACCCAAAGGTATGTTTGGTGACACATCTCCTCAGGTACATTTATTTTCATGGAAATTTAGGGGTTTTCTTCACACCTGAATAAAATTCCCTCACATAGACATCACATGCTCATTATCCATTCATGTAATGATGGACATCTAGGATGGATAAATGGTCTTCGTATCATAAATAGAGCGTTTATAAGCACGAATGTACAGTGTCTCTGTGGTAGGGTATAGAATTCCTGTGTACATGGTACAGAATCCCTGTGTATATGGTACAGAATCCATGTGTATATGGAACAGAACCCCTGTGTATATGATACAGAATCCCTGTGTATATGGTACAGAATCCCTGTGTATATGGTACAGAACCCCTATGTATATGGTACAGAATCCCTGTGTATAGGGTACAGAATCCCTGTGTATGTGGTACAGAATCCCTGTGTATATGGAACAGAACCCTTGTGTATATGGTACAGAATCCCTTTGTATATGGAACAGAATCCCTGTGTATATGAAACAAAATCCCCTGTGTATATGGTACAGAATCCCTGTGTATATGGTACAGAATCCCTGTGTATATAGAACAGAATCCCTGTGTATATGGAACAGAATCCCTGTGTATGTGGTACAGAATCCCTGTGTATGTGGTACAGAATCCCTGTGTATATGGAACAGAATCCCCTGTGTATATGGTACAGAATCCCTGTGTATATGGAACAGAATCCCTGTGTATATGGTACAGAATCCCTGTGTATATGATACAGAATCCGTGTGTATATGGTACAGAATCCCTGTGTATGTGGTACAGAATCCCTGTGTATATGATACAGAATCCGTGTGTATATGGAACAGAATCCCTGTGTATGTGGTACAGAATCCCTGTGTATATGGAACAGAATCCCCTGTGTATATGGAACAGAATACCCTGTGTATATGGAACAGAATCCCTGTGTATATGGAACAGAATCCCCTGTGTATATGGAACAGAATCCCCTGTGTATATGGAACAGAATCCCTGTGTATATGGAACAGAATCCCCTGTGTATATGGAACAGAATCCCCTGTGTATATGGAACAGAATCCCTGTGTATATGGAACAGAATCCCTGTGTATATGGTACAGAATCCCTGTGTATATAGAACAGAACCCCTATGTATATGGTACAGAATCCCTGTGTATATGGAACAGAATCCCCTGTGTATATGGTACAGAATCCCTGTGTGTGTGGTACAGAATCCCTGTGTATATGGTACAGAATCTCCGTGTATATGGTACAGAATCCCTGTGTATATGGAACAGAATCCCCTGTGTATATGGAACAGAATCCCCTGTGTATATGGAACAGAATCCCTGTGTATATGGAACAGAACCCCTATGTATATGGTACAGAATCCCTGTGTATATGGAACAGAATCCCTGTGTATATGGAACAGAATCCCCTGTGTATATGGAACAGAATCCCTGTGTATATGGAACAGAATCCCTGTGTATATGGTACAGAATCCCTGTGTATATAGAACAGAACCCCTATGTATATGGTACAGAATCCCTGTGTATATGGAACAGAATCCCCTGTGTATATGGTACAGAATCCCTGTGTGTGTGGTACAGAATCCCTGTGTATATGATACAGAATCCGTGTGTATATGGTACAGAATCCCTGTGTATATGGTACAGAATCCCTGTGTATATGATACAGAATCCGTGTGTATATGGTACAGAATCCCTGTGTATGTGGTACAGAATCCCTGTGTATATGATACAGAATCCGTGTGTATATGGAACAGAATCCCTGTGTATGTGGTACAGAATCCCTGTGTATATGGAACAGAATCCCTGTGTATATGGTACAGAATCCCTGTGTATATGGAACAGAACCCCTGTGTATATGGAACAGAATACCCTGTGTATATGGAACAGAATCCCTGTGTATATGGTACAGAATCCCCTGTGTATATGGAACAGAATCCCCTGTGTATATGGAACAGAACCCCTGTGTATATGGAACAGAATCCCCTGTGTATATGGAACAGAATCCCCTGTGTATATGGAACAGAACCCCTATGTATATGGAACAGAACCCCAATGTATATGGTACAGAATCCCTGTGTATATGGAACAGAATCCCCTGTGTATATGGTACAGAATCCCTGTGTGTGTGGTACAGAATCCCTGTGTATATGGTACAGAATCTCCGTGTATATGGTACAGAATCCCTGTGTATATGGTACAGAATCCCTGTGTATATGATACAGAATCCCCGTGTATATGGTACAGAATCCCTGTGTATATGAAACAAAATCCCCTGTGTATATGGTACAGAATCCCTGTGTATATGATACAGAATCCCCGTGTATATGGTACAGAATCCCTGTGTATATGGAACAGAATCCCTGTGTATATGGTACAGAATCCCTGTGTATATGATACAGAATTCGTGTGTATATGGTACAGAATCCCTATGTATGTGGTACAGAATCCCTGTGTATATGATACAGAATCCGTGTGTATATGGAACAGAATCCCTGTGTATGTGGTACAGAATCCCTGTGTATATGGAACAGAACCCCTGTGTATATGGTACAGAATCCCCTGTGTATATGGAACAGAATCCCCTGTGTATATGGAACAGAACCCCTGTGTATATGGAACAGAATCCCCTGTGTATATGGAACAGAATCCCCTGTGTATATGGAACAGAACCCCTATGTATATGGAACAGAACCCCTATGTATATGGTACAGAATCCCTGTGTATATGGAACAGAATCCCCTGTGTATATGGTACAGAATCCCTGTGTGTGTGGTACAGAATCCCTGTGTATATGGTACAGAATCTCCGTGTATATGGTACAGAATCCCTGTGTATATGGTACAGAATCCCTGTGTATATGATACAGAATCCCCGTGTATATGGTACAGAATCCCTGTGTATATGAAACAAAATCCCCTGTGTATATGGTACAGAATCCCTGTGTATATGATACAGAATCCCCGTGTATATGGTACAGAATCCCTGTGTATATGGAACAGAATCCCTGTGTATATGGTACAGAATCCCTGTGTATATGATACAGAATTCGTGTGTATATGGTACAGAATCCCTATGTATGTGGTACAGAATCCCTGTGTATATGATACAGAATCCGTGTGTATATGGAACAGAATCCCTGTGTATGTGGTACAGAATCCCTGTGTATATGGAACAGAACCCCTGTGTATATGGAACTGAATCCCCTGTGTATATGGAACAGAATCCCCTGTGTATATGGAACAGAATCCCTGTGTATATGGAACAGAATCCCCTGTGTATATGGAACAGAATCCCCTGTGTATATGGAACAGAATCCCTGTGTATATGGAACAGAACCCCTATGTATATGGTACAGAATCCCTGTGTATATGGAACAGAATCCCTGTGTATATGGAACAGAACCCCTATGTATATGGTACAGAATCCCTGTGTATATGGAACAGAATCCCTGTGTATATGGAACAGAATCCCCTGTGTATATGGAACAGAATCCCTGTGTATATGGAACAGAATCCCTGTGTATATGGTACAGAATCCCTGTGTATATAGAACAGAACCCCTATGTATATGGTACAGAATCCCTGTGTATATGGAACAGAATCCCTGTGTATATGGAACAGAATCCCCTGTCTATATGGAACAGAATCCCCTGTGTATATGGAACAGAATCCCTGTGTATATGGAACAGAACCCCTATGTATATGGTACAGAATCCCTGTGTATATGGAACAGAATCCCCTGTGTATATGGTACAGAATCCCTGTGTGTGTGGTACAGAATCCCTGTGTATATGGTACAAAATCTCCGTGTATATGGTACAGAATCCCTGTGTATATGGTACAGAATCCCTGTGTATATGATACAGAATCCCCGTGTATATGGTACAGAATCCCTGTGTATATGAAACAAAATCCCCTGTGTATATGGTACAGAATCCCTGTGTATATGATACAGAATCCCCGTGTATATGGTACAGAATCCCTGTGTATATGGAACAGAATCCCCTGTGTATATGGTACAGAATCCCCGTGTATATGGTACAGAATCCCTGTGTATATGGTACAGAATCCCTGTGTATATGATACAGAATCCCCGTGTATATGGTACAGAATCCCTGTGTATATGGTACAGAATCCCTGTGTATATGGAACAGAATCCCTGTGTATATGGTACAGAATCCCTGTGTATATGGTACAGAATCCCCGTGTATATGGTACAGAATCCCTGTGTATATGGTACAGAATCCCTGTGTATATGATACAGAATCCCCGTGTATATGGTACAGAATCCCTGTGTATATGAAACAAAATCCCCTGTGTATATGGTACAGAATCCCTGTGTATATGATACAGAATCCCCGTGTATATGGTACAGAATCCCTGTGTATATGGTACAGAATCCCTGTGTATGTGGTACAGAATCCCTGTGTATATAGAACAGAATCCCCTGTGTATATGGTACAGAATCCCTGTGTATGTGGTACAGAATCCCTGTGTATATGGAACAGAATCCCCTGTGTATGTGGTACAGAACCCCTGTGTATATGATACAGAACCCCTGTGTATATGGAACAGAACCCCTGTGTATATGGTACAGAATCCCCTTGGCATTAGCTTGTTTGGGTTGTGACAGGAAATTGGATAATCCAGAACAAAGACAGGGAAGATGATTGGTTCCCACCACAGACTCACTCCAGTAGGAGATTTGAAAGGCCTACTGAATAGTACCCTTGGGCAGAGTGGAAGCTGGGGTGAAAGCCCACTGAGTCTTTGGGGAGGTAGCCATATTAAATGTTTAAATGAAAGGTACATTAACGTTCCAGCACTTTCTTCTATCTGTGTGCCTAGCAGGCTCTGACTCTCTTTCCTCAGAGTGGCCCCTCAAAGTAGTTTCAGTTTTTCTCATGCATAGGGAAGCTGAACACTCATAAAAATACGTACTGGCCTTTGTATTTCTTATTTTTAGAACTGACAGTTTATTGAAGTATCAGTCCATTTATTGAGTGACTGTTTGGTGTCCTTGGTGCTTCTGTTTTCAGTTTTTGTCAATTCTGGATGTCAACCCCCTACCTGAAGTACAGCTACAAAAGATTTCCTTCCATTCAGCAGACTATTTGTTCTCGTTGTGTGGCACTCTTCTTCTGGAGAGATGTGGACAAGTGTCTATGCCCCTCGGATAGGGAACCAATGAGAGGCCAGATTACAGAAACCATCAAAGTCTAGCTGGTTGAACCAATGAGTTTTATAGGGGTTACTTAGAGGAATATGGGCATGGGGCTACTTACAAGAGCAGAAATAACCCACAGACAACTCCGTCACCAGGCTGTGGCACACTGCACAGCCTTCAACGGGTTGGGGAGTGTCCTTCCACGTGCCTCAGTTGGTCTGACCCTCTTGCAGGCAGCTGGGCTGGTCTGTTTCTTCTGGACAATTTAGCTGGTTCCCAGGTTACTGCAGAACCTTCTTTGCAACTTGACTTGTCTGAGAGTGACCTTGAGAAGTCTTTATTATTATAAACTCTTAGGAGAGAGGAGCCTCATGCATTTAGTCAGTTTCAGGGACTTTCTGAAACTATTTAATGGAGCTTCCTTCCCTGCAGGATGGAGAGTTTCACCTCCCACTTAGGTCATCAAGCTGTCTCACCTCCCTGTAAATACTCTTCTCCCTGTTGTTTCGCTTCCCTTTAGAGCCTAAGTCTTAAGAAGTTTCCTTCCAAGATGGAAGGCTTCAACTTCAGAGGAAACTGCTACCTAAACAGCCAAGCTGATAGTTTCTCTTGCTTTATAGAAACTTTTTAATTTACACAATTCCATTTGTGGATTCTTGAGGCTGATGTCTGCTTCGGTTCATTTTTAGCAGACTTTCTTTCTAAGAACTTCACGAAATGCAGAG
This sequence comes from Microtus pennsylvanicus, assembly GCF_037038515.1. NCBI lineage: Eukaryota > Metazoa > Chordata > Mammalia > Rodentia > Cricetidae > Microtus > Microtus pennsylvanicus. The sequence goes on from NC_134588.1 coordinate 26,079,083, forward strand.
TCCTTCACGAATCTGCACATCATTTCCACAGGGGTCACGCTAATTATCTTTGTATTGTTCCACTTATAGAATAGTATACATGGTGCCCGAGTAAGCACATTAGCAGATATTTCTCAAACAGCAACTCTACAAAACAACAAAACAAAAAAATCACAACTCTGCCGAGTGTACAGTTAATAAAACAAACCACAAATCAGAATGCATTGATCGAGTCTGAGAGGTGAGATGTGAGGTAAGTGGACTCAGCATGGAGAGTGCAATAAAATGTTAGCTGAGAGGAGAGGAGAGCTCTCCTCCTCCTCCTCCTGTAGGGCCCTGGTCTCCCTTATTCCTGTGGTGCATTCATGAGGACAGTTTATTATCAACTACTAAGCTTCCTGTGTGTTTCTGTGCTATGCCTGCCCCGCCTGGTGGTTAGCTGCAGGGCATTCACTCCATTGATAATATGGTAATTTCCCACCTGCCTGGGCAGAGATCCTTGTGCTGCAGTCAGGTAGATAAAAACTCCCCCAACGCTGAATAAAGTGGCATTCGGCTGATCTCCTTCCGAATGACCCTGGTCTCTCTGTGTCTTCTTTTCAATCTCCAGGCCCTTGCCCGACTCGCGTTCGGTACAGAGGCGCGCGAACTGTACCGAGGGTGTAACACCAAATCGGGTGTTACAATTGGAGGCCCCAGCGAGATGATCATCGGCAACTAGACCCATCTGCGAGATCGGGAAGTAGGGATCCCTGAGAGGTCGCCCTCGGGAAGGCTGGCCAGCAGGTAAGAAATTGTGTGGCGAGGGTGAATTGGTTATGGGTGCAAGTTATTCTGTTCCTGTGTTAAAGGGCCGGTTAACAGGCCAGTTGTTAGGTCTTTTGGAAAATAAAGGCACCGGTATTAAAGTTGAGACAGCAGAAGAGATCATTAAGACAGTTTTAGAGTTTAGTCCCTGGTTCCTACATGCAGGGGGTTTTAATATTACTGATTGCGAGCAGGTAAAGGCTGATCTTCAAAATGCACTGAAAGAGCGAGGGCCACAAAAATTCCCCATGGCGATATTTTCAACTATGGCGCTTGGTCAGAGATGCTCTTCTCAATGATGATGTTAAAATAAAAGAGCAATTAGAGAGTTTAAACAAAACCCTTGAGGAGATTCAGGAAGTAGAATCTATGAGTTCTATTAAGAGTTTTGAGGAACAGGAAGTTTTAGGAACAGGAAGTATTAGAAAGGATATAGAAGAAGAAGAAGAAATTTTAGAAAAGGAGATCGCACTGATAAAAAAGAAGTTAGAAAAAGAGGAAAGGAAGGAAGCAAACGGAGATGTCTCCATGAGACCGCCTCCGCATAATCCTTACACTACTGCTTCTGCCCCTATGGACTTAGAGGCATAGATCCGTGAGATCCGGGACAAGTTAAATTATCTAAGTGGAGAGAAGCAGATTTATCCTGTTGTGGAAAAGATTGATCAGCAGGGACAGACGGCCAGGCAACATAACCCTCTGGCTTTCAAGGATATTAAGCAGTTAAAAGAAGCAGTTGTAGACTATGGAGCTCATGCTCCTTTCACTGTAGCTTTATTGGAATCCTTTGCAGACCTCAACCTTATACCCAGTGACTGGATGCAGCTTTGCAGGGCTTGTCTTTCAGGGGGAGATTATTTGTTATGGAGAGGTGAAATGCAGGAAAATTGCAAAAAGACTGCAGGCAAAAATGCTGAAGCAGGTTTCCCCCAGAATAACCTTGACATGTTAACTGGTGAAGGACAATATGCTAGCTTAGAAGCACAGATTGCTTATGATCCTGCAATTTATGCTCAGATAGCTGCAGCAGCCGTTAAAGCTTGGAAGATTTTACCTAACAAAGGATCACGAGAACAGCTTTCAAAGATCCTTCAAGGATCTTCAGAACCTTATTCTGAATTCATTGACCGCCTTCTACAGGTGGGAAGCCGCATTTTTGGGGATGTGGATTCAGCTATGCCAGTCGTTAAACATTTGGCCTTCGAAAATGCAAACAAGTTCTGTCAGCAAGTCTTACGCCCCCATAGAGATGGAGATTTGAATGACTTTATCCGATTATGCAGAGACATTGATGGCACCCACGTGATGGGCCAGGTCATCGTTTCTGCCCTCAAGGAAGGCCAAGGTGGAGCTAGGCCTAGGAATTGTTTTCAATGGGGAAGATCAGGATACATTAAAAGGAACTGCCCTACAGGTAAAGGGATGGTTAATCAGCCCAAAAAATAAGCCAGGTGTGCCGGTACAAGCCTTTAATCCCAGCTCTTGGGAAACTCTTGAGTTCAAGGCCAGCTTGGTCTACTGAGTGAGTTCCTGGAACAGCTAGAAGCAGGACACATAGTGCCATCCACTTCTCCCTGGAATACCCCTATCTTTGTTATTAAGAAAAAGTCTGGTAAATGGAGGTTATTGCAAGATCTTAGAGCAGTAAATAATTGCATGGAAATTATGGGGGCAACTCAACCTGGGTTGCCTCAGCCTGTAGGTATTCCTGCAGGATATTATCTTTTAGTTATTGACCTGAAGGATTGTTTTTTCACCATTCCCTTGCATCCAAAAGACTCTGATAAATTTGCTTTCAGTGAACCTTCTATAAATTTCAAAGAACCATACAAGCGCTACCAATGGGTAACATTGCCCCAGGGTATGGCCAATAGTTCTGTAATTTGCCAAATGTTTGTGGCACGGGTTATTGCCCCTATTAGGTATAAATATTCTCAACTGTATATAAGTCATTATTTGGATGACGTCCTATTAGCTGGACAGGACCCAAAAATAGTCCTTGAGGCTTTTGCTGACTTTCAAGAATGCCTAGCACATGCTGGGTTAGTTATTGCTTCTGAAAAGGTACAACAACAGTTTCCATATCAATACTTGGGGCATCAGCTGTTGCAGACAGGAGTGAAACCGCAGAAGGTTACTCTTCGCCTAGATAGACTACGAACTTTGAATGATTTTCAAAAGTTGCTTGGAGACCTAAATTGGGTCCGGCCCAGTCTGGGAATTCCTACTGGAGACTTAAAACCACTTTTTGACATTCTGCAGGGGAATCCAGACCCAACCTCCTTTCGTGAGTTAACACCTCAAGCAAGGCAATGTATTACTCTAATTGAAGAAAAGCTTGCCTCTGCTCATATTAATTATATTGACTATAGTCAGCCACTGCTGTTGATAATTTTCCCCTCCAAGCATAGTCCTACTGGAGTTTTTTGGCAGCAAGGACCCATCCTGTGGGTGCATGAACATGTGTCACCTGTAAAAATTGTTATCTCTTATCCATCAGCTGTGCTACGTGTTATTCAGAAAGGATATAAGCTTAGTTTGCAAACTTTTGGAATGTTACCTGATAAGGTTATTACACCTTATACCCAGGCAGAAATAACTTGGTTACAAAATTTTGCTGATCATTGGACTTTATTTTTATGCACTAATCCCTGCAAGTTAGACAATCATTATCCTTCTGATAAGTTAGTCACCTTCTTTAAAAATCATCCGGTGTGTTTCCCTAAAATTATTTCTTTGCAGCCTCTGGCAGGGGCACGGAATGTGTTTACTGATGGATCTTCCACCGGGAGAGCTGTGGTAGCCTCCCCTCCTGATTTTGATATTCAGTCTGTTAATACTAACTCTGCTCAGGTGGCTGAATTGATTGCTGTCCAGATGGCCCTAGAGAAATATGCTGATATTCCATTTAACCTTTTTACTGACAGTCAGTATATAAACAAAATTCTTGCACCGTTGAAAACTGCAGCTTATATTGCCTCTGTATCTCGAGTCCAGATGCAGTTATTGGCTATTCAAACTTTGCTTTGGGCCCGATCTGTACCCATTTACGTAGGGCATTTGCGGGCTCATACTGACCTCCCTGGTCCTTTGAGTGAGGGAAACGCTTTGGCTGATCAGCTTACTCGTCAGATTTATGTAGTTAGTCAGGAATCTTATGAAGCTGCAGAAAAAGCTCATAATCGTTTTCATCTCAATGCTGGATCTTTAAGATTTCATTTTAAGATATCTCGAGAGCAAGCCACTAATATTGTTAAAAAGTGCTCTCTGTGTACAGAACTTTTAACTGTTCCCCATTTGGGAGTTAATCCTCGTGGGCTTGCCCCTAATCATTTATGGCAAATGGATATCACCCATGTTCCTTCTTTTGGGCGCATGCAATATGTTCACATAACCGTGGATACATATTCTCATCTCATTTTTGCCTCAGCTCACACAGGAGAAAGATTACGAGATGTAAAAAGTCATTGTCTCCAGGCTTTTGCCTACATGGGAGTTCCTAAAACTATTAAAACTGATAATGGACCAGCCTATACTAGCACTGGTTTTGCCAAATTTTGTTCTGAGTTTTCAATTTCTCACAAAACGGGAATACCTTATAATCCTCAAGGACAAGCTATAGTGGAGCGAGCGCATCGTACTCTCAAAGCCTATTTGCATAAAACAAAAAAGGGGGAATATGGTTCCACCCCCAGAGATCATTTATCTTTCATTTTATACATTTTAAATTTTTTGACTGTTGATGCTCAATCTCATACTGCCGCTGACAGGCATTGGTGGCCAGATTCTTCCGGGATGCCTCATGTCAATTGGAAGAATCTATCAGATGGCACCTGGCATGGTCCAGATCCTGTACTGGTGTGGGGAAGAGGGGCTGTTTGTGTTTTCCCGCAGGATGCTGACAATCCAATATGGGTACCTGAGCGGCTGGTGCGTGCTGTGGATTTTCCTGTCCAGAAGCCTGAAGACAGGACAGAGCCGAGAGATCAAAGAGATTCTGGCTTGTCAACTGAAGAGCTGCGGGTTTCCTGAGGAGCTGGCTGCGGTGGTCCGAGTGCCAAGGATTGTTCCTCGCCCGTCTACCCATCTACCCTTCCCATGATATCGGCAGCCACAGCTGTTGCTGCCACAGCAGCTAAAGCTGCTGGATTTTTCGTTAGTCAGTCAGTTGCTTCCTGCTAGCACAAAGGATACCTTCTCAGGACAGGTTGCAAATGCCATAGCCATTCAAATTGAGCTAAATTTACAAATGAATATTGCAGTTAATTTTGCTTTTGGTTGTGGTTAAAGACCACTGCTAGATGTTACAGTAACAAGCTTATTGCTGTTGTTTACGGACCCTGAGGTGTACAATTTACTAATTGGCTCTCAAATTATTCTAGTTAGCTATACCAGGGTTATTTTCACCAGCGCTGAGACCTTACTTAAAAGTTTCCAATTTGGGCAGAATTATTAAGGATTGAGCAAGCACAGTCTCCTTAAGGGATGCTTACATATGCTGGAGCATCATCTTCATGGTTATGATGCCAGAGCCAAAGGCAAGCTCAGGTCAATGTTGCCATGTGGCAAGTCCTCTTAGCTATTGCCCCAGAGAATCTTTCAGCACAAATCTGGCTGAACTCGGTGATGGATGACTAGTGAGCCAAAGACGGGAAAGGCTTTTGGGGGGCTGCCTCAACCTAAGACAGGAAATGTGTTTTGACCTGGATGCTTTCCCATGACGGGTAAGGGGTATTGCCTGACGTCCAATGCCACCCAAGACAGGCCTAGTCATAATTTATACAAAAGGGGGACCTGTAGGGCCCTGGTCTCCCTTATTCCTGTGGTGCATTCATGAGGACAGTTTATTATCAACTACTAAGCTTCCTGTGTGTTTCTGTGCTATGCCTGCCCCGCCTGGTGGTTAGCTGCAGGGCATTCACTCCATTGATAATATGGTAATTTCCCACCTGCCTGGGCAGAGATCCTTGTGCTGCAGTCAGGTAGATAAAAACTCCCCCAACGCTGAATAAAGTGGCATTCGGCTGATCTCCTTCCGAATGACCCTGGTCTCTCTGTGTCTTCTTTTCAATCTCCAGGCCCTTGCCCGACTCGCGTTCGGTACAGAGGCGCGCGAACTGTACCGAGGGTGTAACACCAAATCGGGTGTTACATCCTCCTCCTCCTCCTCCCCCTCCTCCTCCTCCTCCTGCTCCCTTCACTCTCCTCCTCCTCCCCCTCCTCCTCCTCCTCCTCCTGCTCCCTTCACTCTCCTCCTCCTCCTCCTCCTCCTGCTCCTCCTCCTCCTGCTCCCTTCACTCTCCTCCTCCTCCCCCGTCCTCCTCCTCCTCCTTCTCCTCCTGCTCCCTTCACTCTCCTCCTCCTCCCCCGTCCTCCTCCTCCTCCTTCTCCTCCTGCTCCCTTCACTCTCCTTCTCTGCTACCACTTCTACCACCACCGAAAGCAACAGCATTTCTTTCCTGCAGATCCAGGACATCAATCAGTAAACCTCCTCCTCTTCCAGGTTTCTCCTCATCACTGTTCAAACCCCAGGATTGAGGGTCCTGGGTGTGGAGTTTGAATTACGATTCTACAGTTCATGGTGCTGATTTTTGTCTTATCACTAAAAGAGTTGGTTAATCTGAGTTCTAAGATAAGGGCCTTAGAAAAACATAATAAAAATATCACAGGGATATTCAATCCAGACAGAAGAATTTAATGGAGAGCCAATTTCAGCATTGAATAATAACAATAGAGAAGAATAGCCTAAGGTTTTTAGACAATCAATCCAATAGCTTTACAGGAATTGACAAAAGGCAGAGGTTCTGTTATAGTTAACTGAACTCCTGTGCCAATTTTAGATTTAAGGAAGCAATAGTCTCATATAGCATGTGTTCACCTTTTGTAAGCAAATGTTAAACTCGTGGTCAGTTTATAATAGAACTATTTCTAATGAAAAGATAGATTTGGTTAAAGGTGTTTTAGAGCCTGGCCCACAATAACAATGGAGCACATGGTTCTGAGAAGAGGCTAAGATTATTCAACAATGGAGTAAAGCTAGAGGTAGGGAAATCATCCAAGATCAAATTCTTGGAGAAGAAGACTACGTTACTATAGAAAGGCATGCTATATATGTTGACCACAGCTTGGATTTATGCCATGGAGCAGCTTTGAATGGTTGGGACAGAACTGGAGAAATAGGGAAGAAAATTGGGTCATTTCCTGAAGTTATACAGGGCCCAATGGAAGCCTTTATGGATTTCTTACAAACATTGACTTCAGCTGTAAATAGAATGATTTGGAATCTAGACAAATAACAATTGAATCTCTAGCTTTTGAAAATGATAATTATCTATGCAAAAGGATAATTAGGCCATTAAAAACAAAGTCAGCACCTTTGGAGAAATGAATCTAAGATACAGTTAATATTGAATCTCATGGATATGATGATGTATGAATAGGAGAGGTGATTTCCCAGAGGTTTGAGGAAAAATTGAAATGTCAGATGTTATAATTGTGGCAAACAAGGTCACCTTAAAAGGGATCATAGACAGGACATTCCTAGAAACAATGTTTTTTCTAAGAATAATTCATTCAGAATGCCCTTCCCTTCTGGATTATGCAGAAGAAATGGCAAAGGCAGGCATTGAACTAATGAATGTAGGTCATTAAGGAATATTTATGTTAATCCTTTGCTGTTGGGAAACTCTGTGAAGGGCCTCTAACAGGCCCCTGTCCCAAATCCAGTTCAATCGTTCCCTGCCATCATAGAGGAAACTCCTTCAAAGCAATAAATAAACCTAATATTTATTGTAAGAAACCATACTGCTCTGGATGACAGAACAGCTATAGAGGAGAGGGCAAAAAAAATAAGGAGAAATCATGAAGTGAGTATTTTGGCAAACTTCTATAAATGAACAAAATTTAAAAAATATGAGTGAATGATGCTGTCACTGAAGGTCTGGTAGACACAGGTGTGAATGTAACAATAATTTCATCAGAATCTTGGCACTCAAACTGGATTCTTTATGATGTAAATATTCAGTTGTCAGGGACTAGAACTTCATCTTGGGTAAAGCAGAATGTGAGATGGGTCAAATGTATAGGGCTAGAAGGACAGAAAGGAATATCAAAACCATATGTGGCTAGCATAGCAATGAATTTATGGGAATGTGATTTGTTATAGCAATGGAATACTCAGATTAACATTCCCCCAATCTTAGAAACAAACCATAAATTAACGTATGTTCGTGGGAAATTTTTTAGAAATTGACCATTCAGGTTGTACAAGAACTGGGCACAACAGCTGCTTATATTTCAAAGGTACCAACAGCCCTACCTTTAAAAGAGTTGACAGGCAAACCTGTATGGGTTAAGCAATAGTCTTTAACAACAAAGATACTGCAGGTTTTAGACAGTTAGTACAGGAGCAACTCAGTCTCAGCATGTCGAAGAAACAACCAGACCTTGAAGTTCTCCTGTATTTGTTGTTTTAAAAAAATCTGTAAGATGAAGAATGGTAGAAGATCTAAGAGCTGTTAATACGGTGTTAATAAAGTGATTCAGCCAGTGGGTTCTCTGCAGTCTGGCATTCCTTTGCCTTCTGTATTACCTAAAGAATGGCCTCTAATAGTTATTGATTTAAAAGATTGTTCCTTCATTATTCCTATATAAGAAAGAGAGAAAAATTTGCTTTCAAAGTGCCTACTTATAATAATCCTCAGTCTACTAAATTATATCAATGAAAGGGTCTCCCATAGGAACTGTTAAATAGCCTCACCTTGTGTCAATATTTTGTAAATCAGCTATTGGAAAGGATGCATAAACAATTTCCTAAATCTATAGTAACCATTATGTGGATGACATTTTACTATCTAATTCAAACGTAGATACTTTAGAAAGAAGGTTTGAAGAAGTAAAGAAAATTTTGCCTTGTTGTGGATTCCAAATTGCTCCTGAAAAAAATACAAAGAGGAGATTCTACTAATTACGAGAACCCTGGCAAAGAGCTTGTAGTAATTTTTTGGGAGAGACTATGACTTATAAAGAGAACTGATTGGACCCTTTCTCGCATTATATGACACACACCAATAACTAGAGCACCTACATTCCACACTGATACAAATAAATCAGGAAAGGCAGGTTACAAATTAGAAAATTTAAGTAAAGTAGATCAAAGCCCTTATGATTTTGTCCAAAGTAAGAATTATATGCTATTCTTGTGGTACTAAAGGATTTTTAAAGAACCAGTCAACAAAGTTACTGATTCACAATAAGCAGAAAGAATTGTTTTGCATATTGAAACCACTGAATTTATACAAGATGATATAGAATTGACTTCATTATTTATTCAGTAATAAGATATAATCACAGACAGGCATCATCCCATATATATAACACACATCTGATCCCATACATTCTGCCAGGTCCTCTAGCACAAGGTAATACGGAAATCGATCAATTATTGATTGGAAATGTGCTGAAGGCCTCAGAATTTCATTTAGAAAACATCATGTCAATAGCAAAGGTATTAAAAAAGACTTTTCATCACATGACAGCAAGCCAAAGAAATTATAAGGATATATCCTACTTGTTCTTTATACAACCAAACACCACTAACTTCAGGAAGTAACCCAAAGGTACTCAAAGGAATGAAATCTGGTAAACAGATATATTTTATTTTGTAGAATTTGGAATACTAAATATGTACACCACATCATTGATACCTATCCAGGTTTTTAATGGGCAGCTGCTTTGAGTTCAGAAAAGGCTGATTCAGTAATCATACATTTGCTAAAAGTTATGGCCCATAATGGGTATACCTGTACAAATAAAAGCAGACAATTCTCCAGTGAATGTCTCTAAGAAAATGAAACAGTTCTTTTTTCTTTATTATAATATAAAACATATTATAGTATACCACATAATCCTATATGACAGACAGTTATAGAAAGATCTAATCAAACTCTAAATGATATGTTAAATAAACAGAAAGGGATATTAAATGCCTCCAGAAATAGATTGCATAATGTTTTATTAACTTTAAATTTTCTAGATGCTAATGAGAAAGAAATAACAGCTGCGAAGAGACACTGGATAGTAGAAAAATACTATGGCATTAAGTCAGCCAATATACTTTAAAGATGTTCTGACCTCAGAATAGAAACCAGGACATGTGTTATGTTGGAGAAGGGGTTTTGCTTTTGTTTCCACAGGAGAAGAAAAGCTATGGATACCATCAAAATTGTTAAAAAATCAATTTGAACAAAAGACACCTCTTAGTTAGAAGACATGATAGGTCATCAAACAACATGGCCATTTAATCTAAACTAACCTATAAAACTAACAAATGTTTTTCATTTGATCATATATAACTTGCCAAAAGAGAATCTCCCCAAAATTAGGGTTGGAGGAAGGGTTTTGTTTCTGACTTTTCAGAAGAAAAGGGGCATCCACTAATCTCATAATTCTTTGGTTTTATATTGACTCTTTAACTGTTTTTCTTAAAGTATAAGATTTATATATATATATAAATGTGTGTGTGTGTGTATTAAACTTTTTGTCGTGATATTGATGGTCATATAGAGTAGTGCTAACTAATTCTAGAAAAAGGTTTCATCTACATTCCTGTACTTGATTTCAGGTTTGAGTCCCTATCAGTTTTCTGCAGTGAACCATGAGCACACCTAACACTGACCTCAGGAAGTCTCCATAAGGAGGATGGGGCCCCACAACAACAATTCCTTCAGTAACACCACTAAGCTGAAAAAACACCACCTGAAGATCAGCTTCGGACTACAAACTGTTAAGAAGAATTTCAAGATGTCTAGTTGAGATGATCCAGCCTAACAGACTACTCCAGCCAGGACTTGAGACAAGCCCTGCACTTTCCCATTATGCAGAGACTAGACAACAAATGATACAGCTACCTCTTCCAGGACTTGACAATTGACCAAAATTTTTCTTTTCAGAATCCCCTAGAGATGCTGTTGCCCCCAGACAGCAGGAAGTAAATTTAAGAACATGATACCATGAACATTTACTAAAAGTGGGGTGGGTGATCTTTGGTCATTCAATGGGTTATAGATATTTGTCATTGTTTAGAGGGGGTTGGTTACAAGTTGTTATTGGTTATAGTTGGAAGAAAAGTTGAACAAAAGAGATTAGATTCAGAGTTCTTGTTTTGAAAAGAAAAAAGAGGATACAGATATGATAGGATAAAAGGGTAGAATCTACTTTGAAAAAAGGATGGTATAGATATGATAAGATTAAAAGAAGTAGATTATTAAATCTACTTCTAGAAAGCAACTACTAGTTTTAAATGTTTTACGTTGGATTGGACTTTTGTATATTGTATACAAATTTTATATTAATTTTGTTAAAACATACTATATATATGTTTCTAATCCTGTTCAAGGTATTATACCTATACAACTCATTTAACAATATAATACAAATTTCCAGCCCTTCAATGTAATTATTACCAACTATTTAGGTTAATAACCTGCATTGCCTTCATATAATTATCTTTACTACTTGCTTTCAGTTAGGAAACTTTTATAACCTAGCTTCATGCTCAGCACTCGTATGGGATTGCTATGAGAATTAAAATACATTTATAGTAAAATATGCTATATATTTAGGGACTATGGCCAGCATACACAAACACAATATAAATGTTTGTTATTAGAATTGCTTTAACTCATTTATATCATTTACTCAAGAATTTAACACATACTAAATATCAGAAAGTAAATAAAACAAATGCCCCCTGATGTTTATGGAGCTTACTCTCAAGTTGGGAAACACAATAAGCAACATAGGATGCTAAGAACTATGAAAAAGACATGAGCTTGATGACGGCAGGGCTGGATATAGGCTAAAATCACATTCTGTGGAGTAAAAGTTTGAAGCTCTGATGCAAGTGATACAAGTCTTTGGAAAAGTCCAGGGTAGTCAGAAAATACCAAAAATGTAGGAAATACTCAGCCAGCCAGTTCGGCATGAGTTGTAGCTCACAGTCACCTTGAAGAGGCTAACTACTGTACAAACAGTTTTGCTGCTTCTTAGGAGTCTATCAGTCCTGTTAAAAAATAATGTGTGAGGTGAAGGGTTAAAATCCTACTTTGCTTTACAGGTGTGTGTGTGTGTGTGTGTGTGTGTGTGTGTGTGTGTGTGTGTGTGTAACACACCAGTCTTGAAATAACATCATGCCTGTGAAGGCATAAATCACAAACAATGCCACACCAGTTTGGAATTATGATTAATAGGATGGTATTTATTTAAAGGGGGAAAAACTTACAGATAACCGTCCCAGACAACAGCCCTCTGCGCAATCAGGAAGGAGTCTAGTTGCCGGAAACGGAGCAGGAAGCTAAGAGAGCGAGAAAGGAAGTAGCTGCTTTTTTTAAAGGGAGAGAGACCATGCCCCAATGGGCTGGTATCTCAGCAGCTATAGGCTGGAGGAGCAGAAGGACCTCCCGCAACACCTCCCCCTTTTGTTTAAGTAAGAGAGTTCTAAACCTACTACAAAATTATATACAATAAGTACAAATATCCTATTCTAACTAGCTTAGGTCTTGTATAATAAATAACTTGGCCAAGTCATGAGAGAAAAGTAACTACATTTATATAGTCTTCAACCCCATCGAAGATCTGAGAAGGGAAACAATGTTACCTGGGTAATTAGGAAGTTCAGTAAAACAACTTCCAAAACATGCAACAAATCACAGAGACAACTAGCTACCTGGGCAATCACCCAAAATCACGTTTGCAGTGTTGAAGCAACCAGCTTTGGCTAAGGCCTAACACAACTGACATATCATTTTCAAAGGCAGGCAACTTTTCAAAACTATCTTACCTTGTCTTGGCAGGATATGACAGTACTGTCTCTTTTATCCATTGATGCAAGCTCTGTATCTCTGTCAGTGGTTGAGGTATGGGCATTTCTTTGCCCCAAGGCCAGTTCTGCCAAAAAGAAAGGCTCCAGGTGGAGTGTCTTTGGTGCTCAACATTCTCTCGGGAATAGAGTGGTGCTGCCAGGAGCAATTGTGTCTCACTATCATGAAACTCTGAGTTAGATTAAAGGCCTTTTTCTACAGGTCTTTGAAGAGGTTGAAGATTATCTATCTATACTGAGTATAATCTCTATATATCTAAAGAACCTGATTAGTCTAATTATAAATGACAAACTTAGATGACTATTAATCTATATAATTCTCAATATCTAACTTAAAGACTAAGACAATAAACGACTGTGTAACAAATGAGGACAATGACCTCCAAATATAAACACTGTACTAATATACATTGCAATATGGTAAATATATATCAATACACAAACATTATATGAGTATCTTAATCAGAGGTAGAAATGTACACTGCAATATGGTAAATATATACTATATATATATATCAATACAATATAGGTCAATACATAAAACAATGTTTTAAACAGAGGTAGAAACATGCATGCATATAATAGTCAATATAATTTAACTTTGTATCAATATACAAGAATCGATACCAATATATTTATCTAAAGACAGTAACTCACAATTACAAATCTATTATCCCATCATACCTTTTTTTTTTAAATGATCCCTGAGCTTATAAAATTCCTCCCCCAACCCTCAACCGTATACTAATTATAATCAACCCCTAAATGATGTCCCTAAACCCAAGGGCAAACTTTACTGGGAGAGGGGACGTCGTCCTCTAGAATTACTTCCAGCTGTCATGGGGGCAACATTATTTCTGGGGGATCCTGTGAAAGTAAAATGATGGTTAAATTTCAAGAATAATGTCTTTTAAAATTGAAAATAGTCTCTGAGTATTTTATGCAGGTCTGGCCAAAATGTTGTATAAGATGTGCACCATTTCAGCTAACCAAGTTGGAACTGTCTTGTGCAGCTGGTACCCAAAGCAGGTCTTGTAGTAGCGCTATCAGTATCATGACGTCATATCAACCAGGTGGAGTTGTTGTTATGGGGCCCCATCTTCTTCCTGGAAACTTCAAATGTCACTTCAGGAAAAACTCATTGTTCATTTGAAAAACTTAAACATTAGTCATATATAGACATATATATATATATATATATTCACTGAAAGGCATGATAGATATATTCAATGAAAAGTATGATAGATATGAAGAAAAGCAAAGATGTTTTCTAAACTCATATTTCTTTCTGTCCCATATCATGGCTCTTGACATGAGACAGAAACTCCAGAAACTCTGGGTTTTTCTCTTACTAACAGGCTTGGAATTGGAGAGGGACTGAGCCAGAGTCCAACTTCAAAACCAGCTCTATAAATTTAGAAATATGGTTTAATATATTTTACTTACACAACCTATTCAGTTTTCTTGATATTTGGGCAGGTATTTTTCCATCTGTCGGTATCCAAACATCCAGGGTCCCTTGAATTTTTCAAAGATGAGTGTTTTCCTGTGGAGATAAGAACAGAACCCTGCCTCCATTCTATATGTTTTTCTTTACCACCTGTATGAATATCATCATTGTGGATGAGTTGTCACTTCTCCTTTCCAAGAGGTTTCTCCTCTTCAAATCGAAACTTTATTAATTTTGATGGTATCCACAATTTTTCTTCTCCTGTGGAAACAAGAGCAAAACCCCTTCCCCAACGTAGCACATCTCCTGGCTTCCATTGAGAGGTCAGCACATCTTTGAAATAAATCGGTTGATTTAGTTCAGTAGACTTTTCCATTATCCAATGTCTTTCTGCTGCTGTCGTTCCTTTCTCATTAGCATTAAGAAAATTCAAGGTTAATAAAGCATTATGTAATCTATTTCTGGGGGCATTTTCGGTCCCTTTCTGTTTGTTCAGCATATCCTTTATAGTACGATTTGATCTTTCTATAACTGCGTGACCTGTAGGATTATTTGGTATACCGGTAATGTGTTTTATATTATAATAATCAAAAAAGCATTTCATTTTCTTAGATACATATGCTGGACCATTATCTGTCTTTATTTGTGCAGGTATACCCATGATGGCCATAACTTCCAATAAATATGTGATTACTGAATCAGCCTTTTCTGAGCTCAGGGCAGTAGCCTATTGAAAACCTGAATACGTGTCTATGGTGTGGTGTACATATTTTAATTTACCAAATTCTATAAAGTGGAACACATCCATCTGCCAGATTTCATTTCTCTTAGTACCCTTTGGGTTACTCCCTGCAGGCAACGGTGTTTGATTATAGAAAGAACAAGTAGGACATCTCTTTATAATGTCCTTAGCTTGTTGCCAAATAATGGAAAATTCTTTCTTTAGGCCTTTACTATTGACATGATGCTTCTTATGAAATTCTGAGGCCTGTAACACGCTTCCAATCAATAATTGATCAATCTCAGTGTTGCCTTGGGCTAGAGGACCAGGCAGACCTGTATGGGACCGGATGTGTGTTATGTACATCGGACAAAGCCTGTTCCTGATTATGTCTTGTACCTGGATAAACAATGAAGTCAACTCTGTGTCATCTGGTATAAATTCAGTGGTTTCAATATGCAAGATAACTCTTTCTGCATATTGTGAATCTGTAACTATATTAAGAGGTTCTTTAAAATCCCTTAGTGCCATAAGAATGGCATATAATTCTGCCTTCTGGACAGGTGGCTTTGTTCCACCTTACTCAATTCATCTGACTTGTAACATGTTTTCCCTGATTTATTTGCATCAGTATAGAACATAAGGGCTCCAGTTATTGGAGCATCACGTATAATTCTAGGAAGAATCCAAGAAGTTCTTTTTATGAGGTTAAGTCTACCACTTTTGGGATAGTTGCTATTAATTTATCCCCAAAAATTAGCACAAGCTCTTTGCCATGGCTCATTGTCTTCCCATAACTTTTTTATTTCTTCAGTAGTAAAAGGCACTATAATTTCTGCTGGGTCTATACCTGCTAGTTGACGAAGTCTCAGCTTACCTTTTATAATTAATTCAGAGACTTTTTCCACATAAGGTTTTAATTTTTTACTTGGTTTATTAGGTATAAATATCCACTCTAAAATAATATCTTCCCTCTGCATTAGAATCCCTGTAGGAGAAATTCTGGAAGGCAATATGACTAGGATGCAGCTAAGATTTGGGTTCACCCTATCCACATGTGCCTCCTGTAATTTTTCCTCAATCATTGTCAGTTCCTTTTCTGCTTCAGCTGTCAGTTTTCTTGGACTATTCAAATCTTTATCACCATCTAAGGTTTTGTTTAAATGAACTATTAGATCAGGTGTTATCCCAACAGCTGGTTGTAGACTGGAAATGTCTCCTAACAATCTTTGGAAGTCATTAAGAGTATTTAACCTGTCTCTCCTAATTTGTGCCTTTTGCGTTTTAATTTTCTCTAACCCTATTCTGTAACCTAGGTAATTAATAGAATTTTCTCTTTGAATCTTTTCAGGGGTAATTTGTAATCTCCACCTAGGCAAGACTTTCTTTACTTCTTCAAACATCCTTTCTAAAGTATCTTTATTTGAATCAGATAACAAGATGTCATCCATGTAATGATAAATTATGGACTTGGGGAAATGTTTACGAATTATTTCCAATGGTTTACTTACAAAACATTGGCACAATGTAGGACTATTGAGCATACCCTGTTGGAGGACAGTCCATTGATATCTCCTATTAGGCTGAGAATTATTATAAGTAGGCACTGTGAAGGCAAATTTTTCTCTATCCTTTTCTTGTAACGGTATAGTGAAAAAACAGTCTTTCAAATCAATAACTATAAGAGGCCATCCTTTTGGTAACAGAGAAGGCAAAGGAATTCCAGATTGTAGTGGGCCCATAGGTTGAATTACCTTGTTGACAGCTCTTAAATCTTTCACCATTCTCCATTTACCAGATTTCTTTTTTACAACAAACACAGGAGAATTCCAAGGGCTGGTTGATTCTTCAATATGGTGAGCATCTAGTTGCTCTTGCACCAGCTGTTCCAATGCCTGTAGTTTATCTTCAGCTAGAGGCCACTGTCTGATCCATATTGGCTTCTCAGTTAGCCATTTTAAAGGTAGGGCTGTTGGTACCTCTAAAGGTTTGGTAATTGCTGTATGTTCTTGTACAGCCTGAATGGCTGGTGACCTTTTTCCATAATACCTCATCATATCCTTCCCAGAATTATGAGTTCCTGGAACTACAGGAATGTTAATCTGGGTATTCCATTGCTGCAGCAAGCAGGTCACGGCCCCATAAATTTATTGCAATATTGGCTATATATGGGCTTAGTCTTCCTATTTGCCCTTTGGGCCCTATGCATTCAACCCATCTTGTGCTTTGTTTTACACGAGATAGGGTTCCAATTCCCAGGAACTGAACATCTACCTCTTGAAGAGGCCAATTCAGATGCCAAGATTCTGGAGTAATGATACTTACATCCGCACCTGTGTCTAATAAGCCTTCAATAAAAGTGCCATTTATACAGACTCTTAGCTTTGGTCTTTGATCGTTAATAGAAGTCTGCCAAAATATACATTTGCTCTGTCCTACTGGGTTTTTTGACTCATATTCCATGCTTAATTCATCATTTAGACCAATATTACTTTTTACAGAAGAAATTGGAGCTTTTAATTTTCTTGGTGAGGCACGTTCTCCACTGTGACTGGGAATGACTGGGCCACTGTTGGCTTGGGGGCCTGCGAGAGGCCCCTCAAGGAGTTTCCCGATGGTATCGAGTTGCCTTGTCTGTCTGTTGTTGACCTGCATTTGTTGGACCAATGTTGGCCTTTATCGCATCTCCTACATATACCTGAAGGCTGAGGTCTCCTATTTTTGTCATTCCCAGAGGAGATATTATTCCTAGAAATTCTGTGCCTGCAATCCCTTTTCAGATGTCCTAATTTACCACAATTAAAACACCTGGCAGTTTGATGTCTCCTCATTGCTTTGGAAATCGCTTCTCCTACCCAAGATTCATCATTATAGCTAAACGTCTCAACATTCATCGTATGCTGAATCCATTCATCCATAGGTGCTCATCTAGACTTTAAAGGCCCAATTATCTTTTTGCATTCTATGTTTGCATTCTCAAAAGCTAGAGATTCAAGAAGTATTCATCTAGCTTCTGGGTCTGTTACCCCTATGTCCAGAGCCTTAATTAATCTTTGCAAAAAGTCAATAAAGGGTTCTCTCTGTCCCTGCCTAATTCTGATATATGATTCAACCCTTTTTGCTGGATCTTGTATCCTATTCCAAGCATTTAAAGCTGCTTGGTGACATAGACACAGTACTTCATCGTCATAAAGAGCTTGGACCTGTGGATAAGCATATTCTCCTGCACTAAGAATTTGATCTTGGGAAACCTTGACATCTTTTGCTCTTCCTTGCTGTTCCATATGTTTGGATTCTTCTCTGAAATAAATTCCAAACATCAAGGAAGGTCCATTATCTAAAACTGCTGACTGATGGAAATCATGGGGGGTAGCTCTAGCATTAGAAGCCCAAGTTTTTATCATTTCCTTTACATATGCAGAGTGCAAGCCAAAATTAACAATAGCTTGCTTAATTTCTTTTAGATCATTCATTGCTATTGGCGTCCATCTAGCTTCTCTGACTCCCTTTGAGCCTTTAGAAGTTGACGCTTTGTCAGAATTAAGTATAGGGTATGTCGCTAAAACCCTGGGTAAGCCAGTTCTAATAGCTGGTGTTGGCATTGTATCCTGTCCTTGTGCCTTCTTACTCTGTTCACCAGCTCCAATAATTTCTTCAATCATTTCAAGTCTTTTTGTTATTGTCTCTTTTGAATCCTGAATCTCCTGACCTGCATGAGTTTATAGTAAAGATTGTATGGTTCTTAGGAGTGCCATATTCTTCCTTTTTTTTTTGATTTTTCGAGACAGAGTTTCTCTGTAGCTTTTGGTTCCTGTCCTGGAACTAGCTCTTGTAGACCAGGCTGGCCTCGAACTCACAGAGATCTGCCTGCCTCTGCCTCCCGAGTGCTGGGATTAAAGGTGTGTGCCACCACCGCCCGGCTCATATTCTTCCTAAATGATAGAATATGCAAAATAATACTGAAACCTAGTAACCAGTAAATTAAGTTATCCCCATAGTCATATAAACCTTGCATGATATAACCTATTGTATTAGTAACCAAAATAGTAAAATTCATGTTGGAAACAAAAACTGCCATATTACCTATTATCCAGCAGGTGGCGCTGTTGCCAAGTCGCGACGAAAACAGGGTCCTGTTTCAGTGTCCACCTAGTATTTGTTAGAAACTGGGAAATGCAAGTTGCTCAACAAAGTAAATGTAATTAAATCAATTCCATACACAGAACCATAAACCCAGAATCCAGGGGTAGAGAAGAGTAACCCAGAAGCCGTGTATGCTTCCACGTGACAGAGTCACCCTGAGGGGTTGCAGCTTTCCACAACTGGCAACCGTGTGCTCTGGTTTGCGCCACTTAAGAGCTGTGCTTGCAAGGGAGATTTAAAAATGACTCAGAAAAGAGCAAACCACGCAGGCAGAGACTATGCAGGCCTGTGGAGTTTAAATCCACGTGGGGAGGCAGACAATACGGTGCGTGGGGACTTGAAGTCAATCTGAGGTGTCTAAAGGGAAAATACAAAGAACTGCAACAAGAAAAGCCACTGCGTGATAATTTATATTATACTGCTGGCTCCATGCACAAGGCACAGGCCACAGCTGAGGAAGGGAGGGGCTCGTGCCAAGCCCAACTCGCGGCCAGCAGCCGAGCAGGGGAAGGAGAGGTCCTAAAACCAAACATTGGGCGCCAGGTGAAGGCGTAAGTCACAAACAATGCCACACCAGTTTGGAATTATGATTAATAGGGTGGTATTTATTTAAAGGGGAAAAAACTTACAGATAACCGTCCCAGACAATAGCCCTCTGCGCAATCAGGAAGGAGTCTAGTCGCCGGAAACGGAGCAGGAAGTGAAGAGAATGAGAAGGGAAGTAGCCGCTTTTTTAAAGGGAGAGAGACCACGCCCCAATGGGCTGGTATCTCAGCGGCTATAGGCTGGAGGAGCAGAAGGACCTCCCGCAACATGCCTGTTGTATCCAGGAACACTAAGGAAGTCAGAATGGCTTAGCAATGGTGTGGGAGAGGAGCTGGGTAGTGTAGGCATGCAGATGTTAGAGACTTCTAGGTCATGATAATGAGTCTGGCTTTTAAATTATCAGGTAGAGTACAAACTATGGAGGCTGGTAAAAGCAGGACTTCATGACGGCATCAACAGACACTAGGGACAAAGGAAAGGAACTTCTCTGGAGCAAGGGATACTTAGAACCAGGTTCAAGCATATCATAACACCTTCCACCTTGCTGGGACTGCTGGCGTCACCTTACCTCACCTGCTGGTCAACTCAGCATCCTAAGACTGATGTCAATAACTGGTTTACATAAGAACACTCAGATGTTTAGAGAAATTGAGTTCCTTGTTCAGAGTCCTGCAGGACTGGAACCAAATCTGCCTGACTTTGGAGGTCTCATTCTATTTACAAAAGCATAAACTATGAAATTTTTTACAAGGACCAGTGAGGGTGGTTTGAATGAGAATGGCCCCCATAGGCTCATATATTTGAGTGGTTAGTCAACAGGAAGTGTCATTGGGGCTGACTTAAAGGTTAAAGGGTTTAGTCCATTATTGTAATAGTGGGAAACATGGTGGCACGAAGGCAGACATGGTGCTGGAGAAGGAGCTGAGAGTTCTACATCCTGTCCCACAGTAGCAGGAAGAGGGAGTGGGACTGGGCCTGCCTTGAGTTTCTGAAACCTCAAAGCCCACTCATATTGACACACTTCTTCCAACAAGGTCATACCCACTCCAACAAGGCCACACCTCCTAATAGTGCCTCTCCCTATGAGCTTATTCATTCAAACTATCATAGGTGAGCATCAGATTTCTTCAGGAATGTAGCCCTGGGTAGGTTGCCCATGCTCCAGCAGGTGGCCCTACGCCCATGAACATATAGGCAGAGCTGACTGGACTTGGTGGTACCGCAAGTGAGATATAGTGGGAGAGGAGGAACTGGGGGTGAATTTGATGGAAACACATTGCACACATGTGTAGGAGGCACAGAAGTCTTGTGCTCACAGACAAGACCTCTAAGGACCAGGAATGTAAAACATAAAGAGTTGTCTCTCCATGGGAAGAGCTGTATAACTTGTTTCCCACTTAGAAGGCCAGAAGTGGATGTGGTTAGTAGCCTGGCCTTTGCACTATCTATGTGACTGAGACCACATAGGATCCTCCCCTAGACCCTTGTCATGAGCTTGTCTTTCTCAGTCAATCTATAGAGTCTTTCTTTATGGAAGATGTCACATATATTTTACAAAGAGTCTCAACATAGCCATGCCTTAAGTTTTCTTGTGCACACAGGATTGAATTATTTATCAACAGGAATTGTTTTTTTACCAAATTGTGTTGTGCTTAACTATGCCTAAAATAAACTGCCCAGCATCAGACTCCCAAAGTTTGAACCAACACCAGCTACTCAATCATGTTGAACCAAACTACCTCCATGCCTCCTATGGATAACTACTCTGTTGGCCATGGTGGTGACAGAGACCCTGGCACACATACATGAAATCCGCTAAGAATAAATAAAAGCATATTTAAGAGAGGAAGAGTAGGCCTGGCTCCTACTTGTTCTAGCTTCAGTCTCAATGTGCTGTCTTCTTCCTACCGTGCTCCCTCCACTGTGACAGCTCCTTCTGTGTGGTCCTCACCAGGGTCCAGACAGTCAAACCCATTCCCTAGAACCTCTAGAATTATGAGCAATAAACTTGCTTTTATTGACAAAGCTACCCAGCCTAGACCTTTTGTTACAGCGATGAAAAATGTAGTCATATACTCATCCAGAACACTTTTCTACTCGAACTTTTTTTAAAAACCTACATGCATCTTATCCCCATCTAGAATTAATCTTCCCCACATGTTCCCCATTTTGGGGGGTCTCTTTCATTTCCATAGATGAATGAGTCAGAAGACAATTCATCCTCATAGGTAAAGCTCAGTTTATTCATAAATGACAGTCAGTACAATATGCACTATAGCTCACCATGAGGTGCACAGCACAGGCCTGGGAGAAGCCACTTCACAATAAATTAGAGGAGCTGTGACAGCATCCGGGATGGTTCAACAGCCACATGCTGCCATAAATACCATAGCTGCCCACCCGACTGTTTCAGGTGGAATCAGAGAGCTGAGACCTCAGCAGCAGCTGAGAGCAACTCAAACCCCAACTTTTCTAGTGAGGATCCAGCCCAGAAGAGAGGATCCCTTCCACAGCAGCAATCTCCAAGAAGAGATCCCCATTCTAGATAATTATGAGAGCTTTCCACATCTGTCTCCTCTTCAAAGTTAGCTGCTGACCACTGGGGGCCGGGAGAGAGAGAGAGCTCACAGTGGGTTGTGTATCTCTAATCAGACAAGGCACTTAGTGTCAAGCTGCAGAAGTCTCTCGATGGTTCTTGCCAATCCAGGCTAAGAAGATGTCTAGCTCTCCTAGAGACTTTAGGGCAGCAGAGGAGACCTCCAGCTGAAACCAAAATAAAATAAAATAAAATTTAAAAACGGCATCATGTGTATAATTCACATAATCCATTTGTGCCTTCATTCCCCCGATTTATCCAAATCAGTTTTCACTTGGAGCCTTGAGGCGGAGAGTCATGTGACAACTCCTTAGTGGTCTTGGAACAGTGTCTGGCTCACAGTACAAACCACTTGAATCTTCACTGTCCCTCCAGCATCGCTTAATAAGGTCTGCTCCCCCCAAAAGCCAAGCCCCAAGACAGTCCTAACCTCTTCTCCCTTCAATGCACTAGCATCATTTGAGAGTGTTGAGAATGAGGAACTTCAGTCACACCCCAGAACTACTGTACCTCAATCAAATCTGTAGATGCCATACCCTAGTAACTGCTCTTGCATCAACACCCCGTAAGAAGTACTGAGTGCAGCAATAGGCAGGATGCCAAGGGCCAGGTCCTGACCACAAGAACATTGTATGTGTTATGTTTCATGGGTAACAGTTTCAGATTTACTGGGGACGGTTGCTCTCCCTGTATGATCATATCTTAAGCAAGCCAGGCCAGATGTGAAGGTATAAGAACACAGTAGAGGAAGGGTGGGGAAGAGGACCCGGGAATTGCCCAATGACCTACAACATTTTTGCAGGCATCAGCTCAGATGGGCCTTCCCTGAAGACTGGAGGGAAGAGTAAGTGATTTGGCTTGGAGAGAAGGCTGAAATGTTGTACTCTCTCCAGCATCTCATTTTCTGTCCTCCCTGGGCTCTCCTCAGCCCTCACCTGATTGTAGTTGTCTTGGACGATTCTGGTTGCATTGGTGGCTTCCTGACTGCAGCCACACTGACTATGAACCTGTGGGACACAAGGCAGCTCTCATTAGAAGACTGTTACAAGCCCTCCTCCCTACACGCCCCTCCTCCCTACACGTCCCTCCTCTCTAGATGCTCCTCCTCGCTGCACACCCCTCCTCCTTGTACAGCCCTCCTCCCTGCATAGCAGCTCCTCCCTACACGCCCCTCCTCCCTAGATGTTCCTCCTTCCTACACGCCCCTTCCCCTACACACCCCTTTTCCCTATATGCCTCTCCTCCCTACGTGCCCCTCCTCCCTACATGCTCCTCCTCCCTAGGCAAGTGAAAAGCTTAGAAGATGTGGAGAAAGTCTGCATTTGACCTTAGCTTCTGCTCCTCAGAAGAGCAAGCACCAGGTCTACCTTGTCACAGTACTGAGTGCAACACCCTACAGGGTTAACTAATTGAGTAACTATATCCATGTGATTACCCAGCTGTAAGTTTTAAAGCAGGACAGGGACCGCTATTCTTTCTAACAGTTAATGGGATCTGAGACAGGGAGGGAAGCCATCACCTGCCACAAAGGAGCCACGCCACACAAAAACCCATCAACAGTCATTAGGATGGAGCCTACAGTTTCTCTTGGCCTGAGTTTTGGTTGGTGATTTTTACTTCTGTCTCTGTTTGATTTTAACAAGTGACAGTGAACTTACAGGTGACCCTTACTGTACAACTTCCCAAAAATGTCTTAGTATGGAACTATCAAAGGATCAGAAACAGAACGTCCAGAGGTGTGCTTATGGTCAGAATGAAACCCTTGGCGCGTGCCTCTTAGAGGCCACTCTACACTTAGGAGACACCCTGGCATCAACTGGCCACTCCGTGAGGCGACATATCTGACAAGGTGTCAGTAGGCAAAACCATTGCAAAGTCTCGAAGGACACAGAAGTGAATAACAGGGCAAGAAATACCCAACAGCACCAGTCCTGGGCTCATTCTGGACAGAATGAGAGCAGCTGCTTGGGATTCGGGCACACTGACTCGCAGGCGCACTGACTCTCAGGGCGCACTGACTCGCGGGCGCACTGACTCGCGGGCGCACTGACTCGCAGGGCGCAGTGACTCGGGGGCGCACTGACTCGCGGACGCACTGACTCTCGGGCGCACTGACCCACGGGCACACTGACTCGCAGGCGCACTGATTCTGGGACGCACGGACTCACACATTGCTCCAGTGTACTCTGCATTTGGAGGAACAAGTTGGCAATCTTGCTGATTTCCCTCATGACCTTGTGGCTTGTCTCCTGATGGTCCTTGAACACCCTGTCTCTGTAGAAGGTCAGGAGGTGCCTGGTCACGCAGCACACATCTACAGGCTACAGACACAAATTAGAGCATGCCCTGGAGGCCCTCTGCTCTCAACACTTTGGGAAAAAAGTACAAGAAGTTACAGAACTGAACATTCTTTTCTAGAATTCAGGGTTTTCTTCCATGTTTCCCACAGTCAAGCCACCTCTAGCCAGGAGATGTATTCACAAAGAATAGGGCTTGGAATGCCATCACAGACAAGGATTCTCAGCACAACCTCCCTCCAAGAACCAGGTGTCTCCTTTATGAGAGGGGTCACATCCCACAAGCCAAGGCTGTTTGCTCTGTAATCTCCCAGCTCGCAACATCCTTGGCTCCTAGACATTAGGGATCTTACCAGACATGACCAATATATTCATCCTGACCACTAAGTCCTGAACCCCACACACTACTGGACTCTCTCGCAATTTGTCCCCTTAAACTGAGCCAGGGCGAGGAGCTGAAATTTGTGAGACTGGCGACCGGCAGCCACATCTGGGCAGCTCAGTGGACTGCAATGGAAAGCAGATGCCTCAAAGACAAAGCACAGCCCTGAGAAGCAGTGGACAGTTGCCTTCTAGCAGCTGGCACTCTGCAGGCCTGAAGAAGTGCTGTGGAAGGTTCACTCCCCAGCCTCTAGCCCAAGGGCAGCTTTTCCTAGACAGTGGCAGACTAATTGGAATCAGGATCTTCTGTTCCCCTGCCCGCAGTGGATCTCTTAGCCAGAGAAAAAGGTTACACACCGCTGTGTTATTAAGACTGTGGCATTAGAAAAAAACAATCTGGGGGGGGGAGGGAGGGAGGGAGGAAGGGAGGGAGGCATAAACTATCTCTTATGCCCTTTGAACTGAAAGTTGGGTTTGTGCATCAACGTAGCCCTGGCTGGCTTGGAACTCACAAACTTGAACAGACTGGTTTCAAACTTGTAACGATCCCCCTGCCTCTGCTTCCCAAGTGCTGGGAGCATAAGCACGCCTCCCCCCTCCCCCACACACACCTGGCTAAGAGATCACTCTAAATGCACCTCATGGGCTCATTTTGTAAAGCAAAGACTCAGCAGCAAACTACCAGCTGGTACCATCCTTTCTGGACAGGGAGCTGGAAGCCCTACTGGCCTTCCCATCCGGCTGCCAACTGTAGAGCACACTCCCAGACTCTCTAGAGTAGTGATACAACTTTCATCCCAGAAGTCTCCTCGGCTGCTCTGTTGTCTCTGTCAGAAAGAAAGCCGAGGCTCTGCCTGGTTGCAAAGGTAGCTGCCTCCCCCCAGCCCCCTACCCTACTCGCACATTCTTTGCATCCTAAACCTGCTTGCCCGCTGTCCCTGTCATGAAGCCCTGCCTTCAGTGGCGTCACACCCGGTTCCGCCCTGTATCTTAGACCTTATATCTTCTTATCTACAACCTCCTCCACTTTTAAATGACTCTGGTTTTTGTTTTTATTTGTTTGTCTTCATTTCCCCCCATGGAATCTCCCAAAACAATCTCCAAGTCACTGAATTCCTGTCCCAGTGGAGTACCCGGTACTTCTGCCACCCTCTGGGAAAGTGTCACTTCTTTGGTCACGCCCATGATTTCAAAGTCCCTGGAATACTGTCATGCCCAGACTTCTCAGACGACAAAGAAGCCTGGAGCATTAAGAGCACACTGGGTAGGGATTTATTTCTTTGCACTAAGTCTTTAAAAAGCAGACACAAATCAACTGGTACCTTAATGCTATCCAGATTCTTCAGTGAGGACAGGATGGTGATATTTTTGAAGGTGTCTTTAGTTTGCTGTAACAAACAGGACAGGCATCAATGAGAAGTCTCCACTCTCAGGATACCACACAAGTAACAGGAAGGCACATGCCTTTCAGGCTAAGACGTGAGGTAAGGCAGACCCCATTCCTTCAGACCCGTGCTCACCAGGGCTCTTCTGATGTCCCAGAAACTCTGTTCCATACGGTGCACGTCCACGGAACTCAGACATCTCCTGAGGCTGCGGGTGTGCACGGAGTAGAGGATGAGCGCCATGCCCAGGAGCCAGCGGGAAATGCACAGTGTCCTCATGTCCTACTGCAGAGCAGAGACAATCAAAACCGTGCGTGCTCTTCCAGGGACCTCATGGCAGAGGTCTTGGCCTTGGGGAGCCTCAAAGGCTCACAGCTCCTCTTGTGGTTTTACTTGAAGTAATTGACTCTGATCCCCCACCCTACCCCCAACAGGCCCTCAAAGCATGTATCATGCTGTGCTCTGACTCCGCCCTTCATCAACCAGGGTGAAAAGTCTTGTTTCTAATAAACTCAATAAAGGGAATAGACTAAGCAACAGATCTAAAAAACCATAAAAAACCTATTGGCTTTTTGGTGTTTGCCCCCAAAGGAAGTAACCCCATAGTGCTTATCTGCCTAAAATCGCATTTGGAGCTACGTGTGCAGAGACATGTCACACATCACTGTGCAGCCTAGGATCTGTCTTCGGCACCCTCCACAAAGGTGCCAAAGCAACACAAAGAGATAAACCTTACAACAGCATGCAATATGCCCTCTGCCCTCTACACAGTGTGAGCCTTACCACTGAGGCCCTCATTTCCCTCTGTGAGTGCAGAGGCCAGTGAGGAGAGGAGGGCCCCAAACACAGCGAGGCAGCTGGGGAGCCACAGTGCACCTGCTTCTAGACTCTCACTATGGTGCTACAGGGCTGTAATTGTGAACAGGCTCTATGAATGGGAGCCACACTGCCCCACTCCCCACCACCACAGACCATATCGTCCTGGGAATCCTGAGCCCCTTGCCTAAAAAGCCAAGAAAGAGCAAGCCAAGGCTTTTCTTAATGTAAATCCTTTCTGGGACACCAGCAGGTAGATACTGAAACCTTCCAAACGACAGACACTTCTCCCTACAGAGTAGATACTGAGACCCCCGAATAACAGACAGTCCTCCCTACAGAGTAGATACTGAGACCCCCAAATAACAGACAGTTCTCCCTACAGAGTAGATACTGAGACCCCCGAATAACAGACAGTTCTCCCTACAGAGTAGATACTGAGACCCCCGAATAACAGACAGTTCTCCCTACAGAGTAGATACTGAGACCCCCAAATAACAGACAGTCCTCCCTACAGAGTAGATACTGAGACCCCCGAATAACAGACAGTCCTCCCTACAGAGTAGATACTGAGACCCCCGAATAACAGACAGTTCTCCCTACAGAGTAGATACTGAGACCCCCGAATAACAGACAGTCCTCCCTACAGAGTAGATACTGAGACCCCCAAATAACAGACAGTCCTCCCTACAGAGTAGATACTGAGACCCCCGAATAACAGACAGTTCTCCCTACAGAGTAGATACTGAGACCCCCGAATAACAGACAGTTCTCCCTACAGAGTAGATACTGAGACCCCCGAATAACAGACAGTTCTCCCTACAGAGTAGATACTGAGACCCCCGAATAACAGACAGTCCTCCCTACAGAGTAGATACTGAGACCCCCGAATAACAGACAGTCCTCCCTACAGAGTAGATACTGAGACCCCCGAATAACAGACAGTCCTCCCTACAGAGTAGATACTGAGACCCCCGAATAACAGACAGTTCTCCCTACAGAGTAGATACTGAGACCCCCAAATAACAGACAGTTCTCCCTACAGAGCTTGATTTTCTAACTCTCTGACCGAACAAGGAAACAGACCCCATAGGCAAGGGAGATTGGTAGGTAGCACCCCACGCCCCCCAACCTGACTCTGCTCCTTCTAAAACAGAGTCCAGACATCTTGGCCAATTCAGGTAACAGCGGCGGCAACCCTTGTCCTACACAGTAAGCATGTTGGGCTGGGCACTGTATGAAACATTTGGCATACTTGCCATGTCTCATGTGACACCCACCCCTCAGAAGGTTTGTTTCTATCCACAATTTACCAAGTAGGGAACTAAGAATTAGGACAATGAAATAGGTCACCAGAGATGGCTGGGCAGCTGACCCCTGTCTGCACTCACTCCTTAGAGCTAAGCCTTCCTCTTACAAACCAGTTTCTCTCCCGTGTGCATATTATTCATCTCCGCTGGAGATCACAGCTTCACAACAGACAAAAACCCATTTCTGATTAGCTCCCACTGAACCCGGAATGTGCTTTGTATTTAAGAAGACGGTAATTCTGCAAAAGGTTAAGTTCCTAGAATAAGAAGGCTGTGGTAAAGATATTCGATTCCTTCGTACTCTATTTTCTATCCTTTCCTCGTTTCCTTTTGTTAAAAAGAAGGTACTAGAAAATTCACTCAACTCTCTCTCTCTCTCTCTCTCTCTCTCACACACACACACACACACACACACACACACACACACACACGCACACATGCACACATGCATACATGCACAAGTACTCCTCCACATTCCACAAAAAAACCCCAAAGTGCCCTGGACAACACAGGCCATACACAGCGGTCACCCCTGTAGTATTAGGGACCTGAGTGAGGCTCCTGACAGCCCAAGCCAGCCTCACCTCTCCCGGTGCCTCCTGCTGCAGGGGACTCGTCTCTCCGTGTTCTTTGCCATTTGGAAAGGGTTGATCACTTTTATGCTGTGGATAGGAGGAAATGCTGACAAGGGTTACTGGGTGGGTCCACCTTCAGGAGATTCCCCCCCCCCCCAATCCTCATTTCTTTAGTATTTCATTTCCTTAATTGTTTTCTTTTCTTTCCTTTCCTTTGTGATACAGCTGATTAATCATCATTAAGAAATGGGCTGTTTTTCTGAATTTTGACACACAGCTTCTGGGAAAGAAAAAAAACTCCCTGTGACCACGTAAATGAGAATTACTTTTAATTTTGTGTTCGTGGAGAAAAATCCAAGTTGGGTCACTTTCCTGGGAGCTGCGGCACGCCATCAGCTGCACCCTGAAGGCACAGTCAGGAAAGCGCGGATGGCCTGGCTTTGTCAGCAGACAGCTCCATGAGATTCTGCAGGTCCTCTGGCTCCAGCACAAGCCATAGCCCTGATGCCACACGCAAGTTCCAAGGACTTACCACACGCCAAGCTTTTACATGCATTAAATTACTTCACCTAACTTCATGGGAATCCGATCTTTTTTCTACTGTAAGCAAGGGGTTTTTTTTGTTTGTTGTTTGTTTGTTTGTTTTGCATGGCATCTCTTTCTTCTCCATCTTGTCCCTCCAAAGGCCCTTTGGTTCTTGAGTGATGCGAAGAGAAATGACAGCAAGCGGTACAGGATCTTAAGAGGAATTCGTGGCAGAGCTGGGAACAGAACTTAGGACACTTACACTGGGGCCAGAAGGCCCTTTATCCAGGCTACTTTCTTATTTGTTAGAATTCTCCATCATGAAGTTTTCCAGGGGTTAAGATTTTAAGTAACAGAAAGACGGTATAATCGTAATATCCCCAGGAGAATCATTTTCCCTTGGGGACATGGTCTCTGGCAGGCTGCCCATGGCCCTGTGGATGGCCCCACTCCCATGCACATATGGGCAACACTAATTGGACTCAGAAGGTTATTAGTAATTTTAAAAGGGGGGCATGGAACTGGGAGAAAGATGGGGCAGAGGCACTGCAGCGAGTTGGAGGGAGATGGGGGAGTTGGAGGGAGGTACTGGTGGGTGGACATAATCAAAATGCAGTATAAGAAAGAAGAAAAATTTCAAGGAATAGATAAAAACATAATTTTTCAAACTAGTTTCCTGGCTGGGCAGTTGTGGCACATGCCTTTAATCCCAGCACTAGGGAGGCAAAGGCAGGTGGATCTCTTTGAGTTCAAGGCCAGCCTGGTCTACACGTTGAATTCTAGGATAACCAAGGCTACAGAGAGAAACCCTGTCTTGAGAAACTAAAAAGCAAGGGAAAAAAGAAAGAAAGAAAGAAAGAAAGAAAGAAAGAAAGAAAGAAAGAAAGAAAGAAAGAAAGAAAGAAACTAGTTTCCTCCCCCAAGAGCCTACTCCTGCTACCAAGCTAAAGAGACAGAGGTGCAGATGGGGCACTGGAAGACAAGAAGGAGAATCAGAGGAGCAGAGTCTTTGGTGGGGTTCAAGAGAAATGAACCCCAGAATCTGGGAGACTCTTTTCAAAGTCTTGAATTTCATTAAACAATGCATGCTGAGAGAAGCTGTAGGCTACTATGGCTCACGGCAGTGTAGACGGAATCACACCAGGCCTTCCCTGCTCAGAGCAGTGTAGATGGAATCACACCAGGCCTTCCCTGCTCACAGCAGTGTAGACGGAATCACACCAGGCCTTCCCTGCTCACGGTATTGTAGACAGAATCACACCAGGCCTTCCCTGCTCACGGTATTGTAGACAGAATCACACCAGGCCTTCCCTGCTCACGGTATTGTAGACAGAATCACACCAGGCCTTCCCTGCTCACGGCAGTGTAGACGGAATTATACCAGGCCTTCCCTGCTCACAGCAGTGTAGACGGAATCACACCAGGCCTTCCCTGCTCACAGCAGTGTAGATGGAATCACACCAGGCCTTCCCTGCTCACGGTATTGTAGACAGAATCACACCAGGCCTTCCCTGCTCACAGCAGTGTAGATGGAATCACACCAGGCCTTCCCTGCTCACAGCAGTGTAGACAGAATTACGCCAGGCCTTCCCTGCTCACAGCAGTGTAGACAGAATCACACCAGGCCTTCCCTGCTCACGGTATTGTAGACAGAATCACACCAGGCCTTCCCTGCTCACGGCAGTGTAGACAGAATCACACCAGGCCTTCCCTGCTCACGGTATTGTAGACAGAATCACACCAGGCCTTCCCTGCTCACGGTATTGTAGACAGAATCACACCAGGCCTTCCCTGCTCACAGCAGTGTAGATGGAATTACGCCAGGCCTTCCCTGCTCACAAAAGTGTAGATGGAATCACACCAGGCCTTCCCTGCTCACAGCAGTGTAGATGGAATTACGCCAGGCCTTCCCTGCTCACAGCAGTGTAGATGGAATCACACCAGGCCTTCCCTGCTCACACAGTGAGGACGGAATTACGCCAGGCCTTCCCTGCTCACAGCAGTGTAGATGGAATCACACCAGGCCTTCCCTGCTCACGGTATTGTAGACAGAATCACACCAGGCCTTCCCTGCTCACAGCAGTGTAGATGGAATCACACCAGGCCTTCCCTGCTCACAGCAGTGTACATGGAATCACACCAGGCCTTCCCTGCTCACAGCAGTGTAGACGGAATCACACCAGGCCTTCCCTGCTCACGGTATTGTAGACAGAATCACACCAGGCCTTCCCTGCTCACAGCAGTGTAGATGGAATCACACCAGGCCTTCCCTGCTCACAGCAGTGTACATGGAATCACACCAGGCCTTCCCTGCTCACAGCAGTGTAGACAGAATCACACCAGGCCTTCCCTGCTCACAGCAGTGTACATGGAATCACACCAGGCCTTCCCTGCTCACGGCAGTGTAGACGGAATCACACCAGGCCTCCCTGCTCACAGCAGTGTAGATGGAATCACACCAGGCCTTCCCTGCTCACAGCAGTGTAGACGTAATCACACCAGGCCTTCCATACTCATGGCAGTGTAGACGGAATTACGCCAGGCCTTCCCTGCTCACAGCAGTGTAGATGGAATCACACCAGGCCTTCCCTGCTCAGAGCAGTGTAGACGGAATCACACCAGGCCTTCCCTGCTCACGGCAGTGTAGATGGAATCACACCAGGCCTTCCCTGCTCACGGTATTGTAGACAGAATCACACCAGGCCTTCCCTGCTCACGGCAGTGTAGACGGAATCACACCAGGCCTTCCCTGCTCACGGCAGTGTAGATGGAATCACACCAGGCCTTCCATACTCACGACAGTGTAGACAGAATCACACCAGGCCTTCCCTGCTCACGGCAGTGTAGATGGAATCACACCAGGTCTTCCCTGCTCACGGTATTGTAGACAGAATCACACCAGGCCTTCCCTGCTCACAGCAGTGTAGATGGAATCACACCAGGCCTTCCATACTCACGGCAGTGTAGACAGAATCACACCAGGCCTTCCCTGCTCACAGCAGTGTAGATGGAATCACACCAGGCCTTCCCTGCTCACAGCAGTGTAGACGGAATTACAAAAGGCCTTCCATACTCACAGCAGTGTAGACGGAATTACACCAGGCCTTCCCTGCTCACAGCAGTGTAGACGGAATCACACCAGGCCTTCCCTGCTCACAGCAGTGTAGACGGAATTACACCAGGCCTTCCCTGCTCACAGCAGTGTAGACGTAATCACACCAGGCCTTCCCTGCTCACAGCAGTGTAGACGGAATCACACCAGGCCTTCCCTGCTCACGGCAGTGTAGATGGAATCACACCAGGCCTTCCCTGCTCACAGCAGTGTAGACGGAATTATACCAGGCCTTCCCTGCTCACAGCAGTGTAGATGGAATCACACCAGGCCTTCCCTGCTCACAGCAGTGTAGACGGAATTATACCAGGCCTTCCCTGCTCACGGCAGTGTAGACGGAATGACACCAGGCCTTCCCTGCTCACAGCAGTGTAGATGGAATTACACCAGGCCTTCCCTGCTCACAGCAGTGTAGACGTAATCACACCAGGCCTTCCCTGCTCACAGCAGTGTAGACGGAATTATACCAGGCCTTCCCTGCTCACGGCAGTGTAGATGGAATCACACCAGGTCTTCCCTGCTCACAGCAGTGTAGACGGAATTATACCAGGCCTTCCCTGCTCACGGCAGTGTAGACGGAATTACACCAGGCCTTCCCTGCTCACAGCAGTGTAGATGGAATCACACCAGGCCTTCCCTGCTCACAGCAGTGTAGACGGAATTATACCAGGCCTTCCCTGCTCACGGCAGTGTAGACGGAATTACACCAGGTCTTCCCTGCTCACAGCAGTGTAGACGGAATTACACCAGGTCTTCCCTGCTCACAGCAGTGTAGACGGAATTACACCAAGCCTTCCCTGCTCACGGCAGTGTAGACGGAATCACACCAGGCCTTCCCTGCTCACGGCAGTGTAGACGGAATTACACCAGGTCTTCCCTGCTCACGGCAGTGTAGACGGAATTACACCAGGTCTTCCCTGCTCACAGCAGTGTAGACGGAATTACACCAAGCCTTCCCTGCTCACGGCAGTGTAGATGGAATCACACCAGGCCTTCCCTGCTCACGGCAGAGTAGATGGAATCACACCAGGCCTTCCCTGCTCACGGCAGTGTAGATGGAATTATACCAGGCCTTCCCTGCTCACAGCAGTGTAGACGGAATTACACCAGGCCTTCCCTGCTCACGGCAGTGTAGACGGAATTACACCAAGCCTTCCCTCTTCTCTGGGAAGCACAAGCTGCTGAAAACCTCAC
The DNA here is from genome assembly GCF_037038515.1 of Microtus pennsylvanicus. NCBI lineage: Eukaryota > Metazoa > Chordata > Mammalia > Rodentia > Cricetidae > Microtus > Microtus pennsylvanicus. Next base: position 26,112,798 of record NC_134588.1, read on the forward strand.
AGCTTCACCAGACAGGTAAAATTAACTTGGAGGATTCCAACAAGCCAATGGGCCTGGCCTGTGTCATAGTATATACCGGTATATAAATAGTAACAAATAGTATTTACTGTGTGTAAGAGTAAGACAGTAGCAAGCAAATGCCAGGACCTTCATTAATATCTAATAAGTGTATCTGCTCCTTCTGGAAAGGGAGACATGGGCAGCCCCCCCACCCCCCCACATCCTCATCCCCTGGGAAATCCAGGGAGGTAAGTGCCAGTTTCCCAGCATGGGCTCAGCTGCCTGGCTCAGGGCCCGGGGCCACATGTGAGAGAATTGCGACATGACCATGCAGAGTCCCCGTTCACATTCATGCCAATGATCAGCTTTCAGTTCAGGCCCAGGATGTCACACTCAGAAGCTCTGAGAGGAAAGGAAATGTGTGCAGCATCTGTAACCCCCTTCTAGCACGCAACGTCAGAGTGGCCGTGATCACAAGCCGGGCTGGCAGGCCCCGCTCCCGGTGGCTCTCAGTCTGGATACCAGCCACTCAGTCTTCGTGCTTGTTGGTTCCTCCATACAGAGAGTACCTACTAAGTACTCACCATGTAGGCCTGGTGTGGAGATTAAATAATTACACGCTAGCCCTCAACACAGAGGCTAGTATGTAATAAACAATTCAAAGGTGTTATTAATTTATTTTTTTCTTTGAGATAGAGCCTTGCTATGTAGCACAGACTGACCTCAAATTTATGATCCTCCTGCCTCAGGCTCCCGAGCCCTGGGATTACAAGTGTGCACCGCTTCTGCCTAGCTTGTTATTAACTCTACAGCTCCATTTGAACTACTAAATTGAAAGGACGGAGAGCAAGAAAAAGTGATTCCTCTCTATCCGAAGCTTTACTGTCTAATATTTAATATTTAAAAATTAAAATATAGCTTGAGCTACAATGGTACTTTTTCTGAAACTGCAGTCAAATTGTGAATGTGAGCTATTGACACAGAGGTACATGTAGCCTGAAAATTAGGACAGCTAGACCCAGCTGAGCCACCAGTTCAAGACTGGGGCTCAATTTCCCATTTGGGCTGCACACGGTGGTGTCTGCCTGCGATCCCAGAGCCCAAGAGACACATAGGGAGGAATGTTTCATGTCCAGACCAGCCTGGGTTACGGTGTGAGACTCTGTCCCCTTCCACACAAACAATGGGCTTCATTTATAGGGAAGCGATAAGAACGTGACGGGAAACCAAGAAGCTCGAGCCACAAGCACTCTGAGTCTGGTGGTACTGCGGCGTCTTTCAGGATCTCCGGACCGCCATCCCCACCCAGCATCCGCTCAAGCTGAATGAATCATTCGTGTTGGTGCCATGACAAGTTCTTGTCCATGAGAGATTAGAGCAGATCCACCCCCAAGAGCAGGTCCTAGCAGGCCCCTCACTCTCCCTGGGAATGAGGTTCTGTGAAATTGAGAGATACACGGCCTCGGGGCAAGATTGGGATGAACGGGTTAGGTCTACTGGAATAATTTTGATTAAATTTCAGGAAGAACCCATTAGGAAGACTAGAAAACACTAGAAAGTGTGACAGAAAAAGAAATCTGTAAAAGGAAAAAAAAGGTGTTGTTGGCACTGGTGGATGAAAACTCCACTTGGGATGCAAATAAGGACGTCAAGAACAAATAAACACAGTGTGGCTGTACACATCTTTAATCCCTGTTTTCGGGAGACGGAGGTAGGTGGATATCTGAGTTCAAGGCAACACTTGGTCTAAACAGTGAGTCCCACACCTGCACAGTGAGACCCTGTATCAAAAAAAAAGGGGGACAAAAATATAAAAATGTTTAAAGATCTTGGTAAATACAGGAATCATAGTTATCCTTTGAATTGTAGATAACTTCAAAGCTAAGTTTTTAAGATAAATTGTGGGAGACTGGGTACAGTAGCAGATGGCTATCAGTGAGTTCAGGGCTAGCCTGGTCTACACGGTGAGTTTCAGGACAGCCGGTGCTATCAGTGAGTTCAAGGCTAGCCTGGTCTACACGGTGAGTTTCAGGACAGCCGGTGCTATCAGTGAGTTCAGGGCTAGCCTGGTCTGCATGGTGAGTTTCAGGACAGCCGGTGCTATCAGTGAGTTCAGGGCTAGCCTGGTCTACACAGTGAGTTTCAGGACAGCCGGTGCTATATAGTAAGAAAGAAAGGAAGGAAGAAAGAAAGAAGGAAGGAAGGAAGGAAGGAAGGAAGGAAGGAAGGAAGGAAGGAAGGAAGGTGATAGAGGAATGTTGGAGGAGGGTCATTTGTCTATGTGTTACTCCCATTGGTTAATAAAGAAAACTGCCTTGGCTTTTTGATAGGGCAGGATTTAGATAGGTGGAGTGGACAGAACAGAATGCTGGGAGAAAGAAAACATAGCTGGTCAGATGCCATGGAGCCAGCCACCAGGTCAGACATGCTGAATCTTCACAGTAAGCCACCACCTCGTGGTGCTACACACATTAATAGAAATGGGTTAATCAAGATATGAGAGTTAGCCAGTAAGAGGCTAGAACTAACAGGCCAGGCAGTGTTTAAATGAATACAATTTGCATGTTGTTATTTCGGGTGTAAAGCTAACGATGCGGGAGCCAGGTGGGACGAAAAGCAGGCCTGCCTGCAGCTCCATCTACAGGAAGGAAGGAACGAAGGAAGGAACGAAGGAAGGAAGGAAATAATGCCAGGCAGGGGTGGCACACAACTTTAACCCCAGCACTCGGGAGGCAGAGGCAGTCAGATCTCTGTGAGTTTGAGGCTAGCCTGGTCTACAAGAGCTAGTTCTAGGACAGGCTCCAAAGCTACAGAGAAACCCTGTCTCAAAAAAAAAAAAAAAAACAAAGAAAAAAGGAGAGAGAGAGAGGAAAAATAAAGAAAAGAAAAACAACCAACCAAACACACAAAAAAGATAAATTTGGGAGCTGGAGAGATGGCTCAGCCCACACACGGTAGCTCATAAACATCAGAAACTCCAGTTCCAGGGAATCTGACTTCCTCAGGGAAGGCAGGCCCACACATGGTACACAGACTTACAGGCAGGCAAAATGCCCACACACATAAAATAAAACAATTTCTTAAAAAGGTAAGTTTTCCAGTTCTTATAAATTTACCCCCAAAAATGTTTCTCCCAGTTTGGGATTTCGAGATGAGTCAGATGGAGCCGCAGAGAATACGCAGTTCAGCCTTCCCCACCCCAGCAATGAACAGGGGATGAGCCGCCATCTCCACCATCTCCGTGGTACAGCGATGAAGGACAGGCTGTTCCCAAAGCCCCACGGAGCCCCTGTCCACCCCCACGCTCCCCTCTCATCCTGGTGGAGTGGAAGGACACTTAGAGCTGCGGGGACCTCAAGCTGGCTCAGGGGAGGAAAGGATGTACCTGTGCCAGCTGTTCTGACTTGTGCATACTCAAGCTCCATAGCCTGAAGAGAGATCTAACCTGGGCACGCCCAAGTCAGTGAGCAGAGAACGACAAATCCACCTGCCATTCTACTATGGCTACATGGACTTTCTTCCTTCCCCGCTGCCGCTATTGGGCGCCTGGCCGGAGCAGGACTATCAGAGCCTGGGACACTGTCACCAGTGTCTGTGGCTCCAATGCCATGAAACAACCTCCACGGAGATGAAAGGGGCCGGGGACAAGGAACAGAAGGGACCTGCTCCGTGCTCAGACAGGTCCCGCGTGTGTCCCGGGGTCATTCAGCAGGGCTTACTTCCAGCAGTAGCAAGCAATCTGCCCTTCCTTCCCAGGCAGACTTATTAAATTACATACTCATTAAATACACACTTATTAAATTACATACAGGTTTGGCGCTCCCAGATCAAAAGAAAAAGGGGAAAAAAATCAAATCTGCTATCATGGGCCAGGGGAAAGACTGTTCTCAAAACCCAGCTCCCGACAGGGTGGCCTGCCTACCCCAATGCTCCCCTCTCATCCCAGAGTCAGGTGATGTAGAAGGGCACTTAGAGTTGTGTGGGGACCCCAACTCATTCCTCCATGTCCCATTCGTCGGCATGACTCCCAGACCCATCACAGTCCAGACCTGGGCTCCACCTCCTGCCTCCTCTCCTGAGGAATACCACATTCTGCTAGCCCCGCTCACCAGCAAGCTCCCTCCTGGCTTTCCTGACAGTCAAGCACCCATCCAGCTTTCCAGTCTCTCCTGCCTCCCCACCGGCACCCCTTCCCCTCCTCTCCATATATCCTCGAAGTTCAGAATAAACTGGGCATCCTGTATTTCCATTTGCTAAATTTGGTAGCTTAAACTGGACATCTTATTAGAAGAACCAACACATCAAAGGGGTGTAGCGCCCCAACTCCTGTAACTCGGTGTACTGGTAGGGTTCCTTTAAAGCAATTAGGTCATAAATGAAATACATACAGCGAGTAATGGGCTCCCACACTAGCTGGTACTGCGCCCAGCCTTTGCAATGGGCACGAGGATGCGCTATCATCTCTAATCTTCACACCTGCTCTATGAAGTAGATACCATTTCTGATCTACTATTTCAGAGGAAGAAGTTGAGGCCTGGACCTGTTAAATAGCTGCCAAGTGCTGACTGACAAACCCAGTGCAATCAGAAGTGACTCCCTCTGGTACCTCTGATTTTAACCGCTGCAGGGTAGCAGGCGTGAAAGACCATCCAGAACAGCTTTCCCTCCTATGGAGGGGGAAACAGCCGGGGTTCAGAAAGAACAGTGCCTCTTAAAATGTCACCGTCAAACCCGGGCGGTGGTGGCACACGCCTTTAATCCCAGCACTCGGGAGGCAGAGGCAGGTGGATCTCTGGGAGTTCGAGGCCAGCCTGGTCTATAAGAGATAGTTCCGGGACAGGCACCAAAGCTACAGAGAAACCCTGTCTAGGAAAAAAAAAACAGTCACAGTCAAATCCCATGGTGGCTCTGTGGCTGGAGCTCACATCCAGGGCTCTTTCCACGCAGAGGACCTTTGTCACCTCTGCTAACGTCAAACTTTCTTCCTGGAGCAACAAAGAAATCTCTTTCTTTTTTCCCTTGGAGAAATGGGACGGGGAGTGGCTCACCAGCATTTTCTCCGGGTAACAAGTGTAGACCTGTCCAAAGAAAGCGATTCTGTGGAAATTGAATGGTTTTTCCCTTCTTGGTAAAATAGCTCATGTTAGTTAAAAAGCACTGCACCCATAGGGACCAGGGAGTTCTTAGGGAGGGAGTTACCTTGGAAAACCTGCTCCTAGGATCACGTATACGCAGAAAGCCAGAAGTTTAGTCTAGACTCTCTTCCTCGCGGATTCTCTCCCTTGAGTTGGCTATTTACCCTACTCTAGGTTCAAGCTCATTCAGCATGCCATGCTGCACGGGACCCGGCTGCCACTATCTACCTAGAAAAGAGGTAGGATTTTCAGTTTAGGTCCAAAATTCAAAGGCATATGAAATTCCTCTGGAGTCGCATTTCTTTACCCTCCCAGCATCTCTGCTCTCCTTGGTCTCTCCTCAGCGCCTGCAAATGTGTTCCTGTGCTCTGCTCATCTTCACTTCGGAAGGTATGGGTGTTCCGAAATCTCCCTTCAGATTTACGGCTCAGGAGGTTGAGGCCAGGCCTTCTAATTAGAGGGCACAGCATAATTAAAATAAATTGTTCCTTTGTTAAGTCAGTTCTTTAGTTAGAACACTCATAAGTCGAGTTCTGCCTTGCATATGAGTCCCGTGATGACAAGGAGGTCATCAGTTTTTTGCTCATTACTTTATCCCCAGTAAGCTAAACAGAGTAGGCACTCCAGTAATGGTTGTTGAGGGAGGGAATGAGTGAATGAATGAATGAATGAATGAGTGAATGGCAGGGGCCTTCCAAAGGCTTGGACAAAGATGTAGGTCTTTGGTGTTGCCTCCCATCCGCCTGTACATCTGCATGGTGTTTGGAAATTCCACAGTGAATAAATAGCCTGAGGAGCAGCTAGACACCTTGTGGGAGGGAAGACCATGGATCGTGTCACAGAAACGCTGCTTTCAGAAGAGCAAGACTGCTCTGTGTGTGAAGCACTTGTCTTGCAAGCCTGATGACCTGCGTTCAATCCCTGGAACCCATGTAAATGTCAATGAGAGAGAGCCAACTCTACAAAAAGTTGAGCTCTGGTCTCTACATGTGTGCCTTGGCACACATTACACACAGAGAGACACACACACACATCATCATCATCATCATCATCCCATCATAGTCATCATAAATAACAATTTAAAATGAAGAAAGAGAAAAGGCTAGTCTGCATTCCTTGGGGAAGACCCTTAAAGGAATCTAGGCCCAGGAAGTCTGCATGATTCTTTCTCAGTATCCAACAGAATTAAATTCAGCAGAGGTTGGAGAAAAGCTGTCCTGGCTGTTGAATTATATAGTCTTTTTATTCTCCCAGTGCATGTGTCTCTGTTGAGGACACAGCAAAATGTGGTGTCAGAAGAAAACAGTCAAACTTGGTATTTTATGGGTATGGAAGGATTATCAAACAGGAAAAAAAAACTTCAGCTTTTCCAGCTGTATCAAAGTAAGATGAGTTATTTTCCCAGCGACTTTGAAGCCCCATAGCAGTAAAGTGCATGTGGGTCTCAGAGTGGCTTTCCATCACTGATGCTTTTCTTACAACAGGACCAATGTTTAAACACATAAACCAGTCATCATCCACAAACTGCAGAGCTGAGATGTCTGATTCATTCCTTTAAGAAACTGACTTTTAAAACATGAATACAGGTACTATCTCGGTCACTGTTCTGTTGCTATGGAGAGACACCATACCCAAGGCAACTCTTACAAAAGAAAGTATTTAACTGGGAGTTTGCTTACAGTACCAGAGGTGTCATCTATTATAACCATGGCAGGGAGCATGGTGACACACATGGAGATGTCCTGAGGCTACATCCTGGTCCACAGACTGAGTGCGAGCTTTTGAAACACTTGGCCTTTAAGTCAAGACCTCAAGTCTCACCCACAGTGATGTATTTCCTTCAACAAGGCCACACCTGCTCCAACAAGGCCACACCTCCTAATCCTTCTAGCCCTTTCAAATAATGCTACTCCCTGGTGACTAGGCATTCAACTATATGAGTGTATGGTGGCCATTCCTATTCAAACCACCACATGTACACATAGGAACCTACACGGATATACAAGTTTTCCTCTAGTGTCCATGCATAAACTCTTCAGGAGCCCATGAACCTAAACTACTAGTGTGAAAAGACTTGGGACGTGGAACTTATCTCAGTGGTCAGGCATACTCAGACTTTGCTAGACCCTGGGTACATTTGATATCACCAGTTGTGCAACTCTGGACAAGTTGATGAGTTCTCTGTCCCCATTTCCGCGTAGAGAAGTACACACGGCAATGTCTTCCCAGCTTTACTACATCAGGAATCACAGCTGCGCACATTTATATGAGGTCTGCATTACACACAGAGAGGCCTGCACCTGCCGTTTTCTCAACCCCAGGACCTAAGAGCATAGAGTTGGGTACAGAAGGCTTGGTTATTGCTGACCACTGGTAGAAGTCACAGAAACAGATGCCATGCTAGGGGACAACTGCCTGCTTACTCTTCCAGCTGGATCTGTCCACTCGAGTCCATCTTGTAAAAGGATCTTCCCAGATCTTAGGGCGTACGCGATGTCTTATTTAGGAAGCAATGAGGATGAATAAGTTCTGGCTCTTATAAAGCTACAGCTAGCACATCAACACGGTTGGCAAAGTCAAAGTACTTAGAGATGGGATAGCTAGCCAACCCAACTTACCTGGAACTGTTAAGTTCCAAGGAACTGGACTTTTAGTCCCCAAATCGGGAAAATCCTAGACAAATCCAGACAAGTTGATCATACTACGTGAACTAAAACTAGAAAAGCCAGATTTGAGTTGTGATTCTATGGGAAATTCTATACGTTGAGCCTGTAGTCTGTGCATAACTATTTATTTCTGTGTTTAAACATTGATTGGGCTACAAGAAAGCTTTAGTTACGCTTCAAGGTTCCAACTGTGGGAGGCTGGCCAAATCACAAACGTTACCTCCTACTAAACTCAGTTTTGCCTTCTAGAACTTAGTACAAATGAGAACTGGACAACATAAGATACAGGATGCTCCTAGAAGAAGAAAGAGACTCAATACGTGCTTTTAAATCTTACCATGCCAGGAGCATAACACAGTTTCCAAGGTTAGAGCTCTGGTTGGCAGTGTGAACCCGAGGCAGACTAACGTCTCGCACAACAGTCAGCTTTATTCAGAGCATCAGAAACTTTATACTCTGAGGGTTGAGAAGAAGCACATGAGAAAAGTGTGCAATCACACGAATAAGCTACACATGGCGAAAACACGTTTTTCCATAGAGGCACATGAATAGCAGTTAAAGTAAACTCACTCCTATCCCAGGATACCTGGGACGGTCATGAAAACACATTCCAAGAACGATTCTGTGTTTGGAAGCAACCGAGGTCACAAGACTTATTTTCTCACACTCAGAATTCTGCCATGGCTCCACTCCTGGACTGTGTTCTGACATTTCATTCTTTCAATACCCATCTCCTTCACAGATGGTGTCTATTACTACACACTCTCCAAAGAATTTTATGTATGATATTGTTTGATATTAAAACCATATAAATAAAGAAGCTATTTTGGTTTTTCTCTTCTATGTGGCAATTCTGAACCTCAGTGGTTGAATGACTTTCTCAGGCTAGAATGAGAATTATACCCTAAGCATCTTGGCTTGTCATCAAAGACCATCTGGATCACTCTCCCTTCCCACCTTATGGGACAACAGCTACAGTTGCCCTTGATCCAGAGCACTCATCTCTAGAGACAAATAATCCATGATATAAAGCAGATGAGCCCCAAAGTATTTCAGACAAGGGCAATCCAAGACTCTCCCTGAGGCTCTAACGTATAGAAAAGGAATCGAGCTCCTTGCCTAAAACCAAGAACATGCTTGGAAAGAGCAGTAATGGCTGGGGTCAAGGGTCATGGAAGAGCTGTGGCTTCACATCCTGGGAACCTAATTCTTCCCACTACAGGGTATCAGTCCTACAGCCGCTGTGTGCTCAGCGTGTGATGAACTTGAGATATCCTGTTCCCTTGTGCAACACTGCTTGATCAGCTTCCTGCTGAGTTTCTCCCACTGTAGGATAGCTTTCTCCTGACTCTGTCTCATTTCCCCTACAAGCTCTATGTAAGATGCTGTGCTTCTTAATAATTGTGTTTGGCATAAGACATAGTTTGCAAGAGATCTCCTTGACCTTAACTTTTCTGTCTTTATTTTCTGATCTCCTTATCCTCCCTACCAGGAACCTGACACTGAACAATGACCTGGTCCATGTCACCTAGGGAACACTTCCCATACCCATGGTTACCTGTTGGTACCAAAAGTTACAAAACTGGGACACCATTTTCTACTGAGTTCTTAAGATTCAATCTTGTTTCTCTTCTTGAGATTGAGAGAAGCAGGGTCATTGTCCCTGTGGCTGTGTTTAAGAATTATCCTGATTAATCCGGGCAATGGTGGCACACGCCTTTAATCCCAACACTCGCGAGGCAGAAGCAGGCGGATCTCTTGGAAAAAGAGCTAGTTCCAAGATAAGCTCCAAAGCTACAGATAAACCCTGTCTCAGAAAAAAAAAATACCTTGATGAACTAGAGAGATGATTCAGTGGGTAAACATTTGGTGACAAGCCTGACAGACTGAGTGCCTTCCCTAGGACCCATGTGGTAGAAGAGAGAGAACCAACTCCTGCGAGTTGTTTATCTGACCCCCACATAAGCACAGTGGTGTACACACACACACACACACACACACACACACACACACACACACACTTTTTTAATGAATTCCTTTGTAGAATGGCCAAGATCAAAAACACTGATGACAGTTTATGCTGGAGAGGATGTGGGGTAAGAGGAACACTCCTCCATTGCTGGTGGGAGTGCAAACGTGTACAGCTTTGGAAGCCAGTATGGCAATTTCTCAGAAAATTAGGAAACAATCTACTTCAAGACCCAGCAATACTGCTGTTGGGTATGTACCCAAAAGACTTTCAATCATATCACAAGGATGTGTGCTCAACCATGTTCATAGCAGCATTATTTGTAATAGCCAGAACCTGGAAACAACCTAGATGCCCCTCAACTGAAGAATGGATAAAGAAAATGTGGTACATTTTGCACCATGGAGTACTACACAGCAATAAACAATAATAACATTTTGAAATTTGCAGGCAAATGGATAGATCTAGAAAAAATACACATTGAGTGAGGTATCCCAGACCCAGAAAGACAAATATAATATGCACTCACACATAAGTGGCTTTTAGACAAAAGGCAAAGAGAAACCAGACCATAGGCCACAACCCCAGAGAACCTAGACAACAAAGAGGACCCTAAGAGAGACAGACATAGATCTATATAGGAAGGTGAAAAAGACAAGATTTCCTGAGTAAATTGGGAGTGTGGGGGTCACGGGAGAGGGGAAAGGGGAGAGGAGAGGAAGGGAGGCAAGTAGAGAAAAACGGATAGCTCAATAAAAACAATAAAAAAAAAAAGAATTCCCTTGTGAATGCTCAAAGATTTGAGCAGACTGGTGGGAAGTGAAAGTTTTGAAGGGGGTATTTCAAGAGAACACTCAGACAGATCACTGGGGAAAAAGAGATTTATTAGGCAGCCAGAGAGGGAACAGCATGGCAGGGAATCAGAAGACATCCAGGACCCAGTGCCAGAGACAGACAGGATGGAGGGAGTCTCTGAAGAAAGAATTCAGAGCCCAAGTGGCAGAGGACAGAGCATCTTCTTTATGTCCCAGTGAGTCTGCGAAAGGCAGCCAGCTGCTGTATGAGCAACAACTGGATGCTGACCGTATGTTCCTACAGGAAGCGGGGCAGTAGTACACACAGTACTCTACCTGCCCTTTCTTTACCACTGGGGCAGCACCTCCCTTCCGGGAGGCACATGGTGTCATATTTAAGAACACTTTTAATCCCTACAAAAGTAATCTTTGCTCTGGCACAGAAAGGCCATGGCAAATACAGAGACTAAAAAGAATAAAGGAAAAGTCACCAGCAGGCGTTCTTTTGTCCTTGAACCCGCTTTGGCCATTTGACTTTCAGTCAGAAGACTCTTGCTAAATGTCAGCTCTGCTTCCCAAGATGTCACAGTAGCGGGAGACACGGGCCACTAAACACTGCTGTAACGCACACTCTTGCCACTCGGGAACAGGGCTCCATGTGAACAATTTCAGTGTGCTGGTATATTCAACTTCTTTTTCTTTTAAAAATATATTTGCATATATACAAACTAATGAATTTCATGAAGGTGTTTTCAGACATCTGTGGGATGGGCTTTGGCCATCTTCATTGCCGTCTGTTATCACCGCCCACTCCGCCCCTTTCCCTCCTCTAATAGTTCTTCCTCCACATTCATGTTGTTGTTGTTGTTTTTAACTAGACTTCATATGAGACAAGGCTATGCAATACTTGTCTTTTCTAAGGCCGGATTATTTGCTAAACATGATGTTTTCTAATTCCATATTTTTTCCTACACATAATTTCCTCACCGGGTATCAAAGGTCAGTGTGTCTGCACCCCTGGAGCAAGCTTCCTGCAGGGGCAGTGTGTGTGGCCAGCACAGGGAACACCAGGGCCCCCCACTGGTGTTGGAGGCATTCTCAACCAAGCACTGGAAGCCAGCTTTCACCAAATTTAACCCTTTCAACTTTTTGAGAAGGGACCTGTTTCCAGCTGCTTCACTTGGATTGAGGACCTAGATCCTGTGCCGTGGATGTGGTTTTATTTTTGCTGCATGCATTGGTCTTATTAAGAGGTGAGGGCTTGTGGGAGGTGCTTAGGTCACTGGGAACCACCCTTAGAAGGGATTCTCATGGTACCCTGACTTAGTTCTGAGAAAGTCATTATAAAAGGAACAAGCTTGCCCCTCTCCCTCACTCCAGAATCCTGCTTTTCCATGGAAGTTTTACTAGTCAGGGTTACTATTGCTATGATGAAACTCTGTGACCAAAGAGACTTAGGGAGGAAATGTTTTATCTGGCTTACACTTCCACATCATTGAAGGAAGTCAGGACAGGAACTCACACAGGCCAGGAACATGTGGAGGCAGAAGCTGATGCAGAGGCTGTGGAACAATGCAGCTTACTGGCTAGCTCCTCATGACTTGCTCAACCTGCTTTCTTATAGAACCCAGGACCACCAGTCCAGGGATGGCACCACTCCCAATGGGCTGGGTCCACTCCCATCAACTGGTAATTAAGAAAATGTTCCAGACATGTCTACTGCCTCATCTTATGGAGGTATTTCCTCAATTGAGGTTCCCTCCTCTCAGATGACTATGACTTGTGTCAAGATGACATAAAACTAGCAAGCTCAGAAGCCTCTCTCCTGCACAGGCTCCACTATGATGCCATCTGCCATTAGACCCTCGCCAGAGCCCAAACCAATTGAAAATACTTAATTTTAGATTTTCAGCCTCTAGAATCATGGACTAAGTAAATCTTTTTTTTCTTTTTTTCTTAAAAACCCAGTCTTGAGGATTTCATTAAAGAAAAACAAAAACAAATCAAAACAAAAAAAAAACCACTAAGTTATGGTTACAGAGTCAAAAGCTGGGATCTGACCCTCCAAAGAGATGCTCCAGTGGAATGATGATGGTTGCTATGGTGCTGCTATAGGAGCCTGTGATAGAGAACCCAGTCCGGTCCATGGTCAGAGAAGAGCACCCTAAGGAAGGAGGCTTAAGTCTGAAATACAACACAGAAATATAAATAAAGTCAACTCCACTCTTTCATCTCCCGGTAGATTTCAACATCTTTCCAAGAGGCTTCCTCAAGCTGCCCACAGGTGTGGCACTCATGGGCTCTACTTCTCCCATCCTCATCTGTCTTGCTTTTCAGTCCTCCTTTTCAGGGACATTCTTTCTAGTAAGCCTCCTCCAACCCCTTCTCGATGCAAGCCTTTAACCAGAACCCTGGCCTGCCATACACTCGCAGAGCCAAGTTGAACATTTCTATTCTTTCCTTCCCTAGAAAAGCTTTCCTAACACCCAACATCAATCACAGTTCACACTAAAATGCTAGACTGACGTTTATCCAAATTTTGGGCAGGATGGGGCACAGACTTCCTGATAAGGGGGAACTCTGGGACTTTTAGCACCTAGCTATCCCATAAAGTTCAGGCAAGAGCAAGGCCTGGAACTTGGGGAACTTGAACTCTTCCCTAAATTAAGAGGTAGATCGAATCTTTTAGGGTGGAATTAGCTCTATTCCAACCAGCTGGCCTTTCCTCCCAGACTTCCTCCAAGTGACCCCTTAGCTGAAGAAGAAGGGGAAGGGAGATAGGATGCTGATCCCAGGTAGCTGCACACCAGATCAACCTGCCATGAGCTCACTTCTGCTTCTCTGTAACTCTGCCACACCGAAAGAAACTCAGAAACACCTGGCAGGTGGCAAAACCTGGCTCTATCTGTTGGGACAGAAACAAATACAAGTAGCAGAGAAGCTGATGGGACTAGAGTGGAGAATGCTTTTGCCAAAATAAAAACACCCGGACACTGATTCTTTTTACCTTTTTTTTCTTTCTTCTTCTTCTCTCTCTCTCTTTTTTTTAAATTCTAGACAGGGTTTCTCTGTGTAACATCCCTGGCTATCTTGGAACTCACTCTATAGACCAGGCTGGCCTTGAACTCACAGAGATCCTCCTGCCTCTACCTCCCTAGTGCTAGGATGAAAGGCTTGGGCCACCAACAGCCTGCTCAGACAGTTTCTTGAACATACTTCCTCTTCCAGAGGATAATCTTCTGGGGATGCTAACCCCAGGGAGCCCCCAGAGGTAGAGGATCACTGATGGGGAGAGGCCAATGTAGTTCAAAGGACTGCTCAGAGGGGAGTCCTCATGAGAGAGCAGAAAGAGCCTGAGGCCAGGACAGACACACCTCTGAAAACTGCAGACGCAGCAATGTTAGTAATAACAGCAACGGATTCTTCTACTGTTTTTACTGGGTGGGAGACATGTCTCCAAATGGCTAACAGATTTGAACTCATGTAACCTTTGATCCAAAAGAGCCTGTTTCACCGAGCCTTTTATGGGGACTGGGTCTTGTTGCCAATCTGTCATTATGATAAGATTATTTTAGCTTCAAAGAATTCTGATATCGAGGAAGAGCTCGGCCCTGCCTCAACTTGATATGTCATGCTTTGTTGACCCCCAAGGGAGGCCTTACCCCTTCTGAGGAGTAGATGAGGGGTAGAAAGGAGGTAGGGGGAGGGAACGGGAGGAGAGGAGGGAGGGAAAACTATGGTTGGTATGTAAAACAAACTTTAAAAATTTAATAAAAAAATAATTGTGGTATCATGACACTAGTTGTTGATTTAACCTACTGAGCACACAGTACACTAGGCATTGGGAACACAAAGAAACAGCTTCTTCCCTGAAGAGTCAGTGACTAGTGAGATGATGAAAAGGGATAAGTGCTCTGAAGAGGGCCCACAGCGTGCTGAAGAACACGGTGGAAAAGAATGGGGAAGACGAGGTACGGGGTCTCAGAAAAAGCAGAGAGGCAAAGGTGTACTTGATTAACTCTTCAAGGAAGAATGGAAGCCAGGCCAAGAAAGACAGGCACCCTGGCCCGATGGTGCAGGGTGATAAATCCTAGGTCAGCAGGGGCAGAACTTGGAAGCCGGATGAGGAAGTGAGGGGCAGAAGAACCTGAAGAAATTGCATGCGCTGCTGAGAGCTGTGCCAAGTGAACCTCACTTTGCAAGTCTAGCTCATACGCCCAGATTAAAAGCCAAGTGTTCTTGCCAAACCATGTTCACATTTCAAATCCATGATTAAATAAATAATTGTCATTGTTTGAAGCCACTGTTTTGAGACAGCTTGTTTTTCAGCAATAGATAATGAAAACAATCACTTTGGAGGTGAAAGAAGGAGGCGGAGGAAGGAGGCTAAGAGCAAAGGACAAGTGTTCACACTAAGTGCCTGCCAGCAATTTGTTCCTTCTGGGCTTCATACTTGGTTAAAAGCTAATATCTGGAAGCTAAGCATATCAGCTAATTAGTATCAGCCCATGGTTGTAGGTGATGTAAAAAGAGTCTTTAGGCTTCCAAGGTAGGACGAGGGCATATCCCCAAAATCTGGATTAAAAAGTCAGAAGTAAGGTGGGATTCTCCCATCTTGAAAAGGTCACAGACTCGTAAACTAATGTCAACCTAAAGGGTGGTGGCTTCTAACAACCTGGTCACAAGCCTCTATCCTTTCTGTCGTCTTATTTTCGAAATAAACCAGCATGGTGGTTCATGCTGGTAAGCTCCTCATTCAAGAACTGGAGCAGGGGGGTCAGAAGTTCAAGGCCATCCTCAGTTACGTACGTAAACAGGAGTGAGACAGCTGTTCGCACTGCCCTGTATGTCCACCAGAAGCCAGGAAGTGAAGAGAGACAAACACTGGTAAAGTCACGTACTTCCCCGTTTCCATCCACACTGGGGTCAGGGTGTGTTAACCCTCTGTGGGATGCCTTCAGAGCACAGCTGGAGGTAGGTGTCCGGGATGAGTCTAAATCCCATCAAGTCAGCAATGAGAATTAACATCATAAATGTATGTCAGTGTTTTGTACGTCTTCATGCCATTGCCGGAACAGCGGTTTTTCTCCCACGAGTGAACTCCACAATAGGCTGATCAATATGAAAATTGGCAAACAAAACTGGAAGAGGTTCCCAGCTAACAGATGTGCAAAGCACAACACAGAACCCCAAGAAACACGGAAAAGCAAGGCAACACAGCTCTTCCAAAAGTTTATAACACTGAGGCTACTGAGTTCAAAACACTGAACTGGGAAACTGGGATGGGAAGAGTTTACTGTTAAGAAGTATCCATTACCTCCAAGAGAACACAAATAAGCAGATATATCAAGTCCAAGACCTGGCATGGGAAGTCGGTGATGCTGCGCAGGGAAAGCCACCAAATGCATGAGAAAGCAATCCAGATGGCACATGCAGCCACAGAGAAGGAAAGTGCAGCAAGAGGCTTTGAAGTCAGCATAAAAGCATCAGTTTCTTCACACAAAGAAATTACAAAGAATCAATGAAACAAAGAATTGTTTCTTTGAAATGATAAGCAAGATTTTAGCCATATTAGTCAAAATGAAGAATACCAAAATTAATAAAATTAGAGCTGAAAGGGGACATTACAATAGTTACCAAATGAAATTCAGAAAAACCCAAAGACATATCTTAAAAACTTATATTCCATTAAATTGGAAAACCTAAAAGGAATGAATGGTTTCAGAGATGCAAATAACCTGTCAAAACTAAATCAAAAGAGATTAAAACTTTTTAAAGTAGATCTGCAACACACAGTGAGATTAAAGTAGTAATTTAAAATTTCCCAATTAAAATAAGTTCACACCAAGATGGATTCTCTGCAGAATTCTACCAGGCCAATAAAGAACCAATATCCATTCTTAAATTATTCCATAAAACAGAAAATAATGCTCTCGAATTTGCTTTTTGAAGTATTGCCCTGATATCAAAACCAGATTCAAAACAAAAAAGAGCTCTCTGCCAGATCACCGCCATCATGGGTACCAGTCGCGTTCAGCCCATCAAGCTGGCTAGGGTAACCGACGTGCTGGGCAGGACCAGTTTACAGGGACAGGGCACGCAGGTACACATAGAATTTATGGATGACACCAGCCACTCTATCATCCTGTTTGAGACTGATGCTCTCGCCCTGCTGGAGTCAGAAAGAGAGCCTTGGAGGTTGGGTTGATCTTACTGCTGGGTCCTAAAAACCCACCCCTGGACCCATGATGATCTGCAACTGTTAAATAAACAAACCATTTGTATTGTTTTTTTTTTAAAGGAACAAATATAGACCAATATCCCCTGTTGAGTATAGACACAAAAGTTCCAATAAAACACTTGCAAACCGGGGCTGGAGAGATGGCTCAGAGGTTAAGAGCACTGGCTGCTCTTCCAGAGGTCCTGAGTTTAATTCCCAGCAACCACATGGTGGCTCACAACCATCAGTAATGAGATCTCGCGCCCTCCTCTGGCATGCGGGCATACATGGAGGCAGAATGTTGTGTACATAATAAATAAATCAAAAAAAAAGAATAAGCCTAGGATTATTAAAAAAAAAAACACTTGCAAACCAACTTCATGCATGCATCAAAAAGGTCATTCATCATGATCAAGTTAGTTTCATTCCAGAGACACCAAATGAATCAACAAATAGACCACAAAAATGTACTCAAGGGTGGAAACCACATGATCAATAGACACAGAAAATGCCTTTGACAAAACCCACTATCTCTTTCATGACTGAAAATCCTGAAGAGAGTAGAAGTTAAGGAATCATGTCTCAACATAGTAAAGGTTATCTATGATACAACCTCAGCCAACATCATGATAAAAGGAGAAAAAATGGAACATTTCCATTAAAATTGGGAACAAAACCCATTATCTCTGGTCCTGTTTAACACAGTACTTTAAGACATAGCTAGAGTAATAAGTCAAGAGAAGAAAAGAAAGGGATATGAATAAAAAAAAGTATCCAAGTATCTTTATTTGCAGATGGCATGATTCTACACGAAAAGAAACTACAGCAGAAAGATCTCATACCTAATAAAGATTTTTATCGTGTAACAGGATACAAAATACGCAAAATTCAGGGCTCTCGCGGCATACCAATGACAAGCAAACTGAAAATGAATTTAGGAAACAATCTCATGCACGATAGCCTCAAATATTAATACAATAAGTGGGAACGGGCCTTACAACTTAAGTAAAAGATCTCTACAATGCAAACTTTAACATACTGAAGACGAGGCTGGAGAGGTGACTCAAACACTTGCTGCTTGTCCAGAGAACCCGGTTCCATTCTCAGCACGCTCACCAGTGGGCTCACAACCCCCTCTGACTCCAGCTCCAGGGGTTTTAACTCCTCTTCCGTCCTCCCTCCGTGGGCACCTGCACACACGAGGCATTCATTCACAAAGATGCGCACATGCACACATAAATAAGAACAAGAACGAAAAGAACACCAAAGAAGGAAGTTGATGAAGATACCAGACGACAGATGACGCATGGGCTGGAAGAATGAGTACTGTGATCATGGCCTTCCTACTAAATGCAGTGGAGGCTTTAAAGGTGAGCGGAGTGTAGAACATATGAGATTGTGAAAGTAGAGGCGGGATCTTCCTGGTAAAATGGTGGATAGAACTACAGCTGGGGACTAAAGGGAATAGGAATGTTTTATCATTCCATCTGCTGTGTCTCCACGTCCCAGAGATGACTTAATGAGCCCGTCCAGTAAACTTCATCTCCCAAACCCATGTACTTTCTCTATCTTCAGACTGGTCTCAGCTGATGCAACAAAAGCAGTCACCGAAACCATAGCAGCATCTACCTCACGCAGATGGGGCTGAAAAAACTCCAACCAGGAAATCCACAGAAGCTAGAAGTGTAGGGATTTCACAGAGGCGTTCCCCGGGGACTGGAGCCAGAGCCACCATTAGTAACGCACCAAAGAAAGACGAAGCCGCAGGAGTGTCTCACCACACAGCCACCAGCTGCTCCCCACCCTGTAGGAAGGAACACAGCAGTCCTGGCTGGGAGGAGTTTGTCTTGACTGTCTGGCTATCCACAGCCTGGTGGAACAGAGTCTAGAAAACCATATGCACAAGGAATGCTGGGAACCCACCCAAGAATCATACACTTAAAGGCAACCTGGCCCAGGAGCAAGGAAACAGCGGCCAGTCAAGATGAGAAAATCAGTATTCAGGCCAGTGATCTCTCTCTCTCTCTCTCTCTCTCTCTCTCTCTCTGTGTGTGTGTGTGTGTGTGTGTGGGTGTGGGTGGGTGTGTGTGTGTGTTTTCCACCCCTCCCTCTTTCCCCACTGTCTTTTATATCCCAATGATTCTGTAGTCTTACCTCTCCAAACAGCTCTCCTCCCTCCCTATAGCTACGTCATCTCTACATAGTACAAGAATGAAACTGATGATCCAGATATAAGTCTGTATACATTTACACACCAGATTTTCCCAAGCTGCCAAAAACACACATTGGAGAAAAGAGAGAACCTTTAACAAGCGGTGTTGAAAAAGCTTGCTATCTACATGGAGAAGAACGAAATCTGAGTATTCGTTCTCACTCTGCACACAAAGCAACGCCAAATGGATCAAAGAGCTATGAAACTCCGAAACATCTAGAAGAAAGAGTAAGGGGTACACTTCAGGAGCCAAGCTTAGGTAGGGACTTTCTCAATAGAACTCCAGTCATCTGGGAAAATGGACCAGTGAACAACAAGTGAATTGGTGATCACAAAATTAAAAGGCTTCTTATTTCAAAGAGTCTGTTAGTTTAACAGGCAGCTAGACGTCTGGCAGAGGATGCACGTGCGCAACCACGGCTGCTGCGAGTTCGTGGTGGCAATGGTCCTGTCTGGCATGTGCAAGGAGCTCAAAAGACTAAACACTGGGAAAACACACAGTCCGATTAGAAACGAGGCCATGGAACTGAATAGGGGGTCTCAGAAGAAGAAACACAAATGGCTAGGAATTATTTTATTGTTATTTTTGAGACAGGGTTTCTCTATGTAACAGCCCTGGCTGTCCTGGAACTTGCTTTGTAGATTAGTCTGGCATCAAACTCACAGAGATCTGCCCCCTCCCCCCCCCCCGCCGCCTCCCAAGAGCTGAGATTAAAGGCATGCATCACCACTGCCTGGCAGAAATATTTTTAAACTGTCCACCATTCTTAGCCATCAGAGAAATGCAAATTTGATTGATTGGAGTTACCCTATGTCGCATATTATACGCATCCCAGAAGCCATATGATGCCAAAGAAAAATCCCAATGCCAAGTGATAGACAAATTCCCTAAAGCCGTAGGTCAGAGGTGTGCCAGAGACTTCACTGCTATTTCTCTTCTCTTGGTTGCTCACCAGGACCTGATAAAAAGTACCCATTGTTAAAGACACCACACAAATTGGTCACAAGGCATCAAGAAATCAAATGGACACTGGCCAGAAAGCTTTCTCTCTGCTAGTTAACTTTCATAGTACTAGAATACACTCTGGAGACTGATAGAGAGACAAAGTCATCAACAGTCTTACATACCTGTGAACCCTGTGAACCCTGTGAACTGCAATAATGACCAGCTCCACAAGATATGCCCATGCGTGCAATAGTGGCATGAGTGTTATGGGAGTAACCAACCTCGTTCTAGTTAGATTTAAAGTTCATACTGGAGGTCACCCTTCCCTCCCATCCTTGGGTCTACAGGGGCCACAATCAAGCAGGAGCCCCTGGCTGGCAGGAAGACCCCATAATGATAAGCAAATATGTGGTGGAGAAATGGGAGCTAAAGAGAAACAGAAAGGTCCATGTGTTGTGGAAAGACACAGAAAGAAATGAAGACGGTGAGGAGTGGGCTGGTAGAGAAATGAAATTTTAAGGGGCACTTTAATACCATAAAGATTTAGCATAATAATATCAATAAGTTCATCCTTAGTGCTTGTGAGCTACCGAATAATGGGTTTTTGGTTAGATTTATAGTTCCAGGCATGTGTTTCCTCCTGTGGTATGAACATTATTACTATTATTATTTTAACTTTATTAATTCTTTGAGAGTTTCATATTATGCACCCCAATTCTGCTCACCTCCTGATCCCCCCATATCCTCCTCTCACCCCAGCAGCACCTCACCACCAAAGAAAACAAAACACTGTAAGCAAGCAAGCAAAAATAAGAACAAAATAATTTTTTAAAAAAAATCAAACCAAAATAAAAAACAACAACAAAATCTCTTTGCTTCTCCTTCTTTCCTGCCTCTCCAACACCTCTTCATTTGTCCTGGTGGCATTGGGGGCCTCAGTGTGTCACACAGTTGACCCTTTTGTCCTATCAGCTTTACTAGCAAATCTTCATTGCAATGAGCCACTGGTCCGGTTCAAGGCCTCTGGTTTCTGGTCCACCATCATCACTGGATCCTCACTGGAACTCCTCTGAGATATCCTATGGCCACCCCAAGTCTTGGAGATCCTGCAGGTGTTGTTCCACAGGACCAATCCCTTCACAAGCTTTTGAAGGAGATACTTGCACTAATAGTCAAGATGCACAGTCAGCATGTGGATAAAAGAGATGTGGTACAATAGAAAGCCACCAAGCTGTAAAGAGTTTACCATTGGCAGGAAAATGGATGGAACTGGAAGTCATTGTGGCAAGTGAAAGAGAACAGAGACAAAAGGACGGTGAGGTGTTTCCCCCACAAATAGTGTCAACACATTTTAAGAGCTGAAGTAGAAGTGGGATTGTTATGAAAGGGAAAGGAGGTGAGGGTGGGCAAGAAAGACCAGAGGTAGGGTAGAGCCAATGAAGGCATGACGTGGAGATGCGGAAACATCACTGTGAAACACTCATCAGTAAGAACACTTAGTACATGGCCAGAACAATCATGACAAGAGCCAAGCATAGCAGCACGCACCTTTAATCCTAGCCCTTCAGAAGCAGAGACAGACAGATCTCTGTGAGTTTGGAGCCAGACAGATCTACATAGTGAGTTCCGAGACAGCCAAGGATACATAGAGAGACCCTGTCTCAAAAACAAACAAATAAATAAGTAAATAAACAAATAATACAAAGATAACATGTGTCAAAAGGAGAGAGAAAATGGGCACACACTTGCACACACTCTAAGGGACTGGCCATGCAGCCATAACTAACGTTTATAACTCCCTCCTTCTTCTAGCTATTTGCAGTGGCCTTGGTCTTCAGTCCTCACATGGTAGGGTTTATATGACAAGGTGATACCTTTCGTGCAGGATCTGCTTCACCTGTGGTTGCACGATAGCCAGAGGCTGAGGAAACTATTTGTCTTTTGTTAACTTTTACTATTGCTTATGGATTCCTAAAAGATACCCCAGGAAATCCACCTGGGTTCTAGATGCACTCCTCCCACGGAGTGGCACCCGTTCCCTTCGGCAATGAAGAGCAATTACCACAGCCAGAGGCTTACTCTTCTGTCTGTCGATTTCAGTGATGTGAGAAGCCCAAAATGACCAAATGGAAATCTTTTCCAAATCAGTGACATCATTGTGTTTCCTGGTAGAGGCTTTTGCTCCTTAGGCATCAAGTCTCCAAGCCCAAACCAAAAAAAATTGTTCAGAGGGAAAATAAAATTCTGTGAGTAGGCCATAAGGCTGAGTGAAGAACCAGCTTCCTTTTGCCCCTGAAGCCCACAGCAGTGTAGTCATGGAAACCACGTAATTATTTATGATTCAAAGACCACTGACCCCTTTGATGTAAGGCCCTATCCTTTCAGGGTGTAATTTCCTAGTTCACATCCCAGCTGAATCTTCAGTAGGCTGCTACAAATTCCCAGTAAGCCAGTTGCTTCTGGTTAGGGTATGTGCCTGGACTAATTAATCCATGGGTGTGAGCCCGTTATTCACTTCCTTTGAAATGACTGTCTCGATCAGGAGTGGTATCTAGAGGACACCATATTTTGTAATCACAGATGGTGATGCTGGCCAAGGAATTTTAGGCAGGGAAGCAATTGTAGAGTCAGAATACATGTGTACTGCAGTTAAGAAAAACACATGTTCCCCTCCCTGGTGGAATGTTGTAATGAATCTTAGGCCCTGAGAGCTGATTTCCTTAGGAAATATGTCAGAGGCTTAGTTCAGTTGACAAGACAGGCAGTATTCATAGTCAGAAAGGAGCCAGTTAGGGTAAGACTACATTGCTGAGATCGTGTGTAGCCCTGATCCCTGTGAGTGTGGCCACTTACACACAGGGTCTTTGAGCAAGCACACAAATGACTGAGGAAAGATGCCACTGAAATCCATGTGGGCCATTTGTTCCCTTTCAGTCATGAGACTATAGGCCTGAGAAATAGGTGAGAAGCAACACAAGTCCCTTTGCTGGACTAGACCTTTTATATCCGGGGCTCTCAACATTCCTCATCCTGCGACCCTTAATACAATTCCTCATGTGTGGTGACTCCACCCATAAATTTATTTTTGATGCTACCTCATAACTGTAATTTTGCTACTGTTGTGAGCGTAATGTGAATATTTGTTTTCCGATGGTCCTAGGTGACCCGTGTGAAAGGGTAGTTAGACCCCCAAAAGGGATCACCACCCACTGGTTGAGGAGCACTGTTTTATATAGAGCAAGCTCTCAATCTCTGTCATTCATCTGTGTGCCACGATCAATTCATCCCAACAAAAGATCCTAATGTTTCAAACCAGTGAGACTATTGGCAGGTTCCATATGCTGTGTGTGGTCAGTCTGGTCCCTTGAGAGCTGAGTGATAGCATTTAGTCTCCGCAATACCATCATTACTGTTGAAACCAGAGAGCCAGCTCAATGAAGGTGTCCCTACCCTCCCTGGCTTAGAGCTACCACAGTATCCTTCAGAGATGTAAGCGTACCTTCAGGGACATCCTTCTCAATGTCTTAATGAGGAAAGCATCCTCTGGGCATTCTGGGAGACATGTTTGGGGATGGGTATACAGATCTCATGTGAGTCACCTCATCAATCCCTTCTTCATAGGATAACAGGTAATTTATCCTGAGCAAACACACCACTGAACACAGCATTCAGTCAGTCAACCAGAAAATGTTCGCGACCATTTCTAGTTATTAATGACTCAATGAGCTCACAGTTTCTAATATATGCACAGAATATGTTCTGATCTTCCTTCTGGTCTTCTTGAGCTACTGTCATTTAAGTCTATGCCGCACATCTTTCCCAGGATTCCATCTGTGTTCATCAGTATGATCTTCTTTGGGATTTAGACTATTTTCTCCTGAGCCCATTTTGGCTGTTGCTCCCCAAACCGCAGAGGATGCTGCAATCTGACCTGAATTATGAAACCAGTGGCAACTGTGAAAGGTTAAGGTGGGGCTAAGGAAAAACTAGAAGCCACTCTCTGGAGCACAGGTGCCCAGGTAACGCTGTTGTAAGATGAGGGGGCTTGGTTGACTCTGCACCTGCTGTAGCGGAGTCCAGTCACGTGCCCCACCAGTGATCCTAAGTTCCTGCCAACTTCCGTGTAGCTGAAGACAGTCACTTAATGGAAATGAATTTGTCACCTCCCTCAGCCCACCAGTATCCCCATCCCTTCCCACAACTCTAACAGTTCCCCTTTGAAGTCCATTTCATGTGATGCATAGGGACTGCCATGGTGCCATCTAGTGGCCATTGAGCCTCATTTTCTCAAGGTACTTAGGAGTATGTGCTGTGTAGATAGACAGATATAAATATATAGTTATATATAGCAATAGGTTACATGACTGTCATTTCACACAGTTACTTTGTGTGATAAAATAGCTAAAATCTGCTTATTAAACAAAAAACCTCTTTATTAACATCTGTCCTCACATTGAGCATCAGCTCTCTCGACTTGTTCTTCCTAGATATCTGCCACCTTATAACCTTTGACCTGCATCGCTCCACTTCCTACCCACCCCGCACGGCAGCCATTCTGCCTC
The DNA here is from genome assembly GCF_037038515.1 of Microtus pennsylvanicus. Lineage (NCBI taxonomy): Eukaryota > Metazoa > Chordata > Mammalia > Rodentia > Cricetidae > Microtus > Microtus pennsylvanicus. Next base: position 26,137,302 of record NC_134588.1, read on the forward strand.
TGTGTACTTGATCTCTGATATCGCACACATAATTGGGACTCTGTCACACTTTTTCTCTGCCCACTTTTTAAAGATTAACGTGCTGTCCATTAACCCTGTAGCAAATAGCAGTGCTCCCTTCTTTTCCGAGGCTAAGCCATTTTCTGTTATACATGCATACACGCATATGCATACATGTGTATAAACTTCTGCTTGTGTATTCACCCCCCAGTGTGCTGTCTCCACGTTTTGGCTAATGTGACTGGTGCTACAATAAATACAAGGCTCGGATATCTTTATTTCACCACCTTTTGCAAGTACTTTCTCTGGTGAGTCTCCTAAAGCTGGAAGGATGCTCAGAGATTGGGATGCAAGCGGAGCAGACTTCCTCAGAGACTAGGTGAAGGATACGGCCATATTGTAAAGTCTCTGCCCAAGTTGCAGGCTGGACAGAGGATATCGCTTTTGGTTAGCCAACAGAATCCACCTTAAAGGTTAAAGTGAGGAGTCACCTAAGGCCTGGAGGCTGTAGACCCACAGCCTCATACCCACCCAGACTCACTGTGGTCCCAGACAGACAACAAAAGCTCACCTATGAGGTCACCCATGAGGACTGGGGAATTATCATGAATTATCATCCTTGCCTCTCGGATGACACCACAGTCTCAAGGTAGCAAATGAATCCCCCACTCCATGACGTCCTGTGTTACAGAGTGAACTGATCTGGGCGGTAAGGAAAACCCCAGGGGTGGAAAATGAGTTCTGTGCCTCAGTTGCCAGTCAGGGTGCATCGTGTGCCCCATCCTTTAACACACCTGCAGCGAAGGAGTGTGCCAATAATGAAGAGCCCTTGGCTCTTCAGAACTCCTTCCTCTGTTGTTGGCTTTGGAACGGATGACAAAGAGACATGAAGACTGCACCCGAGACCACAACCGTGGCATCTATGCCTATCTGTGCGGTCACCTCCCCAAGTTTCAGAAAGCTACAATGAGAACTTTTGTCTGCCGCTTAGACACTGAGTGTCTCACATTAAGTATGAAAAAAGAGCTCACAAAAGACATTATTAAAAAACCTTGAGACAAAAACAAAAGTGTAACAGTTGTACAGTTAACTTCTCAAACACCGGTGGATGATGTAGAAGAGTCCACGACTGAACGAGAGCCAGAAGTCCAGAACCTACAAGAAAAGGTGCAAGCACCTTTTAAAATTACCAGTAAGATCCCAGTGTAGAGGGCGGAGAGATGGGTCATCCAGTAAGAACATGTACAGCTCTCACAGAGGACCCAAGTTCAATTCCCAGCACCCACACCGGGTGGCTCCCTACTACCTGTAACTCCATGTCAGGGGATCTGATGCCTTCTGGATTCCTCAGGCGCACACACGCATGCGCACATACCCACATGCGTACATTCACATAGTTAAGTTTTTCATTTTATAAAAGAGATCGCAGACGAGGTGAGTGGCTGAGTGAGGGTTCTGCAACAACCAAGGTGTGACTAGCACAATAAAAAAAAAAACGGTGATACGGAGGATAATGTCTGTGCAAGAAGGAAAAAGAAAAGGTCACGGCCTGAACCACACAGCACTTGATCATCAAAGGAATTCATAAAAGACTCCAAAAGATTCAGTGATACTCTGAAACAACTTTTTTCTAAGGTGACATGCTCTGAAAACATTTTTTTAAGGTGGTGTGCAATGCCCCATTCAACTGACTTACCAAGCTGACCTGACACCTCAGACCTTTGGTCTGGGCCTGGAGGATGCTTATGTCAAGAAATGTATCAAACGTCCTTTATATGTATGTTTTAAACTTTGCATAAATTATCAGTTCCTCCTGAAGGGATCTAGCCATGTTATAGAAGGGAAATTTTGCTGTTTTATATTATATTTTTATAAAAATGTGGTTAAATAATAATTTTACATTGAAGTCTTTGTGCCATCTTTTTATGTTTTCTTTCTCTTAAAAAATTATAAGCCAAGCCAGGCTGTGGTGGCGCACGCCTTTAATCCCAGCACTCAGGAGGCAGAGGCAGGCGGATCTCTGTGAGTTCGAGGCCAGCCTGGTCTACAAGAGCTAGTTCCAGGACAGGAACCAAAAAGCTACGGAGAAACCCTGTCTCGAAAAATAAAAAAATAAAAAATTAAAAAAATTATAAGCCAAAAGAATGTATGCCTCCAGAAGTGCCCCCTGGGGTAGCAGTGGCAGGAAGATGATGGGAACAAACAGCTACTCTGGAGTTTGAATTGAGGCCAGGTCCAGAGGAGATATTCAAGTCTAGTGTTGAAAGCCTTAATATGTCATTATATTGTCTGTCCTTCAAGAGAATTGTGACTACTAGCGTGTGCACCTGACGTTTAAACTTCAGCCTGAGATACTGCAGCATACTGTATTTAATAACAGTAATGGCAAAAGACCAGAAATAGTTTCCATCCTGAATGCTCCAGTCTGTGGGCAGGCTGCCTCGGGGGACATCCGTATTAAAACACAGACAGACAGTTCCAAGGACGAAGGGCATCTTTACTTGCTCTCCCTACACTCCTGTGATCACCGGGAGCAGTACACCTCATGCACCCCACGCACACATTCTCGGCCCCCCACCTTGGCCATTCTTCCTTGCACTGCTCCCACCCCGCAAGCCTCTTTGCTGAATCAATCGCTCTTTCTTGATTGTGCCACAAGAGGTCCTTGTTACCCACAGGCTGGATGACTTAGAAGCTTTTTCCTCGTACACCTGCGGGCGTTTGTGTCAGCAGTGGACAAATGTACCCGCCACCCAGGTGCACGTGCCCTCCCAGGCCAAAGCTGTCTCCATGGCAATATCCTCAGCCCGCTGGACGTCCCCGGAAACACAGAAGAGGTCTTGGTGGCCCCTTTCCAGCCTCTCTGTTTACCCCATCCCAGTATGAGAGCCCTGCTCACTTAACTTTCCCTACCACGCGTGCTGACAGTTGCTCTGGAACCCTTGTCTAATCCACTGACTCCACCCTTCCCTTGAGGCTACAGGCACTCTACAGACACAGCTGAGCCATGCTCAGTTCCTGGACCACACCAGACATCAATTTGTAGACTTGGTCAGAAACCGGAAGTACAATGTGCTGTTTTGGTTTTTTTTTTTTTCATTTAATTGGGAGATTTCAAATTTGCCCTATGACTTTTTAATGTTATGGCTCATGCCTTAAATAGAATATATATATTTGCCTTTCGCCTTGTAAGTTATGGCTAATTCAATTTCCTGAACTTTATGCCACACATAGAGCTAAAACCTAGGAGTTCAGAAGAGGCCAGAATAACTCAGTCTTGGCCTCCACATTCATGTAACACAAGTGGACACAAACAGTGTGTGTGTGTGTGTGTGTGTGTGTGTGTGTGTGTGTGTGTGTGTGAATTAACAATAGTGATGAGTGGCCAAGATGGAGCCTATTTTTAGAACATGGGGTCAGTTCACACTTGGGCAGAAAAGATGAATAAGGTCCAAGATAAAGAAGACGCAGCCAGCGAGGACTGGAGAGTTCCAGATGTGGTAAACAGCATGAGCAGTAGTGGTAAGGATAAGGACTTGGCACACTCAGAAAGAACTGATAACTCAGAAAGATAAGCGGCCGTGTGACCAGACTGTGGCCAATAACCAGAAGATGCATACCTGATTTAGTCTTATTATTCATGAGCACAGTTTGTCCCAGGTTTGCTCAAGGACAGTTCTGAAACTCATACTTCCTGGGTACATAATATTATACATGACAATTTGCCTACATATAGAATTCTGGGTTATTTATTCTTATTGTGCAATTCAAAACTGGAGGAGAATCTGAAACATGCTTGTTACCACCACCCCCTCCCACACACACATGAATTTAAGTTTTAATGGAGTAAGGGGAAGACTCCTTCATTGTTGATAGGAATGCAAACCATGCAGCCACTTTGGGAATCAATATAACAGTCTCTCAGAAAACTGGGAATAGATCTTCCTCAAGACCCTGCTATACTACTGCTGGGTATGTACCCAAAGGATGCTCCACTATACCACAGGGACAATTGCTCAACTGTGTTCACAGTAGCATTATTCATAATACCCAGAAAAATCTAGAAATAACCTAGATGCCCCTAAACTGAAAAATAGATAAAGAAAATACAGTACATTTACACAATGGAGTATTACTCAGCTGTTAAAAACAATGACATCAGGAAATTTACTGGCAAATGGGTGAAACTAGAAAAGATTACCGTGAGTAAGGTAACCCAGACACAGAACAATAAATGTATTCACTTATAAGAGGATATTAGCTATAAAGTAAAGAATAATCAAGCTACAGTCTACAGACCCAGAGAAGCTAAGTAACTGGGAGGGCTCAAGCGGGGGACACATGAATCTCACTGTGAAGGGGAAGTAGAATAGACATCACTATAGATTGAGGTGTTGTGTCTGGATTGAGGTTGGGGATAGGAACAGGAGAGATCAAGTTGGGGGAGGATGGAGGGAGAGAGTCAGGGTGGTCATCTGTGGAATGAGCTAGAAACCTAGTGCAAAGGAACTCCCAGGACTCTACGAGCGTGAGCCTCGCTAAGACTCCTAGCAATGGAGGATATGGATCCTGAACCAGTCATCTCCTGTAACCAAACAAGCCTTCCAGCGAAGGGATTGAGACATCAGCCCAGCCATAAGACCTCTGACCTACAATTTGCCCTGCCTACAAGATGTGCTGGGGTAAAGATGGCACAGAAATTGTGGGAGCGGCCAACCCATGACTGCTCCCAGCTTGAGACCCGCACCTAAGAGGGAGCTCACCTCTGACACTGCCTGGAGGCCCAGAACCCAGAGACTGGATAGCCCAGAGACCTAGAATAGAACCAAACAGGACTGGGAAAAAGTCAATGAACGATCCCTAGCGGATTCTCTGCTGTACTCATAGGTTGGTGCCTAGCTCAACGGTCATCAGTAACTGATGGCAACAGATGCAACAGATGCAGAGACCCACAGCCAGACATTAGACAGAGCTCAAGGAAGCCTGGGGAAGAGTGGGGAAGGATGACAGTTGTGTAGCTTGGTCTTCTTGTGTGACTACTAACAGTGGGGTCAGGGGCCAACTCTGACTCTTTGGGCTGCCTTTGGGACCTTTTCCCTACTGGGCTGCCTCATCCAGCCAGAACAGAAGAGGAGGGGCCTAGTCTCACAGCAGCTTGATATATACCATGGCTGGTTGGTAACCACGGGAGGCCCGCCTTTTTCTGAAGAGAAACAGAGGAAGATGAGAGGATGGAGGATGGGTGGGAGGGGAGCAAGGGAGAGGGACTAGGAAGGGGGGGGGAATTACAGTTGGGATATAAAAATAAAAATAAATAAATAAATGCAAAAATTAGATATACCTATAAACTTTATAGGCTTATTTTTTTTTAATCTTTTCAATTTAAAAGTCCTACCTGGAGAGGTCTAAAAGTAGATCCCTTATTAACTTGCCCAACATGCTGTTATCTGGCCACCCAGCAGCCATTCTCCTTCCTTCTGGAATCAGTGGGCTCACTTTTCTCTAAGAATCCATTTCTCCCTGACTCACGGCCCACTTGGGCATGGATAGAGCTAACCCACTCCTCATGCCAGTTGCCAATGAATTGGTGGCAACAGTCCTCAGTCACACATAGACTGCTACGGGGCTGGGGTGTGGCTAGTGGAGGTCACTGGCGATCAGCTGTGATTGTCAATTTGACACAACTTAGATTACGTGGCAAGAGTGTCTGAGTAAGGGATTGTCTACATTAGCTCTGCCCGTGAACATATCTGTGAAGTATTGTCTTTGTCAATTGATGCGGGAAGACCCAGACTACTGTGGGCAGCATCATTCCTTAGGCAGGGGGTCCTGAGCTTGTGTAATAGAGGACTCAAACTGAGTACAAACAAGCAAAGGGGCGTGTATGCACTCATTTTCCTCTGCTCGTGGCTATGTGTGTGATGTGACCTGCCACTTTAAATTCCTGCTGCCGTCACTTTCCCACCAAGGCTGGAACCTAGAACCGTGAGCTGAAATAAACTGTTTCCTCCCTACGCTGCCTTTTACTGAGGTCTCACAATACCAAAAAAAATGAAACCGGAACAATACCAAAAAAATGAAACCGGAACAATCGATGGCGATTAACACAGGGTTCAGGTAAGCAGAACAGAACGTTTCTATTCCCCTCTGGAGCTAAAAGACCACGAACCTGCTGGGTGGTGGTGGCGCACACCTTTAATCCCAGCACTCAGGAGGCCGAGGCAGGGATTGCTATGAATTTGAAGCCAGCCTGATCTACAAGAGCTAGACCCAAAGAGACAGAGAAACCCTGTCTCAAAACAAACAAACAAACAAACAAAGAGCATGAACCTGGAGACACTGGTTCCCTGTAAGAATCTGCTACCCGAGTATGAAGCTGGTCAATCCAGCAGGGAAGCAAGAGATTGAAAGACAGGTTTCTGATGACCCCTTAAACTTTGTTTTTGTCTATCAGCTAGTTTGGGTTATACACAACCCATTTCCAAGAGAGAGAGAAACATTCATTTCTTTATGAAGATTTCTCTCCAAGTGAACACATTTTTTGCATAAAGTTTTTTGATTCGCGTAATTCTGCAAATTAATTTTAGGAATCGTTATTTGTGGGGTGTCTCTTTGATATCTGTCATTCGCATTTGTTCTAGTATTTCATTCTCATTTCTTTATCTTTTGACTTAGGATTCTAGGAACTCTATCTCTAGTTTATTTTTTACTCATGACGTCGGTTTTCTCCCGTGTCCATTTGTGAGTCATGATTTCATTTTAAGTGTTAACTCACTTTGACCTAATAATATTTTCTTCTGCTTGGACTGTCACTTTTGTAATGTATTATTTTCTAGTCACACAAGTAAAAAGTTCCCAGTATATGGCAATATATGACACTTTCAGATAAACAAAAATAAGAAGGTGTCATTCCTTTTCCTGATAAATGATTTTCTTAGTCATATTAACACCTCTTAGTTGGCATTTTCGTTTTTCACATTTTACTTGGTGTGTGTGTGTGTGTGTGTGTGTGTGTGTGTGTGTGCTCATGAATACACAAATGCTATGGCATAGGTAGATAGGTCAGAAAACAACTTGAAGAACTACAACTACACTACACTGTGTGAGTCCCCAAGATCAAACTCAGGCTTGGTGGCAAGTGCCTTCATCCTCTGGGTCATCTCACCAGCCCACATGGTCTTTCTAAACCTATTACCCGAGATCTACACACATATAAAGAAAACCTAGGAAGGTTTCATCACTGAAGACACAGCACATTTTGGCAGCAGGACATGGAGTAGTCCATCTCTAACTAACCAGGAAACTTCCTGCTGACTAGTTCTCACAGCACCACAGGTGCTGTGCAGCCAGCTAGGAAATAAAGGGTCTATCCGTGACTGAACCCAGCACAGGACCAGCCTGCTGCCATACCAAGATGCCAGGCAAGTTATATCCCCTGATACAATAGTGGCATGACTGTCTTGGGGGAAACTAGCCACTTTCAGATTGGATTCGAGGCCTGATTCACAGAAAGGAATTTTACACATATACTATAATCTTGGTCAAGCAGGACTATGGGTAGAGCCTGAAATTACTATTTTGATCATTGGTCATATTGTCAAATTTATTGCAAATAGTTGTTTATGCCCAACAGGTCTGGATGCTCTCAACATGGGTAATAGGAGCTTCTTTTTGAGGTGGGCAACAATCAATGCACAGATGTGTAATTGATCAAAGTACTGAGAATAAGTCCTCATAGGACACCTATATCGACCTCCCTATATCTCACTAGGGTTCAGAGAATATTGTGAAAAAGGAGGCGGAAAGAATTTAAGGGTCAAAGATGGGGAGGGTAGCCGTGAAACGCTGCCTCCTGGCCATGACGTGGTGATTGCACTCATGAACTTAGAGCAGTAGGTTATTCAAGACCTTATATAAGTAGTTATCGTTATATAAGACCAAACAAAAATCCCACCGCAGATGGAGAAGGAGCTCTCAAGGACCCAGCCCTCGCCAAGGAGCTACTGGTAACAGATAGCTGCTAGGGGAGAAAGAATTGCTTCCTTAGTGCATGACCGCTGATAGATTTCTCATGCCCAGGTGAAGACTCCACACCCAGGCATCATGGGCAGTACGGATTGGACTTAGTGAGTTGAAGCAGGAGGAAAGGAGTAAGTAGTGGTGCTGGGGAAGGCTATGGGAGGAGTTGGAGATAAGAAATGGCGGTTAATTTAATAAAGATAACATCTCATTGTAAACGTGTAAAATTCTTGAGAATAAAGAAAAACCATAATAAATGCATGAGACCTAGACCAATGTCTGATACAAGCTGCCATTCAAGAAAAAATACACAGGGAAGCCATCAGATAAGAATTGCTGAAAGTCTCCTTGGGAAGATAAACACACTCTGTCTCTCTGTCTCTGTCTCTCTCTGTCTCTCTCTCCTCTCTCTCTTTCTCTCTCTCTCTCTCTCTCTCTCTCTCTCTCTCTCTCTCTCTCTCTCTCACACACACACACACACACACACACACACACACACACACACACACACCTAATGCTATTAACTGAGAGTAATCAGAAGTATGTATCTGATAAAGAACTGCATGAATTGTACAGACACACAGGCCAGCCCACATGCTGACAGGAAAAAAATTTGACATTTTTGTTGCAAATCTCAGGTAATAGGTTTTAGAAAGACCATCTTGGGCTGGTGAGATGGCTCAGTGGATAGAAGCATTTGCCACCAAGCCTGAGTTTAATCTTAGGGACTCACATGGGAAAAGGGAGAGAACCAACTTCTTCCAGCATTTCTCTGTCGCTTTGGAGGCTGTCCTGGGACTCACTCTGTAGACCAGGCTGTCCTCGAACTCACAGAGATCCACCTGTCTCTGCCTCCCGAGTGCTGGGATTAAAGGTGTGCACCACTACCGCCCGACTTCAAGTTGTTTTCTGACCTATACACTCATGCTGTAGCATTTGTATATCCATGTACATACACACACAAACACACACACGCCAGTCCACATACTGCCAATCTGAACCATACAACAGTGGACAGGTCGCTTCAGGCTTGAATAGCCATACCCAAGGAGCAAGTGGAACTCTGAAGGACTATGATATGGAAGCAATGAGAGCAATAGGTTCTTCCTCCCAGGAGTATTCCTTTCAGATCCCATCACTGCCTACACAGCTCCCCTCATTTCCTGAAAGGCACAGCTACTGTATCAGAGATCTTGAACTTCAGAACCTGAACGAATAAAGAATATTAGATTGAAAATTCAGAGTCAGCTCATCATCTCCACCAGCCCAAACAAACATGGCAAGAGCAGCTGAGGAAACTGCATGAACTAGGGCTTGTGGGGTGTGGTCTGGGGTCTCTGATACCCCAGGCTTCTGGAGTTTGTGGGGTGCTGTCTGGCGTCTCCCATACCCCAGGCTTCTGGGGTTTGTGAGGTGTGGTCTGGGGTCTCTGATACCCCAGGCTTCTGGGGTTTGTGAGGTGCTGTCTGGTGTCTCCCATACCCCAGGCTTCTGGAGTTTGTGAAGTGCTGTCTAGTGTCTCTGATACCCCAGGCTTCTGGAGTTTGAGGGGTGCTGCCTGGTATCTTTGATACCCCAGGCTTCTGGGGTTTGTGGGGTGCTGTCTGGTGTCTCTGATACCCCAGGCTTCTGAGGTTTATGGGGTGCGGTCTGGTGTCTCCCGTACCCCAGGCTTCTGGGGTTTGCGAGGTGTGGTCTGGGGTCTCTGATACCCCAGGCTTCTGGGGGTTGTTTGGTGCAGTCTGGTGTCTCTGATACCCCAGGCTTCTGGGGTTTGCGGGGTGCTATCTGGTATCTCCCATACCCCAGGCGTCTCTGGTCAGACACGCTCCAATACCAAATCTCTGTCTTACAGGGCTTCCCTTATATCTGGAAAGATGCTGACATCAATAAAAGTTTGTTGTTGAGAGCAAAGACGCAAGCTATGACTCAAATGGTGCACAAAAGGAGACTTCAGACACTCTGATTCCTTCCATTTCTAGTTACTTTCGGCTTTTCACTACCCAAATTATTCCAGAGTGCCTAACCTGGGGGTTAACCCCAGGTAGGAAACCTAAAGAGTGCAGAAAACTGACGAAAATAAACTATCACTGGGTATGGGCACACATGCTTTCAATCCCAGTCTTCACTTGGGAGACAGAGGCAGGATTTCTGTGTGTTTGGGAGACAGAGGCAGGATTTCTGTGTGTTTGGGAGACAGAGGCAGGATTTCTGTGTGTTTGGGAGACAGAGGCAGGATTTCTGTGTGTTTGGGAGACAGAGGCAGGATTTCTGTGTGTTTGGAGACAGAGGCAGGATTTCTGTGTGTTTGGGGCCAGTCTGGTCTATGCCAGGGAAGCTGAACACTGGGGCTGAGAATGGTCTGTGCTGGAGAGGACCCCAGAATTCACCAGTCTCCCCCACTCCCAGGGCAGAGACTCTCATCACTGTGACCTGAACAGATGTCACCCCACTCTGCTTCCGTGGTCTAGGAGCTATAGCCGGTATACATTCCAGCTTATGGCTAACAACTGCAAATTTGGCAAACGTTAGTGACCAACAACTCATATTTAAACACCCTTGACTGTTGCCCTTCAAAGAGAAACCAGGCATAGTGGTGCACACCTTTAATCCCAGCACTCAGGAGACAGAGGTAAGGGATCTCTGTGAGTTCAAGACCAGTCTGGATTACAGAGTGAGTTTTAGGACAGCCAGGGCTACCTAATAAGACCCTGGCTCAAACTCCTTCCACCCACCCCCATCCAAAAAGAGAGAGAGAAAGAGCGATAAGGGAAGTTTTATGGTCTTTATGGTGGAGAAGGGCGAGGAGGGGAGGAGAAGGCACAGGAGGGGAGGGAAGAGAAGCTGATGAGCAAAAAGAGAAAGAGTGGTAAAATGGTCTGAGCTGGGGTGATATTCTCTCTCTCTCTCTCTCTCTCTCTCTCTCTCTCTCTCTCTCTCTCTCTCTTTCATTAGTGACCAGTTCCAAAGACCCCTGGAGTGACGCTGGATTAATTGTTCCAAAATCCTAAGGAGCCTTATACAGACTCCCAGAGCCCTCTCCCTGAAAGGTAAATCAGCACATGAGGATAAGGCCTGAATTTTGTTTTTTGTTGTTTTTTTTTTAAGTTTCAGGTTATTTCAAAGTACATCCAAGTTGCAATTCACTCCCCCAGAGATGCCTGAACTAGATTTCCACAACCTGAAAAGCTCCTGGAAGATGGTTCACTCTTCTGTCCCCTGGCAATTTCCTGTAAGCAGTGCTTTGTACTCAGTCAGTCCTCAGAGGATGAATGCTTTTTCTGCTCTGTCCCAGCCTAGGCTGCCCTAGGAGGCCTGGAAGCCTCCGGTGGGCCCCAGCAGCTCAGCCCGACTCACCTTACTCTCTTTGTTGTGGGCCAGCCAAAATGCTGACAGGAACAAAAAGTGTCTTGTTTTTCGAGAGTAAAGATCCAGGCTGTGAGTCAGATGACGCACACAAGCTCACGGAGGGAGACTCTCACATCCGACCTGCCTTCTTCCGTCCACAGAGAGTCACGTTGCTACTCTAACCACATCACTAATTCTGAAAGATGGGGACTCCTACACACAGCCTCTGGTCTGGGTCAAAGCCTCTATCGGGACAGGGAGCTAGAAGGCATCCAGCTCTGAGTTCCTGGCACCCCCAGCTCCCTTGTATACTCAAGCAAGGTTCGGCGCCTGGTGTGATGGCATATGCCTATGATCCCAGCACTCTGGAGGCAGACGGGAGGATTGTGAGTCCAAGGCCAAACGGGACTGAAAAGGAGGAGAGGGGGCACTCTCCATCACCAGTTACCATTTCATGAGCCTCACTTTTCTTTTCTTCCTCTTGCATCCTTGCCAGGCTTTTGAGTAGCGAAAAGACATACACAAGGAGCCAGCACATCTCAACCCTTAGCATGCTGCCTCCATCTTTTTCCCCTCTGCCCTCCACACCCCCATATTTGTCCCTGCCTTCCCTACCCTTCCTTTGTACCATTGACTCTCAGCATTCTACTCAAAATGTCCTTTCCCATTTTTCTGCTTGCTGGAATTCTTCCCAAAGCCATCTTCATCTTATCCAGCCCCGGTAGACAAGATGTCCTGATGAGCCATCTTCCATTAAACAGTGGAATATCCTTGAGACTCATCGTGTTTGTCTTTGCTGCAGGAAACCAGGGGGTATAGTGATGATCACATTCTCAGTCTGAGCTCCAGACATACAGTCTGCTTGCTAAAGAACATGTACCGGTCACGCTGGGAGGTCATAATATGATATAGGATGAAAAACAGAAGTCAGTCTTGAGTGCACATAGCATAGAGGGTTCTGGGGCCTGGCTGGGAGGAGTGCTGGGAATGCCTGAACAGAGACAAAGTCTTTGGCATCTGCTCTGAAATAGCGAGCAACGTTTGAGAGGCATGGAAAAGGGGAGAATGAGCCAGTGGAATGGACACCGAGTGGGTAAGGAATGAAGATGCAGCTGGAAAGCAAAGAGGGAACCAGGGAGAATGATCTAGAACCACGGGCAGGAAAGGGCCCAGGAAGGGGCTCCGTTCCACCCCTCCTCAGGCACACTAAGAAATGCAGAGCAGACCCATGAGGAACATCTCCCAGGAACAATCTCTAGAAACTCCTGTGCCTGGTCCTCAACAAGTCATCAGCTGGAAGATCCCAGGCTTCCGATTCTAAGGTGAGGTGTATGACGACCCGTGTCTGCTGACCTTCACACTACACATTCACAGACTTTCCTAAATTGCAATTTGTAAAAAATTCCACTTAACTCACAAGGGGGCAAAAGACCCAGTGCTTTCTGAAGAAGGTTGCAATTTGGGAGTGAAAATTTCGCCTGCATCTTATCTGCCATCTCTCTGAAAGCCATAAGAAGCAATTACTCAGCCTAAGCAATGTCTCATCATACAGCTTTCTAGAAAACTGTCCCGCCCAGAGCGTTGTTTTCTAGGTTCAGCCTGGCCCTGGTGCTGACTGACCCCAGAGCAGCTAGTTATGGACACTCACCCAACGTGTTTCTATATATTTATTTATATTTGTTTTTATTTATTATTGTTCTTGGACTTCATACATAAGATGAGGAAGATCCAATCTCCCCTTAATTTCCTTCACAGTCCTTGTGCCCCAAAATGTCATCCCATTTCCATACTCAAACTCTCCTTCAAGATAAACTACCCTGTCTGGAAGGGTTCTACCATCAGCATCATTATCTCCTTTCCCCTTCCCTCTGACACACACACACACACACACACACACAAACACAAACACATACACACACACCCCTAACCATCCCTCTCCCTGGCACACTCCTGCTTGTCCTGGCACACTGTCCCATGTTACAGCTCTGGGTCAAGCCTCCTGTGGTCACCTGTTTCCTCCATTGGTAAATCACTCCAAGACTTCTTCCGCATTCCAGAGCACTGTACTCTTGTGCAACCGTGTATCTCCCCCATTTCCCTGTGCCCAGGGAAACTTAGCTCTTCCAGGACTGTGATGGAGACTTTTGCATCTCTATCTTCAGCACCCAGCATAAAGTCCAGTTTGTAGCAACCCTTGTTTCCCGAGAGGCTCCATCACTAGATCAGAATATCCTTGAGTGGAGTAAGGACATTTTGTTGTTTTGGGTTTTGGGTTTTGTTGTTGTTGTTGTCATGTTGAGTGTCAGATCCTCAACAAAAAGATTGCTTCCTGAAATGTAGAAGGTAGGTGGGCGGTAGAACACCAGCTTACCAGATCTTGCAAAGTATGAGGGAGAGGCATGGAGTGAGGAAAGTTAGGAGACACATGAGTGCAGGGGAAAGGGAAGAACAGCTTCTAATGGTCAGCAGGATAATCATGGGTGACAACATTGTTTCAATAGTGTTAGGACATGTGCACGTGTGAACAAGTGCACACAGCACACACACACATACACACACATACACCCTAAAAAATAAATAAGCAGATAGAAAATATACTTAAGAAAAATAATTCATGAATTGCTTAAGTTTCCTGAAAATTTGTTTAGAGCCCATTTTGACTTCAGGTATTTATGAAGTATTTTTTTTCAGCTCCTTTGACATAAGCTGTATGATACAGGAGAATGAACAAAGCAGCTTGCAGACAGGGAGGAAGCGGGATGTTCACAAAAACAACATGAACAAAAGGCAGAAAGCAGAAGGTGCCAAGCAGAGCAGGAAATAAGGTCCCCTGAGGAGTTAGGGAGAACTTCCCCTGCAGGGATGGGCCAGGGGTCTTCATGAGGGACAAGATATTCAACTTGGGACATTGCTTTATCACACATCCTCACTGTGACACGGGAAGCCATGTGGTACTGGTCCTTGGTTGTGATATCTGCAGCACAGATACCTGATTTAGGCTGCACTCTTTGTTCCTGTCTCCCAATCATTTGGACTTGGGACTGTGGGCTTGTATGCAGGAATTCATCTTTCCTGAACCCTTGAACCAAAAGCAAGTACCCTCCAGAGCCGTGATGGTGTACTGTCTGTGAGCTTCTTAGAGACAAGGAGCATGCTGATCCCGGGAAAAAACAGGATTCACAGGCATCACGAAAAGAAAAAAACAGAATGACAATGTGGTTTCTGGAAATGGGGGGCCAGAAGCTGACTTTCTGGGGCCTTCTACTCTCATTCTAATCCGTGAGCTGCAGCAACTTCTATACAAGGATATTCGGAAGCATCCCAGCTTCCTTAAAGTGCGCATTTTCTTTTGTTCAGCTACCTGGACTGTACCTTGGCAAAGACCATTAGCATAAAGAAATAGCCATGACCAGAAGGAGGACTGATAGAGGGAAAGGCACGAAGATAGTCTCTCTGCCTTTCCACCTTATCTTCCCTCACTCACCCTCTTCACTTCAAAGCCAGAAGTCTCTCCATCCTCCCCTGCTCAAACTGAGCCAGTATCCATGTACTGAGAGATCTCATGGTCGGATAAATACAGCCTTGGGCATTTGTGGGTGTCTGGAAGCTTCATATTGTAGAGCCTAGGAACAAAGCCGGGTATCTCTGACCCCAGAGAATGAAGGTAACAAGTGCCTAACTCTGGAAGCAGAACAGAGCCCATGTATGTCTACACATGTGCATGTCCACATGGGTGTGAACGACCTCACCAATTTGTATGAGCTGTCCCTCAGCCCGCCATGAACTGTGTTGGTGTGTGTAAGTCCTTCTTTACGAAGAGGAGGTGTGGCCATCATTACAAAAAGCTCACTAAGCTCCCCACGTTTTGGTGGCTTTGAGGTCTGTAAAAGTGCATACACGGCAACCTCTTTACAAAAACTGAGCCCAGCTACTCCGAGCTGAATCACACCCTCAATCAAGGTTCTGGCTGTGTAGGAGGGCTCCAACACAGAGGAATCAACAGAATTTCTCAGAGACTTGTGGAACCGTGATGCACGGCTTGGCAGCTGGGGAAGGGGGAGGAGCAGCCCGATTTCATGGGTCACTAGGGCACATGCAGTCAGAGTAAAAGCTCTCTTTAGGGGTGATATGGAAGGTACATATTAGGTCCAGGGCTTTGCAAAGAGCCAGCCCATCAAAAATATCTTCATGCTTTAGTTGTGTTGGGATCACAAGACATAGACTGGGGGAATGGAGACACAAGAGCTCGAACTTCAGCTCCACTTGCCTTTTCTCTGTCCCCATTCTATACCAACTGCAGTCCTTAAGAACGGTGTTTCACCCGCTGAAGGCAGGGAAGGGTGTGAAGGGGGAGGCTAGGGAGGGAAAGAAATGACAACAATGTATGCCCGTGCTTTGTTACTCATATGTGAAGATGTCATGTTGGAACCCATTACTTTGTATGCTAAATGAGAAAAGTAATAAAGAATTGCAGCTCCCAAACTGTGCCTGTTCCCTTGCAGAAATGATGACCGGAATATAGTGAGGTCATCTACAAGCCCACGTACACTGGAAAGGGCAGCCCTGGAGGCAGAAAACACTTGATGGGGACAACAGGGAGACAAGTAAGCAATTCGTTTCCCCCCCCCCCATCCTCACCGTTCCTGTACCCCAGGAGCTCTCCAACTTTCTTCCCTGTCCCTATGCTTCCCTGCTTCATAAACAGCATCCTCTCTGCAGGTCATGCAGCCTCTTCCTCTGGGGAGGCAGGAGGGAGACTCCACCCACCCTGCAATGAGACTTAGAGTACAAACTTGAGGCAGGATACCTAGATGTGACGCTCAGCTCTGCCGCGTATTAACTTGACACTGGAAACCTTATTTTAGATTTCGGTTTCCTCTTTGCAAAACTGTGATAAACTCAGCCCTTGTATCATGCAGCTGTAGTGGAAAAACTCAGGAACGAAGTGTCAGATGGCAAGAAGGTGTAAGGTTGACTGTTATGGTTCATAACTCAGTATCATTACCAGTCATGGAGTTTAGCACTCTGGGTTCTCCATCCTCACGAGGACAATGTCCTCTTCTTGAAGAATTCCTTCCTCTTCCCTTCTGTCTGAAGAACTGAGGCTTTCATCACATTGATGACCTTGGAGTAGTAGACAAAGATTTCTCACAACTCTCCCCATTCTGTCATCGACAAGATAAAGTCCAGAGCTGTTGAGGGGTGAGCCTCGAGGAAACGCAAAATCGTGTGTCGGAGTGAAGACAAGTCCTCCTTTTCTCTCGGCACTATTCTCTAGCCTAGGAGGATCTAGGGCTGCCCCCATGAAATATCCTGACTCTGACTGGGACCCTAAGGAGGAGATGCGGGAAATAAGTGGTCCACAGAGAGTCACCTGTCCTGCAGCAAGTATATTCCACTTTCTTTTAACTCCAACTCATTACCGTGAAATTCAGGAGGCTCTGGATTCATAAGGCAATCCAGAAAGTCTGTGGCTCTGTCTGTTCTCAGCTCTGCCATCACCATTAAGATTCACTCTTATTAATAACATCATGGGTTGGACCAGGTGATGTCCAAGGTCCTTGAGTCAGAAGGCAGTATCCCAGAAAGTGGCATTTTCCACCAACAGCATCACCTCTGGCCTCCATCCAAGATCTGGAGAGCCCTGGCCTCCGATGGAACGACTGAAATAACAACCTTCATGGTACTTTGACCATGGAACCTCTCTAGGTTTTGCAAGTGATGGGAATGAATGTGGAGGAGGCAGCAGGAAGTCTGGTGGTCTCCTGGGTGCACAGTAAGGTGAGGGGCTCGGGATAAAACCAAAGTAGCGGGAACTTAAACGTTTGCAAGAACCCCTCAACTTTGCGGGCTACTGAAAGGGATTATCCCAGTCAGTGTGGAAACAGTTTAGTGCCTCTGATTCTCATGTGTTCTGTCTGAGGATGAATGACATAACCCTCTACTTGCCCCACCATAGGTCACTCCTCTGGCCTGAAAATTGAGCAAGAAAGTACAAAGGACAAAGACTGACTTGACAAAATCCCAAGGGGCCCTGGTGAAATGGGCAGGTTTGGCAATGGATGTGTCACAGTGTGACCCCAAACAAGTGGCCTGACTATGCAAAAATTAAGGGCATTCACATCCTGTCCAGCCAGTTTCTTCAAAGCGAGAGAGAGCCCTAACCCCTAAGTTGACCCAAGCAGAACATTCAGGGAACATTCTCTTCCCTAAGTCTTAACCAAGCACAGACAAGAAGAATGTATGACCTGGTCATCAAGCTATGCCCCCACCTACTGGACTGTAGACATTCACAAGCTTGTAACCATGGGACGGACACAGAGTGAGCATCCAGATGAAGATGCTGACAACAGCCTTTGCTTCCAAGGCACCTGAAATGATGGCGGAAGCTGCCAGGTTAATGGGGATGAAATACTACCACGGAGCTTGCGGGAGGAAATAATATCAATTAACACAGCACAGGCCACCCACCCTATTGAAGGATGTAAGATTGGGATCGCTAATCTTATGTGTTAAACTAATTGGTTGAATTCCAGGGTACCAAGATAGATGTCTAGACACACATTTCTTCTGATTGTGTCTATGAAGACAATTGTGGACGAGATTAGAATTGGAATCTGAGGACTGTGTAAAGTCGTTTGCCTTCCCAATGTGGGTGGGTGTCAACCAGGAGTGAAGAGAGGACAGCCCCTCTGTCCGACTGCTTGAGCTCAATAGCATTCCTCTTCCACTCTATGTATGCCTGGTTCTCAGCCTTTAAGACCTGGGCTGGCATCCTGGGCTTTGGAACCACACTGACTTTCTGGCTCTCCAACCAACAGACAAGCTCTCCATGGGAATTCTCAACTTCCAAAACTGTGCCAACCATTTACAGAATGTGTGTGTGTGTGTGTGTGTGTGTGTGTGTGTGTGTGTGTGTATTAATTCAAATACAAATGGTGGGATGATGTCGAGTCATAAGGGTACAGGCGGAGGGCAGGCATTGATCTGCGAAGGGAAACTGATATCGCTTGTAGAGAATTTATGGTCTCACAGCAAAGCCCTCCCTAGCCCAGAGTCTCTCCCATCCCTACAAAGGGAGATAGTAAACTAATATCTAGGATTCCTTCTACTCCTGTGTAGGGAAGAGTTCAAGGATAGGCTTGGGTAGAGAAACAAGAGGAAAGTGGGTGAGGAACCACCAACAAACATCATCTGAGAACCAGTTTATAAATAAGGCCATCTGTCTGTGGATGTAACGGAACAAACTCAACGGGACACACAGCAACACAATGTCTGTGGAAAGTGGGAGAGGAAAGGGCTTTGAGATTCTCACTCCGTCCTCTAACTGCAGACCACTACCTACGGGCTGTTGCCAGGGAAGGCAGTGCCAGCCTTGGTATAGTTTTCAGCTGGCTTTTTGGTCTTGATCCAGACATATCCCATGCCTGAGTAGGTAACAGAGAGGAAGAAGCTGTAAGAGTAGCCCAGTCGCAGTAGCCCATAGCACTGAAACTCATGCAGGCTGGGGAGTAACAGTGGAGTTTAGGAGACCTCAAGTCATTTCTAGAGCTCAAAGCATTGTCAGGGGCCCTTCGTCCTGCCTTAAAGGACCTGATAGCCCAATGTTCTCCACCTGATTGCACTTTTGTCGATGAAAATGAGCACCAGGTGCAGAAATCTGTTTGGAAAATGGAGAACGCGGCGGGATTACAGCTCAACAAAGCACGGGGCTTGATACAAGTCATGAAACACGCTCCAGGGAAATCCCCAGACAGAAGCACCCCAGCTGGTTTCCTCATCACTTTGGGTAACTTTCCATTGCCACATACGCCCTGTCCGCCCTCCAGGTCTCTTCTCAAGAACGTATTGCTCCTTTAGCGGCCTTGGGAGGCATGGGGGTCATAAGAAGCAAGGAGCCCAGCTCCTGAACCTGAGAAGCTACAATCTTTGTAGGAAAACAAAACTCAACACTCCTACTTCAAGGGAGGCCCCGTGATGCTATAAAAATGGCTGGGGCCAAACTACAATGCCAGAGGCTTGGGGAAGGTCCAGCAGTGACCACCAGGGCTTCATGTAAGAGGATGGGCAGTGCAATGGAATCAGTGGCTGTATGGGAGGCAAGGGGTGGTGATTAAGCGACAAGGGGCAGAACTTTGGGGTACAGAGAGAATACAGTAAACTGCAGAGATCAGTAGAGGGAAATGAGTTACCCTAATGAAGTGATTACTGGCCACTATGCCAAGCCCTTGCCGTCTGCCATCTCAGTTTATCCTCCCAACTAGAACGGCAGAATCTTTACTTCCATATCGCAGCTGGGGAAAAGCAAAACAATCATAGGAATTTAAACCTGACATGGCAGCCAATGAAAAAGTAGTCCCTGGCAAACTGGAAAATAACCTGATTGTAATGGTGGTGGGATTTGCTTGACCGGGCCTTGGTATCCAGGGTGCTGTTCATCAACTTCCTGAGAGTCATGACCCACACCCGCTCCCGCCCAGAAGTCTGACCTGGAGGCTCAGCACGATGGCTCACCCCAACCTTTGACTCAAGGACCTTCCCCTACACCTGGCGGCAAGCCTGCCCCGTGCCGCCTCTTCCCCATCCTCAGTGTGCTCCTCTGAGCTCCATGATTGGCTAATGTGATTAATTAACACTGTTAGGGAGGTGGGGAGTGGGGGCGGGGTGCTATCTGAAGTACCCAAGCTGCAGCTATGACTAATTCAAGAGAGCTTGAGAGTCAAAAAGAACTGATAATTATTTTAATAATTTCTTCCTGCCTTTGTGTTTTTCCTACTTTGAGGCTCCAGGTGTGAAGAGGAGGGTGGGTGGAGGTCCTATCTTTTCAGAGGCTGTAGTATTTTGGATGAAGTATATTGCCCATCCTTGTAGTGACCCAATCAAGTTCTCCAGTAGCCCCTTGATGGAGTCTGATAGCTGGGGGCTGTGGTGAGTCAGGCGACATGGGGAATCGAAAGAGTCTGCCAGCGGGCAAATGCCAGGCGAACCATGGGGAATCCCTCCCACGGAGCTACGTTGACCAAAGTAGCCCGAAGGAAAACCCTGTGTTGCTACATGACTCCTGATTCATGGCTTTCTCCTTCTAAGGCCTGGCTCTGAGATGCCCCAAGGTAGCTGTCTTCAACTATTTCATGTTATTTTAAAAAAAAACAATTGTCCCCTAGGTCCATGCAAGAACAGACTCTATCTAAGGTGGGGAGACTGGAGTGCCGGGAGCCACAGACATCATCTGCTGAAGGCCTAGTCAGGAACCAGTTGCAGATGTGCTGAAAGGGGGTGCTGGCCCTCCTGAAGGAAAGGCCAGCCAGGCCAGGAGGTCACCAGTGGCCTATGCGTACCCCACAAATCCATCCCCATTCCCACGCTCAAGTCCTTTGAACTCTACCTGAGCCGGAAAGGCCATCACCCCACTGTTGCTGAGACACAAACATTCCTGGTGCAAGGCAACTAACACAGGATGTCCGGGAGTACTTTTTCTAGCTAGGGACATGCCAAGGGTGTCCCTTCCATCCACTCTCTTAAGGGACGGTAGAGTTTCTACAGCCACACTGCTCAAGTTCACATCTTGACTCTGACTCTTGCTCGATGTGTGGACTTAGATCACACACATCCTTTCCTGGGCTGTAGCTCCAGCTGTAATGTGGGCTAATTACAGGCACTCGAATCACCTCTCCGAAATACAGAGAGGATAAAAGGATGGATACATCCATTTAGAAACAGGCCTGAGGAGTTTCAAGGTCAGCTCTCACTTTGTTTTCATTATTTATTCTAAACGTACATGTGACACGTAAGGTTCAGTCCTGGAAACAACTCTTTTTTTATTTTATTGGTGTTTTAGCTTATATGTATATCTGTGTGGTATGTTGGATCCTGGAGTTACAGAGAGTTGTAAGCTGCCATATGGGTGCCTGGTGTGGGACAATGGTCTATATTCTGTCAATTATATTTTAAATAAACGCTGATTGGCCAGTAGCCAGGCAGGAAGTATAGGTGGGACAACCAGATAGGAAGCAGAGGTGGGTCAATGAGAACAGAGAATTCTGGGAAGAGGAAAGCTTGGTCCGTAGTCATGACCCAACCACAGAAGAAGCAAGATGTGACTGCCTTGCCAAATAAGGTACCAAGCCACATGGCTAACATAGACAAGAATAATGGACTAATATAAGTTATAAGAGTTAATAAGAAGCCTAAACTAATGAGCCAGTAAGTTTATAACTAATGTAAACCTCTGTGTAATTTCTTTGGGATTTAAGGATTGTGGGAACCGGGCAGGACAAGGACCGGGTGGGACAGGAACCCCTGACAACAAAGGGAATAGAAGTTGGGTCCTCTGGAAGAGCAATCAGTGGTCTTAACTGCTGAGCTATCTCTCCAGACCCCTGGAAACAACTCTTGAGGGAAGATGAATACACTAACCCCAGCATGGGTAGCCAAGGTATCACTCCACTTCTGTTGCCCCATTTTTCCAGGGACAGCCCTGTTTGAGCTCAAACATCAGTGCTAACTAAGATGGAAGAGGCCGTTCTCAGTGTGAGATGGGAGGAGGGATTGAATACAGACCTGCCCCTGGCTCAGAAACCCCATCAGCATTGTCTTCCTAAGTAGGTGGGTAGGCAATTGGAAAGCTGATTGTATATTATTTCCAAGATCACACTTTACACTGTTCCCCAGACTTTCCCAAAGAAAAGGCATCTCAGAATCGGCATCTCAGAAGCCACAGATATTCCCAAGATGAGGCAATCTCTGAGCATCTGCCTATGACTAGACTAGAAGCTTTTACATCAGCAAGGGTAGTAAATCCAGGCAGCTGGGGAAGCCCTGCTCTCCAGTCTGATGCATAGACATACACACATAACCAGGAATGTTCACTGGTTTAAATAGTACCAGTCTAAACTATAGGCATTTTCCTGGAAGAGGAAGAGGTTACCATTATAATCTGTTTCGGAAGTGTTTAGTTAACCACTTACCTTTATGAAAATAGGGGCTGTGGGGTTAAAAGGCGTAGGAGGGAACAGGAGGGAGGGTCCTGAGTAAAGAAAACCACAGGGAAGTTTTGATAACTGAAGGCTGACAAAGGGGTATTGGGGGGCTTGGAGAGGAATACGGGAAGAAATGGAGCTGGGGACAGTAAGCAGGGAATTATGACGAAGATCTAAAGACTCCCTGGCCAACCCTAGCACCAGTGTCACTGGGAACTGTCCCGGCCTTGTCCTGACGAATCAAAAAAGATCACAGGTCAGTTCTCTCTATCCTACCTTGCTTACCAGGAAAGAAGAAGAGGCAGCCACTTCAGCACTCTGACTAGAAATCTGGTTACTAGTGAGTGTCATGGACACTGAGCCACTTCCCTGCCATGATGGGAAATATGATCAGGCTTGGGAAAGCCCCCTCTCCAGAAATGGCTTACATACATAAGCAACACATGGGGAGGAGAAGCACAGAAAAGATCCCAAAGATGGCTCCAGTATCCTCCACTCATGAGAAACCTTTAGAAGCACAACCCTTGCCCTCTGCCCTGCCTGCAGGACTTCCAGCCTAAAAGGTTCTGGAGAAGACAAAGCCAGGAAGCCCATCCTGCATCTCTGGCTCCACCTGCCCAGATGACAGGTCACCTGACCTACATGAGAGGGCACTGGGGTAAGAACAGAGAAGTCCGGCCGGAGATGAATTTGTAAAACTCCTGACACCTGTCAGAGCCCTAACCCCATGTCAGAGTCTGACTTCATTGAGAAGAAGGAAAGTAGCAAGTGAGCCAACCCTATACTGAGCCAGGGTGGAAAAGAGAGCTCCATGATGCTGCTGACTCTGGGAAAACAATGCTGTTGACCTCCCATGGTTGTTGAGTAGGGGGTGGGGTTTTTGTTTATTTGTTTAATCGGTTGGTTTGATTTTCTTTCCCCTTTTTCTGGGGAGGTGTTGCATGCCCCCAGGCAGGCTGCAGTCAGAGGGTGGTCAAGCCTCACAGAGCTGGAATTTTCCTTAGGGAAGAGAAGAGAAGAGGGCATTTTGCAACGTTTTAGAAATTATTGGGTCCACAGTCTCAAAAGCAATGAAGTCATTATCAAGACATTAAAATTTGAATTCCTACTCTGCCACCAGGGCAAGTTCTCTGAACGGTCTGGACTCCAGCACCCTCATATGAACAAAAGAGGGGCACACTGTGGGGATAAACTAGAAAAGAAATCCCCCATTTTCCAACTCTGATAGCTCCAAGCATTTGACTTGTAGTTGAGTCTTACCGTGTATACCCAGGCCTGCACACGTCAGCTAGCCTGTTTGCCCCATTCTGTAAAAGCGCTGTGGTAACCCTGCCTCGTGATGGCAGGAAATAAATGACCTAATGCTCTCGAAAGGTCTTTGAGACCTTGGGACGCCAGTCGCACAGAAAACGTTTGGATTGTTCCTACCTCCCAGGGAAAATGTGAGGTTTCAACGATCTCTCTCTAAGTTCTGTCACTCTACCAGGCTGCTAACAGTGACACGGGAGATGGTTGTCCTGGGTGGAAGGAACTTTCTAACCATTGTCATCATTGGGCTTGATGGAGGCTTCCGAGAAGAAGAGACACGGACTGTATCCGCGTGACGGTCAAGCCCTAAAGGCCTGTCCAGACTACTTAGCTCCCTTCTACTTCAGAGAACTCCTCCAGTGTCTCATATACGGGTTGAAGTGGGGAATACTCTGTGTGGGTGATAGCGTTTGGCTTTAAGCTGGCTATTTCCAGCCTCCGAAGCTTAATGGAATCTGGGGGGGGGGGGCTTCCTGGAGAATGCTTTCAGGGGCCATAAGCTTATGACAATTTTCCCCAAAACACTATATTGGAAGGATGGGTGTCCTGGGGAGCACATGGGTTGGAAGGAAAGAGAGAGGAGTGGTTGGCAGTTACCAAGTGGGGTGCTTGGGTGCTCAGGGGTAGTTGCTCAGACAAAGTGTTTGCTCTGCCACCCATCTGAATGGCATCACTGTTTTAAAGTATCTGCGGATCAAATCTGAGCTCACACTTTTGCCTTAATCATGAATTAAGAGTTCCTGGGCTTCAATTTATACTGCTATAAGTGATATTAACAATTGGGTAAATTTGGGGGCTTTTGTCAGACAAAGTGAAATGGCACCCATAGAGAAAACGGAAGCGTGAAGGAGAAGCACCTAAGACAGGGAGAACCCCTTCAGCAGGGGTCCAGGGCCCCACTCAGAATGCATTGTACTGTATTACACAGTCGGGCAGCTGGCTGCTATTAGTCACAGGAGTGCTCCAAGCACAGGCCAGCACACATGTGCATGAGTACATATGTGATTGTCTATGCTGGTGTCTCCATGGCTGAGAAGGTAACTAAGTGTTTCCCCAGCTATTACACAAAGAAGGGGGGCCCATGTGAGACCAAAAAGATCCTGGGCAAAGGGAGGTTTTAGAGAGAAGATTAATGAAAAGGACCAATTCCTGTAGATGCAATTGTTGCTGCTGAAGAAAAGCAAGTATTACCTACTAGGCTCATACTCACACAGAGACAGATAAGTAAATTTAAAATAATTGTTGATACAGGAATTTATATCACTTTTCAGTGTAGCTGACCTTTCCTGATTGCAAATGAGTGTGACATTTCTTAAAAAAAAAAAAAAGCAACCCACAGAGCCACAGAGGTTCTTACGCTAATGAGATGTCCAGAAATACTCTTTTTGTTGGTGTGGACTCACCAGTGGGGCTGCAGCCCTAAAGGTCCTTTGTGCATTTATACATGCATGTGTGCCTGTGTCTGTCGGTCTTTCGGAAGGAAGAATGAGCCAAGCCTGTTGTTCCCCTGTTTGAGGGTACCCGCTGTGCATCTCATCCTTCTCAATTCCACCGTGATAGACCAACTTTTCATCGCTCTGACGCATACCTAAGGAATGCGACTTACAGGCGGGAATATGCGTCCACCTTCAGAGCCAGGCAGCTCTGATGCTTTGTGCCTCGGATGAAGGAGAATGTCACGGCAGCACAAGCATGATGGAGCAAAGTTGGTCTCCTAACCATCGACAAGAGCAGAGCCAAGGATTCCAGTGAGATCAAGTTCTTAAAGAAAATCTCATGGAAGATAAGGCAGTCAGGGTGTGGAAGGACAGAAGTGAGTGGGGAGGCCATTGCTGCCCAATACGGCCATGCTTGGAGACCCACAAATCCCTCCAGCAGCAGCAGGGACTTTCTGATCTTGCGCAGAGGGCTGCACGAAGAACCTATAAGAAAGACTACAAAGCATCCAGGTATGGTCCTGACCTGAATGGCTGAGCTGGTCTCCGAAGTCACTAGGCACCTAAGAGTGGGAATCTGGTGATGAAATCAGTACCCTGAAAATGTGGGCCTGGCTTGTGCTACGCAGAAATCTAAAATGACTTCCCTCGTGGCCCAGGAGCTGGAAGGGACCGTGTATGCAAGGTTAGCTGGTTAACCTCAAAATGTTAACAGTAGTAAGGACCAGCTGCAGCTGAACTTGCACGTGGCCTTTGGCTCAGCTGAGGTGGAAAGTGCAGAGGACCATGGTGGGGTCAGTGCGAAGGGCTCAGCATCCCTCACATCCTTTCTCTGACTCAGATCATGGTTACCCAAGCCCTGTACCCTGAAACTCCATTTTTCCTACCACTTATAGCCATGAGAACAAACTCTGACTCTGTGTGGTCTGACAGGCACCAGCATCTCCCACCCAGCCCCCCCCCCCCCAGGTTTACTCTAAAGTCTTCTGACTTCACGTGAAATGAAACAGAAGTTTTAGCCATTGTCATCATGAGCAGAAATCCCACCACCCATTATGGGCCTCTACCAAAAGACCCTACTTGTGTCTCTGCCAGCATCCGCACCCACAGACAGGTCTCAGCTGGTGGAAGATTACCTCTTCCTCAGCCTTGAGGTGTTCAGAGCCATTTCAGGGGGCTGAGACGGGAAAGCCCAGTTGAGGTAGTACCAACTGCCATAGCCATTCTGATGATCACTGTGTAGTTCCAGTAGTAAAACATAGGCCATAGGCCATCAGGGCCAGATGTTGAGTCCTCTCTCTGTGCCAGGGCAGGGGTATTATCATTTTCTCACGTTGCAGTTACAATAAAGTTTGCCTGGAAGAAATATATTAGGGTTCTTGATTTCAGCAGCAGAGATACGAAGAGGCCAGCTTGTACATGACACCCTCTACAAATCTTACCATTTTTTGCTCTTCCACCTCCCCAGCCCCAAGATCTCCATTACCACTGCCCCATAACTCACAGGTTAGCACCTGGAGACCCTTCAGACCAGGCACGTGTTCATATGCTGCGGTCAGAGTCATTTGGGGCTTTTCCACGAATGTTTATTGTATTTATTAAGATATATATATATATATTTTCCCCATTCCCCTTTTTACTCCCCTCTCCCCTTCTACCTTCTCCCATGACCCCCACACTCCCAATTTCCTTAGGAGATCTTGTCTTTTTCACCTTCCTGTGTAGATCCACGTATGTCTCTCTTAGGGTCCTCTCTGTTGTCTAGGTTCTCTGGGATTGTGGCCTGTAGGCTGGTTTTTCTTTGCTTTATGTCTAAAAGTCACTTATGAGTGAATACTATTTTTGATTATATTTGTCTTGTTTAGACAAATATTATATTTGTCTATTATATTTGTCTTTCTGGGTCTGGGTTACCTTACTCAATATGGTTTTTTTCTAGATTCATCCATTTGCCTGCAAGTTTTAAGATGTCATTAATTTTTACTACTGTGTAGTACTCCATAAATGTACTACGTTTTCTTTATCCGTTCTTTGGTTGAGGAGCATCTAGGTTGTTTCCAGGTTCTGGCTAGTACAAATAATTCTGCTATGAACATAGTTGAGCACATGTCAGACAAAACGACAGTCTACAGATTGGGAAAAGATCTTCACCAATCCCACATTGAACAGAGGACTGATCACCAAAATATACAAAGAACTCAAGAAACTGGTCAACAAAAGAACAAATAATCCAATTTAAAAAAAAATTGGGTATAGATCTAAACAAAGAACTCTCAACAGAGGAATCTCAAAGGACTGAAAGACACTTACAAAAATTCTCAACATCCTTAGCCATCAGAGAAATGCAAATCAAAACAACTCTGAGATTCCATCTTACACCTGGAAGAATGGCCAAGATCAAAACCACTAATGACAGCTTATGCTGGAGAGGATGTGAGGTAAAGGGAACACTCCTCCATTGCTGGTGGGAGTGCAAACTTTTACAGCTGTTCTGGATATCAGTATGGCAATTTCTCAGAAAATTAAGAAACAACCTTCCTCAAGACCCAGCAATACCGCTGTTGAGCATATACCCAAAGGATGCTCAACGTACCACAAGGTTACTCTTTTAAGACCTAGAGCAACATCTCCTTGAAAACTCCTTAGGAAAGCTGGTTGCTCTTAGTCTGTAGTGTAACTGGATTACAGCCCAGTCTCAGCTAGGTTCTTGGGAGTTGGGTTCCATGAGATGCGCACAGGAGACTCTCTTCCTCTAACTAGCTTAGGTGACATTGGAACAGACCATGTTGGCACTCCCTATCACTCTGTACTCTCTCCCTGATAACCCACTTGGAAAGGCTCCCACAACTTCACCTGTCTGAGGGCCTCCCCATCCCTCATTGAATCCCACCTACCCTCCGCTCTGCTCAGCCAAGGCTGCCTCTCACCACCCCAGCTTCCTATCCAACCCTGTGTGCTCTGCGGCCATTGACATTTCCAGACTCTGAATCAGTTGTTGCTGTTTCTTTTCCATGCTTCTTTCCCACCCCTGCCCTTGACCCTGACTCTCGAGAAGCTGCTCTGTTTTCACATCAAGTATAAGGAAAGACCAGAAAGGTTGCCATTCAAGTCTATAGAAATAAAGCATTTCTATGTTGGCAGCAGCCAGGGTCTTCTTGCATGCTCTCTGTCTGCTTCTATTTTGTGAATTTCCAGCCCACCTGCTCTGTGGTGCTTCCTTTGTGGACCTATGAAAACTGGCATAAATCCTATGTAGTGGGAGATTCAGCCACACTGACAAACTGTCTGCTTCCAGCGCTGGCTACATGGTGGGAGATTCAGCCACACTGACAAACAGCCTGTTTCCAGCGCTGGCTACATGGGGGAGATTCAGCCACACTGACAAACAGCCTGTTTCCAGCGCTGGCTACATTGTAGGAGATACAGCCACACTGTCAAACAGCCTGTTTCCAGCCTTGGCCTGTCAATGTTTTTGTTTCCTTTTCTCAATGGGATATGATAGAAGGGTTGGGGAACCTTAATGTCTCAAAGCCTACAGCTTTAGGCAGCCCCACCAAAACTGAGCCAGCTCTCAAATTAGCCTCCTTGTACATTGTCAGAAGAACCCTGTATGATCCCCAAATCACCTTTGTGAAGAAAATCTGTCATCTGAATCTTCAACCCTGAGCCAATCACACCAAAGGGCTTTGATCTGGACCCGGCCTGCTTCTCAGCAGATAGTAAAGTGTGGTGGGTGTGTTCCAGCACGGTGTGAGCCATTTCGTACTTTATTTGGTGGGTTAGCTGCGCGTTCCGTAGTTGGAGACTGTTTGTTAAAACAGGGTCTCAGTCTGTAGCCCAGATTTGTCTTAACTAGTGCATTTCCTGCCTCCAATTCCCGAGTGTTCAGATGACAGGTAGACTCCACCAAACCCTACCGTGTATAAATTATTGTTTAAGAAAGTGTCTGCCATTCGGAATAGATGTGGTGCTCTCGAGGGTTTTCCAGTAATTTCTCCCTGACACAGTCAATCCGAGAAACCCGCCACCTCCCTCCCACACCCCGCTCGCCACCCTGGCCATGCTCTTGAGGAAAAGGCAGCATCATGTCCTGCCACTCCGTGAAGGCCTCTCTGGTTTCCACTGCTCTCAGCATGCTTGACTCACAACGAAACTGCAACCTCAAAGCACTGGGGGCCAGGATGGCGAGAAGGAAACACAGGTGAACACGCAAAAGCTGCCCCCAGGAAAAGGTTTCTTTCTCTTACAGAATGGCACTTCCAGAGAGGGGCAGGAGCACACACTAGTAGAAACTAAAATGCCTGGTCTTGTGCTGACCGGGGGTTTTGGCAGGGAAAATACACGTCGGAACCTTTAGTGCCAACTAATCTCTGCCAAGGGGCATAGACAGCAGGGGGCAACAGGGGGTGGAGCAGGGGGAGGGGAATGACCATGAAATTCTAGATCTTCAATGTAGCTTTGACAACTGGCTCTGACAACCTTCCGACTCCCAGAGGAAGGAAGAAGTTTCCAGAATAGCAAAGATCTCGGCTTGAAGCTCCCGATCCAAGAGTTTCTGGAAGGAGATGGTGTGTTGAGGTGCTACGGTGAGAAAACAGATGCCATGCTTTCATGTTCCTCAGTCAAGGCCTGACCATTGCCCTGAGGTAAAGATAACTCAGCACCCCCACCTCAAAGCCAGTTCCTAAGCACGAGGCTGGGTGTAACGAGTGCAGAAGAGTCATAGCGCTCGATAAGAGAAAACCTAATTTCAGACCTTTAGTTTCTCCTCATTACCACAAAAACCCACGCACTGCACAAATCCCAGAATAATGTCTCAAATGTTGGTGGGCCCCAAGAACTCACTTACTACTTCATCAAGAATTAGCTACTAATGAACGAAGGAGGATTGGGCTTAGATCCCACCTCTGGAGCTAACCTTGGTAGCGCCTGGGAGTATCATTCCTTCCCTGTGGTATGATTTCTACCCGTGTGAGAATGAAGAAGTATGGATTGTTTAATGCCTAACCCACCCTCTTTTCTGACCTTCTCCTTACGAGGCACTGTTTGTATTCCAGCAATCAGGAAAGGTTGAGTTAATACCCCTCTGGAAGAGGCTGGTGTGTAGGCAGGTCAACTTTTTCTTTCTTTTTTTTTTAACTGAAAGGTAATCATGGAACTAGGCATGCCATTTGCAGTTATAGCTATTTCTCCAAATGAACCCATCCTCTACTTTATATGAAATGGAATAGCAACAGACATGGACCCACTTGGAGGTACAAAATTCTAGGAAGCCATGCTAGATGTAGAGGGGCACACCCATAATTCTAGCAGCTCAGGAGTTTGAGACCAACTTGAACATATTTTCAAGAAGTCATCCAATCAACCACCAAATATTTGAGAAATGTTTGAGTTCATTCTTTGAGAATCTCATGAAATACATTTACGTATAGTCATCCCTCTGACTCCTCCCAGATCCATCCCTACCTCCCTATCCACTCAACTCCAGGTTTTTTCTCTTTCTGCAAACCTGTTGAGTCCCATTTGTGCTACCCAAATCCTCCTGTGTGTGGGGCCTGCCCGAAGACCAGGGGTTACACCTTTAAAGAAAACTAATTGTCCCTCACTCAACAGCTATCCATTGCCAATAGGTCCTTACCCAGGGGTGGGGCTTCGTGCCCATCTTCACCCCCCCCCATCTCCATGTTGGATTGTTCTCTGGCTTGAATTTGTTCAGGTCTCGTGTGCGCTTACAACTGCTGTAAGTTTGTCTGGGCCACAGCCCTGTTGTCAGCTGCCACAGCTTTCCATGTGTCCAGAGCTGTGTGATGGGCAAATAACGATGATTCAATACAGGCATGAGCCCTGAGCTGTGCTGATTACAGTAATAAGGTGGGGAGCAAACAATCTTATCATCACATGCACAGTTACTGAAATGAATCAGATACAGAAATAGCACAAGATCCTTGAAGTACAAGATCCCCAGAGGATCTGGCCTGGCCTGGGAAATAAAAGAAAAATCAGATAAAGAAGTGAATCTAAGCTGAAAGAACTCAGCAGGGAGGAAGAGGGAGAGCACGAAGAACAAATTATTCAAAGGCCTGTGGTAGAGAAAGTCTGGATCATTTGAAAGAAAACAATGAGCAAAACCCCAAGAGGCTAGATTACAGAGGAAAGTAGAAAATTGAAAGCAGAGCAATGGACAGGGTCAAGTGGTAAATAAGTTTCTATAAGGGTTAAGAATGTGAATCTTGGGCCTAGAGAGATGGCTCAGTGGTTAAGTACAAATAATTTTAACAAAGGAGCCGACTTTGCACGTACATCAGTAGGCTCACAACCACCTGGAACTCTAGCTCCAGCACCCTCTTCTGGATCCAGTGGGCATTCACGTTCACATGTACACATCCCCACACACATATACACATAATTAGAAATAAAATCAATCTTTTTAAAAGCATAAGATGAGTTCTGGGAGGTAGAGGAATGGGTAGCATCATAAGTTCAAAGCCAACTACTTCACATTGTGAGCTTCAGGCCAGTCTTTATTTTACCAAAAGAAGAAAAGCTGGGAGCCACTGGAGAAGAGTCCTAGTCTTCTTGGTGTCCACAAAAGATTACTCTGAATTAGAGATCAGGAGACACGAACAAATGAAGAAAAATCCAGAGGACTTAGTCATCAGTCGGACATAGATTGGTGGAGGGGAGGGAGGAACGAACACATTATCTTTGAGGTGGATGGTGGATCTGTCTACGGTGCCAGCCAAAGATGATGTAACAGAAAGAACACTTTAATTAAGATACTACACCAGAGATTCTCAACCTGTGAATTACGACCCCTTTGGGGGTCAAGCCACCTTTTCACAGGGATCGCCTATGACCACCAGAAAACAGATATTTACATTACTATTCATAACAGTAGCAAAATTACAGTTATGAAGAAGCAATGAAAATAATTTTATGGTTGGGGGTCACCACAATATAAGGAACTGTACTAAAGGGGTGCTGCATTAGGGAGGTTGAGAACCACTGGACTATATAAATTGAGGACCCAGTTCAAAATGAAGAAATGGGGCTCCCTGCTGATCAGTCACTAAGAATTTCAAGAGAGTGAAGAAAGGTCCTTTTAATCATGAACCCCTATGTGGTGGCTAAAGTCACAGTCCTAGAAGCCAACCCTGCTAAGACCCTGTCTGTAGGTTTGAAGTATCAACCATAGAGAGAAGAATTGCATAAACCAAATCCCATCAAAGGACAAATTCTGCAGCTGAGAGAGGCCCCTGGTACCCCAGGCTCAGGTACCTGGAGTTATCCTGAATGATCACAGAGAGTGCCCAAATGGTTGTCACCTTTGAGTAGCTAGAAATAAGACCTGATACCTCTGATGAGACAAACGTGAGACGTTGGAGAACAAGGTGTTGGTCCCTGAGTAAAGCAAGCAAGTTGCTTTATGTAGCACCAGAGTTTCACAAAGGGAAATTCCATGTTGGCTGTCCAGTGCTCTGCCCTTCCGCTGTGCTTTGCAACATCTGCCGGCCACAGTTCTCAGGGCATCCAAGCCGTTTGCATAACCCTGGCTTGATTTGCCCTGAGGCTACCCTCAACTTGGGCTCCTCCTAAATTTCCGACCCTCCAGGTCTTCATTCCAAAATATTTCTAAAGAACACAAGACCGAAGTCAGAGGGGTTGTTTTGAGGAAGCCACTGGCGGAAGACCCGTCCCCCGGGCTCCTACATAGTCACACTGTGTATGTGTATTACAAGGAGAGTCGGATGCCCTGAAACCACTGGGGAAACTCTGTCCAGGTCACTAACGAAGGTTATTCGGGAAACACTAGAAATGTAAAACACTTAAGATAGTTTCACTTAAAATTAAAGCGAAACTATTTTACAAGCTAGATAAGAAGAAATGAAACTCCCATTATCAGCCTTTTAAAGGGTTTTTTGAAGATTTTTATTATTTATTTAACTCTGTGTGTGTGTTATATATTCATATGAGTGGCTATCCCCACATGGATAAGGATGCTCACATAGACCTGAAAAGTCGCTTAGATTCCCCTAGGGCTGGAGTTGCTTGCAGGCAGTTATGGCTGGCAACTGGGCCTTAAACTCCAGTCCTCAGAAAGAGCAGCACACACTCTTTGGGGCAGAGACATCTCCCTGGTCTCCTCTCCCTGCACCCCACCCAAAAAAGTCAACCACTAATAGCAAATAAGATCAAGATCTTAAAAGACTTTTGATCAGGTCCGAGCAACCCCACTCTCTCTACCTGTATCATACACTTGTGTTCCACTGTGACTCTGTTGCCAGGCAATCGGACTGATCCCTGTGTCCGGCAACCTGGGTCCCTCAGCCTCTCCCTGGCAGCTCCAGTCAGTGCACACACAGGGCTCCAGACTGTCCTCTAGAATTGCAGAAAGGCATGGGGCAACTATAGCAAGAGAGACGCCATGTTTGCTGGGCATGCCTGGATTCCTCATAAGGTCCTGGACACTGGACATAAGACTCTCTAAAATCTACTTGTGCGCACCTGTGTACACACACAATTCTTTTCTGCCCAGATCCCGCTGTAGCTAAGATGTGAGATTTACCAAGAAGAGCCCCTGAACTTGGACTTCGCCACTCCTCGGCATCTTGACATCTTGCAGTGATGGATGGGAAGGAGACCGAACACAGCAAAGGGCCTGGCGATGTGTGAGGGAAACACCAGCAAGAGACTGCCAGCCTCCGTGTTTAGTTGGTGAGAATTCTGGAAAACTCAGATCTCAAGGTGAACGTGCCGTCCTGGAGCTCTGGAAGTTAAGATGAAGACGGTGCATCCGAGGCGTTCCTCTGCTAGAGAGGCAAACCTAGTCAGACAGACAGACAAACACTCTCTTTGTAAGCCATGCTTTACACTCTTTCATTGGCAGCTGACATTTAGAAATAGGGGATATTTTGGAACAAGGGCAAGAGGAGACACCCCTCCACACCCCACTCCCACTGCCTCTGTCTGATTTCCCAGGGGAAAATTTATTTAAATTCAACTTCCCTAGGTTCGGGACTGACTCAGGCCATTTGTTCCCAAGGAATGCACGGATTGATGTTTAACGGTTATGCCTTTCTGAATTAACAGATCCAAACAGCTCAGAGGCTGAGTCTGTGCCATTCTCTCCCCAGGCATCCGCTCTCACTTCCCCCTCGTGGGCACTTCCCTTGTCCTGAAACCCAAGTTCAACCCTTCTGCCATGCAATCCTTGGCATTTATCTCTCAGATGGAGCTGTGGCTTTGGGGCTTTTCCCAGCGTGCACCAAAGGCTTCTCAGTGGAGTTGTCCTCCCAGACTTGAGATAGACGCGCTCGGCATGGTCCCTCCTTGGCTAAAGACAGACTTGCATCAAGGCGCTCACCTGAGGTTACTGAGGACCGTTTAGAATCTGAAATGTCGAGGAGAGAGTGAGCAACAATTTGAAACCAGTGGGGAAAGAAAGGGCCAACTACTTGACAGATGGCTGAGGATTGCTGGCTATGCATTTCCGAATGAATAAAGAATGCAGGTCCCAACCCTAACCCCGTTTAGTTGAATATGTATTAACAAGAAATATACATAACTTTCATACATCTCTCTTCTTCCTGTCACCGTGAGACTGTGGACTGTAAACACATGTGACATATTAATATAGTAACATATAGCATATTCATAAAACTAATATTATATTAATAGTAATATATTCCAAACTAATTATATTATATTAATAGTATATGCTCAGACACTATTAAGATACTAATATATAAACATGATACATAGACTATATACTATAATTAAGTACATGCTAATATATTTGTGTTCTAAGTTAAAGTATTATGAAATAGTTTGATGTGCATAGGTAAAAGAAGATTCTAGAAGAAACAACTATAAAATGTAAGAGTTGCCGCCTCTCCCCTGGAATTGGACTCCCAGACCTCTGCCTCCTGGTGTTTCAGCCTCTAGCCCTGAATCAGAGCTGTCCAGTGCCAGTCCCAAGGACAGCTGCTCCCTCTGTAGACACACAAAGTGCTAGGGAAGACAAAGGACATGCAGGATGGAAGCAGAGGGTGGTGGCTGTCCCAGTGGAATGAGTTCAGGACACAGCTGGGAGGAAGGGTCGTGGGGGTCCATGCTGTCTGAGTCAAGGAGAACCTCACGCCTCACCTGGGATTCAGGTCCCCTGGTTTACCTGGTCGGCAGCACTGTGTCTACACCTAAAACATGCAGCTCAGAGCGAGGGTTGCTTCCTCGTGCAGAAACAGACATCCCAGTGAACCCAGGAGTCAAAGGGGAAGGAGAAAGTGAAAGGAACGGAGGCCTGCCTGGCCCCTTGCTCTGCACCTATGGTTGGTAGAACTCAGCCTGTAATACACAGGAGCGGCAGCTCTTGAGTCAACTCCATTTCAGCTTCTGGAAGATTCTTCTTCC
Source organism: Microtus pennsylvanicus (assembly GCF_037038515.1). NCBI lineage: Eukaryota > Metazoa > Chordata > Mammalia > Rodentia > Cricetidae > Microtus > Microtus pennsylvanicus. The sequence goes on from NC_134588.1 coordinate 26,172,802, forward strand.
CTCCACAGTTAGCAAGTTTCTGCACTGGCACTTCCCAAAGTGTTGGGAGGAGAGGCCAGGGCCCTTGATCCTGGTCCACCAGGCACTACATCAGGCAAGACTGGCCCACTAGCTCTGCCGTAGTAACCCTCTCCAATGGGGCAGACTTGGAACCTGCGCCAACAGAAAGTCTCCTAATTGAAGGAGGAAGAGAAAGAGATCGGAGAAACCCGGGGAGTACCCTCCACATGGGTCTATCATTATTTAAGCAAAAAGCTCCCTAGCCAAGCGGACATGTACCATGGCCCCTGGGGTCAAGCAGAAAACAGGTATTAGGACAAGTGACTTGCCCAGGGTACAGAGTAAAAAAAGCAAAAGAGGACTCCAGGCCAGTGTTCTTTCCACCCAAACTCAGTTAGAAGGCCCTGCTGAAGGGAATATCTGGGCATAACCAAAGGATTCCCAGAGACTTCCCAGGTATCTGTACTAATGTCACCACCTCTGCCCTTCAGCAATGATAGGTAGTTGGACAGGTTACACATCTCCTAGCCTGGGACCCTGTAAAACAGGTCCATGGGGCCGGGCAGTGGTGGCGCAAGCCTTTAATCCCAGCACTTGGGAGGCAGAGGCAGGCGGATCTCTGGGAGTTCGATACCAGCCTGGTCTACAAGAGCTAGTTCCAGGACAGGCTCCAAAACCACAGAGAAACCCTGTCTCGAAAAACCAAAAAAAAAACAAAAACAAAAAACAAAAAACAAAAAAACAGGTCCATGGGGAGGGCTACCTGACAGGTGAGGCAAGCCCCCCAGAAGTCTGAGCACCTTGCCCTAACTTCCCATGATAGAACCTGAGACTCTCAATGAAGCAAGAGCCAGAGGAGGTTCCGGAACTCGACTCTGACCAGCTGTCCCACCACACACACACACACACACACACACACACACACACACACACACCACTTCAAGGGAGAGTCTTGAACAGGAGACAGAAAAAGCAGAAGAGAGTGAGTTCTAGGGATGAGTGGCAGATGAGTGTTTCCTTGAGGAAACTGCATGCTAAGGTGAATTCCTACTCAGCAAGAAGTAGCGGCTCTTCACCCCAGGTTGATTGGGGGAACCGATTATTTCTCAATCCTAATATGTTCTAAAATAGCCCATTTATCCACGTCATTGTGACCAACGAGTGCGTGAATGGAACTCACAGTTGTAGTGTGAACATAGAACAGCTGTCTGGCCCCAGGAAGCGAGACGTTTTGTATTGAGAAGCAAAAAAAAAAAAAAAAACACTCTTTAAAAGCGAGGTAGCTCATCTAAATATAGCTATAAGCAGAAGTTCATTTAACAGTTCTTTTGCTTACAATGCAAAAAGAAAAAAAAAGAAAAAATTAATAGCCTAGAAGAGGGGGAGGAGCTTGACTTCATGGCCTAGAAGAGGGAGGAGGAGCTTGAATAATCTTTGCCAGGAAATTTCTAAATGGAGAGGCCCCTGACCTTCAGTATAAAAGAGGGACACGGGAGTAGAGGGGGACACTTTAGGGGCTTGCTCTTGCAGAACCAGAGCCGCAAGGCAGCCTTGCAGAAGACAGAGTTCCACCATGCCTGGCTCAGCCCTGCTCTGCTGCGTGCTCTTACTGGCTGGAATGGGGGCCAGCAGAGGCCAGCACACCAGGGATGGGAATAACTGCACCCACTTCCCTGTCAGTCAGACCCACATGCTCCGAGAGCTGCGAACAGCCTTCAGCCAGGTGAAGACTTTCTTTGTGAGTATGATACCTAGCCTTTCTTCCTGGGATGGCCTGAAGTACACATTCCGATGGAACCGTTAGAAATGCCTGCTCCTCTTCCCGCTCCCACCTCTTCCCGCTCCCACCTCTTCCCGCTCCCACCTCCTGCTCCCCCTCTGGCCCCAGCATCTATTCCCCTTAGACTTAGACCCAGAGAGTCCTAGGCTAAGCAGTGGATTATGGGTTACACTAAACCCAGGCACACAGGAAAAGCCACCGAGAAGGCAAATGTGTGTCTCTCCCATGCCCAAGAACTTTCTGGTGAGTTTCCAAGGAAGCTCCATATTTTGTTGACTGGGACAAAAGTCCGTGGTCGGAAGCACATGCTGCCTCTGCTTAGTCTTCAGATCTGGGGCAGCACCAGGCATGGAGAGCTTGCATTATAGGAGGGTTCCTCTTCCAGAGAAGGCAGAGGCACGCAGCTAAGAGACTCTCTCTCCATAAGGGACTCCAGAAAGGAAGGGTTCCACAGGTGCTCCTGAAACCTGATGTGGCTCCTCTGGAAGAAGAGGAGGCCTGGGTCAGACTTCTCTCTGTCTAAGTATTTTAAATAATGCGATGCTAAGAGGGAGGACTTTGATTTGACTTCAGGCTCTAGCACCATCAAACCCTGCTTTTAAAACTCCCCTTTCAATATTTGCCGGGGCTACATGGATTTCTAATTCAAACCTCTACTAATGGAGGCCATGCATGTCAGGTGTTCGCCTTAGCCCTTGCATTCATGCTCCTTCTGTTCTTGCAGCAAAAGAAGGACCAGCTGGACAACATACTGCTCACCGATTCCTTACTGCAGGACTTTAAGGTATGAGTTGCTTGGGTGCTGGGAAGCGTTGGCGTGGTTAGGGAAGGGAGGCGCTGTTTGAGACAGAGGGAGCTGGGTCTGAGGCCGGAGCTTTCGAAAGGAGAAGTGGGAAGCCCTTAAGTCAGCATATTGCCGGCAGTCAAGGGTTATGAAGACCTCATTCTGCGGTAAAGGGAGAGAATGTAACTAGAGAGAGACGGGGTGCAGGGGGGGGGTTCCCTAGGGACAAAACTGTCTACCAAGTTTAGTTGCAACAAGGCCATCATTTCAGTAAGCCCCAACCTTTGATTCCTGCCTCTAGGGTTACTTGGGTTGCCAAACCTTGTCAGAAATGATCCAGTTTTACCTGGTAGAGGTGATGCCCCAGGCAGAGAACCATGGCCCAGAAATCAAGGAGCATTTGAGCTCCCTGGGAGAGAAGCTGAAGACCCTCAGGAGGCAGCTGCAGCGCTGTGTGAGTAGCAGACCAGTCCTTTCCCTTGCAGCCACCCCACAAACACAACCTTCTACAGCTCAGCCTGGCCACACACAGACTCAGCTGGGGACTAGGTAAACCGACACACAGGCGCCTCTAGTCAGAGCTCTGGGCTAGTCTGTCTCTGAGCAAGAGTGGGGGTGGCCTTGAGGCGCTCACACGTGAAGATTTGCGTACAGCCTTCCTGTTATTTGTGAGTCATTGTGGGCTATTAGCTACTCCTCTCTCTCTTCATGGGAAGGCCAGGGCTTCAGTTACCGCTCCCTCATCTCTTGGACTTGAGCCCCAGGCTGGCAACTAAGGCTCCCAAGCAGAAGAAGACTTTCACCTCTTCCTCTCTTCTTTTGGAAAGCAAATTCAGCAACACACTGGGCTGGCAGGACTCTCCCTGGCATTTCCCAAGGGCCAGAGGCTCCACTGTCCCTAAACCAGGATCCACGGCTAATAGACCCAGGGCATCTCTGTCCCTGACTGAAGTGTTGCCTTGGCTGCTGGTGGGCTGCTTTCTTCTCTCACTGACACTGGGAAAGCAGTCGGAGTCTATTTGTGCAATAGTTCTAAGCAGAGAGGATTTGGCCCCAGTAGATGAGACTTTATCTCCACTCTCAGATACCAAAAGCACACGGCAGTTGAGATTGGAGGTAGACAAGAAGAGGCCTGTGAAACACGATAGATGTTTTGGGGGTTTTGAGAGACAAAGACCTGAGCTCAGACCCATGCTTTGCAAACATCTTAGTGATTCCAAAGACATACATTGCATCTTCCTGGGCTGTTCTCCTCTGCCCCTAGTATAATAGATAAGGACCAAACAGGGCTCAGTTCTCCCAGGCAGCTGAGAGATGAATCTGGCCCCTTCATCACACAACAAGGTTGTCCCCCGCCCCCCAAAGCCATAGGCATTGGAACTAGAACGATTAACACACTCTTTTCCTTCTACAGCATCGATTTCTCCCCTGTGAAAACAAAAGCAAGGCTGTGGAGCAGGTGAAGAATGATTTTAATAAGGTAAGCTTGGGGGGGGGGGTTGCAAAGAGGGTGTGTGTAACGTGACCCCTGTCCACTCACCAAAGGGCAGAAGCGGGGAGGGACCGAAATCTGCACCTGGAGTGTGGGAACCCGGCAAATCGTGTGACCTCCTCTGCCAGTTAGGAACCCCCACCTCGGTCACATTTGTTTTCTGCAAAGCGTCTCTAGCAGTTTCTAAATGACTGCCTCCCCTTTGCAGGCTCTCAGCTTAGACTGACCAGACAACCTATGAGCACGGAGCCCTAGGTGCTGGGGAGAGTGACGAAGGAAACAGAAAGTACAGAAAGTACCTTGTTGGGAAATGGGCGGAACCTACAAGTGCAGAAAGCAAGACATGAATTAATGCACACAGGCACATCTCTGGGGCTCAGGCTGGATGCCCCAAAAATCAGAATGAGCAGGAAGCAGAATTCTCATTTGTCCCAGTGCACTTTCCATCTGGTGAACAAAATGAGGTTTCACACTTCCAACCGCCTGTGAACCCATTAAACCCGAGTTCCCAGAAGCCGTGTGGCCTACATCATCTTCGTGGGCTAGGCAGAGGCACTGGCAGGGTTCCAACATCAGTGGCATGAATCCCTTGACAGTAGGCCTAAAAGCCCAAAGCATTTTTTTAAAAAACATTCCTTGTCTTTCTCTGAAACTATCCTGCTCCCAAACTGCTTCCTCTAACAACTTTGCCTGACTACTGGCAGAGCTGAATGCTGGGAGACAGTGCAGGCGAAGGCTCAGCCCAGACCCAAGACAGCAGGACAAATCCTTGAGTCCCCAAGGTCCTTCAGGTTCCAACACAAGAAAGCAGGGAGCCTTCTGTGTTCAGGATCCTGCCCAGCTGAGTGCAAGGTTCTCCTCAGCCCTCCACTAAGTCTTCACCAGGTGTTTTCTCTCCCTACGCAGCTCCAAGAGAAAGGTGTCTACAAGGCCATGAATGAATTTGACATCTTCATCAACTGCATAGAAGCATACATGACCATCAAGATGAAAAGCTAAAACACCAGAACGTGTGTGCTGAGTCTACAGGCTACCAGGGCTGAAACCGAGCTCTCTAGATCTTAGCCAGCAGACGCAACTCCTTGGAAAACCTCATTGTACCTCTCTCCAAAGTATTTATTACCTCTGATACCTCAGCTCCCATTCTATTTATTCACCGTGAGCTTCTCTGTGAACTATTTAGAAAGAAGCCAAATATTATAATTATAATTGCAAAATATTTATTATTTTTACCTATGTTTAAGCTGTTTCCACAGGGGCACTTTGTAGTACTTGAGTGTTCTAAGGGAAAGTATGTTATATAAAGGGGGGGGGGGGTCTTCTTTGGGAAGCCAACGGAAGCTTCCATTCTAGGACTGGCCACACTTTATAGCCGCGGGCATTATTTGCTGTGATACCCTCTAGTTTCTTTCTGAGTTCAGGGCTCCTGCAGGAGTCATGAAGACTCTTACAGGACTTAGGAAAAGAAACTAGGGACTGCCTTTGATGGTTACCCTTCCAACAGCTCAGAGGGAATCCCCTGACCTCATTCTCCAACCATTTCATTCTTGAAAGCTGTGGCCAGCTTATTTATAACCGCCTAAAATTAGTTCTAATAGAACTCATTGTTAACTAGAAGTAATTCAATTCCTCTGGGAATGGTGTACCGTTTGTCTGTTTTTATAGCAGATTCTAATTTTAAATAAATGGATCTTAGTCAAATCATGTTGCGCTGTCTACTGAGTCCTGTCTGATTGAAAGAAGTTTCCCTCTAAGTTCCAGAGGGCTGAAGGGGTGAAGAAATCTTGTATTCCAAAGAAAGGATGCCCGCAACCTCTCCAGGAAGGGGTGGAGCGCAGATTCCATCAGAGGAAAATCTTGCTTCACTTTCGAAGCTTGAACATAAGCCACTGAGATCGTCAAGCTCAATCCTTTAAGATACACCCGGAACCCCTTAAAGGGCATGCCAGCTTCCCAAGCTGGGGGAAGGGATTCTGCACACACAAACCCAGTGCTAAACAAGAGAGGCGCAATGTGTGTATTCCTTCAAGCTCCAGAGATCCTGGGGTGAGGTGAATTTAGATTTGTCTGGGGGCACTCTGGGGACTAACAGAAAGTCATAGCTAGCTCCTGGAACTGGAAGATAGTCCCTCTCCACAGCTTTGGTTACTACTGGCAATCAAAATTTAAAAACCCCTGCCGAGGCCGCCTCCCATAGTGCTGGTGACCTAAATCTGAGGCCCATCACATGCTAAGCAAATGTCTGTGGCTGAACTCAATCTCCAGCCCTTGATGCTTCGAGACAAGGTCTCAACTAAAATTCAGGGTGGCTTTGAACTCAGCTCCTCTTGCCTCAGCTGTCCAAGAACAAGGATTCTTCTTTGGGCTGAGGTCAGAGGCAAGAGAGTAGAATATAGTCAAAAGCGTAGAATACAGGTAAATTAACCTACTCAATAGGTTCCCAAAGGATTCAACCAGTCACTCTTTCTTCCCCCCTCCCTAAGCCACCAGGGAGATGTTAGACAGACTTCTGGGGGCGGAGGTACAGGGGAGGGGAGAACAAATGGACCGGACAGTGGCTGGGGAAGCCCTATTGAATGTCTCGTGACTTGGAGGGTAAGGGGAAATAATGGGCTGAGTAACCCTGACATCACACATACACACACACATACACATACACACACACACACAATCACACACACACGTGCCAGCCAGGCAGCCCTGGGACAAGGTGGGTGGGATCTGACAGGCTGTGGTCATTTTTTCAGTAAGCCCTGACTCACTTCGGTTAAAGTAACCATCGGAAGGAAGTGGGAAGGATCAAAGCTGAATTTCTGAGATGAAAGGTTGGGGTTAAGAATAGGAGCTAGGGACAGCCGGGATGGCTCAGTGGTTAAAGTGCTCGCCGAGCAAGGGTGAGAACAGGAGTTCAGATCTTTAGAACCCAAGCAAATGCCAGAGGGCATGGTGGCTTGGGAAGGCAGAGATGGGATCCCCAGAGCAAGGTGGATAGCAAGCCAGGTCACTTTAGAGAGCTCTGGGTTTGAGACTCTGCCCCAGTGAAAAGGTGGAAGAGAAATTGAGGACGATCCCTGACATCAATGTCAGGCCTGCACATGCCTGCCCACTCATGAGCATACAAAGAATGCGTGCAGAAACCCACATCTAAGTGGGAGGGGGAAAAGAAGGATGGGGGCTTGCAGAAGAGGAGCAGAGAGGTAACCAAAGCTCTCATTCTGATCTAGAGAAGTTCTGAGTCCCTAGCCAGAAAGAGCCCAGCTACTAGGACTCAGTGCAGACAGCCCATGCTAACTAGGAGGAGGCGGTGTCTCATTGAAGAGAGGACATTTGAAACAGAAGCACACCTGAAATATCCACGTAACTGATCTCAACAGTAGCTATAGCACATCTTATGAGTACCACACATATAGTTTATCAGGCATACGATATGCTTTTAGGATTGCTACTTCCTTTAGGCCCCAAAAATGGAGTGCTTTTCATGGCTCCATCCGCTATGCTACTGTTCAATAATTCAACATTCTAATGGTCATGTGGGAAATTCAAGGTTTTTTTAATTACTTTACTATTCCAGCATTCTTAACCATGTGTTGACCATAAATTAATCTTTAGAAACCCTTTGGCTCTGTGTTTGCTACTTAAACTCTGTATGCATCTATCTCAATATCTTCATGCCTAATATTTACATTAATAATAATGTGGACATCGATTGAAGCCATTTGCTGGCTACTTGGCTACACACTTGGCATGTATTAACTCATTTGTTATCATGTATGCTATAAGATATTATTAAGCTGATATCTCAATTTATCTTTTCTGTCCTTTGAAACAGAGTCTCACTGTTAACCCCTGACCAGCTTGTAACTCACTATGTAGACCAGGTGGCCTCAGACTCACAGAGGTCTGTCCACCTGCCTGCCTGTGCCTCCCAAGTGCTGGGATTAAAGGCTTGCGCCACCAACACCTAGCCAACATCTCAATTTCTTGCACATAAAAAATGAAATTCCAATAAGTTATATCATCTACTTTAGGTCATCCAACTACTAATGGCAGAGTTTGTGATCATAATGACAATATCAGAGTCCTAGATGTTATTTTTGTATATAAGTTACTGAATAATTCTTTTTTCCCATATTGTTCTGCCTCATTAAAAAAAACATAGATATTTGCCAAACTGGTGGTGTCCACCTATAATCCTAAGATTTGAGAAACTGAAATGAGGAAGTTGAGAATTTGTGGAAGCTAGCCTGGGCTACACTGAAAAACCCTGCCTCACAAACAACAATAAAATAGCATACACCAATATTCCCACATGCTCAAGAGGCTGAAGAAAGAGGGTTCCTGGGTCTAGGTGTTCAAGGCCAGCCTGGGCAACAGAGAGTGACCTTATGTAAAAAAGTAATAATATACATTTTAGAATTATGTATCTTTATTTTATTTGTCTTGAGGTACTTTTAATTTCTCTCCTAATTACTCTTTGAATATCTGGTTCTTCGGAAGCATAAGAAATGTTCATGTGTCTAATATAGCCCATCACACGGCTGTGACTCCTTCACGAGTGTCCACAACACAGGAAATATCATCCTAAGAACCAGTGATCTGGAAGAGAACTAAGAAGAAGGAAGGCAGAGCATCTTTTCTGGCCTAATCCAGGACCTCTCACATCCCAGTTTTGCCGCATTCTTCCTGTTAGGAAGGGGTACCTACAGGCCATATCCAAATGATGGGGGTCGGGTTTCATCTTTTGAAGGAAGCATATCAAACAATCTGTGCACAAAATTTAAAACTTCTACACCCTTTAATGCTTTAAGAGATAGTAGCTCTGTGCTCTCGGCTGGTGGGTCGAGGGAAGAGCTGGCTGGGAACCACCATCAACATGGGCATTGCCATCCTTGGGTCTCCCTCCTATAGACTTAGCCCAACATGCCTTGGTTTCTCCTTCAGAAAACTGGCAAAAATTTCTCTCTAGATGCTAGGGGTTGATTGTCTGTGTCCTTCTTCTCCCTACCCCTACCCCCAATCAAATCCATCCTGGAGGCTTGACTCCCAGAGTGATGGCATTTGAAGGCCTTTGGGGGATAACCAAGATGGTAAGATGGGATGATGGGGGTGGAGTCTTCTCGGTGGACTTAGTGCTAACTACTTCCTCATCACATTTTAGGACTGACCAAACAGGAGGTTTTATGAGCACACCATGAGATAAGATCTCTCTTGAAGCAAGAGAAGAGGCCTCAGGATGAAACTGCCTCGCAGGCACCTTGATCTTGAACTTCTGAGCCTCCAGAACTTTAAGAAGATAAGTTCCTACTGGCTAAGCAAAGTCACCTACAATGTCTTTCTCTGGTAACCCAAGCCCACTCACACACAAAGTTTGGCATGAAGGCTCAGGTGTGAGAATATACATGATTTGAAGAGGTGACATACAGATAATGTGTAGGTGAGGGTTTGAGAAGAGAGCTAAAAGCCTTTGTTCTTGAAGAGCGGCTATCTCCTCTCCCAGATCTGCTTGGTTCTCATGTACCAGACCCAGGGTGACAGTAGATAGTGAGAATCTCTATTCATTTGTGGTCCTGGCTGCTAAGACGAAGAGGGCGGGACCACTGAGAGAAGTTCCTGGAATCTAGATGGCAAAGTGATTGCTCTATGTTGATCTGGGCAGAAACTGGGCAAAAAGGTTCCTCTACTCTGGAGAGGAGGCATATTTTTAAAGGATGGGAGGGCCACATCAGGTGAAAAGGAAGAGGCCTTCCATTCTGTGCCATGTTTCTCCCTCAAACTTAATTTTGAATTTAATTGTGATAAGATTTAGAGAAACTATAAATGCAAAGTGGCTCATGAGAACAGAAAGCCAGAATGAGAAGATGACCTTTGACCCTTTTGTGAGCTACAGAGCTGTCTCTAACATGAACCAGTCAACTCTATGTCTCTAAGAGCACCACGGGTCCCCTCTGTATAGGATTCATTTGTTCAATGCACCTTTTCCCATGATACGCAGGTGGTGACTTTGGAGATTTACTTAGACTATCCCGAACTAGAATTCCTCAATAGTAAAACACAGAGCAAGGATTTTATCCTGGGGTCAGAAATAAGGGCACTCGAGGAGTGGTAATGGGGGTACCAAGCTAACCTGAAAACACCAGCAACCCCCCTTCATAAGCCTGCAGGGGAGCATTCAGAAGTATTCCTCCCCGTGTGGCAGGTGTCCAAGTCACTCTGTCGAGCAGGAACTGGTTATTTTATGCGGATCAAAGTCCACGTACTAGCCCTTTGTTACATCTGTGACTAGCAGTTATAAAATGGCAAGTTCCGGGGGAATGGATGAGCTGCGTTTCTCTGTAGTCCCGTGTCTCACAGCCACCGGGGGAGTGGACCTCTCAGTTCTGCTCAAGCCTCCATCCCCACTCTAGCTTCTGAGCTCTGCATTTAGCCAAGCCCCTTCCCACTCTATCCTCGGCAGTTTTCCAGAGAGCTTCCAGACATCCGTGTATCATCAAGAGCCCCCCTCTCCCTGCAGTGTTGGGCAACCACCCAGGCTTGAACTTCCAAGAGCTCACTTGGTGTCCAACTAGAGAAGACAGGGACAGGGAGAAGAACAAAGAAAATAATGCAGCTTTCCTCTTGCCCCACAGCACAGCTTCTGAGGTCCGGTGGCCTCAGCTCCAAGACCACAGCTGCCTCTAACTTACCAGAGACATTACATTGAGATACCTCCTACCTCAGTATTCTCTTAAATACAAAACAACCATTTTTAGGGTGTTGTTATAAGAAATAAATGTATGGGTAAATGTAAAGGTCCTACCATACAGCAAGGAATTAATACAATACTAAAACCAAAAATATCTATCCTTTTGTATCTTGGAAAGTGGTTGTGGGGAATCAGATGGAAAAACAGGTGCTGAAATTCTGAAAAAAAAATAGTTGGGCATGTCTTGCATTTCTGCCAAAAGTTAGACCTTTGCTCCCCTAACCACCCTACCATTCATGGGTAGAAGGCAAAACAGGCTCAGCCTTGCACCTGGAATGGAAAAAAGGAAACTGAAATTTTGAGTGTCTACTTTGTTTCCGGAAATCAACCCCAGAGATGGTTTGGGCTTGATGAAGTGAAAGAGTCATGTGTGGATGAGGGGTATGGATGCGTGAGAGGGTCATAAATCCAGAGAACTGCTTAACCGCCTAATTGCCACTGGGAACAATAGCAGTTACCCACCAATTAAAGGCAGGTTAGTCTAACCACGTGTCCAGTTTTATTTGACTTAAATACTGGGTGTTGCTGTGTGTTCAATCTCCATCGCTGCCTCCTATCTGCTAGCACTTGGAAACACGAGAGCTCAGCCCATGACTGTGGCTTTTCCCTCACCACTACTGGAGAGTTTTGCAAGATCATCCAGTCACAACATGACACGGTCCAATTTGCCCAGGACACCTCCCACAATCACAAAGTTGATTACAATTTTCCTGGGTTACTTAAAACAGAAAATGTCACTTCCTCAACATGACCCTACCAAATCCCCTCCACCAAAGCTGCATTAGTAACCCTGACTAATACTCAGCACTAACAGCTAATCTAAGCATCTACCATAATTATCTCTACCTTCATATCTACCACTGATGAACCCCCAAACCAGAAGAGAGGAGGGCCAGCCTCTCCCTGACATTCTTTTCAAATCAAAAGTTTGCAAGATACGCATTTATTCTTTCAGAACTTATTGGGCTTTAGGAAGTATGTTGGAGTGATTGGGTAAAAGCTGCAGATAAGGCAGACCTAGCACCTGTCCTCGTGGGCTCAACAACTGTTACAAAACTGAGTCTGCTATAATTACTTTTCATATATATGTATATATACTATATATACTTTTATATATGTATATATATACACACACTTTTCATATACACACATAGACTTGAGACAGAGTCATTGTTGCATTTAAACCACTAGGCTCAAGCAATCCTGCTTTAGCCATTATGCCTAGCTAATGGTGGTGACTTCTATTATTTATTCACTTTTTTTTTTGTCTTTGAGATAGGATCTCACTATGTAGCCCAAGCTGGCCTTGAACCCTTGGCCTGCTTGCCTCCACTTCCCAAAGTCCTGGCTTGTGCCCTCACGTCTAGTATGACAATTCATAGCAATGAGAAGTGGGAGAGTTAGCAAAGCAATCAAGCTAGGTTGGTCTTCCAGGCTTTGGAGAGAAGATGACTTTTAGCTGGATGAAGGATGGGAGATAACTGGCGAAATGAAGATGTTTAGCAGACAAACCAGCATCAAGACTCCTTAGCTGGACAAGGAAGAGAAGAGGAAAAGTCTTCCTTCTGAAGTAACAAGATTCGAACCGGTTCCCCGCACAGGTGTGTTCTCTGGTTTCTCCATCTGTGATGCTGAGACCCTCAGTCAGAAAGAACACAAGAAGTTGAATAGCTAAAAGACAAACCACAAACAATGAGGGATATTAAGCATTAGAGGGAGATTTGTGATGAGGCTGGTTTGATCAATCAGGGATGGCAAGTTGTTTATAAAAATGTTAAACTTCTCTGGGCACACCTTTAATCCCAGTACTCAGGAGGCAGAGACAGTCGGGTTTCTGTGAGTTTGAGGCCAGCCTGAGCTACAGAGTGAGTACTGGGACAGGCTCCAAAGCTACACAGAGGAACCCTGTCTCAAAAAAACAAAAATGTTATACTTTGCTGGCAAACAAACATCATAGGTTGTTAAGTAGAGAAGAGAAAATAGTTCTCCCCTGCATGAGTCCACCCAGGCCATTTGCTTCTAGTCGAAGTAAGGGGGTGCTATAGGCCAGAACTAAGGTGTCCATAGGAACGGACGGATTTCCTATATTCAGCAGCGTTGGGGTGAAAGTGGATAATAGCCAAGATGACTCACAGAATTCTAGCCCGAGCAACTGAGTAGAGAAGAGGCAGGTTTAAGAGCACAACATATGTATTTACATGGGCTCTACTGTGATGTGTTACCAAGACAGTAAAAATATTCAGCATGATCAGACGGACGACAGAGGTGGATGACCATGAAGTGGGATGGGGAGAGGGGGCGGATAGCAAGTGGTGACAGCTGCTTTGGGGCCAGGCCAAAAGTGCCCATGGGAAGTCATGAGGGAGGTGGGGACACTGATGAAGTCAGGTTCTTTGGAAAGTAGGAGCGGATCAGTTGCAGGAAGAAGAAAGAACTGAGGGAGATGTCACTGAGCAAGTACCCAAAGAATGTAGGGGAGATAGGAACAGAAGGGGGTTGGTTTGAAGGACTCTTGGCAGAAGTTGAAGTTGTCTCCACCGCATGCCTTCTGTTCCCCTTAAGACAGTGATGGGGGGGGGGCGGGTAACACAAGGAAATGCGAAAAGAAATAAAAATCTGAAGTGAGGTTAGCAGAGACATGGGAAGCAGCGATGCCAGGGAAATGTGGTGGATGTCCAGACAATGGCGTGCCCGTGTGCTGCCTAGCTTTCCGTCCGCTTGACCCAGCTAAAACCCTCTGAGAGGCTCAAGCCAGTAAACAGTGTTCCTCCAGAGTTTCTCCTTCAGCCCTTGCCTCCAGGCTCCTGCCTTGAGTCCTCACTCTAACTTCCCTCGATGTGATCTGAGAGGTATGGTACAGAATAAACCCTTTCCTCCCCCAAGTCGTGGTGTTTTATCACGGCGACAGAAACCCTAGCTAAGTCAGTCTGGTAGAAGTAAGCTGTAGGTTGCAGTGGTCTGGAGATTGAATCAGCTTTCTTGGGTGTAGGCTCATATCTCTATATGGTGTGGCAGCCAGGCTCTAAAGCCATAGGCCCCATTTGAGGTGGTGGTCACGTAGCTCTGCAGACAGACTGTCTCTGCCTGACCAAAGGTCAGGGTATTGTTGCTCCTTTCTTTGTAATTTGGAGGACGCCTGATAGAGATGCTGATTCAAGCCTACGTGACAGCTAGTGTACACAGCAGACAGGTAGATGTGGATGTGACAAAACTCCATTCACCTGGTTACCTAGGAGACAGGTATTTTCCTGCTCAGTGTGTGTGTTGGTATAAAAGCTGGTTGGAGAATAAATGCGGGGTGATCTTCAGGAGAGAAGAAGCCTGAGATGCCCTTCCGTGATGACCGTGTAAGATGTGTCTGATTATTCCTTGCGGCTCCGTTACCAGTCCAGTTAGGGAAAATAGTTATCTATGTTGGGGCCCACGGGCTCTAACACTTGGGATTCTCTTCATAGCCTTGTATGAACACATAAGAGGCAGGGTCATTGTCCTCCACTGGTGTGACAAAAGACAACACAGGGAATGTTGGGAGCAGGGAAACAGTAACAAAACCAGCAAAGACAGACAGCACTGATACAATGCGACACTGCACTGAGCTCTCAAGAAACAGTTGTGAGGGGATTTTATTTTATTTTATTTTATTTTCAAGACAGGGTTTCTCTGTAGCTTTGGAGCTTGTCCTGGAACTCTCTCTGTAGCTCAGACTGGCCTTGAACTCACAGAGATCTGCCTGTCTCTGCCTCCTGAGTGCTGGGATTAAAGGCGTGCACCACCACTGCCACCAGACTTGTGAGAAAGAATCTTCATCACTGAGAAGGAGACTGTGGGCAGAGAATGACAATACACTTATAAGGACACTTTGGAAGTCCGAGCGTCGTCACTACGACAAGCGTCTGAGTAGAAGTAGTCACGGGAAACATGGAAGTCACAGAACTGAAAGCCACAGATGAATGACTCATGTACATGTCTACCAGGCTCCCAGCTGCAGAAGAAAGGGCCGTGGGATTCAGGAGAAGGAAGAAGGTGTTTAAATAGCTTGTGAATAAGAGCAAGAGGAAGAATAATTTGGGGCATCTTGGGATGTCTGTAGATTTCGGTTTCCATGTATATCAAGTTATCGGAGTTGCATGCAATCAGCAAATGGGCATTTCAGATCTCCTAAGCCTCTGAGAACAAGTTTAGATTTCTTGGGAGGAGTCCCCAGTGGAATTTCCTAATACACAGGACCTATTTAGTGATGTATATTTCAAATCACTTTTAAGCCATAAAAGTAACAAATTTCTAAGCACTAACCCTAGAGTCCCTCAACTCAAGAAGCTCATACTTAGGACCAAGATGAAACATCATCCAATGGCCCATCCAGTTGAGAGCCTGGAGTAAGATTCCAAACACAGACCTCTCTTTGCCCCTGACCCCAAGCCTCTTCCAGCTGATACATCACCAGTAAGCTCAGTCTCTTCCCCACGGTGGAGAGATGAAAAAGAAATCACCGTAAGACATGATTTCCTCAAATCTAATATGAAACTCTTGATGAACACAGAAGTCCATCTGAAAACACAGGGCAAAAATCTAACCTCTTGCTCTGATGTCTGGCTCCACATAACAACCAGTCATTTTCCCACCACCATCTCAGCTGAAGCAGTCAAACATCCAACGCCTTGGGATGCAGCCTAGGGAGGTAACAGATCAGAAGCTGTCTAAATCAGAGTCGCTAGGTATGGCCTGAGGCCCACTTCTGACTCACGAACCATTGGTTGCCAGTCTGCAGCAGGGTATTAGCATTTCCTTGCTTTACAGAAACCCTGAGACAATTGACTTAAAGAAAGGAAGGCTTATTTGGGGTCACAGTTTCAGAAGTTTTCATCCATGATCACTCCATGGTTGGTGGTCTGTGACAGGGCAGAGAATAGCCTGCCAGGGAGCAGTGCTGGAGCAGATCTGCAGGAAGCAGAGAGAACTCAACCGTATAATGGTCCCTCCTCCCAAACCCATTAACTAGGAATTAATATGTTCTTGAGGTTAGAGCCCTCATAAGCCTACCATGTCCTGAAGCCTTCTCCCAGAGACCAACTCTCATTGCACGAGGTCTGGGGGAACCATGGTCCAAGGTAAGTATAATAGCTGTGTAAAAGCTTCTAGAGTATTTTTTGTGTTTTAAAAAATTATTTGAAAATGGAACTTATACTTTGTATATTTCAGTAGTATTTTCATTCCATTTTCCTAATAATTCTTTTTTATTTCATTTTATGAAAATGTTGATCCCTAATAGATTGAAATTTTTAAAGTCAAGTTCTTAGCCAAAATCAGCTTGAGAAACACAAAACTAACTTATACTCTTTACCCTGTTCCAGGATTCACAAAAAAAAAAAAATACAAATGTGCAAAACACATATCCACAAACCAATCCAATCTCAGCTCCTTTACCTGTAGATCGGAGGGAACCTTTGCAGAGATACCCTGCTGTGGGCCCACAGTGAAGTCTGTGAGTCCCTGAAAGCCGTCTAGGTGAACTGACAACCCATTACCACCCGGCGAGACTCTCAGGCCCCACCAATGAACAGGGGGTCCACCACAGTCAGCAGGAATTGGCTGCCTCCCAACTGCAGCCAGGATAACAACACAGTCCTGCCACCCGCACCCTGCCCTCCAACACACCTGAAGAACCCACTGAAGAACTAGGAAAGAATTGGGACGCCATCGCTGTCTGCCATTTCCCCG
The DNA here is from genome assembly GCF_037038515.1 of Microtus pennsylvanicus. Lineage (NCBI taxonomy): Eukaryota > Metazoa > Chordata > Mammalia > Rodentia > Cricetidae > Microtus > Microtus pennsylvanicus. The sequence continues at coordinate 26,189,318 of NC_134588.1, forward strand.
TCTCTTGTGATGAAGAGCCTTAATTTTGTGCCTATATTAAGCACACATGTGCTTCAGAGAATTCGGCCCCGCCTATGGTACAATGATCTAAATCTAAACCAGCACTCAGGGGCTCGTGTGTTGAATGCTGGTCCCCAGCTTTTGACATTTTAAATGCTGTGGAGTGTTTGTCACGTAGGCCTGGCTCTTGACAAAAGTCACTAGGGGTAGACCTTTAAAGGTTTTTCTTTCTTAACCCAACTGTCTCTGCTTTCCAGTTACTATGATGCAAGAAGCCCATGTCACGTGCTCCCTCTGCCATGAATTCCCCCACCATGACGAGCTGGAATCTCCGTGTCATATGGAGCCGACTTCTTCGGGAATCCACCATACACAGAAGCCCAGCTGAGGCGCCCAGCCTTGTGGGACTGAACAGCTACCAGATTCTTGAATTTTCTGTTCACAGCTGGTCATCGTTGGATTAGCTGGACTGCTGATCATTCCTGTAAACCATTCCAATAAATTCCAATAAATCCCTTTATACTTACACATGGAGAAATCCATTCCATAAGTTCCGTGACTCTAAAGAACCCTGACTAATATACTTACAGAGGCCCGTCTCATCCAGAAGACTTTGTGGACCTAACTTATCTAAACTGCTGATCAATGGTTCTTTTTCTGACCTGTAGAGATGGATAAAAATACAATCCCAGGGAAGGAGAAATCACTTCACTTCCGTGAAGGAAAATTAGAATTAAAGGCATAGTATCTTCTATTTTGTGTAACTGCCCCCTATTTTGTATTTTGTTAAATTTTAGGCTTTTTACATTTTTCTTTTTTAATTAATTTTATTTTTATAAATTATTTTTATTGTTATTTACAATTTTATATAATTATATTTTACCTCCTATCTCACCAGAAAAGAGCTTTGTGATTTGGCCCTTATTCTTCTACATCTACAACAACATTCTTTGTACAGTTCCCTGTTTCATTACTTAAATATGAGTACCTTGTGTCTTTTCCCTCCAGTGCCTCAGCGTAACTGCCTCTGAGCCTTAACAGAGACCCAAGGAAAGCATACCAAGTATACTAGTATACAAGCTCTGCCTACAGAGAGGCAAATCTAGGGCTTCCAGGAAATTAGTAGGAGGGACTACGGCCATGTGACGCCTTCTTCATGGCTTCCATTTATTTGGTGGATTGATTTCCATCCTTTGATATTCTATATTTTTATACTTTTGCTAGCAAACTGCATACTTAAAAAGGGAATATTTAATCAAGAAAATATGACAATTACAAATATTTATGTACCAAATTAGGGCAATTCACCCAATTTTATAAAACAAATACTAAAGGTATAAAAGGGCCCAGATCCTGACACATGATAGTGAGAAACTTCTAGAACCCACGCGCATATTCAGATATGTCTTCCAAACTAAAAATACCAGCAAAGAAATTTCACAGGGAAATGATAACACGGATCACGTGGATTTAACAGATGCCTGCAGCCAGAGTCTGCCATCTATACCTATAGCCTACTACATCCATAGTCTATCTGACTTCCCAGAAGCATATAGAAACTCACATCAGACTGACCACATCACACACACAAAGCAAGCCGTACTTTAAAATTTGAGATAACTCTTTGCATCTCATGAGAGCACAGGGCAATAAAGGCAGAAAGCAACAGCAAGAGACACTTCAGAAACGGCACAGATACTTAGAGGCCACACTGAATGACAATGGGTCAATGAAGAAAGCAGGGAAGAAATATAAAGTTTTCTAGAAAGAAATGAAAATAATCGCACAACCTAACAGATCCTCTAGGATAGAGTTCTAAGAGGAAAAGCTACAAGGGTTTGGATTTAAAAATCAGACACGTCTCAAATAAATGACCTAACGACACACCTCGAGGCTCTAGAAAATCAAGAAGCCAAACAAAAGTACAGCCAATGGCAAGAAATAACAAAGATCAGGACAGATGTCAATGAAATATAGAATAGAAGGACAACAAATGAAACAAAGAATTGGTTGAAAAGACTTAAAATCTTGTAGCTATGGTAACCTAAAGAGAGGAGGCTATTCAGAGAGGAAAGGTGCAGAAGAGAGGGAGGATGGAGAAGAAGAGGAGAAAGGCCAATGACAACAAAAATGTTTGAAAACTGCCTTAACAAATCCCGTTTTTATGCTAATTTAATGGATATTTTGAGATAGGTCTCACCTTGTTAATCTGGCTAACTTAAAACTCACTGTTTAGACCAGGTTGACCTTGAACTGACTGAGACCCATCGGCCTTTGCCGCCCACATGCTGGGCTGAAAAGAGTGTGCCACCCTGTCTGGATATGTTAATACAGTTTTTATAAAAGCAAGGACACTGAGTTGGTTGGTTTGCTTGTTTCCTGCATTTGAATGTTGAACATATTTGAAGCAAAAAGTAGCAAAGACTTTGGGCAACTGGGAAAAAAAAAACTAAGCAGAAGAGAATAATCAAGCACAAAACAACAAACCAGAACCGGATGTTATGAGTTTGTTGAACTCATGACTTTACCAACCCTAAATCAGAACTATGTCCACATTTCTATTGTGTGTGAAGTAACAATTCTCCTCTTGATTGAGTCACTGTGAATTGGGTTTCTGGTTACTTGTAACCAGAAATATACACCAAAGAGCTACATGACCTCTTGGGTATCAACAGCATAGGACTTAATTTAGGGACTCCCTCTCTTCCCTTCCCCCTTCTCCCCAGCTGAGTCACCTCTGACACCCACGAGCCCCAAATATTTGAAGGAGTTCAGGAGGCATGGAGTCCCTTTGCTTTTACCACAAGACATGGAGGAAACCGAACTTCAGCAGATTCTCAGTCCGTCCTCCATCCCGCTGTCCTCAACAGTTTCAGCTAAGGAAAAAAAAAAGCCAGCTTCAAAGATTACTAACTGTAGACCCGAGGCGTGAAAGCTAGAAGCACCAGCTTGCAAGCCTAACTGTTGCTGATTTGTTCACAGGCTCCACCGCCAGCCTTCTAGACTAACTGCTGCCCACAAGGGCGCAACAGGTGGCCATCTGGTTTACGCGTCAGTGTTTGCAATGAAACAGTCCTTGTCGCTTTGGGCTCCGCCTGCTTCATTTCCAGACTACTCTCATTATGCAAAGTTCTTTCAATTTTACTACCAGGCCCCACCTGCTTTCTTATGGCTCGCCTTCTGTAGTTGTGCTTGTCTTCCCAAGAGGAAATAGAAGACAAAGTGCCCCACACGCTCCAGGCACTCGCAGGCTGGTGCTACACATCACATCAGCCATTACTGCAAAGCTTCATCTCTCCGCTACTTTCTGTTACAGTGTTCATACAACGTGTGGCTGCTTTTCTGCATTTCAATTAGATATTCCTTTTTGTGTTGGGAAGTTCTTTGTCACACACTCCGATCATTTTAGAAGAGGGAGCCTCAGTTGAAAAACATGCCCCTGTCAGATTGCCTATAGATAGCCCATTTCATTTTCTCTCATTAATGATTGATGTGGGAGGGCTCAGCCCGCTGTTAGTGGTCCCAGGGCAGGTGGTTCTGTACAAGAAAGCAGGTTGGATTTGAAAAACTATATGGAAACCTATTACTGTGGACGCTTCCTATGATATATACAGATATGAAGGAATCCAAATAGAGATACCAAATAATAGGGAGACAATGCCCCCAAAAGACATCTGATACCACCAAGTAAAACCTCCACTACCAGGAATGGGCTACATCTTGTTGAGTTGTTGGCCAAAAAGTTCCCATAAAAAAAAAAAACAAACATTACTGACTATTGCTAAGGCTGTTTGTTACTCTCCACTACCCGCTGGTAAGGTCTTATTGTTGAAGATACCATTTGTTTATGTTTCTGAATCACAGAGAAGCTAAACTGGTGTCTAACCAGAAGCTTCACCCCTATTGACTAGCACTCACGGTGCTGGAAGGTACTCTAGACAGATAGGAGGAGAAAGGCAATCATCAGCATCACCCAGCCACAGGCCTGCAATCTACAACAGCAAGACACACTGCTGTAATAGTGACCCAAATGTATGGGAGTGGCCAGCCACTTTTTGAATAGATTTAAGGTTCACTCTATGAGATGGAACTCACACCTGACAATGCTAAAGTGGCCAAGAATCTGAAACTAGATAGGGCATGGGACAAGGGGAAAATCTACTAAAGGGGAAAATCTACTACCGTTATTCTGCTAAAGAAACAGCAACAAAATGACTCCAAATGACTTTGCTGTCCTTATAAGTCAGTTCCTCACTTAACCCTCATCAAAGGAGCCTCTTCTTGCATTAGATGGGAATTAACACAAAGACCACAAATGTGCAAGGTGCAGAGGGTGAGAGACTTGGGAGCACTCAGTCCTAAGTGAAATGTCTTCATCACACCCCTCCCTCAAGGCTCAGGAGATATGGGGAAAAGGAGGTAGAAATATCAAGAGCCAGAGGGGATGGATGGCTACAAAGAGACAGTGCCTCTCAGACACCAGAGTCTGCCTCTGCACGTATGAACTCCCCAAGACTGTGACAGCATGCACACGGCATGCAGATGGTATGTCAGTGCTGAAGGAGAAGTGCACACTGGGAGCTGGGGGTGGGAGGAGGAGGGGTGCAGCTAGCACACCACAACCAAGGCTATCTGCAATTGACACCCACTGCATTGGTGTATCAGCCACACTCTAGGGCAAGCCCTAGGCAAGGAGCAGCTGACCAACAAAAAACAAATTCAGGGGTATTTTTATGGACTTTTGTTTTGTTTTTCTTTGTTTGGGCTTTATTTTTTGTCTTATTGGTCTTTTGTTTATTTTTATTTTCATTTTTGAGGGGGCTTTTTCTTGTTTTTGTTTGTTTTGGAGAGAAAGAGAGAACAGAGTTGTTAAGTAGGGAGGTAGGGAAGATCTAGGAGAAGTAGTTGGGGACAGGGAGAGAGAAAAACATGATCAAAAATATATTACATAAAAACAACTTAAGAAAGAGAGAAAGGAAGGAAGGAGGAAGGAAAGAAGGAAGAAAGGAAGAAAGAAAAAAGAAGGAAAGAAGGGAGGGAGATAGGGAGGGAGGGAGGGAGGGAAGGAAGGGGGAGGAAGGAAAGAAGGAAGAAAGAAAGGGAGGGAAGGATGGAGTGAGAGAGGGAAGGAGGGAGGAAGCGTGCTGAGAAGTAAGCAACTGTCCTCCTTGGCTTCTGCATCAATTCCTGCTTCCGGGTGGGGCTTAGGAAAATGGTCACTGGGGTCTGACCTTATTAATGACTCCAGCGGTATTTTTAGATTTAAGTAGACCACCAGAGGAGATGAACAGGGCTTGTGGGAGGAAGGTTACTGGAGGTGTACTCTTAAAGGTAACACCTTGTCTCTGGTTGTCCCTCTTCCTGTCTCCCCCTTCATCCTCCATCCCCTTTCTCTCTCCCTTGCTACCCTGAGGTAAGCAGCTCTGATCCGCTACTGGCTTCTCCATGGTAACCAACTTCATCTTATGCCCAAATGCTTTGGGTCAAACAACTACAGACAGGAAACCCTTTTGAGTCCAGATGATTGCTCAGGTGGAAGGCGCTGCAGGACTTGATGTTTCTGTGCTCGGTTGTGGGCTTTGATCTGATCTTTTCTTGCTATTCTCTCATTCTTCCCCTTTTGAATGGGAATGTTCACTCTGCTGTCACATGCTGAGGTAGAACAAGACTTTTTGATTTGCAGGGACTCACAGCTAAAGGATTGCCTCGAGTCTCAGGAGATACTGGATTTTCCGGAGTATTGGGAATGTTGAAGTCCGTGGGAACTTTTTCAGGTGGATTTTGGGGTGTCTACAGTAATTTCACAACTTGATAGGGACTTGAATGACGAGCCTCAGGACATGCCTGTGAGGTCTGTAGAGTGGGTTACTTCATGGCTATGGGCCAAGGTCATGGAATGAACTTTACAAAGCAAACTGTGCAGTCTTTCCTCTCAATCTCACACTGTTAGGATCCAGGCATTCTGCTAACCCCCGCAGCTGGCAGGATGAACCTAGGCAGTGCCTTGGGCAGCCCAGGGTCCAATGGCTGCTACTTCCCTAGTCAATCCTATGCACACAGATGCAAAAGGTCCCTTTATGAGACAAGCTCCGCCCACTCCCACTCTCTCTTTCCCACTGCTCTTCTGAAGAGGCAGGCTGGTCCTTGCCTCTCCTTCCTCTTTCTCTCTGTATTTCTTTCTCTCTTCCCTCCCCCACTCCCTTTATCTCAACAAAACACCTACATAAGCTCTGCCTGCATGGCTGTGTCTGTCCCTCACCTGCCATGTGGCCCCAGCCCACCAAGGTCCCTCTACCACCGTTTTTTACAACACACACTCCTGATAGTGATCCTTCCCCACCAGGATGAACTGCACCCTCAAACTGAGGCAAAATAAACCCTTCCTTAAGTGGCTATTTTCATAGCAATGAGAATACAGATACCAAGCTGGCCCTTTGAAGGCTCTGAAATGTACGGTGTATTAGCTTCCCAGTGGTGGCCTCCTGTACTCTACCATGAATGATCCTAAAGGGAACCTTTCGTGTCCACCAAGGAGTAATCAAAACGGTGTGCTTATGATATAGTCCCAGAACTTTTTCCTGGGCGGGAGTAAACCCTGGGATTGCTTACTTCGACTGTAGAATTTACGGAAGTCCACCCTATGAAAATAACTGGACTATGTCGACAATTGGAAAAACTAGGTGTTGCTGTCTCTCCTCCGTTATTGGAAACAGATAAAATGTTTGCAACCTCAATACCTAAAGAAATTGTATCTGTTATAACCTGCTGGGCTGGACTGTCACCTGGGTACCCTGTCCCTTTAAGAGACAAGCCCCACCCACTCTTAACCTCCCCCTTGAATCTCCTCCCTCCACACCAGCCTTCTCTCTCTCTCTCTCTCTCTCTCTCTCTCTCTCTCTCTCTCTCCCTCTCCCTCTCCCTCTCTCTCTCCCTCTCCTGAAGAAGTAACTACTGCCTCCACCCCCACCTCTCTCTCTCTCTCCCTCTCTCTTCTGAAGTAACTACTGCCTCCACCCCCACCTCTCTCTCTCTCTCTCTCTCTCTCTCTCTCTCTCTCTCTCTCTCTCTCTGCCCTTCTTCTAAAGCAGCAGCTTCTGCCTCCCCCCTTCACTCCTCCCCCTTCTCCCTTTCCCTTCCTCTTCCATAACCCACTAAAAAAAACTCTATACCCAAACTCTCTCTGAATGGCGTATCTATCTGTCTCTCACCCACTGCGGTCCCCCACCCGCCAAGGGGGCCCACTGAGGCCTTGAGTGGCCCTCCACTGCCCCTCGTGGGACCGGCTCAGATCACTTACATGTCTTTATAAATAATAACAGCATCCCCTTCATTTTTGCTCTCAAGGAGTCATCCAGAGGTTGGAGGTGGGGGTTCTGTAAGTAAGACTTGCAGAGAAGCTTAACTGTTACTATCTATTGATGGTATGACTTCAGGAAGCCTGAGACACCCCAGTAGCCTTTTGTGGACCCAGCTCTGAGTCTGAGATGTCCAGCATCCCACCTTTGGGAGCAGAGAGCAGTGCTGGGGTGAGAACAGGCTGTGGTCTGTGTTTCTGGTCCTCCCTGAGTAGCACTTCTGGCACAGAGGTGCCTCTTCTTACACTCTGGTTTGCATTTTCTTATTTCCTTGATTCAAGTCTGTAAGCTTCCACATAGGAAAAAGAGGAACAAAATGCTAAAAGCAAACACATAACAAATTTTTTTAAAGCAGCCATACTTGTTTAAGGCTACCGCTGCTATGTCTAGATGAGGCCAGGTGAACTAACCCTCAGCTTAAAGCACACACCCAGCCCCGTTATCCATGCAGGGCTTCCTGGGGTTTGGCCTTACTCCAGGAACACACCGTCTTGGGTTTGGCCTTACTCCAAGAACACACGTCTCGTGTGGGCCTCAGCCACATCCCTGAGCCTGAGGGCCTTCTGCCTAGAGCAACTGTGCGAGACAAGTGAACACAGGTTTGCAGGATGAGATGGGTATAGACGGACGGTGACGTCACTGAGGCAGCACCCACTGAGGGCAGAGCAAGAGGAAATGGTTGAACAGCAGACAGAGGCACTAGAATTTGACGGAAAAGCTTTCTCCTCGGGAAGGCGCTGTCTCAGGTCACAGCGGCACTAAAATAATCCTGCAGGGGATTTTATTGGCATCTCGGGTCTGGGGACCTGCTGCTGGCCTTTAGCGTGCACTGCTGCCCTGACCACACGCTTTGGTACTCACTCACAGGGTACCATATGGTATCAGCGTGCTCTGCAGACTGCCTGATGCTCACCAACCCCCAGCCTTTACCAGAGAGCCTGCGCTGCTGGGCACTGGGGACATGACCTGCCTGGGAGCTAACATTCCAGTCCATATATTCTTAGAGTGATCAGGTCTATGGAGAGGGAGGGAGAGTTTAAGTAGGGTAATAGGGTAAATTTTTTTGTATCTATGTTGTAACTCATAAAAAAATAGCTTTTAAAATCGAGCCACAGAGGTATAGAGTGAGTGGCAGTGCGGAGTTAGGGAAGCTTGCTGATCATAAATAAGATTTATTTTGTTTCACAGTTTAGAGGTGTCAGTCCACTGTCATTTAGATCCATTGCTTTGGACCTGTGACAAGACTGGATGTCTCAGCAGGGAGCACACAGTATAGCAAGGCTGCTTACTTTCCAACAGCCAGGAAGCAAAAGACACAGAGGTGCTGGGGTCCCAGTATCCCCTTCAAGGCCATGCCCAAGAACTTAATCTCTCTCTAGCTTGTCCCTTGCCTCTTCTCGCCTGCACAGTGTCCCAAAGCTCTCCCAGGTCTCTAGGCCCAGTCCCATGAAGGCTTCCTTGGTAGGAACTTGGTTAAGGTGAGACTCTGTTTGCAGATCTATAGAGTAAATCCTTTGGGATGCTGGAAGTCAAAGACACAAGAATTCACAGAAGGGGAGCTAAAAGGCAGTCAGGAAAACAAGCCTGCAGTCCACCCACTAGGTATGAAGTGGCTGGAGTTGGGCCAAGGGCTGATGCCAGGAGGCATCATTCTCACACACAGTAACAACTGTCCCTACGCCGCCATCTCCTCAGGAAGACACTGCAGTTTTTAGAGGTTCTAGGCTCTGAGCTGGCAAGTGGCAGAGTCGTCTGAACGGGAGCCCAGGTGTGCCACGAGCCCAGTCTGAACAGGAGGCCGGGCATGCCATGAGCCCACCACTTCATCCTGCAAGCTTCTCCCCACTCTTGGGCCACAGCTCCTTCAATGCCATGATCTGACAAGCCAGGTTCAGAAACTCAAACCAGACGCAGCTCCCTCCAGATCTGGGGTGACGTCCATGCCCTCCTTTGCCGGGATACAGCCCGGTTTTCTCTGACAAATTCTTGTAAGGAAACAGTGATTTCTTCCCAAGTCTGATTAATTTTGTCAGCTGTGGAAGGGCCGGGAGGAGCGGTGCTGAGAACTGGGGCTGTGGAGCTCAGTCAGCACATTCTAGAGACCATGGGGGTGGGCGTTCTGAGGAAAACCCTGTGACTCACCTTTAATCTGGGATCTATCACCTCCATAACCACTCTTCCCAAAGTCTGCCCTGGTCCCTACCACCAACTCTTGCCACTCCCCTTAGACACCACAGTGACCACCTACCAAGAAAGTTCGCATGTAACCATGTCCAAGATTCCTCTCCACTGGGCTCAAGAGCTACAAGTCCTGCAGCAGACCCCTGCTCAGGATAAAGCCAACCAAAATTCTGGCATAGATGGGGCCAATGATCTCCAGGCCCCACCCCTTACTGAGGTGCTCCCTGAAATGGGAAGTTGTTGGGAGAGGGAGAGTCGGTTTTGGAGGATGTGACCACCCACTAGTAAGAGTCTCATGGTCCAGTGTCTGCCCCCACACCGATGCCCATATGGGCAGTACTAACGAGACTTAGTGGGGTATCAAAAGGCATGAAGTTGGAAGAGTGACATGTTAGATTGTTGGAGGGGGAAGGGCACAGATATTTCATCATATGCCAATATGAAATTCCCAATAAGTATTTTTAAAAGAAGTAATAAAGACCTGCTTACTATAGTATAGACCATATACAAGCGTCACATGCCAGGCCAAGTGGTCTACATGGTATTCTAATGGTTCAACTATGCTAACAGGGCTTTCACAGAACCTATTCAGGGGCTGGAGAGATGGCTCAGCAGTTAAGAGCACTGGCTGCTCTTCCAGGGGACCAGGGTTCAATTCCCAGCACTTGTATGACAGCTTACACTTTGTAACTCAAGTTCCAGGGCTTCTGACATAGACATGCATGCCAAGTAAACACCAATGCACATAAAATAAAAATAAATTATATATGTATATTAAAAAAAAAAGAAAGTCAGGAGTGTGAAGTGCAACTAGATAAGCCACCAGACCACATCTGCCCCTCTGAGAAAAGAGCAGGGTCATAGTCTAGAAGCCTCCACAAGCTTCAGGGACTCCTGTGGGTAATGCCAGCTAGCAATGGAGTCATGATTCCTCCAGGAAAGCATGCCTTGGTCAATGGCTGGGAGCAAGGTGCAGAGATGCAAGCACAGACTTCACAGCACAGCAGGGTAGCCTGTGCACAATTAAATTCCCAGTACAAGTCTCATGGCTGCCTCAATTGTCTCCATCTTATCAGCGGAAAATGGAGGTTTCTGATGGTCCCCGAGTTTTCTCCTGTATCTGAACTATTGGTTGAGTTACAATCCTGACTCCACAGTAGTCACAGAGGAGGGGGAACATGATGAGTGTCCTACCAAGGTGTCTCTCAGGCAAGGTGCCCGGGCACCCACACTGAAGGAAAGAATACTTGCATGTGTTCCGAGTCTCCTACCACCTAACGCTCTGACAAGGGCCAACTCCTCTACCTTTCCTGATTATCCCTAACCTGCCCTGAAGTTCCCCACAGCACTCTGGGCGGCCTTTACTGTCCCCTGCCTACAATCCCCTTTACAAAAGCCTACCTGTTACCTGCACACATGCTAACTTCTCCATGCACTACCGTCTGAGAAGCAAGCCAGGCAGCCCAGCTGAGACAAATGCTCGCAGAGGCGGAACAAGACCAACACTAAAACTTTGGTCTGAGCATTCTGCCTGCAAGCCCCAAGTGTATGCAAATAGCCACTATTGACCAAGCAAAGCCTCTGGTGCAGGGAGACTCTCACAGAATCCCCTTGCCCTGATTTTTCCAGTCGCCCACGTATACAGCTCCGCCAAGGGTATACAGCTCTGCAGATGGGGAAGTGCTTCAAATGTCCTCTTATTCTCAGATGACTTATTCTGTGCCCCGATTGCTCCACTGCTGAGGGACAGTCCTTTCACAGACCCCTCTCTCTTATAAAGCAACATGCAAAGTATGCGCATTACGAATGGTCCACACCCCCTTTCTGGCAGTGCCCATCACGGCTAAAGTGGATACAGCCTCAGATCAAACCTCCACTTTTAAGATTGGATCCTACAGAAGTCTTACAGGTGTACTCAAAACCACCGCACAAGAAATTCAAAACATCTATGATTATTAAAGCTGTGGATGGAGGTGTTTCTGGCCTGATGGCTCAGCAAGTAAAGGCACTTGTCCCTAAGGCTGATGACCTGAGTTCAATCCCTGATATCCACACAATAGAAGGGAACTGACCCTGTCTCTTAAGTTGTTCTCTCACCTCCCACATGCACAGTGCACAGAGCACATGCTTGTGCAGAAACAAACAAATAATAAAAAATGTTAAGGGGGGTTGACATGGAAACAAAGTACCCATTAACACAGAAGCTAAATAATTATGGCCATCCATACCATGAAATTACGAACATGTGTCTGTTTGTTTGTCTAAAGATTTCAAAAAAGAGAGACTAACTAGGGAGATGGCTCAGTGGATAAGGGACTCAAGTTCAGATCCCAGAACCTACATAAAAGCCAAGCTATGCATAACAGCTTCCTGTAATGTCGGGACTCAGGAAGCAGAGACAGTGATACCACAACCTGGTTAGCTAGGCTACCCAGAATCCACAAGCTCCAGGTTCAGAAGATCCTACTCAGTAATCAGAGAATGGCTAACGAGGGCACTCAGTGTCAACTTCAAGTAATCAGAGAATGGCTAACGAGGGCACTCAGTGTCAACTTCAAGTAATCAGAGAATGGCTAACGAGGGCACTCAGTGTCAACTTCAAGCCCACACATACACATGCATTTACACACATCTGCACGCTCATACATGTGAACATACATACACTCATGAATCATACTACACATTTACACGCAAAAATAAAAAGATGAGGGTCAGGGTATAGGTCAGTGGTAAAGCATTTGCACTAAAAAATAAGTAAGACTAATAATTAGGATAAAACTAGGAGTTTAACACAGAAATTCGTAATACAGTATCAGCTGGGACTGTAGCTTTCAAACTAAGTTGCGTATTATTTAATGAGCAGGAGAAAAGCCAGAAGGCCGGCTCTACAGCACCAAAAATGAAAGTATAGAATGACAAGCTTTAAGAGCACTGAGCTCCTAGCCAGCCGGGTTACATAGTAAGATCTGGAGAGAGGGGTGGGGGGGGGGAAGGAGGGGCGGGAAAGGAAAGGAAAGATGGGAGTTGAAGAGACAGTGGAATCCTGAGGACTAGAGCTCAGACCCTAGCAGACACAGCAAGTTAGACATGCAGCAAACAGCTGACACCCCAGCTGCCAGGGGTGAAGAGACAGGAGGATCCCTGGGGCTTGCTGGCATCCAGTACAGCTGAGAAACTATAACACCCTCCCCCATAAACCCCCCACCTCCCCACCCCCACTGCTTCAGGGACAGACCGTGCCTCAAAGAACAAGGGGAGTGATCGATACTACGCATCACCCTCTTTTGGCCTGCACACGGGCATAAACACACACATCTCTTTGTGCACACTGCACACACAGATACACAGAACTAAACACAGAAATCTTTTTAATTCTTGTAAATGGTAGAGATGCTAACTTTTGTGTTGTCACAATTTTTAAGGGCAAATTGCAGAATATACCTAAGGACGCCTTCCACGCAGTTTGCCTGCTGTGTTTATAAGCTTATGGATAATAAACTCTCTGATTTTAAATCAAAGTATAAAGCCAAGCTGGAGAAGGAACTGGCATCATGGGACAAATGATCTCTACACAACCAAACCGCTCCGTGTCATTTCTGCCATGTTCCAACTGCTGCCCCTTGTGTTTGGTTTTACTCAGATGGGCGGCTATGCAACAGAAACCAACCAACCACCCCCTCTTCTTCAGAACCTCGAATAAGCAGGTCAGACTGGCTTTCTTTCTCACCTGCAGCCCTCTTCCTTGCAGACGGAGTAGGAGGCAGGGTTCCTGTCTCACGGTGAGGACTGTCTTTAAAATGGTTTATGACCAGAAAAAGAGGCAACTGAGTGCCAGAAACCCAGAGGCCCCCCTTACTGCAAAAGCAAGCCCTCAGCACCACAGATTCTGGCTAACCAAAGTCTAGGCCTCAAGCCCAGAAGAGGTCATGGTTTCTTTGACTGGTGAATTCAGAACCACAGGTTTACAAATCAGAGGACGAGGCTAAGAGAACTCATCTCCTGGAGACTTGAGGCCTGGTTACCTCAAGAGATATGAGCTATTTGAAGAACCAGAGATACACAGCCGCTGGATCTGAGCAACAAGCAAGATCACATTTCCCAGGGACTCTCACAACCTTTGCAGATTCTCTGAAGCCCCAGGGACCTGACTCCCTTAGGATAAGTAGGTTCAGCCAAGTTCATATTTGGCTGCATAGGGCCTCAGAGTTGGCCGGGGGGGAGGGGGGGGCGGGCGGGAGGGAGCTAGTTCCTATATTTCACTTACAACCCCTAGCAGGGCTATGAGTTGAGAGTAAGAAAGTCTACTGTCCCTGAGATCATGAAAGTTAGGCAAATGAATGCATTTGCATGACATCCCTGGTCTCTAACCATAATTTACCACACACAGGGTCTACTGCCCCAGGACGCTGCCTGAAACTGAAATCCTACAGGTCAGAGGGTTTGGATGGTAACCTACCTACCTGCATAGTACTAATTCTCCATAGAGCACGTGTGAAAGCCAAGGTAAGCTAAGCTTTGAGACGTTGGTGTTAAAAATATAAAAGGTGGAAGCTTATGTGCACTAATTTTGCTACTTGTTCCCAAGAGGCTACCAAATGTTTAATATTCACTGACAAGGTGATTTCCTCATCACCTTGTGATGATGGAAAACTTCCAAGAGCCAAGGCCTTTCCACGGTAGTGAAGGCCCTTGGGACACGCTCCCCTGTCTCCTAAAGCGGCTCAATCTCTTGCAAAGCCAGCTTTTTCTAGTGGTGCACCAAATGTCTCGCTCCGAGTGAGCTCAGCTGAGGGCATCACTTCTCTCAGCTCCTCACTATTAATGGACTGAAAAACTAGCGGGGAATCCCCCACCAGAGCATGTTCCCCTATTTCGGTTGGGGCACACATTTGAGAATGACGAGTACAGGCTGAAGGGGTAGGAAAGACACGCAGGGAGCCTCCCCACTGAAGGGGGCAAGCCCTTCGGTGGGCACAGTCCATAGGGCCAGCTACTGGACGAAAATGCTGAGGGAGCAGCAGTTGAGAAAGACAGGAGGGCCTGGCTCAGGAGACAGACAAGAGCCCAGTGAGAACTCACCACTAACTATCCTATGAGAGGCAACCCCCAAGGCCGCAGGGAAGCCCTCCTGGGGCCCCATAGCAGCTGCTCCTCTGAAGGCAGCACGGGTCTCCCTCTGCCTTGGTGACTCCCGTACACTCCTCAGAACCCACTGTCACAGGGGCTGGGCCAGTTCACCTCCATCTTTTCACTGGCAGCGAGAGGAACCGAAGGTGGCATCTTTACTCAAGGGTGGCCAAAGTCTTCACCACGCCACTGATCAGCACGTGGCCTACAGCAAAATCAATGCCACTAACCTTCAAACTGGCAAACCGTTCCCCACCTTCAAGGCTCTTATTTAGCTCTGCCAAGCCAAAGCAAGGCTGTGAGTGAAGGCTTTAACTGGGGAACGGAGCGCCAGCGTCAGCTTCCTTCCCTTCTGTCTCAAAACGTCTAAGGCTGTGGGAAGGGACATCACAGCCTGAACCACTGCAAGCTTCCAAGTGTCCAGGCCTGTGGGAGCAGCACACACACTTGGCTCTGCACAGCTCCTCCAGGGCAGAGTCTGGCTTCACACTCCCCGTCTCCCTCAGGACAGGGCTGAAGTACCTAGGTATTAGCTGTAGTGGCCTAGTGGGAAATGTCTCCATGCTGGCCTGACTCCGTGCAGGGAGAGGGCGCAATGATGCCCACAGTAGGCCCCGAGAGTGGAAGCCTGATGTCCCCTGTAGACAGCAGCTGCTCCCAGACTCAGTCAGGCTAATCCAAGGCAGCCGAGGCCTAAACCGAAGCTTTGTCGGGCAGATCCAGGAAGGGGCTGACGATGGAAGCTGCTCCCCAGATGTTTGTGTCTTCACTCCAGCCCACACATAACAGGATCCAGTGGTTTGTTTACACTCAGTGGTGCGGCCACTTTCCCTAACCTCCTCTCTTGAATAACTGAATTTTCACACCTGGCGAAGGCTCCACCTACGACTCACCCACTCGGGCCCACGCATCTGCGCACTGTCTCATCATTCACCGGCCTTCTTCCTGCCTCCAACCCAGCCAAAGGAAAACCCTAGTTCACTGCTTCCCAAGCCAACCCCACGGCAGACTTAATCCTCAGCAGGGACCACAGGAGCAAGGCCACAGACCCGCCCTACACCCCTGACCCTGCTTAGCTGAGCAGTCCCTAGAAGGAGCAGCTTATGCTTAAATAAAACACCCTGGAGGGGTACCACAGGAGACATTAAATCTGTGGTTTCCTGAACCCCTCGCAACACCTATGAGGCCTAGTATTATCCTCAGGGGACCAGGTTTAGGCTGTTTCTCCCTCCCACCCAGAAGACGTACTTCCTGTGTATTTTGAAGGAGCCCTAAGGATAAAAATAGAAAATCCGACCTCCAATCGCCCCACCATCTGCATGATCTAGGATAAGAGTCCACCTCAGCCTGAGTCAAAGAAAACCCGATTGCTACCATTGGAGGACCTAACCCCAGGGTTAATGCGGAATTAACCCTGCACCAGCACTTCACGCAATACGTACCCAAGAATGCCAAGAATTCCCCTTGATATCTTCAAGAAGTATATCAGCCCGTTCACCCCCACAACCTCACACCCAGGAAAGCCAGCATCTGCCTTTGGAGACAAGTCCCCAATGTTTTGACCCAGCTCATGAGGGCTAGCTGAATTAGAGAATGGGGATGCTGCAGAGCCGGTACGGGGCCAGCAGACCGTTGTGCTATTCCAGGAGACCCACATGGAGAGGCTCCAGTGTCAAGGGATCCGACACCTCTTCCAGCACCACGGGCATCCGCACATATGTGGCATACTTAAACAGTCACACAGAAATATCAAAAAAAAAATTTTTTTTTTTTATTCTTTTGCCCCCAAGTTAGAGCCAGGAAATCTGAACCTCGTGGAGGTGAGGTGGGGATAACAGAGGCAGGGTCAGACCTCCAGGCTTTTTATAGGCATCCTTCCTCGGAAGTCAGCATTAGACCTTGAAAGCTGGACTGAGAGAAAAAAGCAAAATACAAGGCCAATTAGTACCGGTGCCCTAAGATGAGGAAACAGCAAGGCAGTCCTCTGGAGCAGAGCAGTGGCCTCCAAAGAAACAGATTCTTCCTGGGATCTATCACCATCCACAGCATGAAGGACTCTGTAGATGGGAGCAAGGTTAAGGTTTCAGGAGTGGGCTCCCTGGGCTGGCCCAGTCCAATCAGACTGGTCCAATCCCTGGGTTGGCCCTGTCCAATCAGACTGCTCCAATCCCTGGGTTGGCCCTGTCCAATCAGACTGGTCCAATCCCTGGGCTGGCCCTGTCCAATCAGACTGGTCCAATCCCTGGGCTGCCCTGTCCAATCAGACTGGTCCAATCCCTGGGCTGGCCCTGTCCAATCAGACTGGTCCAATCCCTGGGCTGGCCCTGTCCAATCAGACTGGTCCAATCCCTGGGCTGGCCCTGTCCAATCAGACTGGTCCAATCCCTGGGCTGGCCCTGTCCAATCAGACTGGTCCAATCCCTGGGCTGGACCGGTCCCATCAGACTGGTCCTCTGTGAAATCCTTCATGCAGTGACAGAGAGGGGACAGCACAAGGACAGGAGAGATACAAAGTGCCTGGCTTTAAAGACAGAGGAAGAGGCCCCAAGCCAAGGAATGCAGAAGCCCCTGGGAAGGCAGAATAGAATGTGCTCCTGTAGAGACCCTGTGAGCATCGCGAGGCTCTACCGGGGTTCTCATCCACACAGCTGCCACCTAGCAACTGTGTTCTGTGCCACTGTGCTTATCACAGCTACAAAAGGCACCTTCTCGAGCCTGTAACTCAGATGGCAGCCTTCATTCTGACTCCCTTGTGAGGTGCCGACAGGAGTTCCTTTACAGCAGAGTGCCTGCTGGATGACTCTCACTGTGCTCTAGGGTGACGGGAGCACCCTCAGGTGAGTGGCAGAGACGCGATCCCTTCGATGGCTAGGGTAGCAGGCAAGTGTGTCCTCTAGAGAGGGCTGAGGGAAGACTGCAAATACTCCAGGCCCTGAGATCCTGAGGCCTGAGTTCTAGCCCAGCCAACAGCTGTGTGACTGGAGGCACCGTATTTCCCCTTTGGGTTGGTAAACTCACAGAGCAGAACCAAGTAACCACGCTGCCCCTGCCTTTCTCCCCTGACTGGGTACAGAAGCCCTAAAGTCAGCAGATCGGCTTCTACTCTAGGCTCTGCCAAGGACACAGTTCATCACTGGGGCTCTAAAGAGGCTGGGTACAGTGCAGGGCACTTTGTTTCTGCCTGGCCTGTACTGCCCCCTCCTGGAATTTTAAGGTATTACAACCACCTTGCCTCCCCGGTTTTAAGTGTAGAACCTTCATCATTGGGACCCACTTCAGTGACTCCCCCCACCCACCTGCCCTGGCTCCAAAAGAGATCAGCTCTTATTGTCGTAGGCCCTCAATTAAGAGGGGCTATTCCCATGCTGATCCATCCAAGAGGCCCACTTCTCTCCTCCAGAGCTCTGCCACGCACCACGAAAGGCCCTCTCTCAACAGGCTGGAATTCGAGAGGGAAGCAGTCCAGGGCCTGAGACCCAGAAAGGAAGAGAATGAAAACTTTCAACTATTAAATTTGTTTAGTAAAGACAATTTTGCTCATACAAAACAACAGTTTACAACAGTCTGAGTGCTGAACACACCATCAAAGACGAGGCAGGAGCTGCAGACATCTGGGCCCTGCCCCCAGGCCCAGAGATGCCCAGGAGCCCCTCCTCCACCAACCCCTGAGGGAGTCACCCCTCCTCCAGCGAGAGGGGCATGGGGGACAATGGCACGAAGACTCTTCCCCACCTGCTCCTCCTCAATCCTGGGGACCCCCACCCAGGCTGAGTTGTTAGAGGGTAAGGTGGCTAGCGGGCAGGGACAGAGTCAAGACATCTTTGGTGCGAAGACTGCCCCGCCCACCAGGCCATATGGTGGAAATTCCAGGAAGACCACACGTGGTCCTGCCCTTGCCAAAGAAGGGAGGTTGGCAGGTACCCCAGAGCTGGGGGGAGATGCATGAAACACAAACGCCTTGCAGAATAACATTCCCAGGCTCACCCATGGGAGCGGAGAGACAGCCCATTGAGAAATGGCTAAAAATTTCAGAACTCAACAAGAGTGGGTTAATAATGGCAAGAAGGGCAAGCAGAGGCTGCTCAGTGGCCAGTGCCTCGGGGACCTAGAACCAGCACTAACTTTTGGACAAGGCCCCCAGAAAGGGCCCAGTCTTCCTGATGGCTGCCAGTGCCCACTCACCACTGCCCCTACTCAGCTAATACAGAGGCCATGACTACCTGGCTCTGGATCTAGACAAGCTACCTAGGCATTTAGGCAGGCTCAGCTCAAGCAGGAGCCCCGCAGCCCTGTCTTCCCTAGCCCTCCAATGCCCAGTCACTGTCACGGACCAGGGCATACACACATACACACGCGTGTTCCTCTTGTGCACACTGGTGATGTCTGAGGGCTTCAGCAGGAGGCAAGTGACACCCTACCGCCACTCCTCCCTCTTCCTGGAGCAGGACCCCAGGTTCCAGTAGGAGGTCTGGGAGGACAGATGGGACAACCCAGGAACATTCCCTGTAACAACTTCCAGAACCCTTGGGTAAACCCTAGCCTTTGCAGATGGGAATGGACTTGGGGAAAGGACGGGGGGTGGGGAAAGGGCAATAAAAGAGGTTCCATAAAAATTCTACGTCAAATTACAGATAAAATGCAAAAGGAGCATGGGCTCAAGAGCACCTCACCCCTCCTCACACATCCTCCAGCCCCCCTCCATGAAGGCCAGAGCCAAGGGCAGAACTCAGGCGGAGGCATATCTGGGCTCCACGTAGCTCAGGAGGACAGGAGGCAGCAGTGGGCAACTTGTGTCTCTTTGTTTAAAAAATATATTCATATAGAGTTATTGCTTGTCCTCCAGTGGGGTGGGAAACGTAGCGGCTCAGTGGGCAAGGGCCGCAGCCTCCACAGCGCGAGCCTTCTTCCGCCTCTTCAGAAGCAGAGGGTTGGAAGCGTCCTCTATCTTCTTTATCTTGATCTGCTCATAGTCAACACGCATCGTGGCCAAGGCACTGGTCATCTCCTCCTGGGCGCAGGGAAAGGGGACAGAGACACAAGCAGTGAGAGACGCACAGGCAGAAATGGTCGGCTGTGGACCACCCCACCGCTGACAGCAGCGTCCGGCAGCACTGAGACAGCACGAACTGGCCACCATGTAGCTATTCTCCCAGGAACCCTCTGACAAGCCCTAGAAGGGGAAAGAGCCCTGGGCCAGCCATCAGGAGGTCTGGGACTGATCCTGTAGGACTTGTAACAGGCCACTCCCTGTCTGGGGCTTTAGCGCCTTCATCTGAAAACTGAGGAGATGGTACCCAGTGTCTCTTCAGGTCCCATTAGAGCCCCAGGGAGAGGAGGGCTCAAGAGAAGCAGATGGCAGAGTCTGGGCAGGAGCACAGAACCCCTGCCACAAGCCAGGGAAGGCAATGGCTCCCCGTCACCTTTCTGTTGCTATTGATGTTACACTGGGATGAAGAACACAGACCCAAACTGTCCTTGGCCAGGGCCAAAACTCATGCTGGGGCTTCCTCTAACCGTGCTCTTATCCAGCAGTACCCCTCACCTTGACGTCCTCCCACCGTTCCTTGTCCTCCTTTAGGACACGGCTGGTGTGCAGTGGAGTCTGAGGGACCTTCGTAGATTGCTGAGGAAAGAGAAATGGGATCAAGTGACAACTAGAGAAGAAAAGTCCTGAGTAAGGCGCCAGCTGGGCAACAGCGTCCCTGGCACACAGGTCCCCAGGCCATAAAGCTTACCATGATCCAGGGGTGGTTCATGAATTCTGTGATGGTCATTCTCTGGGTGGGCTCTGTTTTCAGCAGATTCCGGATAAGCATCTTCACTATGGGGGCAAGGCAGAGTACACAACAGCTCAGGGGAGATAAACGGGCAGCTCGGGGGACAGGACAGCTCAGGGGACACGACAGCTCAGGGGACAGGACAGCTCAGGGGATGGACAGCTCAGGGGACAGGACAGCTCAGGGGACAGGACAGCTCAGGGGATGGATAGCTCAGGGGATGGACAGCTCAGGGGATGGATAGCTCAGGGGATGGACAGCTCAGGGGACAGAGACAGACAGCTCAGGGGTGAGGCAGCTCAGGATATGGGAGAATTCAAGGGACGGAGACAGCGCTGGGGATGGGACGGCTCAGAGCTATACTCTGCCCTGCACTTTCCTGCATTAATCAGGCAGAGAAGGAGACTGTACGGAGGCAGCTACCCAAGTACCAGTGGCTCCAAGGACCATCATGCTAAACCACTGGACAGGCCCTACACAGTCCCATGGCTCTGGCCCCACTCAGGCACTTCCCACAGGAAAGATACACGTAGAAGGCATAGGAACAGGTGCAAGCCCCCATTCCAGCAGCACGTGAGATAAACACCTATACTTATGTGTGCATATGCTCATACACACACTCTTTCCCTTGATCCAAAAGGCTGGTTCCTACCTTCTTCTGACACTTCTGACCATTCGGGGTTAGGAAATTCATACTGGCCCATTCGGATACGAGTCTTCATACCCGGAGAGATGGCAAGGCCATGATTGGAATAGAAGGGAGGATACCCACACAGCCTAAAGAAGAGAACAGCAGAGTGGGTGTTATTTAGGAATCCTGAACCAAGAATAGGGTGACCAACAGTCTCTTCTTGAAATAACCACAGAGAACTAGGAGACTGTCGATACAGACACAGCAGGACCCAGGAACCAAATGTGCCAAGGATGTCAACTAAACAGTCTTGCCAGTTAGCTAGTTTCTACCACCACTTAGCAGCCAGAACCCCGACTAAGCACCAAGTGAGGCAGGAATACAGGGGATTCGCAGGGAATCCCCCATCCAAAAGGAAATGCTAATGTCTGCCTCTTCCTCTTGTCCTGCAGAGGTACAAGCTTCCCCAGCTCCCTAACGCACTACAGCCTAGGACCCAGCCACACCCCAGCCTAGCACCCAGCCACACCCCGGCCACTCACAGAATATACATGATGACACCCAAGGACCACATGTCACAGGACTTGTCATACTTCTCTGGGCCCAGAACTTCTGGAGCTGTAAAGCAAAGATCACTATGGGTTGTCTGGGCTCTTTCAACACTGAGACCTCCCTGTTTGGAAGAGCAGCTGGAGCGGGAGAGGTGAATGGAGGCCCTTCCCCAGAAGGAGCTCTACATCTAGAATCTTAGGGTGAGGACACGCCCGAACTGCTGAAGCTTTGCAAACACGTGCAACTAACCACACACGTTGTGGGCTTATTCAATGAATCAGCTGGGACTTTAACTCCACAGAGAACGTGACAGAAACTAAGGCTCTTCTTAGGAAGAGGACACAGGCACCAAATTCTGCTCTCACCCTGCAGACTATTTTCATAACACTTAGTCACAGCTTAACTCTGACAGTCATTTCAAGACAGAGTCCTTTCAAGGCAAGTGCCAGATAAGGACATAAGACCCAACCCAACACTCCTAGAACTATGGTCTTCTGGAGACCAGGAAAACAAGGGGCTCAGACACAGCCTGGTCAGGACTCTGTCCTTGGGCCTCCCCTGAACTCACCTACATAGTATGGTGTGTAACACGGAGTGGTCAGAGAGTTGTGACTGGTGGTTTCCTTGGCAAAGCCAAAATCAGTGAGTTTCAGAATGGCATTGGGCCTTTTGGAAGTATATAAGAGGTTCTCGGGCTGTCGAAAGAGAGATGAGTAAGTAACAACCCTGTGGAAATATTATGAGAAACCCAAAAGGAAGGACTGTGCCTTCCCTTCACTGCTCAACCAACCACGCATCCACCCAGTCCCTCTGCTCTGCACACCTTGGGGACATCAGCTCCCTGCTACAGAGGGCCTGGAAATCAAAGAGTAGCGCATGGAACTGTGGGGAACACTGCTGCGTCAGAACGTTAGGCGCGGGACAGTGAGGTGCTGGTGAGAAGACCCGCAGGACTGAGTGCAGCCACAGACGGGCCTGCAGACCCACCCTACCCTAAGGAAGCAGACAACCAGGGTGCAAGGCGACTCTGCTGTGCCGTTCTCACAGCTCGTGGGGCGTAAGCAGGCGGTACCTTAACATCCCGATGAGCAATGTTGATCGAGTGCAGATACTGGATGGCCTCCCCGATGCTCTTCATGATCTCTGATGCTTCTGCAGGACAGAGAGACACAGGTAGAGGTCCGGAAGCTCTACGCACCAGCCCGCCAGCGCAGCTTCAGCCTCCACACCCTCCTACTCATCAGCCACACTGAGAAGCTCTGAACTGGCCCACAGCTGAGGGAGAGAGGTGCTCCCAGCAGTGGGCCTGAGACAGCAGTACCTGCAGCCTCTTCTGGGAGCAGGGTCTGCAAAGGCCCTAGAGTTGCCTACTGCCCTGTCCACCCACAGCTACCCCACAGCAAACCCTCTCTACCTCTTTCTGTGAATGCCTGGTCTCCTCGGTCCTGGATTCGACTGAAGAGCTCTCCACCATCGAGACTGAAAAAAACACACAGTGAAAGATCTGGAAACCAGCAAATCACCCCACCCCTACTACACTCCATGGCCCCCAAAGGAAATCAAATGCTGATATTCCAGGCTTCAAGTGGGCTGTCCCCAGGGGCAGAGGCACCCAGGGTAACTTGGGGATAACAATGCAGCAGGGCTCACCACTCCATGACGATCAGCAGGCACTTCCTGCCGGCATACAGGTTCTCATAGACATCCACGATGTGCACAATGTGGGGGCACTGGGAGGCCCTCCAGTGCAGCTCCACCTCTCTGCGGGCCTTCGGGCAGTCCTGGAGCATCTGCAAGGCCAGCACCTCATGAGTGACACAGTCTCCGGGGAGAGCTCGCGCCCCGCGCCCAGGCTTGTTGGAAGCTATGCCCCTGTGCCAGCTTTCCCACCAACCCTATAAATGCTCTCTCTCAAGGCTAAGGCCACTTCCATGGCATCTTCCCCAGTCTCTCTCCCTCTGGGACCCTGAGATCGCTCTGCAGTAACTTTAATCACTCTACACAAAACTTCAACTTGACCCCTCCAGAGCTCGAACAACAGCAAGGCTGAAACTACCCTCACTCCCATTTGCCACCAAGGCCCTCTCCACCAAGGCCCTCTCCACCAAGGCC
Organism: Microtus pennsylvanicus; assembly: GCF_037038515.1. Classification (NCBI taxonomy): domain Eukaryota; kingdom Metazoa; phylum Chordata; class Mammalia; order Rodentia; family Cricetidae; genus Microtus; species Microtus pennsylvanicus. The sequence continues at coordinate 26,213,053 of NC_134588.1, forward strand.
CTCTCCACCAAGGCCCTCTCCACCAAGGCCCTCTCCACCAGCTAAGAGGGTGAAGCCTAAGGCAGGAAGCAATCAAGTCCTGGAGGCCAGCGACCCATGGAGACAGACTGAAAAGAACCACAAGGAAAGTGGACAAAAAAAGGGAGCGATTTCAGAATCAGCAGGAACAGAAACCAAGATCACTCAAAAGTGCAGCGGACCCATGCAGAAGGCCTCTGGAGTCAGCCAGGTGCTGTCGGAACCTTGGTGTTTACTACATCTGCAGCCTTGAGCAAGCGGTGCGGCCCAGCGAGCTCCTTCATACCCCTTCTTCTTCACTGGACCAGGTGTCCAGAGGCATTAGGTGAAGCCGGACCCTCACCAGCCTTAAAGGCTGGATTCTGGTCAAAAACCAGCTCACTGGTGTCATTTCTTTTGCTATTGACTAGCTTAGGAACAGGCCGAAGATCCGAATGGCCCAGAACTCTGAAGGTAGAAAACAGCACAAGGCCTAGATTGTCTCTCCTGCACCTGCTGGCTAGGAGCACGCTGTTATCACGGTAATAAGAAGACTGGCCTAAGACCACAGAGTTGTGTGCCGAGGGAAACCAGTGAAACGCGGCAGCTTCCTGAATCCCCGTGACATCTCCAAGCATCCTATCCTGCCAGACACACCTGCCATGCCAGCAGGGAGACTAGACGAGAGAGCAGAGCTTCAAGGCTGGTCTTGTGGGGCCCCATCTTTAAAACAAAACAAACAAAACCAAGAATAATTTCCTGAGTGCTTGATTAAACTCTTCTAGTAGAACCCTACTGTCTGGAGGCAAAGGCATCCGCACACGCCTCTGCTCTGTAAAATGGAGTGACGGTCGACTCGTGCTTGGCAGCAGTAACCACCGCTGCTAAAGTGTTAGTGAGGTACAGGGCACAGATGCTACCATCCTGAGACACGGAGCACATGGATTTACCAACACCACAGCTCCCACACTGCGCAGGCCGAGCAGGCACTGGAGCATCCACTTATGTGACAGGAGAGGGCTGGGCACAGACAACAGTGAAGTCGTATGGCTGAGGTAAGCAGTAGAGCTGAGGAGAGCCGGACTCCATGAGGCTAGAGCCTGGTGAGTAGTATCAGACATGTGGGATGCAGCCAAAGGCAAGCACAGGAATCTCCAACAAGAAAACTAGCGTGCCTTTATGCTGTGGTCCAAACGGTGCTGAACTGTGTCTCACTGACAGGATACAGAGAAATAGCCTGCCCAAGGAGAAGCTTCCAGGAAGACAGCGACAGTCTGACTCCAAATTCCAAGTCTTTCCGCCCTATCGCCCAGAGTCTAGGAGAAAGCTAGAGGCTAAAATTTCTCAGAGTGGTTTCAAAGATGCAACTTCCCAAGCAGAGGCCCACAAAGAACCAACCAGACTGCTATCTCCCAAGTGTGCTGGAGGCAAGCTGCCCATTGTGTCACACTGCCACCTTGTGGCCAAATAGGGGCATGGTGAAGCTCTGTATGGGGTGTGTTGTCAGGGTAAGTATTTACTTTTCCATGCTGGAGGAGGAACAGAAAGAGACACTGGCCAATCCCATGTGCATGTAATTCAACTCAACAAGTACTGACTGAATTACTATAGGCTGCACTGGGTACTGAATGTCAAAACCAAACAGACTATGCACAATCTGAGTGCTCAGGGCAGTGGAAAAGGGAGGAGCAGTACAAGAGGCGGGCACTGGAAATACCTGCATTCAATTCTCTCATCCATTCTGCATCGCAGTGGATGAGAGTAAAAAGAATCCCATGGGGGAACTCACACTCACACTCAGTCTCCACATCTGGGGGCACGAGACATCAGAGACAAACAGCCAGGTAACCAAGGTGTCAGAGCAGGCTCCTGGCCACGCTCCTGTGTTTTTCCAGAGCTGGACGACCCACTGAGTCCATCTGTGTCAGCCCCCTGTGCAGGTCACAAGGCCAAAGTAGACAAGATGGTGAAGACGACAAAGAGTGCGGCAGATGTGCTGAGGAAATCCATCCTCAGACTGGACACTCGGCTTGGGAGCCCCGAGCACTGAGCAGGCCAGGGAGTGAGGGGACTTTTCAACTAACAATACACGGGCCCTGGAAGAGGGCGAGCCAGGGAGGAACTCTGAAATCCATGATACCCACGCTAAGACTCAGCCTTACATGGTGTGTCTGAAATCCTCCTGCAAGAAAGGTCAAAAGATGCATGTTCTAAACTAAGGTGCAACCGCCAAGGCTGCCTGCCAAGTGTGGGGGGTCAGAATAAAGTCAGGGAGTCCACAACCTAGGAAGGAAGTTCTAAGACAGCCGCAGTGAGGGAGGTGTAGGAACTGCCCAGGGTGTTGAAAATGGGCCCTTGCCTCTGGCTGTACACCTCTTACTCCCTCATCTTCCATCATGGGATCTCCTGAAAAGATTCTAAACCAAACCAAACACCAAATGGGAAAGAAACAGCAGAGCCTGGGCACGTGGCTCTCCTCGCCAACAGCAGACAACGACACGGTAGCGACAGACAAGCTGCCCACATAAACTCCACACCTCAGAAGACCTCACTGGGAACCCCAGGAACAGGGGCTCTTAACCTGTGCGCCCCCATTTTCTCATCTCCTGGACATCCAATGACGGGCCTACGGGGTCGCTGTAGTAAACAAGTCTATCATGTGACCAGCACAGTTCTTGGCGCACAGTGAGCGCAAACAGTGAGCGCTACACCAATGCTCTGCCATTACTCTGCCCCTATATATTAGGATAATGGTCCCCTAGGGAGGCAGCTGGATCCTGATCACACCCACTTCACTTGGGGGTTATTCTATGCATAGCTCTAGGCAGCAGGGACCCGGATACAGGGCAGCCTTGGGTCTTCCCTCCACATAGCACTCACAGAGACAGCTGGAGCAGGGACGTGCTGATTCTGATCTGATGCCAAGACTGATGCAAAAGTCCATTTCAGGCCCAAGTGTGCTGTCGTGTAGTGTGTTGCCAAAGACCGCTGCGTTCCCAGGAGGCACTTGGTCAGAGGAAAGCCCTGTGTCAGGCAACACCTCACCACTCCTGAGGCCAGGGCCATCGACTCTTCACTCTGGACCACAGAAGCTGCTTTTCTGACACCTGGCTGCCCTGGGTGCTTTGCAGCATAAAAGGGGAAAAAGCACCTGGGAAGGCGCCACTGTAGGCGAGTCTCAGCAACCTCCTGAGTGAACACTGAAGGGGTAGCAGGCAGAGCTGCAGGGGGGGGGTCCTCCAAGTAAAATGGCTACATACGTCCAACACGTCATTGCTCCTATCTCAGGCCCACTCTGGGAGGGGGCCTCCTATTTTACAAACAGGATGTATTTATCCACTACGGAGAAATTCCTCCACAGGACCTTTCATGCAGCTGAGGCAGGACTGGAATTGTGAAGGCCCTGTAGTAGACCTTCACCCAGGCAACCAGACATCCACTTCTGCAGGCTAGGTTACCTCCTAAGCTCTCAGTGCCCAGCAGGAAAAAGCAGCTCAGGCCCAGGGATGCCAGCTCAAGTGTCCCTCAGTTGCCCCCACGCCACCTCAAGGAAGGAGCAGGAGTCTCCTCAGCATTCTCTGGCCCACTCCAGCTTAGCACATTCTATCCCAGCACCTCATGTCGCTCTTCCCAGAAGTGACTGTCATCTCTCCTCAACACTGTCTATGCCTCTCCTTCCACCACGAAGCCTGTGGAGTGGAGCCTGACACACAACGCGGGAAGCTAACTTGGCTCTAGTTAGACAACTGTAAAAGGAAGGCACAAAGAAGTCAAGGAGCAATCGTCCACATCCCTAGATTGGAGGCCAATGAGGGATACACACAGAATGACCTCACTCTGAAGAACCTAGAGCGCCCAGCGTGTGCCCACACTGGGTCAGGGGATGAGGATACAGCACGCACGCACGCGCACACACACACACAGCCCCCACTAATTATACACTGTAACTTGTTCTGCAGATGAAATAGCTAACACGTCCATCTAACTACTGATACAGAGATAAAGGAGGAGGTCCACTGCTAGAGCCTCTGCAAGTTCAACGAGGATGGCAGTCAGCCTTTCCAGAAGCTGATCTAAACATAAATGAACAACAGATCCCCGAATTCTCAGAAAGTAGACAAATGAGATACATGGACGTACTGCACCTGGCCCCTGTGCAGGTGTCTATTTCCATACCTTTGGTCAGGACATAAAAAACAACTCTCTATTTGTTAGTGAATTTTATAACTCATGAGGGAAAGTCCCTACCCACAGCTAAACTGACATGAATCCTGGTACCCAGAGCCATAAACATCCTAGCGGTGCTGCGAAAGGGATCTCTACTGCGGTGACTCCCTGCTGTGCTCCTTGTGCCCCAGAACACCAGCGATGCAGCTACAGAGGGCTGAGGCTCAACAAAAGGTCACACTGCAGATGACAAATCTTCCAAACAGTTGCAATGCATGATGGGTAAACACTAACTCAACTCTAGTAAAGACCACCAACCCCACCTAAAAATGGCTGAAGGATAAGAAAGGCAGTTCAAAGAAAAAGAACCGTGACAGCCAAGTGGAAATGCCTGTAGCCACTCATAAAGAGGAATACTTATTAAAGGGCCAAAAACTGCACCAGGCTGGCAAAACTTTAACATTTGAACAAACTCCTGGACTGGCAAAGATTCAGGGAAGAGAGTTTCACTCAGGATCAAAAAAAATCCTAATTTTGGAGAAATCTCGTCATACCTATGACCAGATTGTGCTTAAGTCTTAGATCCAATACAAATCCTTTCCTTGCAGCTCTAAATGGCAGGAAGCCTACTAAGCACCCAAATGTCTACAAATAAGGAGCTGATGAAGATGTGTAAACACAGATGTAGACCGCAGAACACGGTGCCCTCGGCGAGAGAAGGAAGCAGCTTCTCAGCTGTCCCTATGGGGAGGATGGGGCGTTACAACTGGGAAGCACACAGGAGCCAGGTGATGAGCCGGCTGTGTTTAATGTCCTAACTTCTTTTGGTTTTTGAAGACAGGGTTTTCTCTGTGTAGCTTTGAAGTGTGTCCTGGAACTCACTTTGTAGCCCAGGCTGGCCTTGAACTCATAGACATTGGCTGCCTCTGCCTCCCAAGTACTGGGATTAAAGGTGTGCACCACCACTGCTCGGAATATCCTAACTTTTAAGTGGAACTGCATTCACATTTTTAAGTAACTCTCAAAGCACAGTCTTCAAGACAAGATGCAAACACACCAACAGATTAATTTAGGTGAATTAGGGCAACATTTTTCTTTAAATTTAAGAACTACTTTTTAAAAAGGAAAAAAGAAAGGATACTAAACAGAACATGTGTTTTTGTTATTTTGTTTCTTAGGACAGAGGAAAGAGAGGCTGGTGATTCTGCTCAGTGGGTAAAGGCACATGCCGACAAGCCTGGTGACCTGAGGTCAGTCCCCAGGACCCACATGGTGGAAGGAGAGAACAAACACCCACAAGCTGTAAACAAGAGGGGTGTGCATGCACGCCGTATGTGTGTGTGTGTGTGTGTGTGTGTGTGTGTGTGTGTGTGTGTGCGCGTGCGTGCGTGCGTGTTAATGGCACTAGTCTGGAGAGGTGACGCAGTGGTTAAGAGTACCAATTGGCCTTAGGGATGTAGATTCAGTTCCCAGCACCCACATGGCACTCACAGCCATTTGTAAGTCCAGTCATGGGGACTCAACACCTCTGGCCTCTACAGGCACTGCACATACATGGCGAACAAACATACATCGGGACAAAACACTCCTTCATATAAAATAAAAACAAGATCCTATGGAGAAGCACACATGCTAGACACGCACCCTCTTCTACTTTCCATGCTTGTCTGGTTCTTTAATGTGCACATCTGCCTCTTCTGAAAAATGGTTCAGATGCGCAATGTGCCTTAGATCTTGCATTTGACCTAGGGCGGAGCTATGTGCATTCCGCAGGCCAGCATCCTTCCTTCACGAGGGACAGCACAGTGACACACGAGGAGGCAAGCACAGCCTCCTGAAGAATGGAGCCAAAACACGACAGAAGGCAAAGCAGGTCCAAACCACACTGCTGCTCACACCTGACCTGTGCGGAAAGGCCTTGTGCACGGCGGGGGCAGCACTTCTCAGGAGTCTCCAGGAGTACGGTGGTTTGGATGAGAAATAGCGCTCAGAGGACTCGGAATATTTGAACACTTGGTCCCCAGTTGGTGGCGCTTTCATAAAATGAACTTGGAGAGTTTGGAACCTTTGGGATATTCAGCCTTGCTGAATGAGGTACATCACTGGAGGTGGGCATTTCCTACTTCCTTCTCTCTGCTTCCTGTATGCCACAGCCAGGTTCCTACTCCTGAAAGCATCTCGTGCCTTCCCCACCACTATGGACTCTAGCCCTCTGGAATCATATGTCAAAATTAACTTTAAAAAATTATTTATGGGGCTGGAGAGATGGCTCAGAGGTTAAGAGCACTGACTCCTCTTCAGGAGGTCCTGAGTTCAATTCCCAGCAACCACAAGGTAGCTCACAGCCATATGTAATGAGATCTGGTGCCCTCTTCTGGCTAGCAAACAAACAGACAGACAGAACACTGTATACATAATAAATACATCTAAAAAATTATTTATGTATTATGTACATGGAGTTCTACCTGCATGTATGCCTGCAGGCCAGGAGAGAGCACCAGATCTCATTACAGATGGTTGTGAGTCACCATGTGGTTGCTAGGAATTGAACTCGGGACCTTTGGAAGAGCAGGCAATGCTCTTAACCTCTGAGTTATCTCGCCAGCCCCAAAATTAACTCTTAAGTTGCTTTTGAACAAATGCTTTTGATCCTGGTGTTTTATCACAGCAAGAGAAAAGTAACTGATATATGTAAGAGGGCGAAAGACTAGAGGACACAGACATTAGGGGACACAGACGTTAGGGGACATAGATGTAAAGAGAGACGAACATTAGGAGACTCAGACGTAAGGTGACACAGATGTAGGGGACACGACGTAAGGGGACACAGATGTTAGGGGACACGGACGTAAGGGGACACAGATGTTAGGGGACAGGACGTAAGGGGACACAGATGTTAGGGGACAGGACGTAAGGGGACACAGATGTTAGGGGACAGGACGTAAGGGGACACAGATGTTAGGGGACACGACGTAAGGGGACACAGATGTTAGGGGACACGGACGTAAGGGGACACAGATGTTAGGGGACACGGACGTAAGGGGACACAGATGTTAGGGGACACGGACGTAAGGGGACACAGATGTTAGGGGACAGGACGTAAGGGGACACAGATGTAGGGGACATGGATGTAAGGGGACACAGATGTTAGGGGACACGGACGTAAGGGGACAAAGATGTTAGGGGACACGACGTAAGGGGACACAGATGTTAGGGGACACGGACGTAAGGGGACACAGATGTTAGGGGACACGGACGTAAGGGGACACAGATGTTAGGGGACACGGACGTAAGGGGACACAGATGTTAGGGGACACGGACGTAAGGGGACACAGATGTTAGGGGACACGGACGTAAGGGGACACAGATGTTAGGGGACACGACGTAAGGGGACACAGATGTTAGGGGACACGGACGTAAGGGGACACAGATGTTAGGGGACACGGACGTAAGGGGACACAGATGTTAGGGGACACGGACGTAAGGGGACACAGATGTTAGGGGACAGGACGTAAGGGGACACAGATGTTAGGGGACATGGACGTAAGGGGACACAGATGTTAGGGGACACGGACGTAAGGGGACACAGATGTTAGGGGACACGGACGTAAGGGGAATTCAACGTTAGTGGACATGGATGTTTCTTTCAGTTCCAGTGGATAAACTATGATTTAAGAAACAAGAAGAGGAATTTTCATTTATACTGAAACTATCTTGTGCCAATTATACTTCATACAAGACAATATTGCTACATTAAACCTAAGAGCCCTACAGGACACAGCTTATTGCTGACCGCCCTATACAAGGACAGCAACTGAAGCAGCTTCCGTTAGTAAATGGTTAGTAAATGGTCAGTAAATGCTAAGTCTAAGATTCACACTTCAACCTCCAAACTGTGTGCTTTGGTTTGTTTGGTACATGGTTAATGGTTTGGTTTTTTCATAAATGAGTTTTTAAGGAGTTTGAGCAGCAAATACATGCTGTTAAACTAGCTCACCCATATCAGATGTCTCCCATTGTGCTGGTATTTTATGTCAAGATGACACGGGCTAGAGTTATCCGAGAGGAGGGAACCAAAACTGAGAAAATACCTTCATAAGACTGGGCTGCAGGCAAGCCAGAAGGGTTTTCTTAATTCATGATTGGTAGGAAGAGCTCACTGTGGGTGGGACGATCCCTGGGCTGGTGGTACTGGGTTCTATAAGAAAGGCTGAGCAGGCAATGGGGAGCAAGCCAGTAAGCAGCACCCCTTCATGGTCTCCATATCAGCTCCTACCTCCAGGTTCCTGTCCTGTTTGAGTTCCTGTCTGACTCCCTTCAGCGATGAAGTGGTGTGGACGCATAAGACAAACTTGCTTTAGGTTGTGGTGTTCTGTTACAGAGATTTATTTTTATTTATTTATTTATTAAGGATTTCTGCCTCCCCCCCTCATCCGCCTCCCATTTCCCTCCCCCTCCCCCGATCAAGTCACCCTCCCTCATCTGCTCGAAGAGCAATCAGGGTTCCCTGACCTGTGGGAAGCCCAAGGACCGCCCACCTCTATCCAGGTCTCCAAAGGTGAGCATCCAAACTGCCTAGGCTCCCCCAAAGTCAGTACGTGCAGTAGGATCAAAAACCCACTGCGATTGTTCCTGAGTTCTCAGTATTCCTCATTGTCCTCTATGTTCAGCTAGTCCGGATTTATCCCATGCTTTTTCAGACCCAGGCCAGCTGGCCTTGGTGAGTTCCCGATAGAACATCCCCATTGTCTCAGTGTGTGGGTGCACCCCTCACGGTCCTGAGGTCCTTGCTCGTGCTCCGTCTCCTTCTGCTCCTGATTTGGACCTTGAGATTTCTGTCCCGTGCTCCTCTGTCTCTGTCTCCTTTCATCACCTGATGAAGGTTAATATTCATGAGGATGCCTATGTGTTTGTCTTTGGGTTCACCTTCTTACTTAGCTTCTCTAGGAACATGCATTATAAGCTCATTGTCCTTTATTTATGGCTAGAAACCAAATATGAGTGAGTACATCCCATGTTCCTCTTTTTGGGTCTGGCTTACCTCACTCAGGATAGTGTTTTCTATTTCCATCCATTTGTAAAATGGGGCACTGAGCTGAACAGAGAATTCTCAACAGAAGAACTTCAAATGGCCAAAAGACACTTAAGGTCATGCTCAACTTCCCTAGCGATCAGGGAAATGCAAATCAAGACAACTTTAAGATACCATCTTACACCTGTCAGAATGGCTAAAATAAAAAACACCAATGATAGCCTTTGCTGGAGAGGTTGTGGAGAAAGGGGGACACTCACCCATTGCTGGTGGGAATGCAAACTTGTACAACCACTCTGGAAAGCAGTGTTTCGGTTTCTCAGGAAATTCGGAATCAACCTACCCCTGGATCCAGCAATACCACTCTTGGGAATATACCCAAGAGAGGCCCTATCATACAACAAAAGTATATGTTCAACTATGTTCATGGCAGCATTGTTTGTAATAGCCAGAACCTGGAAACAACCTAGATGCCCTTCAACGGAAGAATGGATGAAGAAAGTATGGAATATATACATATTAGAGTATTACTCAGCAGTAAAAAACAAGGACTTCTTGAATTTTGCATACAAATGGATGTTACAGAGATTTAAAAAAAAAAAAAAAAACAACCAAAGACACCCATCCCTGCTGTGTTCCCAGGCCTTCGCAGTTCCCCTTCTCTCTCTCTCTCTCTCTCTCTCTCTCTCTCTCTCTCTCTCTCTCTCTCTCTCTCTCTCTCTCACACACACACACACACACACACACACACACACAGCTATTCCACTCCTGAGGCCCAGTGCAAAGCCTGACACAGGAATCTCAGTAAGCACTAACTAATTAAAGGGACAGATTGTATCAGCCACAGGGCATGGCTTCCAACAAATCACGAGGTATCTTTCCCAGAAATCAAGATAAAACCAGGTGAGAAGGAGACACACCAAACTCTTTAAGCTGGTCTTAGGCTAGAGTTCAAGTGACAGGAAGAAAAATGACATATTCTTTGTAGTATTTAGTAGGTGAGACTTGTAAGACTCCAGCAGAAAGGAGGTCACGAGCTCAGTCTGCCCTACCACCGCAAGTGCCAAGCTTTAATTTAAATGGTAAAATGCTATGTCGTTAGCTGAATGAGGCTCAACCCTAAGCAGGTCGGATGGGAAGGATCAGGGAGGGGTAGCTCCTATAAATTGAGAGCCAACATTCAGGGATATGTGAGCATACAAACACACACCTCTAACACCAATATATGACTGGGTCAAGAAAAAAGAAGGCAGAAGCCATCTGCATAATATATGGGAGAAGAGTTGAGAAAAATGAGACATGAGCCACTCTTTCCCACATCATTAAAATGGCCCAGAAATGGGACAGTGCTCCAGTACCCTAACAGAGCACACGTGACAGAGAAGTCAGCATCTGTTCTGATAGGAAGAAGGCACTTGGTCATGTCTTGTCTCATTGTACTGGAGACACCATCCCTCCCCCAGCTGGAAACACAATCAAAGGCACTGTTGCTCTGAACTGACTGACCAGAGAGGACATGATGCTTATACAGATATTCCTCAGCAAAAGCCAGAATAAGACCACCACACTGAGAGAAAAGAGGGGAGAAGGGGTAAGGAGACCTGCAGTTTAGAGAGACCACCATGTGGATCTTGAGAGAAAACAGCAATAGGATGACCTCAAGGGGATCTGCCTGAAAAGGTTCGGCAAGTCTCCTGCAAGTGAATTCTAACATAATAACCCAGGAAGGCGGAGGCGGAAGACCTGCCACAGAGGAGGTCAGGACCACAACACTGGGAAAGTAAGGTACTAAGCAATGTGTCCCAAGGCACAAAACTGCTAGCAGGGCATGCAGGCTCACAAAACGAGAGCAGAGAACCTGGAAATACATGAACTACTGACTGCAATCAAAGTTTAAAAAAAAAAAAAGGATCTGGGAGGAAGCGACCCCGTTGGCAACAGAGGCAGCATTGGGGGAACGTCCATCTTTACCGTGCCCATCTTTTCTAGTAAGAAGGCTCTTCTTCAGACTAGAAGCTAAATATCTAAAATCACACATCCATGTTGGCTCCTAAGGACACATGGGATCTAAGACTAAGAAGCAGTTTACACCTCCAACCTCAGAAGAATCGCAGCCTGGGATGCAGTGAGAGTGGGCACCACAGGGCTAGGACAGCTCGTCACACACGCCCCTCTTCGGTGCCCACTGTCCTTCTGACACCAGACTGAACTCCAGGCACCCACAGCTGAAGGGAAAGAAACGAGATGTAAACAAAGGAGCTCATACAGTGCCACAATTGAGAGGTGTGGAGTTCACTGCTTGTCTAAAGGAAAGGGACGGACCATCTGACTGTTTGGCACGCACCACTGCTGGCAAAGCTCTGGGGCAGATCATCAACAGACCTTCACCGCCCACAGGCGCCTGACAAAGCAAACGACAGCCAGTGACTCTAAGGAGCACCAAAGGAATGCCAGACACGAGGGATCTTGAACATGAGGGATACAGGCACCGTCTCCAGACAGACCACTGGGATGCTGTCTAATGGATCCAGGGCAGGCTGCTAAATACCAAAGTCACTGCCCCCTCCGATTTACACTGAACCCTTAGTAAATGGTACTGACGCCACCGTCTAGTGCAGATCTAAATTGTGTGGTCCTCAACCTTAGCCTCCCACCCTCCCTGACGGAAGCAATTCAATAGTGTATCTGAAGGAGATCTCCAAAATCCATCTTCCCTGCCCAGCCTTTCTGCCCTTTGCTAGATTGCGAGCTACTTCCACTAGGCACATTATAACCACTTTCTAGATGGTAGCCACACTCTGCTCTAATAAGCCTGGACTGCCTTCTATTCCAGCTCCTGTGATTCACCAAAAGCAACTCAGAGGAGGCAGTGGAAGAAAACAAAAGGGTTTGCCCTTCCTTATAACTCCAGGTCACATAGTCATTGAGGGAGGGCAGGGCAGGAGCTAGAAGCAGAGATCATGGAGAAATGCTGCTTGCTGGCTCACTTACAGACTCACGTTTGGCTGGCTTTCTTTTTCTCTCTTTCTTTCTTTTTTTTTTTTTGTTTTTTTTTTGTTTGTTTTTCAAAAGAGGGTTTCTCTATGTAACAGTCCTGGATATTCTGGAACTCACTTCGCAGACCAGGCTGGCCTTGAACTCAGAGATGCACCTGCCTCTGCCTTTTGGAGTGCTGGGATTAAAGGCAACACCACCACCCAGTTAGCTCGCTTTCTTATTCAGGCCAGGACCACCTGCATAGAGATGGTGATACCTCACAGTGGGCTGGCCCTCCTGCATTAATTAATAATCAAGACAATCTCCCACAGACATGCCCACACACCAATCTGATCTAGGTAACTCACTGATGGAGGCTTTCCCTCAATTGACTCCAGGCTGTGTCAAGCTGACAATGATGTGAACTAGGAAACCTTCTGAAATGCTGATCTGAGCAGAACCTTCTTTTCTGCAAATCCCTCCACTGGATAACAAAACAAAATCCAAATTTGAAATGTGGTCATTCCATATCTGCACTCACGACCCAACATTTCCAATATTTCAGCGACATTACATGTGGTAACTCCAGGCCTTTCTGTACCTTCAAAAATCATTCCAGTGTCCTCCATTCCTGGGAAACTTCTCTGGCCACTTGGAGGCAGAATCAGCCCCTCTATCTTCCTCATTCCCATAAACTTAACAGCTGTTATGATCTGAGCTAAGATGTCCCCTGGGTTCACGTATTAAAGCCTAGGACCCTGTGAGTAGCACTGTTTTGGGAGGTTCTGGATAGTTCAAGAGGTTGCAACCTGGCTGGAGAAAGCAGACCAGAGGTAGTCCTTAGATGTATTCTGTCACCAGCTCCTCCTGTCTGCCACAGGTGCACAGCTCTCATCTGCCACACTCTCCCAAGCGCGTAGAAGCACGTGGGAAACAGAAAACACATTTATAGATGCATGTATGTTCACCTACACACTTGAAAAGAGGCAGGGGCTGGAAAGAGACAACTGTTCCATGACATTCTAAAACTTTCAAGACATTAAGATTTCCTTCAAGATATTAATAAATACGGAAATTTGAAAACAAAACTTGTATTTCTTCATTTAAAACATTAGAGACATTGAGATGAGTGTTCCACATTCTTGCAACCAAAACCATGCTGGCCTCCGTACTGTATGTATACGCCATGGAGTGAACACATTTTCTAGCTCCAGAAACTGCCTCTTCCTTTCCCGGTCGGGACTAGTTTCTACTCCACCATCTGCAGCACAGCTCCGTGAAGCATCCAAGAGTGAAGGTTTCCCAGGGCAGAGATCTTATCTCTTGCAACAAAACTCTTTCCCACAGCAATGTCCAGAGGCCACCTTGTCAGTCTGCACACGCAGAGTCCTGGACAGCGGCAATGTCCGTACTTTCACTTTTAGGTATTAGTCCTATAATTCTACATATATTTGGCTCAAACTTCATTTCACTGTCCCACAGTACTCCCCCTCCTTGTTTTTTTTTTTCAAAACAAAAACTCTGAATCTAATCTCCTTTTGCTTAGCTTTCTTCCCGACCATTATCCATGACAACTTGCAGCCAGCACTCTAAACACAGAAGGACTCCATAATCCAGAACTGCCCCTCCCATCTCCTGGCAGAAACTCCACCTTTGCTACTGTCCATCAACTGTCCATCACTGTGTTTCTACAACACAGGCTGTGAGTTTCTCACTAGAATACAATGAAGAAACACGATCGCAAACGTCCCAGATGACCAGATGACCAATAACAAAATGACTCTTTAAAAAGAAAGTTGATTTGTCACTGCCCACAATAAGATCCACCCATTCCTTAGCTTTCTGAGAGTCTAGCTTCATGGCAGAGGTACTGGTGGGAGCCATGTTTATTGCCAGAACTCTATGGAGTTTCAAGGCCCCTGCTACCACCATGAAGCAGGCTGTCAGCTATTCATAAACACCATTTAAGTGTTTGGTGGTGGGGCCTCTTAAAAGAGCTGCAAGATTTTTACAGCTAAAGCTCAGTTAGGAAGCCTCTCTTAAATGAGACACACTTGCCTCTAGCAAACAGAGTTCACCTGAGAAAATGCTGCTACCAAGAAGCCATGTTTAACTCTGTTCTCTTGTGTCTAGAATTCCTTCCCAAGCTCTCTCGAGTTTTATGTGGATGTAGTTGTCCACATTGGCGCCATTTGTTGGCAAACTCTGCTAGTTCGTCTCCCAACTTCCCTGACTCAAAATAATCACACAGAAACTATATTATTTAAATCATTGCTTGGCCAATCACTTAGGCATATTGCTAACTAGCTCTTATATCTGAAACTAAGCCATTTCTATTAATTTATAGTCTACCACAGGTTCATTGCCTACCAGCAAGGTTCCAGCTGGTGGCTTCTGTCTTTCTCCTCTGGGGGCTCCATGGCTTCTCATTGACTCCACCTACTCTATATATATATATCTTTTCCAGCCTTGTTATATTCTGTTAAGTCATTGGCTGAAAGCAGCTTCTTTATTAACCAATGGTATACAGAAGGGAATCCCACATCACCTCGCCTTTTCTGTCTAAATAAAAAGTAAGTTTTTAACTTTAACATAGTAAAATTACATATAACAAAACAGGTATCAAGCAAGAATTACAGTTACAATATTTATATCTACTTTATCTTTTATAATAACTAAGGAAAACTATAACTATCTATTCTTCAACTCCATCAATGACTACAAAAGGATATAATATTTTCCAAGTTAACAGGAAGTGCACTGTAAGCAACTTTCAAAACTCTAGAATTGACGAAGACATCTTGCTGCCTGGACAGTCACCCAAAGTTCTTCTATAACACTGGGATCCATCTTCAGCCTACAGGCCCAGAGTATCTGGCAGACTTTTCCATGAAGGAGGAAATTTGAAAATCTCTTATGCCGTGTACTGGAAAAGTTCATCAGTTGCTTTCTTCTGTGTCCTGCAAAATGTTTAACACAGCTTCTGGTTCTGTTTGCTGGTGGAAAGCAGAGACACGGCTCCTTTAAGAGGTTTCCTGATTCAGCTTTAACAGTAAAAACTGCAGCTTCTTTAAAAACAGTGGTTTCCTGGTTCACCAACACGAGAGGCTCTGACTCTTTCAGGAGGTCCAGCTATGGAGCATTTAAATGGGGTTTGTGAGCAGCATGTTACATACTGCTTAATGGTGCAACATAGACCCACTGTATACCTGGAACTGGGGTGGTGTGCATGGCTTGCATGTTGGACTGGGCAGAGCCAAAAGGCAAAGCAGCCTTAGTCCGAGTCACACTGCTTAGCATTTTAAGAATCAGTAATTTTAAGATTACAGATACACAATAAAGACAAATTCAGATGAAAAAGACCTCTAAATAGGTCACAGTGTGTTTTTAAAAATGTACATAGGCTTGGGAAAGAGAAGAAAAAAAAATATAGAGAGCTATAAAAAGAAGTAAATGGTTTTTTAAAAAATAAAAAAAAGTCTTTAAAGAGCGTAAACTTGTAGAAAAAGTAAAAGAGTAAGAAAAATAAGCCACGTAAAGATAGAATATACACAGAGAGTCTGGATTATGTTTATTACTATGTTTTCTTTTAATTTTTTGATTGTGAATGAGCTAAGTACAGAGAGATATTTCATTGTATGGGCTGCTAGGCTAAAACAACATATATATTTTAAAGGTATCTTGACTTCAAAATATGGTTCTAAGGATATGCTGCTTTGGAAAAGAGATTCTTCTTTTGTTTCCACAGAAGATGAGAACCTGTGGATTCCTTCCAGACTAATGTGGTTTGATGGACCAAGATGGCCCCCCTGAAAGGTCATCATGAACTCCCCCAAAAGAAAATATTTCACCCAACAAAAAGCAGGAAGAAGTTTAGAGATTCTTCCAAATTCCCAAATATTGTTTATAAATGTTTGTTCACATGTAAAGGGAGATTTGCATTGGTATGGATCTTCATTTATTGATTCAAATTTAAGGTCAATTTTGTTATATGTGTATTTCTCCTCTTGGTTAAGGTATTGTGTTTGTGCAGCTCATTTAAAAATGTAATGTATAACTTAAAAATACAGGTTGAAAATCATCTAGCTTCTAGTCATATTAGTTAGATTTTCTAAATGTACAGAAATATATTTCAGATGGATAGTTAAATCCTTCAAATCTTTTAAAGACTACCAGAATATGGCATATAAAATGTTTAAGAACTTAGGACTTTTCATGACAATGAGACATATCTGCTCCTGGCAGCACCAATGGGCATTGAAGAGGCTCCTTATAGAGTTTGTTAGCCATTTGGGCAAGAAACTGCTCTTGCCTGAACTGTTTGACTAGACTTGCAGGACCCACAGAAAAATGACTGCTGAAGCTGCCTAAAGAAGGTGAGACAGTCCTTCAGGGTTCCTGCTTCATGAAAGAGTCTTCCAGACATTCTGCAGGACACAGAAGAAAGTGACTGACAAACTGTCAATATAGGTGGAACAGTATTTGAAATTTCCTGCTTCATGGAAAAGTCTGCTGAGCCAATATACTATGAGCCAATAGGCTAAAGATGGGTGCCTGCAACGTTACAGAAGAACTTTGGGTGACTGTCCAGGTAGTGAGATGCCTCTGCCAATTCTAGAGTTTTGGAAGTTGCTTACAATGCACTTCCTGTTAACTTAGGTAGCATCATGTCCTTCTGGAGTCTTTGCTGGAGTTAAAGAATAGATAGTTATAGTTTTCCTTAGTTATTATAAAAGATAAAGTAGATATAAATATTGTAACTGTAATTCTTGCTTGATACCTGTTTTGTTATTTATAATCTTGCTTTGTTGAAGTTAAAACTTTCCTTTTTATTTAGACAAAAAAGGGGAGGTGAATAATAAAATATATGTCATTGCCATTGGTTAATAAAGAAGCTGCTTTCAGCCAATGGCTTAACAGAGTAAAGCCAGGCTGAAAGAGATATAGAGAAAGAGTAGGCAGAGTCAGAGAGAAGCCATGTAGCTGCCCAGGGAGACAGACACACTGGAACCTTGCTAGTAAGCCACAACCACGTGGTGATACACAGATTAGTAAATATGGGTTAATTTAAGATACAAGAGTTAGCCAGAAATACACTTAAACTATTGGTCAAACAGCATTGCAAATAATATATACAGTTTCTGTGTGATTATTTCAGGTCTGAGCCACTGGGAATGAACAAACAGCCCCCGCCAACACCTACCCACCTCCCCCACCCACACACCGATCAAGATCACTTTATTCTACATCCTGATAGGCAGGAACAAATAATTCCAATTCTGGCTGTCTCTACACAATGATTTCCAAGAGGAATATTGTCCCACATTCCTCACACAGACCCATCCTCTAGAGAGTGGAGGAGGAACAAAACTGAAAACTACAGATGCTTCATGAGTCATGTGAGGTGCCACGCTAGACTTCTCAGTAGAATTCCAATTTTAGTGATTGTGCTGCCACCAAACTAGTCTGGCGTTTGCCCCCAAAGTACACTTGGCATTTTCTGGCAAAATTTTGATCATTGTTGCTTTGGGGATGCACTGTAACTGCAGCTATTGAGGAGAGGACATAATGCTGCTAATCCCTACATACCCTTCCCTCACCCCAACCCCCCCCTCAGACCCCACCACAAAGATGCATCTAGTCAGTAATATCAAGAAAGGCTACTAAAGGCTGCTTTAACCCAAGAGTCCTGATTAAGCTAATTTTAACATCAGATGGAAGCAAGGATTAAATGACACAATGGCAAGCAGAACGCGGGCAGCTCGTGTTAATGTATCAAAGGTCATTCTGTGGATCCACAGCATCCTGACGAGCACTAACTCATCTGATGCCACAGCTCACTTTCTGCACTGCACACACTCATGTCCCCACTCCTACTGCTCAGTTCTCGGCCACGGTGAAAACAGTGCTCCTTCTCAGAAGACGAGGTATAGCGGAGCTGAGAACCACAACACAATAGAAACAGCTGATAAACCAGAGCAACAGGCCTGAAAAGAACCCTCAGAGGCAGTCAAAGGGTAAAAGCAGTAACAGTCCTAAAAGTCCATGGGGGTGCCACCAAAAAGGAACTAAAGTCTGCTTTCTTTAGTGGCAGCAAGCAAGTCAACAATGGTAAAGTCTTGTAAGATAGTCACTTTCCTCTCCCTGAAAAAGGTGGGCTCCAGGGAGAACCCACTGTCTCTGTGAGAGTAACTCAGCTGAGGAACAAGCTCACCCTAATCTCGGACAGTGGGAAGACAGAGCAGTTGGCCAGAAACAAGACACAACAGCCTCCAGGCCCCAAGCCATCACATGCCAGCTACTCACCCAGGAGAAATGCAAATATTAGGTTCACAAGAAAAAGACCTGCACAAGAAGGCACTTGGAGTTGATTCATCAGTTCACAAAATGGAAACAACCCAAACGCCATCCACAGGAGACCAGATAAGCAAATTATCACACCCACACAATGGAACAGGACTTGGCACAAGAAGTAACAGACTGCCAATACATGCAACCATGTGGATGAACCTCACACAACAGTTCATGCACATGTCCACATGGGCACACACACACACACACATGAGGGGAAGGGTGTGATTGTATGTGTGTCCATCTTTAAAGGGGTAGGTATTGGTATGGTTGGGAGAGGAATGGAGGAATTTACTAGAGTAATAACCTTTTTGTTATATAGATTTGGGTTGTATATGAAACTTCTGTCAAGCTTCGTCAAATTAAGATTTTTGTGTATATATTTGCTATATGAATTTTACAACGCACACACATTAGAAATACTGGACTCAGATGCATGCTGACATATGCTGAAAGTATGGGGTGAAATGCACTGATGTCTAAGCCAGCTATGAAATGTAGCCTCCAAATACAATGAGCTATAAATGGACGGTGATCTGGAAGACTGAAAAAGAGGTAAGGTAAACAAAATCATAGACGGCCACTGGCAGAACCTAGGTGGCTGGGAGATGGGTGCTAACTGCACGTCTGAAATGGCTACAGTAAGAAGCTATGGAGAGGAGAAAGAACAGCCAGTCCCCAGCACCACAGGGACCGGAGGTGGCTGGGAGGTCATAGGAGCAAAGTGTAAGGCAGTGCTAGTTTGGGCCCACAGAAGGGCCTCAAGGCGAAGCCTGTGAAAGGTCAGGCTGACATGGTGACAGGCAACACTGGCCAGCAGAGTAAGTGTAAGGTTGGTGCTTAGACTTTGGACGTCATCAACTCCTGCTCCTATGGGACCAGCTGCACTATGTGACTGTGGTCAGAAACAAGCCCCGCCCACTCTAGCCTTGGCTGAAGGGCTCCACCACCCTGTGAGGGGATAAGGGCACGTGAACTGTCCTGTGTTGACAACCAGCTACTTATATCATCTCTAGAAGCCACTTTTCTAGACAGAAACCGAATACACAGATGCCAACCCGAGTCCCACATATCTCCAGCAGTTCCACGCAGGCCAAAAGCAGGGAGCCTGCTGTTTCACCAACTGCTCCCCAAAGAAACGGCCTAAGGTACAAGCAGCCCTCAACCATCTGCACATGGATGCTCCAAGCACATGGGTGCTCCACTTTGAAGATGAGTCACAGCAAAAATCTGAATCAATAAGCAGAAGATCTATCCCATAGCCCCAGTCTGTCTGTCTGTGTGTGTGTGTGTGTCTGTGTGTGTGTCTGTGTGTGTGTCTGTGTGTGTTGTGTGTGTGTTTTTAGAACAAATAACATTATGGAAGCCAAAGAGAATTAAAAGAATACATTTTTCTGGATGAAAAATAAATTCATTCATATTTTCTAAAGCCTAGTTTCAATAATTTTAAGATTACTATCTCTGTCCCCACCCCCTACTCCAATGACACAGATAATCTAACTCTGGCTGCATAAGACAACATGTGATAGACTTTGTCATGTGATCAAAGACTATGCCGGAAAGCGGAGCAAGTAGGTTCTAACTTACGCACTACAATCAGCTTACTGAGAAATGACAGGTAAGTCCCTCTGACTCTTTCCTTTCCTATACAAGCTAAGACATGCATGGCATGAGCGGACCCCTTGTGTCTCCCCAGAAAAGAACAGGACACCAGAGAACCTCTCCTGGCTATCAGTGCCTACTACTGGCCTGCTCTTTCTCAATTTCACCCTTCTGATTTCCAAGGAACCTGAACAATCTGGAGCTTCTGGAGTCAAGATCATAAAGGAGAGAATATATATACATCTCAAAACCATCTCACAAACCAAAACAACTTCAGGCTAGAGGATGAGGTTGGGTGGATGAAAATGAGGGATCAAGGTGAGTGGTAGCCTAGAGGCTGTAGTGGTTTAAACAAGAAATGCCCCTATAGGCTCAGGTGTTTCAACGCTTGGTCCCCAGATGGTGGCACTGTTTCAGAGAGGCCACGGGGTGATGCGGCCTAGCTGGAGTAGAAACAATCACTAGGATCTTTGTGAGTTAACAGCCCACTGGAGTCCCCTCTGCATTTTAAGATACCCACTTTTAGTTTCTGCTCCTGCTGCTGACTGCCATGTCTCGGGCTCGCCATGATGGACTCCCATCCCTCTGAAACTATAAGCCAAAATTGCCTCTGTTTGGTCACAGGACTTCATCACAGGTCAGACCCAAAAAGAGGCCTGAAGAGCTTGGAGAAAATCTGGGCAGTGCTGGGGAGGGAAGTCCTGCTCCTACCCAGGAATCACTGTGCCAGTCACCAAGGAGAAACCTGAGATCCTCATCACACAAAACAGCCTGACAGCATCTAGCTCCAGATGGACCACAGCTGCAGGCAGGGCCATGGCCAGACTAGGGCACTGAATAAGGCTAGGTCTAAAGAGGCAACGATGGCGCAATGTGAACTCTTCCCCAACTACAAATGCACTGAGTTCTGGCTAGAACCCTGTGTCAGTAAGAGGTACTGACCAGAAGATGATGGACAGGCAGTCACTAAAGCATTAGGCTCTGCCATCACCTGCTTCCAAGCCTTCAGAAACAGTGACATTACCAGAATCTGGAAAAAGTTAGGATTTCTGAATAAATAAAGCTCCACCGGGGGATAAGTTTCCATCATGACCAGTTTGTCTGGGGGCACTTCCCATCCGTAGTGATGCATGCCCAGCTGATGGGGGAGTCATCCCACATCCTCTCCACCCTAATGCAGTGAGCAGAGGTTCCTTCCCCACCAGAGAACTATGCCAGTCTTGGGGAGCCACAGTTGCTAGTCCCTGCATCTGCCCTGGGGGCTAGGAGTATGCAAGCCCAACCCAGTTGGCTGCAGGGGCTAATGCTGCTGCCTCCCACACCAAAGCTGGCCTTCCTAGTGTCAGGACCAGCAGGAGCCCTTCCTCCACTGGGTTTGCCCCTCCCCCATTTCAGTAACTGGGGTTCTAGTTATGTATGAGACCAGAGAACATGCCAAAGAGCTGAAAAATGAAGACACCCCACCTAGTTCTTGCTGAGGACAAATTCCTCTGTAAAGCTAAAAAGGGAGAAAGTGGACTAAAACCAATAAAATCAATAAAGCATATAGGGAACCTGGCTAAGCCTGAATCATGCTGAGGCATCCCAGCAGTGCCAGAAAGAACGCTCTCCACAGGAAAGGAACAATTCCTATTTGTCTCAGGTACAGATTTTCTTAGAAATAGCCAGACTCCCTGCAAGCTGCCCCAGAAGAGCACTGATACCATCAACTGGGTCTGGAAACCTCCGTGACCAAGGTTTGCTCAAGGCAAAGAACCCAGTGAGGCCTTCAAGAAATTTCTCAGGGAGCCTGACATCTAGGGACCATTCATTCACTTTCAATCAGTACCACCAATATTCTAAAAACGATTCTAAGCAAATCTCTGAAAAATACAAGAAAGGACTGGAGAGATGGCTCAGTGGTTAAGAGCACCGGCTATTCTTCCGGGGGATCTGGGTTCAAGTCCCAGCACACACATGGTGGCTTGCAACAGTCTATAATTCCAGTCCCAGGAGGTCTGACACCTTCTTCTGGCCCCCACAGCAGCAGGTATGCACGTGGTGCTCATACATACGCATGGGCAAAACACAATATACATAAAATTTTAAAAAATAAAAAAACGTATTTTTAAACCTCCACAAGCCTTAGTCAATCTATCTCAATTAATTTCAAAATTCTGAATTTCACTCTGAATAATGGAGAGTTCAGCGAGTGCCTTTATCTTCTGGTCTGTTGTGCAAAGCCCTTGGGCCCGTGAGGAGGGGAGAAAACTTTCAAATCACCTGCTTCTTCCTAGCTGTTCCTTCAAGGGTCAGCATAGTGGCCTGGCATTGTAGTCAGAAAAGAATGCAGGGAGATAAAAGCAGCTAAACCTTACTCCTCCCATTGCCAAGATTAGCAAGCAGCTGCCTAAGGATCCCCAGCCCCGCCTTTCCCTAAAACCAAGAAGCTCTGGGCAGCCTGAGCCTCCAGCAGGAGTGTCTGCCAACTGCTCACCCCCACACAGCAAACTGCACTTCCCAGGCTTGACAGATGTAGCTGCTATTCATTGCTTCCAAGGCAGGACAAAGCATTCCCAGAAACACAAAGCAAAAGGGCTTCAGGCAGGGCCACCTCTAACAGAAGCCACCTGCCGGCTCCCTCTTCCACCATGCCCCCAGAGCACGCATGCGCACAGACACGCATGCACACACAAATACACAGCTTTTTCAAACCACTCCAACAGGTGTTGGCTCAGAACAGGTGACTTTCTCTGAATCACTGGGCAGTTCTCTCAGAAAAAGGAGTATTTTATTGCTGCTCCTCAGATAGTATGCCATAGGATGCTGATCACTAATCAGACATTAGAGAGGAGACAGACCCCGCAAGAAGGTCCTTTCATGTGGCAACACACATTTGCAGAATGCCCCTACCTACGTGATGTCATAGAACACTTCAGGACTGGCTTCAGAGCTTGGAGAAATGAGCAGCCCCTTCCTTCCTGGTCACCCTGCATTAGCTTGTCCATCACCTGCAGCCCCTTCCTTCCTGGTCACCCTGCATTAGCTTGTCCATCACCTACAGCCCCTTCCTTCCTGGTCACCCTGCATTAGCTTGTCCATCACCTACAGCCCCTTCCTTCCTGGTCACCCTGCATTAGCTTGTCCATCACCTGCAGCCCCTTCCTTCCTGGTCAACCTGCATTAGCTTGTCCATCACCTGCAGCCCCTTCCTTCTGGTCACCCTGCATTAGCTTGTCCATCACCTGCAGCCCCTTCCTTCCTGGTCACCCTGCATTAGCTTGTCCATCACCTGGCATGGAGAAGAATCACCCTGCTTGAAAGTTTCTTCTATGAGCTTCAGCGAGAAGAAAGAACAGGTGGGTGAATGCACATGCGTGCACACGTGCACACACACACACACACACTGCTATTTGAGTCCAGTGACGATGGAGCTTCTACAGGGACCATTAGAAACTAGTAATAGGGACACAACATACACATCATTCAACTCAACTCTGGCTACAAATCATATCTGTGCACATGTCACAGAAAATAAGGGCATGTCCCCTATAAGACAGCTAGATTTTTGTGTTTATTAAATATTTATTTATCTTTATTACATTTACATTGGTGCTTTTCTTCGTGTTGTATCTGTATGAGTGTATTGGATCCCCTAGAACTGGAGTCTCAGACAGCTGTGATCCACTGGGAAAAAAACACAGGTCTTCTGCAAGAGCAACAAGTGACCTCTGCACTGAGCAACAGCACTGCAGCCCAGAGCCAACTGGTTTTATTCCCGTAAGAAGTCTTCCCTGCCCCTACCCTCATCAACTATCTTACATCATCCGTCGAGTGCCTGGGTGGCCTCTCTCAAGCTACACACCTATGTTGGTAAGCCATCACAGCCTCCGTAACCATGACACACGATTTAAGTGAGCTCAGCCACCAGCACCCCTAACTCCAGCAGAAAAACCTGAATGGAACAGGAGGAAGACCCACAGACTGTGTGTGACAACAAGGGATGGCTATCGAGAGCCAGATAAATCAGATAAATGACGGCACACAGACAGGGACACACATCCTGACCTCACACAGATCCTCACCATCGCTTTCCTGTTCAAACTACACATCTCAGATTTTCTTTACTTACTCCCCAAGGCAAACTATTTGTTAAATAGATCCCAGCTTTCAGTGGAAAAACACAGGACCTGTACCTTGGGATGAACTTACAAAAAAATAAGCCTCTGACCGCCTCTGTGCCTTCCTGGGGTGTGGACTTTGTACTTTGTTCTCAATGAAGCTGACCCTGAAAGGTATCACCACTTATCTGTGTGGCTGAGCACAAACAGGTGCATGCATGAGCATGCGCGCGCGTGTGCAGGCACACATACACACACACCGGGAGCAAAGCAATCTCAAACACTACCCAACACACAGGAAGCCTCTTGCGAGCTAGCTGCTCTTCTCTGAAAGAGTATTCCTGGCACATGTGTTTCTCAGAACACCTTTGACAGTTGCTGTTTGTGGTTAGTGTCTGAGCACCATCAAGAGGCCGGGGAATTCCTCCAGCTCTGTGTGTCCTGGAAGGGAGGAAGCCCACACCAGTCCTTCCTCCCACCATCTCAGCTGCAGCAGAAAAAAAAAAATCATGAACTATCTCCAGTACTGAAGAAACGCTATTTAAAAAATAAAAACACAGGGCAGAGAGACGGTTCAGCAGCTAAGAGCACTGGCTGCTCTTCCAGAGGGCCTAGGTTTAATTCCCAGCAACCACATGGTAGCTCAGAACCAACTGTAACCCCAATTCCAGGGAACCCAACACCCGCAGGCACCATGTCTGCACCAGCATACATGCAGGCACATGGAATAATAATAATAATAACAATATATTATAATAATAATAAACAATAAAAATTTTAAAATAAAAATCCCTTCATGTGCTTTCTACCTTAGAATAGATGTCTGAGTTCATTCCTATCCTCTCTCTCCAAATCCTCTTCCTGCACACTCAGCAACATTAGTACAGCCTGGGAGACACTGGACTCAGTGACCGCTGGTAGCCCTTCTCTAACTTCCCCACTCCCCAAGCAGCCCCAGCCCAGACAGCAAAATCAAAGTCCCTGGTCAGCTCCTTCTAGCACCCATCCAGACCCCTTCCCCTCTATTCTATGGGAAATTCTTCAGCTCTACTCACCCCTATTGTCACCGTAGCTGGGTAGGGCTACGTTATAGCAGTTGCTGCTGAAGCTGGTACTTAAATACTTGATGTAAAACACTTTATTGTTTAAATACCAGTTTTGCCTCTGAGCCAGACAAGCCCGAGTGCTGCTTGCTAATTATCAGCCACTAAACAGCACTTTTCTCACTGGAGCTGATGCCGAGGGTGAGGACGCTGGCGCGGAGCAATGGGGTCCGGCTCTCCTGAGAGCCTCCTCAAAATCCTTATGAGGAGGAACAAAGAGGCAAAAATACTGCTCCACTCCTGCCGTACCACTGCACCTTGAAGACTTCTGGGCACTGGGCCTGCATGTGGGAATACCAAACAATGACCACACGACTTGTGGTCTCGAAGCTGAGCTAGCTGAGAGGATGTGGAGGTAAGAGTAATTAGGGTTTGTGCAACCATGCATGCGGGATCAGTTGCCACTGATCCATCTGGAGCTGGTTTTGCCTGGAATGGTAGAATGGGGGCAGGTAAGATCTTATGAGTCTCAGAGGACGAAAGAAACCTCAGAAAAAAGGATGCAGAAGGATGAGCACATGGTTGGTGTCAACAGAAAATAAAGGGGTATCTCCACGTGCCGCAGAGCAGGGAGTAAATGCCTGGGAAAAGGAGGGTAAAGAGATCAAACCCAACTTGCTTGCACAGCAGATTTAGGGGTGTATGCTTAGGAAGTGGAGGGGAAGGCTACTGAAGGTCTCTAAACAGAAGTCATACGGACAGTTGAGCTCCTCAAGGTCTCCAAAAGAAGCAGATAGGCATCCTTGAGGGCCTGTGCGAACCAAGCAGAGCAGAGGCAGCAGGAAAGGACGCACCGAGGCAAAAGGTACCTGCAGCCATTCCAGCTGGATCCTTCTCAGCCTCTGAACCAGGCCTGACAGCCAAAGGATCCTGGGAATGGTGCTACTTCTCTGCATCTCCTGGCTACTGAGGCTCCCTGAGAACATGCCTGACAAGGTCCACACTATAGCACACTTGACTATCTGCTGAGACTAAACACAAGGCATGAAGTGACGAATTTTGTCATGGGTCTGAAGAAGATAAGGCTCCTGAAAAGATTTTTACTCAGTAAACAAAAGTTCTAACAATATTTTTAATATGTGAGGCTTCCCTGAGAAAGAATAAAGCTCCTGTCACTAAAGAATTTAAAAATAGGCTAGACAGACTCTGGCAATTCTGACTTGGGAATATACTAAAAATACGCATTAGTAGTCGGGGAGGGTGATGATATAGAACAATACATAATTACTTTGTCTTATGAAAATGCTGTACTATAGGCTCAGCACGTAAAGGCACTTGCCGTGCAAGCCTGGAGACCAGAGTTCAGTCCCAGGAATCCACACCAAGACAGAAGAAGAGAACCAGTTCCACAAGGATATTCTCTGACCTCTGAAGTGGGCACCATAGAAAATGTGCACCAAGACATACATATAGAAAATAAAAATGAATTAGATATTTTTAAAGAAATGCCAGAATGAAATTCATCTCTGCATGCTAACTTCAGATTTTTAATATTTTTAAGATACACACTCTGGATACTTCTCTGCAAAGTCTAGGACCCCATAAAACACAGGACAATGCCCAGAAAGCCACGCCTTCACATGCTATCCACACGTGAATCTGATGGGCAGTCTGTTGGGGCCACAGGGCTACATGAACATCTCTATGATGGGATGTTGCCTGAAACAGACAGACTAAATGCTTTGAAAAGATCTTTTTCTAAATGATTGACTTCTAGGTGCCCTTCCATGAGTCCCCTCCAAGTTTAGGTAAGTCTGGACCAGAGCAATCATCTCTATTTAGAAAGTGTTCTGTGATGACGGATGTCCTCCACCTGTGCTTTATCATACCGTGGCCACCAGCCGACTACTAGGCACTGGAGATGGAGGTAGGGCTTACTTGATTTCAATTAAACAACTACATGTGAGAAATGAGAGGTGGTCTCATATTGGCCAGAGAGGTTTCTTCAGAAAAGGGCTTATGTACTCAACTATGGAGTCACAGAAGTGAAACTTATGACCCGTTCCCTCTACTCCCCAGCCGGAAGACAGGACTGATTAACTCCAAAGGGAGCAGCAGGACAGGAGCAGCCTGTGTCTCCAGTACCTGAGCACTCCCAGGGAACAAAGACCCTCACCCCAGAGAACTTCACCTCCTTCTTCCTGGGACAACAACACAGGCGGCTTATGCCTGCCCTGGGCAACCCAGCACCCTACCTGCAAGAAGACCTCATTCCCAAGAATTCCAGAGCATCCTTAGAGGACTACAGCTGGAATATCAAGGCTGGATTGTACTGGAATTTGGGGGCTATGCTGACATACAGAAAGCTGAGACAAAGAAAATGCATCTGAGTAAAGAAATACAGGAAGTCAGTTAAGTCCACGACTTTCCAAACCTCAGTTTTCATTATGAAAATCTATCTCTTCCTTTCCAAATACAGCTGGATTTCTGCCCAACTCCAGCCCAGAGGCCAAAATCAAACATGACCAAAATTACACATTAACATGAGTTGTCCAACTTTTGATCTCTGCCTCTCACCCATTGCTTCTGCCTAAATACACAGTTCAAATCTACCAAGAAGGTGGTTATCTGAGTTGAGAAACAAAAGCTGTGCCAACCTTATGCAATCCCGCAAGAACACAGACGCAGGTGGCAGGAAGAGCACTAGATGGGCATCAGGGCCATCTTTTCAAACAGCCCTCAACATCCAAGGAGTGCCAGCAACCTTCCAAGTGCGTGTCGGTGGAGAGCTGGAGACAGGGACCTTCTCAAGATCCTCGGTCCAAGGCATGGCCACTTCCCACTTTAGATCTAGACACAGCTAGTCTGCTCCGCGGACAGCCTCTTAGAGAAGGACAGAAAGTGCAGATGGGAAATAAAGTCCTAAAATGACTACACAAGGAAGGGACAGGGAGGTGGGGGTGGGTGAACAACAGACCATCCAAGACTATACACTTTTTTTTTTGAAGTTTACTGGAAGATGGGTTTTTTCCCTCTTTCTTACTCTATAAAAAAAAAAAAATGTTGCAACTTCCTTTGTCACAGCACATGCTTAGGGAAAAAAAAAGGAGGCTAACCCATTGCTTCACTTCTCAACTGCATTACCGGCCAGACCTTCCTTTCCCAGCCCTGCCCTCGACAGGAAGCCAGAAGCTGAGGTGACCGGGGGCTGGGCACTGTTGTCTGCCTCCACTTAGTGCCTAAATACAATTAACGATGTAAAGTACTCCTAGGCCCAGGGAGGAGAAAAAAACAAAAAAACACTGCTGCAATTTCATTCCCACACTCTTTACCGGTTTCTACTCCTGTCAGCTCTTAAGATAGTCAATTAACAGAAACATTCTCCCCTTGGTCAAACAAAAGGGAGCAGCCTGCAGCCCCGCCCACTTGCTACAGCCCAGCTGTTGGCTATAATTTTGCCTGTACCCTCCACAGATTGTCTCAGGTGTGTGTCCATGTAGTGTCCTGGGCTGCACCAGGCAGCGATCCCACCTCTAACTGCCCTGTCTGAGGGACTCACCCATGTGACTCTGTATGCTGTATTACTGGCCAGCTGTGGCCTTTTCTCTTCTACTTACACAGCACCCGCTCCCTGCGCCTTTCACTGATCTATTAATAAAGCTGAGTGGCAGAGCAGAGGAGACTCAAGATAGACTGGAGTGGCCATGGCTGTTTTCATTCATTTTATACACTTTGTATAAAATGGTCAGCTTCCAGCCGAGCAGTGATGGTTCTCCCAGCACTCGGGAGGCAGAGGACGGTGAATCTCTGAGTTCGAGGCCAGTCTGGTCTACAGAGCTAGTTCCAGGACAGCCAGGACTACACAGAGAAACACTGTCTCAAAAAACAAAAACACCCAAACTTGTTAAGTTCCTATAGACAAGGTCTACTAACTATTCTTACCATTGAAGCAATTTGTACGAAAAGCATTTCATAAATATTAAAAATAAAGCATTAGTTGCTAGGTCACCTATGTTCTAAAATAATGGGACCATGGAAGAACTACTTGGAGACAGTATTGTGAACTACAAAAGAAGAGGTTTTAGAGTTAGGCATTCTCAGAACCAAGCAAGGTAGCCCACACTCGGCAGAAGAGGGTGAAACAGGCAGAAGGAACAGACAAGGCCACAATCTATAAATGATGAAAGGTCAGTTCGAGCTATATCATGAAACCTGTCTCAAAAAAGGAAAAAAGCGTGGAGTCAGGCATTCTCACATCTACAGCTTCTGGCCTTGGCTTTTCCTTCTGCCTGACATGCCTCCTCTACCAAGCACGTCTGAGGTTCACCCACAAGTCAGTCACCTTTCCTTACCTGCCAAGAAAAACTAAAACAACACACACATACACCGGCCAGGGGGAAACAATGAGACAAATGTTCCTGGCATTTCAGAGCCTCTTCCCTTTTTATTCTCTCCTTTGTACCTGTTACTATCTGACAAGCTGTATCATTCAATTACTGTGTTCTGTCTTCCCCTACAGAACACAAGCCCTCTGCAGATGAGATTGGGTTTTCTCTGTTTTATAAGCTAATATGTCCCCAGAACCTAAAATAATGCTTCACACTTGGTGTGCAGTAACTGCTAATGAATTAATTATTCTGAACATGTTTCCACCTCTGTAGAAAACAGACTCCTACCTTGCAGCACCACTACAAGCAAGGACTCACAGGGGTGCACACAGCATCTGCTGCACTGCCCTCTATCACACCTGCTCTAGAAGAATTGTGATTAATCCAAGAAGCCTGAGAGCAGCTGAGCACCCACAGAGCTCTGAATGACAGAAGGTGATGTATGGATCAAAGTCAGCATGTGGCTCTACAAAGGTTATTCTCAGCACTACTAATTTTCTTATTAACTTATTTTCAATGGGGGGGAGGGGTAAGACACACACATGCCACAACATACATGTGGGCTCTAAAGATCGAACTCAGATCAGGCATGGCAGCAGGGTACCCAGTGAGCAATCTTACCAAACCTAATTAATTTCCTTAAGTAGCAAATCATTCTGGATGTGGTAGCAGGGGGACGGAAGATAGCCTAAGGCAAATCTTGCTTAGAATACGGGGTCTACAAGAATAAATGAACACTTCAAGCCTCCGACTTCCTCTCATCTCACACAGCAGAGACACGGAGGGGGTGCAAACCCCAGGGGATGACAACCACTACTTTCCCATTCCAGGCTAATCCAGCCATCTGGGCGCCCTGATGGCCAGTCAGCAGGGAAGACAGGAGGCATCATGGGGGAAAACAAACATCCACAAACACTGGGTGGGTGAATAAAAATACTGCAGCCAAAAGGAGGATAAAAATAACACTGGCCTACAAAAACAACTGGTAGGGGAGGGCTCCTGTACAGCTACCTCGCCCCCTCCGACCCAGCTACCACTTCTTCCCCAGCATCAAGGCATTTTCCCGGCAATGGAAAACTGAAGGAAAGGCATTCAGTGCACAGCCTTGCCAACCAAGTCTGAGCCTTCTGATTTACAAACAGAAAAACTGAGGGAAATCCAAACATGGTGTAGGGTTTGCTCAGGGCCACAATGGTAGGGCTGGAAACCAGGTTGCTCAGGTTCTCTTTCCTATGCAAGTTGCAGGACATGGGAGATAAGTGGCCCCATGAGACTGAGAGCTCTGACCTCAGACCAGGCAATCTGACGCTCAACACTGGTCTGTCTTGCGACACACAGGCCCAAAGCCAGCAGACAGAAACAGCCTGCTTCTATGTCCGCTGTGGGTCTGGAGCTAGTCAGGACTAGAGGGGAGTTGGCACACTTCACACGCAAGAAGGGGGTCTCCGCAGAGAGCAGAGTGGGGGGCCTAGAGCAGGGAAGGGGAGAGAAAGTGAGGGGCCTAGAGCAGGGAAGGGGAAAGTGGGGGCCTAGAGCAGGGAAGGGGAGAGGGAGAAACATTAATTCTTGTAATTCTCACATTAAGAATGAGAATTCCATTAACAGAAACGCGCAGTACCTCCTTGAGTCAGGCCCAGAAGATCCGTCTGGAGCAGCTGCCAGGAGACAGGGCAGGGACAAACACTGACAGGGGAGGGTCTTAATATACCCCTAGCTAAACCCCACAGAGCCCAGCCAGCACTGTCCCGCTCTGAGTGCTACCACGCATCCAATCCTGAATTTTGTTTTTATGGTTGGTGAGAGGGGCCCGTGGATAAAGGTCTTTGCTGACAAACCTGACGATTTGAGTTCAACCCAAGGAACCCATAAGGTAAAAGGAGAGACCCACCCACATACACATGCATGAACGTACGCAAAATATATAATAAATAGTGTATTTTATAAACTTTTTTTTTTTTTTTTTTTTTTTTTTTTTTTTTGTTTTTCGAGACAGGGTTTCTCTGTAGCTTTGGAGCCTGTCCTGGAACTCCCTTGGTAGACCAGGCTGGCCTCGAACTCACAGAGATCCGCCTGTCTCTGCCTCCCAAGTGCTGGGATTACAGGCGTGCGCCACCACCGCCCGGCTTATAAACTTTTTAAAAAGGAAAAAGATGATACAAGAAAAAAACAAGCCAGGCAGCGGTGGTGCACACCTTTAATCCCAGCAATCAGAAGGCAGAGGCAGACAGATCTCTGTGAGTTTGAGGTCAGCCTGGTCTACAAGAGCTAGTTCCAGGACAAGCTCCAAAGCCACAGAGAAACCCTATCTCAAAAAAACAAAAAAAAAAAAGAAAAGAAAAGAAAGAAAAAAAACCAAAGACGTAAGTTTCCAAGGAATTAACCATCGGTCTAATATTGAGCAAATATCTTGCTCATGGAGAAACTCACAATGTGACGTGCTAGGAAAGGGAAGGGTCTCTTGGGTTTGACAGATTCCATTTTTTTTCTACTTCCTTTTTGGAAGAAGAAGGGGCAAGAAAGAATTCTAGGGATGGAACAGGGCCTTTCACACACATGGTAAGCACATGCCACGCTGCTGAGCTGGGTGAGCTTCAAGACTCGCTTGAGCCTGAAAGACTTCAGGATAGAGCAGCCTTCGTGGGGACAGAAAAGGCTGAGGTGGCTAAAGTGGCAAAAGGAGAGGGGGCAAAGAAGAACAGAGAGACTGCGCAAACTCAGTAAACTGTAAACTTACTCTCCAGCATGGGGGAGGAGTGGTCACAACCAGACCTGGGAGGCATCTGGCTACATCACTATAGTTAACAGGCAGAAGAGACCCGATGGGGAAGCTACAGGATCAGAGCTGGGCTTTAGGCAAACTGATCCCCAGAGCACACCAAGGAGCTCAAGGGAAAGACTTCCATTCCACTGCCGACTGAGTCATTGCCCCCATCTGCCTGTCATCTCTCCATTGCTTCCTTAACTCCATCTCGCTTCCTTTCAAAGAATCTGAGCCACAGCACGCGTGAGATCCAGGAGAAGGCCCACTCCTCTACAGTGCAGGGGAAGGGAAGGGCATGAAGCTGCTAAACATCCCCACCCAGCTCTGGAGACAGCATGGATGCTTGTGAGCCTCGTGGCCACCAAGTTTTCTTTCTTTTTTTTTTTTTTTCTTTTTTGAGACAGGGTTTCTTTGTGGCTTTGGAGCCTGTCCTGGAACTAGTTCTGTAGACCAGGCTGGTCTCGAACTCACAGAGATCCACCTGCCTCTGCCTCCCGAGTGTTGAGATTAAAGGCGTGCGCCACCGCCCAGCCCAAGTTTTCCATAGGAAGGAACACTAACAAAAAGATTCTGATACAGTGTGCTCTCTACTGGGGCCTTTGACTTGCCAGGGGCCTAGATGCAAGTAATGAGGAGGGGAAAGGCATGAGATACCCCCTGGCTAGCCTAGCCTCTCCAACACCAAGGCACGAGTGGTCTCCGCCTGTCTGCCCGCATTCCTAGGATGCTCTGAGTTCCTTCCACTCATGGCCCTGGCCACCCTCCACTCCCCCACAACACCCTCTGAGCTCTACAGAAGCCAGGCAGGGCAAGCAATGGGCAGGCTCCTCCTTCAGTGTCTTCCTCCCCAGCTCCTGCAGAGCCTGCTCCTTAGAAGTCTACAAGCTCCTTAGAAGTCTACAAGCTTTCTCCTAAGAATTAGAGGCCAAAGAGGAAGGCTTCGATGGGAGAGAGAGAATGCATGCTATTCTGAGGACAGGGGCCCCTTCTGTCACAGTTAAAAATAAACTCTTAGCAACTACACCCAGCTCCTCCCCCATCTAGAGGCCAGTGGGTCATGGTCGATAAAGTGTTCCCTGTAGAAGAAATGAGGCCCTGGGGACAAGAGAACACAGAGGACAGTGGGTGAAACACGGTCCAGATAGTTAGCTCCACGGAGGCAGAGGACTCCTCAAGTCCCACCTCTTGGCTCCTATCACTAGTCCCACATACCCTACCCCGCAATACACCTTGATTCTAGGAAACAGACACAGAACATGGACCTGAGCCATGACTTGTATCAGCACCTGTCCAGGGACTGGAACGCTCAGACAGACGTGAAGGAGATACCCTGCATGGTGTCTCCAGCTAAGACGCTCTACCAGCACAGCTTCCTCACTTGCTCCACTGAACCCCAGCAGCTACAAAGAGAGGATTCACCTCGAAGGACACAATCGATGCCTCTGCCATTGCAGTGAGCAGGTAAAAGGCCTTCTGTTCTCTGTACCCTTCCTAGGAGGCTGAGGCACTGAAGTACCTTGGCCCAACTCATCAAGGAGATACTCAGAAAACCAGGGAGGGCCTGGCTACTCCTGGAAGTCAACAGAATGAGGTCATACTTCAGGATGTGGGGTGGAGAGTGTAACTTAGGAACAGGACAAGAGGACAGAGAGGCAGCACACTGAGTCCCAGCCCACGGTAGGTACTGGGGGCAGATTCATGCCCACTGGCAAGAGCTAAGAAGCAGCAGAGCCAGAAGCAAACATAGCAGAAGGCCTAACTGTCTAAAACCTTGCTCATCTTCCTCTGTCGGGTCCTCTCCCTGGGGAATGAGTAGGACGCCCCCTTACAGCCTTTGTCCAACTGAATCAAGGCTCCAGGAGAAGCCACAGCCAGGGTCTGAACTACCCACCAAGCTCAGGCTGGAAGGGAAAAGAGCGCAGAATGAGGGCACAGGTGAAAAATGAGATAAACATTTCAGTGTGTGGCAAGAAGACCTGGGACAGAAACCCGGGCCTGGCTATAAAAAGTGCTGCGGTGGTGAGCTTATTTTTAGACACTAGAAATGAGTCCTGGGTCCAAGGCAGGAGGCCAGGCTGTAAATGGCCAGGAGGGTCTGGGAGGCTCCCAATAACATGGATAATCACAATGCCAGTGAGGGGACCAACTCAATCACCTGCCACAAAGAACAGGGAGGGGAAGGAGCACCAAGGGAAGGAGCAGGAATCAGCGTCAGCAGAAGCCAGAACCCCCGGGTTCCCTCTCTTCCCAGGGACAAAAGATGTGTCTGTCAGAGTCAGGGAAGACTCAGCGTGAAGATAAACAAGAAGGAAGGCATCAATGGCACAGCTCCCTCCCGTCTGCTCAGGCAGAATCACCTTACACAGAGTTGACACCTGCAGTCGCCACTCTTCCTTCCTGATGAGTCCAACTGGTCCTCGTCAGGAAGCCTGAAGACATTCCTCAAGGATGAGATGCCCTTTCGTATGACCCCCCTGCAGAGCTCAAGTTCCCAGCGGGATAAACATGTAACTTTTCTCATCTTGAAGAACATCCCATACAAACAGAGGTTGACCTTGAGGCTACACGTCCCAGGCTCCACCACCTCCCAGCTGGCACGTGGAGATGTTTACTGGACCACAGAATAAAGTCTCCAAGAACACAACAAAGCCAGAGACCAAGCCCAACCTCATGATCACTCCTCCTCCAAAGAAAAGCAGGCCAGCCTAGCACACAAGATCCCACCATGCACTGCTCTAGCCTGGCACAGACAGGCGGGGGAGGAAAGGTAAGCTCTTCGAGATGTGCCCCCACACTGGCTTCCTTAAACCCCAGCCCTCTCTGAGGGTCAGTGGTCCCACCCAGAAACCCCAATATCCTCATCTACTCTGGGAACCAGTTCCCATCAACAGGCTCAGAACAGTCCCTTGCCCATAACTGAGCCTGGAAGGATTAAAAGGCACTCCTTCAAGTGAATGAAGTCTCATTCATGCCAAGAGAAAGACCAGCTAGCAGCAATAGTGTGGCTACAATTCAGCCATACTTACCCCCAAGTCAGATGCCCCAATGTAAACACAGCCTTCCTTCACAGCCAATCACAGTGGCCTCCAAATGCCCCTGACTTCAAATGGCAAAGAACTTGGGGAAAGTAAAACAGGAGAGCCCCCATCTCCACCTTGTACTGACACTCCACTAAGATTCTTCTAGTTTCAAGGCAAGAACAGATGTAGCCATCCTCTCTGCTGAGCAGTGGGCTGAAATACTTTCTAAGCTTTCCTATGGGAGAGAGCAGCTGCTCAGTAAAGACACATTACACCCATGGAATGGGCATCCACACTGGCCCAGGTACTGCTGGCCACTCAACACAGAGCTAGTCAGCAAGCATCTCTCTTGCCATGGGCCTCTGGCCTCTAGCATGGCCTCTTGTACCACCCCACACTACCAGTGTTTGCCTGGTGACAGCTAGACGCCAGCTCTCGATGGAGGCAGCTGGACACCAGAAAGTGAACAACCTGTTCAAAGTCACACAATTAACTAACAAGGCATAAAACCTAGACCATTTGAGAGTTTAGGGTTGTTTCTTTTTTCTTGTTGCTGCTACTATTTGGTTTTGATACTTTTTTTTACATTTTTATCTAGAATATAACCCTTGAAAATGAATAAGAAATATTTCCCATTTATATTTCTGTGTATTTATATTTGAACTTACATATGAACTTATATACTTCAAAATATATACTGTCAGTCTTAAAGATCCCAAGGGGCATCAGTCCTGATGATTAGAGAAAACACTTCAGTCTTACTAATACACATAGTAAGGGCCCTTTCTCCTCACCCACGCCCCCATTTACAAGGAGGGCTATGTGAAAAGCTACGTGTGAGGAGACCAAGAACCTGAGTTTGATGATGTCTTCGGTACCAGCACCACTCCCTGCTGGAAACCAAACAGTCTAAGAAACCCACACCAAGAGCAGGTTTCACAGCACATGGCTCTGCTGCCCACAAGCAAACCAGATGTTGGGACACAGCACTGTGCTTTCCTCAGCCGCCCAGTCTCTTCCTCAGGCGGATGGAGGAGGTGACAAAGATGACCAAGGAGTACCCATTATTACTCAACTATCAAGAGGAGTTGCCAGTCCCCACAAACACAAATAACTCTGCCCTGACTACTCACCTCCATCCAAGGCCCAGAACCACACAGAAGGGATGGGGGGGGGGACGACACCTCAACATGACCCTTCAGAGGGCAAGAAGCACAAAGGAGGCAGGCCAGTGTGGGCTGCGATGCCAAAAGCAACCCAGGAGAGCCTATTGGGCTCTAGGAGCTGACACTGCCCACCTTAGTTGTCATGCCTCTGACACAGACCCCTCACGTCTTGATTCCTGCCTCCAGACCGGGGATTTGGCTCCTGCATCCATTCTTGCACCTGCTCCACTGATAACATCCTAACTCCCTGTCTTTCCAAGCAGAGCTACCCATGCCTTCCCCTCCTCCAAAGAAAGCACTCCGCCTCCCAGACCCCACCAATCAGCAGCCCTGAGGCCGCACAGCGGTTTGCTTCTCCCTTCAGTCAACAGTAGTTTAACTAGAGAGTTTTCAAATTCTGTGAAAGCCCAGAATTCACAAATGAAAAAGGGCCATGAACTAACCCACTTCTAATCCTGCATCAGAGAAGCCCAGAGTCCTGTTTCAGGAGAGAGAGAGAGAGAGAGAGAGAGAGAGAGAGAGAGAGAGAGAGAGAGAGAGAGAGAGAGAGAGAGAGGTCACGACCAGGACAGCATGCCTGAAATCTTCTTCCAAAAGTGGGAAATGTCCTCTGAAGGCAGAAATTTGATCCGTCCATCGAAAAGTCCACAAACCCCAACTTCAATGATGCCGACCCTTTCTTTATGACATCCACAAGCCCTCCCTCATACCCACCCTGCCACAAAAAAAAAAAAACCTTTAAGGTTGATTTGACCCAAAGACAGGTAAATTCAGTTCTGATCTGGCCCCACGGCTCCTGACCTACTTGGTCTCTTGCTCGTCCCCTCAGCTCTAGCTGCAGCCAGTTTCACAACTTCTGGCAGACCCACTCATTCCTCAGAGGCCCAGCAAGTTCCCACTGCCACAGCCAGAGTGTCCCTCAGCGTCATCGATCCTCACAGACGTCCCTCTTTCAGAATCCTCTATTCCTGTCACACAATTTAGCCCCCAGGCCAGAAAAGTCCATCCAGTAGACGTCTCTGCAAGGATGGCCAAGATGGGTCTTCTTGACATTCAAACTGTGCCTGCCAGCTGCATTGTTTATTTGGTTTGATGCCTTCATGTGGGCTACGTTTAATGTTAACAGCCATATACAAACAGTGACTACCATATTTGACAATGCTGCCTACATCTGTCAATCTTGCCTTCTCCAAATAGGTTTCTTGACCCCCCACATTTTACAGGGCACTATCCGAATAAACACATGGGAAACGCTCCGCAAACTGTCAACTACCTGGAACCAAACCGCGCGGCATGATCACGAGACTTTCCTCACCTCATGTTTCCATCCAGCACACGTCAAACTGCGATACCGCCCCTGCCAGCCACGCTATCAGTCATCTCTCCAGTGAGGACACAGAAGGAGGACATTGCCTGTGCAGGGGGGCAGGGCGGGTGAGGGTGCTGGTGTTGCCCTTCAACGATGTCCTGGCCAACGGTGGGAGGCTCTAATCTCATTCTGATACCAAAAGCAGCTACGTCACTATGGCACTTAAATGACCTAGTGAGGGAGACACACTGGAGAAAGAGAAGAAACTGCAGGACCTGGCTTCCTCTAGTCTACGCAATGGAAAGACAAACAAGAGATAAGTTGCGACAACATTCCCTATTTTGTAAAGCAATAACACGCTTCACCTAATCAGCACTGAGCAGAAGAGTGGGACAATAGTACGGGCTTTAATTAAATTTGTTCAGCTAATGCCTAAGCGTCACCACGATACGGTGAAGTCGAATGCAGCCAAGTGACCCACAGGGAATATAGCCAACTCATACACAAATGGATTGAGGCTAGGTGTCCCTACCAAAGAAATAACAGAATCTCCGAAGAATAATAAATAGTATTTCTATCACAAAGTCCCTAATTGGGGGGGGGGACTTGTTACAGATCCAAACTCATGGAGCTGCCGGGATGGTCTAGAAGCTGCCTCTCCAACTTTAGTAACTACAACTGAGAGGTGACACATAACCACCAGTGTCTTCCGTCCAGCGAATGGGCCAATAGGGTCAAGCAGCTCTTCAGGCTCAAGGTACTGTGAAACAGTAACCAGCTGCATTCCTGTCCAGACCACTACAACCACAAGCAGGGAGGGGCCTGAGACTGCAAACAAGAACCGGGTTCAGCTCCTGCCTCCAGCAAGTGAACGGCAGGAGTCTCCACTCGCCTTGGGCAGGTCATGCCCTCATTCTGGGCCTTGGTTTTCTCATCTGCAGAATGAATGTGTCGGACGGTGCTGCCTGTCAGCTGGCTTCTACCTGTGACTCAGAGGCTGGCGAGGAGGGTGATGAAGCAAAGTGACAGCACCCATCAAAAGCATCTAAACACCAGCTTCCCAGCGAGGACAATGGGAAAGCAGCAGGGCCAGTTGGCTCCTTTATTTATTTTTACTTTATGTGTATGGGTGTTTTGCCGGCATGTATGTGTGTGCAGCGATTGTCTAAGTGTGAGCACAGGAAACAGAAGAGGCTGTCAGAACTCCTGGAACTCGAGTTACAGTTCTCTGTAAGAGCAGTAAATGCTCCTAACTGCAAAGCCATCTCTGGATCATTTTTAAAGCTCTGGTTTTGCTTAACAGGACAAAGAGCAGAACCTGTGAGCAGCCTTCGCTCCCTATCCTATCTCCGGGCTACAAGACGGCAGTCTCCCAAAATCCCCTAAGAGCCAGGCTGCTGGGGCACACTATGCCCTGGGTCCTTCCGCATGGGTTCAGGGTACTCTACAGAGCACAGGTCTCGTCTTTTCTTAGCCTCCAAAGGGTCATCTACGCAGCCCGTTCACTAGATCCTCTTCCCTTGATGCTGCGTTTAAAAGGCTCCTTGTTTTGAAATCGTTTCACGACTCAACACCTGAAGTTTTGAAGTGTCACACGCAGAAATCTCTGTGGTGCATGTCACTGAGCCGGGATTTCCTTTAACAAGCTCCCCCACAGCTGTGATTATGTCTTAGCCAATATTTGGGTAGGAAAGCGCTGCTGCCTGCTCTGCTGCCATTCTCCAAGCATCTTGGCTCTCCTTCCTTCCTCTATTATTAAATCTTAACTCATGGACGTATGAGAAATCTGCAATTTAACAGTTGAGTCAGCTCCTAAGATCCAGGAGCAGGCTGCTTGTCAAAACAGACTCCGGCTTCAATCTTCACCCACTCTGACTAGAGGAGAAGCACGAGGATTTGTTTAATGTGCTGCTAGGGTTTTCCCTTTCAAACCTATTCAAAGGAGAGAGAAAAAAATACACGAACTTCTCTTCTGTTAATTACACCAGGGTCTGAATTGACAGGCTAGGATGGTGTGTGCCGCAGAACAGGAAGGGGGAAGGGGTTTTGTTGTCAAGTCTTTATATTGTGTTCCAACTATCCAAGAGAATCAACAGCCAGTGTCCCCCCAGCCTGCTGATCGGTAAAGGCAGATGGCATCTCAGAGGAGGGGGAAATCTTTCCGGGAAAGAACATCTGTCACTTCCTCAGCCATACAGTTAACTGTGGTCAAACTGTTCGCACATCTCCAGTCCCCAAGGTCAGAGCTGCATCAATCCAACCATAAGGGTGGAAAGGGGAGGGAAAAGTACAAAAACTGCAATATTCACGGCAGGGATAAGAGTCCCGCCCCGACATTCAACACCAAGCAACAACCGAGATCCTGCAGCAAGAGTTTACAGTTTAAAAAAAAAAATCTGATGTTGAGGATGAAGACAGCAAAAACAATATCCTGGAATAGAAACTAGACTTACTCGCCCCCTACAAAGTACCAAAGGGTTTTAGTCCAACTGAAGGTATATGCCAACAGTCTCACCCATAACTCATGGGTAGTATATAATAGCTGAAACAAAGCAAGCTGTGTGGGCTGAAGGGGAAGAGAAAAATATAACACAGGAAGCAGTTCGCTCCTCCAATCATTGAGACACCCCAGGGGAAAGAAACTTGATAGTGACCTTTAGAGACATGGTGTAACTTGAAACCCTTGGAAGAAGAAAACTTTGTAGGGACCCTGAATGACAGACTCTCCCTTCACTGGGACCTTTTGAAATCCCCATTCTCCACTACCAAATAAACAGAGACACCGAGACACAGAAAGAGACAGATGGACCTGGAGAGATTAAAAAAAAAAAAAAAGAGTGCGTTTCCGAAACGCAAGAATAGGTTTTCCAGCCTTGAGTCGCGAGCTACCAGGACCAAGCTAGGCTTGCAGAAACAGCACTGGGCCCAGCCTGCCTGCCTTACAGAAAAGGTTTCCTACGGTGCGTGGAGCAATGGAAACAGCGCGGCACAGCCTGCGGGGCAGAGCAGGCCAGGCGCTGGCGGTTCCAGACAATCGCGGGGCACGGAGGCGGGGTCCCCTGTCTCCAACACAGCGCAGACGCGCCCCACCACTGAGCGCCGACCTCGCGAGGCCGCGGACAGCTAAGTCACTTTCCGGCTCCCAAATAAGGAGCAGGGTTAAGTAAACCTCAGAGAGCGAACTTCTCCAAACCGACCGACCAACCAGCTCAATGAGTAAAGGGCCTTTTGTGCCCGCAGAAAGGAGGGAGGGAGGAGGATGGGGCCACCGTGGCCTCGGTGCCGGGTGAAGCGAGCAGAGGCTCGGACCCAAGCGTGGCTACCGGCTGGATCCCACTCGCACCCCAACATGGCAGTCCCCAAAAGTCCTCTCGGGTCCCGATCACTCGCGGAGTGACCGGAAGCTGCACCGATCCCAGCGTGTTCCACGGCGGCCCAGACTTACCTTCAGGGCGAATTTCTGCTGGGTTCTCTTGTCGAAGATCCGCAGCACCTTCCCATTGATGCCCAGGCCCAGCACCTGGCTGGTGACCTTGTAGTCATCGGTGATGGCGTTCTTTCGGATCTGCAGGCCCGACTTGACGTGGAACTGGGGGAACGGCGGCGGCGGCTGGGCCGGGGCGGGCGGCGGCGGGCTGGGGAACGGCGCCGGCGGGGTCTGGCCGGGAGAGTCCGACAGCATGGTGCCCGGCGACTCGCGCGCAGAGGCGGGGGCCGCGGCCGCCCCCTCCTCCGGCTCGGGCCCGGGTCCCCGCCACGCCCCGCCCGGCGGCGAAGTTTGCTCCGGGCTGGAGCCGGCTGCCCCGCCCCGGCCCGGCTCCAGGCTCGGCGGGTCGCGGGGCCCCGTGGGTCCCGCTGTGCGCCGCGGGCGCCCACCAGCCCTGCTCCCTCCCCCCGGAGACGTGCGCTCCGGGGAACGCGGGACGGCGGGGCCCGGCCGGGGGAGGGGGGGGGGGATCGCCGCGCCGAGAAGTAGCAGCCCGGGGGCGGCGGCCGCGTCACAGGCTGCTCTGCGTCCTCGGCTAGTCCTTAAAGGGGAGGACCGAGGGTGGGGCTTGGAGGAGGCGTGGGCATGGGGGAGGGGTGGGCCTTAAAGGGAAGGCTGTCCAGCGGCGGGAGAGCAAAGGGAAATGGTTGGCTGGGATTGCCAGGTGGCCTGTCAGGGAGAGAGTAAAGAGAAATCCTAGTTCTTAACCAGGGCCAGGCGAAGGGAAGCGGGAGGGCAAAAGAAAAGCGGCTGGATAATTCAAACAAAATCCATAATTCTCCAGCTGCTGGGTTCTAGAAGATAGGTCATCAGAGAATTTGGAGAGGGTGTATTTTGAAAGAAACGAATGATTGATAAAGATCTGCCTGCCTACATAGACCCTGGGGTGTGGAGGGTACTGGGGCACTAATGGGGTTACAAGGCTATTCATCCGAGGATCAGGTGTCAGGCAATAGTCACGATTTTCTTAACATTTTTTTGAGTTTCACATTTTTTTCTCATGAAAATGTATCGCTGTGTAATCATGAACAATTTGGTTATTGTACTTTGAACGTATTTTTTAATGTAAATCCGAAATGACCCAATATGGAACAGGGATGGGAGCTGTAGTGCCCTGTAATCCCAGCTATGTGCGGGAGGCTGAGGCAGGAGGATGAACAGTCAGAGGGTTAGCCTGAGCAACAAAGGCAGGCTTTATCTCAAACACCCACAAACCTCGGAACTCTCCTACATATACCTTCTCCTTGTGTTTTTGAATTCTTGGGGCTAATGCAGCAAGGGGAACTAGGAGGGGGGGATTCATCCCTGAGGCTACAACCAGAAAGAAGTGTTTCTGAAGCAACCTTGTTCAAGTACCAGTCTCTGAGGAAAGGGGGCTAATTGGCCAATA
This sequence comes from Microtus pennsylvanicus, assembly GCF_037038515.1. Classification (NCBI taxonomy): domain Eukaryota; kingdom Metazoa; phylum Chordata; class Mammalia; order Rodentia; family Cricetidae; genus Microtus; species Microtus pennsylvanicus. The sequence continues at coordinate 26,255,842 of NC_134588.1, forward strand.
GCATGGCTGAGACCCACAAGACTCTGACTGTCAGAGCGCTTGAGAACAAGGAACGAAGTCGATACACAGCTGCAAGTTACTGACAGATACAGACAGCCTAGAGATGAGGTCTGACCCACGGCCACACACAGTCGCTAATATGTCCCAAGAACACTCTGGAGATGAGGCAGTGTCCCGAGACAAGGGCCTTGGAGACATAACCCAGAGGGTAAGGCTCGTTTGCTAGTGTCTACTCACTGTTCGGAGTTTCAGAAGATGCTCGTCCCAGGGAAAGCAGAGATGAAAAGGTGAAGGACTGTAGTCACCTTCTCAGGATCCAGCAAAACTCACTATGGACCAAGGAGACATCTGGTCCCCTTTCAGGTAGCCCTTTCTTCAGTGATACTCTGAGCTCAGCCCTGTGGTGACAGATGGTGATAATCCTAGTCCAGTGGGGAAGACACGGTAGTTGGGACAGCAGTGTGGCTGAGGTGGACCTGGGGATAGAAGGCAGATTCACTCACCAGTCTGCAGCTGGCTGGCTTCCTTCTGTCCTTAGAAGCTAGACGATTGGAGCTGGACAATTCTGGGTTTCCCTGATGTTTTAAAGGCACTGCTCAGAGATGCAAGAACAGAGAAAGGAACTCGGGGATGAGGAGGAGGAAGTCCTCAGTGGCTCAAGTGGAAGAGGCTCCCAGCCTTACTACCTGTGTTGCCCTGAACCCCCACAGAGCAGGGTGGGGTCTCCAGGACTTCTTGTTGGAATTCAGCCGTCACCTGATTATTTTTAGAAAGCTGGAACAAGAGTGAGCTATTCAGAGGCAGCAAGGCACAGTGGGAAACGACGAGACAGAAATGAGCAGGACCCAATTGGCCTAGTAAGGTACCTTAAGCACCTCTGTCTTGAAAAATTAGAAAAATCCTAACATTTTCATTCATAACTGAGTAACAATTAAATTAGATGGCGTCTATGATAACTCTTCATAAGGCACACAGCATCTGTTCTCATGAGATATTAAACACCACCGTTCCTCAAGCGTTGTTTCCTTGCTTCTCGCTCTGTTCCCATTGCCTGGAGACCTGCTCCTGACACTGAGCTGCCTTTCCATGTAAGGGCAATTCTGGAGAGATGCCTAAACCTGAGGTTCTGAGAATAATGGATCACAGAAACCCAGTGGGGCATTTCTTCTGGAGTTACAAAGGCCATATGGACTTAGGGAACACACAGGACAACCAAGACACATAGTCCACATGCACACCCCAAAAGTACACTCATGTGAACACAGCTCAAAAGGACAAGACATCTGGGCATGGAGCAGTATAAATGAGTAACCAGTGAGTAGCCAGATAGTAGAAAGAGCCACAGGAAAAGGATTTCTACAAGAGACCCAGAGCCTTCTATCCTAACACCAACTAGTCATGTGACCTCACAAAAGTCCCTGACCTCCCAGTTCCTTCTTTCCTGTCTAAAAAAATAGTAGAAATAGCATCTGCTTTATCCACATTGTAGAGATATTATAAGGAAAAAAATAAAACCCAAAGTCCTGCTTATCAATGACCACGCCTCTCAGCCATCTGTAGTGAGCTACTACAGCAAGCATTGTTAAGCCTGTGTAAAAGCAATTCAAAAGTTGGAAGTCAGGCTGGGGCTATAGCTCAGTGATAGAGTATATGCTTACTATGTGCAAAGCCCTGGCTATGAGCCCCAGCAAAGCATTAACTAAAAGTATGTTGGGAATCTATTTACAAGAAGATATGATCCGTACTGACATGCAAATGCATACATCATGTAATATAGTATACATGAAGGTAATGTAAGGACCAAACGTATATAGAATTGCATCAGTTCTAGTCCCAGATCCATGACACATGTTGGTCTGTGTGTTTCTGGGTTTATTTTATTATAGTTATAATACCAAAGGCACCTATGGACCCACTACCCAAAACACAAACTAGGACTTGAACAATAGCATGCGTTTAAAGAGATGATTCCTAGGTACCCTCCAGCCCATCCCCCGTGTGCGTTACCCAAGACAACAGTCACCTGCATGTTCTATCCACCCTTCCCTTACTTTCCTTTTTATACAATTTTAGTTTAAGAAGACACATTTAAAGATATCATTAAAAGATGGATGGGATGGTTTAAATCTGTAAACACAGCACTTTAGAGGATGATGCAGGAGGATTGGTGCAAGTTTGAGGCCATGCTAGGCTACATTATTGAAGGAAGATGCCTGTTGGCTCCCAGCCACCCAGCCCCAAAATAATCACACAGAAACTGTATTAATTAAATCACTGCTCGGCCCATTAGCTCTAGCCTCCCACTGGCTAACTCTACATCTTAATTTAATCCATCTCTATCAATCTGTGTATCACCACGTGGCTGTGGCCTGCCAGCTAAAGTTCCAGCGTCTGTCTCCAGCGGGGCTACATGGCCTCTCTTTTTCTCTGCCCTTTTTTCTCCCAGAATTCAGTTTAGTTTTCCCCGCCTACCTAAGTCCTGCCCTATCAACAGGCCAAGACAGTTTCTTTATTCACCAATGATATTCACGGCATACAGAGGGGAAATCCCACATCACTTCCCCTTTCCTGTTTAAATAAAAAGGAAGGCTTTAATTTTAACATAGTAAAATTACATATAACAAAACAGGTATCAAGTAAAAATTACAGTTATAATATTTATATCTACTTTATCTTTTATCATAACTAAGGAAAACTATAATTATAACTATCTATTTTTTTAACTCCATCAAAGACTCTAGAGGATGTAATATTACCTAAGTAAACAGCAAGTGCATTGCAAGCAACTTCTAAAACTCTAGAATTGACAGAGACATCTCGCTGCCTAGACAGTCACCCAAAGTTCTTCTGTGTTGGGGCTTTAGCCTACAGGCCCACAGTGTCCAGCAGACTTTTCCATGAAGCAGGAAATTTCAAAAACAGTTCTGTCTATATTAGCAGTTTGTCAGTCACAGTTTTTTCTGTGTCCTGCAGAATGTCTGGCAGACTCCATATTCTTTCATGAAGCAGGAACCCCAAAGGATCATCTCACCTTTAGGCAAGTTCAGTAATCATTTATCTGTGGGTCCTGCATGTCCAGTTCATCAAGAAGTCCAGACAAGAGCAGTTTCTTGCCCAAATGGCTAACCAACTCCATAAGGAGGCTCTTTGATGCCCATCTTTTTCTTGAAGTAATTGGTGCTCCTAGGAGCAGATGTGTCTCACTGTCATGAAAAGTCCTAAGTTCTTAAACATTTTAAATGTCATATTCTGTAGTCTTTGAAAGAGTTGAAAAATACCTATCTAACTGAAATAGAAAACCTAACTAACATGACTACAAGCTTGACTATTATAGATGATAAATGAGCTGTACAAACACAATACCTTAATCAAGAGCAGAAATATACATATAACAAAATTGGCCTTAAATTTGTATCAATAAACCAAGATCTAAACCAATGCAAAGTATCCATCTCTGTAGTATATCCCCCTTTCAATGTAAACAAACATTTATAAACAATATTTGGGAATATGGGCATAGTTCTATAGACTGCTTCCCGCTGATTGAAGATGCTGTTAATCAGGTCTATCATGGTGTATCTTGTGTGCTAGGCTCATCTCAGTCAGAAGTTTGGCAACGTAATTTTTGGGGGGTGTTCATGAACTACCTGAAAAGGATGTTTTCCAGCCTGTTGAGCTACCTGCAGATTGTTAATGAACTCTTCGTTACCAGCTTTCATGAGCTGCTATCCATACTGGGGTGGGCTCTGGTGACACAGCTGTCTCTGAGCCATTTCTGCTCCTGTAGTAACTCCTTGCCCATATTTCTATATGTAACACCAATAAACCTCATTGATTCACCAAGTCGAACTTAGTCGGTATCCTTACTTTGGTCTGCCATTGGTTCCCTGTTTGGTGTGAGTGGAGGTTTGTTATGTCCTAGAATAGTGTCACAAAATATTCCCTCCTCTTTTCTATTTCCTGATACCTAGAATGAAAACCTCCAGAGGCTGGGCAGCCCTCTTGGGTCATGGAAATGAAGGCTGCCATTTGAGGGTGACAGATAAAAAGTACAAAGAACCTGGGTCCTAGTGAACCCAGACAACCATTTCAGTCTTAAACGTACAGACACCGTTATGTAGAAGACAAAGAGTGTCCTTCTTGATGAAGAGCCTGTTCTAGGTCTTTCAGTTACAGCCAGATCTGCCCAAATACCCAGCCCTGTGTGATATATGCTGTTATCGATAAGTATCTATTATATAAATGAGAACGTTGAGCTCTAGAGAAATAACTTCATTGGGGTTGTTCTTCCAGCAAAGGTCAGAGCTAAGTCTTTCTGACCCACTGTTCATGCTTACAGCTCCTATTAATCCTGAGGAGACATAGTCTCACATATCCTTCTTGAGAGCCATTTGGAGCTTCCAACAGGAAAGCACGGCTACTTGGGTATCACCAACCAAAGCATGGCCCTCCCCTATAGAAGATGCTGTCCTTTTTGATGGAGCATACAGCCCTAAAGAGCTATGCATGGAGTGGAAAGGGAGGAAGGGGCCCCTTTTAGCCATCAAGATAGAACAGAATCAGTTCTGGTGATGAATATCAAGATGTCACAGCCAAATTGCCCTCACATCCATCCATATACCTTAATGTCTACACGGTTCTCCCATGCTTTAAGCAAGAAAATCCTAAAGAAGCATTGGCTGTAACCTCACTTTTGGATCAACTTTAAATCTCACAGACTTCGTCTTGGCCTATTCTGTTTTTATACCATAAGTCCCTATAAATCTGCATTGCAGGAATCATACAGGAGCCAATGGCACTATCTTTCCAACAGACTTCCCTAACCCCTAATTTAAACCACCAAGGAGTCAAAGTTTCCATTTTATTCTAACGTGGTATGAAGAGTGGAGGATGCAGAATGGAGATCTACAAAGATTGGTTTCTTTATAATGTTTGAAGAGCATCTCCAGATGAGAGGGAGCCAGCCACAGTCGGACTGAAATGCAGGTGCATGCAGAAGTGGCTTTGTGTCTGTGGCTAGTACGACAGAACCTTAGTAGACTCACCCTAATCATGACTTGGAGACAAAAGGACCCAAGCCACCTTCAAGCCATAGGACTAAATTTCAAAGATAAAATGAGAAATTACCAAAGCAAAACAACGACAAATGTGTAAGCATCGTTAGTAACAGAAATTTCTGATCCAGAAAGTGACTTCAAAAGAATAGTCTTCAGTGGTTCCCATCTTCCCTTTCCATCTCTCGAAAAGAAGTTCTCCTGGGAACAAGTGCTGTTGGCAGTGCCTTCCCTGAGAACCTCTTAAGGGAGGAAGTGTATGCTCCCCCAAGGGCACTACCCATATCTACACCCCAGTCTTTGACAGTTGAAGCCACAATGAGGAGCCGCTGGAACATCTGCAAAGAATGGGAATGGAAAGAGAAAGAGGAAGAACCTGAAGAGGAATAGAAACTTCACCTCGGCAAGTCAACAGCAAGGCCCAGCCTGATGGCACTAAACCCTAACTCTCACCACTTGAGCTGGCAAATGTCTGGGAGAGAGGGAAATATCTACCTGCATTGCAGCAGACCCAGCCCAGGTTCCTGTCTCAAGGGTTCTTTCCTTTATTTATCGTGTATCTTGCATACCACTTGCTATATATAGGTGAATATATTGTCTGGATAATGTGTTGGGGAAGAAATCAAAGAAAAAGGAACTCGCCATCCAGGAATACAAATAGGGTGGGTCAATGAAAAGGATACACGGGTCTCTGCTGGTGACCAAGTGATGCCTGGTATTTTGCCATTTGTAAACAGAAGGAGGAAGGAGGGCAGAAAGGTTAGTGAGGACTTGTGTGAGTGTCAAGTGGAGGTTTCCTAAGGATATGATGATGAACAGCTCCACCACAAACATAGTTTTGAGGTAGCCAGATATGATGGAATCGAATCCAGGGGTTCAAATCCCAATCACACCTCAGCGTTGCCTTGTACAATGAAGAGATGTTATTCCCTTGATTCAATTAAAGAATGGTAGTTTGAGCTGTTCTTGACACATAAAAATTGACTTCTATCAATGTGAACTGTTGTTATATGACAGATACTTTCATAAGAATCATCTCATTCTGCTAGATATGTAGTTTTTAGTGGCAGAGCATGCGTGCACGCACAGACATGCATGTACACACAAAAGCACACGCATGCATGTACAAACAGGTGCACACACACACACACACACAAACACATCCTTAGAAATTGTGATTCACAACTGTGATTTCAGCACTCAGGAGGCAAGGCAGTAGAATTACCACAAATTTGAGGCTATCTTGGGTGAGTTCCAGGACAGCATGGGCTACAGGATACAGGTCTCAACAGTAACAACAAAAGGAATCATCTCATTCTATTTTCTCAGCTACCCTCTAAAACAATAACTATTTCTGCTGCTCTCACCACTGAAAACGCCGTCACTCAAAAAGCTGATAACCAGTTGGGATGTCATTTCCCCATCCCCATCCCCTGTCCCAACCACAACACAGTATGTTCAGATTGTGGGAGTGTGGGAGGCCTTTACAAGGTGGAAACTAATGGGAGGAGTTAGGCCACTGGGGGTGTGCTTTTAGAGGGGATTGTGAGGTGCTGGTCTCTTCTTCCTCTTTCCTTCTGGACATAGAGTGAATGGGTTTCCACTCTGTAGTCCTCCTGACATGAGGTACTAACAGAGACCCCCAAAGCAACAAGCTCAACTACAGTAGACTCAAAACCCCAAAACCATGAACCAAAATAAGTATTACATCGTTTTCCATTGTCTGAGGCATTTTATTTATTTATTTATTTAATTTTTTTTAAGTGGATCCTTTATTTTGGGGTTTGTTTTCTACATTGGTTTTATATATATATATATGTGTGTGTGTGTGTGTGTGTGTGTGTGTATTCCATTCAAAAATTTCCACTTCCTCCCCTCCTCCCTCCATTCCCCTCCTGCTCCCCCACCCATCCTCCTCCCTCCCCTTCCAGCCTTAAGAGATGGCAGGATACCCTGCCCTGTGGGAAGACCAAAGCCCTCCCCCCTCTATCCAGACCTAGGAATGTTTGCATCCAAATAGACTAGGGTCCCAAAAAGCCGGTACATGCAGTAGAAACAGATCCCAGTGCCTTTATCATTGGCTTCTCAGTCAGCCCCCATTGTCAGCCACATTCAGAGAGTTCAGTTTGATCGCGTGCTCATTCAGTCCAAGTCCAGCTGGATTTGGTGAGCTCCCATTAGATCAGTCACACTGTCTCAGTGGGTGGACGCACCCCTCATGGTCCTGACTTCCTTGCTCATGTTCTCCCTCCTTCTGCTCTTCAACTGGACCTTGAGAGTTCAGTCCAGTGCTCTACATTGGTATTCTTTATATATTTTTATTTGTTTATTTTTCCACTCAAAAATTTCCACTTCCTCCTCTCTTCCCACTCCCCTCCCGCTCCCCCACCCACCCTCCTCCTGTCTCTATCTCCATTCGCTGAACAAAGGTTCTATGGTGATATTCGAGATATTCATCAGTGTGACTATGGGACAAGGCCAGTTCAGGCACCTTTGTCTGAGGCATTTTATAACACTAACGGGGTGGAAACTAATACCCCAGTTAGTTAGCATCATCAGCTAAGCAGAGGGAGAAGGACCAGAACTCCAGCCCTCGTTGTTTCTGTGTGTCAGAGCCCATGGTCCTAAGTGTTCATGGAAGTAGTTCAGCCACCTTACACCTGCTGGCCTCTTGGGTGACTCAAGGGAAGGAGACACAGACTGAAGCTGGGAAGCACTCCATTCTCAGAGGTGTTGAAGGCAAAGAAGAAGGTCGGGACGCAATAATGAATGTGAATGTCGAGCATTTGTAAGCTTGTGAGGAAGGACCTAATACGAGACAGGCCGACAAATAAACGGATTGCATAGCCTTATCCAAAATACTTGAGACTCACTGGTTGAGCATGCCTAATCCAAGGATCCCAAATGTACCAAACTCTAACACTTTAAAACATCCTGTCATTGTTCAAAAACTCTTGGGTTTCCAGATTAGGGCTACTGGACCTGAACTATGCGTTATTTTATATTTGGTATCCGATGACAGACAGAGATAGAAGTGAGGTTTACCTTCCCCCATATTTCCTAATGACAGGACATCTGAGGGCCTGATCCATCCTTTTGTCCTAAGACCACATCTACACCACCATACACACAGGTGAATGACCCTACAAGCCAGGTTCTCAAAACTCCTGATGCCTTATTACATCATAAAGGGAGTCCTTTGCTTGCTTGCTTGTTTGTTTTTTCAAGACAGGATTCTTTGTGTAACTGTTCTGGAACTCACTCTCTAGACTAGGTTGGCCTTGAACTCACGGAGATCCACCTGCCTCTGCCTCCCAATTGTTGGGATTAAAGGTGTGCTCCACCACCACCCGGCAAAGGCAGTCTTGTCTTCCTGTGGAAGTTCTTGCTGCAAACAAGTCCCTCATCCTAGAAAGGCATCCAATGACTCTGGTGGCCTCTTCCTGTAGGACAGTCACAGATGCATGTGACAGCTGAAGTCCTGACAGAGCACACGGTTTTACCCTGATTTTATATCTTTGTCCCCTATTGATGCCATGACCCATTTCCAAAGCAACCAATGGTGACTGAGCACCAGTTAGTACCAAGTGTTGTGCTGATCACCAGAATCCCTGAGACCTGTGATGCGCTTGTCAACAAATAGAGGAGCCAGATGATACACACACACACACACACACACACACATGAGAGAGAGAGAATAAGACGTAATATAAAATCTAACGTGTGTGTAGTATGTATGTAAGTAGGTGTGCATGTGTGTATAGGTGTGCATGCACATGTGTGCGTGTGTGGAGGTCAGAGGTCATCAAATGTCTTCTTCGGTTGTTTTCCACCATCCTTTTAGAAACAAGGTACTCTAGTTAGGTTTCTCTTGCCTTGATAACAACCATGACCAAAAGCAACTTGAGGAGAAATGGGTTTATTTCATGTCGAAGGTTTCAGTCCATCATCGAGGGAAGTCAGCGCAGGAACTCAAGGCAGGAAGCTGGAGGCAGGAATCATGGAAGAAGGCTGTTGATTGGCTGGCTGTCTCTGGCTATGCTCAGCCTCTTTCCCACATGACCCAGGACCACCCGCTCACAGTGCACTGCACCCTCCACCTCAATAATCAAGACATTCCCCCAAAACACAGCTTGCAAGCCAACCTGATATAGGCAATCTGTCTGTTGAGACTCCTTCTTCCCAGACAACTGTTGGTTGTTTAAGTTAACAACAAAATACAGCCAGGACACAAGGCCTCTCAGTGAACCTGGAGCTCACCTATTTGCCTAGGCGCTTGGCCAGTGAGCTCCAGGGAGTACAAACAAACACACCACTCTGGCTATCTTTTTCATGTGTAGATGTTGGGATCTGAACTCAGGGCCCCACGCTTTTGTGGCAATCGCTCTACCAAGCCTCTAAAATTCACCGTTTCAGCTGCTCCACAGCGCACAGCTCAGTGGTGTTGAGTACATCACGCTGCCGTGCATCTGCCATCGCTGTCCACCTGCAGGACACGCTTGTTTCCAAACCAAAATCCTACACCTGTTGAACAGTAGCTCCCTCTCACTCCTCCACATGCATGGAAAAGAGAGGCACCGTCTGGCATCCAGGAGGACACCGAGTCTCTGGGGTCCTGACACTGACCTGCCCCTTCCAGTACAAAGGCAACCAACAGAGGGCTGCTCCTCTAACCTCTCGGGTCTTCAGGGGGACCTCCTCGCCATACTTTGGCAGAGTCATGGCCTTCAAAGACCATGGACTCATCCTCCCTGGCCTTTCAGTACTGAGTAAGACATCTGGAAACTCTCAAACCAAGCCAGGCTTCAGCAGTCCTAACTAAGGCGGAAGACCAGCCATCTTCTTGACAGAAAGCTATGAGACTCCACACCAGGAAATTGTGCTCTCTAGATTGTCACACTGAGAGTATAGGAAACCACCTTTGTTATGGTTTTGGTCCCTTTACAGACAAGCCACACCCATTCCCCTCTCCATCCACTGAGGCAGGCTGATCTTCAGCTTCCAGCCTGAGCTCGTTCTCTTTTCCATCTTCCTCTCAGAGAGGCAGCTTCGCTTCTGCCTCCCCACTTCTCTGCTTCCCCCTTCTCTGTCTCTTTCTCCTCTTCTCTCTCTCTCTCTCTCTCTCTCTCTCTCTCTCTCCCCCCCCCTCTCTCTCTGTTCCCCCCTTCCCCCTTCCTCCTCCATAACCCCCTGAATAAACATTCAACCTCACCCTGCATGTCGTGTCTATCCATGTTTCTGTCTTCTGCCCGCCCGCCATGTGTCTCCCTGCCTGGGACCAGCCATTGCTTGGGGACCAGTAGCCTTCTCTGCCTGGGGCCCACTGCCTGCTGCCACATGGCCCACCACCACTGCTCTGGGACCAGCAGCCGTCTCTGCCTGGGACTGGCTGCTCCCAGGGCCCACTGCCTGCCGCCACATGGCCGGCCGCCACCATTTGGGACCTACAGCATTTCTGCTGCCTACTGCCACCGGGGATCTTGGAGCATTTTTTTTAAAAAAGAACAACAACCTTCTTATCTTCTTCTCCTCCCTCCCTCTTTTTCTCTCACTCTTTGATACATTCTTATAGTTCAAAAGCACAAAAGATTCTACCTTAATCTCTCAGGGAAGCTGAAACTATCCCGTAAGTCACCTATTTCAGAAGAAAACCCAGCCTCCTGACTCAGCCAACTTTGGCCACCTGTGGAGAGGTACCAACTCCAGCATTGCTTCAGCCTGGAGCCTAGGGAGCAGGTTGTCCCTCAAGGACAAAAATGTTCCTCAGAATTCTCCCTCCAGGAAGTTCTTCAGACTAGAGAGCAGCAACCAAGGGTGGGAGGTGAACACGTGATTGGGCAGAGAGGTGAGAAGGCAGACTCCTAAAGAGGAGAAGTACAGAGGCTGTCAAGCTGATTGTTCATGAGCATCTGAAGATCCTATTGGTGGAAAGGCCCTCTAATTCAGGCCAAGAAAACTGGATGGGAGTAAAACAGGTCTATGGGTAGCCTCTCCCTCTGGTCCTCCCCAGGTAGGTCAGGGCTGCAGAGGTATTTCGTCAACTCTCCATGTGATCACAGCCTCCTGGACCAGTGTGCCCACCCCACATCACTGCTCAGGAATCCAGTTCTTGTTTACCTAACACAGCAGCCTTCCTCCAGCTTCCCAGAGAGCTTGTGGAGGAGCCTGGGGCCTGGGAAGAGGAACCCACACAGAATTGCTAAATAGGGAGACCAATGAGCTCCTTGGCACTCAAGTGAGCACCCTGGCAGTCAAGGCCTCCCTCGCCAAGACGCAGAGAGAGTTGGGAGAGATTTTGGCTTCCCCTGTCCTTCCTTGATGGAGACACTTAGAGCCCAGCTCCTCACAGAATCAGGGGTGGGGAGAGAGTTGGATGGAATGGCAGCTACTGTGTGCTCTGTTTTCTGTCAAGAAATGACTGGGTATAACAGAACACAGGCCAGTGGCGGAGCATTCACCTGGGTAGAACAAGGCCCTAGATGCCATCCCCAACACCAGCGGGACAAAGGATAATAGAAGCTGGGGACATAAATAGTCTGGAGAGTTATGCTATTGTATCATCCTGGCGACTCGCAAAACGCCTGTCACAAAATAGGCCACTTGTATTTTTACTGGATGCATAGTTTGGAGGATGATTGATGGCAGACAGAAAAACAAAATTAAAAAGTCATGATAATAGATCCCACTTAGTGAGTCATTACTGTGATCTGGCATGACCGCGGCTCTACATGCTGACTCAGTCAGTGCCCCAGAAAACGTCATAAAGTGACTGTCACCAATAGCTTTCCAGGGGCCCAGATGAAGAAACTCGGGCCCAGTGAGTCTCTGCAGGTGCTAATTCCTATCTCCTGTCATCTTAGCTAGCATGTTCTCCAACACCAGGGGCGTGCCATTCAGCCACCAGAGCCAGTGGTAAAAAACATCCTAGTAGGGCTTTTCTTTCTCAACCAGCTCCCCTCCATGAGCCTTGGCCCCGCCTCAACACCCGAGGGTGCTTCTCTGGACTCCTAGTCTATGCTCAGAGAAGTAGTAGGAAGAACAAGACTGTCATTTTTCCTCAGGTGTATCCTATGTGTCGTATGTTCCGCATGTGCTGTGTCCGGTTCTGTTCTAGGATGGCTTCACTGTGCTTCTGCTGTACCATGGTCTGCCATTCCATGTGATGAGGAGGCTTACCATTTGCCTGAATCTAGACCCACCCTAGCTTCTTATTTCTCTCTCCACTGCCAGCCCCTGCAAATCACCATCAAAAACAAATTTGGGGGGGGGGGGCGGATTTTCGAGACAGGGTTTCTCCGTAGCTTTTGGTTCCTGTCCTGGAACTTGCTCTGTAGACCAGGCTGGCCTCGAGCTCACAGAGATCCCACCTGCCTCTGCCTCCCGAGTGCTGGGATTAAAGGCGTGCGCCACCACTGCCCGGCCACCATCAAATTTTTTAAAAATATTTATTTATTATGTATACAATATTCTGTCTGCGTGTATGCCTGCAGGCCAGAAGAGGGCACCAGACCTCTTTACAGATGGTTGTGAGCCACCGTGTGGTTGCTGGGAATTGAACTCAGGACCTTTGGAAGAGCAGGCAATGCTCTTAACCACTGAGCCATCTCTCCAGCCCCCCAAATTTTTTGATCTTAGAATTTGATGTTCTCAGCTACCTCATATAAGTGAAATCCGTAGACTTTATATCCCTTTTTTGTTCCCCTCTGTGTGAAGCCTTCAAGTTTCACCCATGTTGTATGTACAAATTCCCCTTCTAAGGAAAAGGCTGAATTGTGGTCCACAGCAGAACTGCTTAGAGATTTAGTCGGGGGGGGGGGGTTGTTTTTGTTTTGTTTTTGTTTTCCGTCAACTTGACACAAGCTAGGTCATCTGAGAAGAAGGAACTTCATTGAGAAAATGCCTCCATGAGATCAGCCCGAGGCAAGGTTGTCAAGTATTTTCTTGATTAATGATGATTGACGCGGGAGGGCCTAGCCCAGTGAGGGTGGTACCATTCCTGGAGTTTTGGTCCTGGATGCTATAAGAAAGCAGACTGAACAAGTCATAGGGACCAAGCCAGTAAGCTGCGTTCCTCCATAGCATCTGCTTCAATTCCTGCCTCCAGCTTCCTGCCTTAAGTGCTTCCCCTGACTTCCTTCTGGGATACGAAAGTCTAACCAAGCAAACGTTTTCCTCCAGTTGCTTTTGGTCATGGTCTTTTATCACAGAAATATAAATTCTAACTAAGACAACAGCCTATGTATATAACACTGTCTTTAAATTTGTTTATTGGATCATATATATTTTGGTTATTGCTACATCTTGGCTACTATGAATATTGCTGTAATAAACATAAGAATGGGATGATGAACTGTGTGTGTCGGGGATTACCTGGCTCAGATGCTCTATTTTCTGACTACTATTAGCCACATTCTATTCCTGAAAAAGGTAAGGGAGATGAGAGCTCATCCAAGCAGATGGCGTGTCAGGCGGCCGGGCCAGAAGAAAGCATAGTGTCCTGAAGGGAGAGGGAAGAAAGACTCAGGTCTGTGGGAATGCACGGACTGCGGGTGGTTCAATCCTGACCTGGATAGGTAAGGTATGTTGCCCGAGAACCAATCAATCCTGAAAATGAATCACGGACTTCTGGAGAGCCACAAGAAACTCTCTAGGAGATAGTGCAGGAATAGTAGAGAAGGGCCCGAAGACTTCCCTGAAGGAGGACGGAAGGGTGTTAACAATAATGCCGGAAGATCACAAACGGTTCTAAAAACTGTATATGTAAAGACAATCCTGTGACGCTCACATCTCCACACCCCATCTCTGGAAGTTGCTACAGCCTGTGGTTGGGCCGCATTTTCTTTGGCTGGCTTCTTTGCCTTTAGGTCCGATCGAGGAGATAGGATCCCACACTCAACAGTGGGCAGTTTCACTTCCTGTTTCCTCAGACTGAGAGCACAGTTATCATACTGATGAGAGCACCACAGCTCACCTCTGCCTTGTTTACCTGCGGCCTCTCCAAAGTATACAGCGTGCAAGAAGGGAGGGGGCACGGGACACCGCAGAGCTACCTTGTCCATTCAAGCTGAAGGCAATGGAAAGGATTAAACTCACTTCTTCAAAAGCGACCGTCTGAATGAGTTGGCAGTTCCCTAAATGACTCTTCTTACCAGAGGCATTTGTAAGTCCCTTCCGTCTTCTAAGCACCTCCAGAAAGAAATTCTTCCCTAAACCTCACATCCTCCAGTTGGCCTCTTGCCCAAGGTTTTTGGGGTTTTTTTTTTGTTTAGTTTGTTTGCTTTTTTTCTTTTGTTTTGGTTTGGGTCTTTTGGGGGGGTTAGGAGGTGCAGAAGTTCAAGTTAACTTCCCAAAGTTGCGTATTGGGTCAGAAGGAAGAGCTAAACCAAGAAGGGAGTTTCCAGCTCCGGGGGGTGGAGGGGGGAACCTCACAAGGTTGTAAGGGGAAACCACAGCTATTTCTATCAAGAAGAAAAAAATGTGATTGCTAGCAATGAGCCATTCTCAGAAGGATGGTTTACCTCTCGGTAGGAACTAAGGTTACAAAGCTGCTGCCACATTCTGGCCAAGGTAACAGGTTAGCCAAGGTGTAAAGGTTAAGGTCAAAGGTTGAGAGTTTCCTGGGCTGGGGAAGAGAGCAGTGGAAAGCCGGAAGGAAGCTGTTGTCTTGACCATCTTGGCAGCCGTGGTGGCATGGTCCTTAGAGCCTGCCCACCTCTGAGGGATCTGAGGAGAGGAGATGGGGAGGAAGGGAAGAAGGAAGTATCTTAGGGGTCTTTTTAAAACGAATAAAATAAGCAGGTTAAGATTTGAAAAAAAAAGTAGAAACAACAGAAAGAGGTTCTAATTGAGTTCGGAGACCAAAAACAAACACTCCTCACACGTAAAGACACAACCACACAGATACTTTGAAGTATTCTCCAGTTGCACAAAGGGAACAGGGAGGATGTGATAATTACACATTTACTTATTGTGCGATTATTATTGTTGGATTTTGTTTTCTTCAAAAGGTAGTCAGAAGCCTGGGGCTGGCTGGTGAGTGGCAGCTTTAAAATCTGACAGTAAAAAGCTTGCTATAACCCCATAAATAATTAACCTCATGTTGTCAAAGTTTGACCAGTGCAGGAGGGAGTCACTGTGATATCAAATTCTTCCGTTGCATTCACTATACGCCAAACACATTCCTAAATACTTTCTAGGCATCAAGTCACTGAGCAACTCTGAAACAGCCCTGCTATCAAAGTGATGGTGTTGTTCTTACCCATTCCTATTTCACTCTCTTTCATTCATGGCCTTGTCCATGTCTCTACATCTATACAAAGATTTTGGTCCTTATGCCCTCCCTTTTGCTTTGGAGCAGTTACCTATAAAAATGCACCCTTGATTGTGGCTGCTACCTGAAGAAGTACTCCTGGCCACTGTGTGTGTGTGTGTGTGTGTGTGTGTGTGTGTGTGTGTGTGTGTGTATGTGTATGTAGTGCATGTGTGCATGTGTGTACGTGTGTATATGTGTGTATGTCTGTCCATGCGCATGTGTGTGTGTGCATGTGTACATACGTGCATGTGTGCATATGTGCGTGTGTGCGTGCATGTGTATGTGTATGTATTGCTCTGTAGCCCAGGTTCCCAGGCTAGCCTTGAACTCTACGGCCAGCACTCTTTCAAAGAATCTTAAAGCCGGCCCTGGTTGTGCGGGTCTTTAATTGCAGATACCCTGGAGGCTAAAACGAGAGGATTGGAGGTTTAAGGCCTGCCAGGGCTAAAGAGAGAGTTCAAGGCCATCCTGCGCAACTTAGTTAGATTCTTTCCTAAACTAAAAAGTCAAAGGGGCTCCGAGGGTGTATCTCAGCAACACGAGACCTGCCTAGCACGTGCGGGACTCTAGGTTCAATCTCCAATATTGCAAAAGCAAACAAAAAACTAATCTGGGCTGTTTAAACAAGCTAGCCACTTTCCATGGTAGCAAAGACTGGGGAAGTCTTGAATCCGCCTTTCTGGGTGAAGTCCAGTCAAAAAAACCTCCCAAGCAAGAAACAGCTATCAGCTCCCGTGAAAACTTTTTACCAACGTTACCCACCCCCACTACTGATCTACTAGGAAACAAGTCTCCCTAGTATTTCCAGTTTGCCCATTTTGATATTAATATGAAACAAGACTCCAGATGGCATTCCTTCCTCTAGAATTTACACATACTTTCCTCTGGAATTTGGCAAGCTGTAGTCTGGAAGTACTAATGGAAAAGAGAGAGATTTGCAATGGAGTTATTGCCTAAGGACCCAGCAGGCACAAACTGGGGCAGCCAAAGGTGACTGTGGATGAAGTACCTGACCTGTGCA
This sequence comes from Microtus pennsylvanicus, assembly GCF_037038515.1. Lineage (NCBI taxonomy): Eukaryota > Metazoa > Chordata > Mammalia > Rodentia > Cricetidae > Microtus > Microtus pennsylvanicus. Next base: position 26,272,229 of record NC_134588.1, read on the forward strand.
AGTGACATCCAAGGACGGAAGAGTCCTAGAGAGTAGTCGAGAAAAGTCCAAATAGATGAGTATCATGAACAGAGGGGAAAATGGGGGCGGGACTGAGGAGTAGAAGCAAGAAACCTAATCGTCAAGTTAAAGGAATATTCTAGAAGAGGGGAAAGGAAGGCTGTTGTGGGACAATGGTGTTGTGCCCTGTAAAGATCTGTCCACTGGTATTGGTTTAGTAAAACCCTGATTGGGCAGAAGTATAGGCAGAATGACCAGAATATGTAATAATAAGAGCTGCGGGGCTGTGTCCCCAACACCCCAGCCGCCTGCTCAGCTAGCTTATGCCCCGAAATAATTACACGGACACTGTATTCTTTTAATCACTGCTTGGCCCTTTAGCTCTAGCCCTTACTGGCTAATTCTGATATCCCGATCAACCCATCTCTAATAATCTGTGAGCACTGGTCTTACCGGGAAGATTCTAGCCTAAGTCCACCCTGGGTCGGAGCTGGGGTATGGCGTCTCTCTAAGGCGTCTGCTCCGGAGAGGAGAGCTGTGGAGTCTGAGCTCACTTCCTCTTCCTCCCAGCGTTCTGTTCTGTTTACTCCACTTACCTATGTTCTAACCAATAAAATGGGCCAAGGCAGTTCCTTTATTAGCCAATGACCTTCCTCCATCAAGAATGGGAAAATTCTAGGAAGAGAAAAGGCTCAGTGTGCAGTCATCACCCAGACACAGAGGAAGCAAGATGAGAATGCCTCACTGGTAAAAGGTACCAAGCCACATGGCTAACACAGACAAGAATTATGGGTTAATGTAAGATGTAAGAGTTAATAAGAAGCCTGAGATAATAGGCCAACCAGTTTAAAATTAATGTAGACCTCTGTGTGTTTCTTTGGGACTGAACAACTACAGGACTGGGTGGGACAGAAACCTTTGACAACAGAAGGCAATGGCAAGCAGGTAGAAAGGAGGGTGGAATAGCAGAGCCCTGCTGAGACAGAGACAGCAGGAACTGCAAACTGGTTAGACACCGATGTGAGAAGACACAACTTTCCCAGTACAACACTGGAAGGGTGGCTTGTGTCAGCATCCTGAAAGGGTTATGGGTACCCTGATTTTGTTTTAAAAGTCACCTGAATGCCTAGCCTTGGTGACACATGCTTTTAATCCTAGCAAGCCGGAGACAGATGCAGGCAGATCTCTGAGTTCCAGTCCAGTCTGTTCGACAGAGTGAATTCCAGGACAGCCAGGAGAACCTGTCTGGGAGTGGAGAGTAACCTGGGTAACTTTAGGGCCTGAGTATGAAGTGAAAGAAAGACTGAAGGAAGGTGATCTCAGATGGGCAGAAATTCAACCAAGCCATCAAGAACCACCTGGAATCTAGGGCTTAAAATTCGCAGTGGACAGCTTTCTTCTCCACGTGCTGACCTCTACCATGCCCTTTAGGCCCCTCTCTTGACTGGCTGTACTAATTCCAAGTTCCTACTCCTGCTAACCCACCATCCCCAAATTTATAGGCACAATTCAAATGATTCTCTTGCCCATGCAGCTGACTTGGGCTCATAGTTATGCTCAGACACTTTGCAGTGGATCTCAGCAAAACTGATTTTATTACCTAAACACCCAACTCTCTCTCTCTCTCTCTCTCTCTCTCTCTCTCTCTCTCTCTCTCTCTCTCTCTCTCTCACACACACACACACACACACACACACACACACACACACACACACGTACATACACACACACACTCTCTTTCTTTCTCTCTCTCTCACTCTCTCTCTCACACACTCTCTCTCTCTCTCTCTCTCTCTCTCTCTCTCTCTCTCTCTCTCTCTCTCTTCATTCTGCTGCTGGAAGAAGGCATGTCTCTCCATCTGATTGCTATAACCCTTTCTTACTAGTCAGTCAGCTGCCAACTCCAACTAATCCTGCCTTCTATTGCTTCCGTCGCAGGCCCTGCTTTGAATACCCACCAGCCTCCATGTGAGTTCCTGGCCCTCCTCATATGCTTCTCTCTTTCCGTTTTCCAATCCATTCCCACAATAATTTGATTGGTAATCTGATCACATGATTCTCAGGTTTAAAAAGAGAAATGGGCCAAGCTCCCCAGTGTCTCATATCTACTGGGATCTAAAGTCTTGGCTCCTAAGCCAGGAGCACTAATTTTAAAACCTGAATTTGTAAGGCTTGTGTAGGAGAGATCACTGAAGGGATGAATGGTGACAGGGAAGTTAGCCAGGACCCTTTAAAACACTTTAAAAGAAATCCTTAATCGTCATATTGGATAATAAGCCCACATTCCCAAACCCCATGCCCCAGGCCTCCTTGAATAGACACAATACTCATAGTGATCTAATGATTTAAAATGCAAATGTAACCCTTCCATTGGGCTTTTGTCTCATCCTAGGATCTTAAATGCTCGAGTTATACATCCACAGGGCACACCTTATCTGAAGATTTGGAGGTGAGAATAAATGTGCCAGTAACCGGAATGAAAGGGTGAGTGAAAGAGACCACTGCAGGGGAATGATGGATGGGTCCTGACTACTTTAAAACCTGGGTGGCTGGGTCGGGGAGCTGGCTCAGCAGGTAAAGGAACTACCCGACTCCCTAAGTTCCATCCCTGAGATCCACGTGGTGGAAGGAGAGAGCTGACTCCCAGGAGTTGTCATCTCACTTCCACGGGCAGGGTACAGCTCTTCTCCCCGCTCAGCAAAACAAATATATGTAACGTGTACCACATTTTTAAAATAAAAAGTTATGTTCCCATGATATGTACCATGGCCTCTGTCCCTCTCTTGGCTTTATGTGGAGAGAGTTAGATGGGATAGTTTTAGTTGAGAGGGATAGAGGAGTAGCTATGCCGGTGTCTGCATATGAGGCAGGGAATTAGAGAATACCAATGAACAGCCACATCTCCTCCATCCAACAGAAGATAAACAATTCCTTTCTGTATTTGACCAACATAGAACTAGGTCAGGGCTCAGAAAACGTGGTATGTTCTCCTTAAGAACTGATGCCCCAGAAAAGGAGCCAATAGGAAGTGGAGCAGAGTTCTTTCTGATATTCAAAGGAAGTGGAAGGGGGTGATGGGGGGATGGGAGGGATGATGAGTGCTACGGAGTCTCCCTAAGGTAATGATCTCTGTGCCATAGGTGTCCCAAATGTGACTTAAGCAAAACAACAAAATAAGCCAAGTGATTATCAAGAGCCAACACCGGCATTCGAACCCAAATCTTTCTGACCCCAAAGTACATGCTATTGTCATCTTGTTATGACCAAGGACAGCCATTGAGTTTCTTTCTCGGGGGACAGCTTTTCCCTGTACAGGTAGAAGCATGGAGCTGGAGCACACATGGTCACTGTGGTTCTGTTTTGGGAAGGGGTGCTATGTACCCCCAAAGGCTCTATGACTGTAGGAGAATGAAGTGGCCACAGACTCATCTGTTGTTAGTTTCTGAAGAAGCCTAGAGTGTGGTGGCCACCACTTGTTTGCCCAAGCCACCAAGAAAACACAGTATGGCTCCACCAGTTTCTCAAATAATCTTGGGCTGAAGATAGGTCTTGTACAGTTTCTGGAGGGGATAATTGAAAGTTCCAGGAACAATGTATGTTGGTAGTTGCACAACTCTGTAAATGTACTTAGAGGCACATAACTAGTCCCTGTAACATAGTAAAATGATAGTTTATGGTGTGTGTGTGTGTGTGTGTGTGTGTGTGTGTGTGTGTGTGTGTGTTCAAGGCAGAGTTTCCCAGCAGCTATGGAGTCAGTACTGGAACTCACTCTGTAGACCAGGCTGGCCTCGAACTCACAGAGATTCGCCTGCCTCTGCTGGGATTAAAGGTGTGTGCTACTGATGCCCAGCCTGTTATGTATATTTTACCACAGCAAAAAAGTGTTGGAGGCAATCTTAAAACTAACTTTGATTTTTTTTTAAATTATGTTTCTATCTATTTTGTGTGCACATACAGAAGCTCAGCATACACACACACACACACACACACACACACACACACACACACACACACATATATAGTCTCTTCCTTCATCGTGTGGATGCTGCGGTCACACTCAGACTGTCAGGCTTGGAGCAAGTGCCTTCCCCTCAAGCCGGCTCAACAACCCCAGATCAGTGCTTTACAGCTTTTGTCAACACACTGTACAGGAATTTGTTCTCTAAGAGAAAACAGGAATTTTTGTTCTTCAGGAATGTTTCTCATCCACAGCACTCAGCATCTGGTAGATAGAGAATCATGTCTAGTGAGAAGTCTGAGGATAACCCTCCAGGATAAAGACGGTTTGGATGGTAGGAACAATAACAAACGGGAGTAGACTCCCCATGGTGTCTTCACAGCCTGTTTGCCATAATCGCCAGGTCGCTCAGCCTTTCTGGACAGCCAACTGTGGACAGCCCGGAAAAGTCACGTCACGATCAGGTCAGAAGGAGGACGGGAAGGAGTTTCTCACTGTGAATGGTTCATAGTCTTCCTCCCGGCCTCCCTGAGCAATTCTTAGGTCACAGGAGGGACTCGCTAAGGTCGAAGGGCCATTTCTTCTCCTTCTTGGAAACAAAAGGAAAGGTGACGTACAGAGTCTTCTCCCTGGGGCCACTCAAATCAACTTCACGTTCAAGCTCCTTTGTCTGGAATTTTGAGAGAGAAACTGAACCAGGTAGAGAATGGTTGAATTGAACTAATGAACCGCACGCGGTAATTTTATCCCTGTATGCACCACCAGGGGGGGCAGTTATTCCACACCGCTGGTCTTTCCTTGCGCTGCGAAGACGCTGGTTAAGAGGGTAGACCCTCTTAACCAGCTCATTTGTCCGTGAGCTGCCTGAATTGACTCTGTACACCTCACCCTGTTTTCAAATAAGGAAGATATCTGGCCCCGGGGAACTGAGAGTTCCTCCCACTCTTAAAGGGCTCCAAAAGTAGATTCCTCACGTCACTTGGCTGCAGTCGCGATGCTTTCCTTGTATGAGCTGCTGCCTGTCCACAGACCCTAAGAGAGGAGGCAGACTAGCAGGTGCCCCCGCAGGGACCACACACTCGTCCCTAAGGAGGAAGAAGACACATCCCGCTCCAACCGCAGTACCTCTCCCACCCCTTCACCTCCTCACGCACCCACTCTTTCCTGTGCCCAGCTCCGAAGAGCAACAGCCAGCCTGGGGTCTACAAGTCTGCTGCGTGCCTTTGTCTGGGCTCACAGAACCAACCACATTTAGAACCGACTCCCTTTATTTCACTGCACCCCTGCATGGGTTATCCACCCTTTATTTCCCTGCACCCCTGCATGAGTTATCCACTCTTTATTTCCCTGCACCCCTGCATGAGTTATCCACTCTTTATTTCCCTGAACCCCTGCGTGGGTTATCCACCCTTTATTTCCCTGCACCCCTGCATGGGTTAACCACCCTTTATTTCCCTGCACCCCTGCATGGGTTATCCACCCTTTATTTCACTGCACCCCTGCAGGGGTTAACCACTGTTTCTATCCCTGCCCCTACACCACTCCCGCAGTTAAGGTAGTCACTATTTCACTATTCTGATCCACTTAAATGAGATCAACAGTTCAGTCTCCTCAGTGAGAACGTTCGGTATTTGTTTTTGTGTTCCTGATTTATTTCACATAGCATAATGTCTTCCAGTCTCATCCAATTTGCCATAAATTCCTGAATCCATTTGTTTTAGAGCCTAGTTACAATTCCCTGATATTTGTGAATATAAATATAGCACTGTATTTAGCCGGGCAGTGGTGGTGCATGCCTTTAATCCTAGCACTCAGGAGGCAGAGGCAGGGGTGCAGGGAAATAAAGAGTGGATAACCCATGCAGGGGTGCAGGGAAATAAAGGGTGGATAACCCATGCAGGGGTGCAGGGAAATAAAGGGTGGATAACCCATGCAGGGGTGCAGGGAAGTAAAAAGGTGTTAACCCACACAGAGGTGCAGAACAGGAGGAGTGATTTATAATATTGTAGAACAGAGAAAAGATATTTATTGTTCATATTTATTAAATGTCTATTTTATAACAGTTAATGGAGAAGATTTTAACTTTGATGCACACATTGATATGTGACTATTCCTTTACATATGTACAACTGTTCTGTGCCAATTTGAGAAACATTTAGAATTAAAATTGAGCATTTCAATTAAAAAAAAAAAAAAAAAAAAAAAAAAAAAAAAAAAGAACCGACTCCCACTCCCATTGCCCCCAGCGCATCTGTCTTTGCTTCGTTCCATCTGGTGTTCTCAGAGGAATGGCTAATTAAATTGAAATGAGCTGGCCTATTTTTAGAGTTCTTCAACTATAAGGCCTGGCGGGAATCGCCACAAAGTTTGGAAAAAACACCAGGAAGACTGCAAATCTCTAGAGCTGGATGATTATTCGCAGGTCCCAAGTCTTACCTGTTACTTAAGGTTCCATCCTTCTTTTGTCCCTTGAGGATGGGGCAAAAGCTGGAGAAAGGACTATATGATTTGGGTATGGCTCATATGTTGGGAGTGTAGTGACGGTAAGGGGTGTTGAGACCTTCAGAAAGGGTATTGGGTCACCAAAGGTGTGTCTTCAGAGAGCCCTTTAAGTTGTTTTCACAAGACCCCCAATTGGTTCTTGCAAAAGGTTGTTGTGAACAGCAAGGCTTGCCTCCACCCCTAGCTGCTATCTTATCAGTATATCTCACTGTCCCACACGCACAGTGCTGACGCAATTCACCTGTGAACACCTGGGAGCCCTTGCCAGAGGCTACACATACAACGGTGCCTGAACTCTGACTTAGAATAGAACTCTGAAGTCACGGTGAGTTAACAAACATCATTTCTTTAGAAAGTTCCAAGTCTCACCCATTTGCTTATAGTACCTGAAAAAAGATGAAAAACTGAAGTTTATGTCCTGGCAATGCTGAAGCATGCATGGACAACCCATAGATGGAGGTTCTGTTGAACTTGTCCATGCTGGATTTCAGGGTCTAAGTTGCTGAGGACGACTGGCCAGGTCTCTTCCTCAGAAGGCACCAAATCTCATTACTGACGGTTGGGAGCCACCGCGTGGTTGCAGGGAATTCAACTCAGGACCTTCGGAAGATCAGGCAGTGCTCTTAACCACTGAGGGATCTCTCCAGCTTCCTGGGTGTTCTTAACCCACACTGTCCTGGGACAAGAGACAAGTACAGCTCAGCCATGTTGTCTTGATGCAAAGCCAGAGCTCTGATGAACTTCACACAACAACTGGTTGCTGTTGTTTGCGGAGGGAGAGAAATGGTAAGGACAGGCAGTTGAGGGAGTGAGGGGCAGGGTAAAGGCCAGGGTTAGAGCAGAGGCACCAATCCCATCTCAGGTCCTCTGGTTGTTCTTGAGCAAATGTTGTTTCCTGCTAGCAATTTAGCCTTCCGAAAGGAAAACTCAACAGTCTCCTGCGGCATTAGAACTCCCTCTGGTTCCTTGTCTACCAAACTGACCGACTCCTTCCTTGGGGTTATGTCATTTGATACAAACAAACCCTGTCTCCCCCTTCAGATCCTGCCTTCCCATACTCTGGCCACCCACCCTGTGTTTGTCACATTTTAAAAAGATTTATTGTTTGTTTTCATGACATATATGAATGTGATCTTTGGAGGGGGTATGGTCATGTGACCGCTGGCGCCCCTGAAGGCCAGAAGCACCGGATCTGGAATTACAGGTGGCTGTGGGCTGTCTGACACAAGAAAGTTAACTCAAAAACAGGAACATCCTCTCGGCCCCTGAGCCATCTCCCCAGCTCCCACGTTTTTCACATTTTGCTGTTCCCACACATTTCAAACTCTGTGCCAGGAATTCCCTTCCTTGCACGACAAATCCTACTCAGTAACGGGTTTACGCTGTTGTCTCCTGAAGCCATCAGTCACCCTGTCTACCGTGCTTTTCCAAAAGTTTGTCAGGGCTGCCATTAGAGCTTTCCAAACACACTGGACTTCTCTGCCTATGTGGAATACGAGCTGATTGAGAGGAGAAAATGTATTCTGTTTGCCTGTCAAGCCCCAGCTGTGGATTCAGATGGCTACAGTCTAATGGGTGTCTGTGGCTGATCTGTTATACTGCTGTGCTCAAGGGAAGCACTCCCCCACACCGACCCACCAAGACATCTCACAGCCACGCCCTCCAAGAAGGCTGTCTTCAACACTCCTGCTGTGGCTCACATCCGAGCCACCAAGTTATTTGCTTATTTATTTATTGGCTTGTTCGTTGGCTTATTTATTGGTGGGGCACACTTGTGCCCTAGCATACACGTGGAGGTCAGAGAGTCTCTGGTCCTACCATATGGGGCCCAGGGAGAGAACTCAGGTCATCCCATTGTGCCTTTATCCACTGAGCTATCCTGCCATCTCAGCAGCACCCCAGGCAGGTTCTCGAAGCTCCAGCCCCACATTTCATTCTCAGGGGAGAGCACAGCACTGGAGAGATGGCTCAGCAGTTGAGAACATTTGATGCTCTTGCATAGGACCTAGGTTGGGTTCCCAGTACTTACAACTGTCCCAGTCAAGGTGATCTGGTGCCCAGTCCTGGCACTGGGGGGCACCAGGTATGCACACAGTGCATATACACACATTCAGACAAAACTCTCAGATACACAAATCTTTTTTTTAAAGATATTTATTGATTCTGACGCAACTGTCCCCTGAAGGTCATAGAGACTGTTGCTGGCCTTTCTGGATCTACCCACTACCCTTTTAGATTTGGCTCCAATGTCAAGCTTCAGTCTTTTCCATCCCACCAAATAGCAGCCATGACCATGGGCACCCATCCTCACTGTGCTCCACAGTTGAGATTGCGCCTCTCTCATTTCCTTGACCTCTGGTTCCCAGTTATGTTTGGCCAATGGAAGAAGTAAGAATAAAATGAATTGTTCAAGGGTGACATCAACCTCTTTATTCTCCTGGTTACTCACACCAGGCAGAGACTGCAGGGCCTGCTTCCTCAACCAGAGACCAAAGCATTGGCAGGTGGGCAGCCATCTCTTCTATCCTCACCCACAGTCAGGGCTCTTCAGGATCCCAACACACTAATAAGGTTCCTGCTCCTTCCCCCATAATAGGCTTCTCTGCTGACACAGTAAGCCAGATCAAGCCGAAATGAAAAAGTATAAGAACAGGGTTTTATGAACAAACCAACTTCCAGTGTGTTCTCTAGCCCCAGAGATCGAGATTGGAGAAGCCACACCCAGAAACAAAGCAGGGGGGAGACTTTATAGGTTGTAGGCAAGGGAGGATGATGTGTCCACCACAGGATGGGTTTGTGCCCAAGGATGATCAAAAGCTGAGCATTTTAACCAGGGACTTTTGGTAACTTCAGGGCAGGAAACTGAAAGAGTCACCAAGGATTCCTTTGGGCATCTTTCCTTTGTTCAGAGACTCTCTGAGTGGGTGGGGTTTGGAGAGAAGAGAGAGAGAGAGAGAGAGAGAGAGAGAGAGAGAGAGAGAGAGAGAGAGAGAGAGAGAGAGAGAGAGAGATCCATTGGAACCTCCAGCTCATTCCTGCATGACCAGGAACGTCCCATTTCTGTCTCTCTCTTTCTCTCTGGATATGCTTGTGTTGGGAGCTGTGAACCCTCCAGATCCTGAATTTCTGGTAAACAACTTGAAACAGCTGCTCTGAGCAGGAGACCCTCAGGAGTTCCTGATGGCAGGGGAGTGGTTTCTGGTGGGTTTGGCTGGGGCGTGGCTATCTGTTAAGGATCCCTATATAAGCTGTCCCTGGACACAATAAAGGGGGCATTCTGGCATCAAGGATGACCTGTGTCTCTGTCTGTGTGACTTTGTGTGTTTAAATCTCCAGCACCTTGCCCAGCTCACGAACTGTATGGTAGCGCATAGAGCACAGACAGGCATTGTGCGCTACATGCTTGGCCCTCGTATACACGTGTTCCTAGTTTTTTGAAGGTTTATTTCTATGTATACGTGTGTATCCGTGTGTGCATGTCCGTGTATGTGTGTGTTGTGTTTGCACCACACGCACACGCATTTGTGTGTCAGTGCCAGCAGGGGCCAGAAGAGGGAGTCAGGAGCCCTAAGTTGGAAGTCACTGGGAGCTGCCCAATGTGGATATGGGAGTGGGTGCAGGGCTGTGAATTCGTCCTCTGAGAGCAGCCAGTGCTATGAGAGCTGTCCTCTCTCCAGCCCCTCCACTATCTCTGCAGATTCCTGAGCCCCAGTTCACATTTGGTCAAGGCGCTGAATTGCTCCACCCTAGGAGAGCAGACTTGAAGTCTGCAGGACGTTTCCCACCCACCCCTCCGGCTCTGTCCCACAGGCTCTCCAGATAACCCCTTCCATATTGGCCATGAACTTCACTTGCCTCAACCAAGCCTATTAATTATATTCCAGGACCGTGAATACATCCACCTATGTCCCAAACTCCACTTACTTCTCAAATCTCCAACCTAAGAAAATGGGCATTTGTCCTTATAAATAATCTCCATGGAGTGTTAGAGCAGTTCTTAAAATCTCAAATTATTCTTTTTCCTCTCCACCAATACTTTTCTTACTAGTTACTGGTGCAAACTTCAAGGATCTGCCTGTTACATTTGTTTTGTTTGGATTTTTGGTGGGAACATGGTGGGAAGGTTCACTCTATCTTGAAAACTCAACCTTCTAGTGGGGCCCTGCCTTTCCATGCCTGGCCTCTGTGCTAGCCCAGGTTCCGTGAACCTATTGCAACAGTGGCTCCTATTCCCTGTGCCCCCCACTCCACAAGACCTGCCATCCTGTAGAGAGCCACTTCTTGGTCCCATCAAGACCTCCAGCCCCTGTCCCACCAACCCACCACACCACACATTGGTATTCCTGAAGTTCCATGCTCTTGCCAGGAGGATTCCAGTGTGGACCTCTGTTCCCAGGGCTTCTTCCCCAACAGCTCAGTGAACTCAGGTCTGCTCAAGGGCTTCAGCTTTTGAAATGATTTAACCTAATTCTGAGATTTCAGTACAAAAACTGGCTCCCAAGTTATCACCTCCCAGGAGCCTCTCCCTGTGTGCTGTCCTAGATTGCCTAAAGAGGTAGATTGGAAACTGAGGCCCAAAAAGAAAAAGTGTGCACCAGCCTGAATCCCACGAGAGGCCAGGGGAATAGGGAGTGTCCGTGTTGCTAAAGATAGGTTCTTACGTTCTGAGCTGGGTGTGGGGAGGGCAGGCAGGATTGATTGGAGCAGGGCAAGGCTAGGAAAGAATCGTGTGCGTTGGTATTAAAGAATTGTATGTGTGTGCATGTATGTGTGTGTGTTAGTATTAAAGGTATGTGTGTGTGTTGGTATTAAAAAATTGTATGTGTGTGTGTTGGTATTAAAAAATTGTATGTGTCAGGCGGTGGTGGCGCATGCCTTTAATCCCAGGCAGAGGCACGCGGATCTCTGTGAGTTCAAGGCCAGCCTGGTCTACAAGAGTTAGTTCCAGGACAGGCTCCAAAGCTACGGAGAAACCCTGTCTCGAAAAACCAAAAAAATGAAAGAAAAGAAAAAAAGAATTGTATGTGTGTGTATGTATGTGTGTGGTGTGTGTGTTGGTATTAAAGAATTGTGTGTGTATGTGTGTGTGTGTTAGTATTAAAGGGGTGTGTGTGTGTGTGTGCGCGCATGCGCGTGTGCATGTGTGTGTGTGTGTGTGTGTGTTGGTATTACAGAAACAACAGCCTTGGCCAAATTAAGATTTGGTCAGGGAATTGTTAAGTTGTCATACTTGGTCCACATCGCCCTCTCTCAGTGCCAGCCTGGGGATAACTCTGCCTGGGGCAAAGTCCCACTGGCCAACTCCCTCCCTGGATACTTCTTGCCCCCTCAACCCCATAAAGAAGGACTGGCACTCTCACTTAGGAGACTTCTCAGAGCTTTCTTTTACCCGCCTCACCCCATGTGACTGACATCCAGTCAGGGCACACAGTACCATTATGTCCTATGTCCGGTGACTTCTCCTCAGACCAGGCTAGCAGGGTGGGGCCTTCTCTCTTTATTTAAACCCTGCCTGGCACTACCCAACTTCCTAGGCTCAGCCTTTGCCCCTTTCCCGGCCCAGTGTGTAAAAATAAAGCTATTCTGGCAGCTGAGTATGGAAGGAGGAGCTGCTAAGAGTGGGGTGCAAAACTCTTAGGGAGTAGGGAGCAAGTCTCAGGGAGTCTGACTCTCTACCTTTTTTAGTGGGGAAAAGCATCGTTCTTTGTTTCTATTTGTTTGATTTTTGTTTTTTAGACAAGGTTTCTCTTTGTAGTTCTGGCTGTTCTGGAACTTGATATGTAAACCAGGCTGGCCTTGAACTCACAGAGATCTGCCTGCCTCTGGGGCTACAGGCATGTGCTACGACACCCAGCCAGACTCATTCTATTTATTATATATTATTAAAAAGTTTTGTGTGTTCCTGTGCCACGGGGCACGTGTGTAGGGGTGCACTGCCACAGCGCATGTGTGTAGGGGTGCACTGCCATGGTGCGCGTGTGTAGGGGTGCACTGCTATGGTGCGCGTGTGTAGGTGTGCACTGCTATGGTGCGCGTGTGTAGGGGTGCACGTGCCATGGTGCGCGTGTGTAGGGGTGCACGTGCCATGGTGCGCGTGTGTAGGGGTGCACGTGCCATGGTGCGCGTGTGTAGGGGTGCACGTGCCATGGTGCGCGTGTGTAGGTGTGCACTGCTATGGTGCGCGTGTGTAGGGGTGCACGTGCCATGGTGCGCGTGTGTAGGTGTGCACTGCTATGGTGCGCGTGTGTAGGGGTGCACATGCCATGGTGCGCGTGTGTAGGGGTGCACTGCTATGGTGCGCATGTGTAGGGGTGCACTGCTATGGTGCGCGTGTGTAGGGGTGCACTGCCATGGTGCGCGTGTGTAGGGGTGCACTGCTATGGTGCGTGTGTGTAGGTGTGCACTGCTATGGTGCACGTGTGTAGGGGTGCACGTGCCACGGTGCGCATGTGTAGGGGTGCACTGCTATGGTGCGCGTGTGTAGGGGTGCACTGCTATGGTGCGTGTGTGTAGGTGTGCACTGCTATGGTGCGCGTGTGTAGGTGTGCACTGCTATGGTGCGCGTGTGTAGGTGTGCACTGCTATGGTGCGCGTGTGTAGGGGTGCACTGCTATGGTGCGCGTGTGTAGGGGTGCACTGCCATGGTGCGCGTGTGTAGGGGTGCACATGCCATGGTGCGTGTGTGTAGGTGTGCACTGCCACAGCGCATGTGTGTAGGGGTGCACTGCCACGGTGCGCGTGTGTAGGTGTGCACTGCCACGGTGCGCGTGTGTAGGTGTGCACTGCCACGGTGCGCGTGTGTAGGGGTGCACTGCTATGGTGCGCGTGTGTAGGGGTGCACTGCCATGGTGCGCGTGTGTAGGTGTGCACTGCTATGGTGCGCGTGTGTAGGTGTGCACTGCTATGGTGCACGTGTGTAGGGGTGCACTGCTATGGTGCGTGTGTAGGGGTGCACTGCTATGGTGCGTGTGTAGGGGTGCACTGCTATGGTGCACATGTGTAGGGGTGCACGTGCCACGGTGCGCGTGTGTAGGTGTGCACTGCTATGGTGCGCGTGTGTAGGTGTGCACTGCTATGGTGCGCGTGTGTAGGGGTGCACATGCCACGGTGCGCGTGTGTAGGTGTGCACTGCTATGGTGCGCGTGTGTAGGGGTGCACTGCTATGGTGCATGTGTAGGGGTGCACATGCCACGGTGCGCATGTGTAGGTGTGCACTGCTATGGTGCGCGTGTGTAGGGGTGCACGTGCCATGGTGCGCGTGTGTAGGGGTGCACATGCCATGGTGCGCGTGTGTAGGGGTGCACTGCTATGGTGCGCGCGTGTAGGGGTGCACTGCCATGGTGCGCGTGTGTAGGGGTGCACTGCTATGGTGCGCGCGTGTAGGGGTGCACTGCTATGGTGCGTGTGTGTAGGTGTGCACTGCTATGGTGCGCGTGTGTAGGGGTGCACGTGCCACGGTGCGCGTGTGTAGGTGTGCACATGCCATGGTGCGCGTGTGTAGGGGTGCACGTGCGGGTGTGCACTGCTATGGTGCGCGTGTGTAGGTGTGCACATGCCACGGTGCGCATGTGTAGGTGTACAGGTGCCAGTGCACCTCCTACTGCACTAACATGGAGGTGAGAGGCCTTGACTCAGGTTCCCCTTTAACTGTATGGGGTCCAGTGATCTAATTCAGGTCACCAGACTTGGCTGCTGGTGTAACATGAACGGGTCTGGCTTGTTGCTGTGGTTTTTGTCCAGCCCGGTACCAGGTACCCCCAGCTGTTCAGTCCCAGAGAAAAAAATCACACAAAGATCTCTGTAAATTATCAGCTGATTGGCCCATTAGCTCTAGCCTCTCACTGACTAAACCTCACATCTTGATTAACCCATTTTTCTTATCTATGGCTCAGTACTTTTTTCAGTGGGGCCGATCACATCCTGCTGCTTCTGCTTTGGTGGTCTAGGCAGGAGTGGGAGGAATCAACTTCCTCCTTCCCAGAATTCTCCTGTTCTCATTACATCATTTCTACTTCCTGTCTGGTTTTCCCGCCTATACTTTCTGCCTGGCCAATCAGCGTTTATTTGAAACATGATTGACAGATTACAGACAATTCTCCCACAAGCAAGGGGGGGGCTTTAAAGGGGCCATCTCACTGGCCTGATGTCGTTCATTTTCTCCAGAGCATAAAGCATTGTAGATCTTAGGCAACTGGTAGGATTTGGGGATCAAACAGTGTGGGAATAGGGGAACAAATTATAAAATAAATGGTCATGGTGCAGTTACCACAATTTCCATTTCCCACTCCCCTTAACCTTAATTTCATTTATTTACCTGTTTGACTGAGTTACATCATGTCTGAATAAATCCAGCACTGTATCCAGCACACCAAAAACAGTAGACATTTTATGAAGAATAAAGGAGGTAGAAGAAAAAGGAAAAGAAAAGGAAGGCTTAGCATCCCCTAGGGAATCCTGAACAAGTACAGGAAGAGAGGTTGGAGTGGGAGGACCCTCCCAGAGTCCGGGTGGGAGGACCCTCCCAGAGTCCAAGTCCTCCTGGAATTTCTGACTTTGGACTGAGGAATTTCTTGTGTCCCCAGCCTTTGCTGGCTAAAGCTGTGCACCTCCCTCCTTCCATTTCAGGGTGCAGTTTAAGGACAGGAATAAAGAAAGAACGGAGGAATTGTCATCTTTGAAATACAGCTGCCTTGGACCAGGCTAGGCTTGAAAGGGGCTGCTACAGGGGGCTGTGAGGGACACAAGGGTTGGCCTGATGGGAAGCACCTGGCCCTCGCCTTTTAGCGGGCTAGAAAGGAGGTACTGTGATCAGTGTGCTCCTTTTGGTCCCCACACAACACTGATGCCTCCTTCCTCCTCCAGAGGAACTGCCTAGGTGTCTCTCTGGTGTTCACAGCAGATGGTGTCTTTGGGCTTCCAAAGAGAAGAAATGGGCTCTTAAATGAGGAGAGTTCAATGAAAAGGGACTAGAGTCAGGCCCGTGAATGACACCTGCTCAAACCTACCAGGAGAGATCTCAGGGTTGAGGTTTCTAAACCAGCCCCATCTAGTCACCTGTCTCGTCTGACACAGTGGGGCAGAAGTAAACTTTGTCCCTTGAGCACACACGCAGCTTCCCAAGTCACTGTCTATCCGCAGAGATCTAAATGGACCTGCTTAAGGGGGAAGAGATGGGATTTTACTGTGGGCCAGGGTTCTGGCGAGAATTCTCCATGGTGTTCAGACGGGGTGTCCCATAGCTAGCTGCTCCTCCTCGGCTCCTCAACAGCCAAGCAGAGCTGGGTGGCACCTGTTTTCTAAGGGCAAGTTACACATTGGCTCCTGCTGCAGGACCGGCAAGGATAATTCTCAACATCAGCTTGGTTTCACTGCGATCCTGTCAGGTTTCATCTCTGAGCTAACACAGTCCTTCCTAGATAGTAAAATACAGTAAAATACAGTAAAAATGCCCTTTACACCGTGTGAAGATGCGTCGCTGTGATTGCTTTCATAAAAAGCTAAACGGTCAGTAGCTAGGCATGGGGTATAAGCGGGACTTCTGGGCCGAGAGCTCTGGGGAGAAGAAAGGCAGAGTCGCCAGCCAGACTCACAATAACCAGAATGGGAATAAAGGAGATGAGGTAATGCGTGCGTGGAAGAACAGAGATTTATAAAAACAAAATAGGTTAATTTAAGTTGTAAGAGCTAGTGAGAAAGAAGCCTTAGCTAAGGTCAAGCTTTCATAATTAATAAGTCTCTGGGTCATTTTTTGTGAGTTGGCGGCCCCAAAAGAAGTCTGTCTATCCCTGTGGTCCTCATCTAAGGTGATATCTTGTTTGTACTATAACAAATTAAAGCTTGCTGGAGATCAGAGGGTTGACCTAGCCACTGGTTAACCATAGAGTTCTGAAGGTTTGTACAGACAGACAGGAAGTGATATGGCTGGGTAGAGAGAATATACGGCGGGAGGAGGCAGGGTTCAGCCCTTTTTCTCTGCCCTGGCTGAGGAGTTATAAGGTAAGAGTTGGCTGTGGCTTGTTCCTTTTTCTCTCTGATCTTTCAAGCATTTGCCCCAATATCTGGCTCTGGGTTTTTATTATTAAGACCAATTAGAACTCGTGCAACACTCATCACCATTTTCTTTTTCTTTTCTTTTTTTTTTTTTTTTTTTTGGTTTTTCAAGACAGGGTTTCTCTGTGGTTTTGGAGCCTGTCCTGGAACTACCTCTGTAGACCAGGCTGGTCTCCAACTCACAGAGATCCGCCTTCCTCTGCCTCCCGAGTGCTGGGATTAAAGGCGTGTGCCACCACTGCCCGGCACTCATCACCATTTTCATTGCCCTTTCTAGCCTCGTAGGCTTTTGGTGGCATAAGTTACTGAGGGAGGGTCAGGGTGACGGCTGAGCAGATAGAAGTATTTGCTATGCTGCCCTGGCAACCTGCGTTTGATCCCTTGAGTCCACATAAAAAGATGGGCACTGCAGATGGGGAAGGTGAGACTCAACTCCACATGCAGGTGTGCCACATGGCCACATGGAGCAAGCACGCACACACACACACACACACACACACACACACACACTTTTAAAAAGAAGCCACGGGAGCTCGCGGGTTTGGTAACTTTTAACGACTGTACTGAAGGATGAACATTCCTTTAAACTCGCCTGCCCTGGCAGCATTTAGCTTCTCTCCGGCGCAGGCCCGCAGCCAGCGAGGCCAGGTCTGACAGGAGGAAAGCTGAGGGACAAATCAATGGCAGCAGAAGGCAGCCTTCCAGTTCATTCCCCCAGCAGTTCGTGTTGCCAGGACAAGCGTGTGGCTGGGGATCAGAGCAGAGAAGCAGGCTCTGCCTGCAGACCCCAAGTGCGGATTCCCCTCTCCTGCAGTTTGTTCAGTTCCCAGGCTTTAAAACTTGTGCCAGGGCCTCAGACAAACTGCTTCCCTGAAGCTGCCAGGCCTCATCTGCACACCCAGCTTGGCTTGTGTGGTGGCTCCCGGGAACTGAAAGACAGGGGTTCCCAGGAGCTGGTCATCCACAAACACTGTACCTGTGATTCCACGGTAGCTCTGGGCACTAACAGGAATGCGGTCCAGTCTCTTCAAGACTTCGTTTCCTCCATTTTAATTCCCTGCTTCCCTTTGGCCATCACTTTACCACTGCATTTTCCCAGAGACTATACCTGACACAGCCCCAGTCATCCAGTGTGGCTGGCTCTCCACATCCCTCCCCAGGCCCATAGGACACTCGAGAGTTGAGTATCTATGTTGAACTGACTTTGAAAGAACCATGAGGTATTAGAACATTCTCAAAACAATATTTTATATAAAACAACCACTGCCACTATCCCAAATAAAAAACAAAGGACACCTGGATAGAGGCAGTGATGAGTCATTTACTCCAAGCTGCACTTTCCGGAACAGGTCAGCAGGGTCACATGAACAATGGAAGAACACTCTGGCAGCAAAGTGATCCCAATTGAACACCGCTAAGGCTGAGTTCAGAGGTGAAGTAGCCACAGACCCCCACTTGGCCTCATTCCCTGCCCTGCATTCTCTGCGTTCTGTGTGGGGGCAAAGGGAATGAACACGTTTCTAAGTCTCCTCCACTCAGACAGGCTTAGCAGTGAGTGAGCCGTAAGAAACATATTGGCTTGTCTCCATCTAGACCAGTGGTTCTCAAACCGGGGGTCACGACTACTGGCCGGGGGGGAGGGGTGGTTGAATATCAGATATCCCGCATAACAGATATTTATGATTCATCTCGGTAGCAAAATGACAGCTATGAAGAGGCAACAAAAATTATTTTATGGTTGGCGGTCACCACACTCTGAGGAACTGTATTGAGAGGATGCAACATCAGGACGGTCGAGACTCACAGAAGTATAACTGACACACGGATAGTCATAGATGCACCCTGTGAAAGGGCCTTTTGACCCCTGGAGGGGTCTGGACTCACAGGCTGAGAGCCACTGCCCTAGACACTCTCAGGGGTGAGGACGCCAGAGACAACAGAGCTCTTAAGCCTTGCATAGATGAGTTGACCACGACCTGAAATTTTCCTCACTGCAATCAGTAGGTGCAATTCAATAGACACCAGAAAGGGTTGCCTCTAATCAGGTCAGGAAAGAAAAACGCTTTAAAATCCCTGGGCTCCAGGAAGTGTACGAACCTCAAGAGGGATGGGTTGAAACGAGGATGAATATGGGAAGTGTTTTTGAAGAGTACAAAGCATGTCCCTGCTAAGGGACAACTGTCTCTGCCTCTGGACTGGGACAGGCCCAGGCAGGCTTCTCTGCCTTGTCTGTCTACACTTGCTCTGTGTGCAGTGCGGTTCAGCATCCACAGATGCTTCTTCCCTGGGGAGGCTGAGGATGAGGAAGACCCGAAAGGACGTGCACTTATTTCTAATTCCCAGAGGACATGAGACGTGTGTAGGCCTTGTAGAACGATCACCACCCTTCCGCCATTTGTGTTAATGGCACAGATAACAAACACAGGACAAAGAATTGAGGGACGGATGACACACTGGTTAAGTTCAAACTCAGAGATGCGTCTGCCTCTGCCTCCTGAGTGCAGGCATTAAAGGCTGTCAAGGAGACCTGAGTTCAGTTGCCAGCACTCATGACCAGTGGCTCACAACTACCACTAACTCCAGCTGGAGAGGATATGAAAACTCTGGTCTCCATAGGCACCTGCACTCACGAGCACACACCAACAGAAGCATCATTAAAAACAAAGCTTTTTGTTTGTTTTTCTGAGACAGAGTTCTCTATGTAGCCCTGGCTGTCCTGGAACTTGCTTTGTAGACCAGGCTGGCCTTGAACTCACAGAAATGTGCTGGCTTTGCCTTCCGGGTGCTGGGATTAAAGGCGTGCGCCACCACTGCCCAGCTTTGTATTTTTCTTTTTATTATTACCAAGCTAGGTGTGCCTGCTAGAATAGAGTATCCTCATGTAACTCTTATCTGTTTACCCTGTCTTCCAAGGCAGACATCAGGGTGTGTGGGTGAACTTACGAGACATGAGCCCCGTCACAGAGGAAGATGAACGTGTATGTGGGCCCAGTCATGGAGGAAGATGAACATGTATGTGAGCCCCATCATGGAGGAAGATGAACGGGTATGTCACCCCAGTCATGGAGGAAGATGAACATGTATGTGAGCCCAGTCATGGAGGAAGGTGAGTGTGTATGGTTTGCACGTTCAAGGCACTCGTGTCATCCGAAGCTCACACGTGTGTGGCAGAGAAATCCCAACAGCACAGAAGAGAACGAGGGAGCCATCTATTCAGATCACCAACTGGTGAATTAGCTAACTCCCCACGTGAAAAGAAAAAAAAAGTATTTCAAAAATAACAACAAAAATTCCGACTGAACTCTTTTACTATGTTGATAGCAACGTGGAGACTGAATTGATTTCTGTCGATTTAGAAATCAGCAAGGCAACCAACTTGGTCAGTTTAACTGAATGGCTGCGACGGAAATTGTCTGGCGATGTAAGACCCGGTCCTTCACTGCTGCAGCTGGACAGCAGTCTGGGGGCAGAGTAGCAGCCTCCAAAAACACCTGCAAACCTCCTCCAATTCATCAGCACAGCCAGTTCTGTGTTTAAAAAACAGCCTACTTTCCCCAGACCTGAGTCACTGCGGGAGGCAGGCTGGCCAATGCCAATGACTCTGCTGTATGTCATGCTCATGGTTGCCAAGTTTAGACAGAAACGTATCCGTTCACCTTCTCAGAGATTTCTGCACTTTTTGTAATGCATGGGCCCTCTGTAACCTTCACTCAGCCCGATTCCAGCAACCCCACAGTCCACTCCTCACACAGGAAGGACACACGGCAGCCTCAGCCGTAGCTTCCTTTCTAAACTCCAGACCCTGTCTGTGCTGGCTGACAAAGACTGCCCATGCAAACAAGCAGCAAACCCAATGTGACTCTAGGGTAGCGACCCTTGCAGCTGTCTGCTCGGGAGAGCAGGTCTTCTGCTGAAAACAGGCAAAACGACCTCAACACATGCTCAGTGGAGATAACGCGGGAGAGTGAGGTTCTCTAGTAGCCAGAGGGTTCGGCTGGAGAGACAAGGCGTGGACTGCTTTCTGCAAGCCAGGAGGAAAGCAGATAAAGTGGGAACCATCCAGTGCCCACAGTGCCTTTAAAGTGGCTGTCTGCGGCTTGTCTGAGCAACCTGCCTCTGGCCTTGGCGCTGGGAAAAGGAAAAATTGAACTGGGTCACCACAGGACACAGCAGAAAGCAATATATGCTCTGGGGCAGAGGTTCTCTTGCGCTCCTAATGCTGGGACCCTTTACTATAGCTCTCCATCTTGTGGTGACCTGTCCCCAACCGCAAAATTACTTTTGTTGTCACTTCATAACTGTAATTTGTTTTGTTATGCGTTGTGATGTAAATGTGCTTTCTGATGTTCTTAGGTGATCCCCCCACACACATACAAAGGGGTCATGACCCACAGGTTACTAGGGATACTGCTGAGTCCCTTAGCTCCTATCCCCTGTACACCCTTCCAGTGAGACATGTGGCTAGCAGTCACAGGCACCACTGGCTTCTGCCGTGTAACTTTAAATCTCAGGGACAAAGGGAGGCTGCTGAAGGGAAGACAAGGGAAAACACGTTTCTGTGCTTTCAGCTTTCTTCTTCTGAGCATCCAGGGACGTGTGGGAAGCTCAGAGTCAAAGTGTGGATCACTAAGGAGCAAGTGGATTTAATGTGCTGTGAGCTTACCTGACCACAACCACCTGCATAAAACCCAGAGCCCGTGACAATGCAGCAAGTAGCCCGACCACTGACGACCAAGGAAGGCACTGCAGTTTTCATGCAGAATCTACCTTGGGCACTCTGGATCATTAGTGACATCCAGTTAGCTTCGCTTGAGATGGCAGAGGAAGGACACACAAGCTGGCTTTGAGATCAGTGTGGGTTGGCTACTGTAACGAACAGCTAAGATGATGAACTTTACTGTGGCATGCGGTTCAGAGGTCTCAGTCTCTTGACTGACCAGCCATGTGGTCCTAAGCCTGGGATATCAAATCACAATGGAGTGTGTGGCAGAGCAAAGCCTTCACTTAACAGCCAGGAGTTAAAAGAGGAAGAGGGTGAGACCAGGGCCCCACAATCCCCTTCCAGAGCATGTTCACAATGACCCAATACCTAACACTGAGGCCCACCCCTTCCCCTGCAGTGCTGGAGAGCAGGCCTTTAACTCACTGGCCTTTGGGGGAAATTGGCAGAGCAGAGCAGTACCTACAAGATTCTTCGGTAAAGGTAGGGTCTGTAAACCACTGAGTACCCAGGATATAACTCAGAGGGAAAATAACAAAGACAAAACCCCTGAACACTATGCAGTGATAACTGCCCAGGTGACAAACAGCCACCTGGATTCCTGGGCGAGTCTTTCCACCCAGAATGAGCCCATAGGATTGCCTGCTGGGGTCAGAATTCTAGCTTTGCTCTACATGCATGCCTTCTACAACTCCAAACTACCCTCCCAGATAGATGCTGAGGGACAGGAGAGGAGAGAAACGGCACATATTTTTAGAATATCTTTGATCTTAAAGAGATTTAAACCGAGAGCATAACACACGGGTTGAGGTGCCTCTGACGAGATAGACAAAGATGTATTGACCTATAAAAAGTCATTTAATGTATACTCCAGATGGCCAATACAAGCTGGTTAGACAATTAGCCCTTGAAGAGTTCGTTTACAGTCATATAAAAATGTTCTGCCTTGTTAAAAAAGTTTAGTCAACAAAAACATATCCATCAGTGAATGGGCTTCCATTTTTTTCCACTTGCGTGTTTGCAAGGTTAACTAAAAATACATACATATGCATCTCCGAGCGGTCCATTAGCTAATCAGCTTTGGCAATACACTGCACAGGGGTATACTACCACTGGTTTCGGACATTAGGTTAGCTTTAAGCTTACTGGCTATTCCAACGACTGGAGGCAGCTTGGAGCCCAGTCCCTGGAAAGCAGTTGTAGGATTAATGACCCGTTTCCCCGACACCTTGTCCATGGTGAGAGATCTGGGTGCAGACTTGCTAATCCAAGGGTGCCTTAATGCTTGAGCTGGGGTGAGGCGGGCAGAGGGGTCCCACTGAAGACATCTTTTCAGAAACTCTATGAACAAGTAATCTTCACACCCTTTCAGTGCTGTGGCCCAGTCTTTGCTGCCCGGGGGGCCTCGCTTCTTACCCCTGCGTGAGCGACCCCCCAGAAGTACAACCCGCCCGTCTGCCTGAGTAGTCACAGAGCAATAGCGAGGCAAGCCCTTGGAGTTAATAAAGTACTTGGCACGTTTGGACTGCTCCAGGAGTTTCGGTGGGGGCATCCCTAGCAACTCCATCATACAGGCCAACTGGTCTCCTTCGTCCTCGCCAGGGAACAGAGGCTGTCCTGTCAAGAGTTCTGCAAGGATGCAACCAAAACTCCAGATGTCGATGGGCGTGCTGTAGCGGCAGCCTAGGATGATTTCTGGGGCCCTGTAGAAACGAGACTGGATGTAGGTGTAAAGCTTCTGGTACTCGAAGCAGCTGGACCCAAAGTCGATGACCTTGGTTGCACTGCGCCCGTGATGTTTCAGGAGAATGTTCTCTGGCTTCAGGTCACAGTGAATGATCTTATTTTTGTGAAGAGCGTCCAAGGACTGCAAGATGGACTGGGCAAACTTGCGAACCAACTGGACGCTGAAACCCTGAAACTTGTTTTTCTTAATGAGCTCATACAGGTCTATGCTCAGCAGCTCAAAGGCCATGCACACATGGTTCCGGAAGGTGAAACTTTCGAGCATGTGGATAACATTCATGCTACCAGTTTTATCCTGCTTCTTCAGATGCTCCAAAATCCGGATCTCCTCAGCTGCCTGGCGATGAAAACGCTTCTCGTTACGCACCATTTTTAGGGCCACGTACTGTCGCAGTTTGTGATCATAGACACGGGCTACCTGTCCAAAACTCCCCTTGCCGATAATTTTCAACACTTCATAGCGGTAAGCGAGATGGTCCCGAGGCACATGAATATAGGCCCCGTCCGCGTCATCATATCCCCCGTTATTGGGGCCACCAATAACTCCCTGTCGCTTTTTGGCATTTGGACCCACGAAGTAGATTTCTGGGTAGCTGATGATCTCCAGCTTCTCATAGGCAGTGAGGTGGTGTTTATACTGCTTCAGGGCTTGCTCGGGAGTCAGTGGCAGCACTTTCGATGGTTTGGATGAACTGCTGGATTTCACCGTGTTCAGGCTTTCGGAGCTCTTCCCCTGAGAAACAGGAGAGGACTTTTCACAGTTGCTGCCGCCATCCGACTGAAGAGTACTGGATCTCCTGTTGCCAAATTCTTGAAACAGCTGTTCTACCTTCATCTCACTTCCATTCAAGAAATGATGAGTGTGATTTCTCGTCAATGGCTCAGTGGTACTCTACAAAAGAGAAACACGCATACTGTTAATGGCACTAGAATATTAGAAAGGCAAAAGGGCCTTCTTTTTTGTTTTTTTGAGACAGGTTTCTCTGTCACACAGTCCTGGCTGTCCTCGAACTCACTCTGTAGACCAGGCTGGCCTTGAACTCACAGAGATCTACCTGCCTCTGCCTCCCGAGTGCCGGGATCAAAGATGTGCGCCACCACTGCCCAGCTACAAAAGGGCCTTCTAACTAATCGATATCAAAACATGTCAGTCACTTTTATTCTAAAGTTAAAAGACCCAAACAGGACGGAAGAGATGGCTCAGTGGTAACAGCAACTGCTACGCAAGAGTGGGGACCTGGGTTCAGAGGCTTCTGTAAAATGTTGCCCTTGGGCCTGTGACCCGTGTTGAGGGGGACAGAGACAGACACCCAGACCAGTTCCAGGTTCAGTCAAAGACTGTGGTGGAGAATGTTAGAGCAGGACAGGTGACACACAGGTGACACAAAGGTGACACACAGGTGACACACACACAGGTGCAGGGGGACAAAACCCTAAATAAGAAAGCACCAGTCTCTGGACATGCATTTCATCGATTCTTGGATTCCCTGAACACACTCACCCCAGACCCTAGGTCCTACATGTGGCCAGCTGTGTTCAAGACAGGGTGACTTTGTCATAGAATTATTTTAACAAAACTAAGAATGCCTCTGGGATCTCCTGACTCCCATTTCTCCCGTGTGTTGAGCCTTATCTGCACTCTCTGAGAACCAAGGGCTAACTCACAGGCAGGAATTTCCCAGGCCACGCCCACCCCCCACACCCCCCAGAAATGGAAACAGGGCTGTTCTTTCCTGGCCCCCTCTGATTCTTCCATCATCCTCATTTCCTTCTCATTTCCTCCTCTTGCCTCATCTGTGCCTGCCACACTCTCCCTGTTCACACTTGCATCTTTGGGATGCACAGTGTGTCTCTCTTGAAGAATTATGGCCCCTAAGACAGTAAGTAGCTCAGAGGCAGTCCACTACAGATTATCAAAGTTCAGGTCTGCAGCAAACAGGGGGATTCTGTAGTAATAGGAGCAGCGGGGCTGCGTCCCCAGCACCCCAGCCGCCTGCTGGCTTATGCCCGAAATAACAACACACAAACTGTATTCATTTAAACACTGCTTGGCCCATTATATCTAGCCTCTTCTCGGCTAACTCTCGTACCTGGACTAGCCCATTTCCAATCATGTGTATAGCACCCCAAGGTGCGCTTACTGGGAAGATTCTAGCCTACGTCCATCCTGGGTCCGAGCTTCATCGTGTGTGCCTCAGAGAGCAGAGCTATCCCTGCATCCGCCCGGGAGAGGGGAGCATGGCGTCTCTGCTCCAGAGAGCAGAGCTGTCGAGTCTGAGCTCACTTCCTCTTCCTCCCAGCATTCTGTTTTGTTTACTCCTCCCACCTATGTTTTAACCTATGAGGGCCAAGCAGTTTCTTTATTGCTTAACCAATGAAATCAACAGATTGATATATGACACTCCCACATCAGGATTCCATCAAGGATTCTTCCACACAGGAAGGGGATCTTTCCTTACCAGACTTCTCTTTCTTATAAATCTCAAATCCTGAAAAGAATCAATTATATTCCAAATCTTCTGGGCTATAATAAAACATTCTTTCCATTTTCCCCCTCAATCTACAGTTACTGTGCTTTGAATGCAGATGGCCCCCACAGGCCCACGGAGTGGTACTACTAGGAGATGTGGCCTTGTTGAACAAGGTGTGTCACTGGGGGTGGCTTTGAAGTTTTAGATGCTCACACGAGGTCCAGTGTCACCCTTTCTTCCTGCTGCCTGCTGACCCAGATGAAAAACTGAGCTACCTCTCCAGTACCATGTTTGCCTGTCTGCTGCCATGCTCCCCACCACGATGATAACGGGCTAAACCTCTGAAACTGTAAGCCAGACCCAATTAAATGTTTTCCTTTATAAGAGTTGCCGTGGTCATGATGTCTCTTCACAGAAATAGAAACCCTAACTAAGACAGCAGTATTCATATGTAAGATATTAATAGTTATAAAATACTATGTATTTTTAGCCTAGGTTGTAATTTTGATAATCAGAAAGGTATACAATGGACTCAACCAAATGTTTTGCTAACCATGTTATTATGTAAAGAGACAGATCAGGGAGGAGTTACCGTGTTTTATTTCTTAAGAATGCTTCACTGTACACCGTCAATGTGGAAAACATAATGTGTTTTACATAAAGCATGCTCTATTAGTTGAGTCCTAAAAATCCTGTTGGGAAATTCAGAATGAATAATCTTCTGACCTAGATATAGAAACTTACCCTTGGAAGTAGAAGATATACTTCAGTTGGTAGAGTATTTGCCTAACATGCATGAGGTCCTGGGTTCAATCCTCCCCCCCCCACCCGGCACTGCCAAAACAAAAGAACTACCTTCCACTAGATCTGCCTTCAATCTCTGAAACAAAGAACTCAGTCCAATAAAAGCCTTGTGGCAAATAATTTACACTTTAGATGAGACTGTGTAAAGCACCTTGAAAAGCACTGAAGCCATTGTGTGAAGACAAACAGGCACTCGGATGATGGAATCATGGCACTATGAATTTTAAGTGCTCCCAGGGGTCAAAAAGCACTTTTTCAGAAAGTCTGCAAATAACAGGGGTTGGGGAGGCAGAAGTGTTTGCAAGGGTGCCAGAGTTCAAAGCCTCAGAACACATGTCAATGCTGTGTGGGCATAGAGCCCGTCTCAAGACAGAAACTGAGCAAGCTGGGTAGTAAGACTAGTCATTCCTACCTGAGAGCTCTTGATTGAGAGACCCTACCCCAATGAATAAGATAGAAGAGAATACATGCGCTTCACACACACAAGAAAAGTGGATGGGGGGGAATTAAAAAAAAAAACTTACAGTGACATGTTGGATTAGAATTTAAAATCTTAGGGTTTTCCCATGAGTGTCACTCTGAACACCATGATGTAAGAAATTAACTTGATGCCAAAATATAATCTAAGTGACCTACTGGACAGAGAGCAGCGTGGATCAACTCTGAACTAAGTTAAACGAGGGTGGCGTCCGATGTCAAGACGCAAGATCTTCTGCAGGAGTTTTCAGTGCAGCGCTGGGCTGACCAGACTAGAAGATATGTTGGGCACCAGAGATGGTTCTGGACTTCTCTGAGGTTTTCAGATACCACAGAAATAAACTCACAGGGATGGAAAAAACCTCCACCACACTCCAGAAGAGATTTAAAGATAGTATGACCAGACTTCCAAATATTTTGAGACCATGCTAAGTAATATCATTAATCTTGAAAGTGGTAAAAACTAGAGAAAAAGTAGGAACAATTACAAGACTAACAAGATGTGCTTACCAGGAAGCTTGCCACCAAGTCTGACACCTGCGCGTGAGGGCACACAAAACATGAACAAATAGATAAATGCAAAAAAGTCAAATGACAGAATAAAGTAAGAAAGGGACAACTGCCAAGTGGTAAGTAGAAACACAGAAGGGAAGATTACCAAGCAGTCAGCCCTGCGCCTCAGAAGCTCCATGACGCAACACATTGTAGCACACTTTCAGGTCACAGACAGGCGCCTCGCCTTGGAACTGGTCCAGGCTCTGTTCTACTCCTCTACTTATGCGGACGGACAGACTGTACTGTCATTTCTTTATGACCCGAAGCCAGTGTCGGGAGCTAAAGGTCTGCAGTTCCTAAAAGGATTTGAATGCATCAAAACCCAACCTGTATTGTTTCGGCTTAATCTGTGAGTTAAAACAAAACCAAAACCAGCTGTCGCTCACATACTGATCAGCCAGGACGGAAAAGGAAAGATGATCTGATTATGAATTCTGACATTTTTTTCCCCTGTTGTTTCTGTTAAAAGAAGCATTTTTAATACCCTACATTATGTCATCTGCTATAAGAAGAAACATCACCTACACGAGAGGATCCCCCTGCTCCACCACCTGCCATATTTACCCTAAGAGAAAGGTAGGCAAGGACTTCAAAACTGTTCCAAAGGCTGAACTCAAACCACATGACAGTTTTCCCTGAGTCAGGATCAAAAGCAAACCAAACATGGTGGCATACCCATTTAATACCAGCACTCTGGAGACAGAAGCAGACGCATCTCTGTTTGAATCCAGCCTGGTCTACGTGAGAGTTTCAGGCCAGGCACAACTACATACTGAGACTCTGTGTCCCGCAAAAATTTTTAAATTGTTTTAAAAACTGAAAGAAACCCCCCAAAACAGAAAAAAAAAAACCCTCAAAACAAAAGAAACAAACCACCAAGACAGAGGGAAGTCTGTCCTGAGCAGCATGACATAGCCCTTCCTCGTCCTCTAGACTATCTTAAGGAGTCCCTTCCTTTACTTACGTTTAGTCTTCTGGAGAGAGGTGCGTCAGCAGGATTGCAGGGTGTGTTTAAACAGGGGGGGCATCTGGTTTCATCTATCATCATGAAGGTATCGTAGACATCATCCCCCAGCCTAGTTAGAAGGGTTCCAGAGAAAACCGGTCAGTAAACAAACAAAAGGAGCTTGCAGTTTCAAAACACCCCAGGCCTGAACTGTTTCTCACCTCTTCTGCCACCGCACATAAACAAGTGGAGCGCTGGGCAGTAGATGAGAAGGATCTCAATCTTTCTCTTCCATTTTTATATTTTTGGTGTGAGCCTAGCCTTTAATGCCCGAGCCATCTCTCCAGCCCTCTTTTTTATTTTTAAAAATTAATTACAAAGCGCTGGTTGTCCTGGAACTCACTATGTAGACCGAGCTGGCCTTGAATTCACAGGCCTTGATCCGCCAGCCTACATCTCTGCACCACCACTCTTGGCTCCTTTCTTCTTTTTAAAGAAAGAAAACTATTTCTAGACTCAAATTTTAAAATAGTTACAACAGGCTAGATGTGATGGTGTATGCCTTTAATCCCAGCACTCTGGAGACAGGGACGGGTGGATTCCTGTGAGTTCAAGGCCAGCCTGGTCTACTGAGTGAGTTCTCGGACAGCCAGAGCTACGTAATAGAGACTCCGTCTCTAACAAAACAATAAATAAACAAAATGGTTACAACAAATCTTACTTTCTGAATGTTCAAAAAAAAAAAAAAAACAAACGAGGGGCCATCAATTAACATACTACTTGAAAATGAAGACCAATTTGAATAGGAAACCTAAAATTAGAAAAAAAATAAACAGGGCAGAGGTGTTTGTTGTCTCGGGACTTGGATTCCTTTAATCCCAGCACTCGGGAGGCAGGGGCAGGCGGATCTCTGTGAGTTCGAGACCAGCCTGGTCTACAGAGCTAGTTCCAGGACAGGCTCCAAAGCCACAGAGAAACCCTGTCTCGAAAAACCAAAAAATAAATAAATAAATAAATAAATAAAATAAAAATAAACTCACAGGTTACCAGGACGAAAAGATCGAGTAAACACTCTCTGACAAGCAAGAAACCCTTCAGGGCTGTCTTCTTCTATTTACCTACACACCTACTTACATACAGCCAACCTAACTTGAGAAAAAGGCAGCCAACACGAACCGGATGCTTTAAGTTACAAAACGTACTGAATCTCTCTTCTGATCCCACTGTGTTTCCTGGACGATGGGGATGTTTAAAAAGCTAAAGGGAGCACACAGATCGAGTCTGTTCTTACAACTGTGGATCTGCCACTGTGAAGTCACACAAACAATGGGCAGGATCCACAAGATGGCCTTGAAAAATACACTTCATCTGCTACAGAGTCTACGGATTTCCCGGTCACATATGGCAATGTTTCACGCTGTCATCTCAGATGATATACTACAAACACAATCGTGACTAGGTAACATTTTTTCATTGTCTTAAAAAAATACCATTTTTATATTTCACCTTTAAAATTTGTCTTATAAAATTAGTTCTGGAGTTTAACTGAAGTGTTAAAGGAATAAAAAGAGGGCTTAAAAATATACACACACACACTAAAAAAAAAATTGAAGTATCTTCTTAAGAAGACCGTGTTCACGTTCAAAGTCTCGATGACAGAAGCCAATTTTTTTCTGGATGGGACCGGCCTCTGCCACAGCAAGATGAAACACACAGGAACCCGCACCGCATCTGCAGAGTAGCAGCCAGATGCAAACAACCCGAGAGGATTCCCTCACCCAGGGCTCGGTGCGAAAAGAGGGGCCCCCACAAAACCAGGCGACGTGTGGGGAGCAAGCTCCCCGGGCTCTGTTGGCTTCTCGAGCAACAGGGCGCGGTTCACAGGTCCTGTGCACAGGTCCCCGGCGTGCTCCCAGCCCCGGCTCTCCGGAGGCCGCGCCGCTCGCCCGCTCCCGCCCTTCCAGCTCACGACGCTGATGGACAGGCAGCCCGGACCCGCAAGGAGTCCTCCCGCTCCCCCCAGGGCGCCGTTACCTCCGCTGCTGCGGCTGGAGCCCGGTCCCAGGCAGCGCTCCGTCCTTCCTCTCGCGCCCGCGGGCTGCGCCTCCCATTGCGAGCTCGTCCCGTGGCCACGGCGGCGGCGGTTGGCCGGCACGGTCGCCACCAGCACCGCACCTCCTGGCCTCGCTACGAGCAGCAGCTTCGCTCTCGGCTCGCGCCGCCGGGTAGGAAGACCGCGCGGGAGCGGTCGCGTCGCCTAGCAACCGCGCACGCCGCGCCGCGCCTGCGCAACTCCGCCGCGGAGGGGGCGGAGCAAGGGGCTTGCTGCTCACCGAAGTGCACTTATATCATTTTTGGTTTTCTTTCTTTCTTTCTTTCTTTCTTTCTTTCTTTCTTTCTTTCTTTCTTTCTTTCTTTCTTTCTTTCTTCTTTCTTTCTTTCTTCTTTCTTTCTTCTTTCTTCCTCCTTTCTTTCTTTCTTTCTTTCTTTCTCCTTCCTTCCTTCCTAACTTTCTTTCTTTCTTACTTTCTTTCTTTCATTTAGCAGTGAAACCAAGCCTGGAAGTATCTGCAGCGCAGCCTTCCTGCTCTGCAGGCCCTTTGGAAAACTGCACGTCTTTAATGTGCACATTCTTTCTGAAAAGTTCAGGATGTTAAGCTGACTTCAACAGTTGGAATGGAAGTGAAAAGGAAGGTGGTTAAGTCACACAAGAGGTGGCTGTGTAGAGCAAGGTACCCATCAGATTTCCTACCGCTTCAACAATGAGCCTACTGAATCCACCAGAAAAACCACAAGTCGGACGCGCACGCCACCTGGTGTACACTGGGCGTTATTTCAAAGAGCTTAATTCCATAAATCTTCAAATTTCCACCCAAAACTCCTTTCTGCGGTCCTAAAAGTCACAGTCCCTGTTCTCGTCTCTGAAGATCCACGATCTCTTTACAGTTAGGAATCCGTCCATTTTGGATACTTTACTTTCTTATGACCAGTGTTGTTTTAACCTCTCTGTGTTATAAATAAAAATGTTTTCTTTGACGATGACCTTTCAAAGTTTTTAAATAGCCTTTCCTTTTTGCCTCTCCTTCACTCACACAACCAGTAGTGCATGCTTGCGTTCGTAGGGGTTTTTATTTGAGCTCTTTGAGTCTTTTGTTTGAAGACGGAGTTCCATGGCAACAAGAGACTCCTCTCAGCTACCAGATTACAAAATTCTACTAAAGGATCCTGCTCCTGGTGAACACCTCAGACTGCTTTACGGCGGCAAAGAGTTGAATGGAACTTGCCTGCACGTGTTTAATTGCCTCGTTGTGATTCACTGTATCTCCCCTTCTGCCTTTAAGACTCGTCTCCTGAGCCAAGCTGATGCGTTCCTGCTCGTTCCTGCTCTGCTCACCCCTCAGTGGGTTGGGGAGCGGATACAGAGGCCCCCTTTGTTTAGCTCGATGTTTCCATGGTCAAGGGAGGGAGAACTCCTTGAGGGTGCTGGACTTCATGAGTTTCTGACCTTAGTGACCTAAGTACTTTTCAGTATTTCTTTGAAGGACCCCTGTTTTATAACAACAACCACACCCTCTCTAAAGAACTACCCTGTGACCTCCCGCTATTGAGAAGCCTCTCTTAAGTGTAATGAATTACACTCACTATGGCAGCCTGCGGAAACTAAAACAATACAAAGAAAACAGGGCCACTGCGCAAGGATAAAGTGTTCCATACTTTTATATATTTCTCATATGTAAAATATATACTTGATAAATGTTAAAGTAAATAAAGAAGTACATGAAGGTGCGAGGACAAAGCTTTGAGGGATTGAGAAGTGGGAGGAGGGATTTTGGTTTGATATGTTCAGATAGTTGGATAAGGGCTAGAGAGATGACTCAGTGGTTAAGAGCCCTGGATGCTCTTGCAGAGGACCGGCTTTGATGCCCAGCCTCCTCATGGCAGTTCACAACCATCCATAGCTCCAATTCCAGGGGGTCCAATGTCCTCTTCTGACATCTGAGAGTATCAGGCACACATGTGGTGCACTGTCATACATGTGCTCAATACACTCACATACAAATATAAATCTAAAATGTTTTTCCAAAGACAGATTGGATACATATATGAAGTTATTGAATAACAAATTAAAATATTTTTGAATAAATGAAGAGTGGTTCAAAATCACCATTATCTCTCTCCAAAAAGCTAAAACAAGAATTACCTACCACAGGCTAGCCAAGCCATCTGAGACATTTGTCCGTCTTTTGAAGTCAGTTCTAGTATACAGGAAAACTAAAGAACCTGTAATAAGTGTTTTAAATGCAACTATCCCAGAATAAATAAAGGAAATAAAGGAAAAAATAAAGGAATTTAGAAGTGTTGCTCAATAATACAATTTCTGCATAGCGTGCTAGAGGCCCTGGTTTTCACTTCCAGTACCACAAAAACAGGTGACAGTGGCCATTCAGTATGCGATCTCAGCACTTTTAGAGGGGGGTGGAGAAAACGCCCCTGCGACCACTCAGGTGTAACTTGTGACAAAGAAGTTGATGGGGGCTCAAGTTCAGTTTGAAATCATTTCGCTGCTATGAATTCCTCCGTAGCAAAATGTGTCGTGCTGTGTATGACGTTACATGTGCCACAAAATGGAATGCATGTATAAAATAAACCATTCATTAAAAACCTGTGAGCCTCACTCTTTCAGATCTTGGTCTTGTGTCTCCTAAGCCCTTAAGGTTGTCCTTATTAGTCCCAAACCCTTTCCTCAGAATGATTTTGTGCTGCTTCTTTTTACATTTTTTCCCCTTGTAACTTGGATGTCCAGCTCCCAGTCCACTACCCAGGGTAACTCAGAGAAGACTTCTCAGGAGCAAGGACTGAAATTTTCACATGAGCTGAGAGTCGTTCTCTTTCTTATTCTGCAACTCTAGTTCCCTTGCTCTAATTGTCTCTGGTTCTCTTTAGTTCCATTCTCTGGGTTCCAATTCTTTCTAGTTCCAATTCTGCTTTAATTCTCTTTTTCAATTCTCTCTTGTTTCGTCATTCACTTAGCTTAAATACATTTTTTTACAAGACCTTGAAGCAATAAGGAAAAGAGTTATAAGAGTTATACCTCATTGGTCATAGCGCACTCCTAGGTAAATGATAAGGAACTGAGCATTTACCACGGCAGTGCAAGGTTTCAAGGTTCCAGGTGTAAGACTGTGATCAGAGGCCAGGGGCACGGTGCCTGATGAGACAAGCTGCAGAGAGATCTGCACGGAGGGTCAGGCCTTATCAGCCAGACTTGGCAAGTGAAGAATTGGCCTGATTTTTTAGGTGACTTTGCGTTAGTAAACTTGGTTAGACAGGTGCAACGCTGACCTTGTGCACATCTGTAAAGTTTTAACTTATGATCCATTTACAGAAACATTCAGTCTAGTTGGCACTTGCTCTGAGGTGAAAATGAGCTAATTGTGTGTAGTTTGAGTAAAAACTACAAAAAAAAAGCAGACTTTTAAGTGTCTTACAGTCCTTGTGGGACAATAGATCTAGTTATAAAGCATATCCTAACTTATTCTCTTTATATCAAAATTATACAGATAGTCATCTTCCTGACCATCCACAAATATATGTGCCCATAGACTGAGATACAATCATGAGATTACATGTACACATCACATGCGATTACATGCTACAGTGCAGGCATTGGGGAGGCACCGAAGCTGCTTTTGCACATGTGAAATTGCAGGCAGGAGCAGCAGTTTTCAGAGTCAGTGGTCCCACGGGCCTTTCCCAGATGGGATTCTCCTCCATCAGAGAATCATCCCTCTGGTGGTTTGACATCCAGAGGTGGTGGAAGTCACATGGCCTCTTGACAATAACCAGTGCTATCTACAGCCCAAAAGGGCCTGAAATGTGTGTGTCTGTGTGTGTATGTATACCTGTGTGCATGGGGGGTGGTGGTGAATTTAGGTATATCCAGGCATCAGTGTGGAGACAAGGGAACAACTTCTGGAAGTCAGTTCTTTCTTTCCACCATGGGTTCTGTGGTTTGAACTCAGGTTGTAAGGTTTGCATGGAAAGTTCTTTCAGCTTCTGTGCCATCTTGCCATCCCTTGAGTGCTGTAGCCCACAAGCACCCAACAGTGAGAAGTATAGCTGGCCAATCTCTGACTAACTCATGGAAGTATTCCAGTGAGGAAACCCAATTTGCGAAGCTTTGGGAATATTTGTCTTTGAGCTAGTCACTGTCATTTCTGTAAAACCCTTCTGAAGCCATGGTGCTCCCCTTTCCATGGTGGGACTCCTCCCTAAAAGACCTCAGCAGTGTATTAGCCCATTATTGGGCATAGCGCCCTCGTGGATTGCTCCACTGGATGACTTTTCATTTGCCTGTATAACCTTGATGTGTAGAATATAGACTGAGTGCCTTGAATTCTGGAGAAGAGCCTAGAGAAAGGAAATATTCCTCACTTGGGCACGGGGGTAGGGATGGGGGAGCTGCCACTTGGCCTGGATGCTGGAAACTATGTACATACACAGTTTCCCCTTTGATTTAGCCACCTTAGGTGTTATCTCTAAAAGATTCCATTCCCTTTAATCAGCTAGCAGTTGATGAAAACACCAATGCGGAAATGCAGATCAAGTGCCTTCCAGTTTCTTTCCAGGGCTTACTCTGGTTGCCATGGCCACCACAGACGCAAATGTTCCCAGTGGCTGTGGGAACAGAAGCGCTTAGGGCACAGCAATGCAGCATTTTTCTGCCCCCTTTTTCTACCTTTATCAGTTACAAACTTCTAGCTTAACTAACCACACAAATGTGATTAACACACAAACTCCCTCTCTCTCTCTTAGAAATCACAGCCCCTTCCTCTATTTACCCTCTTTGGATATGCCTGGGCGCTTCACAGCCACGCCCCCTCTGAGACGTAAGTAAGCTAACTGACACCTGCTTTATCAGTGTTATCTACCTTGTTGGCCCTAAAAAATGCATACCTGGTATCCTTGCTATTGCCAAAGAATTGTTACATGTGTCTGTGTGAGTCTATAAACTGGAAACCTTGTGGGATCCTATCGAGAGAACACTGGAAGAATAAAGAGACGTGAAAAGACGTGTGTGAGCCAATCTATTCCTTTCACCCTCAGACCCCTTTTAGCCAGTTTTTGCTTGCTGTAGCATTCCTCATGGATTCTGAGAAGTTTAGGGAGTGGGCACCCCAATAAACTTTGATTTGACTTGAGAAGCCCAACACATTACGAGAGCAGCCATAGCATAACTCCTTAGGTGCTCTCGGAGTAGCAGGAAATGGATGCGCACAGTGTCACTAATCATAGTTTGTATGACCCCCGGCAGCGCCACCTCTGTGATTATAGCTAACGGCTGAGAATGATTATTTTCGGCTCAGTTCTTTGGGTTCTTGTGGCTTCTGTTCTCTGAACACACTTCCTTTTTAAATGAAAGATAGCTTTTGTTAGCAGGTGAATGAATGGCTTTTTAAAAAAATTTATTTATTATGTATGCAATGTTCTGTCTGCGTGTATGCCTGCAGGCCAGAAGAGGGCACCAGACCTCGTTACAAATGGTTGTGAGCCACCATGTGGTTGCTGGGAATTGAACTCAGAACCTTTGGAAGAGCAGGCAATGCTCTTAACCACTGAGCCATCTCTCCAGCCCCCAATGAATGGCTTTTTTATGTTGTTTCTTTTTATAGAGGTTTAGAAATCTAAAATTTTTGTTTGTTTTTTTAATTTTCTACTGTCTTTGTACTTTTCAGTCCAAATTGGTGATTTTTCAATAACATAATTAAAAAACTTTGCAGTTTTTGGAGTTTTATTTGGTTTGATATTAGACAAAGCCATTCATATAGATCTCTTCAAAGTGAGCTTTTCTCTACTTTGTGCTTCTGAGGCTGTTGAGGGCGATGCCCTCATAATTGTTAGGGGTCCTATGTGGGCAATACCTTCATGTTTCTTAGAGGTCCCGTGTGAAAAACGCTCTTATGATTCTTAGGAGTCCTGTGGTGTAATGGAGCGTGTTGCTGGGATGGGCCCTTGCTTCCAAGGCTTTTCATCTGACTGAGATGTCACTCCAGGGCTTTCTGTTGTGCTCAACAGGCTTTGGATCCATCCTATGTTTTTATTTATTTATTTATTTATTTATTTATTTATTTTTGGTTCTTTTGATTTGTTTTGTTTTGTTTTTCGAGACAGGGTTTCTCTGTGTAACAGCTCTGATTTTCCTGGAACTTGCTCTGTAGACCAGGCTGACCTCAAACTCACAGTAGCCTGCGTCTACCTCCCAAGTGCTGGAATTAAAGGCATGAACCACCACCGGCCTGATGGATCCATT
Source organism: Microtus pennsylvanicus (assembly GCF_037038515.1). Lineage (NCBI taxonomy): Eukaryota > Metazoa > Chordata > Mammalia > Rodentia > Cricetidae > Microtus > Microtus pennsylvanicus. The sequence continues at coordinate 26,308,769 of NC_134588.1, forward strand.
TTTTATTTTAGAAAAAAAAAGTTCAGTCTTTTATTTTATGCATATGAGTGTTTTGGCTATATGTATGTATCTGCACTACATGTGTGTCTGGTGCCCACAGAAGCCAGAAGGCCTTGGAGTCCCTAAAACCGGAGTTACAGATGGTTGGTGAGTAGAACCTGGATTCTCTCCAAGAACAGCCAATGCTTTTAACAACTTTGTCATCTCTCCACCCTACCGTCATGATGTGGGAAGGTCATTTGTCAATCTGTTGTTTCATTGGTTAATCAATAAAGAAAACTGCCTTGGCCCTGATAGGACAGAAAATTAGGTAGGTGGAGTAGACAGAACAGAATGCTGGAGGAAGAAGGCAGTGAGCAGATGCCATAGCTCTCCTCTCCAAGATGGATGCAGGTTAAGATCTTTCCTGGTAAGCTACACCTCGTGGTGCTACACAGATTATTAGATATGGGTTAATTACCAGTAAGAGGCTAGAACTAACGGGCCAAGCAGTGTTTAAAAGAATACAGTTTCCATGTAATTATTTTGCATAAAGCTAGCCGTGCAGGAGCCGGGTGGCGGAAAGTGCCCACAGCTCCTTTCTACACCACCATTCTTTTTTAATTCAATATTTATTAAGACAGGGTCTCACTTTGTAAATAAAACTGGTCTAATACTCTATATGTAGTCTAGGCTGACCTAATTTACAGAAGTCTGTCTTAGTTAGGGTTTCTATTGCTGCGAAAAGGCACTTTGACCACAGCAACTCAGAAAAACATTAAATTGTGGTGGCTAACATTCTCAGAAGTTTAGCCCATTATCATTTTTATGTTTCAAAATCCCAGGGTGGTTCCCTGAGCAGCTAGTGGCTGGAAATGCTGGCAAGTCCCCAGCGGGCTCGCAGAGCAGCCCCTAGCCCAGCAGAGACAGTTGTGGGTCCCTGCAAGATCCCTGGGCTGTTTATGAGCGGTGGCCCATCCCAGGCAGGCTGGTCCTACCATGCGGCTGGGTGAGCAGGTGGCAGGTAAAAGGCTTACAGACACAGTAAATAGGCATAAAGCTGAACATTTATTACCTAAAGGAGAGAGAGAGAGAGAGAGAGAGAGAGAGAGAGAGAGAGAGAAGAATAAGAGAAAGTGGAGAGAGACAGTGAGAGAGAAATCCAAGATGGTGACCAGAGGTCAAAGGTCGTGGGGGAGTGGGCGTGGCTTGTCCCTTAAAGGGACCAGAGACCAAAAGAATAACAATCATCATGGGGCAGCATGGTGGCGTGCTGGTAGACATGGTGCTGGAGAAGCAGTCAAGTGTCCTACATCTTGATTTGTAAACAACAGGAAGTGGTCTGAGACACTGGGCATGGCTTGAGCATATATGAGACTTCAAATCCTGTCTCCACAGAGACACACTTCCTCCAACAAGACAAGGCCTCACCTCCTAATAGTGCCATTTGCTTTGGGGTTATTTTCTTTCAAACCACCACACAATCCTTCAGTAGGGGTTACAGAAATGGGACACTGTGCCCTGTAATTTTTTTTCTCTTTTAAAGATTTGATTTATATACAGTAAAGTCTACTATTATTTTCTTCTTTTTGTAATTTTGGGGATTCAATCCAGAGCTTCAGAAATTCTGGGCAGGCTCATTACCACAGAGGTATATCCCCAGCCCCTAAATTCACTACAGTTTACAGTTGTGTATAGAGTTGTCTAACTACCAATTCTACCATGGATGGTGTATTGGGTTTTCTAGAGTAATAGAACTTATAAATGAATCTATCTACCTATCTATCAATATCTATAATACAGATATACATATGTATATATTAAAGGGGATTTATTAGAATGACTTACAGGCTAATCCAACAACAGCTGCCTATAAACAGAAGGTCCAAGAATCCAGTAGTAGTTCAGTCCATGAGACTGGATTCTCAGCTGGTCTTCAGAATATGCTGGGATCCTGAAGAAATAGGCTTTAATGCCAGTGAAGGACTAAACTTGCCAGTAAGAGTGAGGGCAAGCAGGCAAAGAGGAAGAGCTTCCTTCTTCCACATCTTTATATAGGTTTCCAGCAGAAGGTATGGCCTAGAATAGGGGTGAATTTTCCCAGTTCAAAAGATGTGAATTAAAATTATGTCTTCCCTTCTCAATGATCTATATTCAAAGTGTATCTTCCCACTTTAATTTAAGCAAAGCATCCCTCACTGGTGTGGCCCTCCATTTTTAGGTTTTAGTTCCTGATGTAGATACATATGGAAGTTGACAACAAAGAACAGCCATTACAGGTCAGAGAGTCCTGCCATCCTCAAACATCTCCTGTGCCCCTCTGTAGCAATCATTAAACCTATACACACCACTGGCAACCACTGATGCTTTCTGCTCCCACAGTGTTGCTCACATATGTTATGCAAATGTACAGCAGCCTTGAGAATGGCTTCTCTCACTGAGCATCACAGATTTAAAAATCATCCATATTAGAGATGACGGTAAATTCTTTTTTTTCCCTTTTTCCAAAACAGGATCTCTTCATCTAGCCCTGACTGTCCTGGAACTCACTCTGTAGATCAGGCTGGTCTCGAACTTAGAGATCTACCTCCCTCTGCCTCCCAAGTGCTGGAATTAAAGTCAAGTGCCACCAAACCCAGCTCACTGAGTAAGTTCTTAAATCTGGCAGTACTGGATAATAAGGTAAACATATGCTGACATTACACAAGAGATCGCACTGTTTGAAGAGTATATATAATGTCTTACATGCTCATTAGCAAGATTTTCTGATGTGGGATTCCCCTCTGTATGCTGTGAATATCATTGGTTAATAAAGGAACTGCTTTGGGCCTATAGCAGAGCTATAGGGGAACAAAGCTAGGTGTGGAAAACTAAAGTGAATGCTGGGAGAAAGGAGGGTCAGAGAGAAGCCATGTAACCCCACGTGGCAATACACAGATTAATTAATTTCTAAATGGGTTAAATAGGGCTGGAGAGATGGCTCAGAGGTTAAGAGCACTGTCTGCTCTTCCAGAGGTTCTGAGTTCAAGTCCCAGCAACCACATGATGAGATCTGGTTTCCTCTTCTGGCCTGCAAGTGTACATACAGGCAGAACACTGTATACATAATAAATAAAATCTTTTAAAAAAATTAATGGGTTAAATAAATATGTAAGAGTTAGCCAATAAGAAGCTAGAGCTAATGGGCCAAGCAGTGATTTAAAAAATATAGTTGTTGTGTGATTATTTTGGGCCTAAGCGTCCAGGAACAAACTGGCAGCCTTCTTACTACAATTTTCAGCTGCTTTTCATCTTTGGCTTTTTGTTTTAACTGTTGTAATAAATATAAAGTAACATCTCCTTGTGGTGTTGTTATTTAAATATTAATTTAATTTGTTGTGGGGGCACAAACGTGGGTCTACTCCACCTTGACTTGGTCAGAGTTTGAGCTTACTCTTTCAAAGTTATTGGCAAAAGGTCTGACTTAAGGTATGGCTACAAACAAGATATCCTGACCTTGGGTGTGGTTACATGGTATTTTGAGTATTAAGATGGCCCTTAGAGATAGATCTGTTCCACCTTGACCAAAGGTCTGAGAATTCAAGCCTATTCCTGATCCTTCAAAAAAAAATCATGGGAGGTTTGACCCAGGGAATGGCTGTGAACAGGATGCTTGGTCTAAGGTGTGGTCATTATGTGTCCTGTCTCAACAACAGAGTACTTAACTGAGGATATAACTGTTTGATGCTTCAAGCATTGAAACAGGTAACAGATCTGTTTGTATCATGTTAAAGCAGCCCTTTGCCTTCTTCCCCTCCTTTAGCCTGGGATATATAAGCATACAGAAAATAAACATGGGCAATTTCAGTATTCACTGGATTTCCCTCCAGATGCTATCCTATGTCTCTGTCTTTTCTTTTGTACTTATGATTTTTTTACCTGCCATTTCTTAATCCTCATGCTTCCTTTTAATCACAGACAAATAAACCAGGTGAGATTGTGTAGCACTATTAATAAAAACCCAGAGGCAGATGTTGGGGTTCAACCTGAAGGTCAGAAAAGCAAAACAGCCATCCACTGGCTCTTACCTCTCCCTTACACCACTGGTAATGTTATGTCTAGATCATGGAATCCATCTAACACCAACTACGAGACTAGTCCTGTATGCAAAAGCTTTTATTCTTCCACAAATTTGCAAACTCAGACTCTCTGTGTGTCTAACATATTGGACTGATCAGAGAGTTCCAAGCTCAGTTGGGGCTGGGTTTTTATAGTAGTAAAGGTAGGAGTGAGGGATTTCTAAGGTTCAGGACCCCTGATTGGCTGGCATTTGTGAATAGTGAAAAGCAATGGGTGTATGCTGGCAGGTGATCCTATCTGCAATGGTTGAGACATTGGGAATTTCCTTTGGACGATCTGCTCCTGGGTAGTGCCAGCCTAAGGCTCTTCCTGGAACCAGGTGCTGCCTGCTATGGCAGCTGTGTGGCCTGGGCCCCATTATGTGTGGCCAGGCTGGCCTGGGTCCCACTGTAACTCCAGTTCTAGGGAATGTGGTGCCCTCTTCTGTCCTCCGCAGGCACCAGGCATGCATGTGGTGCACATGCATACATGTAGGCAAAACACTTATACATATAAAAGAAAAAGAAAAATTAGCTTTATGGTTTATACTGCTATTTAGGCCTAATGTCTGTTTTATTTGAGTAGAGTTAGGACTTGAGCAGTTTTGCTCTAATATCAGTTTCTATAGTTATGCCCTGTTTGTCATCGGCCTCAAAGCAAGTGTCCATAGACTGAAATCTCCGAAACTGTGAGCCAAACATTTTTTCTTCCTCTTGTAAGCTGTCACACATTTTGTCACAGCAGCGCCAGGCTGACTGACACAGTCCTTCACCTACCAAGGGGCATCATCGTCATTGTGGGATCCTCCTTCATGTAATCGGCTCAATTAGTCAAGTAATTGGAATGATGATGATGGTGGGGATGATGATTGATTGATGGGTGAAGGTCAAGTTCAAGTTCTGTTAACTCTCTGTGAAGTTGCTATAAACAGCAGTGAACAGTTTCTTGCAGAGATGCAAGTTTAAAGTCCTTTGGGTCAATACCAAGAAGTGTGAGTACTGGGTTGTAAAGTGCAATGCCTGTTCATTGCTCTACACACTACAGTACGGTATGTGAGCTGGGAACTAGACTGGAGATTTAAAAGCACACGCACCCAGACACACACAGAGACAGAGACATGGGGACATGGGTCATCCTTGAAACAAGAATGCCAACTTTATTGTGCTCCAGGGAAGTTTAGATAGGGATCCTTACCTGATAGCCATGCCCCAGTTCTTGGGATTTTCAGCTGTAAAACCCACCAGAATTCACTCCCCTGCCATCAGGAACTCATGAGGGTCTCATGCTCAGAGCAGCTGCAGGCACTGGAAAACAAGTTGTTTTTCTCTGTTCACTCCAGCAGGCAAAGGGTCTGAGGCAGGCAAAGAAAGTCAAGGGGCCTGGGGTCTGCAGCCCCCAACACTGGGTCATAAGAACATATTTAGTTCTGTGGCATGTAGTTTTTATATTTAGAAATTTTATTTATCTGGGATAGCTTTTTATGAAATATATGGGGTAATTAAATGCACCCCACCCCTGTGGATAGGTATTTATGGTGACATAAATCACGTCTGTCTTTTTCTAGTGCTTAGAAAGCATCATCCATAGACCAAACAGAAGGTAAGTGTGCGAGCCCGGACAAGTGAATAACCCTCACTGTGTTCCAGACATCAGACTTAATGAAGCAGGGATGGACAGCAAAAGGCCATAACACTGCTGCGAAGGTGTTCTAGTTTGACTTCTGTTAGTATGGTAAAACTCTCTGACAAGAGAGACTTGGGAAGAGAGGGTTTGTTTAGCTCACAGTTCCAGGTGACATTCGGGGAGGTCGCATCCACAAGGCTGGTGTCACATCCACAGGGAGGAACAGCGAGAAATGAGTGCATTCCTGCTGCCAGCTTGTCCTCAGCTCGACTTCTCCCCCCTCATCGGTTCAGGACTTCCTGCCTACAGCGCCTTCTTACCACACCAATGCACTAAATTATGAGGACTCCCTGCAGACGTGGCCCGAGGTTACAATGTGGCCAGTCCCACATTGAGATTCCCTGGCAATTCTAGGTTGTGTAGAGTTGACAGTTAAAACTACCCAGCACAGAAGGTGTGTGTGTGTGTGTGTGTGTGTGAGAGAGAGAGAGAGAGAGAGAGAGAGAGAGAGAGAGAGAGAGAGAGAGAGAGAGACCGCTGTTGAGAAAAGTAAAACAAGACAGTCTGTGTCCCTCCCTATTCAGTGAAAACATGATAATTCTTTTGGATTTTTTTGTTTTTAGTTGAACACAGTCTCTCTGTGTGCTAGTGTTGTGGCATTTGAATGTCCTGGGAGAAACCGGAGACTTAGACCAATTCAGATTTAGATGAAATGACTGTATTCTTACTGCTGGCAGAAGGGCGGCAGCCTTAGAGCCTACACAGCGTGGCAGGGTGACAGTGAGGGGTTTTGAGGTGGACACAGAAAGGTGCGTGTTCCCACTGCCCAGGGAATCCACAGCCGGGCAGAAACGTAGTTTCCCTTCCCTCAGTTGCTCCTCACTTTCCCGCTATAGAGTAATGAAAGGACTGTTTCACCCCTTCCCATAGCAACAGCAGGTTTTGCAGGAGCAAAGCTGCTGTCAATGCCTTGCAGCCCATTGTCCTATCCCTACCTCACCTGCAGGCCCCGAGGAGCTCCCAGGCATTCCAGAGCCAAAGGGCAATGGCCCTGAAGGGACCCGGGCTCCATATTCAGCACAGGGGACCTGGGCAAACTGTCACTCAGGTCTGTGCTCTAATGACTAGGACAGAGCAGTTCACTCCTGGGCAAGCAGAAAACAGTGTCATCAGGGCTGGCTGTCATGTCTCCATACTAGGTAAGTGTTCTATCACCGAGCTATGCCTCCAGCCTCATGAATACTCTTTCTGAAGCCATAACAACATCTTTTCTTTAAAAAATTTTTTTTAAATAATTTATTTATTTTTATTTTATGTACGTTAGTATTTTGCCTGCATGTATATGTCTGTGTAAGGGGGTTCAATCCCCTGGAACTGGAGCTACAGACAGTTGTGAGCTGCCATGTGTGTACTGGGACTTGAACCTGGGTCCTCTGGAAGAGCAGCCAGTGTTCTTAACCACTGAGTCATCTCTCCAACCCCGACAACATCTTTTCATACTAAAAATTGCAGTGATATTTTGTTTGTATTCTAACAAATAAAGCTTGCCCGAAGATCAGTGTGCAGAGCTAAGCCACTAGTTAGCCAAACAGGCCAGGCAGTGGTGGCACACACCTTTAATCCTAGCACTGGGGGGCGGGGAACAGAGTCAGCTAAATCTCTGTGAGTTCAAGGTCACCCTGGGCTACAAGAGGTCAACTCTGTCTAAAGAGAAACAGAGCTCACAAAGCTGATCCCAGCACTTGGGATCACATGCCTTCAATGTCAGCACTAGGGAGGTGGAGACAGGAGTGGGCAGAGAGAGGAATATAAAGCAGGAGGAGACAGGGGCTTGGATTCGTCTGAGGATTCGCAGGGACAAGATCGCCCCCTTTGGTCTGAGCATTGGTAGAGGTGAGAACTCTAGTGGCTACTCTGCTTCTCTGATCCTTCCGCTTTCACCCCCTAATAACTGACTACAGGTTTTTATTATTAAGAACAATTAGAATTCGTGTTACAAAAAACCATCAGGATCTACCAAAAACTTTCAAGTCATAGATCCCACATGAAATGTAAATCACAGTGATCTACGTGTCCAGAGGATTTGGGTTTCAGCGGAAGCAATAAGAAGGCTAGTGAAGTTAGGGAACACAAAAGGACAATCAAGCCACTCGACGGAGGGTGAGCTCCTTGAGAGGAGAGACTGTGCTCAATCCATTTTTGCATTTATGTTTATTATTATGTGGGTATGTATCATACATGGGTGGCACATACATGGTGCCATGGTGCATGCGTGGAGGCCAAAGGACAACTTTCTAATGTGGGTTGTCTCCTTCCACCTTTGTATTGAGTTCAGGAATCAAGCTCAGGTTTCTAGGCTTTCTTGGCAAACCCGGCCCTTACCTTATTAAGCACAGAGCGTAAGCCATTAAATTTCATTTAATTAAACCAATTGCACTCTCCTCATTGGGATTCATTGGGAAGGGGGACAAGCGGGAGGCTAAAAGAAAAAGGAATTATCTCTTCTGGTCTATGCTTGCTTCAAAATATCTCGTATTTTTATAAGGAATCTATGTTATCTATCCAAGTATAACTTGTGAAAATTACCCCCAGCCCAGCAAGTTTCAGTCTTAGTAGTTGAGAGCTGTAATCCTAGCTATGTGGGTGGCTGAGGCAGGAGGATCACAAGCTCAAGGTATGTCGGGGCCACAGAATGGTCCAAGGTCTATCCGGACAACTTAGTAAGACTTGTCTGAAAGTACATACATACAAACATACATACATACAATAGCTGAGGTAGATCAGTGGTACAGCATGAGAAGGGCTCTAAATTTAGTCCCAGTAAAACGCATACAGAGGCTCACACACACAGAGGCATGCACACATGCACATGCATGCAGCAACTTTCTTCACCATGCTGCAATTCTGCAACTTTGACCCAAGAGTAAACAATAGTCTGGAAACCTTTGGGGCACACGGGGTTGCTAAGGGATGCAGGCTGCTGCCCAGCTTTAGAGTTATCACAGGCGGAAGGCAGGTCCTAATGCTGGCAGAGAACGTGGGACGGTACCCACCCAGGATGAATTGGTTAAAACACTGCCCAAAAGCAGCTTTTGGGAGGAGAAGGTTTATTGGGCTTACATCCTCCAGTTCACAGTCCCACTCTGAGGGAAGTTAGGGTAGGAGCTGAAGCAGAGACCATGAGGGAACCGCTGCACCCTGGCTTGCTCACTCTAAGGCAACCTAGGACCACCTGCCCAGGGGTGGCACCACTCACAATGGGCTGGGCTTTTCCACACCAACCATTAACCACGACAGTGTCCTACAGACTGGCCCACAGACCAATCTGATGGAGGCATTTTTCTCAGGAGGCTCCTGTTCCCCAGAGCCTCCAGCTTGTGTAGAGTGGACAAAAGAGTTAGCCAGCACTTGCGGATTTGTGCTCCTAAAAGAAACGTTGGATAGGGCGGTGCTTGAGCCCCTGAGTCGTGGCCTCCTACTTACACTTACTCACCATTAATTAGGATGACAATTGACATCTTTGAATCAACTGCACAATAGCTTCCCCAGCTTGAATTTCTAGTATTCCTCTTAAACTTTCCACAGTTCTCCGAACCACAAGCACTTAGTGTTAGATCTTAAGTGTGGATATGTAGCAGTTCTCAGAACAGGAGTCTGTGGGGAACGCCCTCCTCTAGACTCTTCTGCATTTGGTTTGGGGTAGGGTGCTTCCAATAAAGCCTGGAGGATCAGAGGTATAGAAACTGGGGTTAGCAACTAGACTCCGTAGATGGCAGGTGGAGATCACCAGGCACGTCACTGGACAGTCAATGTGAAATTCTTTGCACAACTATGCCAAATAGGCAAATGGAATCACGGTGATGATGGTGGTGGTGGTAGTGGTTGGTGGTCACTGAAACGATGCTCTGCTCTGAACCATATCGGTAAAACTCAGTTTAATAGACATTAAGTGAATGAAAAAAAGAAATACAAAAGGGGGAGAGGAGATGCAGGGACGGGAGCAGAGAAAAATGTAGAGCTCAATAAACATCAATAAAATAAAATTTAAAAAGGAATAAAAAGGAAAGAAACATGATGCTCCTAGGTATGGTGGGGAGAAAATTTATTATAAATTTTATCATAGAAATTTTATTATAGAAAATTTATTATAGATACGTGGGAGAGCATAGCCAGAGGCACGGACACCTGTGAGAGCCCAGTGAGGTCCTGACCAGACTGAGCTGGGCCATGAGGGAAGAGGAGGAGGGGAGGAGGATGGGGAAGAGAGGAACCAACTGCAGTAGCCAGGCGCCCAAAAGGTGGCACACGCCTTTAATCCCAGCACTCGGGAGGCAGAGGTAGGCGGATCTCTGTGAGTTCGAGACCAGCCTGGTCTACAGAGCTAGTTCCAGGACAGGCTCCAAGCCACAGAGAAACCCTGTCTCGAAAAACCAAAAAAAAAAAAAAAAAAACAACAAAAAAAACCAAAAACAAAAACCAAAAAAGAGTAAACGGATAAACGGGGGGGGGGGGGGGGGGGGGACTGAGGGGGTGCAAAATGGTTGATTACTTAGGGAATGGCAGCCCAGCCCCAGGGCTGGCGTTTAGGGTAGGGGGCAGGGTATGCAAACACAGGAGGACCCTGTCACAGGTAGGGGTTAATGGAGGCAGAGACAAAGCAGTGTCTGCTTTGACATGTTAAGTTGGCACCTCAGCCTTTTGTCCAAGGTTTGAAACCTAACACTAAGCACCCTCAGGTGTTTAAATCCTTGCCCTCAGAGTACACAGTTTCTCAGGGAAGCCCCATCTTTCGCTGTCTGTGTGACTAGTCGCCTAGGCAAACCTAGATCCTGAGTGGGGTGTGTATTTCTTGTCGCTGCATTTATCAACACGTGTAAATTAAACATCAAGAAGGAGAAAATCCTAGCTGAAGCCTTTACAATACCATGTAGTGATATGGATAAATAAACGCTTTTAAGCATTTTTTAAAAGCATTCAACAAAACGTGCACGTTTAATAAAACACGAATTTAATTAACTTGGCGGACTTTAGGCATGTGGAACAGATTGCAAGCTGGAGTTTCTTCTCAGCGCCGAACCTAAAGAGGATTGGGCAGAAGGCTAGAATCAGGGCGAGTTTAGCTCAGCTGAGGGTCCCTGCAACAGCCCAGCAGACACGCAGCCCGGAGGCGGAAGTTTAGGAGTCCGCCCCGCCCCACCCAGCGTGCGTCAGTTCCGGGATTGGTCCGGGCCAGTCAGTGTCGCAGCTAGGGCTACAAAGTATGCGACCAGGTTCCTAGCCGGCTGCATTTTGGCGCTGGGCCCTCAGCATGGCTGCCTCCAGGGTCGAGGGCTGGGGAGCTGCCACACCCTCGTTTTGCTGACCGTCCCTGAAGTCTGTGATCTTCTTGTCTTTCCTGGGCCACACTAGCAGACATGTTTGCTAAGGCCTTTCGGGTCAAGTCCAACACGGCCATCAAGGGGTCGGACAGGTGAGGGAGAAAATACTTTTGCTTTACCTAAAGAGGCTCCTACACATCTAGGGGTGCCCATGGAGAGGAGACCCCAGGGAGCCACGCAGGGACGTCAGAAACGTTTTGGGGGATGAGGTGTGGGTATCTTTTCTCTCCCAGATGATCTTTTGGACAGGAAATAAAGTTTAGTCGGTGTGCACTGGGCTCAGACTAGGTTTTGTGGAAGATGTAAAATGAGGGAAATATAGGCGCCCTGTCCTCCACGGAGTTTAGAGCCAGCCTATGGGGAAACCCCGATGGGGTACCGATAACTAAAAGTATTGCGGGGGGGGGGGGTGCTTCAATGATTACTCCTGGCCAGAGAGAGCTGGAGTGAGGGGGCAGAGCATATGTAAGCCGTGGTAAGAGATTCCTCCTCAGGAATTTTGGAAGCAGCTTTCTTTCGGTGTCCTTCTTGGTGCCCTGGTGGCCTTTTAATTCTAAGTCGACAGACATGTCAACTAGTCTGAGAATGGAGTGGGGAAGGCATATGAGGTCAGAATGGCTGGGTTTCTGGGTGAGACTCATTTTGATGAGCACCAGTGTGGAATGAGAAGCCTAGAAAGTTGTGGAAATAGACAAGATGATGAATAGGAAAGAGAATAGGAATCCTTAAGCTAGGCGGTCATCAGCCTTCTTCATAGACGATTTTTATAGTCATTCTGGATTTCAGGATTTATTAATGCCCGTCAGGAAGATGGTATTAATGGTGCCAGTGTGCTTTCTGCAGGAGAAAACTTCGGGCCGATGTGACAGCTGCTTTCCCCACCCTCGGAACAGATCGGGCCTCTGAGTTGATCCCTGGGAAGGAAGAGCTAAATGTGGTAAAGTTGTATGCCCACAAGGGAGATGCAGTGACTGTGTACATGAGTGGTGCTAACCCCATCCTGTTTGAACTGGAGAAAAATTTGTATCCAACAGGTATGGCAACAAGATGGAAACGCCCAGACTACAGTCCTGGGTAACGTTTGCTACTCTCTGTTGATTTGATTTGATATATGTATTATTTTGTTTTCTACATTACCCTGCCTTTTCAGATAAAGTCAACACAGAATTTCTCCTAAAGATCTTTTCAGATCTAGTGTTCCTAGGACTGAGCTTTTCAAGACCAGAAGTTGACATAATAAAATTGAGATTAAAAAAAAAACAAATAAAACTTTAGAAAGAAAGACAATTGTAAAGATCTGTGGCAGATGAGTGTGGAGTGTTGGGAGAGAGCTGAGGTGATACTAAAGATGGAAGCTCAGGGCCTGTAAGCTGCCGGGCAAAGGCTTTGAGAAAACCTATGCTGGGGAATAAGCTGGGTTAATGAAGCTACCCAGCTACGTTAGTTACATACTTCACGTGGGCTGCTCCACAGTGGTTTGCTAGGCTCTGTGTGGTAGTCTAAGAGTCTCTGTTTTTTTAATAGTCTTTTTCATAGATCTCCTCTATTCCTTGGCGGCTGACACTGGTCACTCGGGGCTTTTCCTCCAAGGTTGTCTGGCTGCAGCAGAGCAAGGCATTCTCCTTAGGCCGCTCCTAGCTCTCCTTCCAGTTTGCTGCTGTACCTGAAGACAAATAAAGACTTTTTTTCCCCCTCCAGGAGTTTTATGCTAATCACTGTGTAAAAGGAACTCAAAATATAAACATGAGAAAGTTTCAAAATTTTTTTACAGAATGACTTTGGGGTCAGTTGCTTCTGAAGTCATGCGTGGGAAGTCTCTTTGGTTTCTCCCCCGAGTTTTAGTTCCCTATGGCCATTTTCTGCTGGTAGTCCCTAAGCAGCAACAGGTGCCTCCATGTCTCAGTGGTAACTAGTTTCCAGGTGTCAGTGGGTCTCTACTTTCATCCTGAGGGCAGTCTCCCTGGCAAACCCCTTTAACCTCTATCACCTTGAACTGGGGTGTTTTTGTCTCTCTTTCTGAATTCTGATTAAGGGAGCATGGTATTAGATGTGTCTGGATCTGTGCGCGTGGTGCTGGGCGTGTCTGGATCTGCAGTGGGCAGTGTTTAAGTGCTTCCTGGGTCTCTTTTGGTACAGTGTACACACTGTGGTCCTATCCTGATCTCCTACCAACGTTTACAACATGGCCTCTGGTACTCGAAAAACTGGCCGGGGGAGCAGGTAAGAGAATTTTTCTATGTTCCAGCAATGGCTTGAAATCTCTGCAGTAACTATCAGCCACTTTGATAAGGCTACTCATTTCTTGTGTTCATATGTTGAAAACTCTCCCACCCCCTTTGTGTGTGTGTATGTGTATGTCTGTCTGTCTCTATCCTTCCTCCCTCTCTATTCTCTTTCTCTCTCTCTCTTTCTGTATATACCTATCTCCATCTCTTATCTCTCTATTTCTATTCTCCCTTTCTCTCTTCCTCTGTGTGTGTCTGTGTGTGTGTGTGTGTTATTCCTTCCACTTAACTGACTCCATGAGTTCTCTGGGCAGCTCTGGTTCTGTTTTAAGCCTTTTAGAAGTCAAATGAAAGCAGTTTGTGAGCTGCTGCACACTGAACTTTAAATCAGTAGGGAGCTTTAGCAGATAAGCACTGGCGCCTCTGCTGCAAGTCCTTTGTCAAGTGGTCGGTGTGATAAAGTAAAGCACGGAAAAGTTTGACATTAAGTAAGCTGTTACGTTTTTATTTGCTACAGATTTGATGCTGCCAGGAGTAGTGGTGCCCCCTACTGGTCTGCCTCCCGTACAGCAAGGTGACCTCTGTGCCATTGCCTTGGTGGGGAACAGGTACTATGTCAGACGGCTGTGCCTTTTGTATGTGTGGGGGGCATGTGGTGCAGAGGAACAGAGGTACAAGGGAGGTGGAGGAAGATGACAGCTTCCAAAACACATGGACCGAGGTCTGAAAGAAAAAATAGGTCCTTCCGGAAGAAGTAGATAGTGGGCCCTTTGTTAGATGTCAGTGAGCCTGTGGAGAGTGTGAATCTGGGCATAAGACATTTGCTGTGCTGAACGTTTAAAAGTTATTCATGCCGGACGGTGGTGGTGCACGCCTTTAATCCCAGCACTCGGGAGGCAGAGGCAGGCAGATCTCTGTGAGTTCGAGATCAGCCTGGTCTACAAGAGTTAGTGCCAGGACAGGCTCCAAAGCTACAGAGAAACCCTGTCTCAAAAAACTAAAAAAAAAAAAAAAAAAAAAGTTATTCATAACTTTAGAATTATAGAAGAATGTAAGCGATAATATAGACTTCTGATTGATACACACCATGATTCCCAGCATTGTCAACGGCCACATCTCATGTAACATTGTAGTTACCACAGCTAAGGAGTGTTGTCCCACACTGTTGGGACAGTGCTGTGAATACACTCGAGCCTTTCTTTATCTGTATCCCTGCAGATTGTGTGTGTGTGTCTACCTCTTTTCCTTCAAGGATCCAGGCTAGACTATCCCACTGCACTTAGCTGTCCCTTCTTCCAGCCTCTTCTGCATACAGCGTTCTCTTCATGTGGCATTCTCTCCTGCATGTGGCGTTCTCTCCTGCATGTGGTGTTCTCTCCTTCATGTGGTGTTCTCTCCTGCATGTGGTGTTCTCTCCTGCATGTGGCGTTCTCTCCTGCATGTGGCGTTCTCTCCTGCATGTGGTGTTCTCTCCTGCATGTGGCGTTCTCTCCTGGATGTGGTGTTCTCTCCTGCATATAGCGGTTTCTTCTGCATATAGCGGTCTCTTCTGCATATAGCGGTCTCTTCTGCATATAGCGGTCTCTTCTGCATATAGCGGTCTCTTCTGCATATAGCGGTCTCTTCTGCATATAGCGGTCTCTTCTGCATATAGCGGTCTCTTCTGCATATAGCGGTCTCTTCTGCATATAGCGGTCTCTCCTGCATATAGCGGTCTCTCCTGCATATAGCGGTCTCTCCTGCATATAGCGGTCTCTTCTGCATATAGCATTCTCTTGCCTTTTGTCTTTCATCATCTCCACATTCCCATCAACTGCATAGTTATCTATATCTTTAATAACTTGATGGAAGCATAGTTTACACAAGGGTCTGCCTATCTTCAGTCCACAGTCAGATGGCTTTTAGTATGTTTGCAGAGCCATTGAGCCATTACCGTGTTGCTGTGTTTGATTCCAGGGCCTCATGCCTGCCAGGCAAGAACTTTTCTGTTTCTCCAGCTCCTACTACTTCTTTTACAAAGGAACCAGGAGTCAGTGTATGAACAGATCGGTGAGGAGACTCTGCCTAACCCTCGTCTCTGGATTCCTTCTAGAGCTCCCGTAGCAATCGGAGTGGCTGCCATGTCCACAGCTCAGATGCTGGCGTCAGGCCTGAAGGGGAAGGGCTTCTCTGTGCTCCACACTTATCAGGACCACTTGTGGTGGGTGCATTGTTTCTTCTGTTATGGGGAATGGGGGTGGGTGGCTGGGGAGAACACGATGAGCCTGAGATTCAGAAGTGCAAGTATTGGTGTATGCACATCCTCGTGCAGCCTGTGGACCCCAGACTTCCACCCACTGGCCAAACGTGGGGAAATACATTTTCTTCTCCAGACAAGAAATTAGGGGCAGCTTTGGTTATTCTCTAGGCCAGGAATCGTCCCAGACAGTTGCCCTAGACTTGGGAATTGTTTGCCTGCCCTTTATTGTGGTGATGTACATATAGTACTGGTTAGTCTGACTTTGTCCATTATGTGCATTTTAGACACCAGCTGCTCCTGAGACAGTGCTTCTGATTCCAGATCAGCTGTCTGACAGCGGGTGATAACTAACTTTATGCCACTCGAGTATCCCGTTTCAGCTCCCTCACCATGGACACACTCTCTAGCTGGAACACCCATCCTAGACCCCCCTGCCTGCACCTGGTCTGGTTAATGTCACTTTCCCCAAGCAGGAAACCGTGCTTTTCTCAAAAGCCGCAGAACTAGGTTTTCTATGGGGAATGTGCTAGGAGTAGGGAAGCTTGAGATGGGGTCTCACTGCATAGTTCGGGCTGACCTAGAATTTGGGATGCCCTGGTCTGAGCTTCCTGAGTGCTAGGATTGTAGGCATATGCCGCTAAGGCTGGTTCTGTAGCCAAATGTCATGACCTATTGGTGTAGACTCATTCTTTGGATTTTTTTTTATCTTTTGTGCTTTTCGTTTGGTCTCTGTCTCGGGCTGTCTGTTAATAATATAAGCAGTCATTTCCTTGAGATAAGTAGGGAATGAGTATCAGTCCCCATTTTACAGATGACAAAGCTGAGGCGCTGGACTTTTCTGGGCCCAGAATAATTGACTTAGAGATGAGTGTGCATCACTAAGATGTCCCGGCTACCACTGCCTACGGGCTCTACTGGCTTTGAACGCCTGACTGACTCTCCCCTGACCAGGGTGAGTGTCGTGGCGACTGCTTGGTGTTTCTGACATCAGATTTTTCCAGGAAATCTGGAGACAAATCCACTCCACCTGCCATTGCCCCATTGGCAGTGAATCCCACAGATAGCAATGAAGAGAAAGTGGACCTTGGTCTGCAAGGAAACCTGAGCAGACTGACCCTGGAGGGAGAGGAGGAGACCAGGAAACTTCATCACTCAGAAGCCTCTGAAGACAACAGCTCTGGGGCCCTGAGCCAGGATGCCTCAGACGGCAAGCCCCTTCAAGGTGTGAAAGCCCATACCTGTCCTTCAGATTAGAGTGCACTGGTGCTCTGAAGAGGAGCACAGAACCCTTACTTGGGGTCGTGTAATAGTTCTGTATTCCTTCTTCCATAAACCATGCCCCTGGGTGCCTGTCTGTCACATAGTTTCCAGCTATGAACTCCTAGGGCTTCTGGTTCTGACTTCTCTGGTTCTTGACTTGGTGGCTCTGTGTGTTTGGTCCTTCCTGTGGGGCTAACCCTTACAGTATCAGTGCTCAAGAGTTTGTAAGGAGCCAGTGAGGCAACAGGCAACAGGGGGCCAGTGAGCTGGCTCTGCAGGAGACCAAGCACTTACTGTACGAACCTGGTCACCTGAGTTCAATCCCTGGAACAACCCATGGTCAAAGAATTGACTCGTGAAACCTATCCTCAGATTCCACACTTGCTGTAGTATGTGAGTACGCGTGCGCGCACACACACACACACGCACACATGTGCACACACACATCCACTTTTTAAAAAGTCTGCAGCCCGGGAGCGTTGGTGCCTAGGAATGGACTCCACCTGAGCCAGGTGATGAGGGTGGGATGGAGGGTTTGCAGCGCCCAGGCAAGGTGCTCACCTCAGGGTGTGGTTTTCTTTTCCTTGCAGAGCAAATGGATGAGCTGTTACAGCAGTGCTTCCTGCATGCCTTGAAGAGTCGAGTCAAAAAAGCCGACCTCCCTTTGCTCACCAGCACGCTCCTGGGCAGTCACATGTTCTCCTGCTGGTACAGAAGGCGCTGCTATGGGTGGGGGCTGCAGACAAGGCCTCGCTGTTCTTGTCGGTAAAGCCACACAGGGGTGGGGCTGCTTGAGTGACATGCTGTGCGAAGGGCCGAGCAGAAAGTTGTCTGGAAGGTAAATTAGGTTCTTGGCTTCAAAACCTTCAGTTTTATCCAGGGAAAGAATAGTAAGGTTAAAGTTAAAAGTCCCAGCATTCTTTGACTGCTATTTCTGCCAAGGTGTTTCTGGGCCGTCTCTCATGAGTCAGGTACCGTGGCATACACAGCAAGGGTCCCTGAACAGCCTTTGTCAAGAAGTTTTCTGTACTGTTCCACCCTTCCCGCTTAGGAAAAGTTGTGCCTGGAAGAGAACAGGGATGAAGCCCCTTTGAGAATGTAGCCACTGGGAAAGGGAGTGTTGACTTTGAAGCCCGAGCCCTCAAGGTTCAGCTGCCACCTCCTTAGCATATTTAACCAAAGCAAATTGCAGGCAGTCACAGGGTTTTTCTTAGCCCAAATTTCTGAGACTTCTAGGATTACTGGAGAGGTGCGCAGCCTGGCATATAGCAGACACCTGTTAATATTGTGAGAGCAGGGTCTTTTCTGCAGCCCCCATAACCTGGTACTATGCCTCACACCTGTAATTCCAACCCTTAAGAGGCTGAGGTAAGAGGATAGCTGTGAATCCAAGGCTAGCATAGGCTGTGGAGTGAGTTCCAGACCAGCCTGGGTTACAGTGAGACTCTGCAGGGCTGGGGCGGGGGGGGGGGGGGTGAGACAGAAAAGAACAAACCCATCCCTATACACATATGCACACACACAGCCTGCTCTGTCTCTCAGTGGGTGGTGTGTTGTTCCTGAGACTCTTGCGCTGTTTTGAAAGTAGTAATTAATCCAATCTCTTCTGTCTACACATGGCCTTAAGGCACCAGGGCGGCTGTGGCAGTGGGATCCTTGGTAATTTGTCTTGCCCATGCTGAGTTGCAGGTGACTGGGAAACTGTCCCAGGATTTTTTCTTGGGCAGGCATTAGATTGGAGTGGGCTCTAGGACCCTTGAGAGTCACCCTGCTATTGAACATCGGGTTTCAAGAGAGGATGTAAGTTCCTGAGGAGAGGGAGGAATCACGGTTTCCATTAGGAACCTCTATTCCCCCCTACCCTGAAGCTGCACAGGCATCATCAGACTGTAAAGAGCCAGATAGTAAGTCATTTAGGTTTTCCGGGTCATGTGGTCTCTGTTTCAGGTCCACGGCCATTGTGCGCTAATGTGACCAGAGACAACAGATAGTGCTGGGTGTGGCTGGCTTAGGCTCCAGAGTGCAGTTTGCTGAGCTCCACTATGGACCTGGCTTCCTCTGTGTGAGCTTGCTGCTGAGGCCGTAGGAGACTCTCTGGTTTGAGAGAACTCTAAAGCTGTGTCTGATTACAATAGTCACTAATCACATGTGGCCCATTAAGTTTAACTTAAAGTTTAAAATTCAGGTCCCTGATCTCCCAGTCTCTGGATGACTAGTGGTTGCCGTGGTTGTCCACAGACAGACATCCCATCGCCACAGAAGTACTATTGGGTAGTCCTAACTTGGAGTAGGCTATACTCCATGTCTGTCTCTGATACCACAACTGGGCAGAGAACTCCAGAATGGTAGCCGCTCTTCAACAGCTGAGGAAAAGGTCACTTGTGTCAGGCAGGTACCAAAGTTTACTGTTTGGTTTAACTTGCCTTTTTTTCTGTCCTAGTCCTGAAGGACAGCAATTGGATATAAAGAAGTCAAGCTATAAAAAGGTAAGAGCCTGTACCTTCCTTGCATGTCTGTACAGTCATGAAGGAATACATGTGAGAGAAGATGGATATGGGAAGTCCTGCAGACAGTGCTCAGTCTAGAACTCAGAGGGAGTAATGAGCCTGTCCTTGGGCCAAGGCACCAGCTCCTCTCTCCCCTTTGGCCTTTTCTATCTGATTAGAGTCTAACAGACTTCACCAGTTTGTTTAGCAGATTCTTTTTTCAAATTTTATTTTTAACTACGTGTGTGTGTGTGTGTGTGTGTGTGTGTGTGTGTGTGTGTGTGTGCGCGCGCGCTGGTGCCAGAGAAGGCCAGATGCCTCTGGGGCTGGAGTTACATGCAGTTGTGAACCACTGAACGTGGGTACTGGGAATCATACTTGGGCCCTACGCAAGAGCAGCATGAGTTCTTAACCACTGAGCTGTCTCTCCAAACCCTAGTGTGAGCTCTTGACTGCTGAGCCATCTCTCTAGCCCTCTAGTAGCTTCTTGCTCCCCAACTTGTAGGAGTGTGTGTGGTCTTTTGGTTCTTAGTCTAATGGCAGCAAAAACTGGGCCCAGTGTTCCAGGCCCTCCCTCGCACCAGGCCCGGGTGTTCCATGTGTGGAGTCAGTGAAGTCCCTGTACTTCTCTCCCCAGCTCTCTAAGTTCCTGCAGCACATGCAGCAGGAGCAGATTGTCCAGGTCAAGGAGCTGAGCAAAGGGGTGGAGAGCATTGTGACTGTGGACTGGAGGCACCCGAGGTAGGTGCGGGGCCTGTCACTGTGTGCAGCTCAGTTGATCTGGGGACACTGGACCACAGATTGGGGGCTGCCAAAGCACTGGTATAACATGGCTTTTTCTTTTCTTCTGCTGGGTTTTAGGATCACATCTTTTGTCATCCCCGAGCCTTCCCTGACTTCCCAGACTGTCCAGGAGGGTAGCAGGGAACAGCCCTATCACCCTCCAGATATAAAATCCCTCTACTGTGTCCCAGCCAGCATGACCCAGCTCTTCCAGGAGTCTGGCCACAAGTGAGTTTTGGAGAGCAGCCCTTTTCTGCCTACATGGTGTCTGCCTGCACTTTCCTCTCATCCTGAGCAGTGTTTTCCTGTGACTGGCAAATCTACTCTGCCTGTCTTCCTTTTTCTAACACAGTGTCACACCTTTGGGTTAGGAAAGTGAGAGAGTAGCCTCTTTATCTGCAGTTGCGCATCACGCAGCCCTGCTTGCTCCCTCAGGAAAAGAGGAGAAAGGCAAGAGCCGAGGAAAGAGCCTTGTTTGAATGTTTGCAGGTGGACCCCAGATACAGTGTGGACTGAACTCTGGTTGCTTCTCTTCTCCTAGGAAGGGGAGCACCCTTGAGGGCAGTGAGGTCCGAAGGATCATTGTTGACTATGCCAAGAGGAACAACCTGGTGGATGCAGACAACAAAAAGTAAGTGGGCACCAAGAATGGAGTCTGTCTTGTCAGGTCTTCCTTCCAGCAGACAGACAGGAAACGGACTGGCAGGATGGTTCAGTGAGTGAAGGACCGCATACTGCCAGGCCTGGCTGCCTGAGCTCCACCCTCAGGACCCACATGGTTGAGAACCAATTCTTGCAAACTGTTTCAAGTGCATGCTTAGCACTGTGCACTTGCAGACACACAGATAAATGAATGTAGTAACTTTAAAAGCAAAGGACAGGAAGGATTCTGGAATGGAGAATAGACGATCACAGCAGTGTTTGCAGACCATGGGCTGTGGACAGGCTGTCGCCTAGGGGCTCGGGTCGATACATGCTCTCCGCATGGACCACTAGCTGAGTACACGCATCCCACACATGTGCGCACTGATGTCAAGAAAAATGGAACCTTGAAACAATATTTAATCACAGTCATTGTACCCTTTGGTGTGATCGTTGGCATGCTAACAGAAGAGTTGCCCTGATGTCATCCTTTCCAGACATCCTCAGGATTAGAGAGAGAGACCCACACACTGTCTAGTGCCCACTTTTAAACAGGTTTTGTTATTTATTTTAAATTACTATCTGTGGTGTTGGGAACAGAACCCAGGACTTGTGGAAAGCTAGCTGTGCGATCTACCAACACACTGCAGCCCTAAGTTACCGCTTAACTGTGTGGGTCTCTGGGGTGTTATATAACAGCTTAGTCCGTGTACACACTATGACGGTAGCGTTTAGCATTTACATCCTTCCTTCCTTGCTAACGTGCTGACAGAATTTAAGCCTTGAAAGATATAGTCACAGAGCAGAACTGAGCCTAGAATCCTGGTTGCTCCTATGCACATTTCTTTCCCCATTTGCTTCTCCTCTTTGGTCTCCCAGTGACCTCTGGTCCTGCAGCTGAGTGATCCTGGGTGACATAGAGTACGCAGGTGATTGGTGCTGTCACTTTGGAATGGTTAAGTCTTGCATTGCCTTAATTCCTCTTTAACCCTGTAGTCTGGTGAAATTGGATCCTATCCTCTGTGACTGCCTCTTAGAAAAGAATGAACAGCATGTGGTCATGAAGCTTCCGTGGGACTGTCTCCTGACCAGGTATCAGGGATTGGTGGGACTGTCTCCTGACCAGGTGTCAGGGACCGGTGGGACGGCCTCCTGACCAGGTGTCAGGGACCGGTGGGACGGCCTCCTGACCAGGTGTCAGGGACCGGTGGGACGGTCTCCTGACCAGGTGTCAGGGACCGGTGGGACTGTCTCCTGACCAGGTGTCAGGGACCGGTGGGACTGTCTCCTGACCAGGTGTCAGGGACCGGTGGGATGGCCTCCTGACCAGGTGTCAGGGACTGGTGGGATGGCCTCCTGACCATGTGTCAGGGACTGGTGGGATGGCCTCCTGACCAGGTGTCAGGGACCGGTGGGACTGTCTCCTGACCAGGTGTCAGGGACCGGTGGGACTGTCTCCTGACCAGGTGTCAGGGACCGGTGGGACTGTCTCCTGACCAGGTGTCAGGGACTGGTGGGATGGCCTCCTGACCAGGTGTCAGGGACTGGTGGGATGGCCTCCTGACCAGGTGTCAGGGACTGGTGGGATGGCCTCCTGACCAGGTGTCAGGGACTGGTGGGACTGTCTCCTGACCAGGTGTCAGGGACCGGTGGGACGGCCTCCTGACCAGGTATCAGGGACTGGCAATCCCTCTTAACTTTCCTGCACCACCACCCTTACCTCACAAGCCTGAACACTGAGTCCGAATCCTCAGAACCCAGGTGACACCAGGCACACCTCTGTGGTCCTCCTATGATGAGATGGAAACAGACACAGAGTCCCTGGAAGCTCATGGGTCAGATACCCTCATGTATGCAACTGTGAGAAAAAAAAAGGGACCATGTTCCAAAGAGGGCAGAAGTTGAGGACTGCCTCGTGAGATTGTTCTTTGACCTCCACACAATCACCATGCCTCCGGGTGCCTGCACCCATCTCTTCACACGAGCACACATAAACATATACATGTAGTCACTTCCTACACACAAAAGACCAAGTCAGTGCATTCCTGGAACACGAGAGAAATGTGAACACTTGGAGGCAGGAAGCTGGAAAGGTGTGTTTTGAGACAGGTAGTAACATTCACAAAACAGACAGCAGATTCCCAGGAGGCCAAGCAAGTGGAGAATTTCCAGGCACTTAGGCCACCATTGTTCACTTCCCTGAATCAGAGGATGTCAACCTTGGCAACTTTGGGGAGCTTTGAGACACTGAGTTCATTGGTCTGTGGTTCTGCCCCCCCCCCCCCCATGTGACTTCAAGGCTTCTAACCTGCAGCTAGACTGCAAATAAGTGTGCCTGAAAAACTTGCACTCAGTGCTTCTGGTAGCAGAGATGCCGGCTGCTGCCTTGATCTATTTATAACTGGAACTGTCATTTTAGGTGTTTGCAAACTATGCAGCCTGCCTACCAAGTGACGTTTCCTGGACAGGAACCCATTCTGAAGAAAGGGAAACTCTGTCCAATTGACATCACCCTTGCACTAAAGTCTTATAATAAAAAGGTAATTTAAAAATTATGGAATGGTGGCTGTGACTCAGTGGCAGAGCATTTGCTTCACCTATGCTAAGGCCCTGGGTTCCCTCCCCACCACCACCCAAAGGAGACCCAGTGTTTGAGAGTGGTGGCTTAGTTTCCCTGCTAAGTTCTAGTTTCCTGATACAATTGGAGGCTTTTGGATTGGATGGCCCATGCTGTGTGCCTGCGCTGACCCTGGGTGAGGGGTATCATTAAACACTACCCTCTGCCCTCTGGGATTTTGTACTAAGAAACTTGCTAGAACCTGTTTCAAAAGTGAACAATATTTTAGTTTGAGTTTTTCCTTGGCACTACTTTATAGGCCTTTGTCTCTTACACAGTCTACCTCTTGGACCTTGCTCAATTAAAATAACTTGTAAAAATTTGCTGAAGAAACTGTTTAGCTTGGTGAAGTTGTAGGGAACAAATTATAACTGCTTTCGAAATGTGTAGAATGCTGTCCTCTGCAAAAGAAGTGTCCTTGTTCCAGTTAGAAACCCTGAAAACACAGGCTTGGGCTCAACAGAGAGAACTATCAGAGTATGTGGTTTTGGTTCAGGACCCAGGCTTTGGAATTCCAATGTGACCGTTTCTCTTCTCTTGACCTTGAGCACCTGCTGCCTCAGTTTCCTTCTGTGAAGAATGGAGGTAATACCTGCCCTGTACTTCAGTGACCAAATTGGGGCTCTGCGTAGGCTAAGCACTTAGCAGGAAGCAATCCCTAAGTGAAAACCAGTCATGGTAACTTGAATTAGCAGCGATTACATGCCTGGCAGTATACCAAACACTTTGTGTATATGAAGCATGAATCTTTTATTAATAATCGACTGTCCAGAGATGAAGCTAGTGTTACATGAATTGATGAGGTTTTTTTTTTTTTCTGGAAGTCTGCAAGCAGAGATTTTTGTGATCACCTGTGGGGAGATAGAGCCAGAGTCTCAGGGAGGAAGCTGGCTTTCTAATGCGACCTCTAAAGCCTCGCTGAGTCTAAGCCTGTGTCTGCAGTCTTGCAAGGACAAGGCGGTTTTAAAGACGTTATGGAGAGCAGCCCCGCCGGCCACTTGACGGTTATCCTTTGTCATCTCTAGTCGTGAACTGGAGAAGCTGTTGGAGAGCCACAGGAGGGCTTTAATTTCACATGTTTATTTTGTGTGTTGTGAGTGTTTGCTGCATGCATGTCTGTACCACTTGTGGCCTGGTGCCTGTGGAGGCCAGAAGAGGGCGCCAGATCCCCTAAGACCCGGGTTACAGAAGCTTGGGAGCTGTGGAGGCCAGAAGAGGGCGCCAGATCCCCTAAGACCCGAGTTACAGACACTTGGGAGCTGTGGAGGCCAGAAGAGGGCGCCAGATCCCCTAAGACCCGAGTTACAGACACTTGGGAGCTGCCATGTAGGTGCTGGGAACTGAACCTGAGTCCTCTGGAAGAACAGTCAATGTTCTTAACCCTGAGCTATCTCTCGAGCCCTGGATTGTAGTATTTATAATTTTTAAAAAGGATTTATTTATTTCTATTTTGTGTGTATGGGTTTTCCATCTGCTTGTATGTCTGAATACCACTTGTATGCAGTTCTCATAGAAGCCAGAAGAGGCCTTTAGATTCCCTAGGGAATTGGAGTTAGAGGGTTATGAGCTGCCCTGTGGGTATAGGGATTGAACTTGAAGAGCAACAAGTGCTGTTAATCACTGAGCCATCTCTCTAGCCCTGAAAGTGATTAAGAAAAAATACTTTGCTTTTTGTCCTGAAGTTACGTTCTTCCCATGTGTGCTCTCATGGAAAAGCGCCATGTGTTTGACTGGCTGTGTGGTTTTAAGAAACTGCTGTCAGGTACAAAATACTTTATTATCAACAACATCATCATCATTCGGGGAAGGGAGGGGAGCCTGCATGCTGCAGCGCATGTATGGAGGCCCGAGGTCAACTTTGTGGCATTGGCTCTCTCCTACGTTTTGTGGGCCCCAGGCACTGAACTGAGGCTGTCAGGCCTGTGCAGCAAGCACCTTTACCCCCTGGACCATCTCACCAGATGCTTCTGCTCTTATATTTGGAGCAGTCCTTACTTTGTACGCCTCTAATCCCAGCATTCAGGAAATAGAGGCAGGTGGATCTCTGTGTCAATGAGAGACACAGTTGAGACCCTGTCTTAAAAAAAGAAAAAACATAGTCCCTAACCTTTGGAGATACATACTGCTATATTTATGTGTGAAATGATCTGAGGAGTAGGAGGATTTGCTCCAGAGTGGTCTCAGGAGCCATAAACCCAGACAGCCTGTGAGTTGACAGCTGTTGAAACTGGTAAAGGAAATGTAGGATTCCATCACACTCTTGTGCTTTTTGGTATTTTGTTTTGAGCCTGGGCCTCATTGTGTAGCCTTAGCTGACCTAGAATTTACTGGATGTAAACTAGGCTGGCCTCAAACTCTTAACTCTCTGAGATTCATCTGCTTCTGCCTCCTGAGTGCTGGGATTAAAGGTGTGTATCACCATGCTTAGCACCATACTATTGTACTTTTATTTATGGTTTAAATTCTCCATAGTTAAAGAACCCTTAAATTGTATGTTATAGGTAGAACAGAGTATCTGTTAACACATATATTGGATGGGATGGACAGAAAGGTACCAGGGCTACAGGGCTAGAGAGCCATCACAGAACAAGGCTGCGTGCGGAAAGGCCCTTTAGAAGAGAGAGCATACCGAGAACACCCACCATCAGCTTTCTGTCCCCAGGTGACTGTGGTCCGGAACTTGGAGACCTACGGCCTCGATCCATGCTCAGTGGCTGCCATTCTCCAGCAGCGATGCCAGGCCAGCACCATCGTCTCTCCTGCCCCTGGGGCCAAAGACAGTCTACAGGTGCAGATTCAGGGAAACCAGATCCACCACCTTGGCCAGCTATTGCTTGGTGAGTATCCCTTCTGAGAAGACACTTTGCCGCTGACTGCTTGTGTCTACGGTGTTCTCCGTGGTGCAGAATGAGACAGTCCAGGGAAACTGTACTTCAGTGAAGTGTGAACTCTTCCAGAGCTAGCATTGGCTAGACAGTCTGTTGAGATGTTAGGTAGTATAGCCAGAGCCCCGCCCCTGTCGGTCATGTGACCAAGACAGGGAACAACCAGAATGCCAGCCATACTCTGCTGAGTCATTGCTAAGGTGTTCTCCTCTTTAGCTGGATTATGTGCCTCTTCAACTGACTTTATTTTCTCTCTCGTTTTAATGATTAAAAGAATTGTACGTGTACGGGTGTTTTGCCTGCATGTATGGGCACTACACAGTGTGTGTGCCTGTGCCCTCAGAAGAGGGCCTCAGCTCCTCTGAAACTGGAGCTGTAGATGAGAACTGCAGTTGTGAGCAGTCGTGTGGATTCAGGGAACTGAAAACCGGCTCCAGGAAGAGCAGCAAATGCTCTAACTGCCGAGCCATTTCTCCAGCCCCTTGATTTACCACATTTTCAGCTCACAGTGGGTGTATAAGGGGACACAAACCCGTGGAGGAGCAACAGTGTGTATTCCCATGTACGCGCGCACTTCAGGATACAGCAGCGAGCAGGCGATGCAGCCAGAGTTTGAACCAGACGTTTGTCCTTAGAATCACCGCTCTCCCCAGGGGACACATGCTTAGCTTTCCTCCTGACTTCCCTTTCTAGAAACCATGCTGCGGCTGCCCGCTGTGCTGGCCTCAGCCGGGCTGTCGGGGCCCTCCTTGTTTATAACTGCTGCAGGACTGGTGTCTGGTTGCAGATGAGGAAACCGAGGTCCAGAGAGACTCAGTACCTGACTCAGAGTGCTATAGCTGGGCCCTGAAGCTTGTTATGTTCAGAGCCAGAGAGAATACTTTTGATTTTCTTTGGGTCTCTAACCTCTGCTTTGTCCTTCATTTAAGCCCTCCTCACATTCTGCCAGGCTGACCTTTCTAAACTAAATACAAGCCCATTACTCCCCATAGAAGGCCTTTTGTCTTATCCATGCCTTCAGGAATAAGCTACTGAGTTTGAGAAATAAGCCCTTCCCAGCCTGCCCTGTTTTTCCTGCAGCCTCCTTCCCACCCCCCCACCCCACCCCACCCCACCCCACCCCACATTCTAATTCCTTCCTGCCGGTCCCACATCTACCTGCTTGTGCCTGGCTGTCCCCTTGTCTTGTGTGACCTCGCATACCCCTGGTCTGTCTGTCCTCACAGGTCCACTGGCACAGCTCAGGGGTAATACCCATTTCCCTGTGAACATGGTAAAAATTATTAGCATTAGCGCTTCTCAACTGTGTTGATGTTTCTGGTTAGTGTCTGGAGCTTGGCTAATTTTTTTTTTTTTTGTAATGTCTGAACCCTTTGCAAAATAGAACTTGAGACAGACCTTGCCTTTCCCATGCCTGTCTCACACTCAAGAGACTGACACACAGCACATGCTCAGTAAGTATAGTTATGGCATGGCCTGTGACAGCCCACAGCAATTACCTTCCACAATTGAGCTCCATATGCTGAGAGGCTAAGGGAACATACCTTCTCTCTCAGAGTACCAAGATCAGCGCTCTCACTGTGGGTGGCGGCCACTTGGAGGAACACAGCCCTTTCACAGGGTCACCAAGACCATGGGAAAGCACAGATTTACATTGCGATTTATAACAGCAGCAAAGTTAGTTATGAAGTAGCAATGAAAATAATTTTATGGTTGGAGGTCACCACAACATGAAAAACTGTATTCTTTTGTTTTATTTTGGTTTTTCAAGACAAGGTTTCTCTGTGTAGCCCTGGCTGTTCTGGAATTTGCTCTGTAGACCAGGCTGGCCTCGAACTCAAGAGATCTGTTTGCCTCTGCCTCCTCATGCATGGGTTAAAGGTGTACATTACCACCACCTGGCATTAGGAAGTTTGAGAACCACTGGTCTAGATGGTAACTAGAAGGGTGTAAATGACCAAAATACACCCTCCAACTACTGTGTGCAGTGAACGGCCCATCCCAGGTGTCACCAGACACTGGTGAACTTGATTAGGGTGTAGAGGCAGGTCATATGCTGGAAATTATTGTAACAGATCCTTGACAGCAGGGATGAGCACACTGGGATTTAGTGGACAGGGAGGGGCAGGAGGTTACAGGGCCCAAGGGATGTGAAAAACAGGGAGGGGCAGTAGGGACTTGGGACCAGGCTTGGCTGAAGATTTTCTTTTTGGATTGTAGAAGAGTATCGGCTCCCTGGAAAATACATCCAAGGCCTAGAAAAGGCCCCCAAACCTGGCAAGAAGTGACAGAATCATTTTATGCAGTGGATCCCATGGGAACCCAGGTTCTGAGCTGGTAATTGATATGAGCATTTTTAACTTTTGCAAATAAAAACTGTAATTCTTTACTGAGACCTTTTATTCTAATCTAAATCTGAATGCCCTATCCTTCCTTCACTTAGTGAAAATGTCCATGTGGTTTCTGTGATTTAGCTCATGCCCTGTGTAAGAGGCAGGGCATCCTGTTGAAGGGCAACAGGCAGAGCCCCTCTACCAGATAGACCCCAGCTTCCTATTAGTGCCTCTGGGACCTGGTTAACCTCCTAGGCCTGCTAGTCCCTTCATGTCTGTGTAGGGTTTGTCCCTAGAGAACAGTCTGGCTCTTCTCTGCCCTCAGAGCAACAAAAAGAAGTAACTCGCAGCAGCAGCATTGAGGTGAACAGGAAGAACAGTGAACACAGAACACAGGTTTCTATGAGACCATGCTCTTCTCCAGCTGGATACAGCTGCTCCCACTAATGGCGAAGTTTGTGATGTAACTCCAGGATGGTGCTTTGTTGTAGTGATGTCTTCTGAAGCTTGGCTTCACGGAAGCGCTCTTCAGTCGGTCTTCAGAGGACTCAGAAAGAGGAGCCACTGGGTGCCAGGAATGGTTACACCATCACTCTTGTTCACCTTGGTTTGCGCACGTTATTTCTGTATCTAGGGCTCTCCATGTAAATAAGGGTACGAGCTATGCACTTGTAAACTCCTTAAGACTTCTTGGATTGTACCATTAAGAAAGAATTATTATTTTTTTCTTTCTCATCCTTTTAAAAACTGAGATAAAAGAGGCTTATTCACCTACTGTTTACCAAATCACCTTTTTTAGACCCGGAAAGAAAGGGATGGGTGTAAAACTGTGTGTGACAGCTCCCACCTCTTGCTGTGAGACACTAATCCTCTCTCTACCAGCATCCCCATAGGGAACCCGGAAGTGCCTTCTAGAAGCCAGCTCTAGCAGGATCCTATTACAACAGGGTGTCTGCTCCTGAGGAGTGGCGCCCCTTGCGTGCACACGGATGGCATGCAGCACTGTGCTGCATTCTCAAGGGCCTCGTCTCCTTTGCAGGCTCCTGGAAGGTAGTGCTATAGAAACTGACGACCTCCCTGCTGAAGGCACAAAGCCTGTAAGGGGACCGGCACTTCGCTGGGGTTCAGCAGCACTCTGCTATGGCGGTGTGTTGTCTGGGCCTGTGCTGGGCTGTTTTCTCCAGTAGTGACACATTTGCACTGAATCATCTTCCTCTCTCTCCTGTGGTTGTCATGGAGATGTGGGACAGGGTGGAGCACAGTCAGACCATGGA
This sequence comes from Microtus pennsylvanicus, assembly GCF_037038515.1. NCBI lineage: Eukaryota > Metazoa > Chordata > Mammalia > Rodentia > Cricetidae > Microtus > Microtus pennsylvanicus. Next base: position 26,338,591 of record NC_134588.1, read on the forward strand.
ATGGATTCTCTCTGTGTGCTAAGCCAAATAATGTATATCAAGGTCAGACTTCGAGTTTTGAACTCATGTATGCCAAACTACAGTGAAATGGGTCCAGTGAGAAGCAGAAACCACTCCATTCCTGTGCCCCTTGTGGTGCGTGGACAGACGGTACAGGTTTACTCACGACTGGCTGAGTTTTCTGTGGGGGTACACTTAATGTCCCATCCTTTCCTTCCTCTCACCCCTCATATCTCTCCTCCCTCCCTCGAATGCATGGCCTCTTTTTCTTTGTGTGTGTCCTGTGTCTATGTGTGTGTGCGTGCACACATAATATAAATATTATAACATAACAAATATAGAAACTCAACCTTTTCCACTTGTTTAGTGTTACTTGAATGTATGATTTTAGAGTTGACACCTCCCCCCTCAGGTATTGTGTAGTCAATTACGGGGCTCAGGTCTGGGGAAGCCTCTTTCTCCCACTCTGAGCATTCCTTAGTTGATACAGTTCTTTGTCTAGCAGCAGGGGCCCACGAGACCCCCCCCCCCCATTTCCTGTTAGCATGGTGACTGGTGTTGTCCTTGTTCAGGTCTTGTTTAGGCTGCTGCGCTGTCGAGGTACTGTGACCAGAGCCTCTGTCACTTCTGGGAGACACGACCTCACAGCAGATTTCCTGGTCCTCTGGCTCTTACATTAGTCTACCCCTCTTTGTAACATTTCCTGGGCTTTTTTGTTTCTTGATTTTTGTTTTTTGAGACAAGGTCTCACTATGTAGCCCTTGTTGGCCTGGAACTTGCTTTGTAGACCAGGGTGGCTTTGAACTCACAGAGATCCACCTGCTCTGCCTCCTGAGGGCTGGCATTAAAGGGATGTGCCACCACGCTGGGCTAGGTGCAAGAGTTTTGTAGGCTTAGCAATTGGTGATGCGTGTCCCATGATCAGCTGTTCTCTGCATTTTGATCTGTAGAGGTCTCTGCTACAAAGAGGTATCTCTTTGAGGATGTGTGAGAACCTCACTTACCTGTGGGTATAAGGATAAGTATTTAAGATGCTGTTGGGAATTCTGTTGGTTTAGTAAAGTAGTAATAGGAGGTTCTCCTTTAAGATCCCTGACCTCACTAGCCTGGGGGAGTTGGCCAGATTTTTCAGCACCAGACATGATTTTCCTCTTGTTGAGTGGGCGTAAGGTCAGAATAAATAGTCGGTCACCACCAAGACGAAGTGCCACTGTTGTTCCTTAGGGAAGTTTGCTGTGCTGGTTGTGGTGGTTCACGGGTGTCACCCTGGGTAGGACTGTCGGTTGCCCCCCTCCCTTCGAAGCACCTGTCCTCTTTACTCTCATGGTTTTTGTTTCTGCAGTTATTACATGTTATGTATTCCCTTCTGAAGGTTTGGAGCTAGGAACACAGGTGAGAGAGAACATGTAATGTCTGTCTTTCTGGATGTGGGTTACTATTTATTATAGTCTTTTGTAGTTTCATCCATTTATCTGCAAATTTCATGATTTCCTTTTCTTTACAGCTAATTCCATAGTTATAACTGTATTCCATAGTGTATTAGAGTATTTGTACCTCATTTTCCCATCCATCCATCAGCTGAAGGGCATTTAGGTTGTTTCCATTTCCTAACTATTGTGAGCAGAGCAGCAATAAACATGACTGAGCAGGTATCTGTGGAGTAGGAGGTCAAGTCTTTTGGGCGTATGCCAAGGAGTGGTATAGCGGGACTATATGGTATTTTTTTTTTCTTTTAAGGTTCTCCACGCTGACTGGAATTCCAGAGTGGCTGTACCAGTTTGCAGTCCCATCAGCAGTGAATTAAGATTCCCCTTTTCCCACCTTCTATCCAGTATTTGTTATTAGTTTGACTGGCAAAAAAAACAAAAATGCTGATTTGTATTTTCCTAATTGCTAGGGATAATGAACAAATATTGAAATATTTCTTAGACCTTTTTTTGGAGAAATCTATTTAGTTCCTTAGTCCAGTTTTTGAATGGGTGTTTTGACCTTTTGAATTCTTTATGTAGTCTGGATTTTAATCCTCTGTCAGGTATATAGCTGGGAAAGATTCTTTCCCATTTTGTGGGCTTCCCCTTCCCTTTATTGGTTTCCTGAACTGTTGGCTTTAGTTTCTGGGCAGATGGAGCCTGTATTTTGTAGACACCGCCTATACTCCTAGCAGTTCCAGAGTTCCAGGTCTCACACTAAGGCCTTTGATTCATTTGGAGCTAGTTTTTGTGGAAGAGAGTGGATGGAGTCAGGTGGTAGGGAGGACGTCTAGGCGGGTGGGCCACGTCTGTCCTGGCCAAAGCCTGGAGGCTGGAGTCTGTGGCAGGGATGACCAGGCTAGGCTGGAGCACCGAATGTGGGACTCTGCTGGCTATGGGGACTGGACAGACCCACCTGGCCGGACCCTGGTGTAAGATGTGGAGGACCAGGCTGGGCAGAGAAGTTAGATGTCAGCTAATTCTTTAAAAATTTTGACTGTATGTCTCAAAAAACCAAAAAAAAAAAATTTTTTTTTTTGACTGTAAGCATATGTAGTGGTTGGTGCACACCTTTAATTCCAGCTCTCAGGAGACAGAGGCAGGGGAATCTGAGTTTGAAGGCAGCCTGTCTACATAGTAAGTTCCAGGATAGCCAGAGGCTCACGCACAAAAATGTATGTGTACGTGTGTGGATGCACATGCCACAGCACACAGGTAGAGGTCAGAAGAAAACTTGCAACAACCCCAGAAGGTAGGCAATGATTTCTCTAGTTAACTTATGTGACTTTTTCTATTAACTCAAAGATGCTTCTTTGCTGGAAATCAGAGGGTGCCAAAATGAGGGCTGCTTGGTGCCAGCTCGGCCCCTCTCGTGGCTGAAATTGTCCGTGACACTTTAACATCTTAGATTTCAATAATTCCAGGACAGAGCTGCTGATTACCTTTGTAGCCAGAAAGCCCCGCTCTTTTCTAACTCAGCAAGTGCTTGGCTCTAAGTCCTCTCTCGTCCCCAGCTAGGGAGATAGGAGATGGAGAACAGGCAGTACCCTCTATGTGTGGACAGTGTCCTCAGAAGCATTTGGGTGGCAGCCTTTAATCTCAAGCTTACTACAGAAGAAAGCTTGGCTCTGCCAAGAAATGCACCTCCTGCTGCAGCAGGCCCCTCGCTCCAGCTCGGTTCCCATGAGAGGAAGTTCAATGAGGATGCTTTCATTGTGAACTGTTTTTGCAGTAAGCCTTTATTACTCATTAAAAAACATATAAGAAAAAAACATTTGGAAGGAAAATGTTCTCAAAACAAACACCCACGGAGCAATACAACCATAGAAGGCACTACCAGCAGTTACACCCAGCTCTGGGGCTGAAGGGACCTGACCCTTCCCAGGGGCTCAACCTCAGAAGAGGTCCTGAGTCCAACTGTGCTTAAAATCTCAATTTTACTATAATTTTCTGAATAAACACCTTTATATATAGCTCTATGCCTCTATGTGTATATACACACATATATTTGTATATATATACATGACCTTTTTTCTTCTCAAAAATAAAATAGCATCCATGGGGAAGGGTCTCAGCAGCATTCACAGTGTTTGCAGCAGGAGCCATGCCTTCTCCTATGCTACAGACATGCAGGATGAAGGGAATGACTTTTCATCTGTCCCTGTAATACACAGTGGGGAGGGAAGCAATAAGGCTGCACACGAGATGGCAGACGGCCAGGGTTGATGGCATGCACAGCCTCACAGAGTTGCTAGCTTGCAGTGCTTTGTCAGCTCTGAAGACTGAATGACAGGGACCCAGCATGCCTCTGGGACAGGAGTGGTAGGGACTAGCCTGAGCTAGGGAGGGGACTTTTCGGCTACACGGAGAAGCTCTGGCTTAAACAACCCGAGGGGTGTGGAAAGGCAAGGGCAACAAGGTCTCCGGAGGCTGGATTGGAACCCCGGCCTTCTTTGAAAGGGACAAGTTTTTCCTCCCTCTGTCTTGAGCGAGGGTCTTTGCGGTTCTGGCTGCTGTTTTCAGTTTGAACTCGTCAGCGAGCTGGAGTCAGAATCTGATGCTGCCAGTGTGGTTTAACAAGATCACATCTTCGGAGTCAGAGCCTGATCAGGAAGCTTGATGGAAGAGGTGTGTGGTCATCACCTGTGCATCGAGGACTGCCCTGCCCTCATTTCTACACCACCATGGTCCACTTCCTGCCCTGGGCAGGCCAGCAGCAGAGCTTGCAGCAAACATGCCCTGCTCTTCTCTCTGAAAACAAAAAGGCACTGAAGTCACCAGGGAGGTCAGACCCACAGGCTGGCTGGACGCTGTGCTGCAAGCAGACCACGCCTTGCAACAGAAAGGACCCAGCCACTGTAAGCAATCGAGGCTACTCCTCGGGCAGCAGCTGAAGAGGACGGAGGCAGAGCGGGAGGCTGAGGAGTAGACAAGAGGTCCTAGCTGTAGGCGGGCTGTAGACAGCTTGGGTGAGCTTCTCTGCGGTACTTTCTGGCGACTCAGCAGGAAACTAAAAGTGTGAAGTGGCTGGTTTCCCTTTGGTAGACATCCATGAGGATGAACAACATTAAATTCAGGACTTAACGTAACAAACATCGGACAGAGACATGCTCAAATACCATACAGATGTACGTATATGCCTTTGGGTTTGCGTGTGCACAGCCTGGGGGTGACAGAGACAGGCCTGGTCAGGCTGTAGCATCTGGAAATGTAGTCCTGTGAAGGGGAGGCACCTGGGGGCGAGGAGGACAGTCCTTTCATGAGCATTTCCCTGCTTTCAAGGACTTAGCTAAACGAAGACACCACATTTGACCCATAAATAAAGATGCTGTAGGTGGCAAAGAAGAGGAACTGAAGGATTGAATCCAGAGAAAGAGCACAGCGCTCTAAAACCTTTTTTCCCTTTTGCCGGCTGCTGTGATTGATTGGAGTTTGGCCAGAGAGGCAACGATTTGGTTTGTGAAAGGCCGGCAGGTTGGGTGGGGTAAACATTGTTCCTTCTGATCCAGGTGGAGTCTGCAGAGTCATGGCGCGGTGGGTTGGCAGGAATCAAACCCTGCACAGACACTTTGTGGAAGAGACTTTGTGCCGCATCTGTCAACCGCTGGGCAGGCACAGGTGGACCCAGAGGTGTCTGCAGAATAAATGTCTGTTGCAAAATAATAAAATAAATGAGAGGGCACTGAGGACAGGAGGAGGCGGCTACCCAGGCTTCCCCTGCGACTCCCGTAGCGCCTCCTCCAGTTTCTGTCGGAACTTGTTGTACTTCTTCTGCACTTGCTGGATTTTGTCCTGCTCCTCTTTTTCCAGGATAGTTAAGAAGTTCTGGAGCTCAGGAATGGAAAAGGCATCCCACTGTGGGGCAGGGAGGAGAAAACGGGGAAATGGTTAGATGTTGACATGACCCAAGCGCCCCCCCCACACCGAACACGCAGGTACCATGAATGGCATCTGTGCTATACACGACGGTCACATCGGTCACAGTCAAATCCTGACACTCGTGGAGTTCCCAGCCTTATGCCCCGTTCTTACGGGAAGAGTCAACAGCAGCTGAGATCTTCACTTGGGTGCTGGCTGTGCTCTCCAGAGGCAGGAGGATACCTCTCTCTAGCTATGGTTGCCTACCTCCTCGTGAGTCAGCGCACCTCTCAGTGGGCCCTAGCTGGCCAAGCTACCTCCCCTCGGGAGAAAGGGAGGAGACCACAAGCTCCTGGAGCACAAGGGAGCATTTATGGTGTCTGCCTTAATCCCCACACCCCACAGAAAGAAGGGAAGAAAGCCACAGCCATGGAGCCGCAGCAGCAGTGTGCACTAGAGCTGGATTTCCACTCCCAACCCCAGGCCCTAGGCAGCAGAGCGCTCAGGCTTCCAGTGGCTCTCTCTTCCTAACAGACTCAAGACCATACTGTCATCCTGGTTGAAATGAGGGCAGAGCCTGTCTGTTCTGCCCAGATCCTCCACTGACCCCACGCTCAACCTCCACAGAACAGTGTGATAAACACTTAGACCCTCCTCTTTCTGTCACTTCGTGAAGACTTGAGGATTACTGCCTGATGTTACCCCATTTTTGCCAGGAGGCTGACACTGGTTAGTCTCTCTTAGAGGAAGTCATCATTTTAGGAGAAAAAAAGTAGTTCAAAACTGCCTGTGTACAGCAGAACCCAGATGGAAATTGCTGGGCCTTAGGCCAGCCTGGGGCAAAACCAGTCTGGGCCCAAATAGTTTTTCAGTGTGTGATAATCCTCCCCCCACCCCCATCCTCCCACCGTACACCTCCAGCCCCCTCTTCACAAGGCAAGTAGAATCCTTGCCACAGGTTTTGCCATATGCAGGTTCTAACTTGCTCCGTTGTGATGTGCCCACTGAGCATCCTGGGTCAAACCCAGCCTGTGGCTCAGCACACCGCAGCTCTCTAGTAGTCCTGCCCTCCCCTCACTGCACCCGGGACAGCAGCACCCATCTTTCCCCACCCAGGGCTGGCTTTTGCAGAGGGTCCAGACATACCTCTACCTCTCCAGTTTCGTTCTCCTTTAGCACAAAGCTGAGGACATCAGTGTCAGGCCCTGCGAGCAGACGCAGGTGGAGAGGGCAGTCAGCGATGGAGAGTTTCTGGAAGAGCACTGCAAACAGAAACAGGCATGGCTCGTCTATGGGCACGAACCTGACAAGACCATGGTAGCTCAGAGGCAGAGCCTTCAGTTCCTGCCTGGCATTCCCAAGGCCCTGCCTCCACTTACATCACCTTCCAAAGTGGGCCCCTCGTTATAAAGATTGGGAGCCCAAAGCGTGTCTTCCGGGTGCATGCGTGGAGCTGGACAGTGCTAGGCCGGAGCTGCCTGACCAGGCTCTCTGCTCGTTTTCCTGCCCAGATTCCATGCTTTGCTCATCCACGAAGCCTGGCAGCATGGAAGCCCACACCCCATCCAGGGCTCGCGGTGGGTTTACGCCAGTGTGTGGGCACTGGCAGACTGGGGGAGGTTGGGACTGCTCGTACCTTGTCCGTCTTTGTGTATCCGCTTAAAAAGCGCAAACTTCTGCGGGTTGTCCACAACCATGAATTTCTTGAGCAGCCCCTGGATGACCTCGCTGACGGTGGTGGTGCTGCTGATGTGTAGCTGCTTGATGGCATCGAGTGGCAGGTAGAAGGACGTCCGCTTGTCTGTGGTGGCTGCAGGGTTCACTTCCTTAATGGCGTCGTAGATAGACTGGGGTCGGATCCCAGCAGGTACCGTCACGGGGCGTCGGAGTTTCAAATGCACTTTGATGAAGCCCGTGTAGGTGCCGTCTTCGCTCTGCAAGTGGGAAGTATATCCTCCATGATCTGACTGCCGCTCGAGGCCATTCCAGCCAGCCTGTGTGAGTTCCTTCCTGAGTCTGCTATCTGGAGGTGCTGATGGTCCCAAAGGGCCAGGAGGTCTGGAGCCCAGTCATCAGAGAGGATTAGTGGGGCCGCTGTGGCTTCCTCCACAGGAAGTCTAGGCTGGCTGCCTCAAATCTCCACCAGACAGGTGCCAGCTGCCTTTGTTGAGTCCCCACCTAAAGGCAGAGTCTGCAGGCACCTCTCTGCCTCAGAGGTCCAGCCCAACAAACTCCAGCCTCTGGCTAAAATCTGGGTTTTCTGAGGCACCTGTGTGTCTTGGACGCCCCAAAGAGTCAGTTGCTACCCGTCTCCAGCAGGGGGCAGAGTTCCTCTAGCATCATCCCTTAAAGTCAGCCTCTCTGACCCTGTGCAGGGTCGGGGTGTTCACCAATACACACTCCACTTCTCTTGCAAAATTCCCCTGGCCTAGAGCTTCCTGGGGACCAAGCCCCCAAACCCTTCGTCGCTATCATTTAATCCCCTAAGCACTCTCACCCTGAAGTTAGGAGAACGTAAACTTTCCCAGATCTGACAGAGGATGGACAGAGATTGTCTTTGGAGTCTGTTCTAAAGCCTGTTTCTCTGGGTCCCCGAGGGCACAGAAAGCTGGGTCTGGACAAAGAAGAGTGAGCCGCAAGGGAATCATTGCTTCTGTGGGGAGGGGCACAGGATGCTGGACGGGAAGGGGGGACGACAGCCTTGCCTACCACCTTCATGCACAGACCAGTACACGACAGCCAGACAGAGAGGTGGGGGTGGGGCAGAAGGGATGCCGGGTAGGGGTGGACAGGGCCCTGCTTACCAGCTTCATGCCCAGGCAGTGCTTCTCCCGGCTGTTATAGCTGTCAATCTTCTGCTTGATCTCCTGGAGCGTGGGCGGGTGCTGTGTCTCCTCCACTGCCTTACAGACATTCTGGACAGAAAGAGGAATGGAGTAGGTACAGCGGCTCTCAGGATGTGAAGGGCAGTAGGCATACCCCCTCCACCCCCCGCAAATGCCTCTCTAGCTAAGAAACAAGTGCCAGGGTAAGCGGCGAGAGGCCAGCCACTCGCATCTCAGCTTCATTCCTACCCCCAGACGGGCTGGGACACCAGTGTCAGTGCCCCGCACTCGAGCACTGGCTATGAACTTGGTAAGTGGGTAGAATGTCGAGTGGTCATGATTCGCTATGGAAAATGTGCTCATAGACAGGAAGAGACGAAGACATGGTCTGTCTGTCTGCAATCATGGCAACGCTGCAGAGAAGAGGGGATGCCTGCTAGTGGCAGCTGATAGCCCCAGAGCCAGGAAGCGAGGGCACCTGCCCTGCAGTGCAGAGCTCATGTCAGGGCCAGTAAGTTTTGCCGTGACAGGTGATGATATGCTTGTCGAATGGATGAACCGTAGGCACAGGGCTGTGGTCCCCTCTCCTAGGGACAGTCAGCGTTTACTGAGCATCTTTGTACAGAGTACTCAGCCATCTTGCATCTCACAGACCCAGACTACGTGATGACCCATGACCCCCAGTTTCCAGGTGAGAACATCAAAGCTTAGGCATTTACCAGCTTGCCTGAAACCCTCATCCACAGGTGCGCAGGACCCACCAGAAATCCCACACCTGTCCTGCCGTGTTCCCCTATATCACTGTGTCTCTTCATTCCTTCCCCTTCCCAACTCTAGGAAGATGGAAGGATGAAGTTAAAGTGGAAGCCCGTATCCCTGGCAGTACGATACATGGTGGATCCTGAGGGCTACACCATTCTTTTTCAGTCAGTTTCCTGGATTTCTCTCATGTTCACGTCCCAGTTTTGTCTTCATGCTGCCTTGAGTGGCCTGGATTATAGAAGCTGGTCAGTGAAAATTCCCCCAGAATTATCCTGATCTTAGAAACTCATCAGACTTCAGGCCCGTGTGGTCACCTCTGGTACCCAGAGAGAGATGGCTTTGACATCATCTGACACCTGCTCCTGGGTTTGGTTTGGGGAATTTTACAAGTCCCACATCACACCACCACCGCCACCAACAGAGCTGGCCCCTGACCTTCCCTGTCAGCACACCCATTTCTGGGGTTTCATCATGCGGACAGCGTGCCAATGCATCCTCCCACTCTCCAGTCCCACAGAGCGCAGGAAACTGCAGGCCCCATGATTGCCAAGAGGAGTGGGCACTGCTGGGTCTGTGTGGCTCCACCCTCCCAGCGCTCTCCGGAGGCCAGGCAACACCCTCTTTCATTACAGGCTCTTTCCACAGTCTGCTCCTGTGCGCCTTTCACCCATAGCCCTGATGGCAACATTGCTGTGTGGGTGTTTCAAATGCCTTCTCTCACAAACTACCTGTTTTATTTCTGTTGTGAGATTCTCCCCTGCCCCGCGTGCCTGTGTCCCACTGCTAACGAGTGACCAAGTACGAATGAGAATGAAGTCCATCTAAGCCTGGAGTCCTCAACTGACCATGTGGTCACCCTAGAGCCTCCTTTCTGCTACACAGATCAGCACCCACCACACCAGTGACAGTCACTGAATTTTAACACTGCAGGCCTGGGAAGCACAGCTGCTAAGTCAAGACCCAGCCTGTGGAACATTCACCCAAGTTGGGCTGATCAATGTGTCCGGCTCTAGGGATCCAAGTGGGTCTTGCATGGTCTGTGAAGCTGGCAAGGAGGGACTTCTAACATCTGGAGTGGGAGGCAGCTGGCAGGATGTAGGGACCCATTAAGATGCCCTCTTAGATCTCTGAATTGGACCTTGACGAATGCCCAAGGAAAAACAGTTGCTGGGACATCTCTCGTTTGCTTGACGTGTAAGCCACGGGAGCTCACGGGCTGTCTTCATCTACTATTGGCTCATTCATCTGGGGGCTTTCAGACTGGAGCCTCTCATGCATCTTTACTTGTGGGACTCTCCATCCCCAGACTCTATAAGCTGGGGACATACCTACAGACCAGACGGACCTGGCTGTGGCTGGCCCTGCCTTGCCTTCTGACCATTTCCAGTGAGAACGGGCAGCTGTATGGCTGCTGTTTTATACTTTATTCTGCCCATCTCTAAGGCAGACAGGCTGTCACTCCCAGCCCATTCTCACATTCATCTATAAAAGAAGAGTTAAGTGACAGAAAACTCCGGAAGCTCCTTGGAAGGTTTCAGTCAGCCTCCAGCCATTTCCTTGTCGAAAAGGCCGCGATGTTGTGGCTGCAGAAGGCCTGTTTCCACGCCTACTTTGGACCACAGTGAGTCACAGCTGCCTTGGCCTTAGGTTTCTTCTTCCTGTTCTCCTTTTATTCATTACATCAACCCCTCTGTTCTCTTCCCTTTCCACAAGCCTGGGAAATGATACAAGTACATACCACGGGTCCCTTCCAGACAGGCAGAAGACAGCATCCTGACCTCAGCATCAGAAGGTCTGGCCTTCCAGGTGTGCAGGGGAGCCCCATCTACCTGGGAGTGTCAGCAGCCTGTGCGTGTGTGGCCAATACTGTGAACCTTGCTCCCATAGAATGCCAGCGTCAAATGTCAGCACCCAGTTCAGGCTGGCTGCTGCCCACACGGAACCTGCCAGGCAAGATCTAACCTACAGATGCAGTGAATCACTTAACAAAGTAGGCAAACCAGTGGGCCCTGTTCAAGAGCTCAGAATCCACCAGCAGTCTGGGAAGCACCATAGATTCTAGACTAAGGGCTCCTAACCTTCCGGACGCTTTGGAGTCGTCTGGGGGATTTTCTAGAAATATGGCTTCCTGAACTTTCTCCCCAGAGAGTGCTGATTTCATTGGTCCAGGGTGCAGCTCAGGTACAAGGATTTTAGAGATCACTCTGGTGATTTCAACATGTTTCAGGGTTTAGAAACTGAGACCCTCCGACAATTCCATCCCACTACAGCACTGATATTTTGGGCCCAAAAGATAACTGCTGCCCCCACGCTTTCCCTAAAAAGCAGTATCCACTGTGTCAACAACCCAGGAATTTTTCCAAGCATGAGGTAGATCCTGATCTCTGTTCACCTTACAGATTCTCAAGCCCTCTTAGTGAAAGAATCATCTCTCTGGTGATGGACTCAAAGTTAGAAGGAAGGAGACAGCACTTGCATCTTGGGGTGCCCCATCATCCACACAAAATGGAGAGCTTTTATGTATTATTGAATCTAGGTATCAGCCCATCAGGTGTCTCTCAGAGTGTGCCTATCTCATGGAATCAATTCACTCTGACGACTAAACGCTGGTGTTGGCTGAGCTGTTCTAGTATGCCTAGCCTGTCCCGGCTACTGCTGAAAAGCTGGTTTGTCTCCTGACCTAGGCCATTCAAAAGGCTGTAACCACTGTAAACCCTTGAAGTTACGGCAGGGTGGGGGTCCCAGTGAAGAGGCTGTGTGCTAGCACTGTGAGCACAGATGCCCCTCCCAGATGATTCTCCAACATCTCTATTAAAACGCTCTTAATGGGCTGGGAGTGGTGGCCTGCACCTGCAGTCCCCGCACTTGGAGGCAGAAGCAGGAGCCTGGTCTGTGTGGTGAGCTACCAAGACTGTATCTCAAAACCAAATAAAGTAAAATACCTTCAGCAAGCCCAGCACAGAGCCGATTTATCCTAAGTCAGATTTAACTGTATTTTATCTTCCAGGTAGCACCACCACACTGGCCAGTTCTGCATTGTAATCAGGGGCCAACAGGAAGTCCTCAGTTTGTCATTCCACTCTAAGGAGGACAGTTGGGAGTAGGCCCTGGACAGACCAAAAAATGGCCAGCGAAGTTCCCAGAGTGACAGGTGGGCAGAGAAGAGTGTGTCCACTCCCAGTGTTTGCTTTGTCTTGACTTAAACCATCCAGACCTCAGGTTTGCTTCAAAACAAAACAGAACTTCACTCCCCCTCTTTTAGAACACGCCAGCGCGTTCCCCTCGCCCGTGATTTTCGTCATCTCACGCCCAGCTTCTCACCGGCAGTCTCTTGGCCTGGCCAGGCTTCCCTACCACCGCCTCCTCAGCACCGCCATGTACTGTTCACAGCATGTATGTGCTCACTGGCTCCACAGCCTGTGAAGAATGTTACCATCACGGCACCCACCTCCAGCTGAAGAAAGTGAACCAGAGCCAGGCTACAGCTAAGCTTATGGAAAGCCATGCCTTCTGGGGTTTATCCGCGGTTCCACTTCCACCCACCTCCAGGAAGCTAGCGGGGCTGGCTTCCCCTCCCCTGGATGGAAGCTCCTTCATATCCAGGGCCATATGACTTCATTTCTTCTGTGCCCATCATCTGGACATGAAGATGATAATGAACCTTCGCGGTCCCTCCCTGACTGCAGGGGCCAGGGGTCTCTGCTTCTCTAAGGAGCTGGAGTGGGCCTCTGCGTTCTGTGATTGAAGTGACCTTGCCTGTCTTGTCCCTTATGGTGTCCCAGAGCCCTGTTTCCTGCTCAGCGCATGGTGGGGGCTCAGTAAACATCTGGGGGATGGACGTGTATTTGGCTTTTAACTCCCACTCCCAACTTTGTGATCTTGAGAGAATCAGAGAACCTCCAAATCTTGGTTTCTTCTCTAAATTTGGGATCAAAATCCTTTATCACTCAGGATTGATGTAACAGTCAAATTAAGTCAGACCCAGCCAGGGGCTGTATTGTCATTTTCCCTACAGGAAAGCCAAGCCCTTCCCTCTAAACCCACTAAGCTCCTTTCTCGCTGCCCCTGCTCATGTATTCCAGATTAGCCATACATTCCTAGAGTCCATTCATTCCTTTCTCAGCACAGGCTGCGGGCATGCTTTCTGTGAAGGTCCATTGCATCTACTCCCTGTCACCCTGTCATACAGAGGCAGCCGTGGAATGAGGGTGGCTGTGGCCCATTAAAACTTGCTTTGTGCAATGAACCTATGAGCAGGGAAGCTTGCTTTGTGCAATGTGCTCATGGGTAGCAGTTTGCTCCACCGTGGTGCTTGTGCAATTTCCCTCCCTAGAATACACATGCCTCTCTTCCCTTCATTCTCCTCCACCTGCTGCCTGGTAAAATTCCAGTCCACGGTAGTCTCCCATCCTCTGGGCCATCAGATGCGTGACATTTTAACTCTCAAATGAAGGAAAGCATCTGCACTTCTATCCAGTCTTTCTCTCCTAAGCTGCACTTCCGGTGTATTTTAGTGTTTTCTTCCGGCTGCTGTAATAACACAGCCTGATGAGGGCAACTTCAGGAAGAAAAGATTTGTCCTGACTTGCCGTTCCAGGCCACAGTTCATCACAGTGGGGAGTCACGGTGGCAGGGGCTTGAGGGATGGTGAGTGTACTGCATCTGTAATCAGGACAGAGCAGCAAATGCGCACTCACGTACCAGTGCTCAGCTTGCTTTCTCTATTGTCATCATCATCATCATCGTTGTCACCATCATCATCACCATTATTATCATCTCATATCATCATCATCATCATCATCATCACCATTATTATCATCTCATATCATCATCATCATCATCATCATCATCATCATCATCATCATCATCATCACCATTGAGACAGGGTAGCCCTGACTGGCCTGGAACTCACTATGAGACCAGATTGACTTCAATCACAGAAATCCACCTGCTTTGCCTCCCGAGTCTAGGATTCAAGGTGTACCCCTCTGGAGAGACCAGAATCCTTTAATTAGGGAATGGTGTCACCCAGTGATGGGTCTTCCCATCACAGTTAAGGTAACCAAGACCCCCAGGCATGCCCGAAAGTCATCTCCCAGGAGAGTCTACCTTCCATCAGGTTAACTCCGCACTGTTTCCTATGTTTCCTCGCGTCACAGCTACGGGCTGTTTAGCTCCACTCTCACTTCATGGGACCCCTATAGGCTAAGGCTTAGTCATTTCCCTGGAGTTACTCTCTCCTCCCCTCCTGACAGGAGGCAGGGTTCAGAAATACCTCATACCCATTAACCCAGTATTCCTTGGGTGGAACAGACTTTATGTTTGATGTGGTACCCGCTGCTGGGCTCAGCTAACATGTAGTTGATCTCCAAGGAGGTGTCAGAGAAATAACAGATGATTAGGTGTGAGACAGGGGAAAGCAGCAGGAGAAGAGTCCCAGCACAGAGCCCACTGTCCATGGGTCCCACACAGCCAGGCCCAAGAGCACCTCACTCCGCCGTGCACCCTGAGCGCTCACTGCCGAGAGCATGTGGGATGCACGGGGCTTCAGACGTGGGCTGACCTACTTCTTGGTAGCTGGCTGATAAGAATGAACACAATGCCATCAAATGACCTGTGACCTATGACAAGCCACTTCCCCTCTCAGGGAGCCGGTTTCCTCATCTGCCAAATCGTGAAGTGACACTGAAGACTCTCTGAGGCCCACCACAGGGACACAAGATAGGGAGGGTTTTCACCACCACTTCCTCCTCTCTTTCAGAGAACTGGGCGTGGGGCAGAAGACCTGGAGGACAGCTGGGTCCATCTGAATTGCGTCAGTAGCCACGGCCCAAAGGGACAAGAGCTCCCCTGCCCTCTGCTGCTCGGCTCTTCTCGACGCTCGCTTTCTGTTTGTGTCAGCCAGACCTCACCTCAGCCAAGCTCCAACAGGTCTTCATTTCCCCTGACTCTTAGCACATCCGTCTGTCAGAAGCAACTGTCAGGCCCCTGAGTGGAAACCTCTAAGCCCAGGCCAGGGAGAGAGCTGCAGGCATGTACTGAACAAAGGGTCATGCAGAGGCCCTCCAGGCCCAACCCCTGGGCTTTCTGTTGTGCTTGCCCCAAATGGGAACCTGGGGCTGGGGAAGGGCAGACACCCATCTGTCTAGGCTGGGTTTAAAATGCCCTGACCAATGTACAAGGCCATTAAAGGTCACAAGTCCCTTTGTGACAGCCTCAACCAGATACAAAGAGGATTCTCCAGTGAGATGCACTGGGGAGGGTCCCTTCCTAGTCTCAACGTGCCCACATTCTGGAATGCTTCCTCTGTCCTACCATGCCAGTAAG